>NC_138135.1:71379581-72579581 GCF_964188305.1 Podarcis bocagei
AGACATATGTGCTTCCCCATCAAGGGCTTTTCTAAGTGTATGAGACCCACAAGGGAACTGTGTTAATCCCTGTGAGGATCACTGCCAGCTCATGCAATATGGCACACTAGGGGGCAGTGAAGGTCCCTGATGCCAATTCTTCTTCTCTGAAGTAACCTTTCCTTCCTATCTTGTTCAATGTTAAAGCGCAGCATTAACTAGGCAATTACTCAGTTTCTTCCGAACAGTCATTATCATCTTGAAAGGGGAGAGATATGTGGCAAAAGACAAGGGGATTATGTAAGGGTACCAGGCAAAAAGAAGAAGAATGAATGAAGTAAACTGAAAGAGGAGGGTTCCGAAGATGGCGGCCAGCTGAAGTCTAATGACAAAGAGCTGAAGTGAGAAACACGGAAAGGACTGGGTGAGGCAAAACTGTGCTGTGAAGAGCCTGTCACAACACTGGGGTAACACTGTCAAAGGGATGGACTAACTCTGCAATCCTATGTCAGCCAACTCAGAAGGAAACCCCACTGAGTTCAATGGAGCCTACTGCCAAGGCAGTATGTACAGGATAGCAGCCCAAGTGAACAATCTTAGCTGCTGAATATTCAAAGGTAAGTGGATTGAGATGTGAAGTAATGAAAGACCGGAAGGCGCAGTTGCATTCTCAGGGCAATAAAATGCAAGATTTGCCAGAAGCTGAGAGAAAAACAAAAGAATAACGGTAGGATCATAGGTAATTAAAGCTAAATTTTAAAGAAAAGTACCTCTTAAAGAAATATCCATTAGCTTCAAATTGTTCTCTCAGCATGAACTTTCCTCGATATTCAATAATAAGTGCATCTGGAGGCAAGTCTTTGGCAGCTTTTAGGATTTTCTTATTTTTTTGAATATAGCTCTAGAAGAAGAAAAGAAAAATGTAAGAAATCTAATTAAGCTGATTGCATTAGTGCTATTAAGAAACCAGATTATAACATACAACTTTAAGGAGCAACTTGGTAATTTCAATGATATTCTTTCTTTTTAAAAGCTAATTGACTTTATTCCTACCATAAAATTCAGTATTATATTTATGTAGACATTTTACATTTTGGGGGAAACAACGACACCACAGTATCTAAAAAATGAAAACCAATACAAGTCTTTCAAAGTATATTAGGGAACCCCTTTCTCAAAAGATGTTTCAAACCCTCTGGTTAAAATGGCTAGAAACTGGTGTGTGCAAGTAATTACAACACATGAAATATGCAGTCTTTTCTCTAATCTGCTGGCAAGAGCAGAAGGACAGATGCCAAGTAAGAGGCATTTTGATGAAAATGTCAACATGCTGATTTCTAGGAAAAGGAAACTTCTGGTGCATTTCAATAGCCTCAGGTGGGAATACACCTTTCTAAGCAAAATCTTACTGTACTCTTGACACAACAACTAAGGAACTCACACCTCTTGTAATTGTGTCACTTCTGAGCAAAAGAGAATTGGCCTATATCTAGGCGAAGGTCTCTGCAAGCAGGGACATTCCTCCAAGGAGTGCGTCACGTGCGCCATGCTGATGCTAGAGGGAAAGAAGCAAAGATGCTTCTTATTACAAGATCTGAGAATGTAACTTTTCCTTTATGCTTAGTCTCTCTCTAACAACATTAATTTATCAAACAGCTTGCAGATTCCTTCCATAGACTGCATGACAGGCGGCTGATGGTGCCATTTTGTAGTCTACTCTCTCTTGCAATTTATTGACAAATTATTTGCTCACGGTTTGGGGGAAATACCACATGACATTTTCAAGGTGGATTAACCTAATATCTAGGTGGTACAAAAGGCAACAGGCTCTGCTAGGGACAGGAACTTTCCAGTCAGTTCTTAAGCGGCTGCCATTGGTAAACAACAAGCACACAATGAATGGAACAACTATACATTATTGGGTGATGTGACTATCTCCATGTTTGCCATTGATCAAACACTGCACTTTTTAAGCGTACTGGTATAGCATACAGAGTACAAAGTATACAAAGTGCCTCCTTATTCGCCAGTATGTGTAAAGAATGGGGTGCTGGAAAAATGGAAATGTTGGGATATTTACAGTACCTAACAGATTACAGTAGTTTACATTTTACTTTTTGTTTATACTGGAAATAATTGTCCTTGTTAATATTGTAGTTAAATTAGATGGTGCACTTTTCTTTATAAGGATTTAATGGCCAGATGTGTACTGATAATCAGAACAACAGAGGATTTAGAAATTGCTTCCTTGG
The DNA here is from genome assembly GCF_964188305.1 of Podarcis bocagei. Classification (NCBI taxonomy): domain Eukaryota; kingdom Metazoa; phylum Chordata; class Lepidosauria; order Squamata; family Lacertidae; genus Podarcis; species Podarcis bocagei. The sequence continues at coordinate 71,381,813 of NC_138135.1, forward strand.
GCTAAAAGTTCAGTAAAGGCAGTAAAGCGCCAATTTGTTTCATTTTAAAGTATTAATATTCTCTCTGAATGGAAGTTGTAATGCTATATCAAAGGGGTATTTTACTTTAAGAAATTAGTATTTATACTTGAACATTTCTCTGAACCTAGATGTTTAAAAGACAGAGACTGTGTTCCTTTTTGTTTTTAAAAGATGTGTACAAAAAATTAAGAATAGGGAAAACAGTTTCTACTTTTTACTAAGAGTCAAACTGGATCTTCTAAGACCACACAAGATGATTTGGCTAATTGCGTTACCAAGAGTAAACATTGTATCAAAGAGGAAATGGAAGCTGTTCAAATTGTGTCAGATCTATGGACACTGTTTTATTATTTTCCTGTACACACCATTAAACCCGTTTTTCTGAATAAAGAAGTGGACTGCCCAGGACACCAAGGCACTTAACCCTACTTATTAGTTGGCATATTTGACCAAATAACCTTAACTACCTTTCCATAATAGTAACAGGGTTTTTTCATCAAAAGTTAACTCGTGGCAGTTTTTCTCTTTTCATAAACATAATTTGTTCCATTCTGTAACTGGCAAATTGGATACATAAAAACACATTTTGGAAGAAATATGCTTTTGCCTTCATTACTTACTTAAAATCTTGGTTGAAGTGACAGTAACTGTACTGCATCAGAATACAGTTGTAAAGTTCCACTGGAATTAACAGTGGCGGAGAGGCGAGTAAAAAGTTGAAGTTGAGGCAACTGCAATCATTAAACTGCTTCCCAAGACATAAAAATACAAAAATGCATAGCAAAGCTACCCACTAGGTAAAAAGGTAAAGGGACCCCTGACCATTAGGTCCAGTTGTGGCTGACTCTGGGGTTGCGGCGCTCATCTTGCTTTATTGGCCGAGGGAGCCAGCGTACAGCTTCCGGGTCATGTGGCCAGCATGACTAAGCCACTTCTGGCGAACCAGAGCAGCTCACGGAAACACCGTTTACCCTCCCACCGGAGTGGTACCTATTTATCTACTTGCACTTTGACGTGCTTTTGAACTGCTAGGTTGGCAGGAGCAGAGACCGAGCAACAGAAGCTCACTCCGTCGCAGGGATTCAAACTGCCGACCTTCTGATCAGCAAGTCCTAGGCTCTGTGGTTTAACCCACAGCGCCACCCGCGTCCCTGTACCCACTAGGTAACAGCAACCAAGAGAGTCTATTTTCTCCTATTTACATTTAAATTGTTAATAATGCTAAGGGAAGCCATTTCCATGTATCTAACAGCAGCCCTAAAAGCTGGCACTGAATCAAATACTGTCTGGACTTCCTCCTGGCACAAAGAAGATAATTCCAGAACCATCTTAGTATTGTATAGCTACATATTGAACATCATCCTGAACTGTAAATGTGTATCTTAGCGCTTTTTGGGGATCCCCCTTTCTACTAACCACAGTCCAGCCTATTCAGCAAGGTCCCCTTGCCCTCTGGAGAAGCTTTTGTGGGGAAGCTGGTAAAGGAAGGGATGGGTTTTAGCTGGCATTGCAGCTGTTCTGTGGGTAGACTTGAGTAATTTAGATTATTACGAATTGCTAACATTGTTTAAAAAATAAATTTTATCAGGAAAGCTGAAAAATAGACATCTGCAGTAGTGATCTGACAGTTAAATTCAAAATGTTGAAAATTGATGGTCATAACTGGTAACCTGGTCCTCATTAACTGTTGAGTATGTACTTCAGAATGTAAAATCAATAAACAAGGAGGTTTTCCTGTACTAAAAATACAGGAGATGTGGTATCAACATATTGAAATATGTTTCTGCTTAGAGAAATGCAAAACCTGAGTGCTATGTTGTTAATATAAAAGACTGGTGTTGCGTTGAATGTATGTTCACTTACCTCTACTGGAGGTTTGAAGACTGAGTTGCTGGTGATCACTTCTTTTTTGTCATCTCCGTTTCCTAATCTCAAAGCTATTCTTTGTGCCTCTCTTTGAACACCTTCGCTGTACTGGTTGTTGTTTGCTTCTTCATAACGATCCATCCATGCCTTGATTTTAGTTTCCCATCCAAAGTTGGAACTCTCAGAAGGATCAATCTCTGGAGCTGAGCCCTAAACCGCAGTTAAGATATATAAAATTAGACAAGATGTCTGGTATGAAACTAAAACTCTGCAGCCAAATAATTAGCTAATCAATTTGTAAATTGATCAAGTGTGTAAAAAAATCATAGTAACGGTCCTCCACCAACAGCTTTAACAGGCCATTGTTTGTTTAATTGCTAAAGGCGTGGATGAAGAGGATTGTTTTTGTCTGGAACTTGAAGACATGTAATGATGGCACCAAGTAAGCCTTTCTGGGGAGAGCATTCCACACTTGGGAGAGCCACCACAGAAAAGGCCCTTTCTCTTGCTGCCACCATCCGAACCTCTCAGGGAGTGGGGCCTTGGATAAGAAGTGTAGGGTACAATATAACTCCTGAATGCTGAGTTCAGTATGCATCTGTATGAAGAAATTAGCTAGTTAAATCCCCATGCTACTCAGTTAAGGAACAGCAAGTCAGCTTATAATACTTAGTGGCTAATTTGACATTAGACACCCATTACTAAACTGAAAACAAAGCTGACTGCCCTAGTTTCACTTGCCACCTGCGCCGTGGTGAGCATTCTGTTGCCTTCTGGATGTACTGGCCAGCAGGGGATTGTGTTGAACTATTTTATGGTGGGTCCCAGGGGATAGATTCCTTTTGGATTCCTTGGATACTGACTTCTCTCGCTGTTCTATTGTCACTCAAGGCAGTTTAACATCAACAGAAAACTGCTGGGAGAGGTTGTTAGGAGATAAGAGTGCAATGCCATTAGTATTTGGCTAGTGCTTAGCTTTAATTCTCCTTTTCACCTAGTCCTAGGCTGTGGACATGAATTGCAATCAAAGTCAGTAAAGGACTGGATGATGGCAAACAGACTGACATTTAATCCAGGCAAGACAAAGGTGCTCCAGATCAGTTAAGAATGTCAATCTAGGAATAGGAGTTTAATGCTTACTGCATGGGGGAATCACTCCTCGAAAAGTCAAATTCACAATCTGGGAGTGCTCCTGGGTCCCACTTTGAGCATGGACGTCCAAGTGACAGTGGCAACCAGGAATGCTTCTGCTCAGTTTATGCTGGTGCATCAGCAGTGTCCATTCTAGAAAACCAAGTATGGCCATGGTGAAACATGCCTTCCTTGCATCACATTTGCTCTGCTGTAATAATGATGTCCAAGAGCGTCCAGAAACTGCAGCTGATCCAGAATGTGGTGGCCAAATTGTTGACTGGTGCTAGGTATCAGAGGCACGCAACTACTTTGTTAATAGCCTCAAATTTGTTTCTGGGCCCAACTGAATGTGTGGGAATAACCTTTAAAGTCCTTTACTGTTTTGGATGATGATACTGTCATGCCTAGACAAGACATGGAGTCTTCTGGAGGACAAACCAGGTATCCCACAGGTCAACAACCCCAAGAATCATACAGGGCCCCCTGAAATAGGTTCTGAGCACTTCAGTACTCAAATTTCATTCTTTGGAAGGCCCACCTTCTACTGGGCTTTGCTGCAAGATGAAAAACCTTCCTTTTTAAAGAAAGCAATTGTCTACACTGCACAAAGCTGCCTGAAGCTCATTAGTGTGCTTTTTAGCTATCTTCTGGATATTCTGCTGCTGTAACTGTGTTTAGATCTTTGGGATATTTGTTGTTATTTTATTTGCCGCTTGCTTTTATACAGTTTTTATTATGGCTTTAGTGCTTTCATGAATCACCACTTTGAGCATTACTTTTTGAAAGGCAGGAATTGTGAACCAGCCCCCTGACTCTTCTGAATCCCCTATAATAACGGACAAAATGGATGACAAATTTATGGTTCATTGTTTGAAACCAAATAGCAGCAAGAATTTAGCACAAAAGTTTTACCTTTACTCTTGAAGACTTCCTAGAACCTTCACGAAAAGCCTGTAATATAATTTAAAATGTCAGTTTGTATGAGTATATATATTCCTCTGGAGAAACAGAGATTCATTTCACAAAAATCTTTTATCTTGCAGAATAGAAAATGTTGTTTGTGAAAACAAATCCAGAGGTTTTCCTTCACCTATGTGCTTTTTAACCAGTAGCACAAAACTTTAATGCTGTGTTCTATATTGCTACTTTATCTTTCTTATAGACTGGGGGGAGGGAAGGAGATGCCCACCAAATTATGGAAATGGGTGTGGTGTAATTTAGGAGCCAGCCCCAGTTTCTCCTCCACCTTTCTTTCCTAGGTCTTGAATACCACCTTCTTTTTGCTGTTCATTTTGCCATGGGTGTTGCCTCTCTATACTTTCTTATCTCAATAGTCTTCTGTCCCTGCTTCCTTTTGAAGGAAGCCCTGTTTGGGGAAGTTTTTAATGTTTGATGTTTTATTGTATTTTTAATATTTTGTTGGAAGCTGCCCAGAGTGGCTGGGGAAACCCAGCCAGATGGGCGGGGTATAAATAATGAATTTATCATCATCATCATCCTTTAGTCCTACTCTGCAATAGCCCATTCTCAGTTACTGAGATGCCTCTGAATTCTCCAAACCCCATTGGAGAATGATCGTGCTCCTTCAAGAGCAGTGATCCAGATTTATTTCAAATAGAAAGAAAAATTTTCAAACACAATGAACCTCCCAAAACATAAAGAGAAATTGAAAATTGAATTAACTTACCTTTTTACATTTTGCAATGTTTTGTTCTTTCTCCCCACTTTTTTTCCGTTTCTTATCTGTGACCTTGGTAACTCGTGTAGCAGTCAGAGTAATTGTAGTTGGTGTATGTTGAAAAGCAGTATATAGTTCTACAGGAACTTCATCGCCACTTTCTGTTGCGCTGGTATCCCCATCTTTAAAAAGAAAAAGGAAGCCAAGAAATATATCTTATAAACTGTTTCCAATAATGAATGCATGTCCCTGAATTGCCAAAAGTATTTACATAAAATTACCAATTTATGGAAATAATATTATGGAAATGGTAATAAAACTGGTAACTAAATGACAGTAAAATTTATATTTACATGTTCAGGTTTTGGGGGATGGGAACACCACACCAGTTTTGCATTAGATTACTCAAGTAATCTAATTAACTTAGGGGAGCTTATGTTTTTTCAAAAGTATTACAAGATTTCCAAAGGCATTAAATCAAATCAAAGCTTGGATAAGAAATTCATTTATTTATATTTGCTTAATCCACAATGTACAACATAATAAAATACATATTAGGTTGCAAGAAGGGTTTTATACTCAGTGTGCATCAATTTGTCAGTATCAATTTATGAAAGAAAAAAACTGAATACAAAAATGATGACACAAATTGACCTTGAGAAGCATTTCAGTAATAATAAATAAGGATTAATAAGACTAAAACCATTCCTAGAAATATGCTAATATTATGTAAAAACTGTTAAGTTAGCTAATAAGCCTTTTCTGAAGTGGGTGGTATTTTTTCTGGCCTGGTATCCACCTGAAGCACTGTTTTATTCACAGTCCAAAAGAGCCATCTAGAACAGGCAATGAAATGACATCCACAGTTGCAGCATTTGGTGCTAAAGCCTTTGCAACCAAGCAAGTCACTATTTTCTTCTAAACACTGGTTGCTTCACAGACTGTGGGAATGGTGGCAGTAAAAGCCAGACAGAAAGGCATGCAAGCACTGTCCCCTTTCATGTGCGTAAATGGCTGCTTGTGTCTCAAACATAAATATAGGTTTTATTTGTTCTCAGATTTCAGGCTAGATCACCTAACACGTGGCTTATCTCACCAAGTGAACTCTCAAAAATCTAACACTGATTAATTCTTTTCCTCCACCATCCAAACAACTGTAACCATGTGGTCTCAACTTTTTTATGTCCACTTTGAACCTCTGGGAATCAAAGTAATCAAAATATGGTTAATAGTCTGTGGAAGTGCATAACTACGAGCCCAGATTTTATCAACAATTAATAGAAAAAATCAGGACACAGGGTGGCAAGAATCCAAGAATACAAAAGATAAAAACCACAGACAACCAAAAGAAGGTTTTGGCTCACTTTTTGGTAAGATATCAGTTTTTTTGTTGACTGCAAAATAGAGAGTAGTTTGTCTCATAATCAGATCAACTATACCCTTTCCTTCATTCTTTTATAGAAATAGGCATGAGAGGTATGGATAAATCTTTATTTTAGAATATTTTTCAAAAAACATGTCTTCCTTGTTGTGACATATGAACCTAAGCTCACTGTTTCTCTCCAAACAAACGATGAGTAGGAGGCAATTTCTGTTCTTGGCTTACCATTTGTGGCCTCCTTGAGAGAAACAAATAATAAGCTCAAGTTCACATGTCATTACGAAGCAGACTCTGGCTTGTTTTCACCCTGGTGTGGCAGCAGCATGAGTAGAGGAGGCACTCAGTATTGGGGCATGTTAAACCATAAAAAATGTGTGCAAACTGGGACCCTGAAAAAACATGAGCTTTTGGTTCAGAAGAAAAAACATTTTTGAAGTGCAGCAATAACACTAATGTTAGTCTGGCTAATTCCAAAAAATTGCATATGCATCTTTTTAGTTAAAGGATTCTGTCAGGGAACTGACATCGGAGCTAGAGGCGGAGTGAAGGCTCTCAAATGTTGCTGGAGAAGGGCCCAGCAGGGAGAGAGGCAGCTCCGCAGATGGGGAAGCAAATCAGCGCAACACCAGGGATATAGAGGGGCTGATGGGGGAATCGGCGAGGGGGCTCCAGGACTCTTCACCGGACACCAGCGGGGAGAGCACGGGTCCTCCGCTACCCACGCCCACCCTGCGCAGAAGACTTCCGCGCAGAGAGAGTAGGAGGAGACTGGGTGTCAAACAACTTTTATGTTGGAAAAGATTTAAGAAACGCCCACTGACGGATTCTGCTAGCGACTGAGGCAGCCACGAAGTGAAGGGCTGCCCAGACTGAAAGGTTTAGCAAGGCAACAAAGCCTGGAGAGGCAGCAACTTACGCACGAGCAACCCATACACATTACAGATTCTTAATGTCAAGAGAAACTAATTTTGCCTGGCACGCCACGTGCACCCATTATCCTTTCTGATTATTTATTTATATTTCCTCCACGGAGCCCAAGGTGACACGCTTGGTTCTCCTCCTCCTCATTTAATCCCCACAACAACCTTATATCTGCTCCAAGATATAAATCGTGATATAACATATTCAGTTGCCAGATAATGTGCTGCTATGATTGACATACGTCAGAGGATGGTATGTGTCACACAGCAGGTCTAAAATGGAAGGTCTAGTTTACATGTTTTTATCTTATGCGGGTCTACTGTAATAGAGTATGAGTACGTGTATCATCTACTTCTGCATTTGCCCTATTGCCTATCTAACATGGCTGTCCTACAGAATTAAAAAGAAAAATAACCACTGGAAGTAACTGGAACAGTATAAGACTGTAAATCAAAAGCATTGTGTCAGTAGCTTTTGGGAGAATCACTCACTAATTGTATCTCAGTTTAAGAACTTTATTACTTACCTGACATATTTTCCCTTTTTCTACGCTGCAGCAACATTGCCCTCTCTTTATCTAAGTTCCTGTTGACAAAAAGAAAAAAAGAAATAAAACTGAATACATGTTACTCTGTTGCTGAAGCATCTAAACTTTCTGACAGATAGCTCCTACACATTAAATGGAATAATTAGAGATATAAAATGATTGTTTCCACTCACTGTTGTATGAAAATTCATTTTCAATATTCACAATATACTACTTAAACTCCCTAGCAAGGAGTTCCCTGCTCTAGGAATTTTACAATTTAGTATAAAGCCCAGAATGAAACAGTTGTACCAAAACAAAGCAGAACTAAAGCATTGCAGTCCCTTCCAGTATTCCAGTTTCATAGTTAAGAGGAGAAACTGCTGAAATATTTAGCTAAGGGATTCTCCTGGCTCATAAATTCAGGGAAGAAATGATAATGGCTGCTTCATTCAACCCCCAATTATTGTTATTGGAGCTGTTTTCAACCCACCCTTCCAAGTGCCAGCAGCAAGCAAATCCCTTTCTCACATGGATTGCATGTCTTTTTACTATCCCAAGACAGAGGAAGGAGTCAGGTATCAAAACTATGCCTCAGATGAGATACGGAGCAATGGCCAATGGTTCCAATTCAGAGAACAGTAGTAGCAGAAAGCTACTTGTATGTTGTGCATTTGGGTATGCATTGCTGAAATACTATCACCTCCTGTGTGGAACTATAACAGTGTAATCCTATTCATGACTGCTCAGGTCTTACTTATTCATGTCAATGGGTCTTACTTCCAAGTAAGAGGGTACAAGATTGCAGCTTTTTCCCAACATAAGGCCCATATTTTTGCCCATTCAGCAGTTGACCTACATGCAGAAACCTTATTTCACACCTGCATTTGGACAACTGATTTTCTCATTTTATTAAATCTACTGTGATCTCCAATAATAGTTTCATGTAGTGATATAAGTATCTTTTAAAGATAGCAAAATAGCCTTCATTCATTGAAAAAGCAGTCACTATTTTTTTCTGCTAGGCAAAGGCACTTTTATAACCTATGGCAGGGAAGCCACCATTATAGGCTAATTCAATGAATTACTATTTCCAGGTTGTAGCCCAAGTCTATTATTTCTATTATTCCATTTCTATTAATGATTAATTTAGCAATACAGTTTAGGAATTTTAAACATCTACTTAAACAACATGAAGATGACATGCAACAGTCACTTCAACATTCGAGCTATGAATTTCAAACCTCATGCAAACAACAGGGTTTTTTTTTAATTGACCACAGGCGACTTACCTAGGTTGACAACGTTCACACAAGTATATGTCAGGAATATGCTGCCTGTCGATCCCCATGCAATCGATGTGCTGCCAAACACTTAAATGATTTAGAAAATAGAATAGTGTTACTTTTGCAAGATATTTGAAGTTCACACAGCTTCCATCATTTCTCTTACACTGGATATACTGCTACAAGTTCTTTTCCCCAAAAGCTCCATTCTACTATCTGATCACTCATTTAATACACTGCTTTATCAACATACCCTATTACTCCACCTCAAACAATATTAAAAAATATAAATTATGAACATTCAAAAAGGCAAGTCACTTCACTGTTGTGAACAAGTTCAGTTGTGCATACGCACCTTTTTGGATGACAGAATTTCCCTAACCAAACTCCAAAATGTTTTTTTTGAATTCTCCTTCATAAGAGCAGTTCATAAAGCAGTCTAGCAATCTTAAACAAATTCAGTTCCAAGGGACAACGCAGCCAAAATACACACTGCGTTTTCCCCAGGGTTTCCAATTAAACTGATGTCACATCTTGGTATATTTCCATGCACCCCTTTTAGTCATGTGTCGCCTCCTCAGAAATACCAATGGCATTAATCTTGGCCCAGAAAACCCGTCCAACAGTTGGTCAAGCTCCTCCTACCCAAGTCCTCCCTCTTACCCTTCTGCAGGGTTAACAATGACTTGTGAGCCGTGACCCTTCTTAGTATGACCCCCGCTTGCAGAAAGTCTTTGCTGGCTTGGCTGGTCTGTCACCTCCCCTCTCCATCCTGAAGGCAAAATGGCAGCTATCACAATAACAAAATGGCGATGGTTTCTCTTTCTCCCATATTTGCATAATGCCCTACAATGCCTATGAAGGGCCTGAGGATGGAAATGGCTCTAAGCAGTTGGGGACAAGAAGGGCTGATTTCAGTAGCACAGAAGAAAAATATTTTAAAAATGTTTGCATATATGGCACTACTTTACCTGCATTTGTCACAACAGATCATATATCCATCATCATGTGTAAATCCACAAATGCACCTGGTTATATCAGTTCCATAGCTTCCATCCTCAGAAGTGCTGATAGTAGTAGCACTGGAGGTCTCATCAAAATTTGGAGCAGTATATATACCTACTTCATTCTTGCTTATAAGAACTGATGGAGGAGGAGACGCTGGAGGTGTTGGAGGAGGGCGAGCACCATAGTTATGGTCCTGGAAAGTGATATTTAGAAGGTAGATGGTTTTATATATATTACTTCTTTTCATGTGAATGCTTACTCTAAAAGAATCAATGTACGTATCACTTTCTTCCATTCTTTTATAACTTTCGTATAAACTTTGTTTCAAACTTTTGAAGCTCAAGCTACCTTAACGGGGATGTTAAAAAACAGGTGACAAATTATCCTGGTTTTGAAAGGCACTAAGCATAAAATCAGTATCTGAAAACTAATGTAATTACTTGTGTACTGGAGAGATCTGCTACAACTCGTTTTGTTACCAGAAGTAGTTAATTTCCATTCACATGATTTTGGCATACACCTTCAGCTGGGTGTGGCCAACTTAGAAGAGATCAGAAGAGGATGGTTTAATGTATACACTAAAAGTATTTTCATTTAATTTATCTTCTACTATTCTTTAAACAGTGAAGAAAGCGTTGCTTTTCTCAAATTTCCAGTGCACGCTAGGTTGTTGATATTCACATTTCATCTGAACAGCAAACATCTTTTTATCACTAATAACTTTATCTAGGAAAACTGTCAGGCATCACTAAGCATGGTACTAGTCAATGCTCTACGTGCACACTCACATTCCCCAATCATGACATAATAAAGCAGAGAAATTTATCTGAGCTGAATTTTAAAAAGGGCACTGACACAAAGCACACCTTGTTTCTCGGCACCCATACAGATTTCACCTAGCTAGAAGAAATGCCAGAATTCTTCAAAATGGAGTGCATTTTCGTGAAGTGCATGACTTATCCTCTTTAACTAAAGGCTTATTTCTATTTTATACATGTATAGCAACTGTCTCCAATTAGGTGCCATTTATCTACAGGAAGAAAAGCAAGCCTATTCATCACTCTGAAAATATTTATAGATTGATCCCATTATCCTACACTGAAGGAAGAGCTGACAGGATCAGGTGTATCAGTGTCAGTTATTGTTCTATGGTGCAGCACCTAGGACCATATTACATCAAACACTGGTGCACACTGACACAATTGAGGCCTATTATTATTATTATTATCCTTCAACTAAGGATCACAGAGTGGTTTACAATTTAAAAACACAAAAATACATACCATAGCAACAAATAAAAACAATTCCCCCACCCCAGTTTAAAAGGCCATAGATTGTTTAATTAAACAAAGGCCTGGGAGAAGCGAAATGTTTTTGCCTGACACCTAAAGATATGTAATGAAGGAGCAAGGTCATCTCCCATGGGGAGAGCATTTCACAAGCAGGGAGCCACTGCAGAAAAGGCCCATTCTTGTGCTGCCACCCTTCAGAACTGTCACAGAAGAGACACACAGAGAAGGGCCTCGAATGATGATTGCAGGGTCTGATTCCGTTTGCATGGGTAGATGTGATCCTTGAGGTATTGTGGTTATCAGCCATTTAAGGTTTTGTTGGTCAAAACCAGCATTTTGAATTGTGCCCTGAAGCTAATTGGTAGCCAGTACAATCAGTCCAAGATTGGTGTTATATGCTCAAACCATCTTGTCACTGCTCTTCTGCAGATGCAACTTTTGCCATCTCTTCCGTTCTACTGCACTTCCCCATACCTCCCTAAAACCAGCTTTGGGGGGATCTTAAGGCATTCCATTTGTGAAAGTTTAGGTCTGGATGCAACCCATTTGTTTAAAAAAAGACAGTAATAAAGAGTGAATACAAGACTTCTAGTATCAGAACTACTCTACCATATAAGTGACATGATTTTGGCTGTTTTAGTGGAGGACCTCCCACAATAAGCCGGAAAATCAACCAAACAAGGCACATTTAAAATTCTCTTTACTGGAAAGAACCTCAAAGAAATACTTTTTAAAAACAAAACTTACCGCATAAGGCAAACCAATATAACTGTGTGAATGATGAGAACTGCTGTTATATAGCTGGTGTGGATAACTGTTTGACTTCTCAACTACCACAGGGCTAGCTTCTACAGATTCAGGTCTGAAAAGCAAGACAAACATTAAGATTTCACTTTTGTTCCAAAGTGCTGAATATTTCGGTATTATGATAAAGGTAAAGAAGGAAATGTTTGTTGCTATGCTCCTGTCAAAAATAAATAAATGTCTGGCAAGCTGTCAGTAACAACACTAATTTAAAGTTTCTGTAGTGGTATGGGTGTGCACTATCAAGTGAATACTATCCATTTGAACAACACTGACAACAATGTTGTAAAACAAAGAAGCACAAAAAGATTACAAGACAGGAGTACACAAGTATCAATAATTCTTATTGTTTCTGAGAACACATATGCAGCGTAGGAGTCTGCCCATATGCTGTTAGCAGTATCTGAAACCCCAATAAATTATGACATCTAGTGGCAGAATAAGCACAGCACCACAGGCTTCCTGTGTTGCCAGTACTGTATCCTGAAAGGATGTATTTTACAGGTTGTACTAAGGAACTATAAAGATAGACCCTGAAGGAAGGTGCTCCTGATTACTTTATTTTCTATTATAAGCACAAGTTATGTATCAGTATTCTGATTTCACCCCAAACTGAATAGCTCAGAGCAGGGGGGGGGAGTGTTATGAAGTTTCACTGTGAGAATAGTTAATAAATGTTAATTTAAGAATCACCCTAGATGCTAAAGTAGAAATGAACACTATATATGAAAAAATATATATTGCCAAAACTTTAAAAATAGCAATTTTGTCATAACATATCCAAATGGGCTCTAATACATACTGAAATGTAAGTGAAGTCAAGACTTTTAAGAAGGAAAACTATAAGGTAGAGTTCAAACTTTGATTCTGTTTATTATGCCCAGAAGTGAATCAACTGAAACTGAGCAACACTGCAGAGATGCATAAAATGAAATGTAAGACAGAACCAATTTTGCAAATTTGCTGTTGTGCCACAATACTTACTCTGAGCCTGCAGCCATTTCCAAATATGAAGTTTCTGCTGTGTCAACCCCCAACGGGACCACTATGCTCATGACGTTCGTTTCTGATAAATTCGATTACTATGGAGTTCTATGCATTGGTATCCAAAACACTGGGGCATGCCAGCCACAGTGCTCATTGCAAACATCTAAGTGCATCCACAAACTCTGTTAACCGAAAGAGAAAAAGAGAAACTTTTAATTTTTATTTCAAATGTATGAGTTAAAAGAGCTCACCTTTTTTAAAATTTCAGTATGAGCATTAAATTATTGGAGACTGAACAGTCTCTAATAAGCACAGTCTCTAAGCACATTTACTCAGATGTCAATCCTAGAAAAAGTTAAAATCTATTTCAACTACTTTCTTACACATCACTTATTAATTCCATCCCTTTCTGCTAAAAGTAAACTGATTAACTTAGTAACTGCGTCATTACTGTATGCCCTTAACAAATGCATGCAGCCTTCATTTATAAATGTGCATGTTTATGTGCAAACATCTGTATTAAGGCTTTAGTTGTGCTTTAATGGTTACTCACAGTAAACAGGACTAGAGATTCCTTTAGCAAATAAATGTAGCAAAAATAAAGAACATTAAGATAATTTAAAATGAAGACTCTACATGCCAATTTTGAAACTAAGGGTGACCAACTGAGAGCCTATACCAGTTTCCCAAACTTGGGTCTCCAGCTGGTTTTGGACTACAATTCCCATCATCCCTGATGATAATTAACAATAATTTATTATTTATATGCTGTCCATCAGACTGGGTTGCCCAGATAATTTGGGTGGCTTCCAACAAATTAAAACTCAGCAAGACATCAAACATTAAAAACGTCCCTATAGAGGACTGGCTTCAGATGTCTTCTAAAAGTCAGATCGTTGCTTATTTCTTTGACATCTGATGGGAGGGCGTTCCACAGGGTGGGTGAGACTACTGAGAAGGTGCTCTGCCTGGCTCCCTGTAACTTCCTAGTGAGGGAACCACCAGGAGGCCCTTGGAAAAGGATCTTAAGTGTCCAGGCTGAATGATGGGAATGAAGACACTCCTTCAGGAGTGCAAAAGCTATTTAGGGCTTTAAAGGTCAGCACCAACACTCTGAACTGTGCTCGGAAACTTACTGGGAGCCTTTAGGACCAGTGTAAAATGGTCCCAACAGATGCTCCCAATCTGGCAGCTGCATTCTGGATTAGTTGTAGTTTCCGAGTCCCTTCAAAGGTAGCCCCACGTAGAGCACATTGCAGTAGTCCAAGAGGGAGATAACCAGAGCATGTACCACTCTGGCAACAGGCAGGCAGGGTCTTAGCCAGCAAACCAGATGGAGCTGGTAGACAACTGCCCTAGACACAGAATGATGGGAGATGTAGTCCAACAACAATTGGAAACCCAATTTTGGGAAACCCTGGCAGTGGCGTAGCGTGGGGGGTGCAGGGGGGGCCGGACGCACCGGGCGCAACATGGGGGGGCGCACTCGCAGCTCTAAAATCCACGGGTTAGGGGGCGCAAATTACTTGCCTTGCCCCGGGTGCTGACAACCCACGCTACGCCACTGAACCCTGGTCCACATCAGTCTTCTGCAGTCACTTTCTCTCCTCCGTCTGTCCCAACAGCAGCAGAGGAAGTGGAGACCAGTTTCTTATGCTACTTTTGATTCTGTCATTGCCGGTTTCTTCAGTTTACAGACCAAATATCTTTTCCCAGCCCACATGCTGAAACTGGGTGATGATATCAGTGCCTAGATTTCCAGTCTCTGCATTAAAGGTTATCATTGATTTAATACTGTCAAGAAATAGTGCAATTCTATACATATCTACACAGAAGTACAGTCTCACTGAATTCAGTGGAACTAAATCCCGAGCAGGAATGGAGAAGGTCAGTTCCGATTTGAATGTGAACCTGCCAATTCACATCTCTGAAAAGAATGTGCAAACCAAAATGCAGCTATCCTTCCAAATTTGTACATCTCTTAATTTTGTGATGCAGTTTTCTAACCAAATAATGTGTGCAAAAATGTACATATTAGATTAAAAAAAATGCATTTTTGTATGTTTATATAGGGGAAATTGTAGGCAAGAAGTGTATATTAGGAGAAAAGTGAACAAATATGCTGATGGATTTTTTGGCAGGACTTTTCTTTTTTGAAAAAAAAAATGACAAATAATGTGGAATGTGGCAAACTTACTGAAAAAAATAAGAACTCAAAATGGAGCTATCTACTCTACTCACAGATAAGTATGTACAGAACTGCAGTCTAAATCAGGGGTAGGCAACCTAAGGCCCATGGGCCACAAGTGGCCCACGGGGGTCATTAACCAGCCCACGATCCACCCCTGAACTGAGCTGCGTGCTCGGTGAGTCCCTGCGCTAATCCGGCGCAGGGACTCGCTTCTACGGTGCCGGAAATCGCATCTGCGCAGACGCTGGAAATCGTGGGCGCACAATCTGGCCCACAGAGGGATCTCCGCTGGAGTGAACCGGCCCAGGCAAGGTAAACCTTGCCGATGCCTGGTCTAAATGGTTAACTGAAGTCAAGCTATCTACCCCAATACAGGCACACTAAAGACTTTTTTCAGTATAAAAGCCATTTAGAGAATCCCTACAGAGAACTCTTCAAACCATATTCAAATTCCTGTTTCTTATGCTGTTTTGAATCAACAGAGTTAGTTATATTTCAGTTAAATGTATTATATAATGCTGATGATTTGATGAAGGATGGAAAATGTTATTGAAGATCTTAAAAACCCTAATCTGCATTTCTAGCCCCACATGCAGTATCATTTGTCGCTCAACAGGATGGATATGTATGTGCATGATTCACTATTTACATTAAAAAGTTAAGTTGTGTGTGTGTGAATGCACGCATGCTCACTTCATAATATTTAATATACATTCATGCCACAGGCAGTTTCCTGTGTAAAACAAACCAGCTGTTTTTAGGAGGAGCCTAGCCTGAAAACAACTTGTGTACATCTACTGCTGCCAAATGCTGCCTGAATCACAAAGTATAGCACTCCTTTTCTAAACCTTTACTACTTAAGCTGTTGAAATGGTTGTTCTCCCTTTTTTAAAATTTAGCCACAAGAGACAGTATCTGTTACAGTTCTCTTCAGTAAGGTAGCTAGAGCTGTAGCACATTAAGCTGTGCACGCTGAATATCATTTGGGTCTAGTGTTTTTATTTCTGTAACCTTTTCCTCCTCTGTAATTTAACCTTTTGTAAAGCAAGGTACCCACTCACAAGTAGTATTTCACCAAATCTCAGAGAAAGGTATTGCTCAACCAATGGTGCTGTAAACAAGTGTGGAATTACAAATTTTAAGTCACTGTACCCAATCTCCCAGCTTAGAAACTTTCCCTAGTTGTAAAATATATATGGAATAGGTTCGATAAGCAAACCTCTTGTGTGTCTGAACTATTTCATTGCTTACCATCTGTTCTGACTGCCTCAGCAGGAATGAAACTGACACATCTGCCAGAAAAAAATGCAGAAAAGGTTGGTTTTCTAAACAGAGAAAATCTTGATCTGAAGAGGAGGAGACACTAGTTATTTCAGAAGCGTGCATCTATTACAACACTGTTCTGGCTTTAAAGCTCATGTTTTAAATGGCTCCCTGCTTTTTTTAAAAAAAATTGTAGTACTCCACTAAAGATGTAAACCTGTGCTTTTTTGTTTGTTTGTTTCTTTTATGGTGCACAATATGAAATGTAAGGGTACTGTAATTATGGCTGGGATCTTGTTTGGCTGTAATGACTTTTAACAACCAATAAAGCTAATTGGAAGATATTGACTTTTTTGTGGTGGGGGATACAAAAGCCTCACAGATCCTTTAAAAAAGGCTGTTGCTAACTGCAAGACATATCTACAAGAGAGACACAGGATGGGAAAGATACATATATTTAAAGTAAGCTGAGTGATGTCACTTAAAACAGAATCTTTATATATACAGCTTCCTACGAAATGTCATTACATTCACAGAGATCCTGTCATCCCATTGTTGCTAAAACTAATACCGAAGTTTAACACATCAAATGTAACAAGTTATGTTAACACAGACTTGCAGGCCTCAAAAATCCTGCCTTCATGTACCAATGTGTTTAATGTGGAGTTTGACAGGGAACTTTTCTCCATTGGTAAACTGTAAGACAGTAGTAGTGAGAGTACACACAATTTTCTTAGTATTCATCAAATACTTTTTCAGAACTCAATTTAAACAACAACAAAGCCCTGCCAATAGGCTAGCTGCGTTCATCAGAACCTCTAGCCAGACGAAAATAAAAAGCTGGTGGGTTTGAATTTTTCTTGCCAAGACTTTTAGAACACCAAATTTTGAGCCACATCAAATGAACCCAGGAACATGAGAAACACGTTAGTCCCTATTATTAAATCCCATATACAATTTTTATGTAAGTATAGTCTAAATGTTATTGTTAGCAAGCTATCCAATTTATCAAGGCCATTGTAGAATATTCTAAAAATATTTCCAACCTATTTGCTAAGAGTTGTGGTCCACTCAGTCATCTAAGTCATTAATGAAGACGACCTGCACTGCATTCAGAACTGATCCCTGTGGAATCCCACTTGATACCTCTTTCCAGTTTGATGCTGATCCATTCATTACTATTGTCTGGATGAAGCTGTTCAACCAACTGTAGTAAATCATCTTTATTACCTGAAAGCAATAGGCATCTCATAACCATGATGTTAATGTCAAACAGCTCTAAAAGTTAAAAGTAGCCCACTTAACTACATTAGTAACAATAATTGTTTTAATCTCTTAATTCAGTCACAGTCACCTGAAAAACTTTTAACAAGGAAATAGTGAATTATATCGATATTTACAGCATAGCACCATACTAAAATATGGGTGTGGAGCTAAATTTGCTGATGGACCAGTACTATAGAGGTAGTATGAGGCAATGAGCCAAGGCAGCAGACACAGGCCTCTTTGTATCAGGCAGTGCAGGATATGGAAGGAAGGAAGGAGAGGCATCAAATATGAAAAAGTTATGCCACCTGGAGGCAATAAGTGGCTGCAGAGCCACTGTTAGTCAAAAGTCCAATAATCTCCGCTTCCTAGCTTTCCCTCATCCCATGCCAGAAACATAACTTTGGCATGAGGTCTTACACCCTATCCATCTTCCTAGTACAGAGAAGGAAAAGTGCAAAAGGAAGATTTGCAAGAGAAGATGTTGTAGTATACAAATGAATCTCCAGTGACAGCTTTCCACAGGTCAGTGCCACCTGGTATGGCCCTCTACACTAAGAAGATACTGAAGATGCAATATTCATTATATCTTCTGTAGGCACGGTCCTAGATGTAGCCACCAACAGCTTCGTATGCCATAAAAATAAACATAAAATTCTACTCCTAACACCATTAGGAGTTCATATCGCTGTGATATTTCAAAAGCTATGGTTAACACTGGACACAGAAATCCCAATTATCAAAACAGACTATAGCGATAGTAAGGTAAGTCTCATGTACCAAAATTTCAAGCTATATTCACTGATGTAGGTTCAAACTTCATAATGGAGAACACACTTGAAACATGGTATTTCAAGTATTCAGTAGGGCTGGACGATATCTGTTTTTCAACATTGTGATATATCACAGAAATATTGTGATGTCTGAGGAGGCACTGGCTGGCTTCACGGTTTCCCCCGCATTGTGATTTTTGTGTAGCACACCCACCATGATTTGCGACATATTGCCAGGTCAAAACTTATGGACTTCAAACCAGTGTATCGCCCAGCCTTAGTGTATAGGTATGCAAGCCTATTCTGACCTAGCCTCAATGTATTTCCAAAACTGTCTAACATTGATCCCACTCCATAAATAGCACCTATATATCTATGAACTAGCTAGTATAGATAGTACAATGGCTAAGAGTTTGAGTTACAAACTGGGGTGTTCCTAGATTAAATCTTACCTCACTCACAAACTCACAAGATGGCCTACAGCAAACTACTATCTCCCAAGCCCCCAACTGTGATGGCTGCCTACATTATAGAACATTTGTGATTATTGAGATGGTGTATGTTAATTGTTCTGAATACTCAGAAAGTATTTTATAAAAGCTCACTTTTAGCACTAGATCCCAACCCAAAAGGACATACTTGGTTGTGAGTCAGCTTGACCTTTGCTGAATTAAGCTTTACCCAGCAAAATGCTACAATATGTTGAATGAACAAACAGAAGAACCACCCTTGGCCGACAAACCCAGTTGTCTTCATTATTTACAGGAAAGTTGCATACAATATCAACATAACTATTTTCCTGCACTAACAGTCCTTAAACGGGATTATTAAATGAGTCCCCATAAAGTAAGTAACTGGATGCTTATTCAACTAAAATAGAACCAAAGTAATCAAACTATGGTTTGCAATCATGCTTTGGAAGGCTCGCTCAAAGGATTGCTGGTTCAGATGTAACAGCAAAGTGCTGTTGGAATAAAGGAAAATATCAACTAAACTGAAATTATATGGTGAAGTGGGATGCGGCAAGAATACAAACTCTATGGTTTGGAGGAATGGAAATGGCCTGGTGTAGGTGATTTGGAATGAACTGCAGGAATCTTAACTTGCACACTCTCTTGCCCCAACTTCCTCCCTTGAATGCAAAACAGTACAATCTCTTGACAACTGTGGTTTGATTTAACTTAAATTAGTTAACACAAAAAAAACCCTGAAACCAGTTTTACCCTTTATTTTGTTTAAACTAACTTTGGTTAAATCATAGTTCCCCACGTTGCATGATGCAGATGCTTTAACTCTCCTTATGTGGAGAGGAGAAGGAACATGAGCCAGAGGAATGCCTCTGGTCATTCCTGATAACATAAACCATGGTCAAGATTATATGTCCGAATGCATAGACTCTCCACAGCAATTTGAAAAGGGAAATGGAGGATAGAGAGCGGAACAGATTAGGACTTCTTTATCAAGCTGCTTTCACCTTCCAGGTTAGCCCTTTTCCCTTCTCTTAATTACCACTATTCTTATATTCTACCTAATCCACCCCCTTGTATCTTGTCTGTTTAGGCTGTGAAGTCTTCAGGAAGGAATATCCTGGTTGGCAGTAGCACTTAAACAAGTCTCTTCTTAGTTTGGATATCATGTGAAACCATGTTTTCAAACAAGGAAAGCTTCAGGAGAGGGCACATGAGCACTCCCCTGTGAATATGAACTGCAGCATTCATCTGGGGATGCTTGTCCATCGCTAAACCCAGGGATAAATTTCCAAAGCAACACAGTTTCCTAAAACAAAACACACTATTCTGAAATCCCTGAATTCAAAAATGAGAACTATGGGCAACTGTATAAATCCCATTATATTATCTTTAAATGCAATCTTATCCTCTTCATTGAACAGTTATGCTGATGAAGAGAGAATCTGAAACCCTTGTTGGGTGGTATCCAACTACACCATTCTCAATGCAGACTCATTGAAACAAATGAACTTGAGCAAAATCCATTGATTTAAACAGATCTACTCCATGTGTAGTTTAGTTGGATCTCACCTATTGACTCCTACGCAACATAAATGAACTTGATTGCACTCAGTAAAGAACAAAAGCTTTAGAAACAGAGTGCAACTTATTTACAGAACCTGCACCGTTTATCCTGATCTGGATCCATCCACTGGATGTTCTTGATCTTCCTTTGAGAACTTCAAATGATGAAATAAAAATATTTGCATAAAAGTATACACTTTATTTTCAACTTTTTCCTTCACAAAATATTAATTATTAATTCAAAAATATTAAAATGATGGATCATGGGTAATTTATTTATAGTCTTATTCTCAATTTCTCACATCTGTTAAACAGGAATCCTGTTTATTTTGCAAATTTGTTTTATTATCTCATATAGTGCCAGACTTAAGGCTGCTTTGATGACATTTCAGGGTAACAGTTATAGAATTCTGTTCTGCTTTGCTTTTTTGATACTTCTGTTGTGGTTTTGGTATAAGGTTCTAAAATCTCAAGTTCACACTATAGCCAAATGTTAGGGCTAGGAGTCTAGAGGCAGGCAGGTGTTTCAGCAGAGAATCAGCCTACAATCTCTAATTGAAGAATCAGACCAAGGTCAGCAGCTTTATGAGGTCAGATAAGAATCTACTGGCTCCTCATATCAGCAAGACTCAGGTGGGCTGGAAGCTGCAATAATGTTATCTAGCAATCTGCAGTAGTGTTGCTTTAGTACAGCAATTCAGGCCAGCAGTTTCCTTAGGTCAAGGGTTAAGAACCTATGGCACTCTAGATGCTGTTGGTCTCCGAACTCCCATCAGCCCTCATCAGCACACCCACTGACCAGAAATAATGGGAAGCGTAGTTCAACAACACCTGGAGACCCCCATCTTACGTTGCAAGGTGTTATGGTAGTGTACAGTAAGAGCCTGGACCAGTAATTTAAGCCAGATGGTTGGCTCCTTCAGTGGATTTCCCACACCTATATCCATATCTATCTTTACTTAGCTCAAAGTGACTGTAATGGACAATACTCAGCATGCCCTCCTGTACCTGAATAGAACTGTGCTTTGCCAACAGTTCTATCTAAAGAAAATGCTGGCTCCTACATAGTCTCTAGCCCCTTTCTAGAAGAGAATAAAGGAAACAAGGAAGGGAAGTGGAGAGATGGAGAAGAAACAGGCATATTCTTTTATTTAATTTTCTTTAAAGCATATTGTAATTGTTAGCATGTACAGCAAGAAGAGCTAATGACTCTGACTAAAGTAATGGGACTCTACAGCATATCCTACTCAGCTTTTTATGTCAACCTATAAAGAGTTAGAATATGTCTGCTGACGTTCTGAAAAATGTAGTTCTATCTGGCCTTCACAAGTCTGTGGGTTCCACTGAGCAATCAAAATACAAAGAAAAATCACTTTTTCCAAATAGTAAAAGCACCTATAGTACCTCCCTACAATTAAGCTCTATTCTACTTCTAGAACACAGGGTATTTAAAGCAGTAACAGCTGTCTAAGTTTAGAAATAACAAGCATTTGTTTTCAAAGCAGAAAGGCGGAGGACCTGCCAGAGCAGTCCAGTTTAGGGTGTATATAGCCTACTTCATATCTGCTTACCTTGCAAGGTAGAATTTGACATCCTTAGAATTCTAACTTTCATTTGGAAGTAAAAGAAGATGATGAAGATGATTAGTAGGTATTAGATGCACTGAATGCATGTTTGTATCTTTAAGTCTGAATATCAAGCTATGTAGAACTACTGGAGGCCAGTGGGAAAGGCTTCCCTGTCCCTTTTACCTAACTCACTTTTCTATGGCTTTCCCCTCCTCCCAGTCCATTCTTTGTAGCAGTCTCCATTCCAGTCCTGCTAATTTTTCTTTTTTTATGTGCCTTTTTTTGGAAACAGTAATTCTTAAGGGGGGGGTGAGCAACACAAAATAAATTTAATCTGCATCATTCTGCTTCCATTTTTTAAAATGAAGTTTGAACCCTCTTTAAAGCCTCCCCTGTGCCCTGGAAATTCAGATCCAGGAACAAAGACTAATCTAGTTTGAGATTTGGAAGCAAACAAACTCCTAAGAACTGTAACAGTTGATCTCTCCGCATTTAAGGTGACCAAGGCCCAGGCCAAGAAATCTACAACTTCCAAGTATTGCTTGCACAATGGAAAGTACTGATACAAATACATTCATAATGCCACCTTTTAAAATTCTGAATAATGTATGTATGCTGTTTTAATTGGGAAAACCAATTTTTCCATGAAATTATTGCTGGGTATACTCCTCACTAAAGTCAAGTCTAACTTAACTAGGCACATATTCTTTTGATTAATCTCTTTTCCAATCTTCATCCCCTGGCAGCCCAAATCTAAAATTTCAAATTGTAAGTTCCTCAGTAAAGAGATGTAACTTTTTGTTTCTTACTCTGTTAGCATCCCATGTACTGTGATGGTACAAAAATTAGAGTCAACTCTATAATGAGGCACACTGAAGCAAACCACTCAGGTGGCACAATAGGGGGCAGCTTTACAAGTGGCAGACTGGTTGGGACCCGTGAACTCTGCCATCAACATCACTTTCCTGTGCTCTGCTTTTTCTCCTCCTGCCAGTTTTGTAGAAGAGCGGGAACAGCAGGAGGAGGAAGAAAACAATACATCACAAGGAAGCAGAAGTACCTCTGCTCTCCCTAGCACCGTGTGCATTGCTGGGCACGAGGAGGTGAGACTGAAGTCCCTGTTTTAAGTTGTGGGTCCCTCCCATACAGTCTGGAACTTGACACTTACTTCTTTTTTAAGTTATCACTCAGCCTAACCTACTTTAGAGGTGTCTGAAGAAGCGTGCATGCACACGAAAGCTCATACCAATAACAAACTTAGTTGGTCTCTAAGGTGCTACTGGAAGGAATTTTTTGTTTTTGTTTCGACTACGGCAGACCAACACGGCTACCTACCTGTAACTAGAACTACTTTAGAGGGTTGTTGTGGAGATATATCGGTGAAGGAAAATAATATACATCAACTTTAGTTCACTGGAAGAAGGGTGGGATATACTGTAAATCTAGTATGTAACAATGTGGTCCTGGATTCCCCCCCTTCTCTAGCTATGGTAGGGAAGACAAACATGAATAAAGTGGTGATTAGGTAAGGAAAATGTAGGATAGGGTGTGTGGTGGTAGTGGAACAGATTAATTGGAAAATAATAAAGCCAATACAGTGGTACCTCTGGTTGCGGACAGGATCTGTTCCAGAGGTCCGGTCGGATCCTGAGGTTTCCGCAACCTGAGGACTGCTTCTGCGCATGCACGCGTGGCAGTAGACCGCTTCTGCGCATGCATAGCGAAACCCGGTCAAATACTTCCAGGTTTGCCGCTTTTGCATCCTGGAGTTTACGTAACCAGAGGGTTATGTAACTGGAGGTACTACTGTACTTTTTATATGTGGATTAGCTTGTGTCATTTCATATCAAGTGAAATAATTTTGTGTTATAAAGCCCTGATATTAAAAAGGCAGTGTGGTGTAGTGGTCAGATTGGTGGACTAAATCAGGGACATCTGGGATTTCTGTTCATTCTCTCTAACCTACCTCCTACGGTTATTATGAAGGAGGATAATGGGGGAAGTTAATGCCACACTTTGCCCCATGGAAGGATGGGATAACAATGAAATGAACTTAATGTTTCTAAGAGTTAGCAGTGCTTAGGCTGCTGATCTGGGCTGTTTTGAAAGGGCAGCAATTTTTAAAATTATTTTATTATTGCTGCATTTTTACTGCCAGAATAACTTGTTTGACCTTGGATATTATGCACCATAATATTTTTTTTTTTGAGGGGAGGGGTTGCTGCTCTGCCTCAAGCAGCAAAATGTCTTGTGCAGGCCCTGACAAAATTAGTACCTTCTCAAAAGACAGCAGAACCTATAGCACAAGCCTATCTGTGTTTATCCAGAAGTAAGTTCCACTGTGTTCAATTGAGCTTACTCCCTAGTAAGTGTAGTTAAGATTGCAATCTTAGATATTTTCCTAGTTTTTACTCCTGAACTGGGTAGAATAATAAACAATAATTAAACCTTCTCCCAAAACATATGAGAAAATGGTTCTATGATCAGTTGCCATAAGCTTTCTAGTCTGTGCTCTCTAAGGAAGGTTGCTGTTTTTTCTTTAACCACTGAAACAGAATGCTACATTGAAAGGAATATATGTGCTGCAACTTGACTGTGGTGGGTAGCTACTAATGGTTATTTCATTGGAAATACATAACATGATGAGAAGATATTTTTCTCTCTATTTAAAAAATATGCACTACTCCAGAAGCAGTGTTAGAAATTAGCCAGGCGCATTTTGCTACTGGCGCAGGTCCAATTGCGACCACTTGGAGATCTATGGATGGCAGGTTGGTGACTGACATCTCCATCTGGCTCCCCAGCTTTCTTAAACTGGTAAGCAGAAGAGCTTATTTATCACAGTTATATCCCACATTTTTCTCCAAGGAGTAACATGGTTCACCCCCCCAGTTAATCCCTACAATGACCCTATGAGGTAGGC
The DNA here is from genome assembly GCF_964188305.1 of Podarcis bocagei. Classification (NCBI taxonomy): domain Eukaryota; kingdom Metazoa; phylum Chordata; class Lepidosauria; order Squamata; family Lacertidae; genus Podarcis; species Podarcis bocagei. The sequence continues at coordinate 71,406,734 of NC_138135.1, forward strand.
TACACGGCTGTGACAGGCCCAAGGTCACCCAGTGAGCTTCATGACGGAGTGGGGATTTGAACCCTGATCTCCCAGGTCCAAGTCTGACACTCTAACCACACTGGCTTCCTACAGTACTATGGGGCAGCTATATAAATTAAGTCGGTAAATAAATATGTGGAGAACAAAATGTCACTTGGAGAAGGATCTGAAATATTTCCCCTGAAGCTTGAATTTGTATTCTGGATTGTTTGATTTGATATTTTAATGTGCTGTAAACCACTTTGGGATTTTTTAATTTAAAATATAAAGTGGTATAGAAATGAAATCAATAATAATAATAAATCTCCCTCCGGGGGGTGCCTAGACATTCCATTGTGGTGATCATAACCTGGGTTTAAGGTGCCATTTAGCGATTAGCTTATATATCTGAGTTTCTAACACTGCCCAGAAGGCTGCACTCCTATAGTCTTGCATCAATGCATTGCGAAGGAGGTGATGGCTGAAAAATGGTATTCTATTATTGTAGTTTAAAACATTTAAAAGACATCAGAGTGGATTCAGTGTTCCTTCCATTCACAGACAGGACTGAAATCAAAGGGATTTCCTGCTGGAAAGAGGGAGGGGGGAGAATCATCAAACTTTTAGAGCAGCTTTTCAGGGGTCAAGGAGAACTGCAGGAAGGAGGAATTAGTAAATATTGCCTCTCTTCCTCCAGTGCGAGTACTCCAATAATAGAATTCTACTCACGAGAAAGCTGAAATCATCCCACAAATATAATGCATTTATTACTTTCAACTATAAAGCATGCATGCAACATCCCCAATAACCAACTTCTCCTTATATTTAAATTCAATAAACAGTAGAAGAATAGGTGGTTTCTTTTCAGTGTCAAATAAGGCATATTTCAAAGATTATAGAATGTCTGGTTTCACTCAGCCATGAAGCTTACTGGACCATTAGGCCACTCACTGCCTCTCAGTCTAACCTACCTCATGGGGTTGTTAGGATAAAATGAGGAGGGAAGAACCACGTCTGTCACCTTGAGCTTCTTGGAGGGAAAGGTGGTATATACAGTAAATGTAATAAATAAGTAAAAAACAGCAACAAAGAAATCTGAAAATGTTGGAATTGTAACTGGTGAATCAAAATATACTCTTTTGTATATCACGGTCTAAATTAAATTGGAGTTCCAAATGTGCATTTGAGGCTAATCTTTGGCTTAGTGTCATGTTCACTGCATTCCTGCTAAAGCTTTCCATTATTACATTGCAATTCAAATGAAAAGGAAATGCACTGCACCATTTAAATAAGTGACAAGAAAGCACCACTACTTTCCCCACCTTCAGTCCAAGATGCAGGGGTGCTGCTCCTTTTAAGATAATATTTCAGGATATGATTTGGAAACTTCACAAAAAAAAAATTGAGCCACAAGCTTTGAACCTTATTAGATGTTTAGAGTACGTAATGTTTTAATAATATAAATGTTTTAAGTCTTTTTTTATCAATTCAGTATATTTTCTTTTAATTGTCAAATAATTCTGTGTACATTGCGGCAGCCTTTGGCTATGTGCAATAAAACTGACTGAGACGATTAGATGTTAAGCCCTGATACAAAACATGTACACAAGATTAATTCTATTATTTTTTATATTAATTAGTTGCTTTACTCACAAAAGAGACCCAAAGTGACTTACAATAAAGTATAAACACTAAAAAGAGTGACGACAAACCAGTAAAAACCTACAATACAATGGCTTCACAGAACCAGCCCCACTAAGAGATGAGAAGCACTTCAAACTCTTCAACTTAAGGTCCAAAAGCTCGCGGGAGGGGGTTTGTCTGCCATCTAAAAACAGATAAAGATGGTGCCAGGCATTTTTAAAATTAAGTGAAATAAACATCTGAATATTCACTATTTTAAAGAGATAAAATACAATTGTATTTTTTTTACAGGTTACAAAGCACGGGGTGTGGGAAGGCTTCCATTACATCACAGACTAATGAAAATTTGAGCTACAGACTCAGGAGACTATGTCCAGCTGTGCCAGCAAAAGCAACAGAACTTCCCCTTCCTCTCCTCACCCCTGCAACCCAACCACACCCCAGTTTGTTTCAGAGAATCCTCCAATCCCCTAGAGCAGATTTGGGGGGCTCTCAGGAAGCGGCAATGGAGACAGATAGGGGGAGCCCTGTTGGCACAAGCAGGCTGACACAAATGGATGTCACTCAGTGTAGTTCAGAGAATATTTTAATTCTTAACAGAAATAATAAACCGATTTATTTTGGATCAACTGTACTACAGATTACATTGAATTTTTATTTGAGACATTGTCTTGGTCAAAGGCTTAAGACGAACAGCACACAGTGGACTTCTTATAGTCATATGTTGGATTCAGTGCTTCTGATATGCTCATACAGAAGATTTCTTCTGTAAACTAGAAGCTCCTTCTATGAGAAGAATGGAGCCCCATATATTTACTTAGCTGCCGTACAAGAATTTGTCCTCCTTGTAGAGAAAATATGCCAACAAATTTTAGGTTAGCTCTATTTATTCTATTCTATTTTGTAGTGCTCCATAACTCAGCAATTTACAAAAATAAGTTTTCTGAAAAGAAGTTTCAGAATTCAACCAAGGCTCAACTCACTTATGGTACCAAAGTTTATTTAACAGAAGCTCAGATCAAAGACCTTGCTGCACTTTTAAAAGAAGAATGTAATTCCTGAAAAAGGTAATAACCAGACCTCTGGATCACTGATTTGCTACTTACCAAAAGCAAGAGTGGGAGAGGTGAGGTGGTGGGGAAGTCAGCACGGTGCAAACACAGCAGGGGAGCCAACATGGTTCTTCTACCTGTGCCATCTGCACAGCGCTGACCTCCCAGCCACATTATCCCTCCCGCTCTTCCTCCTGGTAAGCAGAAGGGACTCTGCTGCCAGGAGGTCAAGTGAGCACTGCCACACCACTATGCTGTCCACCATTGGACTTATATCTGAATAAACATGCATAAGATTTCCACATATGGAAAAAATAATTTAAGCCATGTAACACTTTATTAAGTCCTATTACTGTGACTCTCGGCGTACCAAAAGGTACACTATGGTTCATTGGATGAAATATACGAGTTGTGTTCCAGATTTGTGACCCATTGAAGCTCACTTTTTGATTCTAACAAATGAATCTGCAGTACGAAATCATTTAGGCTACAATCCTAAATTCTGCTGGGTGCAGAACTGCCTTTCTTGATGAGGTAGAGCTGCAATGCTGCTTCCCAAGAGACATGTCACTGCTGCTTGCTGGGAGGGAGAGGGGCAAAGAGATCTTGCACCAAACACTAGTGGAAGCACAGAGTTGGCTCTGCCAGTGCACCATGGCAATCTGCTCACTGCCTTGCCCCTCCCCAGTGAGTGACAGCCAGGAAGCTAGAACTGTGGCTCCACTAAACCAGGTGAGCCTTCTGTTTAAAAATCTCAATGAACAAAATAAAACTTATAATAAGGATACGTACAGTTCAGAACCCACTAGTGGAATGCAACATTACTAGCAGTTCCACATTACAGACAACATAGAACAAAGGCCTTAAAATGGCTTCAATTCTCTTTTAATGGTGGGTTTTGAATTAACATAATATTCTGTTTTCTTGGAATCCCATTTTGGAGAAACCAAATATTGTCATCATAAGTAGTAAATAAAACCAAACCATCTGGATGGCATCCAACTAACTATTCTATAGTCAGAGTATACCCATTTAAATCAATGGATTTAAGTTCTACTCTAACTTCGTTAGATGCCACCCTTGATTTTTCAGCACACAAAATTCAATTTATAATTCAAATGAGAAGATGAACACCTAAGCAATATTGTTTATAATCAAGGATCAACTTTTTCCAGGTTCACAAGACTGTATATACAGTATGAAAAATATTAAAATCATTAAAGTGACAATCGTTTTGACTAGATATGCCTATGCACATTTACTCAGCTGCAAGTCCCATTAAGTTCAATGGTGCTTACTCCCTGCTAAATGGATAAAGGATTGTAGTCCCATACATTAAACCATGTGTAAACCAACATGTTCTTGGCCTCACAACATACTGAAGGCATACGTGAATAGCCCTGTAATGCATACCTTGTCCCCATTTACACGTCTAAGAAGCAGGTTATTAACTATGCAAGACAGTCAAGTTAATATATGTAAATTAATGTTGCCAGGGTTGAAGGGAAAATCCACTGCTAAATAATATTTTGCAGAAGGTTACACAAACACATTGAAGTTGCAACTTGACCCTCAAGTCATTCTAACTGCAAAAATATTAAAAATATAATTAAGTGAAACTTTCATATACTTTTAGATAAGCATGTTGCTCTCAACTGTATTCAACAGACCCGGAAGGGGGGCAGGGGAGGAAGGAAGATAAAGGAGAAGGCTTAACAGCACAATAGTTACTGTATTTTAAATGCATCATCACTATTCATTTGTCAGTGGCAATTAGCACCTTACAAACAATCCCTTTTCACAGTGAAACATGCATTTCACATGTACTGTATAACAAAAAAATCATGTAGAAAAGTCACATTTAAGACCTGTAACCTTTAACACACCCACCCTTCGAAGAAGGGGGAGTTTTAAATCTGTCTGTATAATTCCTTGGGGGAGGGAGAAACACAGGAAAAATCTGTCCAGCAGCAACAGATTATTAATAGATTAGAAATTATTTGGCTTGATAGTGCTATCACAATCTCAAATGAAGTGCCATGATAAAAATTATTTTCATGTTCTCATTGTAATGCTGGTTGCATGCCAGCATTAGACATTACAGCACAAATCTAGATTAAGAGGCCAAGAGGAACTTGTCCACCATTTTAAAAACAAAAGTAAAAAGATTAATATGGCATGCATATGAACTCACTTCAAACATACACACACAGACCACAGCAGCTACACCAGTCCGTCATCAATCCCCTCCCCTAGGAAGACTGGTCTCGTTGATTTGTGCCTTTCACACAAATAACCAATAAAATTAATCAGCTGGAACCCAGCATTTTAATCGTAGCAAAGACGAGATACGTTTCGTTCATGACTTAAAGACGGCAGTCTTTTTTTCATTTAAGCATATTAAGCCTATAAATGTGCTGCAGACAAATGCACTGCATGGGGTGTGGAGAACCCGAGCTGATTAGATTACCACAACATCAGCCTGAGGCCGCCATTTTTAGAATCTCTAAAGGACAAAAGAGGGAAATTACAGTTTTTACTCCACTTTTATGGAAAGTAACTTTAAAAGTATAGCGTGTGTCATCCAACCTCCTCTGTAGGTCACCTAGGTTTCCCGGCGTTGCTTTGATTTCTTTTAGATATGCTTTTAACCGGGGGGAAAGTGTCCCACTATTAATCTCTTTAAAGGTAATCTAAATATACGGAGGAGGAAAACAGCCCTAAATTCATATGGTTTACTATAAGAGTAGCATTTCGGAGAGTTGTCTACATCATTTGAAAACCACTAACTAGGCTTTTAATCACCGCGCATTCCTCGATGATTGAGTGCTGAGAAGGACGGGACCTTTCTAATTGGACTATATTATGTTTCTTCTACCCTATTTAGTACTACACAGTGGACCGTTTGTTTCTCCTCCCCCATGTCTGCAGCAGCAGGGTCTATGCCACCAACTCCTTTCAAGAAAGAGGTTCCCTATGTGTCGTTCCCGGTACGCCAGCCCTGGCCAGGAGGCACGGAGGGTATAACACAAAGATGAGGGCAAATATAACCTTATGCAACCAGTTTTTGAAAAGGGGGACTCCGGGGTAAATCCCCACCTGCCACCCCACCCCCTTTTAAATCGCTCCTCAAAGTCTTCGGAACTGCTCGCCGTTCGCCTGCTACTATATACACCGCAGGGATCGGGGAAACGAGAAGATGGAAGATAAAATGAGAGAGGTGTATATATGTATATGTGTGTGTGTGTGTCTGTGTGAAGGAAGATTAGGCCCGTAATGAGCCCTATTAGTACCACAAAACACAACAAATAACAGTGGTCGGGGCGGGCGGTGAGGGGGGCGGGTGGGTTGAACAAGGACATAGCGCCCGAATTCGTCTTACGGGAACCTCGGTTCCCAATAACATAAATATTTGCCCCCCCAAAAAAACCCCGCGCCTGTTCTTTAAAGCGAGAGACAACACAAGCAAAAAAAAAGCACGCTTTCATCGCATTAAGCGACCTCTGGGAGATTTATTTCTAGCAGGAGGCTGGCATAGCGGGGGCCCCCACCCCCAAACACACACACACCACCCATCAGCTCCGCCAGTTACAATAACGCGCCATATTCGCAAGATAGAGCGACTCCCTCTCCCTTTTCAGCCAGTCCACCCCCACCGGAGCGAGGTGAGCCTACGGAGTAAAAAGAGGAGCCACAATCCAGAATGAATATAATACACGCGTATATATAGATATATATATACACACACCCCAGAGGAAACGAGATGCGCCGCCACTTTTTAGCCTTTCTTTTTGAAAGGTGTCTCCCCCCCCCTGCCGCCGCCGCCTTTCCCCCTCAGGCTCCCACCACGGGGCATGACAACCACAATAAATAAGGATAATAATGGCAGACTCACCTGTAATGGTCACAGGCCAGGCAAGCAGCACCCCCTTAACCGAGCCCCTCTCTTACCCCAACCAAAACAATGCAACAGTCCCACTGCGGATGTCCCTCGCCTGGGCAGGACGGAGCCCCTCAGCCGCCTGTGGGGAGCTGGGGGTGGGGAGAGGCTCACTGGCAGCAGGGAACCCCGAGGAAGGCGGCTGGGCTGCACCAGAGTCCCGCGGCGGCCGAGGGAGAAGCGCCTTCGCCTCAGGACCTCTGCACAAACCCCCTAACTGCCACTGCTGCCGCGGCCGCCGCTGCTGCTGCTCCTGCTCCCGTCTCCCTCCTCGCAGCCGCCTACGCTCCCTCCTATGTCACTGCCTCTCTCTCTCTCTGGGAAAATGGCGTCGCCTCACTCCCCCCCCCTTCCTCCCGCTGCACGGGGTTCACCCGTCCCGCCTGGCAGGGGCAGGGTTACCAGGGCGAAGCCAAACAGCCGCCATTTTGCTTGTGGGCTGGAGTTCCGTTGGTGCCCGGCAGCGCAAGACGCCCCCCGCCCGACACCCACCCTCGCCCGCCCGCCGCCGGGTCCATTTTTGCAATGTGTGTGTGTCTCCTTAATAAAGCCAGGCGACGGGAGCGCGAATAGGGGCAGCGCGCAGGGAGGAAAGGAGGGTCGGGGAAGCGCCGGGTGGGACGGGGGCAGGGGGAGACGTTTGGGTTCATATTCAGGGCGGCCAGGCAAGGCTTTCAGCTGTGACAGGCGGTGAGGGAGAGGAGGAAGTTGCCCGAAGCAAGTGACGGCCTGAAGGATTGCCTAAGGAAGGCTGACGGGTCGCGACCGTCTATGTATGTTTTAAGAGTTCACGATCGGGATCTACAAAACAAACTGGTTTAGTTGGCGGGGCCTCGGTGAGCAACGTGCAAAGTGTCATCTCGGGACCACTGGCATGGCTCTGGGTTTGTGCACGCGTATAAGCCGTACATTGGACTTCAGACGTGAAAAGTAGTCCTTTTCAGCAGCTGGCAGAAACGTGTCCCTTTAGCGTTTGGGCGGCCAGGTACGTTCGCCCAGGGAGGAAGCCGCGCTCGACGGCGTTTGTTTTCCAGGCCAAGGGTTCAGGGTTGCAGCTCGGCGGCCGCAGAGAGGCTCGTCTCGGGCAGCTGCGACTCGTGGCGTCCGACCGCACGAGCCTCTCATCGGAGGGATTCTTTTTCTCGTTTTCACCCTCGGACAGGTGCGAGCGGAGGGTCGGATCCGCTTCCTCAAAACGATTACTGCAGCGGAGGAAATGGCCCTTCTCTGGAAATCTCGGGACACCTGTCACCGAGAGAAGAGTCCCGCCTCAGAGGGCAACTCGTAGCCGCGCGTCCCCGTCCCCCATTTTGCTCGCGGCAACCAGCTATGGCGGCCTCCCCGTCAATGCCGAGCGCCTTCCTTCCCCGCCACCCGCCGGCTTCGACTTCTGCCTGCGCACGGAGCCAGCTTCCCGGCCCGCCTGCTCTCGCAGCCCCTCCGGCGGGAGCCGAGCGAGCGAGGGAGGGGAAGGCAGGCAGGCAGGCTGGGGTTTTCGCTCGACGCCCACCAGGGGCTGAGTGAGCCTCCTTCAAGTGCGCAAGCTCGGGGCACCAGATAAAAGCTGGGCTGGCAGCTCTTGCCCTGCCTTGATGGAGCCGAGACCATCGAGTGGCAGGAGGAGGGAGTTAGGAACAGGCTTAGCTAAGAGGAGCTCGCTCCCGGTAGGAGGAAGCAGCAGCTGAGGTGGGAATGGCACTTGTCTGGCTGCCCGACTGGACCCCACAGAAGGCGGCTGCCATGGGGCGCAGAGTATGCAGAGGGGTGAGAAAGGGAGGGCGATTAAATGTCTTGTGACCATGGTGGAGTGTGTGGATGTGCTTATTGTTTTTTTATTATTTTCTTCACCCCCCCCCTTGTCTAATCCCGATGTGTATCTATTTCTCTCTCTCTCTCTCCCTTTCTAGGACGCTTGGTGGGGCTGCTCGCTTGGGGGTTCCGCCTGTTGTAATACGAAATGGCGACTGCCGTCTCGGGGCGGTTGGTGATTGTCGCGCCGCGAGGTTGTTGTTCTCCTCCCTCCTCCTCCCTTCTTCCCTCCCCTCCCCCTTCCTGTCTTTGGCCGTTTCTCCGCAGCGAACCGCGGAGAGCGCACTGAGTCAGGAGGAGGCGGGGGGAGGGTGGGGAGCGGCGGCGGCCGCGCAGCCAATCAGCTCTGCGGACGGGCCGCGGAGGCGCGCTCCGATTGGCAGGCGCTGACATCATCCTGCAGCAGGGGCAGACGCAGCTGCTGGGCAGGGCTCGGGGAGCTGTCGGGGGTGGCTGGTGCAAAGGGAGAAAACGGGCGCCATGATACCAGCCGCGGTGGGTGAGGAGAGGGGGCAGAGCCTTCTCCGGAGAGGCGCTAGGGACGGCGGGGCCCAGGGGGCGGAAGGACAGCGGGGGTCGGGCGACCGCGCCCGCCCGCCCTCCCCTCGACCGAGCCGGGGTGGCGGCGGCAGCGGCGGCGGGGCTCGGAGGAAGGTCCGCTGCTCGGCGGCGTCTCGTCGGCAGCTGTAACTGCGTCAGTCCAAGATGGCGCGAGGTGTCCCTGGAGAGGGAAGGGAGCCGCACGTCCGCCGGAGGTCATGTGACCGCGTTGCATTCTTGTGTGGGGCTTGGCGGAGGACCAAGCTGGCTGAGGAGGAGGCGGCGGCGGCGGCGTTCGTGGCTCTTCGGCTTGACAGGGATGTGAGGGGGGGGGGAGTCCCTTTCCGTGCGGTCGGGGCAGTTGCCTTCCTCTTTTCACATACACGCCCCTCGCCCCCGTCGAGCAGCTGTTCAGCGAAGCGTCTTTTCTTCCTCCCTCGAAGGGCGTCGACTGTTTTGACAGGGACCTCCCCTCCCCCCACAGCCGCCGCTTCTGCCAGGGAAAGTTCTCGCTCCCTTTTTTTTTCCACGCGCGGGGGGGGGGAGGGGGAGGCGGAGCGCGTGACGCCCGCGGCGGCTTAAAGGCGGGGGGGGGGAGGGACGCGAACTGCGAGCCCGTTGCGTTCGCGGGACAGAATGCAGAGGAACTCTTGGACTCCGGAGTAAAACGCTTCCCTTTTTTTTTTTTGCGAGGGAGGGTGGGTCGTGTAGCTCGGCTCAGTTCTGTGGTTCTGTAAAACGAGGCAGAGGTAGAGTTGGAAGGGGCCGCGAGGGTCCTCTAGTCTGACCCCCTGCAGTTAGGAATCCTGCCCACGGGTGGGGATCCACTTTGCTAACCGGCTTGTGCGGCCCGCATTATGGCCTCTCTCTTCTTGGCAGCTGGTGGTGGCGCAGAGTGACTCCATCCTTCAGTGTTTTCCGGATTTCCAGACACCCATCCCCGCCTTGCAAGGGAAAATATGACACACTTCACGTAGTCCGTGTTGGGGATGCAAGGAGGAAGTTGGTCATCGATGATAGCATGGTGGTTTTAGTGTAGTGCAGCTGCCTTTCTGTGAAACTAATGAAGATCCTGGTATCCCTCCCCTTGCAGGGAGATTTCCGATCTCCATTTTACGTTCCATGGATGACGGTGGTGAAGGAGAGGCTAAATGTAACAGGATAGACCTTCTTAGCTACACTCTTTTTGAAGAAAACACATGACTTGGTGCAACCTAAAGTGACAGGGCACATTCCTAACCCGTCAGACTGGACGTATTTGACCATATCTGGATGTGGCCTGACTTTTTTTTAATGCTGTTAACTAATCATTAGCAAGGGCTGGAAATACCCTTGGAACTTGCATGCTCTTAAAAAAAGAAGACCCTACATTCTTCTAGTCCTAAATATTATTAGGTTGTGCTGCATGTACTTGTTGCTAAACTGCATTATTAATCCTAACTATCAATAGGTGGATCTTGGATTGTTTTGGTTTTACAATGGTAACATTTAAAAACAGACACCTGAACATTTGGCCTCCCCCGCCCCCAGTGTTAGGACTATTTGGGGATATTAATCTAAAATATATAAGCTATAGCTGAGGGTGAAGCCCAGTTGCTTACATAACTTTATTTTGTTGCTAAAGTTATCTGTTTTAGTTATAGCTCTGAAGGGAATTTTTTTTAATAGCATACAACAATGGGGAATTCTTAAAAAGTATGCTGTTTGCTTTTCCATGGTATCAAACAGAATACAAGTTTTAAAACACTGTAGGAAGTAATGTTTAACATGGGGTTTTTTTGTAGATTTTAAAATTGTAGTAGATCTATTTGAAGACTAATGTTTCAGGATGATGCAACCTTGACAGTGTCAAACCCAGCTTTCCTTCAAGTGTTAGACAAACAGTGGCTTGCATGACATTTCCTCCTTACAAAATTTGCTTCACACTGGGATGATTGAGGGGAGAGGGAAATAAAAGAAGAAATTGGTAAATTTGGTAACGAACTCTTCTGAGACCATTCATACCTATTGTCAGAATAGTTCAGGACCAAATTTACCAGTTTCTTCTTTTATTTCACCCTTCCCCCATTTGATTACTAACCATTTTATAACCTTTTGCTTTTAACTTTGTTAGTTACAGGCCCACTGTGCCCCCAAAAATGTTTGACTTGGATTGGTCTGTTGTAGGTGGTATTATTGGCAGCTTCAACTGTTTATGAATCCTGAAGCCTAAGTAATTAGATAAACCTATTCTCCTTCATTGCTAGCTTGGTGACCAAACCTACTTCAGCTTGTTTGTGGACTTGGTGAACACAACAGAAATACAGTAATACCTGGCATGAAATTTGATAGTCATCATCAGCACAATCATGATCTTGAAATTTGCCCATTAGTTGAGTGAAGTTAGTTCTTCACTTAGAATTAAAAGCCAAAATGATAGGATCTGCTCCTTTGATAGCTGTAATAAACCACATGGAAAATCCCAATATACCCAGCTTGGGGAGGAGGAGCCACTGTATTGAAAAGTGGCAGGTGTTTAACTAAAAGCCCCATATTCCCATAAATACTGTGTTATGTACCAGGTGCTAATGATGGTATTATTTATTTGTAGAGGCAGCAATTCAAGTACAGCGGAGAAGTACAGCTGAATAAGAATTGATTATTTTAAGTGTTACACGAAGAGTAGAAACCCTTGAGGAATTTCAGTAAGTCAAAAAATGATTAGTATTTCAGACAGAGAAGTCTTGAACTCTGCCAGATATCAACGGAATACTCTTAGTTTGTGTGACAGAATCATCAGGTACAACCCAAAAACATCAGCCAATAACAAAACCAGTTCACTCAAGATTCTGATTCTAAGATACACAATTGCTTTTGTGGAGACTGACAGACACGTTTATACTGAAAAAACCCATTTGGTGAAGTGGAACTTACATCCTGACTGAGAAGTGTCTGATGGGTGGGGGAAACATCCCGTTTTGGATAAACTACATAATGGACTTGACTTCAGCCACAGGGTGTTACTACCACCATTGGTTTATGTGCTTCAGTCATCCTGTTTCATTGCCATTTATCTTAGCCCATAACCAAGGACACCCAGATCATCAAGGCAAGATGTTCAATTTCCACAAGATAGGCGAGTATCTTAGTGAACCTTTAGCCATTATGCAAAAATGCCCATATTCAGAAAAAGTAATATACCAGTATATTTTGAGAGCTGGTAATTATAGGTGAAATGGCAGGGAGAAGTTGAGTTGCTTCTCTGGGCTTCCCTACAAGGTTTTTGGAGAGAAACGGCACAGTGACAAAGTGACTTCCAAAAAGATTCGGCGATTTGTTCATACTCTGAGTGTGATCTGTGTCCGAGAGCAATGCAAGGTGGCCTTGGAACAAATCTTTAGTTCATGAAATTTTTAGACATCTGATTGGTTTTCTAATGCTTTGGGGAAAGAGTTACTAAATTAAGTGCAAGAGAAGTGCTTCACAATCCAGCATGCTGCAGTGCATCCAAAATAATTCATGTCACATTTGGAAGTTACTCATAAGCATTCACCTCCACAGGCAGTACTTCAAAGGTATTGCAAGATGCTCTTCCAAATAGTTGTGTCTGTCCTTGCAAGGAAGCAATCTGATTTGGATAATCAGTTACTCAAAAAGCGGAAGCTATAGTTTGGGAAACACCTTTCTGAAGCTGGTGTTCCAACAATAAGGGCCAGCAGTGTGCCCCTGAGTGGGCACAATTCCTTCCATGCCATGAATGGCACATAGTGTGTAATTAATGCAAATGAGTTCTTTCCATGCAGTGAACCCAGCTCCAGAACCCAGGAGAACTATTGAATTTTCTCTTGTGAAGGACATTGTGAATTTCCAAAAACAAGACGTACTGCCTATTTTGTCTAAACTGCTATAAGTTTGCTCAACTTTTCTGTGTGTGGGTGAATGTAACATGAAATTTGGTGGTGGTGAGTAACATAGTTTGCAGTAAAAAGAATAGTATAATTGTTACTCGGACCACAAAAATTGTTCATACTTCACCTTGCTGTTCATTGTGAACACTTGAAATAAAGCCAGTATAAATTTCTTTGTTTCCAAGCAAAGGCAGTCAAGTGAAATTGGCATTTGAGCCAAACACTTAGAACGGTGGGTGGGGAACGTGTGGCTCTCCATATGTTGTTGGACTCCCAAAACCATAATCTCCAGCCAGCATGGCCAATGATGGGAGTTGTTACTTTCTGGAGGGCTACAGGTTAGCTACCCTTGAGTTAGAGTTAAACTCTAGAATGTCACAGCTTATACAGAAAGTATAAAAAAACAACCACCCTAGGTATTCAAATTCTGTCTTCTGACTATTTTGAGTGAAAGAAGGTTCAAGCTGGTTTTCTCTCTTCAGCTACGCCTTCCTTGAAAGATGTGGGTATATTTAGCTGAATTGAGAAACCACCTGGTGGCTTCCTCTCAGCTCAGTTCACTTGGGTTGCCTGTATGTTTACCACAGCTTCAAAAAAGAGTGCATTTGATTTGGACAAGACATTTTTGTATTTGTACTGAACTGTGGAAGGAATATACTGAAAACAAATATGGCCAGGCAAGCAAATGTAGTGAGTACTGACTTTAGAACATAATATGGTTTTGGAATAGAAATAGACCACATCTTCCTACTGAAAAAATGCAGATATTGTGGCAGGCAGATTGGATGTTGTGTTGGAGAATTTTCAGGAAAATCTATTCCGCAGATGTGAATATCCTGTGCGCACTGTGATCCTTATAAGATGGACAAGTTTCTTTAGGAAGGCTTCGGGGAGGCTCTTCATGTACTTTTACCTACAGAGGTTAGGTGGGTGACTATGAAATTGATTTCTCAGTAGCCCTGTCCTAGTTTTGGAATGCCCTCCCCAGGGTAATTTGCCTGGCACATACTTGTAAGATGTTTACATACCAGTTGAAAATACTTTTGAGGATTAGCGATCTCTGCTAACTCTTCCCTGCTGGTTGTGTTCCTGTTGTGATGTCTTACCATTTTTTTACCCCCAACTTTTTTTACTGTGTATAATCTTTTCTGCAGCTTCAAAAGTGGGGCATTCCACGCAGTGCAAGAAGAAGCCCTTGTCCCCTTCTTCAATCCCAGCTTGGAGCAGATTAAGAGTGAAGGGTAGCTTTGGCTCTGTTTGGTGGCTACTTGGAGCATCCAGCAAATGCAGATAAGCTTTTCGCTTCACCTTCGCCCTCAAGCTCAGAGGTGATGGTGAGAAGAATATTAACTTTCCTTTGTATTTGCCAGGTGCCCTGAATGCCTGCCTGCCTGCCTCCCTGCTCTCCCCTTTGAGGCAGGTGCAGAGAACTCTCTTTGCCTCCTGCAGCTCCAAGACTGTGAGGAAGCCTTGGATACATCACCTTTAATAGAGGCTGGCTGAGATTTGCTGCGGTGAGCAAGTTTGAGCCCTCCCTGACAGGGATGACCATAGAATGTAAACAAGGCCAAAACAAAACAAAAAAAAGACGAGAAAAAAAATGCAAATTTGGGCAATGGGATTCTAAAAGAGGTATGACCATGCCTTCTCATTGTAGTCTGAGGTTTGGTTAGATGCAGGTTTTTGGTACTGGAGGATTATTTAACTTAAGCTTGTCTGGTGTTTAAAAGCAATTTTCATGTTGCTACTTCTGTCATTGTTATTAAGGCTATGGGAAAATGTAAGGCCCACTTGACAACACAAGGGATGAGCAGACTACTTTGGAAGCATTTATAGGTCTTGCTGCTTGCACGTCAGGGTTTTGGGAGCTGCTAAAACAATGCCAGTAAGTATAGCCTGTTAACTTTATAATCTGAGATACTGTTTTTCACATCATTAGATGTGCACACAAGTCTGCAACTTTTGGGGAACAAATAACGGTGCATCACCTTTCCATAGGGAGGTTAACATCCAGAACTGTGACAAACCTGGATTGCGAGGCATCCTTGGTGATAGTGGACAGGAGCATTGAACAGCTCCCAAACTGCTTGTTTGAAAAGGAAATCATACAAGTGCATGAGGGTGTTCTCAGCATCTTCCAAAGCCTCTGAACTTCAATCACTTGTATCCCAGCTAGTGCAATCCTGAATTACTTCAAGAGAATGAAATCAAGTAAGACTGCAATTCTGTACTCTTAACTTGGGAGCAAGTGCCATTCAGCTTGATTGGGCTGGGTTGATACGTATAAGGTTGCACTGTAAGTCAGCTTCTCCGATTGTAAAGTAAATTGAATGGCAATCTACCAACAAACTAACTAACATTTCAAACCACAAACAATAAATTGTGGTTTATTCCTAACTGTTTAGTAGATTGCAGCTGGGAGCAATTGATAAAGCTGGGTCATGCTGGATGTATGTATTTGAATTATGGCTTTCAAAACATTCTGTGGCTCCAGTTCAACTTATTTTGAGAGGGGGGAAATGTAAGCAGTAATGTTAGGAACCTAGCATTAGTGCTTACTGCCAGAATTCCAGTCTTAAACATGAACACAACTACTTTACTGCTATCTGTTTAAAGAATGGATCTGTCCTCTTGTTAAAAGTACCAAATACCAAATTATTTGGACTTGAGGATACCTGGCGATGGTTGTGATCCAATACAGCCGCTTTTAAATATTTATAATGGTAAGGAAATGCTGTTTATCATAGACTAGTGCAGCCACTACATAATGCAAGACTGAAACCTTCAAATTGAACTTGGGAAAAAGTAGGGATATCTATGGCACCATATCATTTGCATTCACACACTTAATCTCTAAGGGCTCGCAGCAAAAGTGAAAGCGTGTGGTGTCTAAAAGACTTAAAGCAGGCTTGGAAAACTTGCCATCCAGCAACATATTGAAGGCTACAACTCTTTCCTGAAAGAGCTCCCATGACTAAACTGGGAAGGCATCAGGGAAGTTGAACTTCTTGTTTCTGGAAACCCCTTTTGGAGTAGCAATCTGAATACCCTTGTGAGGACAGGATAGGCCTTGGGGACTATCTTAGTTCTAGTGAAAGCCAGTTTGGAATAATGCTTAGTGTGTCAGACTAGGAACCTGTCAGGCAACAGCATAGGTCTGGATGCTCATGAAGCTCACTGAGTGACCTTGGCCCAGTTATTGTTCTTACCTGTCTCTCGTGGTGGTTAAGATAAAAGGGGGGGGAGAGCCCCATATGTTACCTTGAACCCTCCTTTGTGTGTCCTAGGCTTTCTGTTTCGTTGAAACAAAAAAACATTTTAAAACAAAAGTTAAGGGGGGGGGGGATACAACTTAATAGTTCATGTGGTGTAATGTGGGGGGGGGGAATCCACAAGTGGTAGGAACCCATAATCTGTAAGCATTAGAAATATAGTCCAATGTAATTGTGCAACATTTTTATGCAGTGTTTGTTAGGTAAGGAAGTGTTTGCTGGTGGCTCCCTTATACGAGTTGCCTAATCCGTTCTGTGAAAGCCCACAGGAATTTCTCAGCCCCTAGAGTGCTGCTCCTTGCAGCCAAAAAGGTGCTTTAGCTATTGATAGATGGCCCTACTCTAGAGATCTAGAACAGGGATGGGGAAATGTTTTAAGCCTAAAGGCTACATTCCCTTCTGGGCAACTTTCCAAGAGTCACATTCCAGTGTGGTGGGTGGAGCTAGAGGCAAAGGTGCGCAGAGCAGCAAATACAAATTTTACCTTTGTACGGTAGGCAAGCTAGTTTCCACACCCCTCTCTCCACACCCTTCTCTCCAGGTAAACAAAAGGCATTATCAGAGTTCAAGGACCCATTCCAGCTAGACTGGAAGAAGGTGTGAATCTGCCAGTGAGGGGTACAGCATGGGGAATTTTTAGAGTCAGCTATTCAGGAATCGTGTGAGGCACCAGCTGGGGAACCAGCAAAAGAAGGCGGCTCAAGAGCTAGGGGTGTGGTGGTGGGACAATGATAATGAGTGGTCAGAGGGAGCAGACTGGGAGGAGGAGGAGGTGTTGGAAACAAAATAGGCAACAGGGTTTAGTGAGAAGGAAGAGGCTGCAGCAGAGAGCAGTTCAGATACAGAGACTGGAGAGGAGGTTGACCAAGAGACAGCTGAGACACGCTGCTGAATAATCCAGGGAGTGTCCCCCT
This sequence comes from Podarcis bocagei, assembly GCF_964188305.1. Taxonomy (NCBI): domain Eukaryota; kingdom Metazoa; phylum Chordata; class Lepidosauria; order Squamata; family Lacertidae; genus Podarcis; species Podarcis bocagei. The sequence continues at coordinate 71,423,792 of NC_138135.1, forward strand.
TCTGTGACCAGCTCTCCCCTCCCCCCCCCCCCCCGCGGTCTCGTAGAATACAGGGAGAAATGAAAAGAGCAGAGCAGAGATTGGTTGTGTGCAGATGCAGTTTGAGACTGGTGGGGAAAACCCTGGAGAGAAGGAGCCTTAGAGCATGTTGGGAAGGCAGGGACCTTCAGTCCTTTCAACTGCCTCATTGGAGCAAGACCTAGTGGGAAGAGTTGCTGGGATCACGAGGCCTGCACTGTTTTGGTTTCTGTGAACGGCGTTTCCGTGCGCTGCTCTGGCTCACCAGAAGCAGCTTAGTCATGCTGGCCACATGACCTGGAAGCTGTGTGCAGACAAATGCCGGCTCTCTCGGCCTATAGAGCGAGATGAGCGCCACAACCCCAGAGTTGTCCATGACTGGACCTAACAGTCAGGGGTACCTTTACCTTTATATTTATGGTGGAGATAAGGTGGAATGAAACAAAATTGGAGTTCTACTCCCAAGAACAATGGGCTTTCAAGGATAGATAGTGGAGAAAAGTTGAACTCACTCCTTAACAATGTTTAACTTCAGAATCTAAAATTACCTAACTGCACCACTATACGTTAGAGATTGCGGGGGGGGGGGGAATCAGTAGCTGGCCAGCTTATGTGAACCACTGTAAATAAACAGTGTACTTCTGTTCTGCACCACCTTAACCAGTGTGCAAAAATGCAAGATTTCAACAGATTCATTTTGCTACATCAACCTAAGTTTGAATTGCCTGCAGTTGCAGGGTGTGTATGGTGAATAGGCCCTGCCATTACAAAGTGTGAAGAAAACATGAGCCTCTCCCCTATCATCCACTAGTTCCAACTTGTAGAAATGCCCCCAAGTGCAGAACACTAAATGACTTGCTAGTTTTGTCCCTACTTGTGTTTTCCTTCTGGACATTCTTGTGACAAACATTTACACCTGGTTGGAAGAGTTCTCTTCCATGTGAGCTTGGCACAGCCTTCTGGAATACCTGTACGATTCCATCTCTTTTGCTACTTTCAAAGCCCATCTTTCCCACAAAGCCTTTGATTCAACAGCCCAGTTCCCCAGCCCTATTACAGTCAAGCCTAAGCAAATGGAACTAACAATTGCGTGTTCGTTCTGCTCTTGCCCTGCCTCTACGTCCTTCCTCTCCTCTGCCTCCTTCCAAAAAAAGATTAAATTTGAGATTGCAAGGGCGTTGGGCAGGAACATTTCCCCTTTTATGTGTTAAAACACCATGAATACTGATGGAACGATATATTGGTGTACAGACAACCCCCAATTGGTGTGGGGGTTGCATTCCTGCCCCCCTCCAAGGGCAGGAGAGAGAGGAATGACTTTCTCCCCTTGCCCATCCTCTCTTCATGCTGCTCCCACCACCATGGTGGCTGCTCTAGGAAGCATGTGTATGGTTGTCCTAGAATATATTTGGTAATATTTTTGTAACTAGCTATATGTCTTCGCTTTATTTCCAACCATAATTGACAATTGGGACATGTATCCTATTTTAAATGTGTGTGTTTTTTTACTTCTCCCTTCTGTGAAGGTGGTGGTACTACCAGGAGGACTAAGAAGACTTAAGTTGTTTAGGGTTTTACACAAAAAGATGAGCACCTTGAATTGGGTCTGGGAACAAACAGGAAGCCCCTGTATCTGCTTTAGAACTGGAGTTTCATTACAGATATTGGGGGCAGTGGTGGTGTGATTGAGACTCCCTTGTTGGCTTTGCTGAAACTGATACTGGGTTCATAGAGATGGAAATCTTGTTTGGCATAGAGGAATGTTAGCAGCAGGGGTTGAGGAGGGAATTTCCTTTTGAGAGATGTTCTCCCCCTCCCGCCATCAGGAAACAATTAGGTGGCAGCCTAGTTTCAAGATTGCTGTGCTTCCTGTTACATCTTTGGAGCCTTTTCAGTACATAGGCTGAGTGACAGGCAGCCTCCTGTCACAGCTTCTTACCCTTCTCTAGCTGTGCCACTCACACAACTTCACTGGAGGGGAAACTGTGATGAAGAAAATTTGCCAATGTAGTGTTTGCAGCTGTACAAAAGCATCTGCCCCCCCTTTTTCTAAAGGGCTGCAATTTTCCCCTCACCCTAATGGCTGGAGGTAGAAGAAACATAAGAGGTGCACATTGCCTTTTCACCTCGATCAGTGTGGTTGCAAAGCTACACTTGTTTAATTTCACCTTGTCCCATTGAAAGCGCAGAAGGACATCTCCCTCTTTCATCTTCTCTATTACAGCTGTCTTAGCAGAGTTGAAAGTAGAACAATGTGGATTTCATTTCTGGTAAAAGGAGGATTTCTTCAGCCCTAAGCTACATTCTAGATGCCTGTGTATTAACCAAAGTAGCCTCAGGTTTTGTTGCTCTTTTCAGTGGCAGCTTTTAGATTTGAATACCAGGTTCAAATCTCTCTTCAAGCCCAACTGGTGACCTTGGGCTAATGGCTGTCAAAACTGTACACACAGCAGTTTAAATTGGTTTCATTGCATCCCATGTGTGCATGTTTTTTTGCATCGTCAACATGATGTCCTCATCCAACTGGCAGCCTTCACCCCTCCCCCTATTTAATGTGGATTTTCATGCTCTGAACAGTATGGGGGGCATACAGTTGTATATGGCTCAACTGTGGGCATACTGAAGTGAATTGAGTGGGGTGGGTTCTTGTGTTTTGCTGGGTGCCATCTAACACTATATTGCCTGCTACTTTGGTGAGGGTGCCCCTTCATGAGTGGGTGGGGGGCAGGTGTGACACTTATTATTGTTATTAAACTATATTGTATAAGTCTGATATACCAGAAAACCCATTTCTCAATTTTTTTTTAAAAAAATGGCTATACATGCAGGTAAAACGGCTGCCTGCATTGGTACATATGTGGTGCATACAAAGATGAAACTTGGGCAAGCTCTACTAGGAAGAGTTGTGCAAGGTCCTGTCCATTAATCCACCGTCCCCTTTCTCCTGCTGGAGTAAGCTGTATTCTCCTTTTATATGCAACAGAAGGAGAAGAACACGTGATTTGTTCCGAAAGGCAGGCTTCAAGTTCTTCAGACATTAGAAGGCTTGAAGAAGCTGTTGTCCTGCTAAAAGAACAAGGCAAGTTAAAGAATGCAGGCCGAAAGGTCTTTACGTGGTTGACTGCTCTAAAATGCACCCAGCCATTCTACAGAAAGTACAAGTTTAAAAGCAAGTGAGAGAAGCAATAACACAATAAGATAGAGAAACGAAGAAAGAAAGAAAAGACCACGGGGAGGTAGAAGTTGATTTTTCTGTTGCTAAGATATTTTTTCCTGTGCAACTAAGCAGGCAAATACTGTAAACAAAAGCTGAGACTTTTAGCAAGAGCAAACCACAGCTTGTGCTACCGCTGTGCTTGCTGCTGGACAAGGCTGTAATAATCTCAATATCCTTATCTTTTGCTTAAATTTAATTACCACAATGAGGTGGGAGTTTTTCTCAACTATGTCTAGACTTCAAAACACTGGTGTTGGGGAGTTGATAAGAGTTTTGGCCTTGGACCAGGGAGGAAGGATTTCAATCCCTGTCCAGCTTTCAACTCGCTGGGTGAGCTCAAGGCAGACTTTTAACTCTTCCTCACCCTCCCATACTTCTCAGAGCTCTTGAAGGCAGCAAAGGGAGTTCTCTGAACTTGTCAGAGAAACTTTCCATTTTAAATTCCATCTCTTACAGACCCCACCCCCCATCTTTCTTTATTGCTGGCTTGCATAGCCGAAGAACACCGAGACTGAACATAAAGTGAAACTGGCTTCTCCCAACTTATGCCTCTCTGTGTTCCACTTCTGGAGGCTGTGGGACAAAGCAGTCCTGCTTGCTCTGGCATGGTGGCAAATAGGAAAGAGAGTGGAATTTACATGTGTTAGTCTTGCCAAGCCTTGGTTCATACCTGAACTTAACCCCAACATCAAGCAATGACCTGCATCTGTGAAAGTTCCAGGCAGAGCTTTACTCACCTAAAGATCAACATACTTAGCCTGCAGCAAGTCATCAAGTGATATATATGCATGGGTGAATAACCCCTTAATAGTGCAAATAAGAATTTTTATTCACGGACTTCTGAACTGTTCATCAATAAATGAGAAACAGCAAGCACTCCCATTTTATTCAGTAAGGTCTGGCTAACACCCCGGGTATCCTGCATTTGCCCTCTAGAACACGGCAGCGGTTTCCTAGCAGACAAGTTAATGTGAAGAGTTTTGTAAACAGGAAGTTAGAAAAACCACAAAACTTGCCGCCTTACGGGGTGATAAATGGTAAGTCAAACTGAAGTTTTCTTTTTCAGCTTTGTTTTCATGTATTTTCACAAATAAATGATTTTGGCGATAGGCTACCAAAGAGCTGAGAGCTGATGATATTCCTCCTAGACAGTAATGAAAATTCAGGCACCCTGTCCTCTAGAGCTGCTACGCCTTCAAGTATTGCCTGCCAGTATATAATAACAGACTTAGAACTGGGATGAAAGATGTTAGAAATACACTCTCCTTCCTGCAATAAAACTGAATAAATGCTGTCGTATGTGTCTGGCTATTTACTAAGGACTTTGAAACAGCTCACACAAGCTCCCAAGACATCCTGTTCACAGAAGCAGCTGACAGGAATGCCTATTGTTCTGCTCTGCTTTTGTGCCTCTAATCTGATTTTTCAAGGGCTATGTGGAAACTGCAGCTGGAAAGGCATTTCAGAACTTCCTTGGCACATCCCTATGCAAGCAAACAAATGGGGCCCTCTACTGGTTAAGGGCACCGTCTTGTTAAAAAAGTAAACACAAAGCACAAACTGAATTCGACAGGAACAGCAGTTTGCTCATCTTTTAATCCAGCCCCACAGCTATTCAACACATTGTGGCATTGCTCAGTGTAGCAGCACTGGCATAAAATAAACCAAGTGGATCGCATGAAGTGGCCAAGTTGACATTTGCAAAAGGTTACCCACTGTTCCTTTAGCTCCTGAGCTTTGAGAAAGGGTTGTGCCATTGCTTCCCTACTGTACCTGTCTTCATTTGCTCTTCTCCCCTGCTGGAAGGTATAAAGAGGAAGAAATAAGTGATAACGTACCTGTGACCCAAATACTGTTCCACTCGCACCACCCTCAGACTGCATGGCTAATGTTCACAGATGAGTGGAAAGATGAGTCCTTGTTCCCCAACACTGCATTTCAGAGTCTCAGGTTTCTTTTAAAAGCAAGAGGGGGGAATGGGAGAGCTTTGTATAGAGAGTTTTGTGTCTTTTTTTTGCCTCTAATAAACAATCGGAGAAGCCCGGCCCCAGGAAATGCAAAACCATATTAATAGGCCTCTTGCTGCTCAGGAAGTGGCTTCTTACATAACAAACTACGAACTTGCAGTTTAAGCCACTACAACAATTCTTTTAAGAAATCACTCTGGGTTGAACCATTTCCCCTCTGGGAAAAAAGCGCCCAATCTATTCTTGTATTTCTTCCTCACATGCACAAAATGACCAAGGGAAAAAAGTAGAAACTGAAAATACAATTAATTTTTTTTAAAAAATCATTTTATAACCATTGTCTCATAACCGGTTTTGCTTAATTGGAAATAGGTGTTGGCCCGTGCATAAAACATGTTTTATGGAGTGCAGCAAGTTGTAACTTCTTAGGATCAAGCCCAGCAATTGCAAAAAGAATGCAGCCACCAAACCCTTTCTACTTCAGTGTTTCTCTGATTCTTAAACTTTCATGCTAGGTCTTCTGAAGATTGACACATGCAGAGTGCCAATTCATTATCACCCCCACAGCTTGTCACTTTTCTGCATATGAACCTGCCCCAGAGCCTGAGATCGTTACTGGAGGCTCTGCATATCACTTCCAAGGAGGGTGGCTTTTCCTGCAGTAGCTTCTCCATCTATCAAACACTTTCCCCAGGGAGATCTACCTGGTGCCAACTTTTTCATTTTGGCGTCAGGCAAGGAGGTTTGGGCTTCCTAAGTAATTTGGACAGTGCCTAATGAATACACAAGTTTTTTCATGCACTTGAGAGTTGGGGTGCTAGGGGAGGGGTAGTAACTTGACGGGGGACACACACTGTGCTGCTGGAATAGTACGTCCACCTTTGGTCCCCACTCTGCACTTTGCTCTCACCTGTGGCTCCTAGAAGCAGCCCCACCGCAGGAATGACTGACCAGCTGGCTAAAGCAGGTGAGGGTAGCCAATGTTATCTAAAACCTTTGGTGGCTTAGGGACTTTCTTTGCATGTGAAGACAAGCTCTGGCAGGTTGGACAAGACCAATAGTGAGTCCAGTGGTTAAAGTGCTTTCTGCATGTGCTGTAGAGGGGCAGATGGGGCTCATCCACTGGGAAGGCAGCCCATCTAGAAGGAAAACTGGTCCAAACCTTCCCCTGCCTTGTGGAATAGCACAGCTCACCTAGGTAAAGGGACCCCTGACCATTAGGTCCAGTCGTGACCGACTCTGGGGTTGCGGCGCTCATCTCGCTTTATTGGCCGAGGGAGCCGGCGTACAGCTTCCGGGTCATGTGGCCAGCATGACTAAGCTGCTTCTAAGCACACGGAAACACCGTTTACCTTCCCGCTGGAGCGGTACCTATTTATCTACTTGCACTTTGACGTGCTTTCAAACTGCTAGGTTGGCAGAAGCAGGGACCGAGCAACGGGAGCCCACCCCATCGCGGGGATTTGAACCGCCGACCTGATTGGCAAGCCCCAGGCTCTGTGGTTTAACCCACAGCGCCACCCGTGTCCCTACAGCTCTCCCAACCACCCATTAAAAGGTAAAGGATTCCTGACAGTTAAGTCCAGTCGTGAATGACTCAAGGGAGCTGATGTTTGTCCACTGACAGTTTTTCTGGGTCACGTGGCCAGCATGACTAAGCCACTTCTGGCAAAACCAGAGCAGCGCACGGAAATGCCAACTGGGACCTTCTGACTGGCAAGCCCTAGGCTCAGTGGTTTAGACCACAGTGTGACCCGCAACCCTATCCATTAAACGCCTGCAAATAGGTGATCTCTCTGACTCTCTTTTCCCAATTGCAAGTTCTCCCATCTTCAAGTGTAGTGATTTATAACTATCCCATAAGAATGAATGGGACATGAGGTTGATCCTCAGTTCTACGTTCTTCTAAAAGGGATACATTTTGGGACACCACTAATTAGGTGGGGGATAAACCTGGTCCTTGTCATTGCTGACACCAGCCAGTAAGAACCTATCCTGTCCCTATCTGCATAGTGGGGAAAGTCGTTTACCAACATTAGCCTCAAAACCATTTAAGGGAGATTTACAACATTTTCTCTGTTCCATAAAGAGCCTAAGATGTATCTTGCTAATGGTAATAATGGATGAGCAGGAATTTGAACTCTTCTCTTCTGGGCAGTGGCGTAGCATGGGGGGGGGCGGGTGCAACATCTGGGGGGGCGCACTCGAAGGTCTCTGCCCCTACTAAAATCCACAGGTTAGGGGGCGCAAATTACTTGCCTTGCCCCGGGTGCTGACAACCAACGCTACGCCACTGCTTCTGGGTCCAGGTAAAACAACCCCAGACCATACCAATGCTCTTCTTAAAACACAATGGTGAGTGGAGAGATCTATGTAAACAAAATACAGTATTGCGCCTGAAATAGGGATGTCGAGATTCTAGGGAGATGTCTGGTGCCCTCTAGTGTTCCTTTTTGTTAGAACACACACAATCTTTCCCCTTTTAGAAAAACAAGTGTTTTGTCACATTCATTGTGCAAAAGATATGTATATTACATTTCATCTCGTTATTGTGCATAGTTTTATTTAGCTTGGGTGCACTGCCACTATGACCGCCCATCAATTAAGTTTTTAATGAATGGACGATCTGCTTTTTAACCTATTCAGTTAAATGTGCACATTATCACAGTCTTGGTATAGGTCCTATCTGGAGATATTGGAATAAGTGTGACATAACTAATGGTTATTCGGTAGATATTATTAATATTAAGACTGGCAGGAGTCGTAGGCATACAAAACAAAATAAGTGAACAACACTAATGTCAAATGTGGAAGCTAAACTCATATGGAATTTATGGAATCTTGCATACGGTTTCCTCCTTTTTAGAACCTTTCTTGTCATATCTTTAAAAAGCAAGATGAACAAGTATAGGATAGCAGTGTGGGGGAAGGATTCTCTTTCAGAGAGTGTGGGGAAATGGTTAAAAAGCCCTTCCTGTGCCATGGTCCAAGTTCTGATTTTATTCCCCTTGCCATGACTGAGATTTAAAGAATAAAAACCATGCATGCTAAATACTTGTATATTTAAATCAGGTCCAGCACATTGGCTAGATAGTTATTCCCTCCCCCACCACCAGAAAATGCAGGAGAAAACTGAAAGTCAAAACAAAAACGATAAATAAAAGGGCAGCTGCAGCCCTTGTGCAAACTGTTTTATTATTTTGCCACAAATATAACATGCAACTCCCTCAGTTAACCTTTCCAGTCTTCCATAAATGTTTTTATGCCTCCATTCCTCCTTTTTTTTATCAACACACTAACTTCATATTCACATAAATGGGGAGAGCCAGGCTTGTGATTTTCTGCGGATCAAAGAGCTTGCCTGTTCTCCTCCCTCTTCTTCTCAGCCACTTCCTTATTTGTAGATTTATAAATCATTCACCAGCTGTCCTGACATGGGTCCAGGTTTCCTTATTTTTAAACTCCGCTCCCCCCACCCCCAGTAGCAGTACTAATTAACCAATCAAGCCTCCACACTAGGAAGAAACTTAAATTTCCACTGCAAGAGGATAGCCCCATAAGGATAACTCTGTGCAGGGACTTTTTGCTGCCTGAGAGGAGACAGGGTGGCCATACCCCATATTCTGTGCAAAGAAGCTGGCGAGATGGGCAACTGAGTTTTATTTCAACACAGGTGACACACTCCTGGCGGTAGCAGACGAGCCAGCAGGGAATGCAGCAATCTTTGATAATATTTAATAACATATGTATAAGAATGTTCCATTCAACAGAATCCTCTCCCAGCTGATAATACAAGTGCCTATCAATTAAAAGTTCTAATCAGCTTCATGTGACCAGTCCTTTCTGCTACCCTAATAGTTAGTCTAACTTTTGTGCCCCCCCCCCCCGTCCTTCTGCCCTTTAGGCTAAGCCTGTGGTTAGGACTAGGGCCGATGAGAAGCTGGAGCAGCGGCAGTGGCGTAGCGTGGGTTGTCAGCACCCGGGGCAAGACAAGTAATTTGCGCCCCCTAACCCGTGGATTTGCGCCCCCTAACCCATGGATTTGCGCCCCCTAACCCGTGGATTTGCGCCCCCTAACCCGTGGATTTGCGCCCCCTAACCCTAACCCCCAGATGTTGCGCCCGGTGTGGCCGGCCCCCCCTGCACCCCCCACGCTACGCCACTGCCCAGAAGAGAAGAGTTCAAATTCCTGCTCATCCATTATTACCATTAGCAAGAATAAAAAAATTCCTTCCTGTAGCACCTTAAAGACCAACTAAGTTAGTTCTTGGTATAAGCTTTCGTGTGCATGCACACTTCTTCAGATACACACATGTGTATCTGAAGAAGTGTGCATGCACACGAAAGCTTATACCAAGAACTAACTTAGTTGGTCTTTAAGGTGCTACAGGAAGGAATTTTTTTATTTTGACTATGGCAGACCAACACGGCTACCCATCTGTAACTGGTACCATTAGCAAGATACATCTTAGGCTCTTTATGGAACAGAGAAAATGTTGTAAATCTCCCTTAAATGGTTTTGAGACTAATGTTGGTAAACGACTTTCCCCACTATGCAGATAGGGACAGGATAGGTTCTTACTGGCTGGTGTCAGCAATGACAAGGACCAGGTTTATCCCCCACCTAATTAGTGGTGTCCCAAAATGTATCCCTTTTAGAAGAACATAGAACTGAGGATCAACCTGAGTTTTGTAGATTCTCCTACTTAGGCAAACATGTCCCATTCATTCTTATGGGATAGTTATAAATCCCTACACTTGAAGATGGGAGAACTTGCAACTGGGAAAAGAGAGTCGGAGAGATCACCTATTTGCAGGCGTTTAATGGATAGGGTTGCGGGTCACACTGTGGTCTAAACCATTGAGCCTAGGGCTTGCCAGTCAGAAGGTCCCAGTTGGCATTTCCGTGCGCTGCTCTGGTTTTGCCAGAAGTGGCTTAGTCATCCTGGCCACGTGACCCAGAAAAACTGTTAGTGGACAAACATTGGCTCCCTTGAGTCATTCACGACTGGACTTAACTGTCAGGGATCTTTACCTTTTAATGGGTGGTTGGGAGAGCTGTAGGGACACGGGTGGCGCTGTGGGTTAAACCACAGAGCCTGGGGCTTGCCAATCAGGTCAGCGGTTCGAATCCCCGCGATGGGGTGTACTAGACCCACAGCCAGAAAGGCCCCCAGACTTTGAGTTTTTGTTAGAGAGAGAGAGAGACAGTTTGTGTGCCTTGTACTCCTAAAAAGAAAGTTACGAAGCAAAATGTTTAGGTACCTTATCAATTTCTTTGAGATGAGTCAGCCAGGCTGCTTCCACCTTGCAGTGTTTTCATCCAACAAGTGACCTCAGGAGTCTGATGGATAAATGAGTTCTTTGGACATTAGGCACTAGGAATTCTGGTGGTCCTAAAGAGATGCTTCTTACCCCTCCCCTTTAGTGTACTTTTCCTGGCCCTGAATGGGTTAACTGTACCACTGAAGGACCAGCTGTGCAACCTGGGGGTCATATTGGACTCACAGCTGTCACCAGAGTGGTACATGCGCTGGTTATCTCCCTCTTGGACTACTGCAATGCGCTCTACATGGGGCTACCTTTGGAGGGGACTCGGAAACTACAACTATTCCAGAACGTAGCAGCTAGACTGGTGACGGGGAGTGGCTGCCGGGACCACATAACACTGGCCCCCAGTATGTTTCTGAGCACAATTCAAAGTGTTGGTGCTGACCTTTAAAGCCCTAGACGGCTTTTGCCCTGTATACCTGAAGAAGTGTCTCCATTCCCATCATTCAGCCTGGACACAGAAATCCAGCACCAAGGGCCTTCTGGTGGTTCCCCTACTGTGAGAAGTGTGGTCACAGGGAACCAGGCAGAGGGCCTTCTTGGTAGTGGTGACCACCCTGTGGAACGTCCTCCCATTAGAGGTCAAAGAGATAAACAACTATTTGACTTTTATAAGACATCTGTAGGCAGCCCTGTTCAGGGAAGATTTTAATGGTTGAGGTTTTATTGTGTTTTTAATGTTTTGTTGGGAGCTGCCCAGAGTGGCTAATATTATTATTAGTATTAGTATTTCTGCTTCTGTCTTATTTTTTAGTTCTTGGGAAATCCATACTTTGACCTTTCTTTCCATCCATCCATGATCAGGTACTCCCTAGAAATGTTTTTATTTCTGTAAGCACAACTATGCAGTAAGTTTAGATAGATGTTAGAGAAAATTCTCCAGATGGCAACCGTAAAATGTGGAAAACTTTGCAGATGCTTAGGTATGTCCCCTGCTGTGCAGAAGCTAATGGTCAGGCACCTGTTAAGAATTTACTGTGGTCTAAACCACAGAGCCCAGGGCTTGCAGATCAGAAGGTTGGCAGTTCGAATCCCCACGACGGGGGTGAGCTCCTATTGCTCGGTCCCTGCTCCTGTCAACTTAGCAGTTCGAAAGCATGTCAAAGTGCAAGTAGATAAATAGGTACCACTCTGGCAGGAAGCTAAACAGCGTTTTCATGCGCTGCTCTGGTTTCGCCAGAAGTGGCTTAGTCATGCTGGCCACATGACCCGGAAAAACTGTCTGTGGGAAAAAGTTGGCTCCCTCAGCCAGTAAAGCGAGATGAGCACCACAACCCCAGAGTCATTTGCGACTGGACTTAACTGTCAGGGGTCCTTTACTTTTAAAACCTGCCCTCAGTCCATGGAGCAGAGTGGACTATAAGTAACAGACCAAATACTCTGATGGTGTTTCCTGCTTGGCAGGGGGTTGGACTCGATGGCCCTTGTGGTCTCTTCCAACTCTATGATTCTATGAAATACAAGTGGATGAGAAGCTCCAGCTCAATGTATGCTATAGACCAGGGGTCCCCAAACTTGCTCATGGATCACCAGTGGTCCATGAACTTCACTCAGGTAGTCCACAGCACATCCATGAAGAACAGCAGGAGCAGCAGCTACGCAGAAGCTGTTTAATTCTAAGAAGCTGATGGTCCACCTGGAAGGTGAGCAGGGTGGACTGGAAGTGACAGGAGGAGGCATGGACAGGAGTAGCAGCCAGAAAGACAAGAATGAGAAGCACATCCATCACATTAAACATTCATATTGATGTTGAATTGTGTTTTTGTTGCCTCTTCTATTTCTGTTATGTTTTATCTATGGAATTCAAAGAGAAGCAATGGAAATTGAATTGAAAAATCATACAGTATCTAAGCACAGTTTTTTAAATAATTGCCACTAACAGCAGAAGAGCCATAAAATGGTCTGCTAAGACCCTCAACAATGTTCAAGTGATCCACGGGGGACCATAGCTCTGGCCTGATCTTCAATGGATAGGTCTGGTTGCATATCTTGGTCTAGCTTAAGGCGAACCACCAGCATTTGGATTTTGTCTTCACTATCATTAAAACCTTTGGGCTTATTCTTTTTAAAAAAGAAAATAAAAGAGAAAGGAGGAAGTCAGCGAGAAGAGGAGGAAGACACATAAAGGAAACAATTAGAAGCAGGTCCCCTCTGTTGCAGGTTGTGGTGAAAGAGGAAAAGGCTGGACTACTTCCAAACATAGTACTGAAATCCCAGAATAGGTTATTAACACAGCCTTTTCCCCTAGTAAGTAAAGGTGCAGCATTTCCATTGTAAATAAGATAACCGCATGTTTGCACAGTTAACAACAGGGCAGAAGGCAAACAAAGCCCTTTTTTCATATAGCTCTGACTGCCAAACAGCTAGCTTGGGGTAACTGTGTTGGGTTGAAGGCATATAGCCAGCCTTTAGCATTATTCACTAACATTATGCCTGGAAAGGGACCTCTCCCCTTAACCTTTGCAGGGGATACTGACAAAGGGCCAGGGGCCAAGGTTTGTCCAGAGGCGGATTTAGGGGAGCACAAGGGATGCCACAACTATTATTTAGAATGGAACTAGGGCTGCCATACATCTGGATTTTTCTGGACATTATTGGGATTTCAAAGGTGGAATTGAGGTCCGGAGGGAATTTCCGAAAGGCGGCGCTTTGTCCTGGATCTTAGGCAAGTCAATCAAAAAAATCAACAATTTTGGTGGTTTCAAAAAAACCCAAAAACTAATTCAGGACGTCCTGGTTTTTACTTTTTGAAATATGGCAACCCTAAGAGGCACCACTGAAATCTGAGAGCCCAAGTTCCACCACTGAGAAATCCCATTGGCACTGGCACTCTGGATTAATTATGGAAAGTGATTAGGATGGTTCAGCAGGGGAAGAATCACTGGGGACCCACGAGCTGGACTGGTGGGGGAAGAGAGAACAAATTGCAGGTGGAAAGCGTGAAAACAGGGTGGTCACAGTCTCTCTGATGCAATATAGTGAGAATAGATTTCTCTGTCTTCATCACAGCACATGTTTGTACCTACTGTGGCACAAAAGTCAAAACCGAAGCAGCACAGGAAGCGCCCGTCTATCGCGGCCATTAGCTCATCTGACTAGCAGTGGCTCTCTGAAGCTTCAGCCTTTCCCAACCCAACTCAGAGATGCCAGGGACTGAATCTGGGACCTTTTGCATGCAAAGTGTGTGCTCCGGTACAGAGCCACAAGCCTTCCACAAAAACAGCTTGCGACTCTTCCTGTAGGCCATTCTTTCAACAGCATCTGCCATTTCCAACTGCAAGATGTTGTCATTAACCATATGTGTGGTCTCTGGCTGTTTGTTCTTTCAATTTGTTTACTCCCATAGAAGGCTTCTTTTGGTTGGAAACCTCAGCCTCACTCCAGAAACCCCTAGCAAATGCCAAATTCCATCCTTGCTGCAGGCGAAAGATCACCAGTGCGCAGGGAATTGTGAACAGGAGGCTGCCAAAGCAAGAGAGAAGCAGCCAGTTGCAAGCCAGCGGCCTCCCCTTTTTCTCTCAATGAGTGACCCCCCAAAGAAAGGGGCGAACAGTTTCAGGAATGCAACGGTTTATGGGCACATTTAAAGTAAACCAATGGTGCACTTAGTGCAGTGTGCCACATCCTTATTAAGCGCACTAATGGAAACATTAAGGCATCAGAAAGCAGAAGCAAAAGAGCAAGCAAAAATCATTATTTTATCTGTGACGCACAGCACAGCTACAGTACCCGGCTCCGCCAGAGTGCTCAGCCTCATCCAGAAGAAACGATGTCGTGGAAGACTGCAGTGGGCTGCACGGTGTTGGGAGACAGTGGCGTAGCGTGGGTTGTCAGCACCCGGGGCAAGGCAAGTAATTTGCGCCCCCTAACCCGTGGATTTGCACCCCCTAACCCATGGATTTGCGCCCCCTAACCCTAACCCCCAGATGTTGCGCCCGGTGCGCCCGGCCCCCCCTGCACCCCCCACGCTACGCCACTGTTGGGAGACGAGCCTTTTGTGTGTGGCATCACACATGCGCTAATCATGCCAGACCCCTACAATTTTGGAAGACTGGCATCTCTGACTCCAGATATGCTAAAGGGGAAGTAATACAGGGAAATCATGGGGTGCCCTCGTCTTCGTTGAATGGGTCTGTGCTACAGCTGAAGAGCTCAGCACTATGATACTCTGGTAACCTCCAGACTGGATGGTCCCAACATGCTTTTCGTGGGGCTGCTCTTGAAGATGATTTGGAGACTTCAGGTGGGTCCAAAATGCAGATTTACTGGCTGGGGGATCCATTTAGAACTCAGGTAACTCCCCCCCTTTTTAAAGTGTTCAAGGGTTAATTTGTTTAATCATTTTTTCGATACAAACATCAGCCGCAAAGGACACATACAACAAAAACCATAATAACAATAATAACACAATTTGACAATTCAGATTTGAATACACTAATATACCTACGACTACACCTTTTTAAACAATATTTTCCCACCTCTCTCCCCTCCCCCTACTTCCCACCACTATCTGCCTTATCGCTTAAATATTCGTTCCAGATTTCTTCATATTTATCCATTCTTATTTTGCGCCGACATGCAATTTGTTTGTATGTAGCTAATCTGTCCATATTATCAATCCATGTGCTCGATTGAATCTTTTTGCGGCTCTTCCAATTCATCAAAACAAGTTTCAGGTAACTCCCATTTTAAAACAGCTGCACTGATTGTCAGTTTATTTTCTGGGCCCAATTCAGGGGAATGGGAGGGATTTACAAGTCAGCCTAAAATGTAACGACTGCAGGTTTCCCTCTCCTCACCTCTGTCCTGCTATCAGGGATTCATTCTGCAGATTTCCTAGAGCCAGTGTGGTGTAGTGGTTAAGAGCGGTAGTCACGTAATCTGGGAAACCGGGTTCGTGTCTCCGCTCCTCCACCTGCAGCTGCTGGGTGACCTTGGGCCAGTCACACTTCCTTGAAGTCTCTCAGCCCCACTCACCTCACAGAGTGTTTGTTGTGGGGGAGGAAGGGAAAGGAGAATGTTGGCCGCTTTGGGTAGTGATAAAGCGGGATATCAAATCCAAACTCTTCTTCTTCTTCTTACAGCCCAGTTCAGTGGGACTCACTCCGAAGGAAACGTACACCGCTTTAGCCAAACGCAGTTGAATCATTATGTTCTCTACAATTCTGTCACCT
The DNA here is from genome assembly GCF_964188305.1 of Podarcis bocagei. NCBI lineage: Eukaryota > Metazoa > Chordata > Lepidosauria > Squamata > Lacertidae > Podarcis > Podarcis bocagei. Next base: position 71,439,499 of record NC_138135.1, read on the forward strand.
TGGGAAAAAGAACGGGATTGCCATCCTTTGTCAGCACATTATACAGAAGGAGGACACTTGGCACGACAGGAGGTAAAAAATAGCTTGGTTCCCCATTGCTGAGAAATTGAGGCAAGATGGAGGCGGCCATTCTTCACTGGCTTGACACCCGGCTCTTGCGAGGCAAGCTGCATGCCGCTATCCATCTGTCAACCTCGAGACCTGAGAGAGGGAAGCACAGAGAGGACCCTGGTGGGTTGAGAGTATACTGTGCAATGAAAGGTGCTATTGAAATTAGCTGTCATGAAAAATTTAATGCAACCCACGCCTAGAGTATCAATAATGGATCTCTCCATCTCCGGAGATTATATGGAAGCAGGAGAACCTCCAGCATCATGCCCGAGGCAATAATTCAATTTTGCAATCGAAAGAACAGTAATACCTCTACTCTTCTTTCACAGCAGTGTGTTATCTAGCATCAGGCTTATCTCGAAGAGCAAGGCTAGCTCATTTGTTACACGGAACACACAAACAAGCTGCCTCTAAGCGTATGCAAGTGTTTGCGTGGAAGACTGTACGCTTGCCGATTTGGGCAGCTCAGCTATTGTCCGTGCAGGTTCGCAGACAGCATGCTCACTGAAAGTTAGTTAAGAAGGTAAAGGTACCCCTGCCCGTATGGGCCAGTCGTGTCCGACTCTAGGGTTGTGCGCCCATCTCACTTAAGAGGCTGGGGGCCAGCGCTGTCCGGAGACACTTCCGGGTCACGTGGGCAGCGTGACGAAGCTGCTCTGGCGAGCCAGCACCAGCGCAGCACACGGAAACGCCGTTTACCTTCCTGCCAGAGCGGTACCTATTTATCTACTTGCACCTGGGGGTGCTTTCGAACTGCTAGGTGGGCAGGAGCTGGGACCGAAAGACGGGAGCTCACCCCGCCGCGGGGATTCGAACCGCCGACCATATGATCGGCAAGTCCTAGGCACTGAGGTTTTACCCACAGCGCCACCTGCGATCCCAAGAGTTAGTTACCTGTGAATAATTGCACGAGTGTGCATCTGGGCTACTTGTGCTCGCAGGTACAAAGAATGTACACATGTACACATGTGAGACTGCTGATGCCATCTTCACAACCCCATGAAAGGTGCTGCACACTGCAATACAGCTGCCTTCTCCTACAAAGAAGATTCTGCCATTCAGACGGGGCTTCAGCTTCCAATGCATCAGCAGTTTTGATCCATGATAGGCAGCTCTTGCAAGGCAGCTGTGAACCACAGTCCAAAGCAGTCGCAGACTAGCTGTGTTGCACGCTCCCCATTTGCAGTGGCAGACCTTGGCATCTAAAATTTCAGTGGTGGCCTGTGCGACACCTAAATCTGCTGCCCCTTGCCTCTCGTCTCACCTTCTGTTAGATGCTGAAATATACTCAGAGTCGAGAGAGGATTTCATGCTCTTTATTCAGCTCATAGTGGTGAGGAGCAATGGAAGTTCCCCCAGAATGTCTGCTTTATATACATTATTTACACAATGGGCCCCACGTGATTGGCTAATTCCGGGATTCTCCTGTAGGCCAATCAGGTTGCGGATTCACTTCCACCTGGAGCTGGATTGGGTGGCTCCTGTGGACCAATCAGACTGCTGCATTCTGAATCCTATTGTTCTAGGACCAATCAGACTGCTGCATTTTGGATACTATTCAACTCAATACATAACAGATGCCATAGTTGCAGCACCCCTTGCAGCACCCCAGAAGTTCTGCAACTGGGGCACCCATCACTCTTCCCTGGTTCTACATTTGCCATTTGGAGCCAATGTACAGTTTGGTAGCATCAGAGGGGATGCTGGTAATATTTGGCTTCTGTGGATAACTTCTAGATGTTCTCATGCTTAGACCTGGAGGCAAAATGCAGCCCTACAAGCCTCTTACATGGCCCTACAGACTCTTCTCCAGGTAAGACCTTTCACCTGCTTTGCTTAGGGTTGCCATATGCCTGGAATTTCCAAGACATAGGCAGAATTCAGCTGTTGGCAACAGTGTCCAGGTGGAAATCACTGAATTGTCTGGGAAATTCTGGATGTACTGCAACCCATGTCAGAAGTTTAGTTTTTGGCAAATTTCCTTAAAAATAGCTCAAAAACTTTTTTTTAAAGATTTTGCAGAAAAAGCTCAACAACTTTGGGGCAAAACTAACAAATCTCACTTTTTGAAATATGGCAACCCAAGCTTTGCATCACACCTTGTTTGAGTGTTTCTTCCTGGCTGGAATTTCATAGAATAGAACTCATGATGACGACTCTTGCTTGCCTGGACAGAGGACAGAAAGACCCGTGTGTACAAACTAGCTTTCTGTACATGGATAAAATTTACATTCCGCCCATTTTTGCCTTTGGCCCTGCCATCTCCTGGAAGGTTTCTCAGAAAGGGATGTCGCCTCAGGCTGAAAAAGATTCCCAACTCCTGCTTTAGACAATGACTGTGAACCCAGAGCACTACAGAAAAGATGGCTCTACAATGAAACTAAAGAAGCTTAAAGTTCAGAGCTCCTATTCCTGGAGGGGCCCCATAAGCTACTTTAGTTCACGTTGCTTTTATAAATTGACTAAAAAATGCATCATGCCTGCATATAATATTTCCCTATTTTTTTCTAATTTTCACTCCCCCTCCATAACTTGAAAACTATAAGGCATAGGAAATTTTTATTCACATCAGTGGCTTTGACACGTGAGATAATCCAGTGCAGCAATTTTAATCAAAATCTGAAATGATGTAGCTTTTTGTGTGTGTGCGTGTGTGGTGGTATGTTGTGGAAAAACCCCATTAAGAAGATAGCAGTGGTTCCCCAGACCTTGGTGGAATCTAGACACATATAAAAAACGTTGTGAAAATGCTTATATATATATATATATATATATATATGTTTTGGTGTCTTCGGGTGTCTTCCCGTGTAAGAGTTGGGGTGTCTAGGCGACGTTTCGACGAGGTCTCACTCGTCATCTTCAGGCTGGTGCTTTCGGCTTCTTGTTACTGGAACAGAGCAGGATCTCAGTGTTTGAGTTCCTATAAATACTGTTGAGGGGGTGTGGTGTATAGCCTCCAACGTTCTGGGCAGAGAGGAAGTTCCCAGGTTAGTGTGTCTTTTCTTCTTTTGTTCATTAATTACTTGAGGGATATCTTGAGTGTTTTCTTGAGTGATATTCTGAGTACCACTTAGGAGGGTCATTAGGTGTGGATTAGTTGCTAAAGCTTTCGTGTCTTGACCTCTTGACCTTGTGAAGAGTTTTTTCTGAGAAGATGGCTGTACTGCACTTAGTTGTGCTCTGGCTTGGCTTCGTGTATAGGGGCGAGCTGTGGTTTTGTGCCCTGTGCCAGCCAGATCTGTGTAGGGATTGCAGGGGGGTGCAGCATCCGGAGGTGCCACTATGGTTTGGCTACTGGATGGTGTCTGTAATTTATCTGTGGAGAGGGTCTGGGTTTGGGTCTGGTGTGGTTGATTGGAGATGGCGTTCTGTGTGCCTCTGGTTCTGGTGTCGGTTTTTGTGGGGAGGGCTATTTTCCAGATGTCTGGCAGGCGGGACGTATCGTCACGCTTGTTCATGTTGTGAGGGTGTTTCTCTATCTCGATGGCTTCCATGATTATTCTCTTGTGGTGGTGTTCCATGTTAAAGAGCAATTTGGAATCTGAAAAATTAATTTCGTGTCCTGTTTCTTTCATGTGTTGGTAAAGAGAGGAAGTTTTTTCTTCTTTTTTGACGGCATTCTTGTCTTCGGCGATACGTGCATTTATTCGTCTGTTTGTTTGTCCAATGTACGTGGCTGGGCAGACTTTGCAGGGTATTTCATAGACCCCTTGGTTTTCTAACTGGATTTTATCTTTGGGGTTTCGTACATTGGACAAACAAACAGACGAATAAATGCACGTATCGCAGAACACAAGAATGCCGTCAAAAAAGAAGAAAAAACTTCCTCTCTTTACCAACACATGAAAGAAACAGGACACGAAATTAATTTTTCAGATTCCAAATTGCTCTTTAACATGGAACACCACCACAAGAGAATAATCATGGAAGCCATCGAGATAGAGAAACACCCTCACAACATGAACAAGCGTGACGATACGTCCCGCCTGCCAGACATCTGGAAAATAGCCCTCCCCACAAAAACCGACACCAGAACCAGAGGCACACAGAACGCCATCTCCAATCAACCACACCAGACCCAAACCCAGACCCTCTCCACAGATAAATTACAGACACCATCCAGTAGCCAAACCATAGTGGCACCTCCGGATGCTGCACCCCCCTGCAATCCCTACACAGATCTGGCTGGCACAGGGCACAAAACCACAGCTCGCCCCTATACACGAAGCCAAGCCAGAGCACAACTAAGTGCAGTACAGCCATCTTCTCAGAAAAAAACTCTTCACAAGGTCAAGAGGTCAAGACACGAAAGCTTTAGCAACTAATCCACACCTAATGACCCTCCTAAGTGGTACTCAGAATATCACTCAAGAAAACACTCAAGATATCCCTCAAGTAATTAATGAACAAAAGAAGAAAAGACACACTAACCTGGGAACTTCCTCTCTGCCCAGAACGTTGGAGGCTATACACCACACCCCCTCAACAGTATTTATAGGAACTCAAACACTGAGATCCTGCTCTGTTCCAGTAACAAGAAGCCGAAAGCACCAGCCTGAAGATGACGAGTGAGACCTCGTCGAAACGTCTCCTAGACACCCCAACTCTTACACGGGAAGACACCCGAAGACACCAAAACATGCATTCCTGTACCCGTGAAAATCTACGAAAGCATATATTTATATATATATATATAAATATAATTTGCCATAGCTCACCATCACCCTCTCGTGTCACATTTGTATAATGCACTTTACAGCTGTATAGCTGAGTCCCTTGTTGCTGGTGGCGAAGGGGCCCCCATATCAGTTCAAGCTTCAGTGCCCCCCAAAATGTAGGTCTGCCACTGCACTACAGTCCAGCTCAGAAAAGAGACTTTGTTCACTGCATTGTTCGCAGGATCTCAACCACCCCTTCCTCAGTAGCTTGCGGAAGTCTTTCCTTGGCAACACAGAAACAAGTTTGGCTTAATTTCCTTTTCCTTTTCCGCTCCTAGGTTGAGGTATTAATCTTCTGTCCTGGATAGGACAGTAATTTTGACCACCTCGTCTCTTATTCGCCAGGCAGAAAAAGAGATTTCCCCGAAGACTTAAGGCTGAACAAGATCAGCTGTCCCTCTTTTCTGCTCTGCAGCAAAACGCTGCCTGCAGCCATTCTATTGAAACAAGGTGCTTTAAGGATAAATGTGTTCTAGGCCGATAAAAAGGACTCAAGGCTGTATCTGGCAGGGAGGAAGAGGCTTAGACTAAGTGACTGGACTGAGCATGCCTCAATCAATCTACAAGTGCCAGAACGCAAGCCAATGTGCACATCTGCTGAGCCAAAATACACTTAACTTCCCATGAGTCACCAGAAGCGTCATCTGTCTGCTGGCTGGCTTGATACAAGTTGGGTTGAGGAAGATACAGGGATGGATGGACCAAAGTGCCCCAGTGCTCAAAATGCATCCCACGAGCATCTGTAGCAGTGAGAGGGCTGGTGATCGTGCTGTATTTACTGTCTGCTAGAACTACAAATACAGGGAAGGAGAGGCGAGGGCGGGTTTAGCCTAAAGAGGGCTACAAGTTGTGTAGACCTGATCTGAAGCAATGACTGCCCTTTACTCTTTTGATATCACATCGCCAGAAGCTGCTCTCCCCCTAGGGCGCTTCCAGATGTGTGACCAGTGCTCCTCATGCACACAAGTTTTTTCTGCAGTATCCGCATGACGTTGTTGGCATGCGAAATCCAGTTTGTATCCCAGGGAACAGCCCGTTACAAAACCAACAACCCTGTTGCCAGTGACCTGCTCCCGAGATCTCAGTGGCACGTTTGCAAACTATGTCTCAACCTGGAAGCAACCCCGGTTGCCACAGGGCTGCAGAACCGAAGGACCAAGGCCTCCCAGCCAGAAATTGATTGATATTTATTACGGCCATTGGCCCGTCACACGACAGTTTCCCACCAACATATATATACTTAAACCTCCAAATTTAAAACAGCCAAAAACTTACAGAAAACAGACAAGAACCAAAGCAAAATAAGCAAAAGACCAACAACATACATTACAATAAATTTGCAACATAAACATCGCCCTCTGCTCATAAATTAATAAAAGACATCAGTGGTGGTATCACCTAGTTACATCCTAAAACATAGATCATGGTTTATTTATTTTTTTTTATAAAAATTTTTTATTGCGTTTCTTTCCATAGGTTAACAGGTTTGTTTACATAACAACATGCAAGAAACATTTTTTTATATATAAAGAAAAATAAAGAAAAAGAAGAAAAAGTTAAGAAACTTTCATAACGTCTTTCGACAATTCGCTTTTGGACCTCCTCGCATCCTCTCGGCATTGCATTCATTATTCTAGCCAGTTCAGCAATTTGTTATCTTGTTTCCCATCTTATTATACCTTTAAATTTATTATGTTACCAACTTTGAAAATTTGTAATTTAGTTTTAACACTCTTATTAAACATAATATTTTGTTTCTAATTTGTCTCTTTTTTTCCATCAATACTTACTTTATCATTTACTTAAATAAATTGCAGAAGCATAACGTTTCTTAATCGTGCACAATCTTAACATTCAAACAACTTATAGTGTTTTTGCAAGTAGTCCTTAAATTTTTTCCAGTCCTCCTCCATTGTTTCTTCGCTCAGATCTCGAATTCTGCCAGTCATTTCTGCCAACTCCATGTAATCCATCAGCTGCGTCTGCCAGTCCTCCAGTGTGGGTAAATCTGGTGTCTTCCAGAACTTTGCAATAAGAATCCTAGCTGCTGTGGTTGCATACATAAACAAGGTTCTGTCCTTCTTTGGCACCTTCCGGTCCACCATGCCCAGAAGAAAGGCCTCTGGTTTCTTAGAAAAGGTATATCTAAATACCTTTTTCAGCTCATTATGTATCATTTCCCAAAAGGCCTTTACTTTCGGGCAGGTCCACCAGAGGTGAAAGAATGTCCCTTCTGCCTCCTTGCATTTCCAACACTTATTATCAGAAAGATGATATATTTTAGCCAGCTTGACTGGGGTCATGTACCACCGGTATACCATTTTCATAATGTTCTCTTTCAAGGCACTACATGCCGTGAATTTCATGCCGGTGTTCCATAACCTTTCCCAGTCCTCAGACATAATGTTGTGTCCTACATCCTGTGCCCATTTTATCATAGCAGATTTAACTGTCTCATCCTGTGTGTTCCATTTAAGCAGCAAGTCATACATCCTCGAAAGTACCTTAGTCTTTGGTTCTAGTAACTCCGTCTCCAGTTTCGATTTCTCCAACTGGAAACCCACTTTTTTATCCATTTTAAATACCTCTTGAATTTGAGCATAATGTAACCAATCTCGCACCTTATTTTTTAGTTTGTCCTGGCTTTGGAGCTTCCAATTATCTCCAACTCTTTCAATCAATTCCCAATATTTTGGCCAGTAGGCCTCCATATTGGGCCTTTTTTTAGAGATCTTGGCTTCCACTGGTGATAACCACCTCGGGGTCTTGCTTTCTAATAAGTCCTTATACTTCATCCAGACGGCAAAAATTGATTTTCTGACAATATGGTTTTTAAACAATTTATGAACCTTCGCCTTGTCATACCACAAGTATGCATGCCAACCATAAACATTGTCAAACCCTTCCAGATCTAGGACATCGGTGTTTTCCAACAAAAACCAATCCTTCAGCCAGCAGAAGGCTGCAGCCTCATAGTACAACCTTAAATCCGGCAGGGCAAACCCCCCTCTTTCTTTTGAGTCAGTTAGTATTTTGAATTTAATTCGGGGCTTTTTGCCCTGCCAGACAAACTTAGATATATCCTTCTGCCATTTTCCGAAACATTCCATTCTGTCCACGACCTGGAGGGTTTGAAATAAGAATAGCATTTTTGGCAGAACACACATCTTTATAGCTGCGATTCGGCCTGACAAGGTAAGTTTCAATCTTGACCAAATATCCAAGTCTTTTTTAATTTCCGACCAACATTTTTCATAATTATCTTTGAATAGATTTAAATTTTTGGTGGACAAAGATACCCCCAGGTATTTCACTTTTTTAACCACGCTTAGCTCTGTCTCTCTCTGGTACCCCTCTATCTCTGTAGGCGTCAAATTTTTGGCCAAAACCTTAGTTTTTTGTTTGTTTAGCTTGAATCCCGCCACCCGACCAAACTCCAAAATAAGTTCAAGAACTCTTTTTGTGCTAGATTCTGGCTCCTGTACTGTGATGACTAGGTCATCTGCAAAAGCTTTCAGTTTGTATTGTTTCACTCCGACCACTATACCCTGCACCAACTGGTCCTCCCTGATCATATTCAGCAATACCTCCAGAACAGAAATAAATAGCAGAGGGGATAAAGGGCACCCCTGTCGTGTCCCTTTTTCAATTTGGAGTTCCTCCGATACCACATTGTTCACTATCAATTTAGCTTTTTGTTCTGAATAGATTGCTTCTAGTCCATTTTCAAACCCCCGTCCCACTCCCATCCCTTTCAAGTTTTTCTTCATAAACATCCAAGAAATGTTGTCAAATGCTTTCTCCGCATCAATAAAGATTAAGGCAGCCCTTGTGTTTCTAATTCGCAACAACTCCAGTATATCAATAATGTTCCTAGTGTTGTCAGACATATGTCTGCCAGGGAGAAAGCCTGCTTGGTCCTTGTGAATTACTTCATTTAGTACATTTTTAAGTCTATTTGCTAAAATGTCTGCAAATATTTTGTAATCCACATTCAGGAGTGAGATGGGACGGTAATTCTTAAGCTGAGTCTTTTCCCTTTCTGACTTGGGAATCAATGTGATAAATGCTTCTTTCCACGTTTCCGGTGCCTTTCTCCCCTCCATGATCTGGTTACAAACCTCCAACAACGGTTGTGTCAAGTAGTCCTTCAAAGTCTTATAATATTTGGAGGTAAGTCCATCCGGGCCTGGAGATTTGCCCAGCTGCATGTTCTGGATGGCACCTTCAATTTCCTGTTGAGTTATCTTGCTGTTAAGAATTGATCTTTTATCTTGACTTATTTTAGGTAGTCCATTTATCCTCAAAAATTGATCTATTTCCGGTTCTTTCTGAGGCCCCTGTGCATAAAGTTCTTTGAAGTATCTGTGGAAGCACTTTCTTATTTCTTCTGGTTTCTGAACTATTTTTCCTTGAATCTCCAAGTTTGTGACAGTGTTTAACTTTTGTCTTTTTTTCAGCTGCCAAGCTAGCAACTTTCCACATTTATTTGCTGATTCAAACGATCTCTGCTTCATTTGTTTAATTTTCCACTCAATCTCTTGATTGATCAGTTTCGAATATTGTGCTTGATGGAATTTGATCTCTCTTAGCACCTCTTTTGACTTTGGTTTGGTTCTCAGCTTTTTCTCTCCTTCGCTTATTTTCTCTAGAATTTTTTCTTTTTTTCCATTCCAAAATTTCCTCTTTATTGTATTCTGTTGTATCAGAAACCCTCCATAGATCATGGTTTAAAAGGGTTATCTGAGCCGCACAGGAGTCCGTTTTTCTTCTTTAGGGATAGGACGCTGATCAAGAATCTGGCAACCGTGAGTGATCTTAGGGGGTCTTCATCATTTAATAGATATCTCAGTTTGGCTTCATTCGAATCATCGGCGGTTCCCTTTAGATATGGATCAAGAAACTTGCTCCTGGCCAATGAGTGAGAAGCACAATCAAAGATTATGTGATGCAACGATTCCGGTGCCCCACAATTACAATCACATAAGAGCGATATCTGTCCATTGGAAAATCTATTTCTCAGCACGTTCGATGGGAAGGTGTTGAATCTTGCCTTTATAAAGGCATATCTATGAGCCGAAGAAGTTAAGGAATTCAAATAATTTGGGAGCCTTAAGAGGGGTAATAAACCAAGGTTTTGAGGTGAGCAGGTACCATTGCCCAACACCATTTTCTGCTGCAAGTCCATCTCCTCTAGTTTACAGGTTACTGTTCTTTTAGCTGGAACTATTTCCTGCGCTAGTAATTTAGATGGTGAGATTCCCATTGCCGTAATTTTCAGTTGTAAATTTTTTACCCATGGTTTCTGGAAATCATCTCTCCACATACATTGTATCAAATACAAGTTTGGGAGATTGTGCCATAGAGATAACCAGTGACAGAGTATGTGCTTCCACAGGGCGTTTTCCAGGGATACAATATTAAGTTTCATGCGTAACGCTGTATTACTTACACAGTTGGGCAGTTTCAATATCCCTCTTAAAAACTGATTTTGAATAACCTCTAGGTGAGATAGGTTGACAAAAGTCCCCCAAGTTGAGATGGCATAAGCAATTGTCGGGACCACCTTGGCCTTGAACACTTTCAAAAGAATCTCCCTCCTCCTCTTTAGCAAGTCTTTGCAAATTTCGTAAATTTAGTACAATAAATAGGATTCTAAGACATCATCCATGGTGTTCTGATGCGGTATCAGGGAAAGGAGAGAGAAAGACCCGCAAAGAAACTACTCCATCTCCTTTGCAACTTCCAGCTCCAGCTTGAATAAAATGTTTAAAATGGGCAGGGGAGGCGGCTCTGTCATTCGGACCTTTTGTGTCTGGGGCAAAAGTGCTTGGGATCAGCACTGCGCAAGCAAATGTAAGACTGCAGGAAGGCAATAATAGCGATGAATTGTTATTATTATTATTATTATTATTAGTAGTAGTAGTAGTCTGCCCATCTGACTGTGTTGCCCGAGCCACTCTGGGTGGCTTCCAACATAACTGTAATGGGTATGAGTTACTCGTGCGTAAACTGGTGCCTTTCTCGGTTAATTTGCCTTGTTAAAACTTTCTGACTGCACAGCCCCTTCTCATGGTGGCTGCCTCAGTCACTGGCAGAATCCGTCAGTGGGCGTTTCTTGAACCTCTTCCAACATAAAAGTTGTTTGACACCCAGTCTCCTCCTCCTCTCACTGCGCGGGAGTCTTCTGCGCAGGGAAGGCGTGGGTAGCGGAGGACCTGGCCTCTCCTCACTGATGTCCAGTGAAGAGTCCTGGAGCCCTCTCTCCACTTCCCCCCGTCTGCCTCCCTTTATCCCCGGTGTTGCGCTGATTGGCTTCCCCCTCTACTGAGCTGTTTCTCCCCCTGCTGCTGGGTCCTTCGCCAGCATCATCTGGGAGCCTCCCCTTCGCCTCTCGCTCCGATGTTAGTTCCCTGACAATAACGTACAGAAACACAGTTACAGATAGGTAGCCGTGTTGGTCTGCCATAGTCAAAATAAAAAAAATCCTTCCAGTAGCACCCACATACACCCGGACAACACCATTACTGGCCCCAACAACATCACACATACCATCTCGGGACTATTTAATTGCTCATCGTCTAACATTGTGTATGCCATCAAATGCCAACAGTGTCCTTCAGCTCTCTATATTGGACAAACAGGCCAAACCTTACGCCAAAGAATAAACGGACATAAATCTGACATCAAGAACCACAAAACAGAGAAACCAGTAGGAGAACACTTCAATCTCCCAGGACATTCTATACAAGATCTCAAAGTAGCTGTTTTACTACAAAGGAATTTCAGAAATAGACTGGAAAGAGAAGCTGCTGAATTGCAACTCATTACCAAACTTAAAACCATGGAGAGACCTGGTCTGAACAAAGACATTGGATTCTTATCTCATTATACATGACTAAGCCATTTCTCACCTTCTCACCCCTTGCCTTTTCCTGTAAGACCTATTACAGTCGTTAAGAGTCGTCAACAGGCTCATCTCAGCTATCTGCCAATCTCCCATTCCCACCACCCTTCTGAGTAATACCCCTCCCCACCTTCTCACTATATAGAAGGATCTGGCAACTTCTGTTTCAGTGTATCTGAAGAAGTGTGCATGCACACGAAAGCTCATACCAAGAACTAACTTAGTTGGTCTTTAAGGTGCTACTGGAAGGAATTTTTTTTTTTTTTGTACAGAAACACAACAGCAACAACAGCAACAACTCAGCAGAACACCACACATTAAAAGCGTCTTGATACAGGGCTGCCTTCAGGTGTCTACAGAAGGTCGTATAATTATTTATCTCTTTGACATTTGATGGAAGGGTGTCCTTCACATGCCTGAGCACGCTGTAAATGTGGCACATGGAGGAGTTTTTCAGCAAAGGCGATCATCGTAAGAGCAGCAAAAGCAGGAGCAGTTAAGGCCTGGAGTGCAGGCATTTTACATCTTCCTCACCACAGTGCCTTCATCTTCTTCTTTTTTTAAAGATATTTATTAAAGTTTCAGCATATTACAAAAATAAGAGAAAAAAGTAAAAAAAAACCAAAAAAAAGAAAATACAAAGTAAAAACAGTTAAAAACAAATCAGTCTTTCCATATCTTATCTTTCATTTACTTGTTTCCCTGACCTCCTCACACCTCCCTTTTTTGCATTCCAATTCAATTAGTTAATTCAGCAAATCCTTTCCTTCTTTAATTTTATCTTAATCTTTTATCTTAATATATTATAACTTTAGGTTATCACCTGTTAACAATCCATTTTTACATATTCCTTTATAATATTGCTGCTAAAAACCACTTAACTTCAATCCAACATCATTCTAACATTCATTAATTTTGCAGTATTTCTGTAGATAATCTTTAAATTTCTTCCATTCTTCTTCAACTGACTCTTCTCCCTGGTCTCGGATTTTGCCAGTCATTTCCGCCAATTCCATGTAGTCCATCACCTTCATCTGCCATTCTTCCAGAGTGGGTAAATCTTGTGTCTTCCAATATTTTGCAATAAGTATCCTTGCTGCTGTTGTAGCATACATAAAGAAAGTTCTGTCCTTCTTTGGCACCAATTGGCCAACCATGCCCAGGAGAAAGGCCTCTGGTTTCCACAGTGCCTTCATCAGCCACTACAGCTATGAGGAGAGATGGAAGCTGCAGATTGTCTACCTGTCCAGGTACACTAACCTACAGGGATGGAACCAGCCTGTGATCTCTGCCTCCGGTTGCTAGGCAACACACTTCCAGGGGAGGCTATTTCGCCCTGTGGCTATCGGGGAAAGCTTCCAAAAACATCAGTTGCAGTCATGATTTCTGAATATGAGGGTGTGGACTTTTTATAGCTTCACTCTTCCAGTGATCTGTGCCCTTAAAAAAGGTTCATTGTGTGTTAATGTTTACTGATTGTCACATGCTTTGGGGGTTTGTCAGGCAAGATGTAAATATTTTAATTAAATAAAAGCGTCGAAGACGACAGAGCTTGAACTGAGACCACAACGAGGTGTAGTTGGCACCCAGCCCACTGAAGAACTGTTAGGGGTCAGGCTGCAAGACATCTTAAGGCACAGAAGGGGTGTGTGATGTCATATCCTGCTATTGGGAGACAGTACAAAGCCTGGGGATTGGCCAGTCCTGGTATAACTATTCAGAAACTGGCCTTTTGTGCAGAGACAGACCAACAGAGTGGTTTTAAATTCGTCGGATGATGACCTGTGTCACAAACTAGATTTAATGAACACTCACATCAGAGTGCTCTCTAAATTGATAATTATCGCATTTTATTTTTTTAAATATATTTTTATTAAAGATTTCTTGGTTTACAAAAGCATGTGCAATGTCTCTTTTTCCAAGTTACATTTTCTGCAGATCAGTTTCATTTGTTGAGACATTAGTGTCACATTATGAAGAAAAAGGTGGAAAGAGGTAGAATGGTGAATGAGGTGGGGTCGGGGGGCAATGCTTCTATTCTACTCAGTGTATGTGTGGGGCATTGTGTCAGCGCCTCTTGTGCCGGTTCTCTTTACTATTCACTTGTTTTCCTTTGGTGGTGAGGGAGATTGGGAGTGGCCAAGGGTGTGGCTGATTGTCTTTGACTGGCTGTGGTGATCTTTGTTTTCGTGTGTGAGTGAGGTGGGTGGGGGTTTTGGATCAGGTTAGCCATATTGATTTGTATGTTGTTGGTGAATTCTTGTCATCGTCTGTGTATGTGATAAAGGGGAACCATACCGGGTGAAGGCATCTTCTTCTATTTGTCCTCTTGTCAGTTTCAATTTGTTGGTTAGTTTTTCTGACAAGGCTGTTTCCCATACTATTTGATACCATTGGTCCATGCTTACTCCTGACAGGTCTCTCCAGTGTCTGGTTATGATGCTTCAGGCTGCTGAGAGTAGGTGGGTTATGAGCTCTTTGTGTTCTGTGTGGGCATTATTGTCTTGTAAGATGTTTAGTAGGGAGTTATAGTCTTTTATAAGGGACACGGGTGGCGCTGTGGGTTAAACCACAGAGCCTAGGAATTGACAACCAGAAGGTCGGTGGTTCGAATCCCCATGACGGGGTGAGCTCCCATGCTCGGTCCATGCTCCTGCCAACTTAGCAGTTTAAAAGCATGTCAAAATTGCAAGCAGATAAATAGGTACCGCTCCGGCAGGAAGGTAAATGGCGTCTCCGTGCGCTGCTCTGGTTCACCGGAAGCGGCTTAGTCATGCTGGCCACATGACCCGGAAGCTGTATGCCGGCTCCCTCGGCCAATAAAGTGAGATGAGCGCCGCAACCCCAGAGTCGGCCACGACTGGACCTAATGGTCAGGGGTCCCTTTACCTTTATAGTCTTTTATATACTAATCTTTTATGTTCTTCCACATCCGTTTAATGCTCCTAACCCTTCTTTTAGATTCTTATAGTCCTTTAGATATACTTTCTGTTTTAATACTTTTTAGCTTTCCAAAATGTTCTACAAATTCTAAATGATTGTACCCCCACCCTACTTGTGCTGGTCTATGACCGTAATAAAGATTTTATGATGATGATGATTGTCTCTCTCTCTTAAGTAAGACAGAACAGCAACAGAAAACCTCCGACTCCACCCAGTTCAATAGTGCCACCGTATGACAAAGCTATATAATGTCACTATCCACACCTCAGGTATCCTGGACATTGCACCTTTCTGGTCTACAACAAAGTTTAGCCATCCTCAAGTCTAGCTCAACATTAACAACTGCTTGCTTGAGCTGGCTGGGGAATAACCGTAGCAGCAAGTATTAAAACAAGCATGGTTTAAGGACCATTGATTTTATTCCTCTGTTGGTGTTTAACTTCAGAGAGGCAACAGCAATAAAAAGCAACCTCCAAAGTACTACAGGTGTTCTTGCTTTATTGCTGAAGCTATATGGCCACATATAATAGCCGGACGTAAGTGGTTTTAGTGCTTCCTTTGTACGCAGCCTCTTGTGATGACCGCTGCGAAGGTCTCTGTGCTAGCCATTGCCCCTTGAATTCCCGGAGAGAGGAGTCTTGTCTTATCTGGCAAAGACAGGGAAAGAGGCAACACATTCATGCACAGACTGCATGGCCAAGCGGCAACTCTTGTTTGTACCCCAGCTGGAGAAATCCAGGTGAGAGCTCTGTGTTTTTATTTCCAGCCGAGCCTCGGGGGAATGTTGCCTCGGCTGCTAGGAGCCTGCACGCTCCACCTCCCAGTGCCAGCTGATCAGTGGACCCCATGGGCTGGTAAAACAGCATGAATGTGCTCTGTGTTCTGAGACTTCCTCTATTTGATGTGGCAACATGCTCAAACCAACAGCTCTGTGCTTGTGGAGTCTGGACCCATGCCTGTGGGAGCAAGTATGCGATTCTAAGCCAGCAGAGTTTTCCCAGCAGGGGATAGGGAGTTGGCGAGAGCTTCACATTTATTTAGCCTCCACATTGTACTAACTGCTACAGCTGCACAGGAAACAGAAAGGGCTCCAGGTGAGTCTAGAGGGGGCTTACACTTCAGGTAAGATGAATAAGGCAAAGAAGAAGATTAATGGAGTGCTTGATACAAAGAGTGGTGCTGATAGGGGACAGAATATAGTAAACAAGCAAGCACCCGTTTGCTGAGTGAGGAACTGTTTTCCAGGGGAAATGTGTGCTGGGTCACCTGCAGACTGTTGGCATTTGAGGGGCGGGGGCGGGAGTCAACTGCATATTGGAAATTTAGGTTTAAGGAAGTAAAGTGGATTAAAATACTCCGTTGCTGTGGTGCAAGAAATCCACATTAAAACAAAAAACAATATCTGTTTGCAGTTACAAAAGTGATGGGAAATTGCACGTAAGGACAGCATCTGAGTGGAGGTATTAAGCACGGACAAGCGTTTCTTTGCAGGCCCAGGCACAGTCCCCCTTCTTTCCCCTGAAGCCAGACCCGATATCAAAGGAGAAGACATGACAACGTATTTTGGGATTAAATTGGCCACAACTTTCATTAAATTTCAGACGGAGGAAACCTTGGCATAGGCACTGGGCATGTATCCCTCTCAGCCCCCTGCTGGGGGTCTGAGGCATGACAGGGTCAAATGGGAATATGGAACCACTGCAAAACGTGCGCCGCCAGGGAGGGGGGTGTTCTATGGCCCACTTGTTGTGTGCTTGTGGACAGAGACTCCCCTCAAGACCCCTCTAACAGGGTACACTGTTATTGCCGTCATGGAAGGGGTGAGTTATCCTTTCACCCCTTCATCAGTTATCAGACTAAGGGATTCTGCCCAAGGCCTAAAAACCGCCACTCAAGACTGCAAAATCACAGTCTCACCGCCAAGACTACCTACAACTGAAACCATTCCTCAAGGCCCTGCTTCACAGCTCTCAACCAATGTTCATTCCCTATAGGGGTGAGGTGAAAAGGTCCAATTTGTCAGTTTTAAGGTCCGGATATCTGATCACTTGGCCACCAAGAGGCAGGGTCGCGTTGTGTAAAGCCCTGTTGATTTTTAGGTAAAGGTAAAGGGACCCCTGACCATTAGGTCCAGTCGTGACCGACTCTGGGGTTGCGCGCTCATCTCGCTCCATAGGCCGAGGGAGCCGGCGTTTGTCCGCAGACAGCTTCCGGGTCATGTGGCCAGCATGACTAAGCCACTTCTGGCGAACCAGAGCAGCGCACGGAAATGCCGTTTACCTTCCCGCCGGAGTGGTCCCTATTTATCTACTTGCACTTTGACGTGCTTTCGAACTGCTAGGTTGGCAGGAGCAGGGACCGAGCAGCGGGAGCTCACCCCGTCGTGGGGATTCAAACCGCCGACCTTCTGATCAGCAAGTCCTAGGCTCTGTGCTTTAACCCACAGCGCCACCCGCGTCCCTTGTTGATTTTTACTAGGGCGTAATTGAGGCGAGAAGGCTTGAAGGCCCCTTTCCATCGCAGGCGCAGAAGGAGCTCAGACCAAAAGATGGTGTTATCTGGGCATATTGCCCAGATTATTTCAATGTCCACAATTGCTGCCGTAATTAAATTGATGCTCTTTTGTGCAACCAGATCATTCTCGCCCAGATGAATGAGCATCCTGGGGACTGTGTGAAGTGCCTGCCTATTGCAATTTCAGCATGAGGGCACCCCAGCGCATCCCTCGTTATTTGTCACGAGCGGACCAGAGTTGACCCAGCTCCAACTCGGTCTGCTCTAGTCGCCCTGCCCCCCAGGCTGCCATGGATAGACCAAATTTGAATCTGGCTTTGGCGGGAACCCAGCAGGCTCCACGATGGCCATGGGAGCAGAGCAACGGCCAACGAAAGGAGCGTGGCTTCAGGGAGACGGGGAAGCCACACGCTGGGCCGCAAACATGGCCCACCGCTGGGACTGGGTGAGTGGCCATTTTAGGTAGGGCATGAAAGAGGCATCATCATGCAAAGAGGATATTTTTCTTGTTTGATCTGGGCACCTGTGTCTCTTCCAGGCAACCTGCTGATGGAGCAATCATCCTGGTCTGCTTGTACAAAGCTTACGGCACCCACTCTTGATTGAGCATTTGTTCTGATTTGCCTGATGACAATGAGCATCTATCCTGATCTGCTAGCCTGGAGGGCATCTTCTTCTCATCCTTCCAGGGACCTCATCTCACTAGTGGGCCAGAGGTAAAAGTAGGCAGAGCAATCAACACACATTTTACCTTTGTTTCAGGAGCCTAGTTTCTCTACACACTCACATAGGCTTCTCTACTCTTCAGAGGTCAAAGGCACATTCCAGTCAGGTAAAAATATTTGGGGTACAAACCAGAGCACATGAAGGGTGTGAGCAGAGTAGGGAGGCCGGGGAGAGTCCAGAGGACTGGCCCCTGAGACTGAGGTTTGCTACCCTGGCATATAGTTGCAGCCTAAGAGGGAGAAAACACCTTTTTTGCTGTTAAATTTATTATATAGTTTTATTTTCTTAACAGCACACTGCTCTGGGAAGTTATGCCAGAGGCCAGCTTATACACTTTCAAAATAAAGCTATGTGTACAACTTTCAAATACAGTGGTACCTCAGGTTAAGAACTTAATTCGTTCTGGAGGTCCGTTCTTAACCTGAAACTGTTCTTAACCTGAGGTACCACTTTAGCTAATGGGGCCTCCTGCTGCCGCCGTGCCACCGCCACACAATTTCTGTTCTCACCCTGAAGCAAAGTTCTTAACCCAAGGTACTATTTCTGGGTTAGCGGAGTCTGTAACCTGAAGCGTCTGTAACCCGAGGTACCACTGTATTGAGTAATGTTGTAAGATGATTTATTTTGAAAGCATCACATCAGGATACAATAAAATGCAACAGGTTTAAATTGCAGGGGAGACAATTGCAGGCTGTTCATGTAGAGTTAAGATATATCTTAAAGATACGATCAAATTAAGTAACGGGGAAACAGCCAAAATAACTTACAAAGCCACTTCCTTTGGGTGGTACTGGACCAAGAGGTGGCTAATTTGTCACCTGCAGGTGTCATTGACCATGTTGGCTGGGTCTGATGGGAATGGAGAGTCCAGCAACAGCGGCAGGACCACAGGTTAGCCACCCCTGTTTGAAAAGGGACTCCTGGAAGAATACCTCTGAAGAGTGCTTGGGGTTTCACATTGGGCTCTGCAATCAGTAGAGGGACCATGGCAAATCTATGGACGTTATCGTCTGCATCACCGGAATCATCTCCCATGAGTAGAGGCTTGCAGATGAGAAGGCATTGATCAAAAGCAGTGCAGCCCAGAAGATGGAGAAGGAGCGGTCTCCTTACACAAAGGAACAGCAGAGCAGAGAGGATCACGCCCTGAAAATAAAAAAGACGAACAGGTCTTGTGGCTTGGGTGCCTTGTGCAACTCTGAGGAAGAGCGTCCTGTCTGCATGAGTGAGCCTTTCTTTTCATGCGCAGTTCCCATGCTCCTCATTAGAAATCTGCTGATTGCTCTGTCAGATGTCGTCGCCGTTGTTTTCCATAAAGTATTTCTTTATTTCATTTTGTTACGTAAGTAAAGAAAGCAGTTACAAACCTCAAAGGAGGACAAACAGAACAAGAAAGGGAATTAAAAAAAAAAGGATAATACAGTAAAAGAGAGAAAAGCAAACAATACAGTAGGGAGGGAGCACTTCAAAGCTAAAATGGTAAAATGTCATACTATTATATGAGATGTACCAAGAATAATGGACGACCACTGACCTAAACTGTCTCCAAAAATTGAGCTGTGAGAGTAGAGGTTGACTGTGCTCTCCCGATCGAGTAACAAACACCAGGAGAGGCCACCAGATACCCTCAAACCTATCTGTCTTAGTAAGACCTTTATACCATTGGACCTGGTGGTATAAACAAACCTGAAAGGGAAAACAGCTTTTAATCCAACTCACTTTAGCTCCCATCCCACTTCAGGGATTGGTGGCTCATGTGAGTCTAATACAACAATTCTATACTGTTTCATTATCAAGTGAATATATACCAGTTCATCATGTAAGTGGTCTGTGAATGGTCTGAGATGGCACATTAGTTTCATCTTTCGCCAAACATCCTCTGCAGATCAGCAAGATGTTCAGAAGCGTCCACTTTCAAATGCAAACACACACACATGCATTCATCTGATTTAATCCAGGTGATTAAATCACCTTGATTGCAAATAAACTTTGAGTAATGAAAACTTTCCAGTTATTGATTCTTGCTTTACTTTCTCTGTTTGCATTCACATATTCAAGACACACATACACACATCTGGTTCCATCATGTTTATGTGTGTATATCATAGGAGCCAACTCCTAGGGGCTGAGGTCCTTTCAGCCTCCCCAATAAAATATTTGAGAGGGCTGCCCCCCCCAGTTGATGGGCATTGCCATTCCAATGGCAATGTTTGTGTGTGTGTGTGTGTGTGTGTGAGAGAGAGAGAGAGAGAGAGAGAGAAAGGGGGGGGGAAAGAGAGAGAATCTTATCATCTATCTATCTATCATCTATCATCTATATCATCTATATCATCTATCTATCTATATCTATCTATCTATCTATCTATCTATCTATCTATCTATCTATCTATCATCTATCTATCTATCTATCTATCATCTATCTATCACCTATCTATCATCTATCTATCTATCTATCTATCTATCTATCTATCTATCTATCTATCTATCATCTATCTATCTATCTATCTATCTATCTATCATCTATCTATCTATCTATCATCTATCTATCTATCTATCATCTATCTATCTCTATCTATCTATCTATCATCTATCTATCTATCTATCTATCTATCTATCTATCTATCTATCATCTATCTATCTATCTATCATCTATCTATCTATCTATCTATCTATCTATCATCTATCTATCTATCTATCTATCATCTATCTATCTATCTATCTATCCATCTATCTATCTATCTATCTATCATCTATCTATCTATCATCTATCTATCTATCATCTATCTATCTATCTATCTATCTATCTATCTATCTATCATCTATCTATCTATCATCTATCTATCTATCTATCATCTGTCTGTCTCTATCTTTCTATCTATCTAAAATTGGATATATCTCTTTATTTAAAAACTTGGAGTAAGGAAAAGAACAGGCTATTGTGTAAATGGTTGTTTGTTTGTTTGTTTGTTTTTAAGAGCCACAACAACCAATTCTACTCTGGGACCTTTCCTTTTTGACAAAGTGCACATCTGTTTTTATGGGCTCCCTTGGAAGGTCAGGCAAGATAGAAAATTAATAAATGAAATGAACGTGCTAACGGAAAGGAGAGAAAAATAAATACTGGCCTACTATTAGGATTGAATGAATGAATGAAAGCTGTCAAGTGATTTATCACTGTTCTCAGATAGCAGCTTTGAGGCAGGAGCCACGCAGAGCCTGTTGACTTAGAGGCCGCACTTGGCTCATTGAGATCGGCTTCCTCTGTGTAGTCCAAGGTTGTGTACACACAATACCTCCAAAGCACATTTGAGGCACATTCTCTTCCTTGGAGAATTCTAGGCACTGTAGTTTATGTCCCACAGAGTTGAAATTCCCAGCAACAACCCTTAACAGACCAGAGAGCCCAGAATTCTTTGAGGAAAAGAATGTGCATTGAAGCTACCATGCTTACATTGCTCCAGGCTACAACCCTGTGTCTGCTTTGTTGTTGTTGTTGTTTAGTCGTTTAGTTGTGTCCGACTCTTCGTGACCCCCTGGACCAGAGCACGCCAGGCACTCCTGTCTTCCACTGCCTCCCGCAGTTTGGTCAAACTCATGCTGGTAGCTTCGAGAACACTATCCAACCATCTCGTATTCTGTCGTCCCCTTCTCCTTGTGCCCTCCATCTTTCCCAGCATCAGGGTCTTTTCCAGGGAGTCTTCTCTTCTCATGAGGTGGCCAAAGTATTGGAGCCTCAGCTTCAGGATCTGCCCTTCCAGTGAGCACTCAGGGCTGATTTCCTTCAGAATGGAGAGGTTTGATCTTGCAATCCATGGGACTCTCAAGAGTCTCCTCCAGCACCATAATTCAGAAGCATCAATTCTTTGGCGATCAGCCTTCTTTATGGTCCAGCTCTCACTTCCATACATCACTACAGTGGTACCTCGGGTTACATATGCTTCAGGTTACAGACTCCGCTAACCCAGAAATAGTGCTTCAGGTTAAGAACTTTGCTTCAGGATGAGAACAGAAATCGTGCTTGGGCGGCACGGCAGCAGCAGGAGGCCCCATTAGCTAAAGTGGTGCTTCAGGTTAAGAACAGTTTCAGGTTAAGTACAGACCTCCGGAACGAATTAAGTACTTAACCCGAGGTACCAGTGTACTGGGAAAACCATAGCTTTAACTATACGGACCTTTGTCAGCAAGGAGATGGCTCTGTTTTTCAAGAAGCTGTCTAGGGGCCTACTTAGGACAGTGTACCCCATCTTGTGCACTTTTTGCAGCCTTCCCCAACCATGTGCCCCCCCGATGATGGGACTACAGCTCATATCAGCTCATAGCCGATGGCCAGAGATGATGGACATTGTAGTCCAACGCATCTGGAGGGCACCAGGTTGGCGAAAGGGGGCTTATTGGATGGCACTGTTGTCAAGCGTGGCATGGCTCCAGTGTTGCAGGGTCATAATCTAGCACAAATCTTTAGTCCCGTAATGAACTGAGAAGGGGAGGTGAGGCCGCAGCTCAAACGACGGGGCTGGGAGTAGCTATGGAGACCATCGTCTTTATGGTCGAGACTAGAGCCCAGCATAAAAAGCTTTGTGAGGTTAGAGCAGCAGAGTTGGACAACTTGACTCCTAATGAGCTCGCTTAAACCATCCCAGCTGTAGCTGACTCATGCACTGGGGCTGAGAAGCAGCAGCCTCAATTGCTGCTCGTGTTTACCCTGGCGTCTGTCCCAGAGGCACTTGGGACCGGCTGGAGTTTCCAAGGAGAGCAAAGGTGGGGGTCTGCGAGGGGAAAGAAACAAGAACCAGCTTCCTCTGCTGGAAGGAAACGCTGCGTTGAGCTCAGGGGATGAATGTAAGGCTTCTTCGTAAGAACGAACCCAGGAGGATATGACGACAGCAGGGCGAGCCCATAAAATAGACTCCTTGCCTTTGTATTCCCACAAAGAGGAAACAGGAGACTTTATAGGCCTTCCTTACCGGAGTAACCGGGTGATTCTTGGTGGGCTGCCCCTTCTCAGCCTAGTCTACCTCACAGGATCGTTGTGAGAAGAAAACAGGGTGGTACCCTCCCTTTTGCTGCTGCTGCTCTCAACTTCTCAGAGAGTGATAAATACAAAGAACAGACAACCCTGTAGGGAAGGACTGGAGAATTTGTGGCTGTTATGTACTGAGTTGAATAGGATCCAAACTGCAGCAGTCTGATTGGTCCTAGAACAATAGGATCCAAAATGCAGCAGTCTGATTGGTCCTAGAACAATAGGATTCAGAATGCAGCAGTCTGATTGGTCCTAGAACAATGCAGCAGTATGATTGGTTGGCAGGAACCACCCAATCATGCTCCAGATAGAAGTGAATCCACAACCTGATTGGCTTACAGTAGAATTCCGGAATTAGCCAATCATGTGCAGCCCATTGTGTAAATAATGTATATAAAGCAGATACTTTGAGGGGACATTCATTCATTCCTCCTCACCACTATGAGCTGAATAAAGAGCATGAAATCACTTTGCGACTCTGAGTATATTTCAGTGGCCACTAGCTGCTGATATGGAGCTGAATGTTAGTTTTGTCAGTCAATCTCACCTTTGGCTTTTTATGGCTTGCCAACAAAGGCCCGTATAGTTAAAGCTATGGTTTTCCCAATAGTGGTGTATGGAAGTGAGAGCTGGACCATAAAGAAGGCTGATCACCGAAGAATTGATGCTTTTGAATTATGGTGCTGGAGGAGACTCTTGAGAGTCCCATGGACTGCAAGAAGATCAAACCTCTCCATTCTGAAGGAAATCAGCCCTGAGTGCTCACTGGAAGGGCAGATCCTGAAGCTGAGGCTCCAAGACTTTGGCCACCTCATGAGAAGAGAAGACTCCCTGGAAAAGACCCTGATGTTGGGAAAGTTGGAGGGCACAAGGAGAAGGGGACGACAGAGGACGAGATGGTTGGACAGTGTTCTCAAAGCTACCAGCATGAGTTTGACCAAACTGCAGGAGGCAGTGGAAGAGTGCCTGGCGTGTTCTGGTCCATGGGGTCACGAAGAGTCGGACATGACTAAATGACTAAACAACAACAACAACAACAACATTTAAAGGAGGGGCCAGATAACACAGCTGTTGGTGATGGAAGCAGCACCACCAGCAAACTCACATTGCTGCAGACAAGCAGCTACGACCAAGAACCGCTCAGCTTCTTCACCTCAAGTTTCCTAATAAATCTATCCCTTGTGTCACAACAAGAGTATCTGTCCCTGGCCAGGACCAATATTTGCAAAGGATCTCTGGCTCTTGTTTCAATATTAACCTTTCAGATGGGACTTAGCTTCGTTCCAGGTACTCCACCATTTATAGGATATTTGTACAGTAGTACCTTGGTTCTTAAACATAATCCGTTCCGGAAGTCAGTTCCAAAACTGAAGCGTTCTAAAACCAAGGCGCGCTTTCCCATAGAAAGTAATGCAAAATGGATTAATCCGGTCCAGACTTTTAAAAACAACCCTTAAGCAGCAGTTTTACATGAATTTTACTATCTAACGAGACCATTGATCCATAAAATGAAAGCAATAAACAATGTACTGCAGCCACACAATCAATCAATCAATCAATCAATCAGTAGCTGAACTGGGTTCCACATGGTCACACACACACACAAAAAGAGCCACAAAAACGCAAAATAAATAGCAAAAACAGACAGACCTCAGCATAACACTCAAAACGGAAGTGTAACACTCAAAAGGGAGCACGTTCAACTTCTGAAAAAAGTTCTCAAACCGGAACACTTACTCCCGGGTTTTCAGTGCTTGGCTTCCAAGTTGTTTGAGTACCAAAGCGTTTGAGAACCAAGGTACCACTGTATCTTTTCACCCTCCAGGAAGACTGTCTCTGTTACAACCCTGGTATTCCTGATGCTCACACACAAGCTTTATTTTGTGCTAATCTCAAGTAGCGATGAAGTTATTTGCAAGAGACGAATGGTAAATTTATTAGGGAGCCTGTAAACCAGGAAGGGGGCGCAGCAGGCTTGGGGTCCAAAGGTAGACCTTTCTGGCCACTCCTAATAGTGAACTCAGCTCGCGACAGGATTGTAGCTAAAATGGAACCCCTGAGAAACAAGATGAAGGTATCAGTATGCTTGGGGGAACTCCAAGCTCTGTAGAAGTACAAAACTTCAGAGGGAAAGCCCTAATGGTGCAATCCTGCCATCCTAACACAGCCCGATACTAAGTACAGCAGAATGTGAAGTGTCTGCCATCTCTGGCTGAATGGAAAACTGGGAGGGTTTGTGCGCAATTGCGTATCCCGGAGAGGGCATGGCTAAGCATCACACACACACACACACACACACACACACACACACACACGTATACGGAGGCCTCTGTTTTCCCAATACCATTTTATTTTTATTTTATTAAAATAGCATCTTACCTTTCCAGTGCATAAAGAGAAACAAAACAATCTCTGTGGGGTTGCCTATATAATTTCCTTTCTCCAAACTGTACGTCTTTTAAGCATCAACACTTTGCTTTTCTTGGGATGCTAGCCAGCCAGTTTCCCAATACTGTGTAGTTTCCGGCTGTCTCTTAGAAAATGTTTTACAGCCATCTACTGGACAATATAACAAACTGCATCTCAGGAATAAATGACGGAGCTTCACGACAGCAACTGTTTAGAAGGAACATTCCCCTTTCACAACAGCTTTAGGTTTGGCAAACTTCATTGTTGACATATTGGCTTGCAAGCAACACAAGAAACGAACCTGGTAAGTGTAAAGGTCTTTACTAGGCCAGGTTTTACTCTTAAAGTAGCACAGTGCCTTACTCCATCTTCTTTCCTGATCGTGTGTGCCTTGTCTTTAAGAGCTGCATGGTATGCATAAACTTAATATCTACTGATTTTACTACACTTTTATGGTACAGAAAGGCTGCATCTTGTAAATTTATACTTGTTATGTAAGGAGAGGGTGCCCTGCCTATATAGCCAAATACATTCGGATCATAGCTGTCAACATTTCCCCCTTTTAAAGGGAAATTCCCTTATTCCGAACAGGATTTCTCGCAAGAAAAAGGAAAAGTTGACAGCTATGATTCAGATTTGTACGCTTCTGTTTAATGGCTGCTTTTTATTTTATGGTACCAGTGTGCCTGACATTGCAAAGCAGAGGTGATAAATACCTTTCAGGCCAGGAGCCACAGTGCGCCATGGGAGCAACAGACTCTTACCTTTGTACAGCAGGCTGCATCCCTACCATTTAATAATAATAATAATAATAATAATAATAATAATAATAATAATAATAATAATAAATAAATAATTTAAAAGCAATAGGTTTTCAAACACATTGCTCTCCATCCTGGCACCATCATATGTCAAGGACACATTCCAGCCAGGCAAAAGCTCTCAGGACCAGTGAAGAGTGTGGCCTGCAAAATGGGCACAGGGAGCAGTCTTGAGAGCTGCATTTGGCCCCTGGGGCTTGAGATTTCCCACTCCTGCTTTGCAGACTACAGAGCAGGTCCCTGCCCCGAGGTGCTTACAATACGAAATTTGATTCAAGGGAAAGAGAGGAGGAGGCAGGAGTAAACAGGCAGCGAATATAGACTTTCAGTTAGGAATATAAGAAGCTACCTTATAACAAGGCCATTGGGTCCATCTAGTATTGCCTGCACGGATCGGCAGCATCTCTTTGATGTTTTCAGGCAGGGGCCCCACCTGAAAGTGTGAGGGATTGAACCTGGCATTTTCCGCACGCAAGGCAGATGCTCTTACGTCTGAATGCAAGGCAGCTGCAGCCTTGACAAAGGCTGAGGGCTGGACCACAAGATGAATAGCCAAGGAATACAAGTACAAATCAGGTTTTAAAAAAGGTTTAATTTTCTTCTCTTTCTCTCGCAACTTAGGAGGAGGAGGCTCATGGAAATATGCAGGAGACAGAAAATTAAAAAAAGACAGATTATTTGGGGAAAGTGGATTATTATGCTAAGTGGAAGCAGGGCCACCCCCTCATGACTGCTGGGATGCCTGCCAGATTTTTCCATGTGTGATTTTTTTAGCAGGAACACAACAAACTCTCTCTCTCTCTCCCCCCACCCCGATTCAGGGAGGAAAGAGGCAGCAGCCAGGATCTGGATTGGGGCGGGAGGCAGAGAAGGGATCGAGATCAACTGTTGAGAAAAATAAAGCATTTTGTGATTAGCAGCAGGACCCACAACGCAGGCAAGTGGAAAGAGCAGGAAGCAGATATGCAGGCCGGAGAATATTAATAACGGCACAAATAACTGGATCTGCGTACATCACTGATGTTTAAATGTATTTTTAAAAAGCTGGGCTATGGGAATCTCAATTTGCACAGCGTAAAATGCAAAAGGTGAACAGCAAAACCTTTGAGCGTACCACCAGATGGCAGCAGTCAGGCACACAGGACCACTGCATTTCCTAAATAACAACATCCCATTTCATGAAAATGTTTTTTTCAGCGCTCTTGGCATTCCTGCCTACGACCCTACCTTAGGACAGAAATGTTCTGAAGCCCAGAGGATTCCAGTGTAAATGCACTTAATTCAAAATGGTTGAAATGATGAAAGGTGCTTCATTTCATTGTCTAACGCAAGTTGTGGAACAAGTGCCCTCCTTCCCCCCACAATCTGGATTATATTGGTTAGTCAAGACCAGGAGTGGGCAGAATAATCTGGATCTCCTGCCAGGCTTCTGACTGATCTGCAGTCACCTGGTAAGGTGCAAACTGCTTACATAACAGCAGTGACGAAATGACCTCCCACCCACCACAAAATTTCATCGCTGAAATGAAGAAATCTTGGGGTAGCTGGGAATGGACTGTTGTACAAAAAGACCCTGAGACCTGCCCGATTCTGGTACTCAGAATAAATTCCTGGGCTCAGAATTTTTTAATTATATGTTTATGCCTTTTGCAGCAGCAGGTTCTGGTTTGTGGGTCTTTTAAAAGGCGAAGTCAGTACACCCTGCACGCCCAACGTGGGCCAGCCTAGGCAGGCAGCAGTCCCTCTTCCTTAGAGGGGTGATGGAGGAATATGCTTGTTTTTGTGACAGCTACCCAGGCATTGCCCTCATTGGGATGAATTCCTAGGCAGGAAATTTCGTGCGGCACCGAGGGACTTTGTAAATGCTTTGTACCATTAGAAGCGCTTGTTGGCATCTGTCTGTCATGAGAGGCAATGGAGTGCGCCTCTGGGGGTGAAGCCAAACCACTGTGTTAGGAGCACCAAAGTGACCTCAACTGGGCACAAGCCTGGGCAGTGAGTATGTATGGAGGGTCTGGGCTGCCCAGGCAACAAGGACCCCCCCCCCAGCCTCACTGATGTGGTCCAAAGGAAAGCAGAGCAAGGAAAGCAGAGTAAGACTAGCTTGGCTGCAGGAGTTGCCAGACAGAGGCATACAAGTTGCCACCCAACTGTCTTAGGGACTCTGCTCTGGATTTGTGGAGGGTTTCCCCCATAGCTTTTTCTTCTCCCAGAAATAACATACAAGGCAGTGGAGATTTAGGATCAAAGTTTTCCTTCTCCTAGCTTGGAGAGCCAGTGTGGTGTAGTGGTTAAGAGCAGTGGACTCGTAATCTGGTGAACTGGGTTCGCTTCCCCGCTCCTCCACATGCAGCTGCTGGGTGACCTTGGACTAGTCACACTTCTCTGAAGTCTCTCAGCCCCACTCACCTCACAGAGTGTTTGTTGTGGGGGAGGAAGGGAAAGGAGAATGTTAGCCGCTTTGAGACTCCTTCGGGTAGTGATAAAGCGGAATATCAAATCCAAACTCTTTTTCTTCTACCCTCCCTGGTTGATGAGCCTTATGCCTTCTTGACCGTTGGACCCACTGTTAGTCTCGTCTGCTCAATCTACTAGAGCCTGTCTTCACCTGCAGAGGAAGTTCCTAATTCACCGAGGGTTTGAGACTTATCGGCTACCCTCATCTGGTTTAGCCAGTCAGTCAAAGCTGTTCCCAGGTATGGTGGCTGTTGCATGCTGACAGCTTCTATGAGTCACAGGTGAGCATTGAGTGCAGGGTGGTGACCAAAGATGGAGCATGATGTGTCTTCCCTCCCCTAACACAGCATCAGAAGCAGGGAGATAAAACTACCAAGCTGAGGTCAATGAAGATGAGAAACTAGACTTATAACTACAGCAGGGCTGCGCAACATGTTGTGTCTGGCAGAGGTTGTTGGGCTACAATGTCCATTGTCTCCGATCATTGACCATGAAGGCTGGTGCTGATGGAAGTCCAACCACTTCTAGATGCCACAGGCTGCCCATGCCAGACCTACAGCAAAATGTGAGGAGTTGACACATACCAGCACACACTGCTTCCCCACAAGGCCTCAGTGTGGCTAATCCAGCAAAACGTTTGTTGGTGAGGCGAAGACTTTAGCTGTCACTCATTCTTTCCGCATTGTGTCCAGTGTGTACACATGTGGAGCTAATAAAAATGGTAAGGGTGATACGGACCAGTTCCTGACATATGGAAAATTTAGAGATGCTGTATGGATTTCAATGTGTGCCATTAAAAAGGGGCACCGGGTGTTAAGGCCCAATGTTCCTCTCCTTTTTGCTCTGACCATGTGAACCTGATTTTGGTTTTCCTGGTCACCTCCAAATTATTTAAGAGTTTATTGAGCATTGCTGTGATCAGTTAAAATGTCCAACCAGTGAGCTTACTAGATCAATGGACTCTGCAAGACAGTTTAGCTGCTCTGCAGACTTCTGCAAGACATTAGTTAATTTGCAGCTAATCTGCAATTCAAATAGATTTGCTAAATCTGATCAGACAATACTACAAGGCCTCCTTAAATACATTTTCATCCATAGCTTTTGGATGTTTTTATTGGATTTATTATTTTCCCCAAGCCATCCCGGGAATTTATCTGAAGGGTTAAGAAAAAAAATCCCATAATAAATAAAACCACATTTACATTTGAGTAAGCAACTTAGGCTTTCTTATTGAACAATTCTAGACATGTTTCCACAGCAGTAAGTCCTCTATATTCAGTGGGACTTACATGCAAGTAAGTGTGCCTAGGACTGAAGCTTTAATTTACTGCTAATTAGCTAATTAGCCGCTTCATAGCACAGCACAACAACCTTAGAAGAAGATACCTGGACGAGATAAGGTACAAACCACATAGAATAATACTTATAATGCTATTCATCACCTAAGTACTGTATAGCACTAAGGGCATAAAGATTGTAACGTTGGCCTTTTTAGCCACCTTGAAAAGTAAGATGTAAATATTAAATTATTATTTGAAGGTCTGAATACTAAAACCTGCATAGAGGAAGCTGTAAGTTGGGGTGTTGAGTTCAGAGGAAAGAGTCCAAGCTTTCAGTCTTAGGCAGACTTGCCAATGTGTATCTCCTATTGCATCCCATTCATTCCTTCCATATGAATGCTTGTAGAACGGACCACTGCACCCTCGGGGTGACTCTGGAATTCAGAGCTATCTTTCAGAAGTCCTTATCAGCCAGTGAGATGATTGTGAACAAATTCCATTGTCAGTGCTGCACCTCTGGTTAAATTCATTGATACCTTAAATAAAAGGTGCACCACTGCACATCTTTTCTAATACAAAAGCTGTGAGAAAAACGACTGGGATAAGCTTTTTTCTAAAAAAAAGAAGGGAGAGAGAGAGAGAGAGAGAGAAAGAAAGAAAGAAAGAAAGAAAGAAAGAGAGAGAGAGAGAGAGAACATCCACATCTGAATGAACTAGAGAGAAAGGCACTAGAACACTTTATTCTAGTATGCTACAAAAATTCATTATTTATCTTTATTAGGTACTTTAATAACAAGCATACCTTAAAGTAACAAAAATTATTGTTCTTTGTTTCTTCAGAAAGGCAGGTATTCCAACAGATTTCTTTACAATTTGTTGACCTTTTTCTTTTCAAAAAAACACAGAGAAACAAAGCAAAGAAAGCAAAGACCACAACTCTTTTTGACATGTTACAATGGGGCGACCTGGTGGAAAGTGTCAACACTTTAAGAAGTTAAAAACAGACTCCTACTTACATTGAATGATGTATGTACTTAAAACTGTTTTGCTTCCTTTATATATATATCTATCTATATATATCTATGTACATCTATATACACACACGCAGGTATCTACACACAAATGGTCATGGGGAAACCCACATCAGTTTGCAAGATTTTTGCAGTAACATTACTGGGCCACAGTGAGAAACAGGATGTCGAGAGGTGGGAACGCCTACTGAAGAGAATAACGAGTTTTGCTTTCATGATTTGGGTCTAAGGACCACCCCGCTATATTGGTACCAACAAAGTCAGCGATGGCCAGTTTTGTCAGGACTAGGTCATGGGATCTGATGAGCCCTGATAGGTCAAGGAGCTTTGGATCACATCAAAAGTGGCAATTTTCTGGAAATGTCAGGTGTTGTGGAGTCAACACTGGAGTCAACAACGGTCAGAAACTGAGGGCTATGGTGGGAGGGCAATGGTCACTGCTGGATAATTCATCTTTGGAAGGCTAAGACCAAAGCACAGACCAGAGGGAGGTTGAGGATGACGCAGGTATGGAGAATAAAAGTTTGTATGGCAATGGAAGGTAGGAAAGCACAAATCCAAAGAGATAAGTTGCTCTGGTAAGGGCCAGAAGTTGACCAGAAAGGTGTCATACTTAATTTGGGGTCACCAGAGGCTAATGAGAAGCCAAGAACAGCACCAAACATAGTCATGAGGACAGAAAAGGACCAATCCTCATTCCCCAACGCCAGCTATCCTTTCAAGAAGATGCTGCTAAGGAGGTCAGGAAGGTTTCTGGTTCAAGCTCTTGAGAGGCTGCGATGTGAAGGACAACGGCTTTTTTGGGTGTGTTGTCTGTTCTGGACAATGACTTATGGTTCAACACGTGATTGAAATATTGAGGGTTTCCCAGGAAGTGGCAATCTAGAAACACACTGCTGTTCACAATAATGGCCACCACACACCAAAAAGCCAAGCATTCACATTACTACCTCAGCAGAGTTGCTGTGTGATGTCAGAACCAGCTGATCAGAGTTTGGGCTGATGTCCTTTCTGGCATTTCCCTGTAATATTCAAGACAACTCTTACCTTTTAAGCACCGGAATCTGGTTTTTTGCCCTACGGCAAGAGGTAGCCAAAGTCATGCCACTGAGTTCTTTTGGACCACAGCATCCATCAGCTCCAGCCAGCATGGCCAATGGTCAGGGATGATAGGAGTTTTAGTTTACACTGGGGGGGGGGGCATTTTAGCTACCACGGCCCTTAAAGAACTTCTGGCACGATGCTCCATTGCCTTTACTGCTTTTCTCTCACAGCAGGGGGTGGGGGTGGGGTTTCCTGGCTATGTACAGTGGTGCCCCGCAAGACGAATGCCTCGCAAGACGGAAAACTCGCTAGACGAAAGAGTTTTCCGTTTTGGAGGTGCTTCGCAAAATGAATTTCCTATGGGCTTGCTTCGCAAGACGACAATGTCTTGCGAGTTCCTGCTGTTTTTTTCCCTTCCCCCCTTTTTCTAAGCCGCTAAGCCGCTTATCAGATGATCCGATCAGCAGATAAGCCGCTAAAAGCCGCTAATAGCGCTAATCCGCTAATCCTTCAATGGGCTTGCTTTGCAAGACGAAAAAACCGCTAGACGAAGAGAATCACAGAACGGATTCTTTTCGTCTTGCGAGGCACCACTGTAGTTTTCTGTCACAGTGCAAAGGGTTAGATTAGATGAATCTCTGGTCCTTTCCAACGCTAAACATTCCATTTAATAACTAAGGATATAACTAGCGTGGGAATAAGCCCTGATGAATGCATTAGACCTTATTTTTGAGTAGACACATATAGGATTGCAATATAAGGCTGCAGTCCTATGCATACTTACTTAAGAATAAGGCTGACTGAAGTTACATTTGAGAACACACGCATCGGATTGGGCTGTAAGGCTGCAATCCTAAATACACTTACTAGGGAGCAAGTCCCACTGAATTCTGTATTCCGGGTTAACCCAAGATAACTTTATCATTGATGCCACTAATTACTATCATTTCTGCTGGGAGCCTAAGGGAAGCCTGAGGCAGAAACCACCAGGCCACAGAAAGCAATCAGATGGCAATTCATATTATAACATTTAACAAATTAACAAGTAACAAATTAAAAAGAAAAGAAAAAAGAATTGGGACATGACCCAGACAAATAATGACTCCGTTAATCTGATGGTGGAACCATACATTGTGAGAAAAATGGGTTGCCAAGGAAAACGTCCTTATTCTTCTTTTAAACATCTAGTTCAATGATGTCCTCCTGATATCATCAGACCTGGAGTATTCCCACCCCATTTTGCAAATAGTTGGTTGCCACCGGTAGGGGAACAGTATCCTGACATCAGGACATACATTAAGGTGTGCTACTTTTGACAGAGGGAGAAAACTCAACACGAGACATCCATTTTTGTTCAGTTTGGCCCTTAATTACTATCTCCTTAGTTAGGCAGAACATCTAGAGATTGAGATTCATTGCAGCCACAGGTGTGCAGGACTACATAGTAAATATGCTACTCCTGTTTAACCAAACCTTGGGTTGTCTAGACATTTCCTCCAGGCTGTTCAAAATTAATGAAGTTTCCCTGCACTTCCACTGACTTTCATTCAAAGCCCACGGCGAGCCATTTTGTCCTTGGAACCTCGGGAGGGAATCACATTATACAGCACCACTGTGAAAAAGACGCTATGAATATCTATTTATGCTGTATAACAATGTTATCGGTAACTTCCTCTGGCAAACACTCAGCACACAGCATTGGAATACTACAGTGCTGGGGGCAGCATAAGCACCTAGAGAGTGGAGGAAAAAATTGTTTACTTAGAAAGAACCCTTTTAAATATATTGATAGTGTGTCCATAGGCATTTCAATCAGAGAGACAAGCAGCTTTAAACACAAATGGCTTTCTGCAGATTTATTCAAAAATGCAAAATCTAGCTTGTTTTCCCCAAAACCCCTTCTATTACAGTGCGTTTTTCTTATGCTAGATGCAGCGGTGAATGGTGAACCAGAGTTGTAAAGGAGAAGTCGCACATCCTTATGTAGTGCCCACCTGTGGCAAACAGTTACCAGTTTCTGTCTGGTATAAGTAATTAGTAAGCATTGTGCGATGTTGCGCATGGAGGGATCCGTACTGAGAATACATTACTTAAAGTCAAGTTTTCTAAAGGCAGCAGAGGAGCAGAAAGATGGCGCTTTAAAACTGGCTGAAGAAAACATCACTGAGAGCAGAAATGTACCTCTTATGTATTTCCCCCATTCAAATGGATCCCCGCAATGGACTGGTGTGCCTCAAACCCCCGTGTGGCAATGATACAATAAAAACGTAGCTGCCCAGTTAGCTCTTTTTGCTCTCTACTTTGAGCTAGTTGAAATAATTATTCCAAGCAATTTCATTGCTATTTGTAAAGAACGTCCATTTCCTTCTCTCAGATCAGAAAAACGGTAAAAGTGCGTCACGGCAGCTCTTACATGGTTACATTTCAGATGCCAAGACTAACCCTATATTGTTTACCAACCTTACTATGTCATGTTTTGCAAAATGGCTTCCCACTGGACGTCAGCAGCACTTACCCCAACTGCCAACTCATCATGAGGAAGCTGGCTGAGTTTGCTTCAGGAGGCAGATTTGGGGTAGCAATTTCTTGAAATATTATCTTAAACACACACACACACACACACACACACACACAACAGACACATTTGGACTGTCTGCTTCAGGCACAAAAATGTCTTGGGCCTATCTTTTACATCTCCGTTCTCAACCTTACCTTATCTGAGCTCTCTCCCCTCCACAGTTTATAATTTGACTGGGCGGAAAGGAGGGGAATGGAGACATGCTACAAGGAACCTATTGGGTAAAGAAGGTCCCCAATGAATCTCTGGAATAGCCTGCAAAATAATTGTGGAAGGAGATGGGTCACTCGTCACTTTATGGGTTTTCATGTTTCCTCCTCATGGAGATTTCACAGTTTGGGAGCCACCATCTCAGAGCCTTTGCAGAATGAGAATTTGAGTCTGAAACAGCCACAGAGTCGCTACGCACAGAGAGTAAACAGAACATGTAGGCAAGGAATCAAGAAGCATTGTGTTTCAAAGTGAAGGCCAAATGAGGTGCAGCAACGGTGGATTCAAAAAGTTTACGCCATTTCCTCTGTAACCTGAAACGTAAGAGAGTCTTTTCTGCAGCGATGCTAGATGATGCCCTCTCTGGTTCCTGGTGGCTGGAACAGGAATTCTCTGAATTAACCGTCCCCGCCTTGTGAAATGCTTTATTTTAAAGGATTTTGCTTTTCAGTTGAAATAATAATAATTATTTTTTACAAACCTCCTTGATGCATGTATATTAATATGTTTACCTAGTGACAACTATACCCCCGTTTAAAATTTATTCCCCTTATGTGACTTTTCATGCATGCCTTCTGAATTTTGCATCCAGTGACAGTTCCTAATGAGCTGGTGGGTAAATCCAGGATCGAATCTCTCTCCAGAGAACCACTTGCATGTCTGGCTGAACTGTGCTTAGAAGGCAGCTCTTGGCAGTCAGACTTTTTAGTTTTTCTTACACTCGTCAACATTCTCCTTCATCACAGGCTTCCTTCCCAAGCGTCTTCCCATTTAATGCTGATGTACAAAAGCTGTTACTTGGTTTTGTTTTGTGCTCATTCTAGTGAGGATTGGCTTAGCAGAACTGCAAAACAGAGAGAGAAAGAGAAAAGCCAAGTTAGCGCTGGAGGACATATTAGCAGAGGCATTCCTAGGCTTCCCTATCCCTTGATATGGCAAACCTCCCGTTTCCGTTTGTTATAAAAGCTGTCAGGCTTAGGCCGAGCCCAGGCTGAGACGCCTCACGAAAAGCAAGGTTCTCTCTGCATGTCTTTTGTTCATCATTTGAGCTTCTCAGGTAAGAACAAAGCAACAGAAACAGCACAACACAGTTCCTTTGGCTCAGGAGCCGCATGAGATCAAAGATGAAAGGCGAGAGACTGGCTCACCTATATTTAATAAAAACCTCTCCAGGCCTCACTTCACTATAATGCAATGCCCAAGGAAGGGTTGTGACAGTCATAAAAACTGAATAAAAACATATAGACGGTAGAAAATAAAAAATGGAAGAGCAGAACAACAACAACAACAGGCAACATGCACATTGCTTAGTTCATTCCTCTTTGATGGCTTGTGGTTGAAAATGCCCACCAACTCATGTGGAAAGGAGAACTGCGTCCCAGTCCGACCACAGGAATTTGCCTCGCACCATGTTGGAATGAAATCACGACAGACGAGTAGCAGGTGTCATCGAGAGGCGTCTGCCAGGGCGAGCCCCGGGAACTCTCTTTTATTGAATATTACAAAACATTGCCACAGGTGTGCTTGTGGCTGATTGGTTGATACAAACACAAAGCAACTTGTTGCTGATTGGTTAACATAAGTACAAGGCGGGAATTACATGTGGACATTAATCACCGATAGATTAAAGGCTGGGAAACGAAGCTGGAACTAGACAGGCATGAAACCTCCTAATTAAATTATAACTAAAGATTAATATGGCTAAAACAATTACTAATGATTGATCATAACATGAAAGAATATAATAAGTGAATTCCGTAGATGTGGTCAGCTGTGCATTAAGAACAGGTCATAGTGTTTTTCATGAACTTAGCAATGAGGGAATGTCTTGGTCTTTGCTGTGCAGAGAGAGGACTTCCCTTTAGCACCAGATCAGATTTCTTTTTAAATATGGCATAGGGTTATAGATAGTAGGGTGTTGGGGACTGGCTGGATGAGGAGGAGAGGTGGAAGCTGTCTGACTAGGAGCCCCCCAGGGGAAGCCCAGAGGGAGAGGAGCTCCTGATGGTGGGAAACTGGCCACACCCCAGAGGGGAAGAGCTGGGAGGTGCTGGAGACAGGGACCTTGGAGGAGGATGAAGAAGAGGCAGGTGCCCCAGTACAGAGCAGAGACAGGAATCAAATTTGGCAGCTCCAGCCACCCCGATAGCTTCTCTGCTGATCTCCTGCAGCCCCCCCCCAAAAAAAACCAAGGCATCTACTGCACATCACAGAGCAGAGAGCCAGGCAAAAACAGAGTTGCTGTAGACAGAGAGCGGGGCCTGACACAGAGGGTTATAGAGTGGAGTTGGGGGAGTTATATGCCAGTTCAGGCAACAGCTTCATCTAGACAGAAGCGACCCTTAGAAGTCTCTGTGTGTTCTCTGTTCTGCTTCCTTAATAAAGAAAATATCTGTAAGTTAGCCGGCGTGTCACTCTCTTTCTCTGATCTGCGTATGACCGGTTCTCCCTGTCGGCTCCCTGACACAGGGGTGGGAAATCTTAGGTTCTGAATGTGGCCCTCCAAGCCTCTCTATCTGGCTTTTAGGACTCTCCATTGGCCACACTGGCTCTTCTTGGCCACACCCCTCACTGTCATGGCTTTGCATCTTCCTTGAGGGTTTTTGCCTGCTGGAATGTGTTATGGACTCTGACTATGGCTCCTACTTGCCTGGATGGAGGATAGAGAAGAGTGTGTCAGTAAATTAACATTTGTGGTTCCACCCACATTTGACTCTGGTCCCATGATCCACCACTGGCGTGTGGAGTGTTGCCTAGAAAGGACTGCAGCCTTCCCTCTCTACTGGAAGTACTTCCTCAGAGGCTCAGGGACAAAAAGGTCTTTCCTTGTGTGGCACCAAATCTCTCTCCCCACACCCGTCTTTCGCAGGACCAGTTGTGTTTCAATGGTTCCCTCCCCACTACATCATTGATAAGTAGACCAAGCCATTGTTAGTGCTTTCATAAGTCCAGCTGCTTTATATCACCAGTCTTCTTATAATTTGATCTAAGCTTATACCTAACCAGATCATATCCAACATTAAGGATTATTATTTTTTTAAAAGGAAAACCCACAGTTTATTGCCAATTTTCTATTCGAAGTCTTCACCGTGTTTTATTAAGCGCAGAAACCTTTGATATTCCATTTCCGGGCCACAACACATTGAAAGCTTTTTTAGTTCTCCTGCAAAGTTCTTACATTATGGGGTTATGTAGATGAAAGAGGGAATTTAATAAATGTCATAGGCTACTAGTTAATGTTGTATAATAGCAGCTGCTCCATAAGCAAGTCAATTTCCCTCAATCAATGTTGCACACACTCCTCTGGCCTTGTAACCTGTCATGCGCTCTGGAATCCTTGAAGGCTTATATTCATGCAGGCTACCTACAAACCATTTCCCTTTTCTTTTTAAAGCTGTCACATGCACCTCACAGTTAATGAATGCAGCATTTAAGGAGTCTGCACTGTCCAAATTAGCCATGTGTTCTGTTTCAAGGGTTCTGAAGGACTTCCTGTCATCCTCACCTCCTTGCGAGATGTTGAATCTGTGTAGCTGACCTATTCAGTCTGAAGCCTTGTCTGCTGCTGGTGAGAACGCATTGCCTTAAGGGACTGACCAAAACCGTTTCAGGGTCTTTAGAATTCCATCCCTGCGCGAATGCTCTGACAACTGTTGCGTCCAAGACAGACAGGCTTCAGAACGGTGTCCTGCCAGTTTCTTAATATACAAACAGGTACACAAATAAACGCATAGCATTTGTACGCAGTTGGCCATGTGAGATTTTGATGGGCTCACTTTCCCCAGAGCCCTGAGAGATTTCACATGAGCTTCCCAGAGCAAGCACATGGAGCAGGCCTTGCTCCTCAAGCCAGGCAGAGAGATTAAAATCTCTTTATGTGCTGCATAACCCAAGCAGACTTGGCGCATAAAGAGCTTTTAAGCTTTCCGCCTTGCTTGGATTTAACTTGCGCAATTTCAACCAGTTACATGCGTGTTAAGCTGCAAGTGTACTGTGTCTTCTAAAGTTGTACACATTATTATTTTATTCATTTATGAGTCACCTTTCATACAATTTAAAAGAAGAAGAAGAGTTTGGATTTGAAATCCCGCTTTATCACTACCCGAAGGAGTCTCAAAGTGGCTAACCTTCTCCTTTCCCTTCCTCCCCCACAACAAACACTCTGTGAGGTGAGTGGGGCTGAGAGACTTCAAAGAAGTGTGACTGGCCCAAGGTCTCCCAGCAGCTGCATGTGGAGAGCGGGGAATTGAACCCAGTTCACCAGATTACGAGTCCACCGCTCTTAACCACTACACCACACTGGTGTAGGAGATTACAATCATACAAAAAAAAGGAGAATGAGCACAGGTTTAAGAACAATCCAAAAAGCCAAAAAACAAAACAAATGAATATAGGTTAAAGAACAATACAAATAAGCACCCAAGGCAGAGACCTAATCCCTCCCCACTCCAGCTGGAAAGGTTTTGGTGAAATAAAAATGTCTTCTATTGTTTCTGGAAATTACAAATCATAGGCACCTGTCATGTCTCAACAGGGATGCTGTTCCAAACAGTGGCAGCCTCCCCTGAAACTCCTCCCTGGAGCTGATGTGGAGCAGGCTGCTTATATTTTAGAGACACCAAGGAAACAGCTTCCTGCAAAATGCAGTGACCTACTGAGTACATAAGTGAGATAAAATGTGTGTCCAGAGGAGGAAGGCTATTACACACAAGAAAATAGGCCTTAAGCTTCCTGGAAAGGAACACGTGGTCTTTGCAGTGAATTGGTGTCCATTCATTCTTTGGTAGATTCTTAACTGGAACAGACTCTTAACTGTTCAATTGATTGAATTTT
The DNA here is from genome assembly GCF_964188305.1 of Podarcis bocagei. Classification (NCBI taxonomy): domain Eukaryota; kingdom Metazoa; phylum Chordata; class Lepidosauria; order Squamata; family Lacertidae; genus Podarcis; species Podarcis bocagei. The sequence continues at coordinate 71,479,104 of NC_138135.1, forward strand.
TTTTGTTAAGGCCAACTTTCAAGGGGTTAATTCTTTGCTTCTCTCTCTTTCTAGCCTGCTGTGATTATTATAAAGGTTCACCAAGATGCTGATGGAGAGCAAATGGTTTTCTTGATGAGGTCAAGCCCAGTGCCATTCCAGCATCCAATTATCTGTCAAGAGGCCCTTTAATAATGTTGCAATGGCAAATTTCCTCCTCGCCTGACTACAACACATAAAGGCATTCCAATGATACATGGAGCAAAAATAGAGATTATTTACTAAATATGGAGATGCACTCAGGGCACAAAAATTGAAAAAGGAAGACAGGCAATTAGACTCTCCAAGAGGCCCAAGACACCAAATATTTGGGGAGGCAAATGTCTATTGGGCTGCTTGAATATTCACAGAGATTTCAGTGATATTCTTGCAAAATCCCGTGTTCTGCTATGCCTGATCAAGTGACTGGTCCAAGGTCACCCCGTGACCTTTCAGGGCTAAGTGAGATTTGAACCCAGGCCTCTCCAGTCCTAGTCCAACACTCAATTCCCTTAAGTAAAACGTTGTGGTTAAACGTTTTACTTAAGGGAATTGTGGGAAACCAATGGGCCATTCTTGCAGGGGCTGACGGAAGTTGTAGCACAGTAACATCTGGGCAGCCAAAGATTTCCTGCACCTGATTTAAGGGATTAATTCCTAAACTGTGTGCAATAAATTGAGTAAGCAACTAAAGGCTTTAATGAAGAAAGAAAGAAAGAAAGAAAGAAAGAAAGAAAGAAAGAAAGAAAGAAACTGCCTCCAAAGGAGAGACTGGTACCTGTTCCTTCAAAATGGAGACACGTTCAGATTAGAAATTGATGCAAAACCTTGGGCTACAGCAATACTGTGGAGGGTGAGGGATTTGCCTCAGGACTATGAAAGTGGGCAGTGTTTCTCTTTCTCTAACCGACATAGGCTGCAGAAATGTGTGGGCCCAGGAACCACCAGTCAGCCTATGTCTCTGAAGTGTGCATTATCACGAGAGGCTAATAGAGGAGAGCTGGCAGGCAGATATTCTAACTACGAGATGCTACTTTCATTGAGCGCCTGACATGCATAGCATGGGTTGCTGGTACCCGGGCTGTGCAGAGAGGGCTGGGAGGGAGGGAAACGGATGGAGTACACATGCACATTCAACTGCCTAAACATGTCTGTGTCACCTAGCCACAGAGATAAGAAGAGAAGAGTCATTCCATTGTCTGGAGAGGGCACTTTCTGGTTTGCATGGAGAAGCCATTTTCAACGTAGCCCAGTGGTGGAAGTGCACAGCTGTATTGAGACAGTGCCAGGTGTTGAAATTTTGCACCCCTTATCATCTTGTGCCCGGAGTAACTGTCCCTGTGCTATGCCACTGGTGCCTGAGGATGGTGTGGAACAACAACAACAACAAAAAGTAAAGATAATGGAGAAAGGGACAGGAACGTAGTCAGCATCCCAGATACATCAGGATGACAACTTGCAGTGTCTGCTAGGCTTGGACACAGTCGAAGGCATAGGCTGTGTGCTCAACAAACATTGAAAGCACACAACTTCCCCCAAAGAGTCCTCAGAGCTGTTGTTTACCCTGACAGAGCTACAGTTCCCCACATACTTAACAAACTTCAGCTCCCAGGGTTCTTTGCAGAGGGAGTCTTGTGCTTTAAATGTATATTGTGCATGCAGCCACAAATTGGCAAGCTTCAGATGGGCAGAAGAGGAGCATGACACCTTTGATAAAGCATCTGCCAGACAGAAAGATCAGGAGAGGGAGGGAGAGAGACAAACTGTCAGCAGGCAGTGGGTGGACTGAAAAGTAGTGGGCAGAGGCAGGCCTTGTCTGGCACCCCATGGCAGGCAGGGAATGCTGAATAGTAGAGAGACAGAACAGATTGTGGCAGATGGGGACCTGAGCAGCAAAACGTGTGTGAAGTAAATACAGGAGGAAAATTGCATTTGGGCAGGAAAAGTGGCAGCCCAGAGATTGGTTGCATGGGCAGGGACAGTGTCTTGGACTTGGCAGTGTGATGGTCATCTCAAGTCACAGGGAAGCCCACCATCTATGGAAGGTCAGCCTTCACCAACACCCGATGCTAAGGAATGGAAAGAGTTGTGAAGGGCAGTGAACAGGGCAATATCCACGGAAGATGGGGTGGGATGATGCGATGAAGAATATGCAAATAAAGATAAGAATTCACAAGAAAAACAGCAAAACACCTGGGGAAATCTAAAGAGAAAGAAATGAAATAGAGGGACGGAACTACAAAAATGAGCGCAAGGTGGGGACGAAAGGTGGACAAACTATCCCAGGGTTAGAACTGGGAGGAACTGTATGGAGGGTTAGAGGAGGGGTAACACCTCAGGTACACATTGTGCTCCTTCTGGGGTAGTTCACCCACGTTTGGTTCTGCCCCCCTGCACTCAGCTCTCACCTGTGGCTCCTAGAAGCTGTCAGAATGTGACAGTGGCCACACCCCAGGAATGATTTCAACAGGACAGCAAAAACAGGTCTCAAACCCTTGGTGAGTTAGGGATCCTCTGCATGCAAAGACAGGCTCTGGTGGATTGAGCGGAGAAGACCAATAGTGGGTTCCATGGTCAAGAAGGAGGTTTCTGTGTGTGGCATAGAGGGAAGTGAGGGGCAGATGGGGCTCGTCAACCTGGGAGGGTAACCCAACTAGAAGTAGGAAAACTCTGGTCCCAAACCTCTGCTGCATTGTGGGATGTCTTCAGCAGAAGAAATAGCTAAGGCATAAACCCTGCACAAATCTGGAGTGGAGTCCCTAAGACGGTTGGACGGCACCTTGTACACCTGCTTCTGGCAGCTCCTGAAGTCAAGTATTGCTCAACTTTCCTTTGGACCACTTCAGTGAGGCCAGTGTGTGTGTGTCTTGTTGTCTGGGCAGCCCAGGATCTCTATAAATACTGCCCAGGCTTGTGCCCCAGGGAGGTCACTGGGGTGCCGCTAATGCTGCGGTTTGACTTCACCCCCAGAGGTGCACTCCATTGTCTCTCGAGACAGACGGACACCAACACAACTACTCTGCCGGCGGAATTAGTAAAGGTAAAGGGACCCCGACCATTAGGTCCAGTCGCTTTATTGGCCGAGGGAGCCGGCGTACAGCTTCCTGGTCATGTGGGCAGCATGACTAAGCCACTTCTGGCGAACCAGAGCAGCGCACGGAAACGCCGTTTACCTTCCCACCGGAGTGGTACCTATTTATCTACTTGCACTTTGATGTGCTTTTGAACTGCTGGATTGGCAGGAGCAGGGACCGAGCAACGGGAGCTCACCCCGTCGCGGGGATTCGAACCGCCGACCTTCTGATCGGCAAGTCCTAGGCTCTGTGGTTTAACCCACAGTGCCACCTGCGTCCCCCCTAATGGAATTAGCAGCAAGAAACTCAAAGCAGCTATTATTATTTATTATATTTATTCTACCCCCTTCCTCTCACGAGATCCCAGGACAGCTTTCCCATTTCGCAACAGTTTTCACGGTGCCCTCTCCACAGTGCCCCTGACTGGGTACTGCCAAATTGTGACACCAACACGAGGGTCACAGTGATGCATTTACAATGCTAGTTGGCCTTTGGCTTAACTTGCTAGATGGTGTTGCATCCCAGCCTCACAGCAGGACATTATGAGAAAATAATAGCACTGCATTTTGCTTTCTTTCTTTTTTACTTTTAACCAATTGAAAGGAAATCAACTAATTTGGACGTTGTCACTTTATTAATTAAAAGCAAATGCACATCTCTACATGAGACTTGTTTCCCAAAGTCAAAACAGCCAGTGGGAGCAGGTGTTTCCAAAGAGAGCTGATGAAAGCTGGTGAGAGGTGGAGAGACAAATTGAAGGAACAGGGTCACAGCCCCTAGAACATAAAAAACAACACCCCTAGCATATAAGGGGGAGTGTTTGGCTAGAACCATTCCCTCCCAAAATCTCTTTTGTATGTAGAGGGATTACTTTTGTATGGTGAAGTATTCGGTCACGTGAGCTCCGACCCGCAGTCAGAAGTGGTACAATCAGGTCTACCATCTTTGGGGAAACAAGGTCCTTCAGTTCCTGACACTGAATGGAATGGAAGCATGTGATGATAAGCAACCTGAGAGACAAAGGAAACATGCAATAGCCTCAAACACATTTTTTAATTGTAAAGTGAGTAGGAGATAACCAAATATTTCATCTGGGTTGAGACACATAAATCCTGAAATGTTTGGTAACCAAAGTATTCTGCAGGATTTAATATTGATGAATGTTAAGCTCCTAACAATCTGCAAAGACAATCCATGCTGTTCTTCTGATAAAAAATGTAACTTACTTAATGGGGCAATGGGGAAAAATGGTTCACATTAGCAGTATTTATTGCAACCTTCACAGACAGTGTAATGCCAGCCATTACCCTGAAGATGCCCACATTTTTGAATGGTAGTGATTGTGTATAGGGAACTTGCAAGTTATGCACATTTAACTTGTGCGCATTCAGCTTTATGCGCTTGGCAATAAAAAAATTTACACTAAATTAAAAAGGGGGTGGGCATCTGGGGAAAAAGTCTTTGGCAGTCCTACCCACTATTGAACCCGTTTTGACTATAAACAATTTTGGCTTTACACAAGATCCTCAGAACATAACCTGATAGATCATGAGTCTCTTAACCTCAGGGTCGTGGGTCTGAGCCCTGCATTGGGCAAAAGATTCCTGCCCCTTCCAACTCAACAATTCTATGAACCCCAGAGTAAGTTGAGAATGGCCTGTATTGTTGCAATCCTAGAAATTGCCAAATTTTAAAATAGCAGTGATGAACCTCTAGCCCAGAGGTCCTAAGTTGGCCCATGGGGCCATTTCCTCCAAACCACATCTGCCTGCCCCATCATCTCATGGACTTAATCTATACTTGGGAAAGGATGTGGAGGAAAAAGTGGGAGCTTGAGGTGTGCTCCACATTGCTCCTTGCAAAGAGAGACTGTCTCTCAGTGCTGGTTAGTGTTGACTCGGGGAGTCCCTGCAGTACAGAGATCCCCATCAGGTGCTCCCTAGTGCTGCCAATGGGGCTCTCAATATGAATCAGCTGCTGCGCACCCAAAGCTATTTGCATGAATGTGGTTCCTATTCCTTTTTCCTTGTGCCAAGATGGCTTCCCTCTCTTTCCGCTCAGTGTTATGATGAGCATTCTATCTGAGCTGAAATCTAGAAGACAGGTTTAACTGAGATAGAGAAAGACTATAAACTATTGGTTTGGAGCCTGTTGGGAACTTGGTTTAAAGGTCTTTTTGTGTGTGTTTTAAGTGTTTAAAAATCAGAAATTCATAAATTTTTGCCAGCCTTGGGGAGTAGTAGAAATAGTATAACCACCTTATACAAGAAGTGTCAGAATGTGCAATTCTATTAATGCTTTGAGATAAAAAAAAAACCATCAGTATCAGGAGACAAGCTATGAAAAACTACTATACACCTTCTTGCCAGGGGGGATATACAGGGGTATGATATGGGGTGAGGACCTCAAGTCCAGAGGTAGGATTCTTGTTATTGAATAACATTTTAAGGATTGGATAGGTTTGTTACACCAGTATTTTAACATGATGTGGTGTTGTCTTGTTTCAGATTTTGATATATGCTATATTATGCTATATTTATTATTCTGATATTTTGGGTTGTGCTGTTTTCAGCTTTGGGCTTCCCCCAGGAAGGAAAAGTGGGATATAAGCCATAAATGAAACAAACATTCCCCCTGCATTTCAGACCTCATCAGATTATTCTTCCAGCCAACTCATCTCAGGGAGTGACATTGTTTTACGCACTCCGTATGCATGCTGAATGCACAAAGGCCTTTGCTTCTTAAAAGAAGGAGTCTGTGCCATTGCTAATAACTTTGGGATAGTTCTTGACTTTGGGATAGTTCCCCAGCCACTCTGGGAGGCTTCCAACACTTATAAAAACATAACCAAACGTCAAACATTAAAAACTTCCCAATACAGGGCTGTCTTCAGATGTCTTCTAAAAGTTATGTAGGTCTTTATCTCCTTGGCATTCCAGCGCCACTGCTGAGAAGGCCTTCTGCCTGGTTCCCTGTAACTTCACTTCTTGCAGTGAGGGAACTGCCAGAAGGCCCTCGGAGGTGGACCTCAGTGTCCGGGATGAATGATGGGGGTGGAGATGCTTCTTCAGGTGTGCTTTAGACCAGAGGTCCACCACCAGAACTAGGTGCAGAATAGTGGCTATGGGGCACAGGCAACCTCTGAGCATATGATCACCCCAATGATTTGTTTATATCCCCAGAATGAAGCTCACAACCCTTATACACAAAAATCTATTCTTGGTTTCCCGCCAAGCTTTTCTTTATTTCACCAGCCTGCTGGCAATAACTGGGAGTGTGCTACCTCGCCTTTAGACAATTCATCATTATTTGGCCTCTCCCCTCAAACTGTAATTTGGAATGCCAATACTACAAACATTTTGGGCAAGGGTTACTGAGATTATCTTGTGCATCACGTTGAACTCTGGATAGCACTATAGAAATGCTAGGCATCATCTCATGGAATTAATCTATACTTGGGAAAGGAACAGGACACAACAAATAAAAACTGTTTCTATTACACAGACATAAGCTGATGTCACTTAAAAAAAATATCTTCAAGTTAAAGACTTGTTATTTTTGTTAATTTGGGTGCGAAGGAGGAGAAAGGGAGGGGGAGGAAGTGTCAAGAGATGAGAGGAAGGGCAGAATCTCTGCCTCACCTCTTAATTATTAGCAATGAAAAGATCTTCGTGATTTTGCTCCTCGACCAGCACTGCCTTCTATTTTTGTAACAGCAAGCTTACATTAGCATTTATTTGCTAAAAATAAACATATTTCGAATGCAGTTCATTATATAGTGCATTAGAATAAAGACTTAATTCACAGCTCCCAGTCAAGAAGAAATTGTTTTAAAAGGCAAATTGTTTCGTGCAAATAGTCACTCTGTGTGTTGAGCTCACAATCTTTCAGCTTGAGCTGTCGTCTGGCTTCTCAGTGTCGTGAAGACAAACAACGTTCCAGAAACTGAGGAGAAATTCTATGTACTGTAATTCTATGTACTGTAGCGGTATTCTACTTTTGGTCTTCTTCATGAAACCCGGATAGGTAAGTCAGCCCGGGTTTCCCCGGACGTCCGGCAAACCTAAAAATGATTGTATTTACGGCTGAGACAGATGACTAGTGCCTCTTTCGGGCTGCCTGAAAGTGTGCAAAGAGAAGTTTCCCCTGGGCTTCATAACAGCCACATACCACTGAGCCATGCCAAATGTTAGCGCTATGAGACATAACTTGTACTTCTTGCTCCAGAAAGCGCTCAATGAGCCTCCAATAAACGGATGGCAAAACCCCAGCATGGTTACATTTTCCTCCACCAGAGGGCAGCTATAGTCATGGTTCTCCAATTCACTGGATAAGATCTAAAGAATTGGTCTAGGAAACCAACTTTCTGTAATGTGGCTATATTTTATATTCTAACATTTCTACTTGTGTTTCTCAATATTGGATAAAGACTCTGGCACCTGTACAAAGCATGTAATTACAAAGCTTTCAAAATTCTCCTCATATTCTCATTCACTGATCTCATGACTGTCACTTTTATCTTTAATTCAACTCTGGTGTAGACAGGACATTTAAAATCAGTGTTAATTTATTTAACATTACCTATTGCACGGAAAACGCTTCTGAGGTGTCATAATCATAACCATAAACATAAGTTGCTTTATACCAAGATCACTGGCCAACCCAGAGATGACAACCTTTTTGGGGGGCTGAGTATACTGTCTGTGGATTGGGGCCCCTACTCACAAAAGAAGACAGAAAATTTGGATAAATTTTACATTCATGGCCATGTGCAAATTTGTGTCCTCTTTTGCGGGTGGGGGGAGGAAGCAGCACCCAGAAATAAATCAGGGGTGACATATGCACAAGAAGATGTCCAAGAATATCAGCAGACCTCCAACGCCATTAACAGCTACAAGGCAACACACAACTGTGGATTCTTGTCCTATCGCTTCCCTTTAACAAGGCAAGCTTCACTTGCAAATTTCCTGCTTGTCAGGTAGCTTGTAAAGGCACACAGGGGGTCAAGATGACTCTCCTGCTTTAGGCTATACTCAGCAAACTATTTACTCTGCCATTGATATCTTGGGTCAATAGGAACCCTGCAGAAATAAGTAGTTTCCTGATAACAGACCTGGAGACCGAAATAGAAAAACAGCCGTGCTGTAGTTTGGGCCGCTTTGTCCGACAAAGTGAAAAATTAAAGGTCTTCTAGTATATATTGCAAGTCTTGTTCTAAAGCCACCGATATTTCCGTTAATCCTTCAAACGAATCCCCAAAAGAGTTCACTTTGAGAGGAATTAACGCAACAAACATATTGCTATCATGAAAGCTGAATAAGTATTGTGTAGCTCCTTCACACCTAAAATGTCACAACCTTCCTCAGAATCAACTGCCTTCAATGCTGGTAACTATTTCAGGTTTTCTAGTTCACAAAGGATTCTATGGTTGCACCTGAGGAAGGACAACTTTGGATGAGAAGAGAAGGCAAACAACTTCAATCATATTCCCACATCTCCCTTTTCCTCTCAGTGCAAACTGCACAGCAATTACTCCTTATGTTAAAAGTAGATATAGGGTAGGAATGCTTTTCCAAGGGCCCAGCATGCAACCTTCCAGGGGTCCAACTCTGCTGACAGCACACCAGCTACTTATCCTTTGAAGGGTGTGTGTCTGCCTTGTTTGTTGCGTCCTCCTCGTGGCGCCCTTCCAACCCTCTCTGGGCACCATGAAGACACGCTCCAACACTGTTACCAGGTAGCAGAAGTGAACCTTTCCAGTGAGTTTTGGAGGGAGTCTGGAAGGCAAACCTTCGGCTGCCTCATCCTCTTCTGTCACAGTTAAGAATACCAGAGGGGTCCAGGGGAATTGTGGGAAAGGGGATGGAAGTGGTGGAGAGGCTGCATGTAGCACTCATTTCCCAGCAGCCCACCATGACCCAACATCATCCATCTAGTCCTTGGGTCCCCAATGTGGTGCTTTTCAAAGTCCCCCGCCTTCCCCCCCCAGTTGATGGGTACTGCCACTGAAATGGTGTGCATGTGCCGTGTCATGTGAGGAATTAATTGAATTAATTAATCAGGAATTAACCAGTTATGTGGGGAGGGGCTTCCCAATATTATTTTTTTAAAAAAAGATATTTATTGAAAATTTTTAGAATATAAACATACAACATACAAGACATACACAACATACAAAAATAAACATACAAAATAATAAACAATTAAAAACACACTTCAATTTTCAGTAATATAACTTCCATATCCTTATTTCCTCCGACCTCCTCATACTTCCCTTCTTTGTATTCCAATTCAGTTTGTTGGTTCAGCAAATCCTTACCATAAAACTTTAACCCATTTATAATCCTTCCCCCCCCCCCATATCTCCTAAAACATTACAGCCGGAAACCGCTTAATTTCTATCCAACATCTTTCTAACCCTCCCAATATTTTATTCCCATTGGCACCCCTGACCACAATGCAGCTTTATAGGTGCGCATGGAAACCAAATTTTATTATTTCTTCCTTTGTACAGTGATGTTAGTTTGCTATGAAGCAACTGTCACATTCCTACAGAGATCTGTTCTTCTCTCTGCTTAAAACCAAGTGAAGCACCAACTGAGGCCGAGCACGGAATTATACACAGATGCATACCTTTCAACATTCCTCAGATGAAAATAGGGACATTTTCATCTGAGAAATGTTGGAGGGTATGTGTCAGGATGCTGTCAGCGGCTCCCGGCTGGTTGCCCAGGAAAGTAAAAAGACAAGGAAAAGTTTCTTACCGTCCTTTTTTATTTCAATCTTCACACAGGGATGCTATAGAACCCAGATAATGGCTTCCCCAGTGAATCTCCACCCGACCGTCTCTCCCACTTCCTCATCCGTCACTTCTACGGGTGCTGCTATGTGCCCTCTGTCTTTGAGGTCTTTGCTCTCCTACTTTTAAGGCTCGCCGGGTTCTGGGAGATGGAGGGCCTGGAATGCTTTCTAATGACAACGTGTCAGCCGGGTGTTGTTCTGGCTGTCCCATGGTTTCCCAGCTATCCCCCTCATCTGCCTCTGAGCTGCTATCTCCCTCAAACCCCTGTGGTAAATCTATACTGTCTTCCTCCTCACTGGAAGGGTCAGGATGGGGAGGCGGTCTCCACCATTGCTCCTCTGCCCAGTCCCTGGCAGTATGATGAGACAACACATGCTACAGCAGTGGTGGGGAAACTCTGGCCCAGGGACCAAATTTAACCCCCCCTTACCTGGTCCTTGGGAGTCTCTACAGGCCACACCCCTCCCTAGGCCATGCTCCTCAATGGCCCTGATCCACACCCTCCTCAGTTCTTTGGCCTGGCTGGAATGTGTTCTGGACCATCAATAATGCTGTTTGCTTGCCTGGATGGAAAGAGATGGGTGTAGGAACCTCTGGCTTTCGGGTGGGTGGATTGTAGCTTACTCTACAAAGATCAATTTTCAATGTATTGCCCCACCATCAACTTGTGCCCCCTCCCAGCTGAGAAACTCCTGTGCTACAGGCACAATGCACAAAGGGGAAAGGCTATAAAAATGAACTAAAGCAGCAATGTTTTTTGGGAGCAACTATTTTTCTCATTCTTTCGCTTGACTGCTCATGGCTTCTTCTTCTTTTGCACTTGATCGTACAGTTTGAAACATGAACAAAGTGGGTTTTGCTTTGCTGGAGAGGCGTTAGAGCGTGATACCCATTGTACAGAAAAGCACAACTTATTTTGCACAAGAGAAGAGCATTGGAGGAGCGTAGGATAACGTGAGGTGTACAGCATAAGCTGCCATTCAAAACTACGAAGCGAATGCCTCCCTATTATGTTTGACATTTCTCTGTGTGAAGGGAATTTTCTGGCTCATCATTCAACATTTCCCTTCCAGGGTTTTTCAAAATCTTTTGAGCTTCCTGGCACTTCATCACTTTCTTCTTTTTCTGCTCTCACAATACCACCCTTGCTAACCACTGCAGTTCAGTAACTCGTATATGACTATTTTTATCCAGAGTGTTCTTCTGAACTAGCAAAATGGGAGGTTCTGCAGGAACAGGCAATGGCGTTCCCACCAGGGCTTTGCCACAGCCTCAGTTAGAGCCAGCTGGGAGTTGGACCTTCAACGCTGCTGCGAAACTACATTACCAATAATTAGCTGCCCTGTTCAGAGCTGCATGTGGCTCGTTAATCTCCTTGAAACGAGGGCTTAATGAAACATGCTCTGTAAACCAACTCAGCCTAGAGTCCCAACTGCAGGGAAGGCAGAAGTCAAATTCAAAAAGAAAACATGGTGCATGTCAACAAGTTCATTTCGACAGGAGTGAATACGTTTTAAATAATAGGGAAAAGCAATTTCCGCCTTGATGAATACGTTGCATTTTCTCCCCTATATTAAAAAAGGAGGGAGGGGGAAAACCCACCGGAAATATACTCAAGAGAAATCATGCTCATAGCTAAACCAGCCAGACAGTAATTTAAAAAGCAAATAAATTGTAATCAGAACCACAATTACAATTGCCTCCATTACATCGTGGAGTTTCTGGATTTGCTCACTTTAATTTTCAAATCGGAGTAAGGCCAAAGACTCAAAATAATATTTTCAAGTAATCGCTAGGGAGGGAGGGGAAATTCAGTTCACATTTTAATGCACATCTGTTTAATTCACACTTCCTGACACAACAAATGAACTAAAACAGAGCTATGCTTCAAAATTCACACTCCTCTAAATTTTATGGCGCAGTTCTCCAACCAAGTAATTAGTACAAAAATGCATATATTAAGGGATACCGCTGGCAAAAGAGATATCTCTTCAGTAAAATTACATACCAAAATGTGCAGATTAGGAGAAATCCACACTAAAATGCTGGTGAATTTTCATTAGGACTTAAAGAATAAATCTCAAACAGGTACAGAAATGCGGAGAACTAAACTTAAAAGTGGAAAAATGAGAAAACAAAAGAAAACCAAAATTGACAGACTTGTCCATCCCTAGTAGTCAGAAATAGAACTTCCTGGGGGTTATCTGGGCCTTGCATTTCCAGAGATGCCTCTTGCAGATAAAAGTAGAAGAAAGTAATGAAAATCCAACAAAGAGCCGAAAAAAGCTACATACTCAAAAGCTTTCTGACATGAAAGAACTGAGGCAGCAGATCTGTTTGCACAGCTGGTGAAACTTCATGGTGCTTGCTTGATCCTAAAGAAATCTCTTCCCCAAAAGGGAAGGTGGTTAAGCTTGTACGGGATTGAGGATTTTAGAATCTGTTAAATGGAATTTTAATACAATGATGGTGAAATATTTATATGTTCTTTAAAACAGCATTGTTGTCCAATCCAAGCCTTTGGGATCTGGACAACACAGAAAGAAGATGGAAGCCAAGGCTGAGATTAGTTATTTCAGTCCCACATATATTTTGTTCCTGAGAAGGCTGGTGTGTTCTTCCACTGTCTGAAACCAACAAACCCTTGACTGATATTTGAAGTAAGTTTTAGGATCATCAATTACTGGGCCACAGACCCTATGGTTCCTTCAGTCATGGCTTCACTTTGGTAAACTAAAGGCCTTTGAGCTTTTGCATAAGAACATCCTGTTCTCACAGGCCAACCAAAAGCCCAGGAGAAGACCATCTCCCCTCCTGAATTCTCCAGCGCTGGTATTCAGAAGCATGCAGCCTCCGACTGTGGAGGCAAAGTCTAGGTGCCATGAGTCCGTGAAAGTGTCTAGTGGCAGCTGGTAATAGGGATGGAAGAGATCACTGCTTGAGAGCTTGGATAGCTGTAGCCAGGCAAAGAGCACAATACTGGGCTAAATCAACAAAAGGCCTGTCTTGGTAAAGGTAAAGGTAAAGGGACCCCTGACCATTAGGCTGGCTCTGGGGTTGCGGCGCTCATCTCGCTTTACTGGCCGAGGGAGCCGGCATCCAGCTTCCGGGTCATGTGGCCAGCGTGACTAAGTCACTTCTGGCAAACCAGAGCAGCGCATGGAAACGCTGTTTACCTTCCCGCCGGAGTGGTACCTATTTATCTACTTGCACTTTGATGTGCTTTCGAACTGCTAGGTTGGCAGGAGCAGGGACCGAGCAACGGGAGCTCAGCCCGTCACAGGGATTCGAACCACCAACCTTCGTATCAGCAAGTCCTAGGCTCTGTGGTTTAACCCACAGTGCCACCCACGTCCCTGTACGTCTCGGTAGAAGGCAGCTTCACCAACTAGATCTCAAACAGCTTTGTGAACTAAGCCACAACTGATAGACTAGCAAAAAAAGTGTTGTACAAGTGTAGATTTGAGTTGACCCAAATAACACACCAGATCTTGGAGTAGATTTGCAAGTGGTTTGTTGACACGGCATTTAGGCTTGCCGTACATCCAGAATTTCCTGGACATAGCTGGAATACTGCAGTCGGAAGCAGCGTCCGGGCAAAAACTGCAAAAATTCTCCAATATTGAAACCCATGTTGGCAGTGTCGTTTTTGGCAATTTCCCTTAAAGATAGCCCAGAAACTACTTCTTATTTTGGGGGGGATGATTTTAAAGCTCAGCAACTTTGCCAAAAAAACTTCAATGACTTTTGTGTCCAGATATTCACTTTTTGAAATATGGCAACCCTAATGGCACTGAATCTGTGAACTTATTTATTGAAAAAGCTGGGCCTGCTGAAAGCTTCATCCATGGTTCCTTATCTATGATGGCTGTTTCACTGCATCACTTGATGCTGTAGTCATCAAGGAATGGACACATATGGGTGAATGCATCCTTTAAGCCAGGGGGTATATACATTCTGTAAGAACCTGCCATCCATGCAGGACGGGGTCATTTATAGGTCAACATGGCGTGCATCTGGACTGTTCCCATTTTCAGGCTGATTTGCCAATAGCACCATTACGTCTGCAAATTGTGTCCAGTTTCAGCCTGAGCCAGAAGGACCCGCGTTGCTCTAATTTCTTCCTAGAAATACCTTTGGTTATTTCCCCCCCTTCCCTTTCCTAAATGTTTCCCTGGACACCAAGAGCACTTCTAAGCCTCTTAGGGATTTCCTTTTTCTTTTTTACTCTGTGCTTCCTGATAAGGCACTGAGGAGCATGACTGCTGAAGAGGTAGACAGCCGAGTCCTCTGCAGCATTTTTCTCTCCTGAGAGGCAAAGCTAGATACAGATACGGACATAATTTGGAAGCAAGCAGCTTCATTATCAAACCTTTTAGCTAGACTAGAGCATTAAATGTAATAAGGTAATGCCATATCCATGTATCCCATTAAGAAGTACTGTGTGGTTATTATAATGAATCCTGTTGCAACAGGTATGAGTACCTATTTTCAATTTCATTTACAATAGATTCTGGAAAGTGGTGTGTCTGCTTGTTCTCTGTAGGTCAAGCTGCCTCGAGATATTTGTTGCCAAACATGGCATGGGGATTCCTGATCTTTTTCAGTGTCTGGATACCAGCCATTTTAAATCAAGGTGGTGGCTCTAAACATCATTTTGGTTCGACGTCACTCGTTTTTTGGCCTAGGTATGGCTGTGTCTCGGGACACGGGTGGCACTGTGGGTTAAACCACAGAGCCTAGGACTTGCCGATTAGAAGGTCGGCGGTTCGAATCCCTGTAACGGGGTGAGCTCCTGTTGCTCAGCCCCTGTTCCTGCCCACCTAGCAGTTCGAAAGCATGTCAAAGTGCAAGTAGATAAATAGGTACTGCTCCGGCGGGAAGGTAAACGGTGTTTCCGTGCGCTGCTCTGGTTCGCCAGAAGCGGCTTAGTCATGCTGCGGACAAACGCTGGCTCCCTTGGCCAATAAAGCGAGATGAGCGCTGCAACCCCAGAGTCGGTCACGACTGGGCCTAATGGTTAGGGGTCCCTTTACCTTTACCTATGGCTGTGTCTCATGATATCACCACCAAACTTGGCATAAGGGTTCCTGACGTGGAGAAACAGACTTTGTTGCCATTTGGACACCAGGTGCCATTATGAATCAAGATCAAAGCATCACTTTGGTGCAACTTTGCCCATTTTTGACATAATTTCAGCCACTTCTCCAGATATCGTTGCCAAACTCAGCACAGGGGTTCCTGAGGTGGGGATGGGGAAATATGTCAAAAATTGGGCGCCATTTTGAATCAATGGAGATTGAGTAGCTTCCCCCCTTATGTACTGCACACAGAGTCTAGATCTACGGCTTTTTGTTTGTTTGTTTTCCTTTTGGAGCTGAAAAGTGATTCTTGAGAAATTGGCCTCATTCAGAAAAGCTTACTGCAGATTGATTCTGCATTACTCCACAGTATGTCCAATTGAAAACATAGTTCTGGCACCTCTCAGATGGGTGCCATTATAAGAGAACAAGGGAGGCACCTCTTTTTCTAGAAAAATAGCACTGCTTCAATCTCTCAGCCATTACCCCATGACAGCTAACAAAGACTTTGAAACAGCCATTAGGCTAAATGGGGCACTGCCCTGTCCACTTCAGTCTGCCCTCAGCCAGACCCTACATGCCTGCTGTCTTATTTATAATTAGTCCAAGGGGTAGCACAGCCTGTCAGTTTCATCGTCCTCCTCCTTAGTCACAGAGTTGCCCTTGTAGAATTCAAGAAGGAGGAGGGTGGGAACAAAACCAGTATTAGTTAGCTATGGCTCCACCTACCACTGGGCTTCCTGCCTCCACTGCTCCTATCAAAACGTACAAGTTTATAACCCCAGTAAAAAACTGCATTGCAGAGGAAGAGTATATTTTGAAGTTAATATTTCAAGCATTAGCCAGTAGGTTGTAGCCTCATAGACATGACCTTATTCGCCATCACAGTATGCATCCCATGTTCGCTTAATGCAAAACAAATGTGCCAATCCCTAGGGTCACCATTTCAGAGACTTAATTTGGGTCAGGATCCCAATTCATTTAGAGTGGGCAGTGTGCCCAGAAGCAGAATTGCACCTGGTCCTCAAGGAATGATTCTGATTGATTATATTAAAATTCTTGCAACATACTTTGGGGCATTACACACCAGAGAATTATTTTATCAGTCCTCTGACAAGCAATTCACTCCAATGTCTGCCAGGCTGACCTGTGCCTTGCTCAGCCCAAGTGCAGTATCTGAGAATATTCTGTGTGCTAAGACAAAGTTCCTTTTTTCAATCAAGATCCTGAGCCTATAAATTGCTATTCTATCACATTATCAATAAGCTAATAAGCGAGCTATATAATAATTTGAGAGCTAGAAATATTTTGTTCCCTGAACATCTAATATGAAGAGACGTTTTGGGGAATTCAAAAGTTTTCTTACCACTTTCTGACTTTTCAGTAGACCCTAACAAAAAGTTATTTAACAGGTGTTGTTTTTATACCTCTAAAGTTCTTCCCAACTTCTCCTGAACCACCATTGCCAGTTTTCTGACCTTCTGCATGATTCCCCAGGTCTTCAAGGTCCTCAAACCCCCCACTGCTGCCTAGTAGAAAAATATTATTTCAACATAGGGGCAATAAAGTCTTTCACACAGAGACAGTAGACTGCTTCCCTTACGTATCAGGTTGGCCACTGTAAGAAAAGAATGCTGGACTCGATAGGCCATTGGTCTGATCCAGCAATGCTCTTACACAGTTAAAAAAAACCTGTCTTAGAGAAGGTTTGAGAACTAGCTCTCAACTTCAGATGGTAGGTTCCACAATTGACTTGTGGGACTGTTTTCAGGCAAGTCACTCCTCAGGAGATGAAGTCAGAAAATAACTGAATGAGGACTTCACAACTCCAGAAATGCAGAAATAAGTCAACTCCTGTTTTAGGGGCAATATTGAGCAAGCAACTGTATCTACAGGAGAATTATGTGAGGTGGGATTTCAGGTTTTTTTGAAAAAGGACAATCAGGCAGCATTTTGGTTTTTAATGCCTAGAGGTCAGGATTCAGCTCCCACGAGGATACATACTGATCCTAAGCTTCTAAGATGCCAATAATATCCATTGAAATAAATATTATTTTATTCATTACAAACATTTATACCCTCCCTTTCTGTTTTTTTAAAAAAGCTTAAAGTGGCTTACAGCATAGAGATTAAAATAATCAACAAACAAAACCCCAAGCTAAAAGAAAACTAGACGGGAACGGCATATTCAAACATACTAAACTTCCAGAGAATGAAACAATCAACAACTGAATGCCTATTGAAATAAAAACATCTTCACAAGATGGTAGAAAACCAGTGAGGGGTTGAGGAGGCACAGTGATCTCCAGAGAAAGATGTCGGCAAGGCCACATAAATTTGCATCAGAATAATTCATTTTAGTCAGATTGCAATTCTCGGGGCAATTCTCTTTCATTTACTCCAGTATAACTTACTGAACTTCCCCTTCTCCAAATAAAATTTGCACACTCCAAATAAAATTTGACATGTGTGACATGTCGGCTTAAAAGGTGCATTAGCAATATGGCAGGATGCAGAAATAAATCTAGGTGTTGTGTATGAGAACAGAACTGATGACTATATTGCTGAAAAAGATGTGTGAGGAGCCAAGTGACCTGGTTGATTCTTTTGAACTCTGGGAGCTGCTCTGGAATAGATCTGTTGAGTCAGAGCTTTGCAACTCTAGTGAAATAGAGCCTGCTCATCACAAAGCAGAATAAACTCTGTTCACTTTCATCAGTTCTTATGCCGGTTCTGTAAGACCCTCTTCATTGCAGGATAAGAGAGAGAGAAAGAAATCATGCCTCCGTTTGAACAAACACCTGGGACTTTACAAAGGCAATAACCATTCATGGATTTGTAATAAGGCTGTGACAAAGTACCACAGAAGACTTAAGAGATCATCGCTCTCACTTCTGCCAGCCATTATTTTAAATTATTCACTGAAGGAATAGTGCTTGATGCTGCCTATATGTAAATAATCTCAAGACAGAGGAATTAACAGCCCAGTCACCTGCAAAGTAGTCCGAGATAAATCCTACTGGGTTGAATGGGATCTACTGACACAGAAATGTACACATAATTTCAGCCTAACATGGGCAGCTATTTCATATGCCTTTGCCGTTGGATAAACGCAGAAAGAAAAGATCTGTTAAAACATATATTATTATTTTTAAATGTGTACCCCATCCTTCCTCCTGAAGGAGCCCAAAGCAGTAAGTTATGACACTGATGTACTGATAAGGCTGGAAAGCATGTAAGGAATGGACAGAAATGGTTAATATTGAATTTCTAGTCAGAGTAGGCTGCTGAAATTAATGGATCTAATTAACTTATGCCCACCAATGTCAATGGGTCTACTCTTAGTACAATCAACACCGAATTCAACACTGTCTGTTTGGAGTGAATATGGCAAAAGCTGTTCCTTCTCTTATTTATATCGTCTGGATTATATGGTTGAAGTGTGCCATCGCTACTACAGGAATACTCCTGTTCCAAGCTCCAACCAGCAGGGACATTCTCTTTCAAGGTATTACAAAAGGCTGGAGGCTCAAGCGGGACAATGCCTCCCTCCCCTCGCTGCCTCTACTGAACATATTGCGGATCCTACAGGCCACGGAGCATGGCCAGCCATTACTGAGCTGTGTTTAGTTGGGGTGAGATGCCCTCCCTTAAAAAAACCACATGCTTTGTACTTGGGGTTCATCTGAGCAGGCTGAGAGGCCTCCCCTGTCATTTCTCAGTGGCCCTGCTTGGCCCCCTCCCCGTGTGATTGCGAGAGAACACCTTCAGAGCATTTGCGACAAAACTCCATGCTGTATGTCAGTACGGAAGGTAACACACAAGTATTTTTAAAATTCAATTTAGACTTTCAATGTGCGTATATATTATGTGAAGGATGGGGGGGGGGAACCTCACTTCAGGAGATGGGCTATATTAATATAGCTCCATGAAGCTCTGCTCGTTTATGGAAGGGCAAATGCTAATGTGGGGCAGCGCTGCCAAGAAACCAGAAATTAAAAAAACAAAACTGGCCAGTTGCCAAGATTTTGTGTATACAAAGGCAAAATTTGGGATAAAGCTGGAATGTTATGCTGCAGATTCTCATGAGTGCTTGCACATGAACTATGTAGACCAGGCGTCTTCCACATGGAGTTAACAACCCAGGAGTAGATTTATTATTATTATTATTATTACAGTGGTACCTCTGGTTGCGAACGGGATCCGTTCCGGAGGCCCATTCGCGAAATGAGCAGAACACAACCCGCAGTGGCGTGTCTGTGCAAGAGCAGGTTGCCAAAGAAGGATAGAACTTTTTTATGTATGCTACAACAGCTGCAAGAATTCTCATTGCAAAGTATTGGAAGACACAAGATCTACCCACTTTGGAAGAATGGCAGATGAAGGTGATAGACTATATGGAATTGGCAGAAATGACTGGCAGAATCCGGGACCAGGAAGAAGAGTCGGTGGAAGAAGATTGGAAGAAATTTAAGGATTACTTACAGAAATATTGTAAAATTAATGAATGTTAGAATGATGTTGGATAGAAATTAAATGGTTTCTAGCTGTAATGCTTTAAGAGAATATGAAACAAAGGTCTATAAATGGGTAAAAGCTTAATGGTAAGGATTTGCTGAACTAATAAATTTAAGTGGAATACAAAAAAGGGAGGTATGAGGAGGTCCGGGGAAATAAGCTTAAGGAAAATAAGAAACGGAAAATTAATGTGTTTTTAACTGTTTTTATTTTGCATTTTTCCTTTTATTTTTCCATTTTTATTGTAATGTGTGAAAAAATCTTAATAAATATCTTATATATATAAAAAACAAGAGCAGGTTGCGATTCACCATTTCTGCGCATGATGACATTTTGCACGTCTACACATTTGATAGCAGCGAGGAGTGGCAAAATCCAGAAGTAACCCTTTCTGGTACTTCCGGGTCGCCGTGGGACACAACCTGATAAAACGTATCATGAAGCAAACGTAACATGAGGTATGAGTGTATTATTATTATTAATAATATACCGCCCTATAACTGGAGGTCTCATGGGGCTCAGGTGGAGGCAGAGGCATAGGAAGGGGGGGCGGACCGCCCCACGTGTCATCACTGAGGGGGGTGACATTTGGCGTGCCACCCGCCCACGACTCCCAAGCCTACCCTGAGCAGTTGATGGGGGGGTGACCCCCCCAAATCTGCACCAGGTACCACCTGACCTTGCTATGCTTCTGGGCAGAGGTGTCTTCAGCCCCTCAAAATTTGTTTGAAGGGGGCCCAGTCCCCCCATGCAATGCAAGGAGGATGCCTGCATGTTTGTACAGGTGTATGTATGTGTGCATCTTTTTTCCATTTCTTTCTTTTGCTGAGACAGCAATGTCGTAAGATTCCAAACCAACATTTCAATTAAAGGATCCCCAAGAGGGCTAGGAAGGGACGCGGGTGGCGCTGTGGGTAAAACCTCAGCGCCTAGGACTTGCCGATCGCATGGTCGGTGGTTCAAATCCCCGCAGCGGGGTGCGCTCCCGTCGTTCGGTCCCAGCGCCTGCCAACCTAGCAGTTCGAAAGCACCCCCGGGTGCAAGTAGATAAATAGGGACCGCTTACCAGTGGGAAGGTAAACGGCGTTCCGTGTGCTGCGCTGGCTCGCCAGATGCAGCTTGTCACGCTGGCCACGTGACCTGGAAGTGTCTGCAGACAGCGCTGGCTCCCGGCCTCTAGAGTGAGATGAGCGCACAACCCTAGAGTCTGTCAAGACTGGCCCGTACGGGCAGGGGTACCTTTAACTTTTAAGAGGGCTAGGGGTGATGTATTGACACTATAGGACTAGGACTGTGAACCCAGGTTCAGACCCTCTCAACAATGGGGCACATGAGGGTGACATCTGAACACATATAAAAAACGTTGTGAAAGTGCTTAAAAAAAAGTTTGGAAAAATATATTGAATTTGCCGTAGCTCACCATATAGTGTCACATTTGCATAATACACTTAAAATGTTTTATTTGCAGCCGCATATCTGAGTCCTTAAAGAACCATAAAGACCACAAAGAAGGCTGATCGCCGAAGAATTGATGCTTTTGAATTATGGTGCTGGAGGAGACTCTTGAGAGTCCCATGGACTGCAAGAAGAACAAACCTCTCCATCCTTAAGGAAATCAGCCCTGAGTGCTCACTGGAAGGACAGATCCTGAAGCTGAGGCTCCAATACTTTGGCCACCTCATGAGAAGAGAAGACTCCCTGGAAAAGACCCTGATGTTGGGAAAGATGGAGGGCACAAGGAGAAGGGGACGACAGAGGACGAGATGGTGGGACAGTGTTCTCGAAGCTACCAGCATGAGTTTGACCAAACTGCGGGAGGCAGTGGAAGACAGGAGTGCCTGGCGTGCTCTGGTCCATGGAGTCACGAAGAGTCGGACACGACTAAACGACTAAACAACAACATCTGAGTCCTTAGTGACCTTGGGCCAGTCATTATCTTTCAGCCTAACCTACCTTATAGGGTTGTTGTGATATGTAACAAAATAATACTGACAAGGCTGTTCTGTTTTATACCACGCATTCTTACAATGGGCAGCTATTGACAGGATACTAAGAAGAAGAAAAAAAAGGACTGTTTCATTGGCACAAGAGACCTGCTTTTACTGCCCACACCAGGGCTAGGGAACCTATAAGCCATGGGCTGCCCTCTGGATTGTCCACAGGTGAGTCTGCTTGCCTTACCTGAGTGCTTTTGCCTGGTTTGGGAATATAACCTTGCCATGCCTCTTGTTGCCTGGGAGGAGACAGCACCTGACATTTGCATGGCTGCAATGTAGCCGACTGTATAAGGGCAAGAGTCTGGAGTCCTCCTGTGGCGCAGTGGGTCAGTGGGTCTGGCTGTTAACCAGAAGGTTGGTGGTTTGAGCCCACCCAGGGATGGCTGTGGGGAGAATTCCGGCATTGTAGGGGGCTGGACAGGCATATCCAACTCCCAAGAGACTGTGATCTACTCCCAGTACTAAAAAACTGGCAGTGATCTACCCATTGTCGTTGGAGGGAGGAGAAGTGTGCGTAGGATGGGTGGATTGCCCAGAGTTGTTGAGCTTTTTTGAGGGAGGATCCTTCAAAAAGGATAAGGATCCCACAATCTACCGGGATCAGTCAGGGATCTACCGGTAGATCATGATCTACTGGTTGGACGTCCCTGGACTACATAACCCTTGGGTCCCTTCCAACTCTACAAAGATTCTGTGATCTATTGGCCTGCCCTCTTTTGTTTCTGGCTGTTCTGCCGACTGCTGGTGAAGGTTGTCAATGAGAAAATACAGCGCTCAGACAGGTCACTATTTTCCAGCCCTAAGCTGCACCTTTGTGCAACCCAATGGAAGCCAGCAGCAGAAAAGGCAAAAGGCAGGCATGGTGTCTTGTGCCAGGCCATTGAAAATGCTGCCTGTGGCATGTGGGATACCTTGAACTAAACTACCTGGGCTAAAGCAATGAAACATAGAATAGGAATAATAATTTATTTATAATAATTTATTATTTGTATCCCGCCCATCTGGCTGGGTTTCCCCAGCCACTCTGGGCGGCTTCCAACAAAGATGAAAAATACACAAAAATGTCACATATTAAAAACTTCCCTGAACAGGGCTGCCTTCAGATGTCTTCTGAATGTCAGGTAGTTGTTTATCGCTTTGACATCTGATGGGAGGGCGTTCCACAGGGTGGGTGCCACTACTGAGAAGGCCCTCTGCCTGGTTCCCTATAACCTCATTTCTCACAGGGAGGGAACCGCCAGAAGGCCCTCGGCGCTGGACCTTAGTGTCCGGGCAGAACGATGGGGGTGGAGATGCTCCTTCAGGTATACTGGACCGAGGCCATTTAGGGCTTTAAAGGTCATCACCAACACTTTGAATTGTGCTCGGAAACGTACTGGGAGCCAATGTAGGTCTTTCAAGACCGGTGTTATACGGTCTAGGAAAGGACTACAAGGGGCATCTAGTCCACCCCCCTGCAACGCAGGGCTCAAACGCATGACCCTGAGATTAAGAGCCTCATGTTCTACCAACTGAGCTGTCCCAGTAGTTCTCTCAATAATTTCCCACTGGAGTAACCGACACCACTTCTGAGATCATATCATTTCTACTGAGTTTTGTTATACAACAGCAGCTATAGCGGATTGAACAAACTTTCTCTCTCGCTTTTTCAATTATTTGTCCCTGGCACTTTCTGATTTACCTCTGAAGATGTCCTTGGGCACAAATAAGGTGGCAGCAATATTAGCTTCCCCTGCCAAGATGAACCGAGAACAAGGATCCCTTAGAGAATATGAGTTCTTATTCTAGAGATGGCTGTAGGCATCCAGGAAGTCTATTGGAGAGTCCCAAACGTGCTGAATTAAACAGCAGATCTTAGCTTCGGCAGCCTTGATAGACACATCAATTTATTTTCCCTGCTGGCTGGGTCAAAGAGCTGAATCTGACTTATATTTCCTTATGCAATCCAGGCCTATGATCCAGATATCCTTTTATCTTAGTAATTAGGGAGGAATGTGATCTCAGAAATTTAAGGACAAACTGAATCATTGCACACCATTTTCATTTAGGCCGAAATCCTAAATGTACTCTTTAGAGGCGAAGCTCCTCTGGGGACTGTGACCTGGTTCATACATAATGCTAAACCAGGGGTGGGGAATGTTTTCAGCCTGAGGGCCACACGCGCTTCTGAGGGCCACATGCCAGCAGTGGGCCTGACCAGAGGTCAAAAGGGTGAAAACATAGGAGCCAACGCTTAGGGGTCGAGGGGTCTTCATCACCCCCCAATAAAATATTTGAGGACACCCCCCCAGTTGATGGGCATTGCCATTTGAATGGTGTGCGTGCACCACATCATGTGACCAATTGTTTTCTTCAGGTTGGCAACTCTAGGTGGAAGAATGAATGTAAATGTTCTCTTTGTAGAATACACTGGTTTCTACACAGCTGTCTCTCTTTTCTAGCCAGGCAAGAAAGAGGCATCATCAAAATTCTAGGGCACATTTCAAAAGCAGAAAAGGATGGTATGAAGTGGGGCCTGTGAGGAGTGTGAGGTGGGGAGAGTCCGAAAGCCCACATGGAGAGGCTTGGACTCCTGGGTCTGAAGGTCATCTTCCCTCTGCTAAACCATGGCTTAATCTGATGGTCCCAAACCAGACCAGTGGCTTAACCGTGGATCAGCATTACATGGGAACCTGGCCAGTGAAACTTACTTCTATGAATAGGATTGCACTGCAAGCGGGAATCGTGTGTGTGTGTGTGTGTGTGTGTCTTTCTTGTGCGCGTTTTTTTGGAGTCAGGACAATGACCCCCCCAAGTATTTTAAGTGTTTAGTTTTATCCCCCTCCTTTCCATTCCGTTCCAACCGGCTTAGATGTTATTCTTAGATGTTATCTTTCTTCCTCTCCGTCACTCTTGGCACCTCAGTGCCTGGCTTAATTGGCAGATTAATTACCCCTTCTTCGCTTGAAGTATGTCCAAGAACTTAAATCCAATTTTTTATCTTAAGAAATGGAACTAGGTGCGCTCGCGGTGACAGTGTCCAGGAGTTCCGAACTCCCTCGGGGGCTTTCCATCCAGTGCCCCCATCCCTCCTTCTTTACAAACTCGGGGGGTGGTTTGTTGGGCACCACGGATGAGACTGCATCTTCCCTTCCACAGGGAAGAATTTGGGAGGCTGATTACTCCCATTTCAGCCTCTAAATTACCTCGTGGGAGCTGGAGAGATGGTATTGTCGGCCATCTTCTGTGGCGCCCCTAGTGGAGCCCCAATAATTTATTTTTTTTACCCTGCCCATCTGCTGATAGGGTTGTCCCAGCCACTCTGGGTGGCTTCCAACACATATAAAACACAGCACAATACTCAACATTTAAAAACCTTCCCTATACAGAGCTACCTTCAAATGTATTCAAAAGTTTATATAGTTACTCCTCTCCTTGACATCTGATGGGAGGGTGTTCCACAGGGAGGGAGCCACTACCGAGAAGGCCCTCTGCCTTTATCAGCATGTCATGTGGAAGTATAGAAAAGCAAACCAGATAATCAAAGGGAGAATGCAAAATCAGATGACTTCTTAAATAACCAGCTTCTGTAAAGAGATATGTTTCCCTCTAGAGCAACAGTCATGACTTGGAACCAAGGTACTTGTTAGATCAACCACTTCCATATTCACCTCAATCTGTGTCTTGAGATCGCCTTCAGAGCCCTTCCTTTCGATGTCACCTCCATCACAGATATGGCAGGCAACTATCGGGCAAAGGCCAAGACATGAAGTGGATTTGTTTCATGTTCTGAATGAAATGCATTCGCTTTTGTGGAGGAGAAGGAACTGCAAATGGGAAGTCCCGTTTTAGTTCTGGGCTTACTGCCAATCAGCCTCTGAGAATTTTGCCCTCATTTGACACCACTGATCAAGTATATAAAAGGTTATTTGGTCCTCCTTGTCACCTGCTTTCTTTTTTCCTAACAGTCCAAATACCAACTGATAATTTCAGTTGCTTTCTGTGTATGTAACTTACCTTGTTCTATAACTGGGAGGTTTATTTTTAAGCAACTGGGACGGAAAGTGCTTTAGCCTCTGTTATATTCAACTATTTTAGGTAAAGGTACCCCTGCCCATACGGGCCAGTCTTGACAGACTCTAGGGTTGTGCGCCCATCTCACTCAAGAGGCCGGGGGCCAGCGCTGTCCGGAGACACTTCCGGGTCACGTGGCCTGTGTGACAAAGCTGCATCTGGCGAGCCAGCGCAGCACACGGAAACGCCGTTTACCTTCCCGCCAGTAAGCAGTCCCTATTTATCTACTTGCAGCTGAGGGTGCTTTCGAACTGCTAGGTGGGCAGGAGCTGGGACCGAGCAGCGGGAGCGCACCCCGCCGCGGGGATTTGAACCGCCGACCTTTCGATCGGCAAGCCCTAGACGCTGAGGCTTTTACCCACAGCGTCACCCGCGTCCCTTCTATTTAGCTATTGCTAAATTGTTGATTACCAGAACTCCCAGTAAGACAATAATGGCTGCGATCTCACAAGCCATTTTATGCGCATGTACAATTTTGCACATGGTCTTCTTGAATCTGTTTTGTGCAGCAGCCCCCTTGTCTAAGTTAAATTGCAGGCTGCTCCCCCTCTCCCAGCAACCCAACTTCACTGAAACACAAGGGCTGGCTGGACAGGCAGATAGAGCACTTACGCTCTTCTAGATCAAATGCCATTGTTCTCTGGAATGTCATGTCTTATCTCCTGAAAGATACAGAGCAGGAAGAAATGTCTCCAAAATTAGACTACTTAGATGATAAGCAAATGGAAAGTGGAACACTCAGATACAAGATAGTTTTACATAGTTGTGTGCATTACTGCAGCATCGCATTCAGTCACATGCAATTAATTGCTGGCTTCATTTATTTTCAGGTTAATAAAATGCTGACTTTTCTAGAATTCTTTCCCCCTTCCTCTTCTCATTAGGCTGCGCTGATTGAATAGGGGGGGAAATGATTAAAATAGAGCAGAGGTGGTGGTGTGTGGTCCATGTTAAGAAACACTTTTATTTTGTCCTTCCTTTCTTGCCAGAAAAAGAGGAATGAAAATTACACCTCTATAAGGATGATTATGTTCTGATGATGGAAGGTAGATAGCACATTATCTGCTGCTAGATTGTCTTAATCAGCTTGTCATTAGGGAGAATGACCTCATGACTATGGAAAGCAGCTGGGGATATGGGTATTTTTGCAGGTGTCGCTCACGGCGTGCATATGCATGTATGTTTTACTTGTGGTATTTATCTGTGCCTTTGATTTTGGCAACTGCAAGAGAGACTTGCTACAGGCCCACCTCCGAGTCTGAAAGGGAAAAGATGCCTTCTTTATCTGTAACCCTATTCTCCAAGTTCTGCCTGTCTTTTCCTTGATGTGCCAATAAACGGAAGCTGAATTCTGAAAAGACAGAGGTCTTATTTGCTCTTGTGTCTAGGGAGTGGAGAGAGGGCCTGTTTCGGATGGAGCTGCACTCCCTTGGAAGGAGAAGGTCTGTGGCCTGGGGGTACTTCTGAATCCAGCCTTGTCACGGTAGTCTCAGATAGTCTCAGGGGCTAACAGTGCATATTTTCAACTACGACTGGTTCACCAGTGTGGGGGTGCAAATATCCAGGGTGTGGGGGTCAGGTGGGGTTGCTATGAGGAATTATGAAATATGGAGCAAGCCATTGGTGTCAGCAATGAAAGCATTGTGTTGACTGGGTTTGATTCATCGGCAATAATTTCTGATCCAATCCCAGAAGCCTCTGCACCTCTGTCATTTGCTTTCTCTACGCCTGACAGGCACGTATAAGCATTCTAAATACACAGGTCAGTTGTTGATCAGGCAACCTGGGTCATAAAGATAGTAGGTAGCTTCTTTGATGTAGCTATTGTTAGTTTTGTTAATCTTAAGGCCAGGAAGAGAGTTCACAAGGAGATGGTAAATACTCTTTCCTTGGCATCCTTCCTTCCTTTCCTGCCTGTTTATGACCTCCAGAGTTTCCTAAAAGCATTCCTCCTTGCTTCTTATTTTATTTACTCTGAACTATATATGCATGCTCAAGTAGGAAATAGTTTCTTTGTAGTTAAAAGAATTTCTTCTGATCTGCCTTTGTCCCACGTGGGGGTCTTGAAATGCTCAGAGGAAATCTGATTGGTTCTTACAAATACTGCGTAAAAAGTTCTTTTGTGAATAAAACGACCTGGGCCAAGGGGTGGAGAGATTATTATTATTGGCACCTCCTCCCAGAATCTTGCTGGTCAAGTCTCGTGTGTATTCTATTAATCAGAGTCCAATCCTTCCTTGTTTTGGGAACGCTGCAACCAGCTATGACCCCTTTTGGACAGAGACAACTTGGCCACTATACTTCATGCTATGGCAACTTCCAGAGTGGATTATTGCAACGCACTCTACCTGGTCCAAATTACTGCAGATTACTGGTTGGGGTTCCCTTTAGAACTCCTATTACTTGTTTTAAAACAGCTGTACTGGTTGCCAGCTCACTCTGAGCCCAATTCATGGTGCTTTGAGTCTCCAATATCTGAAAGACCGCTTCCTTTCCCTACTGACCCTCTTGGGTGTTAAGATTGGTGGTGGGGCACTCTTAGTAGTTCCACCACCTTCAGGTGGTTGTTTTTTTTTGGGGGGGGGAGAGGTTACCTGGGAGAAGGCATTCTGTTAAGGCAGCTGCCCCACACAGGTGTGTGTGTGTGTGTGTCTGGCATCTTCTTTATATAGTTTCTGTTCCATGCTAAAGGCAGCCATCTTTTCCCTGGACTTCAACACTTGATATATTTAGTTTTAATACCCACCCTGTTCTTGTGACTGTAATTTCTTTTCAATTGTTCTAACTATTTTATTTTTAAATTGAAGTAACCCATCCTGCAACCATATGGTGAAGGGTGGGAAAGAAACTATCACTGTACACAATGGGGCATCTATTCAAACCTGCAGCTCCCCTAATGGTAACCAGAAGTGGTACAGTCCAGGGAAAGTTATAGCACCTGATTCTGAAAAATGCATCGATAGGCCCCCAAATAGATTCAAATAAACCCCGTCAATGGCTGTCCAATTTCCAATTGTTCCGGCCACACTAATTCAGAAGGCAGATCCAGTCACACTTAGCCATTATGCTGACCCACAAGGCTTCGTGTAATTCTACAAGCCCTGAAAACATATATATTGTGTGTGGACTTGTACATTTAAAATAATATAACTGCACTTCAGAGAAAGGCGCTGTGAAAAGTTGAAACTGCATATTGCTTCTCTTTTTCTGTTAATCGTCCAGAGACAAAAGGTGGATGGAGCAAAATGGAACTGTGCACTGACCTGTCACCTTGAACAATCTGGTCTCAAATTATAGCTTAGGACACAATGAAAATGAGGTTGGCAGTTTCATTCCATTCCCTATTTGCAGATTTCACAGGATCACGATAAGGTTTAATGGGAACGAGGCTCTCCTCTCAAGAGCAAACCAGGCTTGGAAATGGAAGAATAGGGTAGGAAATTGACAATGGAGTCCTGGAGACAAGTATAACAAAAGTGCTACCTCGTTCCTCTGTACCAAGCCTTGGCACTTCGGGGCATTTCAATTAACATTTTGTTCACTTACACCGGTGTGTACAATACCTAAAGGTAGAAGCAATAGGCCTTTGCTGATTGCCATAGCTTATTATGGATGGCAAAGGCCCAGGTACTATTATTCCCATAAATCAGTGGCATTCAAATTGTGATTTGAGGAAACATAACTCAATGGAAGAGCCTGTGCTATGCACAGAGAAACTCAGTTCCTGGCATTTGCATTGAACAGGATCAGGTAGCAAGGGGAGAGAAACAGGGCCTGGTCTGGGTTTGAGAGAGAGCCCTGGGCAAAATACTGGGACCTTACGAGCGAAGTATTCGGCCCTCTGCCAGTGGCGAGCAACAACAGCTTCCATCGGCATTCTGTGCTCTCAGCAGCACCTATAGCAACATCCCTGCATATTGATGGAAGCCATTTCCTTTCACTGGATTGGACATCCATCTCAAGATGCTGCAAATTCCGTAACAGTAATCACAACATAGAAACCAGTTTGCTAAATAAAATAAAAACAATATATATGTGCAAATAGACACAAACAAGACTATAGCCACAAATACTATGCCAACACTTTTGCAAAATGCCTTTTTTTAAAAAAAAAGGGGGGGAGGGACTTGTTGTTTTTAATATAAAAGGGTAGGGATATAAACATTTGTGTTGCTGAACAAGATACTGAACATGCCGCCCAATTCACAGGATGATAGCAGAAAGCCATGCAGCAGACTTTGGGCTAGAAGCACACGAAACACTACACAGCATGTCCCAGTGAGCGCCATGCTTACACTTACATTTGTCAGTTTCACACTAGCTTTGCTTGTTTTAAGCATTTCCATCATCTGCACAGGAGGGAAAAACAGAAGGCAGAGTTTAAAAAGGCTGCATACACACAGAAGCTAAGCAATTCTCGTTATTGTCAATCTAATCTAATCTAAATATAGATGCACATCAAGTCAATTCCCAGCATTCGATCACACTTTAGCTTCACACCAAGGGCTGAAACAGATTGTCATTGTTGTTAAAATCTGCATACTGTCCTTCATCCGTAGGTCTCAGGGCGGATCACAACATAAAACTGCAATATTTTAAAAAAATGCAAAATACGTAATAAAAATAAGAACATGACTAAACCAATAACAGCACATTGAAAAGGGCTTTGGATGTTGTAATGGGTATGAGTTACTCGTGCGTAAGATGGTGCCTTTCTCGGTTAATTTGCCTTGTTAAAACTTTCTGATTGCACAGCCCCTTCTCATGGTGGCTGCCTCAGTCACTGGCAGAATCCGTCAGTGGGCATTTCTTGAACCTCTTCCAACATAAAAGTTGTTTGACACCCAGTCTCCTCCTCCTCTCACTGCGCGGGAGTCTTCTGCACAGGGAAGGCGTGGGTAGCGGAGGACCTGGGCTCTCCTCACTGATGTCCAGTGAAGAGTCCTGGAGCCCTCTCTCCACTTCCCCCATCTGCCTCCCTTTATCCCTGGTGTTGCGCTGATTGGCTTCCCCCTCTACTGAGCTGTCTCTCTCCCTGCTGCTGGGTCCTTTGCCAGCATCATCTGGGAGCCTCCCCTTCGCCTCTCCCTCCGATGTCAGTTCCCTGACAGATGTCAATGAGCCAAAGGAACATATTCGCCTGGGGCCTAAAGATGTATAATGAATGTGCCAGGCAAACCTTCCCGGGGAGAGCATTCGATAAATGGGGAGCCACTGCGGAAAAAGCCTTTTCTCATGTTACCACCCTCCAGACCTCTTGTGGAGGAGGCTCATGGCGAAGGGCCTCAGAGGTTGATCTCAGGTCCCAGTAGGTTCCTATGGAGAGAGGTGGTCCTTGAGGTATTGCGGTCCTGAGATGTGATGCCGGCCATGACTAAGCCTGCCATGTGACCTGTCACATTTAAATGTACTCACCACACTCACCTGCAAATCAGCCAGCATATGTGGTAAGTACCTTTAAATTTGATAGGTCATCCACGGAAATCTTATGTTAGGAGCCCTTTACCTGTGGCTTGCAACATGGATGTTTTGGCTGCGAGAAACAAAGACCAGAATGGAGATACATGGATGGAAGCTATGGAGTTAGTTCTCGACTCCTTTACCATGAACTGCCATTAAATGTGAGTGGGCAAAGTAATCAGCTGGCAATCTGGGACTAAAATTGTGACGGTGCTGAAATGGACCCAGAATGCTGAGTCAATAGGGACAGCTTGTAACCCCACCTTGGCGGTATCTGAGTGCATCCCTGTACTTTTTTTACATACACATTGCAATTTTCTCTTAGGGGGGTGGGAACTAGTAAAGCACTGCCCTTGGGGACAATATTGCAGTGGAGAGGAAGAAAAACTGAAAGGAGGGGGGCACCAGTTCGTCATGATCAGCCTTTTCATTGTGTGGACAGGCGGAGTCCCCAGATCCCGTGCGGTCCCCCCCGTCATGTGAAATAACGACTCATGACAACGTGCTATGGGATTAAATTGGCCACAACTTTATTAAATTTCAAATGTGGGTAGACCTTGGCTCAGGCATTGGGCGTTTTCCCTCCCCAGTCCCCAGCCGGGGACCTAGGGAGCATCAGGGTTATCCAGTGTGTGTGGGGGGGATGGGCCGGCTCTGGAGCACATATGTTCAAGCAGAGATAGCCGCCCCCGTTACGCCGCCGCCACAGGGGAGAGCAATGACGACCTTTCGGCATACGGCCAAAGCCTCCCTTCAGAAACCCCTTTAACGGGGAACCCTGATATCGCCGCCGCAAAGAGGAAGATGGACTAAAGGATTCCGCCCAAGGCCTGATACCGCCAAAGTTGTGACGTTTTGCTACGGGAAAGGCGAAACCTGCCAATGCAGGGAAATTCCTTTCCGGCCCTTTAACAGCGACCTTAATGTAGCAGCGCCCGCATACCTGTGAAGAAAAGTTAACCTGCAAAACCTGTGAAGAAAAGTTAACCTGCAAATAAGACATTAACTGAGGGTGGGTAGGGTGGGAGAAGCTCTGGGGCCAAGTCAGGATTTCCAGGTAAGATCCTCCCTCTATTGTGTGGGCAGGTAATCCCTCCCCTACCTGGCCTGGTCTCCTTGGCAACGCTTCCCCCAGGTGGGATTGGACAACTGACTGAGGTAGGCGGAGACCTCCAGGTACCCCACCTGAGGGAAGGCAAACCAAGCCTATGGTGTTGGAGCTGCTCCAGATCTAGGGGCTGCGCGTGTCCACGCAAAGGGCGCCCCCCATTTTAAGTGTGGAGTGGTCATTGTGTGATGATGTAGTGCTGACCACACAGAAGGGGTGCAAACTATTCCCTAGGGATATCCCCCCACAGGACTTTAGCTTTTGGAAACTAAAACATGGACAGGGTAGATGTGGGTAGGTGAGGACATCAGGCCGAATGTTGCAATAAAAAGACATAAAATGGTTGCATAACATTCCACATACAGTATAGCAAAATCTTGGTTTCCAAGTAGACTTCCCCTCCAGTAATTTAAATGCTAAGTCAGCAAGACTAGTTTTAAAGAAATATTTGAAGAGATATTAAAAAGGGGAAAAAAGAGCTTCTCCACAAGTCAGAGCTAATTATTTTGATCAAAGATTAAACCACATATGAGATAAGCTGATGTTCTCAAGCATACACTAATTTATATACAATTCTCCATGAGGAACTGGAATAACTAAAGGGATGGTTTTCGGTCTCAAAGGTTTATTTATGCCACGGGCTATCGTTGCAAAATTACTGTGACTGCTTTAAGCACCTCGCACTACAAAATTGTTATTCACATATCCATGTAATGACTACTCGAGTCGAGTTCATCAGCAGCATTCACAAGCCAGCACACTTAATTATGGCCGCTGTCTCAATGAACTGAACCTTATGGCCATTTCCCACTTTTACAGTTCACACTATTTATAGCTTATAGGCAAAAAGCAATCATTTTGGCTCTCCAGAAAACAGCATGACTAAGGACCAATTCATCCAATACATCACATATGTGCTTTTAAATATATATTTGTATTCCTCCCTTCATTCAAAGACCAGCAATTTAATACCCATTGTAGAGGGTGCAGCTGATTTGAAGGAGAAAAGCAAGGGGTGGGAAACCACTTCCCTCCTTTTAATCTCACATTAAGTGTCTGCTGGACTAAAGCCCCTTCTGTCAGCAGAGAGACACAAATAAAACACAGGCCTCTCAAATTTACTAAGGAATACATGCTGGAATCCACATCATCAGCTGCAACCTCAGATTAACTGTCTCCAGGCACACTCTCCTATGGACAAATCATATAGTAATGTGCGAACAGCGATGAACACAAGGTCCAGTCAGTAACCACATGTGATTGCAACAACTGGGGAAAAAATGATGTGAATTGTGTCTGTGACTGGTGACACATTGTCTGCTCACACGATCTTGTAGCTGAGGTCTGCTAGGAGCACTTGCATGATTCAGCCCTTGGCCTTATTGCTTTGACTACCCACCAATGGCGTGTGGTGAAACTCTTCGTACAGGAACAGTTAGGGTCAGAGGGGCCAGGTTGCGAGGGTGATTTGGGGAGGGGACACTGTGTCTGTGAGCATCGCGCCTCCTCCCCTAAGACAGGCAGGAGCTTCCTGGGGTTTGGGAATGAGGTGCCAGGGCTCTGACAGGATGCTGGAAGCCTCTGGCGTTCTTCCCAAGGCTGGGCAGGCTTTGGGAAGGTGGCCGGAGGGCTCTTGGACCCATCAGAGCATCACACCTCCCTCCTGGGCTTTGGAAAGTGACAGCATCCTGACATAGATTATCCCGAGTGAATCTCCACCCCCCCCATCTCTCCCACTTCCTCTTTCGTCATCCTCATCATCTCCTCTATGGGTGCTGCTAAGTGCCCTGTGTCTTTGAGCTCTTTGCTCTCCTACTTTTAAGGCATGCCTGTCTTTTGTATGGTACCTAATACAGCAACATATAAGATGATACTCAGTAACAGATGTCTATAGAATTTTCAGCCATAGAACATGAGTGTGCATACATGTAAACTTTATGAGACATAAAACTCCCCTTAGAAATCAGAGGCATGCTTTTTTAGACCGGAATTTCTTTCAAACTAAGAAAATACACTGTGATACTTTCTCCTATCCTGGAATAAGAAACCTGTTGCCCCTTGGAGTTCCTGTATTCCCTGTGCCACAATGATAAGCTTCCACAAGGATTTGAAATAAATAAATGTGTCTCAATCACATGCTACTAAAAGAATATCCATTTTTTATTCTTTGTTGCTGGGGAACATTCAAAGAGTTCCAGGACTTTTAAAGTGCAGCCAGTTTACAACAAGTGAACCCCCTAAGCAAGTTATTAGCACACTTGTAGATTAAACCAATTGATACATTAATTCTCTTAAACATTCATAGCAGGTGATAAAATAGCAATAAACTTTATTTTTAGTGCATAACTCAATTTCCATAATTCCTGGAATCTCTGATTGAGTATCTAGTGCTCCCCAAAGGCCTCCTTAAAATACTTATTGGCCTGGTCCCAGTGCATACATTAATCAAGCTATAAAACAGGGAGTTATCATTTTTAAAGAGACCTTGGAGAGTCATTGAAGAAAAGGCAACTGACACTTCCATAAAGACCCTGCAATAAGAGATGAAAAATCAAGGGAAGTCAATAACTAAAATGAGATTGCTTAAAGTTTATTGCTAGATAATCATTCCTATCTGTTAATATATGCTTGTGTCTCCTAGTTTTATATCAATGAATGAAGTCCAGAAATAGATTGTGCTGACAGACTTGGGTCACTGAGAAACACGGTTGATAACTTTGAAGTCAAAGAGAGTTGATAGTTTGGGGTGGAGTTGGGGGGCATTTTGATCTTTAAACATTAGTACAGCAGAAGTTAAACATTTTATTTTTGAACCATGCCAACAATGAAAATTTCTCAATTAGCATTTTGCCCAGTTGTCACAAGATCCTCCATGAGCAATCTGCAACTAGTTTTAATCTCCCTTCAGTCTTGAAACATTTGCCATTTTATACTCAATATTTGTCTTCTGTAATGCTTCACTTTATTATTTCAGTGCTGATAAAATTGTAGATGTTAGGGGTTAGGCTGAGTTTGAGAGGGCAAAAAACAAACAAACTACATATTGTAAATGGGGAAGCCTTTATAGACAATTAAAACTTGAAAACTAAGGAAGGATGAATCTTTCAGATTCAGTTACTCAGTTATCGTTTTAATTTTTCCAATCTTAATTTCAGTTTGCCCATAACCACATGAAAATTATAAGCATTTTCGAGAGTATTTCACCCAGGATACACATTTTTGTTTGAAATTTTGCCCAATATACACACTTTTTTTGCAAGTAATTTACCCTAATATACACATAATTGTGCATACTTTCCCCTACAATATGCTTTGTTCCATACGTTTTTTGTTTGGAGAACTCTGCTGCAAAATTCAGAGAAGTGTGACTTTCTAAAAGCAGCTGCACTTCATTCATGTACTGGCTTGGGAAGCGTGAATTGTTATTGAAAGGCCCTTTTAAAAGAGAGAGAGAGAGAAAAAACCCCCCCTATATTACACTATAATAGAAAGGGTAATAAAAAAAGGGAAATCACTATATTTGCTAATACACAAAGGCAAAGATGCAATGAAAACAACTAAATAATACATACTTCTTGCAGTAACCTTTATTCTCACGGTCAAATACCCTATCATTTTTCAATGAAATGAAAATGCCCCCCCCCCCCAATTGCTGGGGAGGGGTGAGTGTGAGAGCCTCCATGTGTGTGTGTGTGTTAATACATGTAAATAATAATATTACAGAATTGTAGAAATGGATGGCACCACAAGGGTCATCTAATCCGAACCCCTGCAACCCAGGAATCTTTTGCGCAACATGGGACTTGAACCCACAACCCTGGGATTAAGAGTCTCATGCTCTACCGACTGAGCTATCCATGCTGTCTGGCCATGTGCAGTGCAGTACGGGATGGTGGTGCGTGACATCACTGCCCATGTTGCTGCTTACTAGGAGATAGAGCAGTGAAGTGGTAGCATGCTGCAAATGCCCCAGTGGAGCCAATCTGGTGAACATGCGCATGCTGCATATATGGGTTTGTGGTGCATGTGTGCCGTACCCCCCCCCCCCACGCACTGGCATGTGGCCCCCAGAAGGCTGGTCATGAAAGAATCTGGCCCTCGCTCTTGCTTTATGCTTTCTCCCTTAGCATATTTTTGTCCCTATCCGTTTTTAAAAGACGTTGCTTTGCCAATAAAAAGGCTCCACGCCGTATAAATTTATCTATTTCCGAACACTTATTTATTTCACAATGCCACCTTTATCACATGCAAATCATAAAGCGAGGAAGCTGGCATTTGTTTATGTCAACTTTTCCACAAACGCTTCTCTATCCTAAAATGAACTTTTTCCTCTTGACTCCATTAAAAAAGAAAATTATATTTGCTTTCTTCGGTTTGAGGGCCAGCCAGATGAAAAGGCATCAGATTCCTTGATGAGTTGGTGGAGAAAAACCTAAGGCATGGGGGGGGCGGGGTTTTGGCTTTCAGGATTCCTTCACATTAACATTATTCATGTTCCTTCTCCGGGTCCCCCGTTATGGGTCTGCCATGACGCACCTTCCTTCAAGTCCCTCATTTACCTCCATCTACTTGGCACCAGTGGCGTAGCGTGGGGGGTGCAGGGGGCCCCGGCCGCACAGGGCGCAACATCGGGGGGGGGGGGCGCACTCGTACTCGCAGCTCTCTGCCCCTACCTGGCTCACTCACTCTCTCTCACTGCAGTGCTGGCTGTGCGAATCCGATCCGAGCCGCTGGGTCGCCGCCCACTGTGGAGGGGGTGGGTGCCAGGCGTGCGGTGCGGAGAGAGAGCGAGGGACTATCTGGGGGAGGGACAGTGCAGCGGACGCCCAGCGCAGCGCTGAGCGCGGGAGAGAACCACACCAGACCAGACCAGGCAGCAGCAAGAAGAAGCTGGCAGCGGCGGCAGGTTAGGGGTTAGGGGGCGCAAATTACTTGCCTTGCCCCGGGTGCTGACAACCCACGCTACGCCGCTGCTTGGCACCATGTTTTCTACAGATAGAGGCTTGGCTCAGACATAAAGCTGCCCCTCCCAGGACACTGTGGTTGGCTGGAATTTCAATAAATCTGAGCTTGGGCACTCCCTGCTCCCCTAGCTTGAGAGGATATGCCATGGTTTGTTAATGTCTAAACTGTCCTCAGGGCCAGCCCACCCTTGAGGCAAAGTGAGGTGAGTGCCTCAGGTGGCAGGTTCTGCATACCCCTCAACTGTCCCGCAACATCTAAGGATTCCAGAAGCCACCCCAGCTTCTGATTGGATCCCAGGAGATCCCATTTTAGCTCCCATGAGATCACAGCTCCAAAAGGCACCCGTTTTGAGGGGTTCTGTTCTTGCGCAGGAGTGTCCTCCCTCTGAAAGGTGCATGTCCCAATTTTCCTCTGAGGCGTGTTGGAGGGTATGGTTCTGAAGGCAGCAGATCTAGATATAGGTCTTTATTTTCCCCTTGTCCCCAGTGTAGATCTACGCTTGCCCTTCTTCTCTAGCAGGGAAGGGCTGCCATTTTGTGGTTTGCCTCAGGTGCCAAGACGTCTTGGGCCGGCCCAGTGAGGTACTGTGGACTGCTCTGTTCTGAGGTCTCAGAAGGGCAGTTAAGAAGCCTCTGGACTGACTAGGCCTGGTTCTGACAACAGGTCTGTATAATTTACAAACCTTATTATGTCGGGGCCACAGTAGACTTACCATGGCAGGGATTACACTCTCTTCTCTGGCAGGGATTACACTCATCACTTCTCAATCATAGATATTGTTCTCTTAGGTTTAGGCATAACCTGAATGGGTATTTATAGTTTTAAGCCCCACCATGCCTAAAACAGAATATGTGACTGTTACCATAAAGCACCAATGCTGCAGCAAGCAAAGGCTCCAGCAGCTCAGTCAGCTGCTTGTGGCTGGAAAGCCAGACAGGATGTTTGTGACTGTTGCCATGGAAACAAAGGGGCAGTCCATTCTGTACTGAGCACCGGATGTTAGCTCAGTGTGTGTGTCATATGACCTGTACTGGAAGTACATGGGTGGAGTTTCTTCTTGCTGTTGTCGAGTGCAGACATGTTTCTCTGTACTGATATGAGAGACAGAAATAAAAGATGTAAATAGTTTTCTGTCTGCTTCTTTCCCCTCCCTGGGGGACACCAAAGGGGAGAGAGGAAGAACGGTGTGTTCCTCTCACACATCTGAGAAGAATCGCCGGGACCTCGCCTGCTTATCAGCAGAGTGGAGACGCGGGGAGGTCGACAGGAATATCTGCCCGTGCCTACGCTGTGGCACATTCCTCTGACCCAGGCAGAATTCCAACAGTGGTAGCAGAGGATGGTTGCTGTTTTCTTCGATCCATCGGACATCTGTATGAGAGGCTGGTGAATTGTCCTCCTCTGCTCCATGGAAGCCTGATTTGAGAGGCTGATTCTCTGCAGCCAGAAGCTGACCAGAAGAAGCTGACAGCCAAGCCGATGCTCAAGGTATGAGACTTTAAGGGCTTAAAAGTGTGAATGCAGAATGATTTATTCTCTGCTTCACGGAGAGCGTGTGTGGGAAAGCAGCTCCAACTTAGAAGAGGCCTGCATTCCAGGCATTCTTGTGGTTTCCTGTCCGAGGAAAGGAATGCGCTGTTGCTAAGCAACGTCCTTCAGTCAAGGCTGTGCCTCAGAGAGGAGAAATGGAAAGTTACTCGAGAGGGCTGGACAGTCAGACTATGCCTCAGAGAGGCGAAAACAAAGTTTTGTTATGACTAGGTCCTCACGAACTGCTGGAAGGGACTTTCCAACGCAGCCAGTGTCAGAGTTGCCAGGTGTCAAGAGAGTAAACAAGCCAGCTATTGGATTTTAGAGGCTTGTGTTTTAGAGTCAATGCAAGGACTCAAAATGGATGCCAAGAAGGGGGGAGGCTTGCCTTCTCCACCCCTCCTGACCAATGACAATTATTCATCTTGGTCTGTAAAGATGAAGGCCCTGCTGCAGAATCAGAGACTGTTTGGGGTGATTGAGAATCCCATCCCAGCAGCACCAACGCGTGCTTGGGAGTCACAGAATGTGAAGGCTAGGACTGCTATAATTCTGTGCGTCTCAGATGATCAATTGGTGCATATACAGCATTTGGAATATGCGCAAGAGATTTGGAACACGCTGTGTACAACGCATCAGAGAGATGCTGGTTCTTCAGCGTTGCTATATTTTGAGAAGTTGACCA
The DNA here is from genome assembly GCF_964188305.1 of Podarcis bocagei. NCBI lineage: Eukaryota > Metazoa > Chordata > Lepidosauria > Squamata > Lacertidae > Podarcis > Podarcis bocagei. The sequence continues at coordinate 71,518,395 of NC_138135.1, forward strand.
ATCTGAGATTAGCGCCTGATGGAGATGTTCAAGCGCACCTGACAGAAATGAAGTTCCTGCGTCAACAGATGGTGGAACGCAATTTCCGTCTACAGGAGGAAGTGTTTTGCTTCATGATGATAAACAGCCTGAATAGGACTTACAAGGTTGTTGCCAGTCAGCTTGGTTCGCTACCTGCTCAGGATCTGACCGCGGAAAGGGTGTGTGCCGTCGTCCTGAACGAACACGACAGACTTGCTGCACTGGAAGTGAAAGACAGAGGGAGGCAAGAACAGAGTTCAAATCTTCCCACTGCTGATGCTACTGGAGAGCATGCCGTAGCATTGAGTGCCGTCCGATGCTACAATTGTGGACAGACTGGGCATCTACAGCGAAACTGTAGGAAGCCGCGACAGTCAAAAGGAGCCAAGAACAGCTCTACGAAGCCTGAGGCGTCAAGCAAAAGCCGTACCAAGTGTCAGGTGAAACCTGCAAAGGCTATGATGGCGAAAGGAACCACGCCAGATGTTGGGAACGCATTCATAATCGATACCGGCGCCACGAAGCATCTCTGCCCACACAGAGAACTGTTTTCGACGTTGAGGAAGCAAAGCTTCACTGTGAAACAAGCCAACGGTCAAGAACTGGAAGCGACCGGAATTGGAACTGTGTATCTTGAGAGTCTGAACTTGACTATAAGCGATGTTTACCTGGTTCCAGAACTGAAATTTAGTCTGCTGAGTGCTTCGCAGATTGCAAAGAAGGGACTAAAACTGTACTATGATGCTAAAAGATGCAAGATCTACAAAGATGGAGAACTGTTTCTTACTGCCAAAGAGAAAGATGGACTGTATTTGTTGACTTTTGATCAAAGTGATTACATGAAATGTAATACTTCTGATTCTAACGAAATTTCTCTTGCAGGTCTGACCAGTGTGGACACCAAGAAGGTGGCCAAGAAGGTCCACAGAGCTTTTCAGCGGGTGTATGCTGATGTGATTGGCCCTCTAGAACCATCTAGGGGCGGTGCAAAATATTACCTTGTGTGTGTTGATTGTTACACTAATTATTCTTGGGTTTACTTGATGAAGAAACCGCAGGAAACTTTAGAAAAGTTTCAGGAGTTTTGTGACAAGGTTAAAAGTATGCATGATGCTAACATTGATTGTCTTTTCACAGATGACAAGCCAGTTTTTCTTTTACAGGATTTCCAGAGGTTCCTGGATGGAAAAGGGATAAGACACAAACTTGCTAGTTCCGAAGAAGCATGGAAGAAATGTGTCTGTGTTAGGGTGAACAAAGAATTGCAAAAGGGGATGCATGCACAATTGCTGAGTTCACATTTACCACATGAATATTGGGCCGAATCTCTAGTGTCCTATCTTCACGTGTGGTTGAGAAAAGTCTCAACAGAGTTGGGATGTTCTCCTTTTGAGAAGCTGTTTAATAGAAAACCTTCAGTTGCCTATTTTAAGGTTTTCGGGTCTCATGTGAGAACAGAAGCTCCGAGTGGGGTAAAGAATGCCAGAGGCATTTTCGTGGGTTATGAAAAAGGTCTCTACAGAGTAATTTTGTCTGAATCTGGTCAGGTGATTCTCACAAAATTTCTAGAGAGTGCTCCTGAACAGGAGAGAGTGATTGTTCACACTTTTTCCACAGATGATTCTGATGATGATGATGATGAGTTTGATCTTATTGAGTTCAGTGGTACTGATGATGATGACACTGATAGCTCAGACAGCTCAGTTGTCACAGTCATTGAGAGGAAATCTCAAATAATGACTAGACCCTCAGAAGAGGAGGATAAACCACTGATTAAGCTTAGTACTGGTTCTCCAGAGTGTTCAGAGGCTGAACCAGAAAGCAGAGAAAAGTTGCAACCCTTACGAAGGTCTGAGAGAGAAACGAAGGGTGTACCACCCAAGAGGTATTCAAAGGAGTTTGCTAACCTAGCATATGTTGCTGTTGTAAACGACCAAGGACAGATTGAAGCTGTGTCTGAGTCAGAGACAAAGGCACAACAGAGAGTTGTTAACCAAGGAAATGCGAAGTCACACAACCAGAGAGGTACATTGGTTAAACCAGTGGCGGGTAGTTCCAAGGGTGGAACTGAAACAACAGGGGAATGTTATAAGTATAACAACTGTTTGTTTTCTTCTCTGGATGACGCTTTGCTCGCAGCACGCATTGATACTTTAGGGGGAGTATGTTACCATAAAGCACCAATGCTGCAGCAAGCAAAGGCTCCAGCAGCTCAGTCAGCTGCTTGTGGCTGGAAAGCCAGACAGGATGTTTGTGACTGTTGCCATGGAAACAAAGGGGCAGTCCATTCTGTACTGAGCACCGGATGTTAGCTCAGTGTGTGTGTCATATGACCTGTACTGGAAGTACATGGGTGGAGTTTCTTCTTGCTGTTGTCGAGTGCAGACATGTTTCTCTGTACTGATATGAGAGACAGAAATAAAAGATGTAAATAGTTTTCTGTCTGCTTCTTTCCCCTCCCTGGGGGACACCAAAGGGGAGAGAGGAAGAACGGTGTGTTCCTCTCACACATCTGAGAAGAATCGCCGGGACCTCGCCTGCTTATCAGCAGAGTGGAGACGCGGGGAGGTCGACAGGAATATCTGCCCGTGCCTACGCTGTGGCACATTCCTCTGACCCAGGCAGAATTCCAACAGTGACAAGGGCTATATGTATGTACTGTACATGCATGGACATTTGTGGTGCCCTTCAGCTGTTTTTGACACTTTGGGCTGATGGGAGTTGTAGACCAAAACAGCTGGAAGGCTGACGTAGCATTTGCCCACCCGCCTTTTCAGGGGGGACGAATGAGAAAATCAAATGTGCATTCAACCTTTGTTGTATATCTTACATTTTAGGTGTGCTGGGTGCAAATAAGGCCTTGGCCCAGTATACCTGATGGAGTGTCTCCATCCCCACTGCTCAGCCCGGAAACTGAGGTCCTCCTCGGAGGGGCTTCTGCTGGTTCCCTCACTGCAAGAAACCAAGTTACAGGGAACCAGGCAAAGGGCCTTCTCGGTAGTGGCGCCCTCCCTGTGGAACACCCTCCCTTCAGATGTCAAGGAAATAAGGAACTACACAAGTTTTGGAAGACATCTGAAGGCAGCCCTGTATTGGGAAGTTTTTAATGTTTTATGTTTTACTATGTTTTTATATATGCTGTAAGCTGCCTAGAGTGGCTGGGGAAACCCAGCCAGAGGGGCGGGGTATTATTATTATTATTATTATTATTATTATTATTATTATTATTATTATTTTTAAAGAGTTGTCTACCAGCTGTACTTCTTGCAGATATGCAAAATGTTCAGATATGAATAATTATCCTGTATACTTTGAGATTGGGCTATTATACCAAAAGAAATTATGGCAAACAACCACTAACATTTAATGATAATATTAAATGATGCTTCTGAATAGTAGAGGCCCTTTCAAATAAATATATTTTAAAGTACTTAAACGGTACTTTATTCAAATATACAATATTTTACTACAAACACAAAACAGCAAATAGGAAGCTACTCAACCTTCTACTTGTTCCGTTTATTTGAGTCTACACAAGTGTAAGCAGTGAATGATAATACATTTTCATTTTTGATGTGCTAACTTGAATTTATAATGCTTATCTAATTCATCTAATTACGAGAAGCAGAGCATCCATCACTATCTTTTAAGATACAGCCTGGTTCAGTTGTGCTGTGACTGATACGTAATAAAACTATTAAAAACCGATTTGTTTCTTAATTAAAAAACAATTTGTTTGATTAAAAAGCACAAATTGTTTCTTAATTTTCTCCACTTACTGTTCCTAATTGATTTGGATTCGTTTAAGACATGCTTTTAATCTTTCTTTTGATTTTTAAGAAGGCCGGTTGCCTCTGTCCATTTCATACCCTGACACAAAAAACCTTTGGTTTTGGGGTCGTTGTTTTGCAAATCTTTGCATAGACTCCTCTATTCAATACCTTTAAGTAGAAACCAGAATCCTGCAAATGGGTCTGATGAAATGGGAAAGAGTGAATTTATTTATTTTATTGAGCAAAAAAATTATTTACTGCATGATAGTAATAAAACCTCGGTGGTTTTAATTGTAAGATGCATTCTGTTACCAGGTGAACTTCAGCTCACACCTGTGGGAAAGAACAACTAAAGCAGATTTGGTGAAACAATTGATGTGACATTGGTTGTGTCTTGGTGCTGTGCTTTTCTGCAAGGCAGTTCAACAATCAAGTGGGAGGGTCCAGGAGATCAACAACAACAACAACAGCCCTAAGCAGCCTCATAACGGCATTTCCCTGCGCTGCTCTGCTTTCGCCAGAAGCGGCTTAGTCATGCTGGCCACATGACTGTACGCCAGCTCCCTCAGCCTGTAAAGCGAGATGAGCGCCACAACCCCAGAGTCGTTCGCAACTGGACTTAATTGTCAGGGGTCCCTTTACCTTTAATCAGCCTCACAGTGTCCCTAAAATGTTGCCATGCCCAAGGTGGGGATATTATTTGAGGCTTGGGGAGAGGAAAAGGTGAACAGCAAGGTGCCCCATGATATTCTTGTAAAGAAGCTGGTAAAATGCGGTCTTGACTATGCTACCACTCAGTGGATTTGTAACTGGCTGACTGACCGAACCCAAAGGGTGCTCATCAATGGTTCCTCTTCATCCTGGAGAAGAGTGACTAGTGGGGTGCCACAGGGTTCTGTCTTGGGCCCGGTCTTATTCAACATCTTTATCAACGACTTGGATGATGGACTCAAGGGCATCCTGATCAAATTTGCAGATGACACCAAACTGGGAGGGGTGGCTAACACCCCAGAGGACAGGATCACACTTCAAAACGACCTTGACAGATTAGAGAACTGGGCCAAAACAAACAAGATGAATTTTACCAGGGAGAAATGTAAAGTATTGCACTTGGGCAAAAAAAATGAGAGGCACAAATACAAGATGGGTGACACCTGGCTTGAGAGCAGTACATGTGAAAAGGATCTAGGAGTCTTGGTTGACCACAAACTTGACATGAGCCAACAGTGTGACGCGGCAGCTAAAAAAGCCAATGCAATTCTGGGCTGCATCAAAAGGAGTATAGCATCTAGATCAAGGGAAGTAATAGTGCCACTGTATTCTGCTCTGGCCAGACCTCACCTGGAGTACTGTGTCCAGTTCTGGGCACCACAGTTCAAGAAGGACACTGACAAACTGGAACGTGTCCAGAGGAGGGCAACCAAAATGGTCAAAGGTCTGGAAACGATGCCTTATGAGGAACGGCTAAGGGAGCTGGGCATGTTTAGCCTGGAGAAGAGGAGGTTAAGGGGTGATATGATAGCCATGTTCAAATATATAAAAGGATGTCACATAGAGGAGGGAGAAAGGTTGTTTTCTGCTGCTCCAGAGAAGCGGACACGGAGCAATGGATCCAAACTACAAGAAAGAAGATTCCACCTAAACATTAGGAAGAACTTCCTGACAGTAAGAGCTGTTCGACAGTGGAATTTGCTGCCAAGGAGTGTGGTGGAGTCTCCTTCTTTGGAGGTCTTTAAGCAGAGTCTTGACAACCATATGTCAGGAGTGCTCTGATGGTGTTTCCTGCTTGGCAGGGGGTTGGACTCGATGGCCCTTGTGGTCTCTTCCAACTCTATGATTCTATGATTCTAAGTCTATTTTAAGAATGTGTGTAACTTCCATATGACTTGCAATAACTGGAGATATAGATATTATTCAAGAACAACAATGCCTGGTTTGAAACACATTGGTAAGGAGGACAATTGCTCCCCTGTCATCCTATAATGGCGCCCCAGTCAGAGTCTTCTCCAGCAACTGCAGACTATGTTTACTCTGATATTATGTCTAATTCTACTGGACTTACTACGAGGTACGTGTGCACTGTATGGCCTGATCCTTTGTGTATTTACTTAAAAGTAAATTCAGTTAATTCAGTGCGTTTTGGTAGTATGTGTACATAGAAATACAAGTTTTGAAATTATGATCTATTCCCTCTTCTCAGGGTTTCACCTGCAAAAGAAATGTACAAACATATCAGATTCTATGTGAACTCTCAGATAATTTCTGAGATGGCTGTCTCCTGGTATCCCTTGATCAACTCCAGGGTTTCAAGGTTAAGATTTCCTAAGGTTGCAAGTTTAACACCATGGAATATTTAGGTAGGCTTTTTTTTTGTTTTGTTATCCAAATCAGTTGTTATAGAAATCAATTTATACAGAGCAGGCTCTTCATAGCTGAGCAGCCACCTCTGCAAATTCCAGGGTTGATTTACTGTTTCCATTCCACACAGTCTTTTTAGTGGAGCATAAAATTGAAAGGCTTATGTCAAACTCATTGGCACGTGGACACATTCCAGACAAAATTAATTTTAAGGGCACTTACAGGATACAAAAATCTAAGCGATGCTTTACAAATCCACGGCACAATTTACAGCACTTTAGGAAAAAAGGCTTGCGCAGAAGAGAAGATTGGATGCTTTCTAATCTATCAGAATCTCGTTAGCTATAGTTCAGTTTGGAGAAGGCAAGGAATGGCAGGAATCGTTTCTGGGTGACAGAGGGAGATTCCTAGTGTTCCTTACCTTCTCTATACTGCAACACAAATGTTGATGACAAAAGTGCTTGCGGTTCTGCAGAACTTTGTGAAAGGGGAGGGGCAGAATTGGTTGTGACCAGCAAATAACAGCAGTTAGGAAAGCAAGAGCCAGTGTGGTGTAGTGGTTAAGAGCGGTAGTCTCGTAATCTGGGGAACCGGGTTCGCGTCTCGGCTCCTCCACATGCAGCTGCTGGGTGACCTTGGGCTAGTCACACTTCTCTGAAGTCTCTCAGCCCCACTCACCTCACAGAGTGTTTGTTGTGGGGGAGGAAGGGAAAGGAGATTGTTAGCTGCTTTGAGACTCCTTAAAGGGAGTGAAAGGCAGGATATCAAATCCAAATCCAGGTCAAGTTTTGTGTGGAGTCCTGCCAATAAAATATGCATATCAACATTTTAAATGCGGACAGTTGCTTACCTCCTTGCCATGCCTCTGCTGATGACACCACAATAACACAGAGACAGAAGCAACACAACACAACACGAGCAGCTGCCTCTTCTCTCCTTTCTTCTCCCCAGAAATAACTCACTCCTTAACTGTCCATTCAGCAATGGAATCAGAGGTTTGTTTGTTTTTTAATCTGGGGGAACACGTCCTCCAACTGCTAGGGAAAGCTACCTAATTTGGCTCCTATCGACTTTCTTTTTTTAAATCTTAGCACACCTCCTAAAATCAACCTGCAGGTCTGTAAATATAAAAAACTGCCTAGTTAATACTTAAGTTAAGGTTGTATAACATCCACAAATCCTCACTGCTTGTTGTAGAAACCGGGCTACTATTGCATTTGTACTACCTTACATTTGCCTGAATGCCACTCCCTACTAACAACCAACTGATTAATAAACTTGGATTGAATTGTCTGATACCAGGGGCAGTGCAAATGAACAGGTGCTACTGATTCTATTTGTCTCTGTCCACAGGGGTGCAGTCTCTCTACGAGTGGCGTTTTCTGGAATCTTCCTTGCAGTATTGCCAAAAGTAGCTCAAAAGTGGTGTCATCAGCAGAGTCTTGCTCGCGTGTACACCCTTGCGTTGATTCGGGTTGGTCAAATGTGAGAGGTTAGTCGCCATTGGCTGTGCATTGGCAAAAGATGAAAGCTTCAGTAAGAGCCTGAGATCGAACACTGAACAGTATGTGCAACAAAGGTCCTAGAGAAATCATTGAAAAGCTTCAACCACTGTAATTTCAAGATGGCTAGTGACCAGATAGCCTGTGATGAGCATTGGCAGGTCTTCACTTAGAGACAGTGTCTCTGTAAAACTTCTACTGCTGTGCACAGTGCAAGGAAATGCTCCGTTCTGGCTGCATGCCTTTGAATGCTTGCACATTTCATATCTCCCAATAATGAAAGGAAATAAAATCAAACTAATAATTCCAGGGACCTATTTGGCTATTCTGACTTCCACAAATGTGTACATAAGATTCAACACAGATTCTATTAATGGTTGGAAATAAAGATGAAAGAATATTGATACATTTACAGTTTAATTGAAAGGGCACGAGTGCAACTGGGATTTTAGAGTTCACAGAAACTGTACAGTACACTTCAGTGCTACATGAGTTCTTGACTTTGAGAGAAAATATATTCTCTTTCAAGATTTACTTTCAAGCTCCCCAATTATAATGGGTGCCCTAGAAAAATTTGCAGCATATTGTCAGCATCTATCATCTACAACAGATAGCAATAAGTAATATATCTAGAGAACTGCCCAAGATAATCAAGATTCTGCACAGTAGGAAGCCACTATAAGACCCAAGCGTAGGTAGATTCCGGTAATGTAAATTCTTAGATTAATTAGCTGGCTGTGAATAGGAATACTGAATAAAAATCTTACATTAGGGAGACTAGAAGGGGGTCGTTTCAAAATGGCTGCCTGGAGGCAGAGATGTGTAGGAACAAACAAGCGTACTCCTTAAACTACCGTATTTTTCGCACGATTGGACGCACCGGACCATAGGACGCGCCTAGTTTTTTTGGGGGGAAATAAAGGAAAAAATTTTTCCCTTTATTTCCCCCCCAAAAGCAGGTCAGGGAAACCGAACCAGGTCGAGGAACAGCGGGATAGTGGCGCTGCGCCTCCCTGCTGTCCCCCGAGCTTGTGGGGCTGGCTGATGTCTGCCTAGCGCGCGGGGCGCTCTGCTTCAGGGCGCCCTACCCGCTGGGCGGCAGGCTGCTATCCGCAGCTTGGGGAGCCTTGTGGGGAACTGCTGCAGGGCTCCCCACGCTGCGGATGTATGCCTGGCGCGAGGGGCGCTCTGCTTCAGGGTGCCCCACCCGCCGGGCGGCAGGCTGCTATCCGCAGCGTGGGGAAGCTTGCGGGGAGCTCCTGCAAGGGTCCCCATGCTGCGGATGTGTTCCCAAAGCGCCGGGAGCTCTGCTTTCAGGGCGCCCGACGCTCCGGGAAGCAGGCTGCTATCCGCAGCCTAGACACGGCTAGCGGAGCGCTAATCCCGAAGCTTGGGGCGTGCGGAGCTCAGCGTGCCCCAAGCTTCTGGGCGCCGGCAAGGTCTCCGCTAGCCCTGGGAGAGCCCCGCGACGTTGCGGGGCTCTCCCAGGGCTAGCGGAGACCTTGCCAGCACCCAGAAGCTTAGGGCGCGCTGAGCTCCGCACGCCCCAAGCTTCGGGATTAGCGCAGTGGTCCGCTAGCCCTGGGAGAGCCGTGCGACGTCGCGGGGCTCTCCCAGGGCTAGCGGAGACCTTGCCAGCACCCAGAAGCTTGGGGCGCGCTCAGCTCCGCACGCCCCAAACTTCGGGATTAGCGCAGTGGTCCGCTAGCCCTGGGAGAGCCGCGCGACGTCGCGGGGCTCTCCCAGGGCTAGCGGAGACCTTGCCGGCACCCAGAAGCTTGGGGCGTGCTGAGCTCCGCACGCCCCAAGCTTCGGGATTAGCGCAGTGGTCCGCTAGCCCTGGGAGAGCCGCGCGACGTCGCGGGGCTCTCCCAGGGCTAGCGGAGACCTTGCCGGCACCCAGAAGCTTGGGGCGTGCTGAGCTCCGCACGCCCCAAGCTTCGGGATTAGCGCAGTGGTCCGCTAGCCCTGGGAGAGCCGCGCGACGTCGCGGGGCTCTCCCAGGGCTAGCGGAGACCTTGCCGGCACCCAGAAGCTTGGGGCGCGCTCAGCTCCGCACGCCCCAAACTTCGGGATTAGCGCAGTGGTCCGCTAGCCCTGGGAGAGCCGTGCGACGTCGCGGGGCTCTCCCAGGGCTAGCGGAGACCTTGCCGGCACCCAGAAGCTTGGGGCGTGCTGAGCTCCGCACGCCCCAAGCTTCGGGATTAATGCAGCGCTCCGCTAGCGGTGGGAGAGCTGGGTCTCCCTCTGCTAGCAGATAGCTTCCTGAAGCCTGGAGAGCGAGAGGAGTCGGTGCGCACCGACCCCTCTCACTCTCCAGGCTTCAGCGAAAGCCTGCATTCGCTCCATAGGACGCACACACATTTTCCCTTGCTTTTTAGGAGGGAAAAAGTGCGTCCTATGGTGCGAAAAATACGGTAGCTAATTACTGGAGGGAGGCAGATCTGGTATAGTTCGTCAACAATGAATTTCTGCAATGTGCCTTATGTGTATTCCAAGGGAAGGATCAAAGGCGAAGCGGGAGCCACAAGGGAAGGCTGAGAGTGGACAGAATCCAGAATTATTGTTTGGGATCTCTGTCAAATACTTGGTGATGGAGAGGAGGGTTTGAAGGGGGAAGGGCCAAAGGTCACTGGTAGAGAATCCGCTCTGCATTCAGAAGAGCCTCGGTTCAATCCCTGGTCATTGGAGACCACGCTGAACTATATGGACCAATGGTCTGACTCTGTATAAGGCAGCTTTCTATGTTTTCCTAAAGCAAAGAAGGTATCTAGAATGTCAGTGGGATTTGCCTTTCCCAAACATGGCTGATGAGTGCAAAGGCATGTGGGAAGCAAGAGGAGTTCAGTGTGCATCTTTGGGTAATGGTTTCAACCACAATGGGTGTTAAGGTGTTGGCCAGTGGGTTGCACAGTGGCTCATTCATGGTGCCTATCCAGAGGTCTTCACCGCCAAACTTTCCAGTGAATAAACCAGACTTTGGGCAAAAATTCACAGGATGGTAGATATGTGCAAAACTCATGTTGCCATAGTCCATACACTCTTAACCAAGAAATATGAAAAGTTTGTCACGGCTAAAAATTGGCCACTGTTTCTTTAGTGCTTAAAAAGCTGGGTCAGCATGAGTCAGCGGCCTGCACCGGGTTGTATATATAGAGTGAGAAATGTTAGTTTGGGTTGGTTGGTTAGTGAAAGCTGGTAGTGTTGATGTGTACAGTTGGTCAGTCGCTTTTGCAGAAAGACTTTTAAGAATAAAAGCAGAAAGTACTCTGCAAGGATATTCTTCTCGTGGACTCTTTTATGCCAACAAGGGTCCAAGGACCAGGCTGAGGCGACAAAGGGAGGTCAGAACCCCCCTTTTTTTAAACAAACACTGACAAAGTTTTGTCCCTGGTACTGAATAAGCAATTTATGATACACTTCTCTGTTTATATCCACAGAATCACCGAGTTGGAAAAGGGCCTTGTGAGCTATTGATCTAATCTACCGTATTTTTCGCACCATAGGACGCACTTTTTCCCTCCTAAAAAGCAAGGGAAAATGTGTGTGCGTCCTATGGAGCGAATGCAGGCTTTCGCTGAAGCCTGGAGAGTGAGAGGGGTCGGTGCGCACCGACTCCTCTCGCTCTCCAGGCTTCAGGAAGCTATCTGCTAGCAGAGGGAGACCCAGCTCTCCCACCGCTAGCGGAGCGCTGCATTAATCCCGAAGCTTGGGGCGTGCGGAGCTCAGCACGCCCCAAGCTTCTGGGTGCCGGCAAGGTCTCCGCTAGCCCTGGGAGAGCCCCGCGACGTTGCGCGGCTCTCCCAGGGCTAGCGGACCACTGCGCTAATCCCGAAGCTTGGGGCGTGCGGAGCTGAGCGCGCCCCAAGCTTCTGGGTGCTGGCAAGGTCTCCGCTAGCCCTGGGAGAGCCCCGCGACGTCGCACGGCTCTCCCAGGGCTAGCGGACCACTGCGCTAATCCCGAAGCTTGGGGCGTGCGGAGCTCAGCGCGCCCTAAGCTTCTGGGTGCTGGCAAGGTCTCCGCTAGCCCTGGGAGAGCCCCGCGACGTCGCGCGGCTCTCCCAGGGCTAGCGGACCACTGCGCTAATCCCGAAGCTTGGGGCGTGCGGAGCTGAGCGCGCCCCAAGCTTCTGGGTGCTGGCAAGGTCTCCGCTAGCCCTGGGAGAGCCCCGCGACGTCGCACGGCTCTCCCAGGGCTAGCGGACCACTGCGCTAATCCCGAAGCTTGGGGCGTGCGGAGCTCAGCGTGCCCTAAGCTTCTGGGTGCTGGCAAGGTCTCCGCTAGCCCTGGGAGAGCCCCGCGACGTCGCGGGGCTCTCCCAGGGCTAGCGGAGACCTTGCCGGCGCCCAGAAGCTTGGGGCACGCTGAGCTCCGCACGCCCCAAGCTTCGGGATTAGCGCTCCGCTAGCCGTGTCTAGGCTGCGGATAGCAGCCTGCTTCCCGGAGCGTCGGGCGCCCTGAAAGCAGAGCTCCCGGCGCTTTGGGAACACATCCGCAGCATGGGGACCCTTGCAGGAGCTCCCCGCAAGCTTCCCCACGCTGCGGATAGCAGCCTGCCGCCCGGCGGGTGGGGCACCCTGAAGCAGAGCGCCCCTCGCGCCAGGCATACATCCGCAGCGTGGGGAGCCCTGCAGCAGTTCCCCACAAGGCTCCCCAAGCTGCGGATAGCAGCCTGCCGCCCGGCGGGTAGGGCGCCCTGAAGCAGAGCGCCCCGCGCGCTAGGCAGACATCAGCCAGCCCCACAAGCTCGGGGGACAGCAGGGAGGCGCAGCGCCACTATCCCGCTGTTCCTCGACCTGGTTCGGTTTCCCTGACCTGCTTTTGGGGGGGAAATAAAGGGAAAAATTTTTTCCTTTATTTCCCCCCAAAAAAACTAGGCGCGTCCTATGGTCCGGTGCGTCCAATCGTGCGAAAAATACGGTAATCACCTGCTTGATGCAGGAAATCCAGGGCTTGGGCATCTCCAACAGATAGGCTTTGCTGCTGCTGCTGCTGCGATAATGTCTTAATAAAAAGTTTCAAAGAAAATGCTGTGCTTGACAGTCTGGTGTGACCTGGCAGAAAACGTTCAACTGAATCTGACAAGCAGGAAATCAGTCTTCTATGGTGAGATCTTGCAAGGAAAGAGTGGCTAGGTGTCTTTCTGTTTCTGTGCATTCCTGGTTAGCACAGACTGGCATGTCTCTTCTGATTTTTCATGGCCGTCAGGGGCTGTCCCTTAGAGAGGTAGTCCTTGCCCTGTCTACACAGACCCCACAGCTACCTCTGAAAAGAAACATAGCACCAAAACAGAAATCATCATTATTTCCTAGCCCTGGGAAGAGGTAAGGAGGGCAGGAATAATGAATCCTAGCTGATACCCCAGGTCACTTTGCAAACTAAATTGATTTGTCCAAAGTAGAACAAAAAAGCACCCTGTTTTCACCTCCATCCAAAGAGCATGGCGGAATATATAAGAAAACAAAAAGGAATCCAAATGAATTTGAGGCATGTTTCATGCAGGGCCCTCTGCACTTATGGATCAGCCTCTATTTTACACCTGCTGTGAATAACCATGGGGTGCTCTCTGCTTATTCCAAGTGGGAAGCAAGAAGCAGATCAGAAGATAGTTCTCAAAAAAGAAGCTGTGCATGTGCAATGCCAATCACTACTTACCGTTTGAAGAAAGCAGTTCCCGTTTCCATCACTCACTCAAGAAAAAAAAGGCAGGTATTTGTTGGATTAATTCTCTTAAATCACAAGTGCAGGTATGGGTAGAGACAATGAAACTGAAAACACATCTGCCAAAACTGAAGGTGATGTGACAGAGCGGGTAACTGGGAAGCTTATTTCAGCCTGAGGTGGAGGAACCAACTGAGAGTTTAACTTTGCCCAGAAAGCTAGTTTCTATCCTCCTGCACCCATCTCTGTTCTCTTATCCAGGTAACCAAACAAACCCCTGTGTTGCAAAGAGAATGTCAGCAATGTCTAGGCAACACGATGACCATGTACACAATCTTTTATAGAATTCCTTCAAACTATAACAAGTCCAAAATAAAATCTTTAGTATCAAAGTCTCTGAAAATCTTTAAATGAAGCGAGGTACCAGACTTTGTACGATGAAAGACAAGCTGTAAACCTTTGTGTATTCAGCAAATATGATGTCTAACACTGAAAAGTGATTCCTGCCATTGACCACTGTTTCGTAGAATTCTTCGTCAGCGTGGTGGGAGGATATAGAATTGCTTCATAAACCCATCTTATTTCGAATGAATGTATGTAAATGAAAATATTATTACATGAGCACTGTTCCATAGCATTTGATATTTTCATGGTTTGAAGGAATTCTATAAAAGATTGTCTATTGCGTATGTACATGGTCGTGTTGCCTCTTATCCAGGTAAGCAAGATACAGTGGTGCCTCGCAAGATGAAAAGAATCCGTTCTGTGATTCTCTTCGTCTAGCGGTTTTTTCGTCTTGCGAAGCAAGCCCATTGAAGGATTAGCGGATTAGCGCTATTAGTGGCTTTTAGCGGCTTATCAGCTTATCGGATCAGCTGATAAGCGGCTTAGCGGCTTAGAAAAAGGGGGGGGGGGAAGGAAAAAACACAGCACGAACTCGCAAGACATTGTCGTCTTGCGAAGCAAGCCCATAGGAGATTCGTTTTGCGAAGCACCTCCAAAATGGAAAACTCTTTCGTCTAGCGAGTTTTCCGTCTTGCGAGGCATTTATCTTGCGGGGCACCACTGTACATTATCAGAACTCAAGGCCAGGGAGGGGGGTGGTCTGGGAAGGGTTATGAGAGCCAGACAGAGAGGCGTTTAGCTCCCAGGCCTGAGGTCCTCCCCGTCCCTTGGTGATAAATGAATACAGACATCATTGTCTGTGAGGCGCATGGCCATCCCACTACCATTTTTGTCCAGTTATTTGAAGTATTTAAAAATCCCGCATCAAGAGGGAGCCAGGCAAAGCTAATGATATTCCTGCTAATTTGTGTCTTTCTCATAGAATGAGCAGCCCATTTAATTGTCCAAAAGTGTTTTTGCAGGCACAGCAGTAATAAGCACTGCAACTTCCCCCCTAGGATCTGTTTTCGATGCTCAGCAACCCTAAGTCTGCCACAGCTATAAATCTCTGCGGACATTAGTATAGTGATGACAGGTAAACATACATACCTGTGGCACTGTCTATAAATTGTATATTTTGGAAAGGCAAAATTCTTAATGGTGTTTTCTCAGTTATGACAGAGTGCCGTTGTTGCCACCAAAGTATCCGTTGGGGAGATGGTTGGGTTTCTGTTTTTCTCACTGTGCAGATATCGTGTAGGATTGGTTCATCACATGTCTATGTTATGTATTCCAGCACCGACTGTTGGAATCACGGGAGTGGATGCTTACTGTACTCTGTTTCCGTTTGTTTTTGCTTTCACTCATGACTCCTCTCCGAGGAAGACAAGAGAGAGAAGACATGTCTTCCTTTGTTCTGACTTATGCTTAATGAAGTAGCTTAGCGCTTACAACCCCAGCCTAGCTCCGACTGCGTTTTATCTCTGCTGGACTCTGGATGTGTGCTCAGTGTCTCCAAGGCATGAGTCACTGCAAATCGTCAGGGAAGGTGGTTCAGAACTCCCTAGAGCTGCGTGCTGCACCCTGATGGGATAGACAGGCTGGAAACTTTCCTGTTGTATGCTTGGGGATCGTCCTAGCCCCCGGCCGACCCGACAGAGATGCGGTCAGGGAGGGAGCTGATGACATACTTAGTGATGCCCTGCCTTTTTGGACAGGTTACCTGATTCCTCTCTCACAGGCCCATCAATTCTTCACTTCCTCTTTGTAGCCACAGCATATGCTCAGTTATATTTTATTTTCACTGAAGCACAACTGCCCCAATAAAAATGAAATTAAAATGCATGAACAAGCAACTGCTGAAAAGGAAAATTAAGGAATTTCAGGGCCCACAGCTAGCAGAGAACAGGAAATATCTCATCAAAGGACCGCTTCATTAATGCCCATGACTGGAAGGGAACAGGAAATGACAAAAGGCCAGTTTTGGTATAATGATGGCAAAGAGAAAGTGCTACTTCATTAAATGGAGAGACTTCCGTTAAATGGAGAGACCTTTGCTGCACACCTAATCACTCTGAACTGAATGAGATTTATTTATGGGTAAATATACTTATTATCGTCGCATGGAGATAGCCATTTGTCAGGGAATTGCCATCGGAGCTAGAGGCGGAGAGAAGGCTCCAGAGGGATGCCGGAGAGGGTCCCAGTAGGGAGAGAGGCAGCCCATCTGCTGGGGAAGGAAATCAGCGTAACACTAGTGGAGAAGGGGGGCAGATGGGGGAATCGGAGAGGAGGCTCCAAGAGAGCACGGGTCCTCCGCTGCCCACACCCTCCCTGCGCAGAAGACTTCCGCGCAGGAAGAGTAGGAGGAGACTAGGCGTCAAAGAACTTCTTTGCTGGAAGAAGTTCAAGAAACGCCCACTGACGGATTCTGCCAGCGACTGAGACAGCCACGAAGCTGGAGGCTGTCCAGACAGAAAGGGTTCAACCAGGTAACCTAGCCAGGAGTGGCGGCAACTTACGCACGAGCAACCCCTAGAACCATTACACCATTGATGGACTTTTTGTAGAGAATTCTGTATTTCATATATATCCTGCCTTTCATTCAAGGAGCTCAAAACAGGGTGCATGTTCCTCCCCACAATTTTTCTTCTTCACAAGAACCCTGTGGGGCAGGTTAGCCTGAGAGTAGGTCACTGGTAAGCTTCATGGCTGAGCAGGGTTTCCCTAGTCCTAGACTGACACTCTAACCAGTGGGACCACATGTTTAATGTCATTTCCCTAAAAGTGCAGATGAAGTGGTAACACTAGAAGAAGAAGAAGAGTTTGGATTTGATATCCCACTTTATCACTACCCTACGGAGTCTCAGGAGGGACGCGGGTGGCACTGTGGGTTAAACCACGGAGCCTAAGACTTGCCAATCAGAAGGTCGGCGGTTCGAATCCCCGTGACGGGGTGAGCTCCCGTTGCTCAGTCCCTGCTCCTGCCAACCTAGCAGTTCGAAAGCGCTTCAAGTGCAAGTAGATAAATAGGTACCGCTCCGGCGGGAAGGTAAATGGCGTTTCCGTGCACTGCTCTGGTTCGCCAGAAGTGGCTTAGTCATGCTGGCCACATGACCTGCACACCAGCTCCCTCGGCCAATAAAGCGAGATGAGCGCCGCAACCCCAGAGTCAGCCACGACTGGACCTAATGGTCAGGGGTACTTTTACCCTAAGGAGTCTCAAAGCAACTAACAATCTCCTTTCCCTTTCTCCTTCACAACAAATACTCTGTGAGGTGAGTGAGGCTGAGAGACTTCAGAGAAGTGTGACTAGCCCAAGGTCACCCAGCAGCTGCATGTGGAGGAGCGGGGAAGCGAACCCAGTTCACCAGATTATGAGTCCACTGCTCTTAACCACTACACCACACTGGAAGTGGAGATAAGACCCCTCTCAGGGAAAAGAAAATTTATTTATTTTTAAATAATTTTTTTTATTGATTTTACAAAGTTTTTATAAACAATACAAACAAATAAAAAGACAAAACAAACACGTATAAATTCATCTCCTTTTTTCATAAACCTCATTTCTCTGACTCCCCCGAACCTCCCCTTTCTGCATCCCAATTCCCAAAATTATTTCAGCAAGTCTTAAATTAGATTTTTATCTAGTTTAGTTCCTTATTTGTTCTTTTCTTTTACTTAATCTTTTGTCGCTGTAATCTCCTTTTCTTACTAAGAACCTCAACATTTTAGCATTCATTAATTTTGTAATATTTCTTAAGATAAATTTTAAATTTCTTCCAGTCTTCATCCGCCGTCTCTTTTCCCCGTTCACGGATTCTGTCGGTCATTTCAGCCAATGTCATATAGTCTATTACCTTCATCTGCCATTCTTCCAAGGTGGGTAGGTCTTGAGTCTTCCAATGCTTTGCGATGAGTATTCTTGCTGCTGTTGTCGCATACATAAAAAAAGTTCTGTCTTTCTTCGACACCATTTGGTTACTAATGCCCAAGAGAAAGGCCTCTGGTTTCTTAGGAAAGGTACATAAGAAAAAGCCATCTTCCTTGGAAGGATACAGCACAGAGTATTTTCTGCTATTTGGTTAATATCCATCCTTTAAATATGTACTGCACAGCTGCACATCTTGCTCATTTTAAACATGCTACCTGCAAATCTCCTTTCTGTGATTAATCCATTATACTCTTGGTGACACGATTTGCACTTTAAAATTTTGATTTAATTTCAATTACAGCAACCTGTGGAAACATGTTCCAACGGAGGCTATGCAGAAAGTTAATTGGATGATCACTTTAGAATGCCTGTGCCGTTACGAAATTTTCCAAAGTCACAGGTGTGATACAGAAGGGGGTGGGGGGCAGTAGATGAAGCATCTTTAAATGAGGAATCCACAGGGAGGCATCTTGTAGGGTAAGTACTATGCAATGCACTGACACAGACAGGCGGCTTATGAAGGACATTAATCAAGGGGAAAGTGAACAGGAAATGAGATGCTTCAGGCCACAAAGGCTTTCCAAATGGCATCCTTAGCAATAAAGGAAGACAGAAGTCTGGAGGAGGGAAATAAAGCAGGGTTTTCACAAGGAAATAAATGGAATTGCCCCAGAACATCCCATCTGTCAATGAGGAGGCTTTCTGTTGCTCAGAGGTGGTCAGTGAACCACGGGGGGTGGGGGAAATGAGGTTTCTTTAAATATGTTTGTTAAAGCATACTTCCAAACTGGCCTGTGGCAAAAATAGTGCTTGGTTAAATGCAACGAAGAACCGAAGCCATCTCAGCAGTGTTGAAGGGTGCTTGTGTGAAAAGAGCCTCAGAGGAAAGCTATGATAGATCATCCCATGCCCTCAGGGCCAGGACTAGAAGCAACTAAACTAGCGGAAACACTTCTTCAAAAGGAACCTGTACAACCAGTACTTCTCTGGCCTAAGGACGCCATGTGCCCCAGTGCAAATGGAAGAAGAGAAGAAGAAGAGTTTGGATTTGATATCCCGCCTTTCACTCCCTTTAAGGAGTCTCAAAGCGGCTAACATTCTCCTTTCCCTTCCTCCCCCACAACAAACACTCTGTGAGGTGAGTGAGGCTGAGAGACTTCAGAGAAGTGTGACTGGCCCAAGGTCACCCAGCAGCTGCATGTGGAGGAGCGGAGACGCGAACCCGGTTCCCCAGATTACATGACTACCGCTCTTAACCACTACACCACACTGGCTACTTCTCCTGCTCTACAGAAGTAAATGTCTAGTGAAGGCCATGTCCTTTTGAACAAAGAGGAACCTCTCAGTGAAGGCAAAGCACTTTGAACGCGGCAGCTTTTATGTCAGGCTCAGCTTGAGCATGGTTGTAGCTAAGGCAGCCTCTCAGCGCTGCCCTCATTCAGCCAGAGCTATGCAAGGAACCGTCCAGGATTTGCTCCCTTGGCCTCTGCCGAAGTCAGAGCTTGCATCAGAACACATCTCTGGTTTATTTGGTGTGTGTGTTTTTTAAATCTCAGTGTAATTTCTGTTTGACTAATGGAAGTGTATTAAAGTTCTCTAGAGGCTGACTGGCAGCACTGCTGTCTGCTCTTGCAAATCATGGTTGTTTTAAGGGAGTTTAAGGTAGATGGATGGGTGCCACTGATTCCCCAGGGAACGGTTGTTTAGTTTTTAGAGTCTACCATTTCTTATGTTTAGCTGCCCATGACATTTTTGGTTGTATGGATTTTAACATGTTTAGGTAAAAGAAACCCACTTGTACTTACCAAATGGCTGAAGTACCGTAAATAATTGTGTTGTTGTCTAGAAAGACATTGTGAAATCCAGCAATGCCACCTGAATGCCAAGCTTTCGGGGGGTGGGCAGGAGAATCTGCTTATATAGGGCACCCCATGCAGCCTTGCAAACAAGTCTAAAAATAATGAGACACATTTCTCTAGTGCCTTATGTTATTCAAAGTGCTTTGGGTTGGGCCCATACAAATTTAGGTGTACTTAGTTCCTATTGAAATCAACATTTCAGCAGCAGTTTTGGCAGTAGATGATGACAAATCATAAATATTAATAGACATTTGTCTTCTTTCTTTCTTTTTTTAAAACCCACCTATGATGAATGCTTGTTAACTTGATTCCCTTGTTTTCTTTTCATTAAGGGAAGCAATAGAAATAATCAAGAATTAACCTCCTGAAGAGAGAGAAGCCAGACTCAAACGGTACTTAATCCTTGAGAAAATTAAATGCTGAAAACCAGAAAGCTGCAAGGTTAAGGGGGCATAGCTTTGTTGAATGCTTAGCTGCGCTTCTGATCCTGCAGAAATGTTAAGAGTGCAACCAAGTGAGACTGTGGGGGATCCATGATCAAATCTCCCTTTTGGGGGTGGTCATATTGGAGACATTGCGATGGGGAGAGTTTTTAAACATCCTTCTTCCCTGCACTACTTTATATCAACATTTTATATCTCTCCCCAGTTTGAAGCTATCATCCCTCTCTCCCCCCCCCCCACTCTAGCCTGAAGCTCCCATTTGCTTTCCCTGTGTGTGTGGAACAAACAGGCACCATATAAGTTAGACATATAAGTACCAAAATAGGGAAAATATAATCATATCTCAGCTGGGAATGTATGATGTGAAATTGCCTGTTTCTATTTTCATACCATCTCATGAAATTTCATTTGGGGGTGAGTTCTTGTCACCTTAAAATATAAATAGACTAAGGAACTATAAAGCCCAAGCAATTCCCATAAGCTGCTAAAGTTTTACTTACTAACGCTGCACATATGTTATGAAGCGAGACTTAAAAGCACTGTTTTGCCCCCATTTTGGACACCATGTAATGACTGATCCATTGGGGATGCAGAAGGAGCTTCTAAATCATCCCGTTTAGTGACTGACCTCTGACACTTGCAGTCTTACCAATGTTGCTGGACTCCAACTCCCATGATCCCTAACCAGAGGGCATGCTGGGAGAGACTGATAGGAGCAGGACTCCATCAACATCTGGAGGGATGCAGGTTATTTATCCCCATTTTACCAACAACATACATGCACACCTTTTTATCTTACTCTACAAATGAGTATCCTGCCAACCTAGCAGTTCGAAAGCACAAAGTGCAAGTAGATAAATAGGTACTGCTCCAGCGG
Organism: Podarcis bocagei; assembly: GCF_964188305.1. Lineage (NCBI taxonomy): Eukaryota > Metazoa > Chordata > Lepidosauria > Squamata > Lacertidae > Podarcis > Podarcis bocagei. The sequence continues at coordinate 71,539,208 of NC_138135.1, forward strand.
GAAGGTAAATGGCATTTCCGTGCGCTGCTCTGGTTTGCCAGAAGCGGCTTAGTCATGCTGGCCACATGACCCGGAAGCTGTCTGCAGACAAATGCCGGCTCCCTCGGCCAATAAAGCGAAATGAGCGCCACAACCCCAGAGTCGGTCACAACTGGACCTAATGGTCAGGGGTCCCTTTACCTTTACCTTTTACAAATGAGTAACAGGTGCACAGAGAGCACTGGGAAATGTGTGTCAGGGTAAAACATAGGCCTGCCATTACAAAAGATGAATTCAGGTAAGTCAATTTCCACATGATGCAGCTTTGTCAACACTGCATAGTGGGATTCCCAGAGAATGGTGGCCAGTTATCATGGCCCCCAAGTTTTTCAAGTAGGTTTGATTATAAATTTAAGATCTGTACGATTAGCTTAGCCAATGCACCCCCTAGTTGCAGCAGCCAACTGTCAGTCAGCCTTATTCTTGATGTGCACTTATAATGAAGCTTTCCTTCTCTCCCTATTTCCCCTAACCTCTGATGGTAACGGTCCTAAATACGCTTAATTAAATACTCAATGATTGTGACTAGATCTGGCCTACCTAGTGCCCTTGTCCAAATGATTAACATCATATTTATTCCTCCCACCCCGGAGGGGAATCATCTTGGAAACAGCCACGCTGTGAGAGAAACTCACAAACGTTTACGGCCGGGGGCATGGCTTGAGCGCTCTGCAAGCTCTGACCCACCAGCCACCCAAAGGCCACACTGCTGTGGTTATAAATCACCAATCCAGACCAAATCATCACAAGGGGTACAGCAAAAAAGGGAACGCAGGCAAAGTCTCAGATTGTGTGGGAAGAGCCCTGCAGCGCGGTGGGATTTAGATAGCTGTCAGAAAAGCAGGGACATTCAGTCTTTACAACTAGGCCTGATGCTCCTGTACAGAGCCTTCTTCTAATAAAGAGGTAAGTCCACTTACTTCATGTGATTTACTGTATGCTCCCGACTGACTCCTGATCCCCTAAAGGCAGCAGCGGAGAATGGTGACACGGATTGCTCCCATTTGCAGCTACTTCCCTATCCAGTGTATGTGTGGATGTGACAGGGATGGCATGAGCCTTGCTGGAAGTTATATGGTTTGGGACGATCTGGAAAGGAGGCTCTAAATGTCTAACGCTGGGTAGATTACGCAATTTCGGAAACGTCTCTTAAAGAGAACAAACTGCATAAAACATAACAACCGCCAAGGCATCTTTATCTCGAGTGAGGCTTTTATTGGTACCTTCAAGAGAAAGAAGGATTGCTCCATGAAAAGAAATGTGCTTATCTCTCGAGACACGCTTCTTGAGCTTTAAACAGTTATGCTCAGTGCTAAGAAAAAGTATGTTCAAGGCCCAAACCACTTTCTTGAAGATACACAAAGAAGCCATCAACTCAGGAGCGGGGAGCCCCACAGCTTACTTGCCCATGAAAGAACAGGGTCAGCTTTGTTCATGTGAACGAAACAGGCCTGGAATCAGCACCCGGCAGAATGGGACATTTGTCAGGGCCCACATGCCACCGGGGCCTATACCTTGCCTGCCTTCCCTGCATCTGCTGCCACTCGGACCCACTGGCTTGCTTGGGGGTCGGGGAACATGATCTGCTATGGAAGGCCACTCACAACTGGGGGGCGGCAGCTGATAGGTGCCCCACCCCCTTGCCCATTGGGTTATCTAGTGGCACCAGCAGTGCTATAACGGCCAGTATTATGACCATGCATTTTTCCTCATACAACACGGGAACAATATTTTTGCAGGGTTCTTTGCACAGCATTCTAGATTAGGGATGCCTGAAGAAATCAGAAACAAGTGTAAAAACTATTTGAAACGAATATTCTGAGATAAATGTAAGAAAACGAAGAAATAGCAATAAAAGGATCATTTTCATTTTGAGCACAGCAACTTGTTCTGACTCCAGTATATACTAAACATTTGCAAACCTACCTACAAGAAAACTTTGAAGAAAGCAAGAAACTGAAGCTAGGGGGTGGAATATCAGATGCGATGGGATAATGGAATGGGCATTCTTGTGGGGTTGCCAATGCACCCATGGTATATGTGTTTGTTGTGTGAATTGCCCGTGCATTTTAAGGCAATTCTTAATTGATTCAAATGTATTCGTGTAATTGCTGTAATGACGTTTAATTGTGCAATTAGTGTAAAGGCATGCAATCATGTAATTAGGGTGTGTAATTACAATATGTAATAATATTAGACTGTTGTACAATCCTGTTTTTTAACTGTAGAAGAAGGAGAGAAAAAGAGAGATGCGTGTGGTATTAAAAACATCAGTGTTCTGAAATGCATGGCAACATAAAAATGTATCAGTGTTAAAAGCTCCCAGGAAAAAGGATTCGTATATGAAATGCTAATAGCACTGTAATAGTGCTTCATTAGGGCACCGTAATTATTACAGAATTGCTGCAAGTGAAAATGGGGCTTGATATTGACAGAAAGGTAATTTTGGTCTGATTACCAGGAGGCTTGTTAAGGACTTGTTTTGGGTCTAATGACCCAGAGGGGCACAACGTCTGCCAAAGTTAAAGAGAGGAAACCTCTTTTGAAGGTGCACTTTCAGCACCAATCAGTTGATAAGTTGCTGGGGGCGGGCCTTCAAAGAGACAGGCTGTAACACCCAATCAGCTTTTAAAGTGAAGTCCCTTTGAAGTCTCTGCAGAGGGGGAAAGATGCCATTAGTCAGTTTGTGTGGCTCATCAACACGGAAAGAATTGTGGAAGCTCAGACTTAGCGGACTCTACAATTCCTACATATTATTATGCACGCCAAGAGAAGGCATTGCAAATCAACCCTAGGCATCCTCTTATAAAAGACATGCTCAGACATGTGCAAGCAAATGAAGCTTGAACGTTGCTGTGGCTTCCTTTGCGGCTGCTACCCTAAAATCAGGGCATCGGCCACCAGATACAAAGGGATATGGAGAGAGGATGGAAAGAAGCCCTTCGTCAGAACATGAACCCTGGGCCAGATGAAAGGGTGGAAGGAGAACCGAAAGAACCGGAAGAGGATGATGAAGAGGAAGAAGGAAACAGAAGCTGATGAAGATGCTGAAAACAGAGAAAAGGGAGCCCACAGATTTTTTTAAAAAATGATTGTAAAGTGCACTCTCACAAATAGCACCCCGTATCTGGAATGAAAGAGGAAAGTGAAATAGATTTGGTTCCCTCCTCCCCACTGTAAAATGTGATGGGAGAGGCTTAGGGTTACGAGCAGCAGAACTGCATTCTGTAAACATGTAAATGTACTATTTAACTGACTACTTGGTGCTATAGTATGCCATGGATTCAAAATCAAATTGTTCACACCATTTGCAGTTAAACACCTCCCACCAAAGAACAACAACAACACCAGAAGCAGTTTGGATTCAAACAGTTTCCTCTACTGCCTCTCCAAAGGGGAAAATGCACAGATTTTGCTCTCTCTCTCTCCAGAAAGATGTTTTATTTTTACAGTGGTACCTCGGGTTAAGTACTTAATTCGTTCCGGAGGTCCGTTCTTAACCTGAAACTGTTCTTAACCTGAAGCACCACTTTAGCTAATGGGGCCTCCTGCTGCTGCTGCGCCGCCGGAGCACGATTTCTGTTCTCTTTTTTTAATAATAATTTTTATTAATTTACAACACAGATATTCAATTTTATCCAATTTTTAACAAATAAATTCTCTCTTTTTGGACTTCCTTTAGCTTCTCTGACAATCATCCATTTTTATCTCTTAATTACGCATTCCTTCTCCTTAGTATTGTCATTAGTCTTCCCACCCACTTCTATTTTTTTTTATAACAATACATCTCAAATTTCACAGTGCTTCTTGAAATTCCACTAACGTTGTTTGCACATCACATGTATTTTTCAGATATTCTACAAATTTTCCCCAGTCTTCGATGAACTTTTGGTCCTTAAGATATCTAATTTTCCCAGTTAGCTTGTCCAGTTCTGCATAATCTATCAGTTTCAATCTCCAATCTTCAATCGTCGGCATTTCCTCTTGTTTCCATTTCTGGGCCAGTAAAATCCTTGCAGCTGTAACTGCATATTGGAAAAGTTTACAATCTTTTCTTCTTATCTCATTTCCTGTAATCCCTACAAGAAAAGCCTCTGGTTGCACGATTTCTGTTCTCATCCTGAAGCAAAGTTCTTAACCTGAAGCACTATTTCTGGGTTAGCGGAGTCTGTAACCTGAAGCATCTATAACCTGAGGTACCATTGTATTTAAATGTGTAACAACCCCACAACAGCACAGTACTCAGTTTCTCACGCATGAACGAACAATTTTATCTATTGCATTTGCAACGGCCACTTATTTGTATCAGAAGTAATAACTGACTAATCAATGTTCTTCACAATATTATTGGAAAAAAGTGCTTTATGATTTGCAAAAGAAAACAAGAATGGGTTTTGGAATACATTCATTACTGGTATTATTCTGACGAAGCCAATTTACACATTGGCTTGTTCATTCCAATGAATGGCTAACCCTTATTTGTGCATGGATAACATTTCAGGTTTTTATGCTAATCACTCCAAGCCCAACGCTGTGTGATGCCTCTATTGTACCTGCTACTATTAGTGTTCCTAATTAAGGAATTATTTACCAACTATTAGCAGGTCTTTGATAGCTCACTGACATGTTAATTATGGCTAATTGAGAGTTTGCACAGACATGATTCCATTTCCATTCTTGTATGAAACCTTCCATAAATCCATTGTCAGTTTAACTACAATGAATCTAAATTACAGCAGAGTTATAAATGCTCTAAAAACCAAATTTTAGTAACTTGCATTGCTCTGCTTTTTAATTTTAAGTATCTGTCGCATTATTCATGGTTTCTGTACCTTATGTTAAGGGGTGATATGATAGCCATGTTCAAATATATAAAAGGATGTCACATAGAGGAGGGAGAAAGGTTGTTTTCTGCTGCTCCAGAGAAGCGGACACGGAGCAATGGATCCAAACTACAAGAAAGAAGATTCCACCTAAACATTGGGAAGAACTTCCTGACAGTAAGAGCTGTTCGACAGTGGAATTTGCTGCCAAGGAGTGTGGTGGAGTCTCCTACTTTGGAGGTCTTTAAGCAGAGGCTTGACAACCATATGTCAGGAGTGCTCTGATGGTGTTTCCTGCTTGGCAGGGGGTTGGACTCGATGGCCCTTGTGGTCTCTTCCAACTCTATGATTCTATGAAGTCTGGTCTGGATAAAAGACTCACAGGAGACGTGAGAATAGGATGCTGCTCCAATGATGGTCATTCTGAAGTGGTCATTCTGTTTGGTTGGTTTCTCCAAGCCTGGCTCCCCTGATGAAACTGTTGGGGTTTAAAGGGGCCGTCCTATTTCTCAGGCACTGGACCAGGAAGAACAGCAGAGGCTCCTGCTGCCCTTGGATGTGGTGTGGCAGAAGAGGAGTGCCCTCAAAAACTGTTGAGGGTTCAGAGGAGTCCTCAGAGACCAAGATGAGGGGCATACATGCACTATCAGGCCGTGCAGGTGACCTCACTGTTGAGTCCTGTGACTCCCAACAGGGGCCTCTGGCAAAGCAGTGACGCTCTCTCTAGGGATTGTCCCTGAACCCAGTTTCTCCCTTCCTCAATGACACCCAACCCCTCCTCGAAAAACAGAATTTCCTTAGTTATGACAGGAAGCTGTGGAAAGCTGTGGCACTATCTGCAAGATTAATGCATTCTTTTTTCACAAGATAAGGTACCTCTGCGGATCTTTGAACATTCTAAAGTGCTACATAAATATGAACTGCTTTCTGAAGAAAAATGCATCTCTTTATGAGGAATGGGTTGTGTGGGTGTGTATGGAAAACTAAACTAAGACTGCAAGACTAAACCTTAATATGAAACATACCTTTAATTATCCTTCTGAAATCTAATATATGGGACAAAGACATCCCACCATTTATTTATTTTTGGGGTGCTAGGCCATCTAGCATCACATCGAGAGGAAATGTTTTGCCCTTGGTACCCTTTTCTCTGTGAGAATAATAGGCAACCACTGGCTGAGGTAGGAAAAGCTGAAGAAGTGCACTTTTAGAAGACACTGTTGGAGTGGAGGCTGAATATGTTCTCTGCCCCCTTAGCTGCCCAAGAAAATGCAAATCAAGCTCATGCCCACCTCTGCAGCTCCACCTCTTCATCTACAAAGCATCCTAGGTTCTTCTTCGCTACACTAGAGCAGGGCTGAGGAAACTTCAAGGTCTCCAGGTCCCTCTGTCAGGCCCTTGTGACACTTCCTAGTCCACATCCCCTACCCTCAGGGAAAATCCCTCAATGCTCCTATTCTGCACCCTTCCTGAGTGCATCTTCGGGTTGGAATGTGTCCTTGAACCACGTTTGTGCCTCTTTGTTTGCCTGGATAGAAAGATGTGTGTGACGAGTGCAGGAAGCTCTGACTTTCAATGTACAAAGGTGACACATGTGGTTCCACCCCACTTTTGCCTCTGGGTCCTCCACCCAACACTGGGATGGATGCAGCCCCTGGAAGGATGCTCATAAGGGAACGAGGCCCTCAGGGCTGAACAAGGTTGCTCATCCCTGCGCTAGAATGAGTCAGAGAACTGGGAACTGTCATTCATCTTGGTAGATGGATTTTCTCTGGCTGATGGAGCGCTGAAGCCAACTAATACTGCATACTGTCAGTGTCTCCATTCTTAAGCAGCAGCATGTAGGGAGAGCTTTAATCTTGCACTACTTCTGGCTCCTGCTGAGGAACCTCTATTCATCATCATTATTAATGATATCACAGCATATTAAAGTTCTCTCTTACAAGCAAGGGAGCTGATAGAAAATGTCAGGCTGACTCGGTTCTTTGGAATTAATATCCAGGAGCAAGATGACTTACTTAGAAAATCTCTTTCTGTAGCAGGTGACCAAATATCCAGAGTTTTATTTTGTCTAGGAAGAGCTACTGTAACGTGAGCTGCAGAAAACTACAAGAGGTTTACACGTTTAATGCTCAGTTTTAGCCAAAGTACAGCTTGCCAGTTTTAGTGTAAACTCTGGGATGTAGAAGTGGGAGAGGCAAGGAAAGCTTTGGAACTTCAGTGGGATGAAATCAACTGCCTGTGTGGGTCTGTCCCCTTTTCTACCACTGGGTTGGTTGGTTTGGGGCTGATGTTCCACCACCTCAACTACTGATGCAGTGCCTAGCCCGTTCAAAAATATCACATGACACAACAGATCATACGAGACAGACATGGTGAACGGTCCAGCTTAAAGCCCCATTGTCTCCCAGTACACTGAGAAGGTTGCAGCAATGAAATGACTGCTACAACAACTTGAACATGTGAAGAACACAACAAAACACATTAGGGACTACTCTGTGGGGTTGCACCACCATGATTTCACCACTACTACCAATGTGGGTGGCGCTGTGGTCTAAACCACAGAGCCTAGGGCTTGCCGATCAGAAGGTCGGCGGTTCAAATCCCTGCGACAGGGTGAGCTCCTGTTGCTCAGTCCCTGCTCCTGCCAACCTAGCAGTTCGAAAGCCCGTCAAAGTGCAAGTAGATAAATAGGTACCGCTCCGGTGGGAAGGTAAATGGTGTTTCTGTGCGCTGCTCTGGTTTTGGTGTTCCGTTGCACCAGAAGTGGCTTAGTCATGCTGGTCACATGACCCCAGAAAAACTGTCTGCAGACAAATGCCTGCCCCCTTGGCCTATAAAGCAAGATGAATGCTGCAACCCCAGAGTCGTTTGTGACTGAACTTAACTGTCAGGGGTCCTTTACCCTTTTTTTACTGTGCACCTAGGATGGAAAAAGACAAGCCCTGCTGGCTGTCTCATGATCTAGAAAGAGACTGCACATGTGAAAAACAGGGATTTAATATACAGTTGTACCTTGGTTTAAGAACAGCCCTGTTTCGAACTATTCAGTTTACGAACTCTGCAAAACTGGAAGTAGTGTCCTGGTTTGCAAACTTTACCTTGGTCTAAGGATGGAATCCGAACAGCGGAAGGGCACCGGCGGTGGGAGGCCTCATTAGGGAAAGCGAGCCTTGGTTTAAGAACGGTTTTGGTTTAAGAACGGACTTCCGGAACGGATTAAGTTCATAAACCGAGGTACCACTGTACTGGTACAGAGACACGGGCTTCAAAAATAAAAGGGCACAAGCTGTATCAAATACAAGGCAGAATTCTTGCTGAGCGGTATTTAGATTGAGGCGGCTGATCAGTGACTTCACATAATCCCCAAGTGATTCGCACACACTGTCAGAGTGAGGAGCCTGGGAATGGCTCAGAATGCCAAACGGATGGCAGACGGTGGATGTTCAGGTGTTTTTGCAAACCAGCGCCAAGGAGATTGTACAAGGTTACCTAGCAAAGCACTTGCAACTAAACCCTCTCCCTCTCCTCCCCCCCCACTCTCTCTCCAAGACAAGCAACACTGGAGCACCAAAAAGCTGAGTCTCCTACAATTGCTGATTTTTATATAACATCTTGCTGAAATGATGACAGCGTGGAGAATGCAGCTTCCATGCGAGGAAATAGCAGGCTGTTTTATTTTATTCTTCCTGGGTCTAGGACTGGATTGTCAGACTTCAACTGATTCTGCCAGAAATCGGAAGACGTACCGTATAGATCTTGGTACTGTAAACATTTCCCCATACGTATTACATTCCCCAAGCTCAATTTCCAACGCCTATCTCTCACGGCCACATCCAGATTTGAGAAGGCCCTTGGCACTGCGTCCTCTCGATGGATAAGATGCCCCGTTTGTAGGCAGCTATGGATTGCCATTTTGAAATTTCCCATAGTGCTTTGGAGCACCCAGTGTAATAGAAGGCCCAGTTGTTAGTGCTGATGAGCCTATTTGGGTGCTCTGGCCCAGACAGCTGCCTGCGTTTGTTGAGTTCTGCCCCTGGGCTCACTCCCTCTAGAGGTATGAAATTATTTTGTGGCCTTAGGAAAGCCAGTACAGTGGTGCCTCGCAAGACGAAAAGAATCCGTTCTGTGATTCTCTTCGTCTAGCGGTTTTTTCGTCTTGCAAAGCAAGCCTATTGAAGGATTAGCGGATTAGCGCTATTAGCGGCTTTTAGCGGCTTATCTGCTGACCGGATCAGCTGATAAGCGGATTAGCGGCTTAAAAAGGGGGGGGTGGAGAAAAAAAACCAGCAGGAACTCGCAAGACATTGTCGTCTTGCGGAGCAAGCCCATAGGAAATTCGTTTTGCGAAGCACCTCCAAAACAGAAAACTCTTTCGTCTAGCGAGTTTTCTGTCTTGCGAGGCATTCGTCTTGCGGGGCACCACTGTATTTGTAGCCAATTTAAATGATTCATCTCTAATGTTTCAGTTTTACACTGATTTGCAGCCCTAGTATTTACCAAGCCCCAAACAAAATAAAACCCCTTTAAAATACGTCATGTCTCCGGAATGTTCATTGTGTGCCTTGCAGACTTGACAGCTCATCTAGGACGCCAAGGGACCCATATTTACTTGTATTTAGAAGACTGGCTGACAAGATCTTGGGAAGAACAATCTGCCCTTCAGACAATCTGTTTCTGTTTCAGCTGTGGAGCAAGAAAAAGGAAAAAAAAGCAGCCGCTTTCAGCCCATCTCAGCTAATACATTTAACAAGTCAGGATCATTTTCTCACCTGCCACAGAGCCTATTATTAAAACCCTACCTATGCTGGGCGTCCCAGAAAATTTCTACTCACCCTGTTTTCCAGTTTGGATTGTGATCAATGCAGCAGCAAGTGGTCTATGAAAAAGCCACTTCCGACCTCAGGAGGAGCTGGTGTTGCGGGCTTCACGCCTCCAACACACACGCGGAGGCTGGCTTCCAGCCCCGCGCGATCAGGGGAATCCTCGGGCCGTGTCATCGGCTGGCTCAGGGGGTGTGGCTTGCCTCATTTAAGGCAAGCGCGGCCTGGGATCTCCCTCTTTGGCCGCTCAGCTTCTTAGGTTTCCCACCCGCCCGCCCTCCAAGGTTTCCCTTCTGACCTTGCTATGGACCTCGGTTGGTCGCCGTTAAGGGGCCTGGTAGGAATTTTTTCCATTTGGCAGATTGGCACTGGCCATTTGGTTTTTCGCCTACCTCATAGCAAATCGTCACAACTTCTTTGGTTTTGGCGGTTAGGCATTGGTAGGGGTATTGTTATGTAGATGTGTTGGGGGGGGGAGGAGTGCCATCACCTCCCCCGAATATTGAAGGGTAGTCTGGTAAAGGATTCCAGGGGGCATGGCCTTGTCTGAAGCCTATGGAGGTCAGGGCCTAAAGCGCGCCCCCGAGCGGTGACCCCTGGGGGAGTCCCTAGTTGCTGTGCATCAGCAGGGCTCCCCCTGCTGGTGTTAACCCTTCCCGGTCTTCAAGCAAACAGGCTGAAGCCGGATAGACGGATAGGACCAATGCCTAAGCCAATACCGCTCGTTACCAGTAACCAATAAAGTTGTGGCCAATTTTAGCCCATTAACCCAAAAGACTTGTGTCATGTGTCGTTATTCCTACTGGTGGGAGGCGGGAACTCGCCACGCAATGTGTCCTCCTTTTGACAACTGTGGATCATCAAGGATTCCTTCCGGTGATGAAAGTATTGCAAGGCAAAAGGGAGTAAATGTTTTGGAATCATTGGCAATGGTAAACTGCAGCCTTTGTGAAAAAGGTTTCTCCTGATTATCCAAATAGAATGGATTTGTAAAAGCCTACATAATTCAGATTGCACGTAACTATAATAATACCCAGGATTTACCGGTATATGGTGAATTTGAAGTATTCAAAGCCCATACATCGTTTTTAAGCCATCTTAGCTGTTGGTTCTGGAAAACTTGCTCCCTGGCTTTCAGGCCTTTCCCCACCTGACCTGGGAGGGCGGCGCCCTGACTGACTCCAGCTACAAAAGCTGAAACTGCTGAAGAGGCCAGAGACCATCTTGGCTGTCTCTTTGTGCAGACTCAGTCTGAGTTTCCACAGCCACCGCCTGCCATGAACCTCCATTGACTGGGTTGGCAGCAATAGCAGCAGATATGTCCTCTGCTTATGATATTATTTTATTCTCTTGTTAATTGTGCTGTTTTTAGATGTGCATGTTATATTTGATTTCCTTTAGTAATGTTTTCTTCTGAAATGTTTAAGATAAAAAGGGTTTGGTTAACTTTGCTGCGTTTAAATGTGCATTCTGTAGTTGACCTCTTTTGCAATGTTCTGTTTTGTAATCTTTAAGATAATATTTTAATTTCCTGTTAATTATGTTGCCTTGAATGTATGCTTTATATTTGACTTTCTACAGTAATGTTTTATTCTAGATTGTTTTATTTGATGTTTTAATGCAGGATGTAAACAGCGTTCTGTCTTATCTTGAAAATGTAAAGTGGTATAGAAATGAAATTAATGAGAACAACAACCATTTTAGAAATTTGTACAGGAACAATTTGAGGCAGGGAAGTATTTTTATCCCCTTATTGCATATGGAGATTCTCAAGGCCGTAACTCACCTAGAAAATTTGGTGCCGAGATGAGATTTAAGCCACAGACTCCCCAGCCCATGCTCTCCATTCTTAACCCCTATGGTTTAGGCTTCCTTTTATTTGCTTTGGAAATTTGAAAAGGTTTTCAGAGTGGCTTTTTTAAAAAATGTTCTATGTCAGTATCATCATCCCCAACAACAAAATTCACTCCTGGAGGACTCACTGCCCCACTGTTTCAATGCTAAGCATCATGCCTCTAAATATTTTTTTGGGGGGGAACACTCCAGCTTTGTAAATTATAAATCTTCCCCCACTTCTGATAAATTCTCTTCCCTGTCATATGCAAGAACATAATTCTGAGCAGGAGCAAAAACGCACAAGCCATCACATAAAGCGTTAATTCAGACCCTACATAGAAATGAGAATTGCCTGCGCATTTCTGCTAGATTGTCTGAAGCCCGGACACAGGCCTGATTTTAGACAGCAGGCCTTGTGATATCACTCACTGGTGCTTTTGGGGGGGCCACCACAGGTGGACGGATTTAGCTGCAGTGTTAATTCAGTACAACCTGGTTAAGTTGTGAGAAATGATGTTATCATCTATAGAAACAATAGAGAGAATTAGTGGTAGCGGCAACGCAGAGCTACCGTAATTTCACCGTATTTTTCGCTCTATAGGACGCACCCGACCATAGGACGCACCTTGTTTTAGAGGGGGAGAACAAGAAAAACAAATTCTCCCCCTCTCTGTGCTGTGCCTCTTCAGCGAAGCGGCAGGAGAAACGGAGCTCCTTCCATTTCTCCTCCCGCTTCGCTGAAGGGGTGCTGCGCAGCTCTCCTCTCCCACATTGCCTTCGCCTTCAGTGAAGGCAACCTGAAGCCTCCGGAGCGTAGCGGGAGCTCCTGCTGCGCTCCAGAGGCTTCAGGCGACCCCCCCTCACTCTCTAGGCTTCAGTGAAGGCAACCCGAAGCCTCCAGAGTGCGGCGGGAGCGCTCCCACTGCGCTTCTGAGGCTTCGTGTTGCTATCGCTGAAGCCAAGGAGCCTGCATTCGCTCCATAGGATGCACACACATTTCCCCTTAATTTTTGGAGGGGAAAATGTGTGTCTTATAGAGCGAAAAATACGGTACGTCGTTTTATGGCTTGCGTCTGTCCATTTTTAGCACTGCATATAATTTCCAGAGGTTTTTAAGTTCTTTGCTACCATGGTCTTTCTTGCTTTTACTGCATATAATGCTCGGCAACGTATTTACTGAATTTTAGGACTTAAAGGGACCTTGGAGATCATGCAGTCAAGCTGTCCTACACAGTGCAGGAATCTTGAAACAACAGCATCCCTGGCAGAGGGCCATGCTTAAATAGCTGCAGAAAAGCAGAACTTCCCAACGCCTACTGTGATCGTATGTTGCACGCAAAATCCGCTTCTGAGCTAGGGAGGAGGTGGGGTTGCGGGCTTCACGCCCCTCCCCCCACGCGATAGCAGGGAATCCTCGGCCACATCATACCCCGTGCCAGCCAATCGGCTGGCGCGGGGGGAGTGGCCTCGCCTACTTAGGTCTGGCGCGGCCGAGGACCTCTCTCTTTCCCACGCCACAGCTGACCTGGTTTTCCCTCCGCTCCCACCTGTTAGGCTAGGTTCTCTGACGTTGCTATGAACCTCGGTTGGTCGCCATCAAGGGGCCTGGTAAGAATTTTTCCATCTGGCAGATTGGCTCCAGCCATTTGGTTTTCACCTACCTCATAGCAAACCGTCACAACTCCATGGAATTGGCGGTAGGCATTGGTGGGGGTACAGTCTATTGTTATGCAGATGAAGGGGGGAGAAGGAGCGCCATTACCTTCTCCCAAATAAACGGTAGTCTGGTGAAGGATTCCGTCCTAAGCCTATGGAGGTGTGGGCCCACGGCACGCCCCCACGTGGTGACCCCGGGGGAGGTCCTAGTTGATGTGCCTCAGCAGGACTCCTCCCACTGGTGGTTAACCCTCACCGGCCAGGCTGGTTAGTTGTAGGACCAATGCCTAAGCCAATACTGCTCAATTCCCGTAATCAATAAAGTTGTGGCCTAATCTGACCCATTAACTCAAATTCTTGTGTCCTGTGTCTTTATTTCTTTTTTTTTTAATCATATTTATTAAAATTTCCAATAATAACAGAATAGAAAAGATAGAAAAGATAAAGAAAAGAAAGAAAAAGAAAGACCAATTTTAAACCCTTATTTTCATAACCTTCTTTCTGGGACTCCCTCCTCCCCCTCCCGACTGTATTCCCCTTTCCCTAAGTTAGTTCCACAAGCTCTCATTCCCAATTCAAACCTAATATGTTGTACCTATTAGCCAATTTAAATTACAATATCCTTAACAAAATAGAAAAAAGAAAAAAAAAATTTCCCCCAAGATCTGCCCCGTTTCCTTCCACGAATTCCCCCCCTTTTTCCCCCAAAACATGTTAAATCAAAATACCAAAGTTATATAGAAAGATAGAAGATAAAAGATAGAAGAAGATTCAAAAAGTTGGTTACATAGCCTTTGGATTCTAAAATTCCCCCTCCCTTCCCCGGTTTGGATTCCCCATGTCCATCAGTCTGTATGTTGTTGGCCTGGAGGTCTCAAGTCCACAGCCAAATTTTTCTCAGTCCATCTTGCCGGTTTTCTTTAAATACTTATTTTGATGATGTTTAACTTCAAAAATCCAGTCTAATAGAGGCCTTTAATTTCCTTTGGTCGTAGTTGCTCCTCCCATTGTTCTTTCCGTGACGTAGTTGGTCCTTTGCTCTTTTGTTTCTTACTTTCTCAGGTTTCTGTCTTGTTCAGCTGCAAAGCCATTCTTATTCTGAAATCGAGTATCTCTACAGAGGTTTGTTATTCAGGAACAAAAACTTACGTCCAGTTCTTTCCTTGCTTCTATAGAAAAATTCTATTGTATTGTGAACACCTCTGTAGACAAAATAATCTTTCAGTTTTGCTGCTTTCCCAGGAGATAAGACCTGTGCACATCCCGGAGTAGTTTTCCACATACGCCACTTGTAATGTCCCGAAACCCCTCTAGGGGGGTTGCAGCAACTTTGTGTCCTCTAATCCAAAAGTCAAGTTGTTGTTTCTTTCCCCCCCCCCCCGACATTTTGTATCCATATTTATGTCCAATTGTAACAAAATTAACCAGCAAAATACTTGTAACAAAATCCTCTTTATGTTCTCAAGATTTGACAGCTACTTTGACAGCTGTCAAATTCTCCGTCTCTCTGCGCCAGGTTCTCCGAATCGCCCCGGTTCCCGGGGGGGGGGGGTTGCCTTTTCCCTCTCACCCTCGACTTTTCTCCTCCAGCACAATTCTTATAATATCCCATCGTGGAATTGATCATTTTTGTCAGCAATAAGCTTCTGAATCGATCTTGGTTTCCCAGTCCTTGTTTTAGCGTGTTTACAATCGGGGGGGGGGGTGACTTCCTTTTTAGAACCCCCCCGCTCGTGCCGAATCCGAAAAAAATTCCTTTTTTTTCTCCTTTTATACCCGGTTACCCAATTACTCACGGGTTGTTGTTAAATGTCTGAATTTCCAATGGAAGAAGCCAGCGCTCTCCGACGAATGGCATGCGGCTGCGCTCGGCAGGGGAAGCGATAGACTCACAGCACTACGCCGCTCCCCGGCACCCGATCCGTAGCCTTTAAAAAGGCTCCTTCACGAGTCGGGAGGGCGCTAACGGTACCAGCCGAGTCCCCATGTCCACGGGCTCCATGCCCGTGGTTTTTGAGGGTCCCCGTGTCGCCGGCGCGGTAGGACCCAGCCCCTGCCGAGCAGACTCCCTCCGGAGCTCGGAGGGAGTCCGCCATTCGGCGATGGCGCCAACCTGGAAGTCCTTCCTGTGTCTTTATTTCTATGGGGAGAGGCAGGAACTCGCCACGCAAACACTTCTTCCTCTTAGAATGTTCCTCCTAATAATTAACCAAAATCTGCCTCCTTGCTTTTCCTTCTCATTAGTTCTAGCCCTGCACTCCAGTGAAGCAGAAAACAAGCCTGCCCCACTTTCTATATGACAACTCCTCATATATTTGAAGAGAGCTATTATGTTACATATGTTCTACATCTTCTGTGTGCTCCATCACTACGGATTTAATTTCTAAAGTCGTCTGAACCTCAGCTTTCAGATTTCACCAGGGACTGCAGCTCCTCTGGAGATACGAGTGTATATAACGAATTGATTCCCTTCCTCCTGTAAGACCTTGACTCCAGGAGGTCACTCAAGGTGCACTTCACACACAAGCAATTTCCTTTGCCCAAGATCCGCTTTACCTGAAACGTCACCGACTTGCAGCCTAATTGGTGGCTATGGGAGTTGCATAGTCCCTTAAAACCAACACAAATGTGTGATAGCCGACTGCAAAGTTACAGCAGCTAATCATGTCACAGAGACCTTAGAAAGACATGTTTGGGAGGAGACTGCCAGCCTCCTTCAAGAAAATAACAAGGCAGCTATGGCAGGAAGTGGAGGGTATTTATTTCTCTCAATAATGTGTCATCTTTGCCCTGCATTGAATAAAGCTAACAACCAGCAACCAAACAGCAGGAGGGTAGCATGAAAAAGACAAAACTGACCGAGGGAAGGCGGCAAGGCATGCTTTTTACCCGTTAGTCCCGTTTTCTGGATAAGCTAAAGGGCACGTGCCAATTAATTCTCAGCAGGATCTCAACGATTGCTCTAAATCCAGGAATTAGAAGCTAAAGGCTAACTTTGAAATGGCAGAGGAGCACAGCAGTATACCATGAAACAATTCTTGATCCTCACCCTCAGAAGAGCATCACTTTACCATTCCACATCCCTTCCTTCCATGCTGACAGTTCCTAGGGTTGTATTATAGTATCAGAGCCATGCCCTTTCGTGCCTGTTCTTCTAAATATGTCACCGAGTGCCTCTCATGCCCCAAACTCCCAATTAGTGCTCTGAAATATCTTGTTTAAAAACATGTCCTGTCATTTCAAGTGCACTTTGGTGTACCCTTCACCTCTAAAAGACATAAGACCCCACTGGAATAACAATCAAATACTAAAGAATTTACTTTGAGAGTATTTCATTTCCAGACATTTAAAAAGAGGTTTTGTACCTACAGTGAATTTATGGCAGCTCTCTAAAGGAAGTATATGTGGGAAATCGCAGTCAGATATAACTAGGAAGCTTAGGGCTAGTTAATGCATGAAGGGGTTAAGATCATAGAATTGTATTCTTAGACTCAGCTAGGTCATGCTCCTCACCTGGAGGGAAGTTAAGTTTCCTTCTTTGTCCACTCTTTTTCACCATGTGAACTCACCAAGTTACAAGCTCAGACTGCATGCTTAGAGCTATTTCAGAATATTTTGTATCCCAAGATTTCTGCCTGTGTTTACTTCTTGCTGCATGGAATAGCACATGAATCTAACCTTTGAACTCTGTAAGTAAAGCATTTAAACTTACTAAACAGTGTGGTCTGTTTGCGAGAGGTGTAGAAATGGGGGAGCGCTGTCAGTGGACTAAATGGGATATTAAAAGGTCTAACAGCCTATATTCCTAATGCTTCACTGTCACTGCATATTTTGTGACTTTTAAACTCTGCTGGGGCTCTCTTACTGGAGAGTGCATTTAGCCCTGCACTTTGGATCTAGGGAGCCAGCCAATTCTTTTATTAATTACACCACATGGGTGATCTATATGTAGTTTTCTCTCCATAGTATGCAGGTGGTTGAGAAGTGGAATTTTGCACCACTCCTGAAAAGCTTCTGAAGTGCCAAAAGAGCTCCAGGTCATTTAAGATGGCTATCCTCCACCCCTACAGGAGAAAATATTGTGTGAATCATCAGTATGTGGGGAACTCTTTGCAGCAGTACCTGTTGGAACCACTTTTGCAAAGCCTCCCTGTGTACCAGGAGCTCACAAGCAGTGAGCTGGTTTGGATAAAAGAACAGCCCACGGTTTACCAAGGCGAAGGAGCCTTGGAGGACCCTCAGGTTTATAGAGTCCCTTTTCCTTACTCTCCCTCCCTTCAATTACTGCTATCCCATTATCGCTGCCTAGCTTCCAGTAAGCTACAGTGAATGCTTCTCCTGCAACCTAGGATGGGAAATGAACAGGAAATCCTAGTTTCCCATCCAGGTTTTCAGGACAACTACAAAGCATACTCTGCTGTTGGAATAATATGGCAAATAGGCTTCTGCCACAGACCATGAACAGAACTGCAACACACAAGGGAACATATCACAACACATAAGAAGAAGAAAAAAGTGTATGCAAGCCTTTGGATCCTTTCAGACTTATTCACCTAGCACCAAACCATGATTGGGTATTTTTGGAACCATCATTCCTTGTTTTCATGATAACAAAACTGAGGATTCTTTGCACTGGGTTGACAGTATGAATCAAAGAAATAATACAGTGGCGAAAATAATTCGTTCCGCGAGTCTTTTCGTCTTGCGATGTTTTTCGTCTTGCGAAGCACGGTCCATCACAACTGCGCCTCTTCAAGCGGCTTTAAGAAAAAAGCGCAAGACGTTTTCGTCTTGCGAAGCAAGCCCATAGGGAAATTCGTCTAGCGAAGCAACGCAAAACCGGAAAACCCTTTCGTCTAGCGAGTTTTTCGTCTTGCGAGGCACCACTGTATTTCCTTTCTACTTACCACACCGAACTAGGATTGAACGGTATCCCAGAAAAAGGGTGAGAAGGTTAAAAAAACTATCCCTGGCAATGTAGCCTAATGCATGCCTATTCAGAAGTCCCACTGGGTCTTACTCCTAGGTAAGCATGTAATAGGATTATAACCAGCATGCATTTTGCATCCCTATCCCTAACATTTGTGTTAAACCTCAATAAATGAAGCTGAGTACCAGTAAATTAGAGGCTCGCGAAACTGGTGTTAACACAGAGATTTCCCCCTTTATATTAAAGCTATTTGTACTAGGATAGCAGTGAACCAGCATAGTACCAGGAAGGCAACCATCTATTTTGAACTTTTGGTGTTTAAAATAGAAATGTTAGCAGCATCTTTCAATTCACAGTGAAGTCTGCTTTTGGGGACAAGTTGATTATTTCTGGCAATAAAGAGCACATGCTTGGCATGTAAAATGTCCACCTTCAGCCACTGGCATCTCCAGGTAGGACTGGAAAAGACTCCTACCTGTGGTCCTGGAAAATGGCAGCCACTCAGCAGAGACAATACTTATCAAGACGGACCAATGGTGTGACATGATATAAGACAACTTTCTATGCTCTGAGCTGGCCTTAAGTTAAGTCATTCTCTTTTAGCCTTAGTCCACCTCTATCACGTGGGGAGAAATATGTGTCTACATTATGGGGCTTTCCAAGGATCAAAAGATAATGCATGTGAAGGTGCTTTGAACAATCTAAAGTTCTGCAGAAACAGCTATTGTGACTGTCCTCTATCTTCTTATATGCCCAAATCTTCTCCTGATCTGCCCACCTATATATCACGGGGGAAGGGGAGGTTCAGTCACCTTCAGAGATAATAATAATAATAATAATAATAATAATAATAATAATAATAATAATAATAATAATAATAATAATAATAATTTATTATTTGTACCCCGCCCATCTGGCTGGGTTTCCCCAGCCACTCTGGGCGGCTTCCAATGAAGATGAAAAATACACTAAAATGTCACATATTAAAAACTTCCCTGAACAGGGCTGCCTTCAGATGTCTTCTGAATGTCAGGTAGTTGTTTATCGCTTTGACATCTGATGGGAGGGCATTCCACAGGGCGGGTGCCACTACCGAGAAGGCCCTCTGCCTGGTTCCCTGTAACTTGGCCTCTCGCAGTGAGGGAACCGCCAGAAGGCCCTCGGAGCTGGACCTCAGTGTCCGGGCAGAACGATGGGGGTGGAGACGCTCCTTCAGATATACTGGACCGAGGCCGTTTAGGGCTTTAAAGGTCAGCACCAACACTTTGAATTGTGCTTGGAAACATACTGGGAGCCAATGTAGGTCTTTCAAGACCGGTGTTATATGGTCTCGGCGGCCGCTCCCAGTCACCAGTCTAGCTGCCGCATTCTGGATTAGTTGCAGTTTCCGGGTCACCTTCAAAGGTAGCCCCACGTAGAGCGCATTGCAATAGTCCAAGCGGGAGATAACCAGAGCATGCACCACTCTGGCGAGACAGTCTGCAGGCAGATAGGGTTTCAGCCTGCGTACCAGATGGAGCTGGTAAACAGCTGCCCTGGATACAGATTTGACCTGTGCCTCCATGGACAGCTGTGAGTCCAAAATGACTCCCAGGCTGCGCACCTGGTCCTTCAGGGGCACAGTTACCCCATTCAGGACCAGGGAATCCTCCACACCTGCCCGCCTCCTGTCCCCCAAAAACAGTACTTCTGTCTTGTCAGGATTCAACCTCAATCTGTTAGGTTGTTTTCACCCTTTCATTATTTGATTCAAACCTCCTACATCTCCTAAAACACTTTTGTAGTTCCGAGGCTCACTGTGGAGATCCAGCTGTGGAACGTGACTGTGTTCCCCACATATCTGGACTATGGAGATCAGAAACATAAATAAAACCCAACTGATCTCCAAAATTAGGGAAGCTTAAATATACCGCTAAGAATCATGAGGTTGTTCTTCACAGTTTGATGCATTCCAAAGGCTTTAAGGTTGCGCCTCGCCTCACAACTTGAAACGTGTTCTGACCTTCCCAGTGGGCGAGAAGAGCAGCGTGAGTGGAAATGTCCGTGTGTATGTTGTTTTCCCACCTGCCCAGATGAAATGTCCCTCTTCGTTCCTTATGGGAGCAGAGTGGCTGCCATAGAAACCAGGAACCACATCGGACCTAACCATGTGGGGTGCCATTTGCCTGAAGCATCAGTTGGGTAAATTTAGTCAACCTTTGTTTTTGGAAGCAGCAGCTAAAAAAAGCACACAACCCTGGTACAATTCAGTGGAACGGATTAAGAAACAACGACTCAGACCCAACTTACACTATAAAAATCCCAGGCAAATAAAATGGCACCACAGCTAAAATGATTTTGGAACTGGTGCCAATGAGCATCAACCAAGAAAGCTCTCCTCAGTCACATGTCTGACATCAAATGGAAACAGAGGGGGCAGATAACATGAGGAATGTTTGGGCAATGTGCGTGCAAGTGTAGCACAATGACTCCTTTTCTTCAACCTTGATTCAGTAGGTTTGGTAGGTCTTTGTGATGGGGCCCAGTGAATGGTCTGTTGAGTACCTGGTAGAAACTGCAGAGTTGCTGAAGCCAAGATGCTCTCCAGACCTCACCAATGTCTTAAATGGGAGACTGCTATGAGTCCCATCTAAGACTGGGATGTAAAGGAATATATGTCTATCAGACTCTGTAGTCATCAAGTCCAAAACTTTACCTTGAAGCTGAACCCTCCAAATGAACCCCCATACCCAGTTCACTCCCCAGCAAGTTCTTGGGACCAAATTCAGGACAGTTGTCAAGGTGTGTCTGTGTGTGCCTGAATGTGTGGGGCATCCTAATATTTCAGACACCCTTGCACAGTTCGCAGGAATCCTTTGATGTCTGCTTAGAATAGGAAACCTGACTCTGACACATTCACAGTGCCTCAGGCTCAGGCTCAATATTTTAAAAATCCCGATATTTATAATCCAGGGCTCATTCTCAACTGTCTTGCCACTTCCGAAGGCTTTGTAGTCAAATTTAGAGCCTTTGTGAAGAGATAACATTTTTCAAGAGCTTAATAACTCACACAGTAATGCTACCCGTGAGGAAGTGCAACAGTAAATAACTCGTGCTTCCCAAGCATTGCAATGGGGGCAGCTACTCAGATTATTTGGTTAAGCCCCTGCCTTAGAGATTAATTGTTATTATTTTAGCTGTTTGAATGAGGAGTTCAGGGGAAAGTGGGAGAACAGCAGCATTAGTACGCAAAAGCCTGTGGACTTGGCTGCATCCTAAATAAATAAACAAAAGGCAAACTGTTCCGATTCATTATGACTTTAAACAACCACATACCATCGACAGACAGAACAGCACAACAAGAAAGTGTGCTGTTATTCAGTCTTCAGTTAACCAAGTGTTTAGTCATAGGAGCTAGTGTTACCTTGAACAAATCATTCAAGATGCAAACTGGGATAGCTCAGTTGGTTAGAGCACAGTGCTGATAACGCCAAGGTTGCAGGTTCGATCCCCATATGGGACAGCTGCATATTCTGGCATTGGGTTGGACTAGATGACCCTCAGGGGCCCTTCAAACTCAACAGTTCTACAAATCTATGATACTTAATGGCTAGGTTGATAAATAGAACAGTATTGAAATGCCAACAAAGGTCCGTATAGTTAAAGCAATGGTTTTCCCAGTAGTGATGTATGGAAGTGAGAGCTGGACCATAAAGAAGGCTGATCACCGAAGAATGGATGCTTTTGAATTATGGTGCTGGAGAGTCCCATGGAATGCAAGAAGATCAAACCTCTCCATCCTTAAGGAAATCAGCCCTGAGGGCTCACTGGAAGGACAGATCATGAAGCTGAGGCTCCAATACTTTGGCCACCTCATGAGAAGAGAAGACTCCCTGGAAAAGACCCTGATGCTGGTAAAGATGGAGGGGACAAGGAGAAGGGGATGACAGAGGACGAGATGGTTGGATGGTGTTCTCGAAGCTACCAGCATGAATTTGACCAAACTGCGGGAGGCAGTGGAAGACAGGAGTGCCTGGTGTGCTCTGGTCCATGGGGTCACGAAGCGTCGGACACAACTAAACGACTAAACAACAACAATGTACAGATAGTGGCTTAATCCAAAGCTCTGAGACCCTTAGATGGGGTGGGAGAAATGACTGCCCATGCATAAATATAAACCCATTTCTGTATACATTATGCATATTTGAGGAGACATGTATAAGTCTTATGTATTTAGTTCTCCTGCTTTACTCTTTTGCATAATTTATTTGCCAACTTCGACGGCTTTAAACAAGGACTAGACAAAGAAGCGAGAAAATCGAGAGATCAAAAAAGTCTACACAGTGTTGGTTTGCTACATTAAAGTAAATAAGTTGTAATGAGGTATTTCATCTGCTACTTTTATCATTCTGGCACTGTATGAACAAGGCCCATCTCCAAATAAACTTATTTTGGCAATTATATTTAACAGCATTCCTTTTGCTTGCAAATTTCATCATCATTGCATTCTCCCAAGCTTTCCCCAGACATTCTGTGAAGTGTTGGGGGGTTCTTATTCTAAATGCTTCTAAGAATATAGCAGAAAATGCCCATGTGCTTATTTAGTATATCTTTCTAACCATGAGAACTAGAAATCTGCTGCCTTTTGAAAGCAATTGTTTTTAGAAAGCAATTCGAATACCACATTGTGGATCTTTTTTTGGCAGCTCCCAAAGAACTACTTTCCGGCAAAGAGTTGCTCATGAATCAGCCTGAAGTTTTTGGCTAAGTAAGCCAAAACTGCACACAAAAAATTGTGCAAGAAGGTTGGGAAAAGTCAATGATGGAAGAACCCTGAGTTGTAAGCTGCTTTTTAGGATGCCACAGTGTCTGATCCAAACCCAAATCACGCAGTTCGAACTGAGAGGGTGAAGCACATTTCCAAGTCTACATTTACTTTCAGTGCACAGATTTTCTTTGGAATCAGAACTTGGATTTTTTGTTGCAGTTTTCTGTACCTGAGATCCCCACAATATCATGACCACAAAGTGCCATCCAGAATATCCTAGATGGATTAAAAATCATAGTCTTTCACCATTCTCTGCTTTCTGCTACATGGATATCAGCAAAGGCCAGATGTTGTGTTTCTTCATTCCTTTTTGGTGGCCTTTCAGCCATAATGCTCAAACCAGAACAGGAAACTGACTTTGTGTTTCATGTTAAGGGGGATATGAGCTGAGCAGTACTGTGCACATTCACCAGGCCTCATGGAGAATGTGTACATAATCCTTCCATGAAGAGGGAATTGTGCACATTTCCCAAGCAATAAAGATAATCTTCAGCACACCTTGAAAAATACGTATATATAGACCGAATTTTGTTCATTCTTTTAAAAACCAATAAATACTTTCTTTTCTTTTTTTCATTTATGAATTTTACATGGCTTAGTACATCAATTATTGTCATTGTTTATCTTACAGTCTTTGACTTCCATGCACACCCCTCTGCGGGGTCTTAATTAGTCCTTGTTAAGCTGCATCTCCTTAATGACCACCCTTCTTCTGCTTATTTTAACTGCTGCTCATATATCTAACCCCACTTGGAAATTTATCTGATTGTAATATTTCTTTAAATATTCGCCAAAGTATTCCCATTCTTCTTTTATATCCGACTCATCCTGATTTCTTATCTTTGCAGTCAACATTGCTAGCTCCACGTATTCTATTAGCTTATTTTGCCAGTCTATTTTTGTGAGACTTTTTTTGTCCTTCCACGTTTGAACGTAAATTATTCTGGCTGCTCTTATTGTGTAGAGGAAAAGACTAAGTACTTTCTTAGATATTTTCCCCTGGTTTCTCTGGTTTCTTGGGAAATGAGACACTGAACATCTTTTTCAGTTTTGAGTATATCTTCTCCCGATACTCTTTGGCTTTCTTACAGCCCCACCACATGTGTATAAATGTCCCTTCAATCTCTTCACATTTCCAACATAAATTGGTTTCCTTTTTATACATTTTTACAAATTTACTAGGGGTGAGGTACCATCTATATATCACCTTTTGTAGGTTCTCTTTTAGGGTATAGCATGCCGGGAAGTTTATTGTGGTTTTCCACAGTTGTGTCCTAGGTCAATTGTCCATTGGATCATAGAGGTCTTTGTTATTTCTTCCTTAGTCTCCCCACTCTAATAAGATTTTATAAATTTTTGAAACTAGTTTTTATTTGTTGCCCAATAAGACTTTTTTGAGTTCTGAGTTTTCCTCAGAAAATCCTCTTTCTTTGTCTTCCCTAAATATCTCATTTAATTGGAAATACTGGACCCAGTCTTTGATCCAGTTTTGTATGTCTTCTCTCTTTTTTAAGTTTTGTTCCCGTATTTGAATTCTATAATATCTTTAAAGGTACCCCAATCTCCTTTAATGTTGGTCTTCTTTACTGATAGCACTTCTATAGGTGATAACCATCGTGGCGTTTTCCTTTCTAAAAGGTCTTTATTCCTTATCCAAATGAATTTTGTTCATTCTCTGGGCATTAACCATATTCCCTAACAGGCCTTGGAAAATGTGCGTATCCTGGCAAGCTTTTCACCACCTTCAGCTGTTCCCCAGTCAGCAGCACAAGGGGGTAGGTCACAGCAAGAAGAAAGTGTTAAACCTTCGCTCCCCCTCCCCTGCCATCTCCTGTGAGGCTCTTAAACTTAGGAAAAATCTTAATAGGAGCATGGGGAGATGGTAACTGTAGCCCATGACATCTGGAGGGCAGCATGATGGCTAACCTTGGAGTAGACAATATGGGGGTGAAATAAACTAATAGACCTAGGCAGGTTTGTCTATCCTTGGTTGCTATCCTAGGAGATGAAAGGTTTTCTTACAGTGTTGTTAAAAATACACAAAAATTGCATTTTCTAATAATTGTTTTTTTAAAAGCTATAGTTGATATATCCATTGTCCACCTAAAGCAACTAAGACTAAAACTCTCTCTCTATATATATTTAACTGTATTTAGCTGGCCCAAGACATTTTGGCACTTGAAGTGAACCACAAAAACGACACCTCTCTCCCCACCAGGGAAGAATGTGGGAGTCAAGATCTACATCTCAAACAAGGGGAAGAAATTAAGGTCTGCAGTGGGATCTGCTGCCCTGTGGATCCTGCTGCTTGAGGTGGTCCCTTCACCTTGTCTCATGGGTGGGCCGGGCCCTGCACATTGAATTCGGCAGGAACTGCTTTTGCGGATTGTGCGATAAAAGACTTGTCCGGGGAAACGCAATGCAATTAGGCAGAACAAGGACTATAACCTTGTTTCCGAGCACAATTCAAAGTGTTGGCGTTGACCTTTAAAGCCCTAAACGGCCTCAGCCCAGTATACCTGAAGGAGCGTCTCCACCCCCATCGTTCTGCCCGGACTCTGAGGTCCAGTGCCGAGGGCCTTCTGGCAGTTCCCTCATTGCGAGAAGCAAAGCTACAGGGAACCAAGCAGAGGGCCTTCTCGATAGTGGCACCCGCCCTGTGGAACGCCCTCTCATCAGATGTCAAAGAGAGAAACAACTACCTGACATTCAGAAGACATCTTAAGGCAGCCTTGTTCAGGGAAGTTTTTAATGTGTGACATCTTAGTGTACTTTTGGTCTTTGTGGAAGCCGCCCAGAGTGGCTGGGGAAACCCAGCCAGATGGGCGGGGTACAAATAATAATATTCTTATTACAACCAGCTCTGAGATCTGCTGAGTTCACCAGCATGTAGTGCCCTCCTCCACAGTCTACGTCACCATCACTGCTCCCTTGTGTGCTGTTCTTTGCCCTCCGAGGCAGAGTAACACCCCTTTGGGCAGCAGCACACAGGAACAGGAATTACACGGGAACTTTTCCCACTCAGCCAGAGGCTGAAGAGCATGAAAGGGGAAGGAAGGGGAGAAGCCAAAAGGTGCCATTTGACAAGGTCAATAATACTAAGGACCAGTTCTTTAACATGGATGGGGGATAACTTATGAGCAAGCGCGAGTCTTTACGCAGACAATGGAGATGGTTGTTTTTAAGTGCTTTCCCTTGCCGTTCAGAATAACACAGCCTCCCAAAGCCGTTCCTCCTACCTTTGTTTTCCAGCTTGAGTTCCTCTGCTAGTAAGCTGTCCTGTCTATTGCCAAGTACAAATGCCAAGAAAGAAAGGATCAGGGCATCCAGGATTCCAATGATGGCCAGAATGTATGCCCAGCGGATTGAACAAGCCCCCAATGTGTACTTGTCTGTCTTTTCGCCACACATCCGTTTCACCTCCTTTGCATCCCAGCCATCAGGATAAATCATACAGCCCAGGACAAGACAGGCAGCTGGGAAAAGAAAGAAAGAAAGAAAGAGGAATAAAGAGAATGACAGAACAATCACATGGCTGAAGTTTGTATCTCACAACTATTCCCATATTCAGTTATGAAAATGTCTCTACATTGCAATGCAAACCTTCGTAACCTGCTTATGTCCAAGACAACCACAACATATCCACTGTGCAGAAAATTATGATGCTGCTCAGAAACTTGAAGTTTTATGAACTTTTTGGGGGGCTGGTGGGTAGGAAACCTGCACCCTCAACAACTTCTTTTGCTTATTCTCAGACTTTTGGGAAAGAGTTGACAAGCAGGGAGTTGATACATCCATTCATAATGCAGAGCAAATTGACATACTGTAAATTTAAAGTCTGTGGAGCAAATAAAGAGATCCACCTTATATCCAAATGGTATCTGTATTGTGCTAATGTAAGTTTTCAACCATATACAGAAACAACAACAAATATTATGAATCTCTGGTAAAACATCCATTTAACAAGTAGTCTTTTTCAAGTTCTTACTGATGAATGAAAGCTTCTAACTCCTTGCAGCGGTGGGGAAGTTTCTAATCAGAGTCCAACTTGAATGATGAAATGCACTAAGATTTCCAGGATAGTTTTGTCTTGCAGTTCTTCCAACTTCATTAATCTTCTTCTATAAGAAAATTACTTCTGGTTTCCAACTCCCCTTCAGTATAGAAAACAAGCCGTCTGAAACGTCACTGGCCTAGGGAAAGACTTTCCTTTCTCTACCACTTGCCTCTTGATTCATGAACCATCAGCAGACTGGTGGTCAAGAAATGATGAACACATCCTAAAAGCATGTCATAGATTTCCCTCAAGTCACTTTGTACCTTGTTTGCTTAACTCTTCCCTGCTTTCTGTTTTCTTGCCAAACAAAAACAAGACCAAAGAGCTGAGAGTCAAGCCAACTTCACTTGAACAAACTCACAGAGGTGATGCCTGACATTTCTGAAAGGCCTTTCCACAGCAATTCTAGCCTGTTATAATCTTGTCATCCACATTTTTGTCTCTTGCTATAATAATAATGATAACTTTATTATTTATACCCTGCCATCTGGCTGTGTCTTTCCACAGCCATACCCTTTTTATGCCCAATGAAGACCTTCAGTGGTACAGTGGTACCTCGGTTTACGAACTTAATCCATTCTGGAAGTCTGTTCTTAAACCGAAACTGTTCTTAAACCGAGGTGCGCTTTCCCTAATGAGGCCTCCCGCCGCCAGTGCCCTTCCACTGTTCAGCTTCCGTTTGTAGACCAAGGTAAAGTTTGCAAACTGGGACACTACTTCCGGTTTTGTGGAGTTCATACACCGAATAGTTCATAAACAGGGCTGTTCTTAAACCGAGGTATCACTCACTGCACTAGGAATTCCCCACAATTCCTGCATAAAAAGGGAAGCTTCTATTGGGCCACTTCCACAGACCTCACATCCAGCATAAAGAGCTGAAGTACAAGGTACTTCAACTCCTATATTTATTTTGTTGCTCATTGATGTTTAAATTACAGTGGTGCCTCGCAAGACGAAATTAATTCGTTCTGTGAGTTTTTTCGTCTTGCGAATTTTTCGTCTTGCAAAGCACGGTTTCCCAAATTCTTCAAAATCACCAAAGTCTTCAAAAACCTCAAAAAAGGCTACCACACCGCGTGCTATGAGTTGCTCCTCGAAGTCACCCTGGGTATTAACGGTTTTAAGAAAAAGGAAACAAACTTGCAAGATGTTTTCGTTTTTTTCGTTTTTCGTCTTGCGAAGCAAGCCCATAGGGAAATTCGTCTTGCGAAGCAACTCAAAAAACGAAAAACTCTTTCGTCTTGCGAGGCATTCGTCTTGCGAGGTACCACTGTATTAAAAATCCTAAATTAGTGTATAATCTTGCATAATTGTCACAACCACTGGAAGTGAACAGAGTAAGTCACACAGAACAAAAGACACACCTTTGCTTTGTATGTTAATTTGGTTTGCTTGGAAGAGTGAATAGATGTTAGGTATGAAAATACGGTTAAGAAAATTCAGTGTTATTTTTCAGCAGCTGCTTACATTGTATGCCTCTAACACTGTAGAAATAATAATTCAGAAGCAATAATTAACCTGAAATCATGTGGAAGAGAAAAGCAGGCGGTTGTCCACCTTACTTACAATTAAAATGAACTTACACAGTTTTTTGAAAACAAAATATCAGTTACGTTGAAATTAACTCATAGGATTCCATCTTCAGAATGCAGTACCAGGAAAAGGAGCCCCATTAGTTTAATGCAGTATTTAATAAATGTTATGAGAATTAGCAGTCTTCACATGCAAAAAATAAATTAGAACCAAAGTACACATGTACACTCTTAAATAAGATTACCTAGGCACAGTTTTCATTTGGCATGCTAGGAAGCACAGGCGAGTATTTGAGAGGCAGTCCCAGAAAGGTTTCATTTATCAGTTATAAGATCATAAGATCTTTAAAGCAGAAGGGATACTTATAAAATCTACCTATCATTTTTATTTGAAAGGGTAGATTTTGACTTTTTAATCCTTCCCAGAGGACCAGGAAATTTTCTGTGTAAGCAATCTCATCCTTTTTTGCCTGACTGCCATTTTCACAGTTTGTTCACTGCTGCCATGGTTTAGTACAGAAACGTGGCGGATGTGATGGGCTGGCAGGAAGAAGAGTAGGAGTGGCAGCTGTCAGTGAAAGGTGTGTCACACATCCACTATGGCAGGTGTATGTGCCTTTAAGATACACATCTCTAGCCCCCACTGCTCTCCTTTGAAGTGGGGATATCACATCATATCCTCCCTGTCAAGGAAAACTGGGAAATTTCTGTGTTCATTGACAACATTTCCCTCCAACTTCCCAAAATAAATAATGCTACTTTCCTGTGTACATGCAAATCAGCCTAGGGATTTGATTTGGTGGATTTATTATATTTCTATGCTGCTTTTCAGTCAAATGAATCCCAAAGTGGCTTACGAACAATAAATAACAAAACCATCTATGTATCTGAAGAAGTGTGCATACACAAAAACTTATACCAAGAACAAACTTAGTTGGTCTCTAAGGTGCTACTGGATATTTATATATATATATATTTTGAGTGAGTCAGACCAACACCACTATGTACCTGAATCTAGTAACAAAACCATGATAGAACATAACAGAACATCACAAATACAGCATATATTGTACAGAATAAATAACAAATTTTCAGCAAAACAATTACAAACTATAAAGCACTGTTAACAGAGCAACAACTAAAACATAATCTAAACACCGCAGCTAAAGCAAAAGTCATATTATATGGTGCATTTATAATCCATAAAACAACATTAACAAAATAGCACACGAAAGATAAACTAAACACTGTTAAGTTCATACACACAATCTCCATACATGGGCAAAATACACATATACATAATGCACATGGCAGCAACTTCCTTCTGAAGGTTCCTCAGATTCGAGGGGGTACAGCAGAGGTGAAACCAACTACCCCTTGATGGCAAACAGAGTCTCTCTCCCCTCTCAGTTCTTCTGGAAGCAGCGCCCTTATGAAGGCTCCTAGGGCTGGAGGCTGGGGCAAGGCAGGTGGAAAAAGCCATTACCTGCTGGCCAACATAGTTTCTGGCTGAACCCAATGGCTTTGTTTGCAGGCCCATGTGGACAAGATCTCTTCTGCTGTTCACCCCTGTCCCCTCACTACTTGTCAAGCTGGCAAGAGCCAAAATGTCAACATTACTTTGCGGATGCTTTGTCAAGCTATGAACAGCAGCCGATGCACTGACGTTGCTGCCACCGGGCCTTGATCAGTTCTTGCCACAAGTGCAAAATATGGGCCACCAACTTCTTCAGACTAGGACATGCAGGCTGCACTCTAATAAAGACAAATTAGCCTGAGATACGGTTTTGTCTTGGCTTGCCAGCGGTTTCTCAGATAAGAGGACTTAGTTGAGGCTGTTAGCTGACAAAACACATCAATCCACTGAATTAAGGGGGGGAAGTCTGAGACTTCAGCTCCGCAGACGGTGACACACAGAATGGCCCATGCAGAAACAGTCCCCGAAACAAGAGTCTGAGGGCCTCCAGGCTGTCAGTATTTTGTGGGAAAGATTCAAGGACGTACCGTTTGCACAATTCAAGCAGTTTAAAGAGGTCTATTGCTCAAGTGAAACAAATCCATTAAAAAAACACACGAAGAGACTTTTGGTGGTTTGGAAAGTACAGTGGTACCTAGAATCAGAGAATCATAGAGTTGGAAGAGACCACAAGGGCCATCGAGTCCAACCCCCTGCCAAGCAGGAAACACCATCAGAGCACTCCTGACATATGGATGTCAAGCCTCTGCTTAAAGACCTCCAAAGAAGGAGACTCCACCACACTCCTTGGCAGCAAATTCCACTGTCGAATACCTCGGGTTATAGATGCTTCAGGTTACAGATGCTTCAGGTTACAGACTCCGCTAACCCAGAAATAGTACCCCGGGTTAAGAACTTTGCTTCAGGATGAGAACAGAAATCGTGCTCTGGCAGCGCAGCAGAAGCAGGAGGCCCCATTAGCTAAAGTGGTACCTCAAGTTAAGAACAGTTTCAGGTTAAGAAGGGACCTCCAGAACGAATTAAGTTCTTAACCTGAGGTACCACTGTAATGGAGAAATGCTTTGAAAAGTATAGGATGGACAAATGATTAATGGGAATGTCCTGAATGCAGGATGAATGCTCATTGTCACAGAACCAGCCCATAAGTAAATCAGAACCAATTCTGGGCCTACAAGAAGGAAGTTGTTCATAATATAAAATCGACACAAATCCAGTCTGAGGGAAAACACAACCAAGGACCACACAGTAAAAAATGGAATACACAGGCATCACTCAGATGCGCCGAAGAAAGGGGATGGCGAGGAAGCAATCTTATGCAGGTTGAAGAAGAGTTTTTGTAAAGCAGGTGATACATGAAATTATTCCCCTCATTAATACGCTTTGATTCCAAGTTCTTGAGAGAAGGCCTGCCAGGTTGGAGGGCAGATGGCATAGCAGTGACATATACAGCAGCAGACATCTGGCAGACAGGTGTTAGATTTTGTATCTGGTGGCTGGCCAACAGCTCAAACCTGTCTGAGTGGAAATGAAGGTAACTGGAAGGAAGAAGGTGTTTAGCAGGCAGAAAAACAGAACAGAAGAGCGGAACACACTGGCTGTCTTACCTTTTCTCACCAAAAGATCAGAAATAGGACCACAGTCCCTAGCGGCACCTTCTGCGTTGAGAATCAGCCTCAAGAGTTTTTCTGCAGCAAGGAAATTTCAGTGAGCAGATGTATTATTGCTCCGTAATACATCTGCTCATCTGTTCAGCTGCCAGTTTGGCATCATGTATTCCTGGTATTGCTTTAGCTTGGCTTCCCTCTCTTCGATGTTAATGAAGCAGCTCTCAAGTGGAAAACATTAATTTTTTTATCAGTGGTTTAGAGACAACGTAAATAGAAAGTTCTAGGGATGGGCAAATTTGTCAATTTAAGTTTCTCTCAGTTTCTTTTTTTTTCCAGCCTTAAGCTCTGTCCTCTGCATTTCAAAATTATTCATTGTTTTTTAAAAAAACAAAATAACTCCAGATGAAAATTCACATGTATTTTTCAATGTGCTTTTCTACTGTTGTGCACATATACATACACATTTTTAAAAAACAAACATATTTTTGCAGGCAATTTCTCCCAACACAATGAATTTGTGAACACTGTTTTCACTCTTATAAGCAAAGTATGCTTTTCTGTTCATATTTTTGGATTGGAGAGCTGCACCACTGAAATATACTCAGAGTCGAGAGTGGATTTCATGCTCTTTATTCAGCTCACAGTGGTGAGGAGGAATGAAAGTCCCCTCAAAGTATCTGCTTTATATACATTATTTACACAATGGGCTGCACGTGATTGGCTAATTCTGGAATTCTCCTGTAGGCCAATCAGGTTATGGATTCACTTCCATCTGGAGCCGGATTGGGTGGCTCCTGCAGACAAATCAAACTGCTGCATTGTTCTAGGACCAATCAGACTGCTGCATTCTGAATCCTATTGTTCTAGGACCAATCAGACTGCTGCATTTTGGATCCTATTGTTCTAGGACCAATCAGACTGCTGCATTTTGGATCCTATTGTTCTAGGACCAATCAGACTGCTGCATTTTGGATCCTATTCACTCAGTACATAACAATCACCAAATGAGGAGAGGTGAAATTTTTTAAGGACCAACCACAGCTGCGTGGTGGTTACTGTTTCGATTTGGGGCATGCAAATTAAGTAACGTTAGTAAGCTTCCATTAAAATGTGAACTGAATGGATTTGTTCCCCATCCCCACTTTGTACAGCTTTCTCATAAAACTTCGCATGGTATAAAAACATGTTTCCCTCCCTCCTTAGGTCCACACCACAAACTAGCTTTTTGTAAACAGCTCTGAGGTCCCCATCACACAATATATGGATTTTATGAAACAAAGGAATGGTCCAGTGAAGTAGAACTATTTACTGCCCTGATATTTTATGAGAGGGCAGTACATAAATACTTTTATAAATAAATATGTAAAATATACTATTACTGATAGGATAGATGGACAGAGCAGAAGTCTCGTGAAATGGCAGGACACTATTATGGCACAGAAGAAGAACGGAGAAGCTTGTGGGTATCCCCAAATATATGAGAACTCCTCTGCTTTAGTAGTTCAGTGGGGGAACAATTCAGCATATGAATAATTGTTAAGTGCAGCTGGTTTTTATGGGAGACGGTAAGCTTCTTTGAAGAGGAAGCTCCTCAAAAAGAGGGAATACATTATTAAATGAAATAGAAAAAAGGAAAATCAATTCAAATACTGACTTAGGGAGGTATGAAGAATGGCTCTGCTTGTCACTAGTGATATTACTGGCAATATCCAACAGGTACCCATGATTTCCATATAACCAGGTTACCCAGAACAATTGCCATTGTTAGGCATAAGCTTGATGGGAAGAAAATTGGAATTTTCTTACTAGACAGATACTGTGACTTGAGTGTTGGGGATATGACAAGACCCTCCAGCAGAGGTGATGTCTGGAAGGAAAGAACAACTAGGTCTGCTACAAATCTATTGTACTAAAAGTGAGCATTTGGAAATTGCTTTTCAACTAGCTGTGATGCAGGATGATGCCACTCTCTGTCAGGAGTCCAGGTTCCCGGCTTGATAACACAGTAAGTGTAGCAAATTAAAAAGGAGGATTTATTGCAAAAACAAACAGATAGCTCCGGACGGCTCTAACAAAGCCTCCGGCATCATCACTCAAGATGACCCTTCTGAAGATTCCTTTCGGCGTGGCCAGAAGCAGTTGAACTTACGAACCTTACATCTCTTGTTTTGCTTCCTGTCTTGCAACCCTCCCATTCGCCAACTCCTTGGACTTGGTGGATTAGCCCCCACCTCTTCCTTTTCTGACAGGCTATCTCTGAGTTCTTTTGCGCCTGACTGTGCTTCAGGCGAGCGTTGACTGCATTCTAGCCTGCTCTCAGCTACTGCCTTAAAAGCTTCCCTGTCAAGGTCAGGAAGAGCTGAATTCCGCAGCTGCTGGCTCCCCCCCACTCGCCGCCACCGCCTGACTATCATCAAAGCCTCTCTGTTCCTGGCTGTTTTCTGCAGTTGGCTGCAAACCTTCTCTTGGAGCTGGTTTATACCTGACACCCACCTCTGGCCAACTTTTTTTTTTGGGGGGGGGGGTTAACTTAATGCCCTGGGTCGGTATGTAAAGTAGGCAAGTAGTGAGAAAATATTTTGAAAAAAGGAAGCCATTTGCAGAATGGAAAGAAATACACGTTTTCAGATAATTAAAAGGTCACTGTAAAGAACAGAGGGAACAACTTGACTATTCACATTCAAAGAACAAGAAAGTTTCATTTCTTCAACGTTTCATTTCTCTAAACCTCACCGCCGTTGTCTATATTTTTGAAGGAGAGCCACAGGGCAATAGGGGGGGGGGAGCAGAGGCAGGGAGAAAGGGAATCCCCCCCCCCAAGAAATAAAAGTAATGGCACTGCCCTCATCTCAAGACATCTTTAGACCAGTGCAGTTTCCTGGTTTTGGGCACCATCTTGGCTGGCCTGTTCACGGAGGAGAAGAACACAGAGCATCTTTATTTGTAGAGTTCCGCCCCCAGTACCCATGGTCATCGGTGTACCCCTCTCACTGTACTCCTGCTGAGCATGACTTGTGTGCTGGAGGAGCTGGTTGTTGAAAGCTTCAGTAGTGTGGTGGTCTTGTGAAATGAATGTGTTGACCAAGGTTGCATGGTGTGGGAGAAGGAGGCTATATTGCGTTGGTGTCATGTGAACAACCAGTTAAATTGCACAGAGCTTGGTCTGATGTCTTGAGGAGCATGATCCCCACATCTGAATGTTCTGAGATAAGAGTGTCATGTGCACTGGGTTACCACAGCAATGTTGTACCAGCAAAGTCAAGTGTATGGTTTGCTGAGTTATTCACCCTCCCATTGGCTCAGGAAATATACCTACACATAGAGACAGGTATAATAGTCTCTGGGGCATTGCTTTCATTCCTTTTGCTTTCATTCTCATTCATTTCCTGATGCTGTCCTGTCTGTGTCAGGGTCAGACTCTGAACACGTAAGAGTTAGGGGAAGGGGCTGTGGGTTTTACACAGCAGCATTAGCTAGCATGCTGATAGTGTTAGTGGATCTCTCCACGCATGTGTCTCTTTACTTCAAAGAGCATAAAAAACTGTATATAGCAGATAGCAGTGTTTTGCTTTGTCTTGTGTCTGGAGACAATAAACACTTTACCACTTTGAACTGTGTGGGAAAGGAGTTTTCCCCTTAACCCTGGACTCTGGAAGAAGGTGCTTGCTGGGAGCAGGAAATCTCTGAAGACTTTCTTGGTGCACTACATTCTCTGCTGATACATCACACGGGTTGAGGTGTGACAAACGATCACCTGACTTCCACAAGTCACCGACATACTGGTTTTCAGCAAAGCTGCTCCACGCTCCATTCTTTGCACTTGGAGTTGGCAGGACTGGACTTATTACTGAGAGAGGCATCCAAAATACCTTGGAGCACAAAATGTATTATTTCCATCTGTTGGCCAGGGGTCAAGATCCAAAAGACCACATGGAGTCAAGATAGCCCTCATGTAGCCTCATCAGAAGCCACCCCACAGTAGAAGCACAAGGAGTAACAGTTCA
Organism: Podarcis bocagei; assembly: GCF_964188305.1. NCBI lineage: Eukaryota > Metazoa > Chordata > Lepidosauria > Squamata > Lacertidae > Podarcis > Podarcis bocagei. The sequence continues at coordinate 71,574,799 of NC_138135.1, forward strand.
AAGAGAAACTCGTCTCCCACATCTAAAAAATATATTAAAATGTGGGTTTCTCTGAAGCTCAGCCAGGAAGCGCAGGTTGTTATTTATTACATTATCAGCTTAACATTTTTCATTTTAGCACCTGTCTACTTGATAACTACCTGATAAACTTATATGCCAAAAGTTTGCTGCATCTGCATTAGGAAATCAGCCTGGCGAGTTCCTGCTTATGCTGGACTGATTTTTTTGAATCCTTTGACAAGAAATAATTTGACTGCGTTAAATTCTTTGCATCCCAACAACAAACAACTGCCTTGGTGGGCGGACTGCAGAAAAGTGCAAAGGATAATTCAGAAAAAGAGAGAAAGAAGCGGCTAAAGGGACCGACTGCTGGTTGCAAAGGGGAGTACCAAGGGGTTTAATAACCCCTTTATTAAAACATATATTTTAAGATAGAAAGAACTGTTGAAATAAAGCCTTCTTAGTATGCCCCGAAGGAGACAGAGATATAATAAATAAAAATAATGTTTGTGGTGGAGGGAGGAAACCATGACATTTTTTTTTTTGCAAAGTAGCCTTATGTATGACAAAGAGCAGGTACGTTTTGTGTGACAAAGCAATATTTTTCAACAGCACACTCCCTCATGCATCAGAGGGGCACACGTTAGTCTCACTGGTCTGTGCTGCCTGTCATGTGCTGTTCTTCACTTATCTCATCTACAGCTCTTCCTGATCTTTTTAACAGTTCCATTAAGTAGAAAAGGAGAGGAAGGGACAATAGGCCCTCGAGGATCCTCCGCTAGGCCGTCACTTCATCCACTCTGACATTCAGCAGTGACATTTCCCTGCCTTTCAGAAAGCAGATGCCGCGCCAAACCCGGCAGCGGGGAGAGTATCAGCGACAGTCGCGCCCCCCTCACTGAGGACGCGGGTTATGAATAATGGCAGTAGCAATGGCAGAGGCTGAGGCAAGGGAGAAAATCTTCAGAATTTCCAGATCTTTACTGAAAGAGAGAGGGAAGGCCGTTTCACACAACCGGTTTTGGAGAGGGAAGCCACCACTAGGCAGATTCCTCTTGAGAAAACCTGATTTCCCACACAAATAGGGCTTCAAATGCTGGTGTGAGATGTGCCAACACACTCAAGGCATCTGTATGTGGGCACCACCACCGAGAAGGCCCTCAGCTTCACCTCAGATGGTGGGAGAACCTGTAGGAGACCCTCCATTGCAGATCTAAGTGGGTGGGACACATGGAGATGTGCAATATTTTGAAGTACAGTGGTACGTCAGGTTAAGTACTTAATTCGTTCCGGGGGTCCATTCTTAACCTGAAACTGTTCTTAAACTGAAGCATCACTTTAGCTAATGGGGCCTCCTGCTGCTGCCACGCCGCCAGAGCACGATTTTTGTTCTCATCCTGAAGCAAAGTTCTTAACCCAAGGTAATATTTATGGGTTAGCGGAGTCTGTAACCTGAAGTGTATGTAACCTGAAGCGTATGTAACCCAAGGTACCACTGTACCCTGGTCCAAAGCCACAAAGCAGCCATTTTTTGGGACTGGGTGCCGGTGCATTAAGCACAGCACAGGTATAATAAGATAATAAAACCTAGTCCCAGTCAGTATAGCGCTCCCTGTTAGGGAAGATAAGTTACTCTGAAACAGAATGCAAGCTTAGCCGCAAGGTATGTCATGCCTGGGGAGACTGGGGCTCTCACATCAGACAGAGTAAGGGCAGAATGTGCCCACTACATTAAAAGTGTGATCGGATTTATTATGTCTGGGTTTGCCTCCCACCTATGGTTGCTATTTAACCAAAACAACAAGAATGTAATATATAGTTTCGCCCCCAGAGAAGCTTCAGTGTATGAGAGCTGCCAACACTGGTTTGACCTTGTTCCACTGTGTTACCTAGGGCTAGTTCACACATGCACTACAAGCGTCATTTGATTTCTTATCACTTGACTACGCAGCCGGTGGTGGTTGGAAGCAGGGAACATTCGAATCATATCTAGGATGATGTGAAAACTTCATTTGTAGACTTTGATCTGTGATTGCTCACTCACACATCCAAGCGAGCTGTGATGCACATGGGAAGCAGTCAATAGTCTACAGGACTTTCTGCTATCCAGTTTGTCACATTTCTACACCATTAACTCTTTGTGCTGCTTCACACATAACACCAAGCCAAACTATGGCTTGGTGCAAACGCACAGGCTCATGCAATGGAGATGATGTCCACTTTGCTCCTCCACCAGACCAACTGATGCCTCGCTGTGAGCTAAGCCATGGTTTGTCTTCTGAACCTGGGATCACGGTTTGTCTTGTTCCACACAAACAACTAGAAGTTAACGAAGAACTACAGATCTTGGGTTTACAGTTCGTGATTTGTCTAGAGCAATTCTGGACTGCATCAATAGGAGTATAGCATCTAGATCAAGGGAAGTAATAGTGCCACTGTATTCTGCTCTGGTCAGACCTCACCTGGAGTACTGTGTCCAGTTCTGGGCACCACAGTTCAAGAAGGACACTGACAAACTGGAACTTGTCCAGAGGAGGGCAACCAAAATGGTCAAAGGCCTGGAAACGATGCCTTATGAGGAACGGCTAAGGGAGCTGGGCATGTTTAGCCTGGAGAAGAGGAGGTTAAGGGGTGATATGATAGCCATGTTCAAATATATAAAAGGATGTCACATAGAGGAGGGAGAAAGGTTGTTTTCTGCTGCTCCAGAGAAGCGGACACGGAGCAATGGATCCAAACTACAAGAAAGAAGATTCCACCTAAACATTAGGAAGAACTTCCTGACAGTAAGAGCTGTTTGACAGTGGAATTTGCTGCCAAGGAGTGTGGTGGAGTCTCCTTCTTTGGAGGTCTTTAAGCAGAGGCTTGACAACCATATGTCAGGAGTGCTCTGATGGTGTTTCCTGCTTGGCAGGGGGTTGGACTCGATGGCCCTTGTGGTCTCTTCCAACTCTATGATTCTATGATTCTAGGTTTGGCTGATACGCCAAGTCAAATCATGGTTCAGTTTCCAGCAGCGCAGAAGCAAGAGGACTAGGGGAGGAGTACAGCAGCCATGATCTCCTCTCCAGGAATGCTTATGTCCACCCTAAGCCATGCTTTGGTTTAGCGTTATAGGCAAACCAGCTCTTTGTCTCTTCCAATGTCTCAGTCACTGCAGCTTGCTACACCACATTCCTGATTAAGTCTTACCGTGCATTTGTAACACTGAAAGTGGGTCCTGGGCTAAGCCCTGCACGTACTAGAGGACTGAATACAGTGGTACCTCGGGTTACAGACGCTTCAGGTTACAGACTCCGCTAACCCAGAAATAGTACCTCGGGTTAAGAACTTTGCTTCAGGATGAGAACAGAAAATGTGCTCTGGCGGTGCGGCAGCAGCGGGAGGCCCCATTAGCTAAAGTGGTGCTTCAGGTTACGAACAGTTTCAGGTTAAGAACGGACCTCCGGAACGAATTAAGTTCTTAACCCAAGGTACCACTGTATGTGTGACAGAAATAAATAAAAAATAAAAAATAAAAATTCAGGTTCTGGGCCCTTGAATGCCATGCTCTGTCCATCAGTGAGAAAAATACCTGAGGTGATTTAATTCTATTATTATCTGCTCCCCCAAAGAAGAATCTGACTGCACAGTAGAAAATATTAACTTCATTGTTCCTTAATGTAGGCTAACGTAACAGGAACCATTCCTGATTTAGCGGTACAATAAAGAGAACCATTGTGGAAGTATCTTCTCTTTGATAAGCACAAAATACAGTTGCAGTCTCCTATTAGAAGATGTTGCCAAATTGAGTTAATTGCTTAAGAGGCATCTTTGATGTCACACTAGGTTTCAACTTAGGCTTGGCGAGAACAACTTTTTCTCATCTGTATTGTGGGTCTGAATTTGCAAACATCTCTTAACAGCTTCATGCAGCTGACAATGCGTTAGATTTATCAGTGCAATTTTATGGCCTACGTAGATAAAGTTGTACAGATCTGCAAATTAATGGTCCTTTGAAACTACCACCCCCAGCTTCACGCACAGCCGCAAGGACCATTAAGTAATCCCGTTGCAGTAAATGGTTGCGTACGCTTGGCTACCACAGACCGTACTTCACTGCATGACACCCTTGCGCCTCCTGTAAGCTTAGCTGGAACATCGGATAGCAGGTTTGGTCTCTAAATATATATACTTATCTATAAGGCTGCTCTACTGGAGCTGGGAACGGCCATTCAAAGAAAAATGGCACCACATGAAAAATGGACATGAAAGAGGGGGAGGACTTTTTGAAACTTTTATATATCCTCCACTGAAAAAATGCTGGGGTACATTTTCACTTGGGTGTTTGTACAGACTGGATGGAAAAGAAAAACACAACAGGCGTGCATAGGGGTAAAATCCTGCCCAAGCCACCTTATTAAAGGCGTCTGTGTCTTGGTTTGCTGCTGGTCCTCAGGCCTTGTTCATTTTGTAATGTCCCCTCCTACGGGACAAAGCAGGTCCCGTCTTTTCTCTGTCCTTCCTCTTCAAAACATTTGTCCACTGCAGCAAAATGTGTCAGCAGTCAATGATGGCACTTAACAGTACTTTTTTCCCTTTAAAAAGTAGGCATTCTTAAATTCCAGCTGTGCTAAATAGAATAATCCTACCGCTCTATCAAATACAATGAATACAGAGGTAGCAGATATTTGGAGGTTGCTGTGTTTACAGCAGTTCTCGAGTAAGGTGTAATTACAATCATTTGAAAAATGATTTGGGGCTGCATTCTGCTTTGCTACCTCTTGCTTTCTGGAATCATCTCTTTTTTTTAAATCCACTGTTTTTTTAGCATGTAATGAATTATTGCATTGCTTTCATGCTGCGGGGGGAGGGGGAGAACAAGAGAAAATAAATTGGGCCATTTGAAGTTTTTGTAAATTTGATTGCTTCTACCTGCAGAACATATATTTGTCTCTTAGATTTTATAAATTTTCATTTTCACGGTATGATATATTGAATTTCAGTCCCACACAATTTTTCTCTTTTCATGGACTTTGGAGAAGGCATGCTTGATTTACAATGGAAGGAAGAAGAGAAAAAGAATATAAATCCACAAATATATTTGACTAGAATGCAGCAACTTCCATCAGCCAAAGGATGCCTCATGCCACTTTAATTGAAACATGTCCATTTCTCATCAAAGTTCCTCATTCACAGAGGGAGCACAATGCCTTGTCTTGAGCTGACAGAACCTATAAATAGTTCACAACCGAACCCCTCCCAGTCCTTATCACATATTCTTTCTCTCAGCTAACCAAATGTCACAGATTGCATCTTCCCTCCCTGGTTCCTTCTTTTTCTTAAGCCTTTCAGTTTTAGAAACCTAGCTGAACAGAATATATTTTAAGGGGTTTCTCCTGTAATTCAGCAGATTATGCTTTTAATTAGACAATGGGGTGGTTTTAAATCGAGGGTAATAAAGGAAGCTTTCAGATTACGTTCTGGGGAGCCCTGGGGTTTACTGGGAACTTTTCAGCGGTTCCTCAGTATAGTGGCTGTAATGGCAGATAAGCTCCAATGAATGACAGTTTGTGCCTCCAATAAAGATCCATCTTTGCAATGTGTAGCCATAGGAGAGAATGGGTGTGCCATTGGTTGAACTGTCACTTTAAAAAAAGCAACAAGGAGGCCCAAAAGACCTGAGCAGCACCCAACATGAATAGGGTCTGCACCTAGGACCCAGAATCCTACAGAAAACACTGGGATTCCATGGCAAATGAATCAGTGTGGAAATGTCTCCCTGAAAGCACACCGTTTCAAAAACACTGCTCTATAATCTGGTCTCTACAGCTCCATCAGGTAATGTGACTTTCAAATGGTTTGACTTCACCCCCAAAGGCACACTCCTCCGTTGTCCCCCAAGACAGACAGGTGGCCAACAAAGATAATCTGTGTGTTTTTCTGGACTGTTTCTGCAGCATAGAGGCCAGTGTAGATTATAAATGGATCCATCATCTAAACATGCTAGAACTATGTTGTTGTTATTGAACGAAACCTGCTTTTGCTCTGAATCTGAGAGAAGCTCTGCATTTACGCTTGCAGTTTTTTTTAAAAAAAGAAAAAGATGGATGCAATAGGCAGCGGCATGTCTGCACTGGAAATTAACTGAATTGAGAAAGGCTATGCAGAGTTCACAGAAATTGAGAGGAGCCAAAGGAGCAGTGTATGGGAGAGGCCAAGAAAACAACGGGGGCATTCATGATGTATGATCAGTGGGTATTATGAAAACAGGGTAATGATTGTGGCTTTGCTATCTTTTGGGTAGACTCCCTGTTCCACACAGATACTTAGAAAATGAGGAAATGTGCAAAGTAAAAATTAAGCTGCAGACAATGGAGTGTAGTTTCACTTCTATTCTGCTAGGAAAAACCTCACTGGTTTTCTGTGGGAAGGGGTACAGGTTATAGGGAGACATTTGTTTCTGATTTCAAATATGTGTAAATATCTGGTCTTAGCTAATTAAAGGGAAGTCTTCTTTCTGCACAAAATTGCTCCATTTTGGGGAAGCCTTGTTCCTCCTTTCTCTTGCTTTCTGAGAAGTTTTGCTTGTAGGTTTTTCCCTGCTTTTGCACACACTGTACGAACCTGCTCTTCACGCCTAGCTGAACCTGATTGTTATATTGTTACATGCTATGATCAATCACTAGTAACAGACATCCTAAGCTCATGGAAAACAAACTGTACTTGCTCTCCATGCCTAGCTGACCATAACTATAGAACCCGATTGTTATATTGTTTGTGCCAATTAATCCCTAGTTACAATTCAATTAGGAGGCTTCATGCCTGTCTAGTTCTAGCTCCGATTCTCAGCCTTCTCTCCATCAATGATAAATGATCACATGTAATCCCCACCTTTCACATGTAATTCCCGCCTTAGTACTTATGTTAACCAATTACAAGTTTCTGTGTGTATGTATCAACCAATCAGCCACAGGCACACTTTTGGCAATGCTTGCAATATTCAATAAAATAGGCTCTCAGGGTCCGCCCTGACGGACGCCTCATGTTACACCTGCCTCTCTCGTCTCCCGTGATTTTTCATTTCTACATCTGGTGACCCACGACGTGCCAGATCCCTTGCGCAGCCGAGCAGTCAGCCAGCCTCATACTTCACTCGACTGGAGAAGTCTTAGCCGGCTACACCGTGAGTATGGGGGGGGAGCTTACAAAGTCCCAGAAAGTGCATGCTACTGAACTGCTTCATTTAGTCAGACAGAGAGGTGCAGGTGCTCATGTTTCTTTAAAGGAAATTGAACGTTTGTTATGTGAGATTGCATTCCAATGCCCCTGGTACCCTGAGGCAGGCTCCTTGGGGGTAGAGGCATGGCAAAAGATTGGAAAAACCTTTTTTGCAGAGCCCAGGGCTCCTATCCACTGTCTGTTAACTTGGCAGAAGTGCGCAGATGCCGTGGCAAAATTTGGACCTCAGGCGTCCCAGGCGTCTCCCTCGGCCCCTGCATCTCTGTCTGTTGGAGACAACCCCCCTCCTTATCCTAAGCTTTTGCCTCCTGCACAATCCTGCCAATCCCTCCCTCCTTTGCCTGCTTCCAACCCATCCACCCCCCCTTCCTCCGCTCCTCCTTCTGCTCATACAGGAGCTGTCCCTCAGCCCACAACCACCACCCCCATTCCCCCTTTCCTCCCTCCTGTGTTTCCTTTGCCTGCATCCGCTTCTTCAGAAGCTGTGTCTCAGCCAACATCCACTTCCCCCCCTCTTTCTTCCCTCCCTCCTTCCACCCCTCCCTTGCCTGCCTCAGCTCCTGCCTGTTTCACGGGAGCTATCCGTGTTGCACTTTCCCAGGCAAGGCAGAAAGGGCTCCTATCCTTAGAAGAAGAGTCTGAGTGGGCTGGGGTGTTGCCATCTGCTTTCCCTATTTCTTATGCAAACCCAGGCACAGCACAACAACAGGTGCTATATGAAACCCTTTCTTATTCTGTAATGCGAGAATTAAGAAGGGCCATTGTTGATTCTGGTCTCAAATCCTCATATGTAACAGGAATGCTGGAGGGAATAGCAACTGCTTCAACTGCAATTGCCCAGGTCATTTTGCTAAACAATGCAGAGCCCCTGGCAGGGGTGCAAACAGGAATGGTGATGCCAATAAGGCTAAGCCTTCCAAGAAATGCCCAAAGTGCGGTAAAGGCTATCATTGGGCAAATCAGGGCAGGAGTTCGGGAAACTCCTTAGGGGCCCCACTCCCGGGCCAGGACAAATAGGGAGCCCTCCGCCGTTAGTCTCCACTATTAAAACCATCTCAAAGGATACACGCTCTGATTTTACCATCGACTTAATTAATCAAAAAACCAAAGACACTGTTTTTACCTGGTGAAATTGTGCTCATGACCACCCAATTGGCAGGCCCACTACCTCCTAAAGTCGCAGGCTTAATTTTACCCAAATTTTCTGCGGCCAAAGAAGGAATCCAGGTTATTCCAGGAGTTCTGGATCCTTTATCCCACTCTTGATATCGCCGCTCTGTGAAATTGACTAACGATTGTGATGCTTTTGTCTCCTTTTTCAGTAGGTCTGAATATATCTCTTTAGTTGTTTCTCTCCTAGGAGTCCCTGGATTGGCTGTACAGAATCGTATGAACATTAATTCTTCAACTTATTCTGCAAAAAAAAGCCCTGAATTTTACTTCACAAGCTTCTCACCTTTTGAATAAAGAACAGAGTGAATTTCACTATGGACTTTTACAAAATCGTTCTGCTATCACTATTTGCTGATGCTTCATCATTATGGATGTGAATCATTATGGATTGCAAAATCTTACACACCACATTACACAAGATATGCCCTTGTCATTATATGCATCTTAATTTTGTTATGTTGCTTCCTTCAATGCGTTCCTGGTCTCATAAGTCTTTTCTCTCGGCTTCTCTCTCCCCCTCAACCACCTAATAAACTCCTTGCTGCCTACTTTGCGAAATGGCAACACCAACAGTAAACCTAAGGTGAGATGTGGACGGATTTATTTTGGGCATGCGTTGGCAAACCACGTATCCCGAAGTATTCTTGTCCCATCGATCCTGGACGGATTTATTTTGGGCATGCGTTGGCAAACCACGTATCCCGAAATATTTTTGTCCCATCGACCCTGGCGAACTTATTTTGGGCATTTGTTGGCACACCACTAATCCTGAAATATTTTTGCCTTATCTACCCAGAATGCCTCGCAAACAAGAAAAGAAAGGGGGAGATAAAGGGAAGTCTTCTTTCTGCACAAAACTGCTCCATTTTGGGGAAGCCTTGTTCCTCCTTTCTCTTGCTTTCTGAGAAGTTTTGCTTGTAGGTTTTTCCCTGCTTTTGCACACACTGTACGAACCTGCTCTTCACGCCTAGCTGAACCTGATTGTTATATTGTTACATGCTATGATCAATCACTAGTAACAGACATCCTAAGCTCATGGAAAACAAACTGTACTTGCTCTCCATGCCTAGCTGACCATAACTATAGAACCCGATTGTTATATTGTTTGTGCCAATTAATCCCTAGTTACAATTCAATTAGGAGGCTTCATGCCTGTCTAGTTCTAGCTCCGATTCTCAGCCTTCTCTCCATCAATGATAAATGATCACATGTAATCCCCACCTTTCACATGTAATTCCCGCCTTAGTACTTATGTTAACCAATTACAAGTTTCTGTGTGTATGTATCAACCAATCAGCCACAGGCACACTTTTGGCAATGCTTGCAATATTCAATAAAATAGGCTCTCAGGGTCCGCCCTGACAGACGCCTCATGTTACACCTGCCTCTCTCGTCTCCCGTGATTTTTCATTTCTACAGCTAATGATGCCACTATATAATTAGAACTGTTTGCCTTCGAACAATGAATAATCTTCGGCAGGAAAATATATAACTAAAAGCAATGTGAATGATATTGTACCCTATGTCTCAAACAATGGGTCACAGTGGAGTAAATATTTTAGTCACAGTCATTACCAACACACCACACCCCTAATATGCCATTAAAAAAACAACAACTGTTGCCAAGATTGTTTCAAAAAAATGTTAGGGTTATATTAGACACTTTATCAAGGATCTATTTTCAGTTCATAAAAAGTTAGTTATGATTGCGGTATTATGTTTATTGCAAACAACAAATAGAGATCTAACTAGGCTGCTTTCTAGCTCAGCTTCTATTCAATATGCTAGCAAAGAGTGTGCAATCTGGTGTTTATTGAAAGACTTTTATTATATTGGTCTTATATACGTGAAGGCTGGAGCATTCAAATGTGTGAACCCATATACATTTAATGAGCTCTTTCTGAAATCTACCTGAATTTGCCTTTAAAAGCCGCCTCCATGAATGACTTTTCACAATAATCCTACGGAAATGTGTTGTGTTATCCAATTGCTCTGCAGAATCAACGGTTTTCTTGGCTTGTTATAATTGTTAGTTTTGTACCATCCATAACAGGCAAATGATATAATGATATCATATTTCCATAGGGCTTAGAACTCTGTATATTACTACTATCTTGTTGTAAAAAAGGATTTAGAAATTCAGCCATGTTCCCATACGTGGGTTGTCAAAGGGGGCTTGCTTATTTCATTATGTGTTGCAACACAACCTGAACTACATTTCTGAAGCATAAATCCGTTGCTTCTTTTCAGCTGTATCTCCCATCCTTGGCACCAGCCATTCAAATATTTCATGATCTAATTGCTCTCTAATTATCTTGTCTTTTAACGGAAAAAGGCCCCAAACCTCCCATCTTTCCTACACCTTTGAATTCATAATCATTTCGACACTTTCCATCCTCTGCATCTGCCAACAAATTTAGCTACGTAGACTCATAGGCTTGTGGAGTTGCATTACTTGACAATACAAGTATCTCAGTCAGATAAATAAATAAATAATTGTAGAGCTTGAGGTAGGTGACCGAGTCACAGTCACCAGGTTTTTGGGGGGGCGGAGACAGGGATATGCAATAAAGCCATTGATTCTGCCAGTGAGCAGATACAATGCTAATCATTTAGACACCCCAAGTTTGAACCGAGATATTCCATTGTATATACAAAGTCAGCTAATCCTCCATAAGAGCTGGCACACGCCCTCAATGGGTGTATATTACAAATATAGTGACTTTCGGAGGAAGACAGTGGGAGCTAGAAGCATGCTGAGACAGCAGTAGGAAGCACTGTACCAGAAGCATTTCTGGGTTTCTCACCTGAAACTCAAATCAGTGTGCAGCTACATGAGAAAAACCTAAAAAGCTGTGGGAGAGAAGGAAATGTGGGAGGAATACATTATCTGAACCAATTACAATAAGCTGGTGGTTTTTTTAAATATAAAAAATGCTGCAGATGTTGAAGGCTGTGTTGCGATGAATGGGAACAATAAATTGCAGCAAGTTTTCCGAGGGTCTATCACATTTTTCCTAGAGATGGTATATAAATTTTAGAGTAAGCCAGCATAAGAAATAACTCTTAACCTTCTTCACATTTGCACTGCTGCCTTCAGCGCAAACATCTGATAGGTCTGGAACTGTAGTCTTTTAAGCCGCCTTCATTTTAATTACCCGTAAAGGCAGTTTACAATGCGTAAGTCAGACGCGGGTTTCAAATTTGGTTTTTGGCTGAAGACGAGAAAGCTCTGCTGTTAAGTTGGCAGCATGGGAGCTACTCCTGGACAACTTCTTCCCAGGCCACCAGGGCAACATGAGAAGGTCAAGGCCACAGGGAGGAGGCTTCCACTGAGACTGCAAACCAGCATTGTGAGTCAAGGACCCGCCACATGCTTAGGGCTAAATAAGACACAAGGACACATGTATTTTAGGTTAATGGGCTAAAGAAGGCCACAACTTTATTGGTTATAGCATATGAGTGGTATTGGCTTAGGTATTGGATCAAACAATCTATATATGACTCCACCCGGCGATGGGGAGAAATTTGAAGGTTAATGTCAGGGAACTGACATTGGAGCTAGAGGCGGAGGGAAGGCTCTCAAATGATGCTGGAGAAGGGCCCAGCAGGGAGAGAGGCAGCTCCGCAGATGGGGAAGCAAATCAGCGCAACACCAGGGATATAGAGGGGCTGATGGGGGAATCGGCGAGAGGGCTCCAGGACTCTTCACCGGACACCAGCGGGGAGAGCACGGGTCCCCTGCTACCCACGCCCACCCTGCGCAGAAGACTTCCGCGCAGAGAGAGTAGGAGGAGACTGGGTGTCAAACAACTTTTATGTTGGGAAAGTATTATTATTATTATTTAAGAAACGCCCACTGACGGATTCTGCTAGCGACTGAGGCAGCCATGAAGTGAAGGGCTGCCCAGACTGAAAGGTTTAGCAAGGCAACAAAGCCTGGCGAGGCGGCAACTTACGCACGAGCAACCCATACACATTACAGTTAACAACCAGTGGGAGGAGCTTGTTGATGCAAATACAACTGGAAGCTTCCCCTGATGTCACCGGGGGTTGTGCCATGGCCTTAGCCACCAGCAGGTCATTGGACAGGATCCACGACCGCCGGATTCCTTTAACGGAATACCCAACAAGGGGAGGGGTAGGTGCTGGCCACAACCTGCCCTCCAACGCACGACACATATTCCAATGCCTAACTGCCAATACCCAAAAAGTTGTGATGATTTGCTACGAGGTAGGCGAGAAACCAAGAGGCAATTTGCCAAATGGATAAAAATTTCTACCAGGCCCCCTGGGCAACCAGGGCAACCAACCAAAGTCCATAGCAAGGCCAAAAGTATAAATATGACCTAAAGGGAGGACGGGCGGGTGATCCGTTGACTCCAGACCGCGACCGCTTGAATGTGGCTAAACCCCGCCCCCAAGTCAGCCCTATTGGCTGGCCTGACAGGTGCGGTGTGACAGCTGGGAAAGTGACGCAGGGGGCCAAATACGCCCCCCTGCCAACGTGGGAACAGCTGCTGCTCACAACGCCTCCCCTCTGGTAGGAGGAGAGGTTTTGTTCCAGGACCAGGAAGATGGAGGGATTTCTTCCCTTCCTTAACAGCAAGCTTGTATGTGTGCCTGCAAACCCAATTCCATTCTAATGGCTAATCTGTTGTGGAGAGCAGCAAACACAGATCTCTTCTATTCAGGCTAGAGCACAGACAACAGCTCCGGCTCCCAGCACTGCAGCACAGGAAAAAGGGAGACACTTTGTTGAACGCCAGAGGTCTGCAAATGAATAGCAGAAAGTCATTTGGTTACCAAGGAAACCGAACAGCAGTATAGCTGGTGCTTCATTGAAACCACGATCAGGAGAGAGAAATAATGTGTTATTGCAATATATTGTGTCAAGAACATCAATATAACATGGCAAGGCGGGGGCGGGGGCAAGCCATCCTCCAGACTCTATCAACGCCTGCTATTTTTAGTAACAAAACTATTCTTTTTATGGGGCTTCTATTTATGATGGTACACAGGGTACAGGTGGGTCTGTGGTTTCCAAACAGGGTCTTAATTGGGGGGGGGGGGCATTCTTTGCTTGAATCTGAATTGCAGAGATCTAATTTAAAATTACAAAAACACAAAGGCCAGTTACAGATAGGTAGCCGTGTTGGTCTGCCATGGTCAAAATAAAAAAATTCCTTCCAGTAGCACCTTAAAGACCAACTGAGTTAGTTCTTGGTATGAGCTTTCGTGTGCATGCACACTTCTTCAGATACACTGAATCTCCCAGGATACCCTAATCTCCCAGGACATTCTATACAAGATCTCAAAGTAGCTGTTTTACTACAAAGAAATTTCAGAAATAGACTGGAAAGAGAAGCTGCTGAATTGCAACTCATTACCAAACTTAAAACCATGGAGAGACCTGGTCTGAACAAAGACATTGGATTCTTATCTCATTATACATGACTAAGCCATTTCTCACCTTCTCACCCCTTGCCTTTTCCTGTAAGACCTATTACAGTCGTTAAGAGTCGTCAACAGGCTCATCTCAGCTATCTGCCAATCTCCCATTCCTACCACCCTTCTGAGTAATACCCCTCCCCACCTTCTCACTATATAGAAGGGTCTGGCAACTTCTGTTTCAGTGTATCTGAAGAAGTGTGCATGCACACGAAAGCTCATACCAAGAACTAACTCAGTTGGTCTTTCAGGTGCTACTGGAAGGAATTTTTTTATTTTGACAAAGGCCAGGCTGCAGGGATGGGAAAAGGCACATGAGATTATGTGAGCACACACATTTTAGGCACAGGTGCCTTTGACACACACTCTCTCACTCTCTCTTTTTGTTTCCCCTTAAGGATGCTTAAGTCAGTGGTAAAGCAGATGGAAGGCAAGTACAGCTTCCCTGCTCCCTCCATAAGACTTGTGATGGCGGTTTTCAAAAGCACCCCTGAGCGCAGGGGCTTCACAGAGCTGTTGTTGGCATCCGTCTGTCTCAAGACAGTGAGCCTCTGGGGGTGAAGTCAAACTGATGTGTAAGCACCACCGAAGTGACCTCCCTGGGGTGCAAGGCTGGATCTGGAGGTCCTGGGCTGCCCAGACAACAATAATGCCCCCCCCTACTGGCCTCACTGATGTGCTTCAAAGAAAGCAGAGCAAGACATTTGACACCAGCTGGGCTGCAGGAGCTGCTGGAAAGAGGCGTACAAGGTGCTATCCAACCGCCTTAGGGATTCCACTCTGGATTTCTGCAAGGTTTACTCCTTAGCCTTTACAGAGTAGTATAAGTTTCTGCGTTTCAGTGGAAGGGGAGACAAAGGAACCGAAGAGATGTACAGATACAGTGGTGCCTCGCAAGACGAAAAGAATCCGTTCTGTGATTCTCTTCGTCTAGCGGTTTTTTCGTCTTGTGAAGCAAGCCCATTGAAGGATTAGCGGATTAGCGCTATTAGCGGCTTTTAGCGGCTTATCTGCTGATCGGATCAGCTGATAAGCAGCTTAGCGGCTTAGAAAAAGGGGGGAGGGGAAAAAACCAGCAGGGACTCGCAAGACATTGTCGTCTTGCGAAGCAAGCCCATAGGAAATTCGTTTTGCGAAGCACCTCCAAAATGGAAAACCCTTTCGTCTAGCGAGTTTTCCGTCTTGCGAGGCATTCGTCTTGCGGGGCACCACTGTACAAGGATAATGGAGAACAAAATTGCATGAATGCAGCTTCACATCCTTAAGGTCGGCAGATTATGGGGTCCACCTGCAATAGCTACTGCAGCAGGGCTAAGAGTAGCCCAATATGATGGGACCTTGTGGCACCGGCCCCTGCAGCACCAAAGGCTAAAACCCAATAGCATGTTTAAGGGTGAACATAAGAACAGCCAACATTTCTCTGGAGACCTTAGCAACTACATCACCACCCAACTGTGAAATCGTTCACCACAGCCTAAGTTGTGGTTCGAGGACCCGACCCCGCGAAGTGAAATGAAGACACAAGGAAACGTGATATAAGGTTGATGGGCTAGAAAAGGCCACAACTTTATTGATTACAGCAATGAAAAGGTATTGCCTTAGGCATTGGATCTCACAAACAAGTGGGTTTATTCACCAGTAGGTGGAGCCTGTTGATGCTAATCCAACTATAGGCTCACCCCTGCTGTCACCGAGGGTCGTGCCATGGCCTCCCGCCAAGCAGGCATCGGACGGAACACACGACCCCCAGATTCCTTTAACGGAATACCCCTAAAAATTGAAGGCATAGGCGATGGCCACACCTAGCACTTCGACACACCACAACACATTATTCCAATGCCTAACCTACCCACTAATACCACAAAAGTTGTGACGATTGCTACGAGGTAGGCGAAAAAACCAAAAAGCCTAATGCCAAATGGAAAAACTCCTACTAGGCCCCCCGGGCAACCAGGGCGACCAACCTAAGGTCCATAGCAAGGCCAATGACCTAAGCCCTAACTAAAAGGGAGTGGAGGGAGGGTGACTCGCGACGGGGCGACGACGAGGAATGAGGCCAGGGAGAGGCTGGCGCTGCAGCAAAAGGCTGCTGAACACGCCCCCTCCGAGGCACCTGGTTGGGTGGCCACCGGGGGGGCGTGAGCGCCAGCTAGGTGAGCTGGGGGCAGGGGGCCACGCCCCCTGCTGGGCGGTGCTCAGGCTCCCGACCACAACCACTCCCCTCTCTTTCAGGGAGGAGAGTATCCACGTGTGAAGAGCTTCCATCAACACGGATGACAATGGCATGGGCACCTGCAATCCGTTCAGTTCTCTATTCCACAAAGAGGCAGTCTCTGGAAAGAGGTCAAAGCATCTTCTCCATCAAAGAAGCGGCATCTGGTTAGCACGAGGGTAGAGGACAAGCTCGCAGGGGACATGTGTCAGTGGTCAGGGGCGGAGGAAGGGGGTGCGGGAGGTGCGGGTCACCCCGGGTTTTCACCACTGAGGGGGGTGACAAATGCCAGGTGACACTCACCGCTGGGCCTGCAGTGTGCCAAAGCCATGCGTCTCTCATGGGAGAGACACAGTGACTTGGGCGTGAGCAGGCTCCGCACTGCCCAAATGGTCCGCCTGCTGCCTCTCCTCCAGCTGTACGGCAGCTGAGTGGGAGGAGGCAGGCAAACTCCAGAGGCCCCGCGTTGCGTTCCGCCCTTATGGGCGGCTCACCCGGCCCCAGGCGCCCGAGCAGCTTCCTCCACCGCTGTCAGCTCCAAGGTCCTGAAATATTCAGCCTCCAAGCTGGAGATTCCCTACTCCTTACATTTGTTGTTGTTGTTGTTTAGTCATGTCCGACTCTTCGTGACCCCATGGATCAGAGCACGCCAGGCACTCCTGTCTTCCACTGCCTCCCACAGTTTGGTCAAACTCATGCTGGTAGCTTCGAAAACACTGTCCAACCATCTTGTCCTCTGTCGTCCCCTTCTCCTTGTGCCCTCCATCTTTCCCAACATCAGGGTCTTTTCCAGGGAGTCTTCTCTTCTCATGAGGTGGCCAAAGTATTGGAGTTTCAGCTTCAGGATCTGTCCTTCCAGTGAGCACTCAGGGCTGATTTCCTTAAGAATGGAGAGGTTTGATCTTCTTGCAGTCCATGGGACTCTCAAGAGTCTCCTCCAGCACCATAATTCAAAAGCACCCATTTTTCTGCGATCAGCCTTCTTTATGGTCCAGCTTTCATTTCCATACATCACTACTGGGAAAACCATAGCTTTAACTATATGGACCTTTGTTGGCAAGGTGATGTCTCTACTTTTTAAGATTCTGTCTAGGTTTGTCATTGCTTTTCCCCAAGAAGCAGGCGTCTTTTAATTTCGTGGTTGCTGTCACCATCTGCAGTGATCATGGAGCCCAAGAAAGTAAAATCTCTCACTGCCTCCATTTCTTCCCCTTCTATTTGCCAGGAGGTGATGGGCCCAGTGGCCATGATCTTCGTTTTTTTTATGTTGAGCTTCAGACCGTATGTGGCGCTCTCCTCTTTCACCCTCATTAAAAGGTTATTTAATTCCTCCTCACTTTCTGCCATCAAGGTTGTGTCATCTGCATATCTGAGGTTGTGGATCATGGCAAAGGGGCTTGAATAACTCAGAGAAGCTATGAGCTATGCCGTGCAGGGCCACCCAAGATGGACAGGTCATAGTGGAGATTTTTCACCAAACGTGAACCACTTGGAGCAGGAACTGGCAAGCCACTCCAGTATCCCTGCCAAGAAAACCACATCAACAAAGACTCCTTACATTAGGACAACTTTAAAACTTAAGTGCAAGGTAAGTCTGTACAACAATAGTATTTGTGGTGAGTATGTATTTTGCCCACACAGTTCTATGGACAATCCTCCCGAGCTGAAGCAGAGTTTGGTATTCTTCCAACAGGACCTGCTTCAGACAAAAGGGTGACTCCACTGCTGTTGAGGAATTAATAAACTCTTTTATGGTCAAGGATCTTAGGAAAGGGTTCAGAGATCCTGAAAGAAATGAAACCCAATAAACAAATTTTATTGCAGAAAATTTAATGCTCTGGGAACTGAATTTCCTTCTTCAGAAATGATTTTAGACTTTCTGAAGAAGCTTACATAGAAGCTGCTGCCTGCTGGACACCACAAGGGAGGGTTTGAGGAGTGGCCATAGCCCCATGGTAGAGCGCTTGCTTTGCATGCAAAGGGTGCAAGGGTCAACCCCTGGCATCCAGGTAAGGCTATGAAAGACCCCTGTCTGAATTACTGCTGGCCAGTGACTGATAGATAGGTAGAATCTTTATTTGCATCAGTCACAAGCCACAACAATAAAATACAATGTATTTAGGTAAAGGTAAAAGGACCCCTGACCATTAGGTCCATTCGTGGCCGACTCTGGGGTTGCGGCGCTCATCTCGCTTTATTGGCCGAGGGAGCTGGCGTACAGCTTCCGGGTCATGTGGCCAGCATGACTAAGCTGCTTCTGGTGAACCAGAGGAGCGCATGGAAACGCCGTTTACCTTCCTGCCGGAATGGTACCTATTTATCTACTTGCACTTTGACGTGCTTTTGAACTGCTAGGCTGGCAGGAGCAGGGACCGAGCAATGGGAGCTCACCCCGTCATGGGGATTCGAACTGCCGACCTTCTGATCGGCAAGTCCTAGGCTCAGTGGTTTAACCCACAGCACCACCTGTGTCCCAATCGGGTGTACAATGTATTTAGGGTAGAGCTAAATGCTTACCTCTACAAAGCATGTTATAGAGGTTTATATCAACACAAATGGCAGAATACATAGTCCTTTAGTAAAGGTAAAGGTACCCCTGCCCGTACGGGCCAGTCTTGACAGACTCTAGGGTTGTGCGCTTATCTCATTCTAGAGGCCGGGAGCCAGCGTTGTCCGCAGACACTTCCGGGTCACGTGGCCAGTGTGACAAGCTGCATCTGGCAAGCCAGCGCAGCACACAGAAACGCCGTTTACCTTCCCGCTGGTAAGCGGTTCCTATTTATCTACTTGCACCCGGGGGTGCTTTCGAACTGCTAGGTTGGCAGGCGCTGGGACCGAACGATGGGAGCGCACCCCGCCACGGGGATTCGAACCACCAACCATGCGATCGGCAAGTCCTAGGCGCTGAGGATTTACCCACAGCGCCACCCGCGTCCCTGTCACATAGTCCTTTAGCTGCAGATAAAACATGTGAACCAATAGGCTTTATTTAGATTTTAAAAAACCTGAGGAGTGTTATAATGTTAATAAAATAATAGATCTTATTGTAATTTCCTCTGCTATTTATTTATTTATTTTAAGAATAATCTAAGCTAAAGGGACCATTGTTCTGATTTGGTAAAATGCAGCTTCTTATATTCCTAGGCATTTGTCCAAGTCATATGAAAATTCAGACAGGTCTCAGACTTGACAGGTCTGTCATGGAAAATACTAAGGTGAATCAAGATAAAGCTTGAAAAATAAAATGATATATACGGAAAAGCTCACAAATGGGCAGAATGATGAGCAGTTTGTTAACAAGCTGCACACTCTGAATACTTATTTTGGTTTATTCACATAGATCTCCCCACCCCTCCAGCAAGAAGCCTTCTAAGTACTTAATTTGCTTTGCTCCATTGATTTTAATTAATCTTGCCCAAGGCTGGCAAGGCTGATGAGCCTGGAGAACTTGAGAAAGGCAACAGCCAAATGGTTGATTTCGTCTGCTTCAGATTTCTTAAACTCCTTCTGGTGCATTGCTAACACCTTAAGTCACCACTGCAATTGCATGTAGCCAGAGACAAAAACCTACAGTCTGGGACTAATGCAGACATCATGAACAATAACCTTCAACATTTCCAAAAATAAATCATTTCTTATTTCTAATATAATGTACAAGAGAAGATGGATCCTAACTACTCAACCCACTCCATAATCAGTTGTCAGTGGTGCGCAGTGAATATTTTTGAGGGTGAGGAGTGAGAGAGGAGGCTTGAATCGCCGGAGTTCATTGAAGGTGGCTGCACTCTAAGCGTTCCATCTCAAAGGAATTAGAGCTTGATTCAGAGCTGAAGAATTTCCTTGGGAGTCCGGTCATCTCTTTGGAGTCATTCACACATTAATATTTTATTATAGTATATTACAATATATACTACAATATAGTATAGTATATTGTATTTAAAAATGGGGTTTCTGAGCTTTTAGGGGTTTTTGAATGCTTTATGTAGTTTTTCAATTTCATTGTTCTGTGTGGGACAATGACAATAAAGATATCGTAAATCGTATTATATTTTGTAATAAAATCAGCAGACGTAATATAGCTAACCCAAATCCATATGAAGACAATGATTAAAGAGGTAAAGGTAAAAGGTAAAGGACCCCTGGACGGTTAAGTCCAGTCAAAGGCGACTATGGGGTTACGGCGCTCATCTCGCTTTCAGGCCGATCAAAGAGGTACCCATTAACAAATATATCCTAATGTAATTCATATGTCTACAGAGAGTCACTTTACTGGAACATCTCTGAAGAGCTATGACAGGATTCAATTGCCTGGTCCCACTAGTGGGAGCCACAGCTAATGCAATGGAGCCTTCCCCACCCTCTCCTCCCTCCACGAACCCCCAACTACTCCCCCAAATTTGCTCTGCAGGGCCAGGAGAAACCTCAGAACAGTGTGTGAGGACTGGGAGAAGGGAGATTGTTCTGCTGGGCAAGCAAAAATGCTTGTGCTAACAGAACACATCTGCTGAGTGACGTGTTGAATTCCACCCTATTGATAATACAGATCAATGAATAGTGCTTAACTAGAAAAAATGAAAAATAAAGTTAACTCTATTAACTTAGGAAAACCAGAATTAATTCAGTGAATGTTATATTGTTTTCCCTGGAACCATGATGTATGGAAGTGAGAGCTGGACCATAAAGAAGGCTGATCGCCAAAGAATTGATGCTTTTGAATTATGGTGCTGGAGGAGACTCTTGAGAGTCCCATGGACTGCAAGAAGATCAAACGCATCCATTCTTAAGGAAATCAGCCCTGAGTGCTCACTGGAAGGACAGATCCTGAAGCTGAGGCTCCAATACTTTGGCCACCTCATGAGAATAGAAGACTCCCTGGAAAAGACCCTGATGTTGGGAAAGATGGAGGGCACAAGGAGAAGGGGACGACAGAGGAAGAGATGGTTGGACAGTGTTCTTGAAGCTACAAGCATGAGTTTCACCAAACTGTGGGAGGCAGTGGAAGACAGGAGTGCCTGGCGTGCTCTGGTCCATGGGGTCACGAAGAGTTGGACACGACTAAACGACTAAACAACAACAACACCCTCTCATTGCAAACTTTTCCCTGTGGCCCTTTTTAGAAGATCACATAGAAGGCCATATGCCCTAAAACAGAGGTGGGGAATCGGTGGCCGTACGGATGTTGCTGGATTCCAGTTCCCATCGACCCTGGTCAGCTTGGCCAATGGCCCAGGATGGTAGCTGCAGTCCAGGTTCCCCACCCCTGACTAAAACACCATTTTTTAAGCCTAACATCCGTGAAAAAGTAACCTTGGGCTTCTAACATCTTGTGATGCAGTCACACAAATCAATCAATGGAAGAATGATCTGCTTTCTCAAGAAAACCTGCCCCTGAGGATGTATAGTCAGTCTGAAAAGGGAAGACATACATTCATTAAAGTGGCTCATTAAGAGCATTATTCAGCACCAGACTGTCCTACTAATCAATCCATTTGAATTAGCAGAAGGCAACTTTACCACAAAGCATTTAACTCATATATCACTGAAATCATTAGGGTACCTCCTGGTGAGTGAGCAGCCTTGGATTTGGTACACTTATAGCCCAAGGCAACCCAATTACTTGAAATATATATATATGAAAACTGAGCATTTTTTCATGGCTCCTCCAAACTTGGAGACTTAAAAGCCACATTCAGATTATCCTATGCTGGCTCAACAAGACAAGTTTTTGCCTAAGCAATCAAACTAGAAAGCCCCTAATTAATCTGTTTCCTGTTTTGTTCAACTATAAAACTATGATTACCCGTTTTAGAACAAGGCAGGATATTACACCAACTCCCAACAGGTAGACTTATACCATGAGATTTGTTTACTAGTATTTTTTAATAAAGAACACGGGACACAAAATATAAACAGGCATTCAATATTCCTTCAAATCTGCAGTTCTAAGAGCCTGAAGATAGCCCTGATCATTCATAGGTTGCCTGGTAATTTTGGTACTTGTGGCAAAGTTTAGTTCACTCTCATTTCTACCTACATTTGAGGTTAAGTTTGACTCCGAGCAGATCCATTAATTTCAATGGTCTACTCTGAGTAAGACTTAGTTAACTACCACCCATGTATGAACATTTCTACATATTTACCTGCATATTTTTCCTAACATGCACATTTTTGTATACAATTTAGTTTAGTATATTCGTTTTTGCAAGTAGTTTTCCCCTGACAGAATTTGTTTCTGTACATCATTGTCACTAACTATACATCACTTTTGTGGGAACATTTCACTAATAAATACATCTTCATATGCATTTTGGGGGATTAAAGAGCTGCATCACAAAGTTTAGAGAAGAGTGAATTTTGAAGGAAAGCTATGTTTAGGTTCGCTTATTGCTTTGGAAAGTGATATATATATATATATATATATATATATATATATATATATATATATATATATATATATATAAATGTGGACTGAGAAATTTCTCCCCCATCCTAAGATCAGGAAACACATCAGACTTGGGGGGGGGGATATTGTTTCTAAAGCTTCGATCCCACATGTTTGCCCAGTATTCACAACAGCCAACTTTATCTTGCTCAAAAAGAGTGTGCCATGATTGATGATGGTACTAGAGATTGTTCAAATGTTAATCTTCTGGCACTGAGTATTTGAATAATTCTCTTCTCAATGCTTCAATATTTATTTTTAAAATGTATACCCCATTCTTCACACTAACGTCACAGGCAAGGGTACAGCATCAGATACATATACACAATAAATAATCACACACAAATACACAAACCAATAAACACCTCTTAAAACTAGTAAGTCAGACCATTTTTTGTAACTAAAAATATAGTTGACAGTTCCCTGGCCTTGTTCAAAGGCCTGGTGGAACAGAAAATGTTCTAAGCTGTTGCCAGAATGCATTCAACACTGGAGCCTACCTGATCTCAAGGGGGAGATAGCATTCCAGGTGTCATTCGGCTGCAACATCAAAGCCGTCACCTTGAACTGGGCTCAGTGACAAATAGGCAGTGCTTTGAGAGCAGTTTAAACTCCATAGGGCTCAGTAACTGATTTATGACTCTTTGGGGTCACAGGCACCTAATAGTTCAGGTATGTTGTTGTTTAGTCGTGTCTGACTCTTCATGACCGCATGGACCAGAGCATGCCAGGCACTCCTGTCTTCCACTGCCTCCCGCAGTTTGGTCAAACTCATGCTGGTAGCTTCAAGAACACTGTCCAACCATCTCGTCCTCTGTCGTCTCCTTCTCCTTTTCCAGGGAGTCTTCTCTTCTCATGAGGTGGCCAAAGTACTGGAGCTTCAGCTTCAGGATCTGTCCTTCCAGTGAGCACTCTGGGCTGATTTCCTTCAGAATGGATAGGTTTGATCTTCTTGCAGTCCATGGGACTCTCAAGAGTCTCCTCCAGCACCAGAATTCAAAAGCATCAATTCTTCGACGATCAGCCTTCTCTATGGTCCAGCTCTCACTTCCATACATCACTACTGGGAAAACCATAGCTTTAACTATACGGATCTTGGTCGGCAAGGTGATGTCTCTGCTTTTTAAGATGCTGTCTAATTGTTCAGGTATACCCTGATCAAAGTCAAGGGCCCCAGAAAGGTGATAGGCTAAAAATGACTATCTCACAGTGGTTCATGGGCCTATGTTCTCTAACAGGCAAAGTGCACACAGCCAGGTGTTCCTCCTCTGAATAGCATCCAACCTCCCTTTTCTATGTTTACGTGAGGCCAGCTTGAATCCATTCCAGATCAGGAAAAATGTTGGGGAGCCGGGCTCCTGCTAAAAAGCTAGCAAGAGCGGAACATGCTATCTGCGAAATAGAAATAGCACCTGATGTGAATGTGATCATTTAAGCAGCTCATGCTGTTTCCTCATATGAAAAATGCAGTATTCAACACTGAATTATAAATTTACAGTGGTGCCCCGCAAGACGAATGCCTCGCAAGACGGAAAACCCGCTAGACGAAAGGTTTTTCCGTTTTGGAGGTGCTTCGCAAAACGAATTTCCTATGGGCTTGCTTCGCAAGACGAAAATGTCTTGCGAGTTCCTGCGGGTTTTTTTTCCTCCCCCCCCCTTTTCCCAAGCCGCTAAGCCGCTTATCAGCTGATCCTAAGCCGCTAAGCCGCTTAACAGCTGATCCGCTAAGCTGCTTATCAGCTGATCCGCTAAGCCGCTTAACAGCTGATCCGCTAAGCCGCTTATCAGCTGATCCGCTAAGCCCGCTAAGCGCGCTAATCCGCTAATGGGCTTGCTTCGCAAGATGAAAAAACCGCAAGACGAAGAGACTCGCGGAACAGATTCTTTTCGTCTTGCGAGGCACCACTGTACTTTATAATATGGTCACTTGTTTCTAGGTCCTGTTAACATCCTTGTGGCCTTTCCCCTAACAGAGACATATATTTAAATCAGTGCTTCATCCGTTGTATTTAGCTTTGAGAAGCTGCATTCACGTGGCACCAAGTAAAGTGATGCAGCTTTATTGTACATCCATAACAGTGAAACCAGACACCTTCCCCTGCCCCAGTTGCAACAAAACATGTCTCTTCCCTATCAGCCTCTACAACCAAAGCAGGAGCGTGTAACTCGCCAGTTGTTTGACTTCAGCCCCAAAGGTGCCTTCTTCCATTGTCTCACGAGACAGATGGATGCCAGCAATGTGAAGAATGACCATATAGGACTTTGTATTTCATGTAAGCATTTTTGGTTAGTTTGATTATTTTTTGTATTATCCTACGTGGACTTCTGCATAGCTGTCAAGTGTCCCTTATTTGAAGGGACAGTCCCTTATTCCAGCGCCATGTCCCGCTGCTGTCCCTTATTGATGGATGTCCCTTAAATGTCCCTTAAATGATGTCCCTTAAATTTCAAAGGAAGCAGCTCCTCTACCTCCCTGCCTGCCAGCCAGGGAGGAGGGAGGCTCCAACTGTGTTGCTTGGCTGTGTTGCTCACCCAATAAGAACTCTAAGAACGACAGGGGGTGGAGCTTGCATGCCTTGTGTGTGGCTAGTTAATGCAAGCTGAGGGGGTTTTTGAATGCTGGACGCCATTTTGTTGCACGTGCTGCTGCAAACTTTGCAGTGCAAAGCCAGGCCGGGGAGCCATCTTAAGTTGAGGCTGCATAGGCCTTGTGGTGCATGTGATTCAGATTCTATTCAGTTGAACCTCTGGTTACAAAGTTGGTTGGACAGTGTTCTCGACACTACCAGCATGAGTTTGACCAGACTGCAGGAGGACAGGAAGACTGGAGTGCCTGGAACAGGTGAGGCTGCAGGTCCCTTATTTTGGCTGCTGGTCCCTTATTTTCAAATCTGTAAGTTGACAGCTATGCTTCTGGAATCTGGATATTGATATGGACTTGAATAGACTTCATCTCTCGAGGAGATAGGGGGGTAAGTTTTTCACCTTCAATGTCTGTATTTATATTGTTATTGTTATACACTAATCAAATTAAAAGAAAAGAAAAAGAATCTACATTCACATGCACATAGAACATTGGTTGGGGGAGGGAATTACACACACCACTGCCACCTCCCCAATATGGCGCCCTCCACATGTTTTGGACTACAACTCAGATTAGCCCCAGCCTGTGGTCAGGGATGAAGGTAATTATAGATCACAATGCCCAGAGGGCACCAGGTTGGGGAAGCCTGCACTAATCTATGGCATTAGAGGCATCCATGGTACAGGTGTCTTCCCACTTACATGGGGGTTATGTTCCCGGGTACCACGCATATACGTGAAATTGCGTGAAGTGGGGGACACCATCTAAAAAACCTGGAAACCTCTGGAAAGCCTTAAAAAGCCCTTTCCAAAACCACCTGAATGGTGGCAATGGTGGCTCTCAGTCTCCAAAAACTCTTCCAAACTCCACCACAATCGTTCCCTCCAAAGCTCCTTTCTCAAATTCCAACTGTCCACAGGCCTCAAAGGTCCGTGCAAAGGCTCCCGGGATTGTTAGCCATTTTCCTGCTCTTTACAAACCATTTTTGCAGTTCCCCCCTATTTTCAGGCAGTTTTTGTCCCTTTTTGCAGTTTAAATCAATATATTTCATTATCTCCCAGTGTTGAATGCATGTAAGTGGGGGAGATGCCCGTACAGAATTTAAGAAAGTGCCCACACTAAAATCCTTCTCCGCAGTGGAAGCAACCAGCAACGGTAAGAGTGATAACCCCAATGTCTAAAATTATGGCATCCTCCCTATCTCACCCCCAGAGCTACTTGCCACAGTTATGTGGCATATATTCATTCTGCCACTGAAATGTTTAGTGTGGGTATATTCTATAAGCCACAGCTGACTGGTTGCAATGCGAACAGAATTCCTTTATAACCAGATGCCACAGTACATCTTTCAATCCAAAATAGTTTGTTTTTAAATGTTCATTAGCCATCATTTGAACAGAGCTGGAAAATGTTTATTTGAAATATAAATATGCATCTCCCAAATTTTTCTTACTGTTTGTGTACCTCTGTTTAATATTTATGCAACCATTTTCGGGATGTGTACGCACCTGTTCCTATTTTCCAGGTACATGAGCCTGGAATGTTTAATATGAATTTTAAAAGCAGGCAATTCAGTCTTAAGAGGTAAATGGAAGAATATATTTCCAAAATGAACCAACAAGGGAAATCTGAGCATAGAATATCCCTGGCACTTTAATTCAAACAGTTCATCCATCCATGGCAGGGAGCCATAACAACACGCAGCGTAAACGTCTCTGCAGTGCCACTGCTAATTGAAAAAGTGAATGTTATTTATTAAAGACTGCTCAGGATGAGCCTAGGAAACCACTGGAAATTTGGCTTCTGTATAGCAATTTTTAAGGGAATTGTGAACGCTCCTGCTGCTACCAATGGCTTAATTTTTTTCAAAGACATTTTTAACCATATTAAAGCAAACTCTCTTTATCTTAATACAAGTGGCACTTGGGGGGTAATTAAGATAATACTTCCCCCTTAGTCAACCAAAAGAGGCATATCAGAGTTTGGGAGGGGAAATCATCTTAAATACACTGCCTGATTCGAGAGGGACACAAACAATTTTCTTAGAGAACCCTTTGCCATGGAATTCCTGAGTGCTGCCTGCGGTCACCAGGCTAGCGCTTAAACACAAGGCTGTATACAGCTGCCTCACAGCAAGAATCAAAGTACCAATCGATCCTTCAAGTTCATGACTACTGACTGCGGGCAACTCTACAAAGTCTCAGGCAGAGCTCACTGCTAACCATGATACTTAGAGGGTCCATTTAATGGGAGAAGTCAGACCCTAAGCCAGGAAACGTCTACGGTATATGCAGAACAACACTATGCACAATTCGTTCTACGTACCAAATGATTATGATCTGCATATTTAGGGTAGCAGTTGCTATGTATACTTCACTCTTGTTTATTCTAGCACGAGAACCAGGCTCAACATATTTAAATGACAAATGCCATTTTATTTATCAAAACAGATAAGAAGTTAGCTGAATCCTCTTATCTCATTGCAGTTTGTGGGTGATGGAGGAAGAAAAGGAACATGAAAGGTAAAGAACAGCAGGGGAAAGTTGGTGTAATTATAACTTTGGAAGCTATGTATTGCATTGCAAGTAAACCATTCTCTGGGTTTTATTAAACCTATTTTTTTATTTAAAAGATTTTTTTTATTAAAAAATATATAGAAACACTTCCATTCTCCACTGCAACCCATTCGTGCTCTTTGTTATACTGACCTAACCAAGAACCAGCTGCACTGTTGTGACATTTAAATCACACACCAGTCCTGAAACAGAGTACAGGTCTTTCTTTTTCCTTTTTAGAAGTTTTATCTCTGAATTCAGCGCTTCCACAGGACTGCATTGTCATGTGCATTACAATCTCAGAGTTACATTAGCAAGACTTGAACACCCTGAATTGAAGTATTCAAGTCTTAAGGCGGATGGCTGAGCTTGCTACAAAAAACGTATTACACTAGAGATGGAACATTATTTAAACAGAGCTGAATGTAGATAAACATCTCCAAGCGAGAACATAAGTTTGAAATTCCAGTGGTGTTTTCAGGTGAAGGCTATTTATTGGGCTTTTTTTTAATTAAAAAAATGCCCATCCAAATACAGTGGTGCCCTGCAAGACGAACGCCTCGCAAGACGAAAAACTCGCAAAATGAAAGGTTTTTTCGTTTTCGAGTTGCTTCGCAAGACGAATTTCCCTATGGGCTTGCTTCGCAAAACGAAGCTTGTCCCGCAAGCTCCGGGGATAGCGGGAAGCGCAGCGCGTCTTCCCCGCTGTCCCCGGACCTCTTTTGAAGCAAGGGGCGGCGGGGAGAAGATCGCTTCTCCCCGTTGCCAGCCCCGCAAGCTCCAGGGACAGAGGGGAAGGCGCAGCGCCCTCCCCTCTCTCCCCGCACCCCTTTTGAACCAAGGGGCAGCAAGGGGGAGAAGCAATCTCTTCCTCTCCGTCCCTTGCTTCAAAAGAGGGGACAGAGCGGCGCTTCCCCTCTGTCCCTGGACGGTCTCCATATGCATTCCTATGGGAAACTGTGCTTCGCAAGACGAAAAACTCGCAAGAAGAAAAAACTTGCGGAACGAATTAATTTCGTCTTGCGAGGCACCACTGTATATACTAGAGAAGAGAAACCACCAGGAAGGATCTCGCATCCTCAAACTACAACTGTTCCCACCACCAACCTTACTTTGCAGAGATTTATCCCATGAGTGAACTTTCAGGCACATGTAATAAGCAAGCCTAACAACCACGCCAGGGTCTTGGGCTGCCATACTCAAATCGAAAGTGAAACAGTGTTCTGCAGTCCCTGAGGTCAGCCCCTAGAAAGGCAGCTGGACACAATCTGGGAGCTGGCCAGACTGACAGCTGGAAGCCTGAAGCTTGAGGGGCACCAGGAAGAAGAAACTCCTCTGCTGTACCAGTGGCAAGAAGCCACTCTGTGTTATATCACACCTACAAGCCAGCTCCAGGTTGGAGACATTCCTCAGCAAAGGGCCCCTACCTCTGTCAGTCTTCCCTTGGGCTGTCAGCAGCAGGCACAGAAGCTGCAGTGATGGGCAACTAGGTTTAGTCGCCACTTTATTTTTTTTACAGTGCTGGTGAAGCATCATTGGCATGATGGGAAATTAAAATGGACACGGGTGGCGCTGTGGGTTAAACCACAGAGGCTAGGACTTGCCAATCAGAAGGTTGGCGGTTCGAATCCCCGCAAGAGGGTGAGCTCCCGTTGCTCGGTCCCTGCTCCTGCCAACCTAGCAGTTCGAAAGCACGTCAAAGTGCAAGTAGATAAATAGATACCGCTCCGGCGGGAAGGTAAACGGCATTTCCGTGCGCTGCTCTGGTTTGCCAGAAGCGGCTTAGTCATGCTGGCCACATGACCCGGAAGCTGTACGCTGGCTCCCTCGGCCAATAAGAAGAAGAAGAAGAGTTTGGATTTGATATCCCGCCTTTCACTCCCTTTAAGGAGTCTCAAAGCGGCTAAGATTCTCCTTTCCCTTCCTCCCCCACAACAAACACTCTGTGAGATGAGGGGGCTGAGAGACTTCAAAGAAGTGTGACTGGCCCAAGGTCACCCAGCAGCTGCATGTGGAGGAGCGGAGACGCGAACCCGATTCCCCAGATTACGAGACTACCGCTCTTAACCACTACACCACACTGGCTCTCGAGATGAGCGCCGCAGCCCCAGAGTCGGCCATGACTGGACCTAATGGTCAGGTGTCCCTTTACCTTTTTATGTTGGGAGAAAAATTAACTGGTTGCTCAACCCAGAAGACCAGTGTAGTTCAGGATGCCAAGCTGAGAGGGCAAGCGTCAGTGATGGACTCTAATACTGAAGTTTCACAACATCTGTGGATCAGAAAGACCACCGCTGCATATCCTTAATTCCCGTCTGTAGATGAAGGAGGCTCTCTTGACTGAACACTGACTGTCCAGGAAGCTAATTTAAACCAGGCCCCAACATCCTGAAGCCAAGCCCAGGAGTCTCTGACACTAAGCTAGACAACACATATATTGACTAGCTAAGTCCCTGAGTTGTAAGGGCACTCACAAAATGATGGCTCCCATACTCTCCATGCCCGGTGGAATGACTCAGTGGGTACATGTGTGGAAGAGTGTTTTTCTCCTGGTTCATACATCTAAGTTTTTACGCTTAGCTGAGAACTAAAGTGGGGAAGAAATTGTTTGGGACACACAAGGAATATTCCATTTCTTTTTGTTGTGCTTGCATCGCATTATCTGTCTCTACCCCACTTTTACCCCCAGACATGCTTGTCCCAAAGCATAAAGCAGGGAGCATTAACAGTAGGTCACTACCGTAGGAGAATGGCTCCAGGGACTGGCTCCAATCCAAAGGAGGTGCTGCCGCCATTTGGCTGAACAGCTGAGGAGAGAGTACTATTCTGCCCCTCTTTATCTCAGTTCTTCACCAAGCAGTGGTAGCCATGGGGAAGGTCTCTCTGGAGTTATCACTTCTGAAAGGGGCAACTTCTCCAACACCAAGCCGTGCTAAGTGCGAAAAGGAGGTTCTACACCAGGGGCCAGCAAACTTTTTCAGCAGGGGGCCGGTCCACTGTCCCTCGGACCTTGTGGTGGGCCGTACTATATGGGGGGGGGGAATGAACGAATTCCTATGCCCCACAAATAACCCAGAGATGCATTTTAAATAAAAGGACACATTCTACTCATGTAAAAACATGCTGACTCCCCTTGAGAAGGCGATTGGATCCGGCCTCCAGGCCTTGGTTTGCCTACCCATGTTCTACACTATCTATTTAGAAAAAGTTTCTTTAGGACATTGATCCAAAATAATAAATATTAGCATTCCTAAGTTATATCATTTAATTCACATGCAAATAGCATTATACCAGACCCAAGAAGAAGGGCTGAACATTCATTCTTTCCCCTTATATAAGAAACTTGAAAACATCTCAACCAAATGTTTCACAATGCATAACAAGCAAACACGGAACTTTGAAGCATTATTGCAGGTTAACAGAGGACATCTTTCTAAAGAGTGAATGGCCTGTGAAGGCCCGGCCAAAGCTTTTTCCACAATTGATGTTAAAATATGTAGAACTTGCAGGTTTAACATACAGAATAAGAGAGCAAGAAGAACATATATTTAGAGAAGGGTGGAAAATATTTAGTGACTATATGGAAAAATAACTGTACACAGCTGAAAATGCTGGCAGCATTAAGTTAAAATTAACAGTGTAGTTATTGTTTGAGGGATGTAAAAATGGAGGACTGACAAAAATGGTTTCAGTAAAATATGCAGGAAGAGTAGATAAATAAAATGAATCAAGGAAGGAGTGGGAGGGGTCATTGGATATTTAAGGGTGTGTAAAATTGAAAATTCAATAAATAGTAATAATAATAACTGTTTCCTCAATTGAGCCTTGGTTCATATGAGGAATTGTTGATGAATGAACATATCATTCCCCAGCCAGCTGAAGATGGTCTGATTCAGCAACTGAACTCCAGTGGTGCATATACACTATACTGAATATATGTGTGTGTATTATATGTGTCTGAGTGACAGCTGTCTTCAGCTGAAGGGATACACACAGCCTGCATTTCTCTTGAGCCTAAAACACACACACACACACACACACACACACACACACACAAACCTTGCCTTGGCAGTAGAACTAACCACCCCTGAAGCAAGCATTGATTTAGCCAGTACATTTGAAGTATTAGAAATAGAATTTCACAAACAGGCAATTAGAACTGCTTTGGGTCAGAATGCGGAGTTTTTGAAAGCAAGCACTTTAACATGGCTTTTGTCTGCGCGCACAAGGAATGTTCATGGAGACAGCTGCCGTGTGAGAGGTTTAAAGCACCTGTCTCATAGCATGTCTGATGTGCGCTTTGACCCTAAGCAGCAGCAACCGTATGCTCTGGGGGCTATTTACTTATTAAGATTATATACTGCACTTCAGTAAAGCATTTCTTAGGGCAGCTCAAAAACGAAATGAAATACAGCAAAATTAGTAAATATATGGCAGATGAAAACAAAATAAACCGGCACGGATAAAACTGAGAATTAAAAAAGCCTGGTTGAAGCTATTTGCCTGGAAACACATTAGAGCAGAGCTTTCCAAACTTATTTATGTCGGTAACACACTTTTTAGTTATGCATCATTTTGTGACACAGCAATTCAGTTTTACTAGTAAATCGAAGGTTAAACTTTCCAGCTCTGTATTCGAGAGAAGGAGGCAATACTTGAAGGGGATAGAGAGTATTCCACATGTGGGGCACCATAAAAGGCAAACCCCCCATACCAGGCCCCAAAATATGACAAGGGGTGGACCTTGGTAATACAGTGCCCTGTGAGAAGCCAAAATCTGATGCCCCCTCAAGCCGGGCTTTCCCAAAGCTGGGCAAGTGCTGGACTTTGGAAAGGAGGACTCTAGAACATGTCAGAGACCTCGTGCTTTCTTCTAAGCTTTGGAAAAGGAG
This sequence comes from Podarcis bocagei, assembly GCF_964188305.1. Lineage (NCBI taxonomy): Eukaryota > Metazoa > Chordata > Lepidosauria > Squamata > Lacertidae > Podarcis > Podarcis bocagei. The sequence goes on from NC_138135.1 coordinate 71,607,329, forward strand.
GCAGGAAGGCGGCTTCTTGACCCCTGAGGGCGGGGAACCAGTCGCAATGCCCTGAACCCACCTCTGGATTGTATGGGCAAAAAAATGTAGGAGAAGACAGTCCTTGGGTTCCCTTGGTTTAATCTGTTTGGGAGTTTATAGGCAAGCACCAACACCTTGAACTGTGCTCAGATTGGACTGGTTGAAGAGAAGGGGCCAGACAGAGTGGAGTTAGACACCATTTTTATAGCATTGTCAACACCGTTTTCTTTGCTGAGACCAATATGGATTTAACAGGGAACTTGTTCCACATGGCCCTGTATATGAGGCCTATATAGGTACTGGGTCTTTTTTGTTTTCATTTTAATAAGTTGATGGGTGGGTTTAGATTTGGCTAAAGTTTTCAGAGAGAAGAGCTTTTGGATTTCATTAAAGCTCCCCTACCTTTCCTCCGGGGACACGGGTGGCGCTGTGGTCTAAACCACATAGCCTAGGATTTGCCAATCAGAAGGTCGGTGGTTCAAATCCCTGCGATGGGGTGAGCTCCCGTTGTTTGTTCCCAGCTCCTGCCCACCTAGCAGTTCAAAAGCACGTCAAAGTGCAAGTAGATAAACAGGTACCACTCTGGCGGGAAGGTACAACAGCGTTTCCGTGCGCTGCTCTGGTTTGCCAGAAGCGACTTAGTCATGCTGGCCACATGACCTGGAAGCTGAACTCCAGTTCCCTCGACCAGTAAAGTGAGATGAGCGCCGCAACCCCAGAGTTGGGTCAGGGGTCCCTTTATCTTTACCTTTCCTCCAAGGGATATAAAAAGTTGCAAGTGAAGTACGGAAAGAATTACTCTTTACTGAAATTAATGAAGGCTTCTCCCCCAAGTGGCATGCACGTATTTGACGAAATATTCAGTGTGTGCATTATATAGTGTAACTGGGTTTGTTTCGCTGACTGTATGGCCAGAGTGGTGCATGCTCTAGTTATCTCCCGCTTGGACTACTGCAATGCGCTCTACGTGGGGCTACCTTTGAAGGTGACTCGGAAACTACAGCTAATCCAGAATGCGGCAGCTAGACTGGTGACTGGGGGCGGCCGCCGAGACCACATAACACCGGTCTTGAAAGACCTACATTGGCTCCCAGTACGTTTCCGAGCACAATTCAAAGTGCTGGTGTTGACCTTTAAAGCCCTAAACGGCTTCGGCCCAGTATACCTGAAGGAGCGTCTCCACCCCCATCGTTCTGCCCGGACACTGAGGTCCAGCGCCGAGGGCCTTCTGGCGGTTCCCTCATTGCGAGAAGCGAAGCTACAGGGAACCAGGCAGAGGGCCTTTTCGGTGGTGGCGCCCGCCCTGTGGAATGCCCTCCCATCGGATGTCAAGGTGATGGACAACTACCTGACATTCAGAAGACATCTTAAGGCGGCCCTATTCAGGGAAGCTTTTAATGTATGATATTTTAGTGTTTTTTGGTTTCTGTGGAAGCCGCCCAGAGTGGCTGGGGAAGCCCAGCCAGATGGGCGGGGTACAAATAAATTATTATTATTATTATTATTATTATTATAACAAGCTACACACTAGTGAATGGGAACTCCATGTTGTAAATCAACATTTCAATGATGGATAGTTCTTGGCTGCACGGAGCCATGAATTTACTGCTGCTTTTACTCAGTGGCAAAAGAATCACAGAATCATAGGATCGTCTAGTCCTGCAATGCACGAATATGCAGCTGTCCCTTAACGGGGATTGAACCTGTAGGCTTGGCTTTATCAGTACAGTGGTACCTCAGGTTACAGATGCTTCAGGTTACAGACGCTTCAGGTTACAGACTCCACTAACCCAGAAATAGTACCTTGGGTTAAGAACTTTGCTTCAGGATAAGAACAGAAATCGTGCAGCAGCTGCTCGGCGGCAGCAGGAGGCCCCATTAGCTAAAGTGGTGCTTCAGGTTAAGAACAGTTTCAGGTTAAGAACAGACCTCCAGAACGAATTCAGTTCTTAACCCGAGGTACCATGTACCACACTCTAACCTACTGAGTTATCTAGCTGATGCCATCATTATTTTAGTAATCCTATTTACATGTTGCGCAAACCTTTTTGCTTAAGACTTTTTGAGTGAATCTTTCAGGGTTTAAAAACAAACATCTTTATATTGAATACTTTTACAGCAAGTAGCTGTATTTTTTTAATAACCCCCCCCCCACAAACTTTATCCAAAGGATTCATAATTTAGAAGCAGTTAACAACCACACTTTCACACTGCAAGATTTCTAACCTATTTGTGTTTCTGTGGAAGTGAAGGATCCCTTGATGGAACCAGCAATTCTAAAGGAAGATAAAACTTTTAGTGTACCATGACAATTATTATTATTTGTTCTTTATTGTACCCTATGGGCTTTTTTCAGGTCCTCTGAAGCATGTCATATTAAATATAGCAAGGAAGTCGGTAAAATATTTGCTCGTAAAGTTACAGTACTGGTTTTTACACAATATAATTTATTGTGTGGCGTAAAAGATTATAACAATGTCAAAACAAACGTAAAGTTAAACATAAAGGTAGAGTATGGAGTCAAAGTACTAGTGCTTTGGCATGCTGTATTCATGAATGCCAAACAGAGCACATGAAGGAGACTGGAGAATTCTAATTCTGTAAACCTAACAACAAGGTTTGTGACTACGCATCACTGCCCATCGCTATTGCTGAAAGCTTATTAAAAAAAAACCCAAAACAATTTAGACCTATAAAAACTGGCTTAGAAATGTGCCCAGAATGGATGCACACTGGAAAATCTGCTTCATATTGCTTTTTTAAAATTTTGCTTTACTTCTGTTTAAACTGCATTATTTTTACCTTCGCCTGTGTTTTCACCCCATCATTTTTGAATGGAGAACCTTGATCTCTTCTGCTGCCTATAACTTTGATGTTTCGCATTCTGATGGCATGAAAATTACAGATCACAGAATCATAGAATCATAGAGTTGGAAGAGACCGCAAGGGCCATCGAGTCCAACCCCCTGCCAAGCAGGAAACACCATCAGAGCACTCCTGACATATGGTTGTCAAGCCTCTGCTTAAAGACCTCCAAAGATGGAGACTCCACCACACTGGAGGAGACTTCACCACACTCCACAACACAATAGATGTTCTGCTATTCCTCACCAAATGCAATAGACCTGTCAAATTTCAGACAGTTTGGATGAAAACATGAATAAATGCACCCCCATTCATTTTACATTAAAATAAATGCAAACTAAATTGGTGGGGATACATTAATTTCCCTTTAAAGGCATTTTAAAATGAATTCGTACCGAACTGAGCCAGGAATACGCTTACAGTCTTCCTGTACAACCTAAAAACACTTAGTTCCTGCTCTGAGAAGCAGGACTGTAGATAAAGGCTGCAGTGATACCTTCAATTGGGAATATTCTGCATATCCTCCAAAGGGCCATTTGCTCCATCCCAGCTGTTCCAGCCTGGTAATACTGATCTGAGCAACAGTTAATATTTATGCACAAAGATAATATCACACCCTCACGGTCCAGTTGCATAATCGTGCTGCTAAGTAAACAGGCTTTCTACAGGGAGTTTAGCTGGCATATCTGATAATCCCTTCACACGCGCAAAATAAAAATCTGTTGATCTGCAATGAAGCTTAATAGCTGAAAAACAGCAAATGGAAAGTTCAATCAGCAATTCTCCATAAAAACAACACAGTCTTGGTTTTTGGAAACATTTAACATGTGATGCTTCAACTGACTTAACACAGCATGTTCCAGAGGGGACCTCCTGGGCGAATATTCTAGCCGTCTGCATAAAACAAAAATTGAAGCCGGAACATAAAACACCGGCAACAGATGATTCTGGAAAATGATCAGGGGCCAATATTTCGAAGAGTGGCTAGTAATACAGAGTAGCTCAGCACTAGGTAGAAGTCTCAGGAAAAAAGAAAGCATACACTGGAAATGGCTACATATATAACACAACTGCACACACACACACAAATTAGGAAGTGAATCACTTTTAACAAGCAAAAGCCCAACACCACACATGTATTTATCTGAATCAAGAAAAAAAAATCAGGCAAGCATGTGTATGTGTGTGTCTTTGTTTTTTTGGGGGGGCGGTGGCAAATATGCGATTTCGGAAGGGCAGGGTGAACAGCTAATATACCCTTTGTTTTAGGCCACATCTGATTTTTCATTTTTCTCTGACGGTTATGCAGTATAAGCAAGTATCCCACAAAAACAACTGTTTCTAAACATTTTCTTTTTTGCACTTCAGCAGGCATTCTGGTGGTCCTGGCTACCTTTTAATTTATTTATTTACAGTGGTACCTCAGGTTAAGTACTTAATTCCTTCCGGAGGTCCGTTCTTAACCTGAAACTGTTCTTAACCTGAAGCACTTTAGCTAATGGGGCCTCCTGCTGCTGCCGCGCCACCGGAGCCCGATTTCTGTTCTCATCCTGAAACAAAGTTCTTAACCTGAGGTACTATTTCTGGGTTAGCGGAGTCTGTAACCTGAAGCGTATGTAACCCGAGGTACCACTGTATGGCATTTATATACCGCCCTATACCTAGAGGTCTCAGGACGGTTCACTGAACAAGATTGACATATAAAACCACAATATATATAATCAAAATAAACACAACAGCCCAACGACAAACCTCCCCCCCCCAAAAAAAGAGCCACATTCTAAAAGGGCATAGGATGTCAAACTAATCAACCAAAGGCCTGGTTAAAAAGGAACGTTTTCCCCCGGTGCCTAAAGGTGTATAATGAAGGCCTCAGGCAAACTTCCCTGGGGAGAGCATTCCACAGACGTGGAGCCACCGCAGAGAAGGCCTGTTCTTGTGTTGCCACCCTCCGGAGCTGTCGACGAGGAGCCACACAAAGGAGGGCCTCAGAAGATGATCTCAGAGTCCAGGTAGGTTCATATGGAAAGAGTACTGTGTCCAGTTCTGGGCACCACAGTTCAAGAAGGACACTGACAAACTGGAACGTGTCCAGAGGAGGGCAACCAAAATGGTCAAAGGCCTGGAAACGATGCCTTATGAGGAACGGCTAAGGGAGCTGGGCATGTTTAGCCTGGAGAAGAGGAGGTTAAGGGGTGATATGATAGCCATGTTCCAATATATAAAAGGATGTCACATAGAGGAGGGAGAAAGGTTGTTTTCTGCTGCTCCAGAGAAGCGGACACGGAGCAATGGATCCAAACTACAAGAAAGAAGATTCCACCTAAACATTAGGAAGAACTTCCTGACAGTAAGAGCTGTTTGACAGTGGAATTTGCTGCCAAGGAGTGTGGTGGAGTCTCCTACTTTGGAGGTCTTTAAGCAGAGGCTTGACAACCATATGTCAGGAGTCCTCCGATGGTGTTTCCTGCTTGGCAGGGGGTTGGACTCAATGGCACTTGTGGTCTCTTCCAACTCTATGATTCTATGAGGCAGTCCTTGAGGTATTGTGGTCCTGAGCCATTTTAAGGCTTTATAGGTCAAAACCAGCACTTTGAATTGGACCTGGAAACTAATTGGTAGCCAGTGCAGTAGGACCAGGATTGGTGCAATATGCTCGAATCGTCTTGCTCCGGTGAGCAACCTGGCTGCTGAATTCTGCACTAGCTGAAGTTTCCAAACCGTCTTCGTAGGCAGTCTTTGTCGGAATCTCCGCTACGACCAAGCTGATAAAGCTCATCCTCCGATCATAATTAATGACCTGAGCCTTTGATCAGGCTCCAAGCACGCTTCCCCATTCAGCAGAGTGTCCAGCACACAGAGAAGGATGAGAAACACTGGCTACATTGCTAAGAGTTTTATTCCTAACTATGCAGACAGAAAACACATCCTCTCTCTGTGAAAGGCAGAGAGCAACTGAACAACAAAGGAACAGGAAACCAGTAACGTCACATCCGTCTCCTGTCGTCCGTGAGACTTCCAACAGCCTGGAATGTCTCTGGAATGTAAACAGAGTCTTGTGACTCCAAGCACTGCACAGTGGCAACACACAGAAACCAACAGTCTTACGTATAACACATTGCAGTAATCTAACCTTGAGGTTACCAGAGCATAGACAGCAGTAGTTATACTATCCCTGCCCAGATAGGGGTGTAGTTGGACCACCAGCCGAAGCTGATGGAAGGCACTCTGGGCCACTGAGGCCACCTGAGCCTTGAGCGGCAGCAAAGGATCTAGGAGTACCCCCAAGCTACGAACCTGCTCCTTCAGAGGAAGTGTAACCCCATCAAGAGCAGGCGATCTCCCACCCATCTGGTCTAGAGAACCACCCCCTAACAGTGCCTCAATCCTATCTGGACTGAGCTTCAGTGTGTTGGCTCTCATCCAGTCCATTACTGAGGCAATGGAGCTTTCCCCTTGAAGGGCACATTGGCAGGTCCATGGGGAGCTGAACCCATTCAAAGCCTTATAAAGGCAGACAATACCTTGCACTGCTTCAAGGAGCCAGCTGTGTTTCTTGAAGGACACTTGCCTGAGTCTGTATCCTTGAGGACAAGGAGCTGGAGCAGCTGCTAAGGAGGGGGAGGAGGCATGGAAGTGGAAGTGAAAACAGGAGTGCAAAGCAGGATTGCAGAACGGAAGAGAGAAATGGTTTTAGAAAGCAGCCTCATTTGCCTTCACTGCTTTTCGGTCCTATTGGTTGTGGCACCTCAACTGATTTTGCTTTCAGGACATCACATCAGATGTGGCAATGCGACCTTGACAGTATCACATGGGCTAACTGTGACCAATAGCAATGCAGCTGAATGAGGCTGAGGGCAATAAGTAAAGGGGGAGAGAAATAGTGCTGAGAATTGCAACACTTAAAGAACGTGACTGTGGTTGCAACGAGAGCAGAAAAACCATAGAAAACAGAAGTGTTACAACAAACATGAAACAAAGCAAGTAGGTTCAGTTCAGGTCTGGGCAATTTTTTTCTGTGGATTGTACATCCGATTGCCAGGAGGCAGAGGAGAATTCAAATATGTGAATGTGTCAGAAATTGCAGTCATACACAACTAAGCATGAGTGCTAGTTAGTGCATTAAAGGGTTAAGACCACAGAACTCTCTTCCGAGATGAAGCTAGGTCACACACCCCTTACTCCAGTGAGGGAGGAAGTGAATCTGCTTCATGTCCTTTTCATATTCTATTCTTGCCATGTAATCCACCAGGACAGGCATATCTGAACTTGCTCAAAGTTCAGACTACTTGTCTGAAACTATATTGCATATTTTGCTCCCAAGAGGAATTCACCTGTGTTCTCCTTGCTGCTGCATAGAACGATGCATGAATCAGACCTTTGGGTTTAGTAAGTAAAGCTTTTAAACTTACTTAGCAGTGTGTGGCAGTTCATTCAAAGATGTGAGTCCCAAGAGTCTGAATATGTACGGGAAACATTTCACCATGTGATCCGCTGCTTGTGTAAGCCAGCCTCTTCCCTCAAAATATGAGCCTAACCTCCTTAGACCGCTTTCTCCCTCCTTGTGCTTGATTTTCTGCTGCTTATAAGCAGCAACCCTTAAATCGTTCAAATCCAAACTTAGGTTTGTTGCCATTGTCAAAAGAAAGCAAACGGTTTCTTATTTTCATTGCTAACTTTCCTAACACGTTATAAACACTCTAATACATTAATTCAGATTATCATTCTGAGCACTTTTTGCATTAATTCTCAACTGACTGACCCTCTCCATCTGTAATTATTACCATGAAGGGTTTGAATATCATTAAGCTCTTCTCACCGACTGCATTAACTTTAAAAGGTAATTTGATTAATTCTGCAAGCCACTGGTAGACAGATATTTAACGCCTCATGGAATTTGTGCATTATCACTGTTTTGCAGCAACTAGATCCAAAAGATAAACTCAATCCTTGGAGGCCAGATGAAAAGGGTTGCTTGTTCCTCAGAAAGATTTCAAGTAATTTTGCTAAGCTTTAAAGAGTGCTTTAAATTGTTTTCTCCAGAATAACAAACAGATCATTCCTTTGAATCCACCCCCACCTCTCTTCACTTCTGATTTAATAACTTTTCGTTTCAGCTGAAGACTTATTTCCACAGCATAGCCTAAGGTTTTCCACATGAGAAAGCGCAGTGATTTTCAGCAGGTTAAAATCATCAGCTGATAAACTGCTGAAGAGACTCCTGTCAGCCAAAACAGGCAATCCTAATCAGGTTTAGTTAGTCGTAAGTCCCATGTACCTCATTTCCCAATTCGGCGTGCAAAGCTGTGCACGTTTACTGCAGAGTAGAAGGGAAGCGGGTGGCGCTGTGGGTTAAACCACAGAGCCTAGGACTTGCAGATCAGAAGGTTGGCGGTTTGAATCCCCGCGACGGGGTGAGCTCCCGTCGCTCGTTCCCTGCTCCTGCCAACCTAGCAGTTTGAAAGCACGTCAAAGTGCAAGTAGATAAATAGGTACCGCTCCAGCGGGAAGGTAAACGGCGTTTCCGTGTGCTGCTCTGGTTCGCCAGAAGCGGCTTAGTCATGCTGGCCACATGACCCGGAAGCTGTACACCCGCTCCCTCGGCCAATAAGGCGAGATGAGCGCCGCAACCCCAGAGTCGGCCACGACTGGACCTAAAGGTCAGGGGTCCCTTTACCTTTACTAAGTCAGTAGGGCTTAACTCACCATAAGCATTCACAGGATTGTGTGCTGCATTTACATTTGAAACTGCAGAGATTATTTAGAAGGGGGTCGTGGATTTTTAGTATTGCAGTAATAGCAACTAGATATAAAAAAGAGAGAAAGTACCAGGGAAAGGTGATTACTTTGAAAGTACAGAGCATACATTCTTTGATTGCCACAGGCTAGTACTTAAAAATTTAATTCAGGCAGGAATATGCAAGGAAATATGTCTAGACAGAGGTATTCCTAAGCACACGTCTTCATTCAGGGAAAACATACTTTGAAAGCATCATCAAAAAGTGACAGATGACTTGGAAAGTTAATTAGATACGATCTCCCAAAGAGATCTTGTGGGTGTCTGCTAATTAGTCAGCTCAACTCTGGGTGCATCTTAAAGACAGTGTGTCATGGAACAGCATATAAAGTACAATCTTTACAATGGTTACAAACCAAGCCCCCCCCCACCTTTGGGGGGGAAATAGAGAGTAAAAATGTGCAGATACATTTGCAATGAATAATTCTCCAAGTAATCACACCTTTACCCCTTATTCTTCGCTTGTCTCTTTATTTCTTATCTTATCTACGTATCCCTGTCTTGGTTGCCCCCCCCCAAATCCCCTTTCTCCTTCTCGCTCTGCAACTGACTGCCGATGGTTATCATAATTGCTGTCTGCACCAGCCAGGAACGCAAATGAAATAGGGGTCTGCCGGCGGGGTGAGAATGGCTGAGACGCAGACAGGAAATCTGGAAGGGACTGCTCTGCACTTTTGCTTCCTGTCAGCTAGAAAGCTACTGCGGCCAGTAGGTCATGTGACCTGTTACAGAGCTGAACTGGTCACTTAAAAGACATTAGGCGGTGCCAAGTTTAGAGCGATGCAGTTGGTTTCCCTGCACAGGGCGCCAAGCTGAGGGGTGCAAAATTGAGAAGGGCCGAAATTGAGAAGACCTCTTTGGGGGCACCAAATTTTGGTCTCGTTCAGGGTGCCATATTACCAAAGATTATCAAAGTCTGCCCCTGCATGATGTGGCTGTTTCAGTAAGGTAGCCTGAGTCCTTCAAGCACACTGACACAGAGTTAATGAAGTTGCCTATGGTCAGGATAGCACCGTCAGCATAGATTGCTGTCTCGGTGCAACAAGGTTGCGGGTGGAAGATGTTGTGGCATTCTGGCAGCTCATAGGATCAAAGTGTACGAAGAGATAGTTTGCAAATGGGAAGAATACCAGTTGGGAGTGAGACCGCACCCCTGTGCTTGCTCACTCAATCCCACCGCCCCCCAACATTAAGCCCCACTCTTGCTGCCTGATCTCCCCCAACTTATGCTATGGACAATGATAGAAGGCAAGATCTATATGAAGCCTCTGGGAGAGATAATCAGGGGGTTTGGGCTGGGTGTTCATCAGTATGCAGATGACATCCAGCTCTACCTCTCTTTTAAATCAGAACCAGTAAAGGCGGTGAAGGTCCTGGAGGAGGTTGGAGGATGGATGGCGGCTAACAGATTGAGGTTGAATCCTGACAAGACAGAAGTACTGTTTTGGGGGGACAGGGGGCGGGCGGGTGTGGGGGATTCCCTGGTCCTGAATAAGGTAACTGTGCCCCTGAAGGACCAGGTGCGCAGCCTGGGAGTCATTTTGGACTCACAGCTGCCCATGGAGGCGCAGGTCAATTCTGTGTCCTGGGCGGCTGTCTACCAGCTCCACCTGGTATGCAGGTTAAGACCCTACCTGCCCGCAGACTGTCTCACCAGAGTGCTGCAAGCTCTAGTTATCTAGTTAGACTACTGCAATGCGCTCTACGTGGGGCTACCTTTGAAGGTGACCCAGAAACTGCAATTAATCCAAAATGCGGCAACTAGACTGATGACTGGGAGTGGCCCAGTCCCAGAAAGGTTTCATTTATCAGTTATAAGATCATAAGATCTTTAAAGCAGAAGTGATACTTATAAAATCTACCTATCATTTTTATTTGAAAGGGTAGATTTTGACTTTTTAATCCTTCCCAGAGGACCAGGAAATTTTCTGTGCAAGCAATCTCAAGCAATCTCATCCTTTTTTGCCTGATTGCCATTTTCACAGTTTGTTCACTGCTGCCATGGTTTAGTACAGAAACATGGCGGATGTGATGGGCTGGCAGGAGTGGCAGCTGTCAATGAAAGGTGTGTCACACTTCCACTATGGCAGGTGTATGTGCCTTTAAGACACACGTCCAGCGCCTGCCAACCTAGCAGTTTGAAAGCACCCCCGGGTGCAAGTAGATAAATAGGGACCGCTTACCAGTGGGAAGGTAAACGGCGTTCCGTGTGCTGCGCTGGCTTGCCAGATGCAGCTTGTCACGCTGGCCACGTGACCCGGAAGTGTCTGCGGACAGCGCTGGCTCCCGGCCTATAGAGTGAGATGAGTGCACAACCCCAGAGTCGGACACGACTGGCCCGAATGGGCAGGGGTACCTTTACCTTTACCTTTACCTTTAAGGGCTGGAAATAAAACACTCCTGGTTTCAGTGTTTCCACCTTTTGAAAGAATCAGGCCCTTTAGAATCCTCTCCCCCTTTTGAAAACTGCCCTTAATGGAACAAGCTGCCCCAAAGGCAACTGATTACACTATCTTCAGGTCTGCACCTTCCTATCCGTGTGTGGAGACTTCAGCTTAGTAATGTGTTTTGAATGACCTTCCTTGTCTTCTGTGACCTTTCAATGAAACCGTCATAGGTTGTTTTGCTAGGACATTTCCAACGTTATGCTATTTTCCTACTTAAAAAGCAAAGCAAAATACATTTGACACATTTTAAACACATAGCTGTCAACGTTCCCCCTTTTTAAAGGGGAATTCCCTTATTCCGAATAGGATTCCTTGCAAGAAAAGTTGACAGCTATGTTTAAACACCATGCATTCAAAATAAGATATTTTTATAACTTTATTTTCACCTTCATAGTTGCTTCCCAATGTCCTTTTCAAAGCAAGAGATTTGGACGAGGGAATCCTATTCTATCTTATTCCATTGCAGGAAACTGCAATGCATTTTTTTAAAAACAAATTGCATAGGGCATAATTTTTCCCCTGGGCTGGACAACTATACAGACACTGCCCTATAACTTGTTCCTGTCTGCTGCTGCTGTTTGCCCCATCATCAGGTGAGTTCCCCTGGGCTGTGGGGGTTGGACCACCTACCTAAGAGGTGCTAGGTGGGCTTGGCTCACCCACCAGGGATCACCCATTAGCAGTCACATGGGAGCTCCACCATACCCCTAAGGGCATCTTGCCCAGGGTTGTCCTAACCTGGTGCTGGGTTTGCCCAGAAATGAAATCACAGTGCCCAGCAGCAACAGTGAATTTTCTTCTTGCAACCACCTGCATTGGCAGCCCAGAATAATGTGAGATACGCCTCCTGTTCCTCAAGTTTTTCACCCGCTGAGGATCTCTGAGCCACTTTGTGTTAGTTGGGAGAGTCAAGAGTCTTGACTCAGGATTCTGCCTTCCTACCAAGTTCTCTGGCATACCTTGGGGGTGAAGGAGGGGGTCTGTCTCTCACCCTTACACTGGGCTTTAGGAAACATGCAAAAGTAAGGTCAATCTGACTGCTTCCAAATGTTTCCAAATCCATGCCCTTAACAGATGCGTTATTTAGGCAATATTGATGTGGTATGTGGATCACATCACTGGTCTACTTCACTGGACTGTTTCTTGGTGGTTACTTATAGAATGTGGTGTATTTTGAGCAGGGCTTTACTGTTTCAATACACTTGCAGACCAAGACAAGTGGCAGCACTCATGTCCCTCAAGTGGCAATATTAGTCTTTTTGCCAGAAAAAGCCTATGCCCTTTCAAAGACAGGCATGCAGTTACTTCGGGAAAACAGAGTGGTCCTATTTGTCCCCACCTCTAAAATGTCACCTGTGGTGACATGACTGTCCTTGGCCAAACTATGGAAGGATGTTCTCGATGTTAGAGGGCAGTCATGGTGTAATGCTGAAGACTGCAAGCTGGGAAGTCTCCACTTCCAAGAATATCACATCACCAAAAATCAGCCACCATTTTGATAGGCAGCCCCCCCCCCCAGTCTTGGCTCCCCATCTGCAGTAAGAGGATAACAATATCGACTTCCCTTCTGGGTTTGTTGTAAGGATTACCAAGACAATATACGTGGAACAATTTGAATGCAATACAAATGCTTATTAAGTCTTCAAGCCTCCATGGACATACCGTATTTTTTGCTCTATAAGACTCACTTTTTCCCTCCTAAAAAGTAAGGGGAAATGTGTGTGCGTCTTATGGAGTGAATGCAGGCTGCGCAGCTATCCCAGAAGCCAGAACAGCAAGATGGATCGCTGCTTTCGCTGCGCAGCAATCCCTCTTGCTGTTCTGGCTTCTGGGACTCAGAATATTTTTTTTCTTGTTTTCCTCCTCCAAAAATTAGGTGCGTCTTATGGTCTGGTGCGTCTTATAGAGCGAAAAATACGGTACTTTGCAGCTCCCTTGGTAGGTTTGATTCATGCTTTACAAATTAGTGAGATTCACTAGAGACTTTTTTTTTGAGGTGGGGGAGCTGTGTATACGTTACCAGCTAGGTTAATCTTTTTCTCAGTTCGGAAAGAAGCTGGTTTGGAGAAAAATACATCAAACCTTGGCATTTTTGATGAGTTTACAACAGAATAGATACAGGATAGATTTGGATTGTGACTGAGGTCAGGTGTACACCACTTCACAAGCTGGTAGTGGGAGTGCATTGGACACAGAATAAATGGGGATGTGTACACAGCGAGAGAGAGAGAGAGAGAGAGAGAGAGAGAGAGAGAGAAATGAACAGCTGCCTATCTCTAGGATAACATGGAAAAATATTTTTAAAAATGACTCTTGTGTAAACAATGCTACAGAAAGATTATATGCAAAGCTCCCAATGGGAATTATTTTATGGGGAGAAATTGCCACCATTTCCCATGGCTGTCTCTGCAGTGATTCTAGTGTTATACTGAAACTTGTCCTCCAATTTTTCAATTCAGGAGAGGATTTCTTGCCAAAAGAGGCTCTTATTTTTCGACATCATTCTCACAGCACTTCTTAACTTTTTTTCCTCCAGATCTGACACCGGGTGATATAAAACATCCATCTGTGGTGATTAATCTCCGATGGCTCATTTACATGTGCAAGTAACATGCCTGTTTAAAATAGCCTTTGGTGCTCATCAAGAATGCAACTAGCCAATAAGACACTTCTGTATTTTACTGAAGAACAAATGGGTGCATCCTGATTCTGGGCATCTCATAGGCATCTAGAGTGGCTCTCATAGGATACAGAATGCCAGACTATACAGGCCTCAGGGCTCTTATTATGCTCTAGGTCAGGAGTACAGAACCTTTCATCTTCCAGGTGTTTCTGAACTGCAACTCCCACCACCCCAGCAGCAAATAATAATAATAATAATAATTTTATTATTTATACCCCAGCCACTCTGGGCGGCTCCCAACAGAATATTAAAAACACGATAGAACATCAAACATTGAAAACTTCCTTAAACAGGGCTGCCTTCAGGTGTCTTCTAAAATTCAGATAGATGTTTATTTCCTTGACATCTGGCGGGAGGGCGTTCCACAGGGCAGGCGCCACCACCGAGAAGGCCCTCTGCCTAGTTTCCTTTAACCTCACTTCTCACAGTGAGGGAACTGCCAGAAGGCCCTCGGAGCTGGACTTCAGTGTCCAGGATGAACAATGGGGATGGAGACCAATGCGGCCAATGACCAGGGATGATAGTAGTTCAGAAACATGGGGAAAGCCAAAGATCCGCCATTTCTGTTCTAAGTCAAAGTTGGTCAATGTGGTGTCCTTCAGATGTTCTTGGACTGTAACTCCCATAATCCTTGGCTACTGGGCATCTGGGCAGTACCAGGTTGGCCACCCCAGCTCTAGGTGGTCTCTTCTCATTCCGTCTATTGAATTTTATGGAATCTATATAGGCTATGCCCCTGTCCCCAGATTCACTGTGTTCAAGTTCACTGTGATGAAGGTATTATTTTCAAAGGGCAGCATTCTGCCCTTTCTCCCTTCTGATGTAAAAAGAACAATTTTGTGGCTAAAAATTACGCATCCAGAAATTGCCCGCTGCAGGGAATGTCACTAAGCGCAAGCGTTTGTAGTGCTGTTATCGAGTCTGCTCAGCCCACTGTTTCCCTTTAAACAACTTGTTGCCACCAGATAGTAAAAAGGTAAAGGGACCCCTGACCATTAGGTCCAGTCGCGACTGACTCTGGGGTTGTGGCGCTCATCTCGCTTTATTGGCCGAGGGAGCCGGCGTACAGCTTCCGGGTCACGTGGCCAGCATGACTAAGCCGCTTCTGGCGAACCAGAGCAGCACACGGAAACGCCGTTTACCTTCCCGCCGGAGCTGTACCTATTTATCTACTTGCACTTTGTGCTTTCGAACTGCTAGGTTGGCAGGAGCAGGGACCGAGCAACGGGAGCTCACCCTGTCGCGGGGATTCGAACCGCCAACCTTCTGATCGGCAAGTCCTAGGCTCTGTGGTTTAACAGATAAAGGAATGCAATTATTATATAATGCTCCCCCTTTATCAATCAGCCTAAATAACATTTCTGGAGTCTTCCTGATGTCTCTTTAGGTACTGTGGACTTTCAGGCATAAGGGTGTTAAGAGAGGCCACACCAGACTTTTGAAACAAATTCTGAAGTTTATTGAAACAGAAGAAAAGAATGGAATTTAAGAGAAAGGTGAACATGCGTTACTGAAAACTAGTACATTCCCCTTTGGAATAAAATTGACAAAACAATATAAATGAAAATGCATCCACTATCTCTGGTCCACACAGTCCCTAAAACTGATGCTTTTAAAGGAAGTCTGGTGCTTTTAAATCTGCCACTCTTCCGTGATGGCTGTTCAGTTCTGGGCATACATAATGATGGACACACCTATCTTTATGTTTAGACCATTGGTGCAATCACTAGTGGCTTATCCACAACTTACTTTTTCTCTGCTTTTTCCAGGCACGGCCTGCACTTTAAAGCTCTGTGTCTCAGCACCCATTTTTTCTGCTGCGGATCTTTCATTGTAAAAATCTGCTCTTTAAAGCTCAATCAGAACAAACGGCAATCTGCAGAAAACCTGAACTGACATTTACTCCAATTGAGAGCTAAAGAGAGTTTTTTTTCTTGAGAGTGAGGAAGCACTTGGATACAGAGCTTTTAAGTGCCTGGAAAGAGTGGGGGCAACACTACAGTTAAGTGTAGATAAGCCCTTTGTCTCCAAGTTATCATTATAATCCCCCTGCAAGTTGCAACAAGCCCGGCCAATTTGACACCCATTCCCATGCTATAGATAAGTAAAAATCTGCATTTCAAGGCTGTAAAGCCCAATTCCTTCACAGATAACTTTGCAAAGTACCATATTTTTTGCACCATAACACTCACTTTTTTCCTCCTAGAAAGTAAGGGGAAATGTCTGTGCGTGTTATGGAGGGAATGCCTACGGGTGGCATGCCTACGGATTTTCCTCCTCTAAAAACTACGTGCGTGTTATGGTCGGGGGCGTGTTATAGAGCGAAAAATACGGTATTTTTCTGCCTGTTTCTAGGAACTGATCCTATTTCTGCTGTTAAGTTTTTCTTCTCTGTACTTCTGTAAAGCTGCACTTCTCCAGATTCTCTCTTGTATTCTTAAAATCAATTAATTAGAGGGTTACTAAAAAACAGGCCTAGTTTTAGCTTGTCCCCCAGAGAAACCAATTTGTAGCAATAGATTCACACCCTGGGTGTCTCTGAAGTTAAGGGAGAGAATTGCATCGCATGCTATGGTACTGTCACAACATATTTTTAACAACATCCCGGCATCCTTGTTCTCTAATAATCCATGGTAGACTGAGTGAGCATTTGCATTAATGTAAAAGATTTGCAAGCAGCTACTCCATGCTTGCCTGTAGTGAGGAATAATAGCTCCCAACTACCTGGCAGAGAAACTTCCTAAATGGTGAAAATTAATTCTCCCTTTCTTTCAGGCTGTTCATATGTCACAAACAATGAAGGTCCCATGGTTTAGGACTGTACTCCTATATACTTAACCTAGGAGTAAATACCATTGACCTCATTGGGATTTACTTCTGAGTAACCAGGCATGCAACTTCCCCCAACTATCACTGATTGCATTCTGAAATGGGACTTAAAGGCATTTAACTCAAAATGGATTATGTCCTAACATAGATATGTGGGGAAAGGCAAGCTAGTAAAAATGTTCATGGGCTACTAAGTTTTATGGGCTCCTTTGCAAGGATGATGCTACATCCCATTTGTGGGTTCATTTGCCTAATTAATTGTTCTATCATCCAGTTTTCATGATTTGAAACTATTAGGTCAGCAGTCCTTCAGATCAGCACCGATGAAAGATAAACATACTAAGTCTGGGTAGATATAACACCTGGGAGGCCACAGGGCGCTCGCTCTCTTCTACAGCCCTGTTGTACAATGTTCACTTCTCCACCACCTTCCACCCTGATATATCTTCCTGTAACACCAGGGGCCATTTCCAAGGTTTCAACGACCGAATGCACTATCTGTGACAAGGAGATGATATAGTTGGATTAATCTGGGATCACAACCACAGTGTTTAATAGGGCATGTGATGTTTAACAGGGCATGCAACCATCCTGTTAAACACAAGAGCTGCCTGAAAAACACCAACATTACATCAATCCACAGTTTTGGTTCTACCTAGCTGCACTGCCCAAGTGCCATGTTTTAATGACAAAGAAGCCCTCCATGCAGGCTGGGAAGTTTTCCAGAGACAAGTGATTTTGAAAACTGAAACGTTCCTCTTGATTAGCTTGCAAATCAACTGCATGGCACTTTGTTTTGATCCAAGAAAACCTATCTCTCGGACCAAAGCAAGCTTTGCTGAACCCGGAGCGTCAGACCAAAGCAGAGCTAATAAAAAGATCTCAGCTAAATTGGAGATATAAGATTGCAGGGATCTTGCCGGCAGGCATCACAGGAGATACTCTCTTCAGAAGTGACAGAGGGTATGATCCACTTAAACTCCATTGATTTCAGACCTTCAAGTAAGTAGTTAAATCTCTTCTGCTGAAATCAATGGGACTTAAAAGTGTTTGAACTTGGTGATATGCACACTATACAAATGGAATATATATATACATATATATGGATTGTACCCAAAGGTATTCAGAACTCCCTTGCCCCACGTGTCTTATTTGGGTCCACTTTCTTCCTTTCTCCACATGCCAAAAATTTACATTGCAGCAATGCTGGAAATTCTTCCCAGATAAGGTGTATGTTCACATTAGTGCTTACTCCATGTCCAGTGTGCTTCCGCTTCTAGTTTCTGAAGCTGCATTCACATGATGTTACCCGCAATTGATCCTGTGGCAAATTCTGCTGCTTGATACATTTTTTCTCAAAACCCTAACCCTGACTAGAAAGCTTAAGCTGAATTCATACTTAAAAATGATGTAGACATTTGAGACATGCATCATGCATGCAGAGGTGTGGCGCATGTGAGGATGTCAACTTCATGAATAGGAGTTTGGGGGGGTGGGGGGGTTGCAGGGGCAGGAAAACCCCAAAAAAACTCTCTCTGATGTGAGCAGCACTGTGCCATCGTGGCTTGAAACACAGCAGGGAAAATGATCTTGCTGTGTTTTAAGCTGCTAATGTGAACATAATAAAAATCTTCTGTCTTAAAAGAGACAGACTATTTCCATAATGACGACAAAATCTTCCCCTTTCATCTTTTTCTTCTTTTCTGGCCCCCTCTTCTGTACCTGGCAAGAAAAAACTTTAGGAAGGAAAAGCTTTTCTGGCTTGGAGATAAAATGGTAGAAGTTTAGTTTGTTTAATCCCTTTGTATTTGGCTGCGGCTAACAGTGGGTGGCGCTGTGGGTTAAACCACTGAGCCTAGGGGTTGCCGATCAGAAGGTCGGCGGTTCGAATCCCCGCGACGGGGTGAGCTCCCATTGCTCGGTCCCTGCTCCTGCCAACCTAGTAGTCCGAAAGCACAAAGTGCAAGTAGATAAATAGGTACCACTCCAGCGGGAAGGTAAACGGCGTTTCTGTGAGCTGCTCTGGTTTGCCAGAAGCGGCTTAGTCATGCTGGCCACATGACCCGGAAGCTGTACACCGGCTCCCTCGGCCAGTAAAGCAAGATGAGCGCCACAACCCCAGAGTCGTCTGTGACTGGACCTAATGGACAGGGGTCCCTTTACCTTTACCTCTAACAGCACAAACATTAAGATGGGAGAGAAAGGTGGCAAGTCCTGAGTAGTCAGGGCCAAATCAAAAGATGTCCCGAAAGAGGGATGTAATGTGTCTTTGTGCACAGAGGATGCAGATTTACAATGAACTCCCAACTCCCTCCAAGGTCTTTGAGAAAACCACAAGCCCTTCCTTTGCATCTCTCACACTGAATGGGATTTTGCTACAGTCTCTTAAATATTAGGTTACTTCTGCCATTTGAATAGAAGGGCCAGACATTATTTAGACACTTTCACTGCAGAATGGCAGCAAAATTATAAAGGAAGAAAATGATAATGTGCACTAAATAAGAGTGAAAGCAACTGCCAGTTTTTCACTCCAGCACAGGATGCAAGTTACTTTGCACAAGAATAGTGATAACTGGAAGACCCAACAAGGTCGCAGTGTGGACACAGAGACTTCAAAACACAAAGTCTTTCAGGTGCCATACTAACTAAGAATATTATTTCTGATTTGCCAGCAGTGGGCTGGACGCTCTATGAGACAAACCCGTCACGTTAGCCACCATAAGCCAGAGATCATGCACTACAATTGCATTATAGTGGAGTTACGCAAGGAAATTGGCACTGATCCAGATGCTCAGCTGTACTGGAATATCATGGAAGACCACTGTGGTTTTAATGAGGTTTTAGGTAGTACTCAGCAATTGCCCCTCTCATGCCAGATGAATGCCTGAGTCCTCTAAAGAGTTAAATCCAACTCTTGCATTCTGCATTATCTTGTAGAAGCTATATGTCAAGAGAGCACAGCCTGAAAATGTTGGGATATTTCTCTCTGAGCGATAAGCCTAAGCAGAATCTCATGGGGACCCACATTGTACTGAATAGTAGCTGCATGCCAACCACTGAAGTCAACCTGGTGCTAGTGCAGGAGTATCTTGAAGATAAACACGTGAGTATCCTCTTTGGCTGTTTGCTGCCCATTTGGGGTACTCCCCTAGCCTTACGAGAACTTCAAGACCATGGGAATGCAACTCAAGAAACAGGAGAGTAATGCATTAATTTGGTCAGCATAATAAACAGTATATAAAGGGGAGAGCAGAGCTCTGTCTTTTCAGAAAATCCCACCACAGTGCTTGAGCCAGTTCCATCAGGCTGTCAGGAGTCCAATCCTGCTGCCAACCAGAGCTGAGTCTCAGACAACTGAAAAGTGACATGGTGGGTGATGACCAGTTGGCAGGCTTTCCCCTGCCGAATGTAGGGCCCAAGATGGTTGATATCAGGGGAGTCACTCTTTCAGATACTTGGGTCCCAACTTGTTTAGGGCATTGTATTGTATTGTATTGTATTGTATTGTATTGTATTGTATTGTATTGGACTCAGCAGCTTACCGACAGGTAGTAAAGGGCTTTCAGGAATGGTGGAACACGGTTCCATTGGTCTGCCCTAGCAGATGCCAACCTAGCAGATGCCAACTTACCAACCTAGCAGATGCATTCTGCACTAGCTGCAGCCTCTGAACTGATATCTATTAGCCACTGTTTATTAATCCCTTAAAACATACCCTATGGGAACTTGCCATTACATTATTGCCCCGTGAATCATCGGTAATACAACTTAGCACTTAGCTTTTCAAAAACAGCACTTTGAAAGATGCACAACAAAAGAGACCCTTCTGCAGCAGAACATAAGTAAGCATGAATTTAGGATAATGCCTGTAAATTATCTGCACATTAAAAATTGCACAACGGACATTTCTTGTTTCTTCTAATTACATTGCAGAAGGCAAGAGAATCAACATGGCACTCACTCAAGGGACAAATAAATTGCAACAAAGGTCATAAATGCATAACAGGAAAAACAAACAAGGCTTCTGGGACAACCTATATAATTTCCCATAAAGTGCAAGCAGTATCATTTTTATAGCGGTGTGTCAAATTTTTGCAAGGTTCAATTTTCAATGCAAAAGTTGCTCATTTGGGGAAAGAGTGACAGTTCTTGGCCAAAAGGGGGAGGGTACTGTCTCACAGACTAGATCCAGTTCCTCACACCTGACCTAAACCCCCAACCATCAGCAACTCTTGTCTAGATTAAGCGTCAGTTTCTCCACCTGCATCCAATAAAATAAATGGCACTTGACTTGGGTGTAGAACTTCTACTGCCTCACTGGGATCAGAATATGAAAACAAGATATAGAGCTGGGTATGCATACTGCATACTGAAGACATCTCAGCTGAAATCTCCCAAGGACCTTGCTCATTTCATGCAGATGGTACAGAGCATGGGAGACAAGATGTAATCTTGCCCAAGGCTATGGGGTGGAACATAAGCCTCCCAAAGCATCTTCTGAAATTGACCCATGAGGAAGGAAGGCTTTCCATTCCCAGCCAGGTGTTCCCCCATGAGAGGGAGGCGAAGCAAGTAAACCAGCCCAGTCAAATCCTCTTTCTTCTTAACTGGTTAGGCTGCCTCCATTAACCAATCCTTTAACATTTTGGATTTTAGCTGGCCCAACCTACTCTCAGTACTGGTTACAGTGATGTGTCACTTTGTCATGAGCTGAATTAAAAGGCAAAATAAAAAATTCCTTCCAGTAGCACCTTAAAGACCAACTAAGTTAGTTCTTGGTATGAGCTTTCGTGTGCATGCACACGAAAGCTCATACCAAGAACTAACTTAGTTGGTCTTTAAGGTGCTACTGGAAGGAATTTTTTATTTTGACTATGGCAGACCAACACGGCTACCTATCTGTAACTGAATTAAAAGGCCTCAGACTATTCTTTTTTCTCCCAAAGAATTTAGTAGACAACAAGTTTAAAACAATTTTTGAGAAAGTGATTTTAGATAAAAGCTAGTTTTACAGTTTTAGTAAGAGAAAATAAAAAATGAACATATCCAACTACACATATTCTACATAATCCATTTGCAGCCTCTAGTTCAGCTTCAGGGTCCTCTCCTAATTCATTCCTCCTACAACTCTTAAGTGCCAGCTCTTCACATTGCTGACTCCACAACCTTCCGTTAATGCCCTGTTTTCCCTCTTGGCTTATGTACTCCCCCCCCCCCAGTCTTCCTAACAACCTTTTAGCCAATCAGGACAACAGTAACGTCCTGGTTAAGTTTCTATTTCTTCTTAATTAACAGTTTTCTGTGATGAATCTTTGACCTTCCTGTGAGCAATGCCCCCGTATAAAAAAACTTCATTAGCAAAATATACACACTTAAATATCAAACTTTCCTTGAACCTTTGACCCTCCTTTGGAAGAGAGCTTTGAAAGCAAGAAGCAACAGTTTTCCAACAAGAAACCAAACACAAAATGGCTTAAAGTTCTATTGTTTCACACACAGTCAGTAGTACTGAGTGGCACTTAGAGATCCAAGATAATTAATAGGATCTCACTTCCCTTGACAGCCACAATCCACAAGCATGAATAAGGAAGTTTCAGAACTGGACCAGAAACCAGACTGAAATGGATCCAAATAACTTGTTGTTGTTGTTTAGTCGTTTAGTCGTTTCCGACTCTTCGTAACCTCCTGGACCAGAGCACGCCAGGCACTCCTGTCTTCCACTTCCTCCCGCAGTTTGGTCAAACTCATGCTGGTAGCTTCGAGAACACTGTCCAACCATCCTGTCCTCTGTCATCCCCTTCTCCTTGTGCCCTCCATCTTTCCCAACATCAGGGTCTTTTCCAGGGAGCCTTCTCTTCTCATGAGGTGGCCAAAGTATTGGAGCCTCAGCTTCAGGATCTGTCCTTCCAGTGAGCACTCAGGGCTGATTTCCTTAAGAATGGAGAGGTTTGATCTTCTTGCAGTCCATGGGACTATCAAGAGTCTCCTCCAGCACCATAATTCAAATCTAATAATACTTTGACTTCAGTCTCTAACATGTTTCCAAGAACCATGTCAATAGATGATAAATTTTGCCCAGGGTGATAGTCGTTCAGTTAGGTTAAGTGATGGAGCAACAATAGCCATTCCTTAGGATGGGACTGAGCTATCCTGAGGCAGTCTTTATTCACCAGCTCTTACCTGGCTATTCTAATGAGCCAGAAGAAGCAAGATTCAGAAAACATATGGTGAGTCACTTTTTCCAGGATCTTGTTTCCCCAAGTGGGAAAGTGCCCATATGGAATTGACAGAAAAGAACCCAAGAAACAGCCAGAGCAGATCCCATTATTATTAGTGCATTGCCTAAGTCAGAGCAGCTGCAAGCAACATTATCCTCTAACTGCCTTGTCAACTGGTCACAGTGGGCATTACCTAACCATAGCTATGGGAGACATAACACCAGCACCAACATTAAAAGCAGTGCAGACCAATCAGGGCCTCTTTTAACCGGGATTTGCAATCAGTTTCAACTCTTGATCACAAATTCTGGTTGTGCAGCAAAACCACCTGGACTTCATCATAGCAAAAGGTGATGCAGCTGTATCCTTTAACAGCAGGTAAGGCAGGAGCAGGGGATTCACTCCAGGAAGAGAACACACAATCTTGTGTCCTGCTCCCAATCTATTAATAGTGATTTGCAGAGACACAGCAGCTCTGAGTGATACAGAAGCAAAGCAAATGTGAGCAAAGGCTCTGGAGGAGTCACTGCAAGACAAATGCCGTGAAGGGAGGACATTACCTGCAACACATGGGCAAAGAGAAGAATGCTGAACAGCATCAGCATTGCTGTATCCCCTTCTTTTCTGTAATTGTATTTGTCTGGAAATAAATCAGTATTCAGAATTAGCTGCCATGCAAGATCTCTGATGGATAAATGTTGAAAGTGTTACCGTCTCTCCTGACAATAGCAGACAATGGCTGTATCTTTATCACATCATTTGAGGGCACATCTGAGAGACCTGCATGTAAATGCTTAGTATTATTACTAACACGCTGAAATATTTACAGCAAGGAAAAGTCATCCACCACCTCTGAAAGAATAGATTGTGCTGTTGCTTTCAAACAGCAACATGGAAGGGTTTATACAGGAGAATAAATAATTAAAATTCTGGTTGAATTAAGAATCAAATTCATACGTAAGGTACTTTTTTAAAAAAGCTTTTCCAGAAGTTAATTAGAAGCACAGAATGCATTAATAATTTAAAAACACTCCTGACTAATTTATAGATTTTAGGCTTTTAATTTATAGATTTATAGATTTTAGGAGAGCCAGTGTGGTGTAGTGGTTAAGAGCGGTAGTCTCATAATCTGGGGAACCGGGTTCGCGTCTCCGCTCCTCCACATGCAGCTGCTGGGTGACCTTGGGCCAGTCACACTTCTTTGAAGTCTCTCAGCCCCACTCACCTCACAGAGTGTTTGTTGTGGGGGAGGAAGGGAAAGGAGAATGTTAGCCGCTTTGAGACTCCTTAAAGGGAGTGAAAGGTGGGATATCAAATCCAAACTCTTCTTCTTCTTCTCTTCTTCATCATATTCATGGTTTGCCTTGCCATTCATAAGAACAGCTCAGGAATGAAAACGCACACTGCAACAAGGCACAGAAGGCTATCCTCTTCAGCAAAGGGTTGCACCCAACTGATGCCCTGGAATGAGCCAGTGGAGGCATCAGCTAATGGAAGAGGAAGAGAGACATTATCTCCCACCCCCTCGCAGACCCCAGGACCCCTGAAAATCTGCTCTGGAGGCTCAAGAAGTTCTCCAGAACAGGGTGGGAGTCAGACTGGAGGGCTGCAACAGGCAGGGGAGGGCAAATCCCCTCCCTTCCTCTTCCATTCCTAGACACTTCTTCTGGAGCAGACGCACAAGGAGAATCAACTGGATCCCACACAAAAACTTTAAGCGGCAAGAATGCCATTCTAGACATTACTTTCACACTAGAACCAGCATTCTCCATGATAAGCCTTTCATCCCTGAAATATACTCAGAGTCGCAGAGTGATTTCATGCTCTTTATTCAGCTCATAGTGGTGAGGAGGAATGGATGAAAGTCCCCTCACAGTATCTGCTTTATATACATTATTTACACAATGGGCTGCACATGATTGGCTAATTCCGGAATTCTACTGTAAGCCAATCAGGTTGTGGATTCACTTCTATCTGGAGCAGGATTGGGTGGTTCCTGCCAACCAATCATACTGCTGCATTGTTCTAGGACCAATCAGACTGCTGCATTCTGAATCCTATTGTTCTAGGACCAATCAGACTGCTGCATTTTGGATCCTATTGTTCTAGGACCAATCAGACTGCTGCAGCTTGGATCCTATTCAACTCAGTACATAACAATCCCAGTCTCTCAATGGTACGTGTGCAATGTGTGGCTGTCATACATTGGGAATTTTTGTTTTGCTACCATTGACACAGAATTGGAACGAGGGAAGTCACAGCAAATCATGTAGACTCATAGGGCCTGCTTCTATTCCAAGGAGAAGTGAGGAAACAGGCTATGGGGATAGGAATCCCTGGGGTGAAAGTAACAACTGGACTAAGTGTCATGAGATGAAATAGAAACCTTTGAAAAATGGCAGAGGCAAAGGCAAGTTTCAGGTGCCATTAGTTCAGTCCAAGGTATCTCCCCCTAGCGCAGGCACAGGCAAACTCAGCTCTCCAGATGTTTTGGGGCTACAACTCCCATCATCCCTAGCTAACAGGACCAGTGGTCAGGGATGATGGGAGTTGTAGTCCCCAAACAACTGGAGGGTCGAGTTTGCCTATGCCTGCCCTAGTGCAAAGACTGGATGGTGCCATCAGTGTAACATAAGGCTTTGCAAGAAAACATAAACAGAGGTTTCCTGTTCTGGAGAACTTACAGTCTGCACTTCGACAGATATAAAGAGGAAGAACATTTACTGAATTAGCCAGGCAATTTGTATATTACCCTGGGCAGTCCACATTAAAGAGAGAGAGAGAGAGAGAGAGAATAAAGAAAAAACAATCAATAAAATTTGCCTGATGCTAACATGGCGTGGTCGCAATACGGGATACAATGGGGTGATATGTTTGTCTCTTTTCAAAACATATAATCATTCAGTAGGGCAGCATATGCACAGATCAACAGCAAGCTGGGCTATTGAACCAAAATCTTTCTTTACATTTGCAGGAAGAAAACATGCATATCTTTCATAGGAAACCTATAATGTCTTTCTATTCACACAAAATTATGTCCTAACAACCTCTCTCTCTCCCTCTCCCCCCCCCTCTCTCTCTCTCTCACACACACACACACAGAGTTACCTTCTTATGGAACTCTCCCAGCTCTCATTCAAACTGTTCTCATTCTCCTCGTCTTTCCTCCCAGAGCTATTTGTCTCAGCTGTTCCCCTCTCATCCATTCCTCCGTTTCTTTGCCATCTGGCAAAGCCAAAGCCAGTCTGGTTCTGTTGGTAGAGTGCTTAGAGATAAGCTCCACATAAATATGAATAATATACAAATTGCTAAAATAGCGCAGTAGCTGTTGCACAAACCTATCAAAATATCTACGACAAAATACATTAGTCACATTATCTTGAAACTGCCCTCTGAAATGTGAGCAAAGAAAGATCTAGGGTTTTCAGTCCTTCCTGGGCTGCTCTTTTCTTAATTTTACATTGCCTGTCTTATGAAATAAAAAAGATGCTGCAATCTAGATGTTTTCCAGTATTATTTATTTATTAAATTTATACCCCCGTCCTCCCTCTCAAAGGAGTCCAGGGCAGCAAACAACCAGTAAAATAATAATAATAATAATAATAATAATAATAATAATAATAATAATAATAATAATAATAATAATAATAAATCTTACAAACAATTCCAATACAGATGCAGATAATATTCCAATACAAATGCCAGAAACACTTCTGGAGAAGTAATTGCATGGCCAGACAATAGAAACTCTCAACCAAAATACAAGAAGAATGCACAGACCCACTGGGAATCTAACACAAATTGTTGTTGTACTAAGACACCCTGGCATTAATCAGAGGTATGCCGAACTTCTGATGACATTGAAACTCGGATGGCTCTCATTTAAAATTTAACACACAATCACAAACAAGTTCAAAAGCTGTAGTTATAACAGCCCTAATAGATTTTTCTCCGTTCTTCAAGGCACCCGAGGACGCCTTTCTCTGAAAAAATAGTTTTTAAACTAGTAACAAGCATTTAAGCATGGACTGAGTAAAATCTAAATCCGCAGGACCTTTATGCAATAGGTAAAAATAGATCTATTGCGAAGGAAATTGGAATTAACACACCATTCAGACAATGAAAAGATAAGGTATTTCAAGGAATGACTGAAAAGCAAATTTTTATTTTTACTAAGGTGATATGGAAAAGACAAGGTGCATATCTATGCAGCAACAGCCAGAGAAATGGAGCCACTGAGCGACCCCCACCAAGCTCAGCATTGCTGCCGCTTACCTGGACGGCACTGGGGCAGGGCAGGGTGGCAGTGGGGTTTGGCCTACACAGACACAGCAGCTGCTGCCCCGGATCTTCTGCCCCACTGCATCCACAGAGCCTCAACCTCAGTCCCAGCCATCATGCCCAGTCCCAGCCATAACCAGGTAAGGTGCATGGTGTTACGATATAGAAGCAATGCGGCCGCGAGCTGCTGCTAGCTGGAAAGCAAAACATAATGGGAATGTTGGGACTGTTCCGTGGGAAACAGAGGGACAGTCTATTCACAGTGCGAAGCACCGGAATTAGCTCAGAGTGTAATATGAGCTGTACAGGAAGTACAGGAGGAATTAGTCTCTTGGCTGTTGGGAGTTTGAAGAGAGCAGACGTGTTTTCTGTAACGCTGCAAAGACAGAAATAAAGGCATGTAAATACGTTTCTGTCTATCTCTTTCCCCTGCCTGGGGGGGGGGGGCAGGAAAGAATGGTGTGTTCTTCTCACGCTGAGAAGGATCGCCTATCGCGACCTAGCCTGTATACTGCCGGGAAATGCAGACAGGGAGGTCAACCGGAGATCAAGCCGGGTGCCTGGAGAGTGGCCAGTTTCTCCTGATAAAGGCTTGATTCCCAACACATGGATCCAGTGCCTCACCACTGTACAGACACAAGCTAATTTTTTATTGGAAAGTTTTAAAAAATTACAAACTGAACCCCTTTCCTCCAACCCAAATGCACAGTTCAGGTGTCAGCAAGCACAGCTTTCTAAGAAGTAAAAACCTGTTTTCAAAAGCTAGATTGGGAACCCGGGAAGCCACCAGCTCCCATTATGTTCCAAGGAAACAAAGAATGGAGGAATAAGAACGTTATCTGATAGGCACAGACTCCAGCAGGAGCTCTATTTCATCCGAATCTCCCAAGGACTAGACTCCTGCCCTGTAATAATGAAAAGCTACCAGCACTCAGTGAAAGGATGTCTGTCCCCTAGTGACACAGGCCAATCAATGTTTTGTGGGCAGACTTGCGAAAAGCCAGGGAGTGCTGAGCTAGAGCTGAAGGATGAAATGCAGCCTGATCGAGACAATTGCATCTCTGTCTACTAACAAGGTAGACAGGCATTCTAAGAACACAGGCCGGAAGGCAAAAAATAAAATAAAACACAGAACTGCAGAGAGGGGGCAGAGTGCAGAAGGATTCTCCCTGTGAGTGAACGATACAGAATCCATCACCTTTGTTATCTCACCAAAATGGAGTTGGGCGCTGTCACGGGCTGCCTCTGGTCTCAGCTCACAAAAGACCAACGCCAAGCTCTTCTTATATACAAGGATGTTTATTGCAGTTCATTACTGGTTCCACAACCGAGGCGTGCAGCCCCGAGTGTCTAACGTCAGACATTTGAAGTCCCCTCTGACTCGGTCCCGCCCCTGCACCAACTTATAAGGCTTGTGCTAGACCACCGCTTCCTGTCTTTCCTTTTCCGCAGGGTCTTTCTGCCCCCCTGGGTTCCTTCCCTCCTGCTCTCTCCCGAAGCGGATTCCTGAGATGCCTGTTCCCCCCTCCTTCGTGCTTTGGGGCTGGGCTCCTCCTCCGGGCTTTCTCCATTTCCGCGCGCCTCCACATTTGAACTTGGCGCGCGCTCGCTACCCCTGACCTTCCTTTTGACACTGACACTACTCCCTGTACTACTCTCCCCCTCTTCCGGCAGGACGTTCTCCCCAGATCTCCTTCCCCTGTCTCTTTCCTGCTCCGCTCCGTGTGTAACGCTGGGAACCCCCCTCTCTTCCCTTCGTTCCTGCTGGGAAGCCGGCCCCGATCTCCCACTCCTGCTCGGGGTTTCCCTGCTGCTTCCCTGCTCCTGGCAGGTCCCCCCTGTGACCCCCCTTGTCCTGACTAGGGGCGCCCCCTCCTGAGAATCCTCCGATTCACTTGAGAGACTCATGGAAGATCTCAAGTCATTGTCATCCTCTTCCTCACTGTCCTGGGATTCTTCCTCGTCGCTCTCCGTCTCCTCCCTCACCTGTGCCTCTGTCTCTGAACCCCTGACAGGCGCTTTTAGAAATTTAAGCCAGAATATCATGCTTGCCAGTCATTAGACTTAGGTAAAGGTAAAGGGACCCCTGACCATTAGGTCCAGTTGTGACCGACTCGGGGGTTGTGGCGCTCATCTCGCTTTATTGGCCGAGGGAGCCGGCGTACAACTTCTGGGTCATGTGGCCAGCATGACTAAGCCGCTTCTGGCAAACCGGAGCAGCGCACGGAAACGCCATTTACCTTCCCGCCAGAGCGGTACCTATTTATCTACTTGCACTTTGACGTGCTTTCAAACTGCTAGGTTGGCAGGAGCTGGGACTGAACAACGGGAGCTCACCCCATCACGGGGATTCGAACCTTCTGATCGGCAAGTCCTAGGCTCTGTGGTTTAACCCACAGTGCCACCCGTGTCCCTAGACTTAGTTCACTACAATTACAAATCCATCTCTCTCTCTCTCTCTCTCTCTCTCTCTCTCTCTCTCACACACACACACACACACACACTTGTAAAGAAGTATTCAGCTGTACTGAAATGAATTATCAATGGGTGATTGGATAATTGTGTTAATATGCATTATTGCATGGTTGGACTGATTGTTTATTCGTGAAAATGTAAGTGTTTAAAAAGGAAAATCTTCCATCCATTCTGCTATACTGAAGGCAGGCTTGGACTGCACCTTCCCATGTTATAACCTGGACCAAATCGTAAGTGCTGTTGTTGTGAGGAACTGGGGGAATATTTATGGCTAGGAGAGTTGGGAAGGTCTGGCGGGGAGCACTGAGGGCCATCCTCTTGACAGCTTTACTCTTGCTTTCTCTCTAAGCAATGGTCAGCTTAAAAGGATTTAGGGCACAACCAACCTAGCTTCGGCTCCAAAATAACAGACAAATACAGAACATCACCACTCACATTCAGAAAAAAATGCAAATTTCCATAATATTCCACTCTATTAATATTCTACTGTTTTGCCTGTGTAAGTACGAGGTCTTGTATCAGAAGGCTTCTTGTGATAGGGAGTAGTTCTGCTGAAGAATGACTAAAGAATGAGTTACCTCTATTGCCAAACTGTAAATCAATTAGCTAGAAAAACTGATGGATCAATGAGCCAAAAGGAAGAGTTTCATTCCTGCTGTCATTCCAAAATGAGAAATACAAACTGGAATGTTCTGAAATGCCATCATGAAAATATTCAAAGGTGTCCTATCAAAGTTATTTAAGAGAAATGTTACAAATCCTAAATATACTTGTGTGGGAGAAAATTCCTGCATACCTTAGAAACACCAGTCCTGTGAACTATGTGTCTAACTAAGAACGGCTACAATATTTGGGACTGAGTACCTCTCCTTGCTCAGACAATCCCATGGTTTGGCACTAGAGTTGAAACTATGGCAGGGGTTGGCCCACATGGTTTGGGATCCTATGTTGCCATGTTTGGATGTAATTGCAAGCTATGGTTTGCCACACACCATAAACAAAAACTTCTGATCGTCTTCCTTTGCATAGAGAGAAGAGGAAGTATGTAAGCCCAAGGGTCAAGGCAAACCATGGCTTTGCATTATGTCTAAAAGCAGACAGAGTTCGACAGAGAGCAGAAAATTATCAGTGCCTCCCAGAATCACATCATTGCTTGGGGTGTGCGGGAAACGTTTCTCAACAAAATTGTTTTCCTTTCAGCCTTTCCAGTGTACATATTGCAATGAAACACAGATCAAGCAGAAAACAATGCCCCGAGAGAAAGGAATGATATTTATATTATTTTCTTTGGAGCTTTAATTTCTTCTCAAACATGTATGGCAGCCCTAAGCGCTTTGTGTGATTTAACACATTTTTAATATACTTGTCACCATTCTGGCTCAGACAATAAACCTTGGAGATGTTGTGTATTTTAAAAAAAATAACCTGGAAGCTAAGCGGTATGTATTACTCTTCTGTCATATCCCATTATTTTATATTAATGAAAAACTGTGTGCTTTCAAGTATGCTCTGCAACACCAGAGTGTGTATCACTGGGCATCAGCTATTTTATTATTCTATTTCATAGATATCTTTGGGCAAGTTCAAATGTTAAGACATTCAGACAAGCACAGGAGACAAATTGCTTCTGTGTGACAATCCTTCACTCAAAGGCTGTATCATTTGTCACAACAACCACCCATGTGGTCTCCACTCCACACGGCACATTCCAAGCATTGGAGTTCTCACGATCGGTTCCAAACATCAGGCATTTGTGTGTACACATAGTAAAAGTAAAGGGTAAAGGGACCCCTGACCATTAGGTCCAGTCGTGACCAACTCTGGGGTTGTGGTGCTCATCTTGCTTCATTGGCTGAGGGAGCGGGCGTACAGCTTCCGGCTCATGTGGCCAGCATGACTAAGCCGCTTCTGGTGAACCAGAGCAGCACACGGAAACGCCGTTTACCTTCCCGCCAGAGTGGTACCTATTTATCTACTTGAACTTTGGCGTGCTTTCGAACTGCTAGGTAGGCAGTAGCAGGGACCGAGCAACGGGAGCTCACCCCTTCGCGGGGATTCGTACTGCTGACCTTCTGATTGGCAAGCCCTAGGCTCTGTGGTTTAACCCACAGCACCACCCGTGTCCCTACACACATAGTAGAATAATGTTAATTATATGTTGTATGCACACGTCTTGGAACAGCTTGTTCTTGAAACTTTGTTCCAAAATGACATGGGTTTGAAAAGGCAACGGCTATCTGTACATCTTCCCAAAGTTCACTGCTCCTCCCAACTTTCACTTTAAAACTTGCATTTCCTTCTCGTCGTCGAATCATGTTCTGATGAGCATCCACACAACAGTGATAACATTTTAACTATGATTTTGCAAAACACTGCAGAGGTGCTTCTTTGGTGAAGCTTTTGGCTTTACAAACATCAAGAGCACTGTGCACTACCTTACTTCTGTATGTTGCGCGTTAGGTGGGTTTTGTGAATTGCGAGTGACCAAGGGCCTGCCAAGTCAGACTCCTGGGCAGAAGAGCACCATTTGCAATCCTAAAGTTAGGGTGGCCAACTGTGCCCCTCCAAAAATGGGGAGAGGTGATTAACCCTTTCTCCACCCACCACTTTCTCACTCAAAATTGCTTCCTCCCAACCTTGGGAGGTTGTGGACTCTAAAACAGAGGTTGGAGGGTCATCTGTCATGGATTCCTGCACTGTAGGGGGTTGAACGAGATGACCATTGGGGTCCCAACTCTACTATTCTATGAATTCTATGATTCTATGAATGCCTCTCCTACCGCTCTGTCTCCCTCCCAGCAGGAACCTCCTTTGAGGGGCAAAGCAAGGGACCTTTCCCTCTCCCCCTTGTAACCTTGGAGGCAGTTATGGCAAATCTTATGTAGCCAAAGCAAGCCAGAATGAAACAGCTGCAAAACTACAAACCAGGAACAGCCACAAGCCAGGACAGGCGGAGCTTCAAGCGAACATTAAGTGAATGTGGTACAAGATATAACAAATCACTTCCTTAGCTAGCAGCATGAAAGGCCATGTTGAATTTCATTTTTTAAAAAATGATATTTATTAGAGGTTTAATAGTTACAGAAAAAAGAAAAAAGAGACAATAAAAAATTACACTACATCAAAAATAAAAACAAAAACAAAAAACAATACAACAAAACAATAACAAAAACACTTAAAAACACATCCAATATTTCCGTATCTTTGCTTTTCATTTACTTGTTTCATCGACCACCTCACACCTCCCTTTTTTGTATTCTAGTTCAGTTAGCTATTTCGGCAAATCCTTTCCATCTTTCTCAATTTTTGTTCTATAATTTATCTTAGCACAATCTAACCTTAAGTTTTCCACTTTGGCCCATTAACAGTCTATTTTTACTTAATTCTTTATAACATTTCTGCTAACGCCATATAACTTCATTCCAACATCCTTCTAACATTCATTAATTTTGCAATATTTCTGTAAATATACTTTAATTTTTTTCCAATCTTCTTCCACCAACTCTTCTCCCTGGTCTCGGATTCTGCCTGTCATTTCCGCCAGTTCCATGTAGTCCATCAGCTTCATGTGCCATTCTTCCCGGGTGGGTAGATCTTGTGTCTTCCAATGCTTTGCGAGAAGTATTGAATTTCAGACCTGGAATGGAGGCCCTTGCCTCTATTTCTGTAACTGAAGGCTATAGCTGGAGCACAGCTCTGTTAACTAGGTCAGGACAGAAGGATGGGATCCGTACATCCATATGAGTGCTCTCACGTTGCCTCAACCTTGGCAAGTGCTCCATGGAAAGCAGTAACAGTGCTGCTGGGCTTGGGGCCACAATGCAGCCTTGAAGCCCTAAGCAATACTCAAGTTCACCAGTCTCAGAAGCTGGCCGTGAAACAAACACAGCTACCTCTGCAAGCCATTGTGTGGAGGCAACGCTCCGCTTTGCAAAGGCAAACCTCGCACCAGACACACAACAGTGTGTCGAGGAGCATTGCGCCCACACTCCCTGACCTTTTGCCTTCTTGGCTAGAAAACAGGTTTTCCCTCCTGACTGCCCTCTCACAGATTTGGTTACTAGACATAAAGCTTGGCTGGAGCATGACCAGGGACGCAGATGTAATCAAGTTGGAGAAGAGTGACTAGTGGGGTGCCACAGGGTTCTGTCTTGGGCCCGGTCTTATTCAACATCTTTATCAACGACTTGGATGATGGACTCAAGGGCATCCTGATCAAATTTGCAGATGACACCAAACTGGGAGGGGTGGCTAACACCCCAGAGGACAGGATCACACTTCAAAATGACCTTGACAGATTAGAGAACTGGGCCAAAACAAACAAGATGAATTTTAACAGGGAGAAATGTAAAGTATTGCACTTGGGCAAAAAAAATGAGAGGCACAAATACAAGATGGGTGACACCTGGCTTGAGAGCAGTACATGTGAAAAGGATCTAGGAGTCTTGGTTGACCACAAACTTGACATGAGCCAACAGTGTGACGCGGCAGCTAAAAAAGCCAATGCAATTGTGGGCTGCATCAATAGGAGTATAGCATCTAGATCAAGGGAAGTAATAGTGCCACTGTATTCTGCTCTGGTCAGACCTCACCTGGAGTACTGTGTCCAGTTCTGGGCACCACAGTTCAAGAAGGACACTGACAAACTGGAACGTGTCCAGAGGAGGGCAACCAAAATGGTCAAAGGCCTGGAAACGATGCCTTATGAGGAACGGCTAAGGGAGCTGGGCATGTTTAGCCTGGAGAAGAGGAGGTTAAGGGGTGATATGATAGCCATGTTCAAATCTATAAAAGGATGTCACATAGAGGGAGAAAGGTTGTTTTCTGCTGCTCCAGAGAAGCGGACACGGAGCAATGGATCCAAACTACAAGAAAGAAGATTCCACCTAAACATTAGGAAGAACTTCCTGACAGTAAGAGCTGTTCGACAGTGGAATTTGCTGCCAAGGAGTGTGGTGGAGTCTCCTACTTTGGAGGTCTTTAAGCAGAGGCTTGACAGCCATATGTCAGGAGTGCTCTGATGGTGTTTCCTGCTTGGCAGGGGGTTGGACTCGATGGCCCTTGTGGTCTCTTCCAACTCTATGATTCTATGATTCTAAGTACCGGGGGGAACATCTTAGGGAAACACCTGCTGCCATGTGCATTTGCTAACGCTGGAAATGTGCTTAGATGGAAATACGTCACGTTCAGGGTGGTTTCACTACTGTTTCCAATTGTTGACTTCTGCTAATAAAAGGAGCCTTGGCAGAGCTAGTCGGCAGCTTGTTTGGAGCATGCTTGCCAGTGTGCTCACCTGCACAGCTCACCTGCATCCAACCTCCTGTCGTCCTCATTATTCCTACACCATTGGAAGGCAATGGACATGGGAACAGGACACCTATAGCCTCTGCCTTGCCAGGATTCATGCAGCCCATCACTGCATCCAGCCACACACTTGAAACACAGGTATTGCTCACGCTGCAGCTCCCCACTGAGGCAAATCCGGGTTGTTTGACCCTGTAACTAACATCTTATTACCTTCTCCCCAGTAGCATCTAACTTTGTCCATTCAGATCTGACCCTCTACAACCTGAAGTGGAAAATGTTATATCCTAAGGCAAATAACATCTATATAGTTAGTAATGATGGTGCGAAACCCAACCTGAGTAAGGGGTGAAACCCTTGACAGAAGCTAGCATTTTCTGAAGGGAAGATCAGAAGCAGCAGAAGCTAACTCACATTGTATATATTCTTTGCAAACACTGGGGAGCACCAGCAATGAGGAGAATTCCCAAATCCTCTGTAGCAATTTAACCTTGTTTGTTCAACTGTTAGAGCTCTGTGCCAATGCCTGCAAGAAAGGGAGGCTGTTGTAACTAGCGCTTCAAGTGGGGTTTGGGTACGGCTTTTGCTGTAAGGAATTTATCTATCAAGCAATAAGAATAGGAACATTCTAGGTGAGAGCAAAAAAATAACACCCTTCTCTGTCTGACAGCTGCTTGCAATCACAGAGTGAGCTCAAATGTACACACTCAAAACAGCAGCAGTTTTACTCCAACAGCAAAATATTTCACTTCTGTAACGTCTGCCCTGCCAGCTGAGTGGAAAAAAGTACATTAAGTACTTCACTGGTGAGGTTACTACTTGGGTAAATGACTTTCATTTAATTCAATGGATACTAAAGGATCCATAGATAGCCAAAATAATAATAATAATATGGCTTCCCCGGCCACTTTGGGCGGCTTCCAAAAGAATATTAAAATACTATTATACATCAAACATTAAAAG
The DNA here is from genome assembly GCF_964188305.1 of Podarcis bocagei. Lineage (NCBI taxonomy): Eukaryota > Metazoa > Chordata > Lepidosauria > Squamata > Lacertidae > Podarcis > Podarcis bocagei. The sequence continues at coordinate 71,643,212 of NC_138135.1, forward strand.
CTTCCCGAAACAGGGCTGCCTTCAGATGTCTTCTAAAAGCCTGGTAGTTGTTGTTCTCTTTGACATCTGGTGGGAGGGCGTTCCACAGGGCGGGCGCCACTACCGAGAAGGCCCTCTGCCTGGTTCCCTGTAACTTGGCTTCTCGCAGTGAGGGAACCGCCAGAAGGCCCTCGGTGCTGGACCTCAGTGTCCGGGTAGAACGATGGAGGTGGAGACGCTCCTTCAGATATACTGGACCAAGGCCGTTTAGGGCTTTAAAGGTCAGCACCAACACTTTGAATTGTGCTCGGAAACGTACTGGGAGCCAGTGTAGGTCTTTCAAAACCGGTGTTATATGGTCTCTGCGGCCGCTCCCAGTCACCAGTCTAGCTGCCGTGTTCTGGATTATTGTTGCTGCACTATAACTCCCATCAGCCCCAGCCATCATGGCAAATGGTCAGGAATGACAGGAATTGTAGTCCAACAACATCTGGAGGGCATCAGTTGGCTGCCCCTGCACGACACAATGGCCCTGATGATATATTCATGGCAAGAGGGGGGGGGGAATCACTATGAAATTGCTGATACTCGTGACAATGTGATATGTCAACTACAAACAGAAAAAATAGTGTCATTCACCAGAATTACGGGTGCCCCATGACTGCGTTCTGCACTAAATCGGATTGGCCAGGCAGAACTGATTATTTGATCTGATAAGAGATTGAGAAACCAATTATGCCACCCTGCCTTGCTTAACTAAAAAGTCCTCTTCAACACTGCAATATATGCTTTGCAAAAACAAACAAACAAAACACTTTCCATGGCATTGCAATGTTTATCTCCTACTGCCATGTGCCAAGTCTCCCAAGTTGTAATTAATACACAAAACAAAGAGGCGTTTTGGCTCATAGTAAAATTTCAAGGTTGCGCTATCCTCATATGCAAAATGGTACAAGATTCAATTTTCTCTTAGAAACTGCAGGAGCACTTACTTCAGCCACCTCGAAAATTATCCAGTTAAATCCCCCAAACATAAAAGAGATATTTAGAAAGCAAAGTATGTGCTTATTTCCCTTGCTGGAACATTTGCATTAATACTGATATGAAGATTATATGCCTTACAGAACAACAATTAAAGTGGAAATCCTAAACCCATTTGTATGGGAGAAAGTCTCACTGATCACAGCTGGGCACACTTTCGAGGCGACATATACAAGATTGCACTGTCAGATACATAAGTGGATGTATTATTCTTTAAAGTGAACAGGAACATGTCTATCATAAAGAAGTCAGGTATCACAAGGGTTCCTTTCTGCCACACTTCTGCTGCAGCCGCCAAAGGAACCAGTTCAGTGTTTGAAACTCCCATTGTTCTAGGCGCATTTTGCAACAGAGAATTTAATTAGTGCAAGTACTGTAGTTTCTGGGCTCTGAGAGCAGTACTGCACCTAAGATTTCAGATTAAAACTGCAGAGTAGAAGGAGTGGGCAGCCTCCCCACTTCCAGCTATTCTCTGAAGACTGGAGAAGAGGCCCTCTTAAGAATATATGGGGGGTGGGCATATGGGGGGTGGGCAGGGGAAGGACTAGACCATGTGAAAAATGACCATGATATTTTAGCTGTAGTTCATTCATTTTCAGCTGCGCCCACAACCTAGGTTTAAGTTGCCATTTAGCTCCTAGCTTTTATATCTCAGTTTCTAGTGCACCATTGCTCTGAACAAAAGTTCCCCCATTGCTCCTCACATGCTCCAACTAAATCCAGTATCACCACTGCTAAAATGCTTGGAGTGTTGCTTTGCGAGACAGAAGCTTTACATGGAAACAGCCTTCAGCAAAACCTTCCTCAAGGGTGGAAGAGACCTATTCAGGTTACCTGAAAGCCTGTCTTCCCCAGTGGCGTAGCTGGCTGCTCAGGTGCCCGGTGCAGCGCATGCGTTCTGCAGCCGGGGGGAGCTGTCCAAGGGCGGCTGAGGGAGAGGCAGTGGGCAGTCTGCGAATGCCCAAGCCATCATGTCACTCACAGGAGAGACGCATGGCTCGGGCACGCTGCAGCCCCGCAGTAAGTGCTGGCCACTGCGGTGTGGCACCCAGTGCCAGCAGTGTTTCGTTACGCTTCTTGACTGAACTAAAAAGTTTCATGAGCCCCTTTTTTAAAAAAACAACAACAACCTCCTATTTTTGTCACCCCCTCAGTGATGACACCGCACCCACCGCACCTCCCTTCCTCCGCCACTGGTCTTCTCCACACTGTCTGGTAAGGGAATTAAGATGAACAAATGGAACCCAGTTAGTTCTGCCACAGCTCAATGGTTACCAGTTTGAAGTAACATGCAGGCCTTTCTCCTGGTGGCACCAGTGCTGTAGAAGGCTCTCCCTGCTGTTGCATTCCTTGGCTCCTGAGGACACACCAGTTCAGACAAATATTTCCTTGATCTTCTGACTTGATTTGATTGTTGTTATAACTCTTTTGCTGTTTTAATCAGCTTGTTTATTATATATTTTAATTACGGATGTTTTAGTGTAGTTGTTTTACAGTGGTACCTCAGGTTAAGTACTTAATTCGTTCCGGAGGTCCGTTCTTAACCTGAAACTGTTCTTAACCTGAAGCACCACTTTCGCTAATGGGGCCTCCTGCTGCTGCCGCACCGCCAGAGCACAATTTCTGTTCTCATCCTGAAGCAAAGTTCTTAACCTGAAGCAGTATTTCTGGGTTAGCGGAGTCTGTAACCTGAAGCGTATGTAACCTGAAGTGTCTGTAACCCGAGGTACCACTGTACTATGTATTTTAATTATGTGTGGCTGTGTTTTTATAATTGGTTTTAACTCTTTTTATTTTGCTGTTGGCTTTTGTTTGTGAAACAACTCTGATATTTCTCCTGGAAATGTAAGGCATTAGCAGCAGCAGCAGCAGCAGCAGCAGCGCATATGAATCCATTAATCCATAAGAAAATCTGAAAAGCAATATCTATTGTTCAGCAATTGAAGCATTACAGAAAGAAACAATTGTTGATGCAACTTCCCCAGACTTGCAGTCATCTGCCTTCAGGAATGTATTTCACTTACATGAAAGTGGCTTCAAAATGTCACCTGTGAAAAGCACAGAATTTAATATTAGGGCACCTCTAATATACAAAGCCTTCCTGATGTAAAAGACTCTCAAAACAGAGCCAACCCAAGACATTTTTCTGCCTGAGGCAAAACAGTCATGAGGCCAATATTTGAACAACCTATAATGTGATGGATTGACAAAAATACAACAAGACTTACGACAACAATATAAATGCAACTTTTGCTAGAAATTCAACTTATAAAAGGATTGTTCTTACTTTTTTATATAAAAAAGGCATAGAAGCAATTACTTATTCTGCTCTTGTGAAACAACAAACAAAACAACTTATAGGGAGTTTTTAAAAATTACAAATGGTATGAAAAGACAGACGTTTTCAACCATCTCACGTTATACTGGAAGGTGAGATCACCCAATGACTGGTGGTAAGTTCAGGAATGACAAAGGAAAGTACCTGATCAGGCATTATGTAATTAACTAATAGAAGTCAGCACAACATATGTGTTGTGGCATAGCCACTAATTAGACAGAGCAGGGGGCAGATTTTGCTCAGATAATATTGGTGCTCATGGTTTCATTCCCACCTCCCATCCCAATTTCCTTCCTGTTAGTTCACTGTGCCAGTTTCAGGGCTGGTTTCACACGCTGCTCATAGGATTCTCCCAGGAGGCTCCAAAGAGGGCCTGCTTGACCACAGCTACTTGTCTGAGCACCACCATCCAGTTACTTGCATCACCCATATTTATTCCACTCAACCGAGTTGCCCCTTTTAGTTTTCCTTCCTTATTAAAGTGCCGTGCCATTATTCTTAGTTTCTAAGCCTGTGTTGTTTTTGAAGTATGGTACCACACCTAGAAGGGACGTGGGTGGTGCTGTGGGTTAAACCACAGAGCCTAGGACTTGCTGATCAGAAGGTCTGCAGTTTGAATCCCCATGACGGGGTTAGCTCCCGTTTCTCGGTCCCTGCTCCTGCCCACCTAGCAGTTCGAAAGCACGTCAAAGTGCAAGCAGATAAATAGGTACCGCTCCAGTGGGAAGGTAAACGGCGTTTCCGTGAGCTGCTCTGCTTCGCCAGAAGCGGCTTAGTCATGCTGGCCACATGACCCGGAAGCTGTACGCCATCTCCCTCGGCCAATAAAGCGAGATGAGCGCTGCAACCCCAGAGTCAGCCATGACTGGACCCAATGGTCAGGGGTCCCTTTACCTTTACCTTACCACACCTAGAAAACTTAGGTGTTTCATAAGTAATAACAGCAGCAGCCATAAATATGGTTTGCATCAGGAAAGGTTATGACATCATCCAAAGGCACCTCACTATTTGACCTGAGCTTACTGTATTTCACACTCTTTGAAAGCCGTTGTCAGCTTGTTGCCATCCAGATGTTTTGGACTACAACTACCAGAAGTCCCAGGAAGCACGATAAAAGCTGCTCTAGCGAATAGTCAGTTTATATTTCATTTCATTGTGTTGATGTTATTTAGGAAATTATTCTGAAAAGGTCATGGAAGTTGACCAAACCAAGAATTTTATACGCAGTACCCCTTTGAAAAGTTTTGCCTTCATCAGTTTGTTCCTCCTAGGGTTGCCATATGTCCTCTTTTTCCAGGACATGTCCTCTTTTTCATGGGTAGATCCATAGCTAAAAGTAGAAGTCGGCAAATGTGTCCTCTTCTTTGCTCTTCGAAATATGGCAACCCTCCCTAATAATTCTTACAATACACACAACCAACAGAGGTTTTTTCCTAGAATGTACTACTTCATGTGGGGAGGAGATGCAATTTGAATGCCTATACAAACCATGACCATGCACAGAAAAAAAAGAACATCTAGGGAAAAGGGTAGCCTGAACTCTTTAGCAGTGATATGAAGCATTATTTTTTTTAAAAAATGTTTAATATAACACAAAACCTGAAACATGTGCAGCCTGAAATGGTACAGTCAAAGGAAAGCATTACCACCTCATTTTACCGCTTGTAAAACTGGGCCAAGGAAACAGACATTTCCAAAGTCAAATTTCAGACTCCACTGCAGCTTCCAACCATTGTTTTCTTACACACCGGTAGTATTTTGGTCTCCCTAGCACAGCTGATAATTACACAGCCTTTTCAGTGAAAGCGACTAAACATATCACTGCCAAAAGCGTTGGAAGAGCGTAAGAAGTGAAGCAATAGTGGGTATCATAAATTACTGTTTATAGCGAGACAAATAAATGACTGTCTTTGAAAATGGACCTACTTCTATGGTTAAAGATTAAAGGGATGTTTATGGTAGCAATCTAAGGCCTTAAAATAACCCTTTAAAAATAGGCACATTGTAGTGCTTCAGCTGCAGCCCCACTAAGCCTACTTAAATCATTCCATTTATTTAGCACAGCCTGCAATTTATCAGCCCAAACAAGCCGTGTGGGGGCTAACTACACGTTACACCAAATGTGTGTGACTGAGCCCCGACACATGTTTTTCTTTGTTTTAAAGGCCAGCCTTTCCCAGAGGGAGGAAACTGAAAGCAATGCATATGGTGTGGTTTTTTGTGGGTGGGGGAATACTTGACTTGACATTTGTTGTAAACAAAAATTGCCCTTTTTCCCTTATGGGGTACCCAAGAGCCCATACAGAGTCCTTACGTAGGTTCCCTATTGGTAGGAGAAAATAACAGAGGCCGACCAGAGAATATTGAGAAGCAAAGCAGCTAGTAAGCTTGATCTTGATTGATCTGTTGCAACAGGGTGCTCCCCTCACCCGCAGGAAAGGAGGAGGACCCACAAAAATGCTGTGCAAGGGCTTATAAAGACTTTTGAAATTCCCATCCTGTAGATCAAGACCACCCCCAGAAACATCATACATACATCACGTGGGGTGTAACCTAAGACCACCCCTCAGACACATCACAGAAAAGGCGGCCTAAAACAGAACATTTGCATGTTGTTTTTCTCCTGTCGCTTGTTTATTTCCTGTCTGGCAGGTTACTTGATTGGATTGCCTGAGGAGCCTGGCCAGTCTTTTGTAATGATAAGGCTCACACCCTATTCAAACACAGACATACCCTTAAGACAGGATTTGTGAAGGAAAAGACAATGGGGAGGCTTTTCCATTTTGACCTTGCAGAGAAAACATTTGGTCAGTTTAGGAATCAAAATGGTTCCAGGTTGGTCTTCCTGTGCTGATCTATGTATGTGCGGTTATGAACATTACCATATATCTAAGACCATAAAATTCCTATCTCACACTCTTTCCCATTTTTCTACTCCTGATCATGCCACTAAGTGCCATTTCTCTGCAGAAGGTTCGGAAAGCATGTTCTGGAATCTCACCGGGTAAAAAGCTGGGTGGGTGCAAAACATTCAACACTCCTTACTCCACTACTGCTCCCTGTCCCTATTGAGACTTCAGGGTGCAGCTACACATGCCTGCATATAACAACCTTCACTATAATTCTTCTTCTTATTATTACTTATTATTTATACCCCACCCACTTGCCTGGGTTTCCCCAGCCACTCTGGGCAGCTTCCAACAGAACACTAAAATACAATAGCCTATTAAACATTAAAAGCTTCCGTAAACAGGGCTGCCTTCAGATGTCTTCTAAAAGTTTGGTAGTTATTTTTCTCTTTGACATCTGGTGGGAGGGTGTTCCACAGGGCGGGCCCCTTGGATGTTTTGGACTTTAAGTTCCATCAGCCCCAGATGGCAGAGACATGCTCAGTATGAACTGAACCTGTTGTATAAATTGAACAGAACATGCAAAGCAATATGGAAGTATTGAAAGATTCCCCCCCCCCCGAGTCCAAGTAAGCGGGTACAGTGGGTTACCTTGGGTAAGCAGGTACCTTGGGTTAAGTACTTAATTCGTTCCGGAGGTCTGTTCTTAACCTGAAATTGTTCCTAACCTGAAGCACCACTTTAGCTAATGGGGCCTCCCGCTGGTGCCGCGCCACCGGAGCACGATTTCTGTGCTCATCCTGAAGCAAAGTTCTTAACCTGAAGCACTATTTCTGGGTTAGCGGAGTCTGTAACCTGAAGCGTATGTAACCTGAGGTATCACTGTATAAAGAATGCATTTTAGAGAATTTAGGTTAATAAGAAGTGACAGGGTCTATGAAATAGAAGCCCAATTTATTAATTGCAGGAAGAAATTTTCTATTAGATTCTACGGACAATTTGTGGGTGTTTCCCCTAAATTATCTATTTTTTTCATGTCATGGCATACCATGCATTTGTACAAATAAATCTGTGATCGACTGCCTACCAGAAGTATCCAGAAAGTGAAACACAATTAATAATGGTCCTCATTATTTAAAGAGTGCTTTTATGCTCAAATCTCTTTTACCAGCACTAATTAATCCACATACCATCCCTGATTATTAGCCCCATTAATCACAAAGAATAATTATCCCTAGGTATCACAATTGGAAAACAAATTATTTCTTAATAAAACCAAGAAAATTAGCACAATGCAGTAAAGCCATTTTATAAACCTAAATGTGGTTACAATTATTCTGAGCTTTAGTTCTGAACAAGCGGTAAACCTAAGAGGCTGTCCAAGACATCATTTTGTCCTTGATGCGCATTCTTCTGCTCAAGAACAGCATTAATTTAAGGATGCATAGAGAACATGAGGCAGCAAAAAAGAAAGAAAAAAGAAAGAAAAAGGTGTTTTAGGAATGAACCAGCAGTAATTGGGGTGCTGGTGGAAAAAAATTGCATCTGAAAATTAGATGCAATAGATGAGATGGTAAATCTCCAGATGTTGTTGGATTCCAGCTCCCATAATCCTTGATCACTGTTCATATTGGCTGGAGCTGATGTGAGTTGGAGCCCAATTAATATCTGGGGGGAGCACAGGTTCATCATCCCTGCCCCAAAGAGAGATCTAAACTGGTAGGTTTATTGAACGTTGAAAGTGCAAGCTTCTCTAATATTTATTTGCAATTGGAACCCATTCATTGCCACTAATCCTCGATATATTTTGGAAAGTGGCTCATCTGTCCATTTGTTGCTTATAGGTTCACCCGCCTCTTGAGATAGTTGCCAAATTCTGCACAAGGGCTCCCAAGGTGAAGGAGACAGTCGTCACTTGGATGCAGGCTGCCATTTTGAATTCAAATGCAAAAAGTCCTAAGTTCAATAGCTGACATTTCCCAGGGAGGGCTGGGAAAGACTCCTCCCTGAAACCCTGGAGAGCTGCTGATGGTCAGTGTTGACAATGCTAAGAGAGATGTGCCAATGTTCTGACTCTGTTTACGTGTCCTGGCCATTCCCAGCCAAGGAAGGCTCATGATTGACAAGCAAAGCAACTGCAGCAGCTTCCACAGTGCTCTGGATACACACATGCACACAAACCTCTAGTCTCTAGGCAGCTGTCCACAGGTCTAGGCCCTGCAGAGTACGGCAGTAACAGGGAGACCCCACCTCATAGCTGGCTTATAGAGTGGTACTTCGGGTTAAGTACTTAATTCGTTCCGGAGGTCCGTTCTTAACCTGAAACTGTTCTTAACCTGAAGCACCACTTTAGCTAATGGGGCCTCCTGCTGCCGGAGCACGATTTCTGTTCTCATCCTGAAGCAAAGTTCTTAACTCGAGGTAATATTTCTGGATTAGTGGAGTCTGTAACCTGAAGCGTATGTAACCTCAAGTGTATGTAACCCGAGGTACCACTGAATATTGTCCCCTGATGGGCTGCAAGCCTGTACCCCGAGACTTCTCGCTTCAAGCCCCACCTGGTTCTAGGAAACAGCAGGGCAGGGGAAGGTCCACTGATCCATATGTCAGATGGGATGGGTCTTCTTCTGCTCCATCTGGTGCACCTTCCTCTGTTGTGAACTGCCCTGATTCTTCTCTGGCTCCTGCCTTGTGGGTAACATCTAACCCCGTAAATCACTGGTCCCCTCTCCTCCACTCCACACCCTTTGGAGTCCTGCCAGTCCCTGACATTAAGGCAGCTTCCTATGTTTCTAGAGGTAGATAAGTGTCTGAACAAAAGTCATAATTCAATGGTTAAAATAAGTTCATGAAGAGTTCACTGCATGGCATTCATGAAGCCTCACCACAGACCTGAAGGAATGCATCTTACCATATCAGCAAAACTGTACAGGATAAATAGTGATGCATGCCCTGAAACATCTGACGATGAAAAGAGGAGAAGCTTTTTTTCATTTATCAACTACACAAAATATGTCATAACATATTAGTTACAAAGCCAACCACTTCCATGAAGTCTTGTCAGCATGCCCCAGCTAATCGCTTTCCATATTTTTAACCCCTCACTTTCGCAAATAGATTTCCTGCATTTGCATATTGCTGTTTTGCTACCTAAACACTAACAATTTCAGAAATGCAAATTTTCAAATGTGCTGTTAGACCCATTTTATATTTCAAGAAGATATTGTGACAAACAAATAAGTAGTTAGTAGATAAGATCCAGTAAGACATATAATTTGATCTACTTCTCACAGAAAAAAGAGGCTTTTAAAAAAGTATCTGCTCAATTAAATAGGTATAATTGGTATACTTTTGTGGATCAACTAAGGTAGCAAACAGTTAAGAAAGAGGAAAACTATGGTAGCAAAGTGGGTTGCATCAAACTTGTCCCCGTGAGCTTTCAAACTATACATGAAAAGAAGAACTTGGAGGAACTGAGCTACAAATATCTGGAAACTTCTCCCCCTGGAACTAAGAAGAAGAAGAAGAAGAAGAAGAAGAAGAAGAAGAAGAAGAAGAAGAAGAAGAGTTTGGATTTGATATCCCGCCTTTCACTCACTTTAAGGAGTCTCAAAGCGGCTAACATTCTCCTTTCCCTTCCTCCCCCACAACAAACACTCTGTGAGATGAGTGAGGCTGAGAGACTTCAGAGAAGTGTGACTGGCCCAAGGTCACCCAGCAGCTGCATGGGGAGGAGCAGGGAATCGAACCCGGTTCCCCAGATTACGAGTCTACCGCTCTTAACCACTACACTGGCTCTCGAACTATGATTGCAAACAACGATCCACTTCACATGCCACATTAAACCAAAGTTTGAGCATGGTCTAATGTGAACGAGCAACATGCTGATTCACACTACTCAAAGGTTTGCCTAGTGTTCCTCCTGTGTTATGGGTGAACCAAGCAAGACCAGACTTGGGTATTTCAGATTTCAGCAGCCTGTGCAAGGCCAAAATCCAGGGGGTGAGGGCTTGCCTCTCAGCTTCCATTCTACATGTGCGCGATGTCATAGTTGTGACGCCCTGCCGCACCTCCCTTGGCTTTGCGCCCAGTGCGGGGGGAATACTTGCACTGCCCTAAATCCACCTCTGAACAGTCTGTCTTGTCATGTTGCCCAAACCCAGGCTTACAAGTTATAATCTGGCCCTGGGTGGCCATGACGTCCGCTCTGTGTGATCTGCCTTGTGGCTGCAGCCAGTGATTTCAGCTCAGCTGAGGCGACAGTTCCCAGGCAGTGATTTCAGCTTGCGGAAGCTAGCCAGGGCTGCATACCTAGCCTAGCCTCCCACCTTTGTCGCCAGTGAAGTGTAGAATCATAGAATCATAGAGTTGGAAGAGACCACAAGGGCCATCGAGTCCAACCCCCTGCCAAGCAGGAAACACCATCAGAGCACTCCTGACATATGGTTATCAAGCCTCTGCTTAAAGACCTCCAAAGTAGGAGACTCCACCACACTCCTTGGCAGCAAATTCCACTGTCGAACAGCTCTTACTGTCAGGAAGTTCTTCCTAATGTTTAGGTGGAATCTTCTTTCTTGTAGTTTGGATCCATTGCTCCGTGTCCGCTTCTCTGGAGCAGCAGAAAACAACCTTTCTCCCTCCTCTATGTGACATCCTTTTATATATTTGAACATGGCTATCATATCACCCCTTAACCTCCTCTTCTCCAGGCTAAACATGCCCAGCTCCCTTAGCCGTTCCTCATAAGGCATCGTTTCCAGGCCTTGGACCATTTTGGTTGCCCTCCTCTGGACACGTTCCAGTTTGTCAGTGTCCTTCTTGAACTGTGGTGCCCAGAACTGGACACAGTACTCCAGGTGAGGTCTGACCAGAGCAGAATACAGTGGCACTATTACTTCCCTTGATCTAGATGCTATACTCCTATTGATGAGGCCCAGAATTGCACTGGCTTTTTTAGCTGCCGCGTCACACTGTTGGCTCATGTCAAGTTTGTGGTCAACCAAGACTCCTAGATCCTTTTCACATGTACTGCTCTCAAGCCAGGTGTCACCCATCTTGTATTTGTGCCTCTCATATTTTTTTTGCCCAAGTGCAATACTTTACATTTCTCCCTGTTAAAATTCATCTTGTTTGTTTTTGCCCAGTTCTCTAATTTGTCAAGGTCGTTTTGAAGTGTGATCCTGTCCTCTGGGGTGTTAGCCACCCCTCCCAGTTTGGTGTCATCTGCAAATTTGATCAGGATGCCCTTGAGTCCATCATCCAAGTCGTTGATAAAGATGTTGAATAAGACCGGGCCCAAGACAGAACCCTGTGTCACCCCACTAGTCACTCTTCTCCAGGATGAAGAGGAACCATTGATGAGCACCCTTTGGGTTCGGTCAGTCAGCCAGTTACAAATCCACTGAGTGGTAGCATAGTTAAGACCGCATTTTACCAGCTTCTTTACAAGAATATCATGGGGCACCTTGTCAAATGCCTTGCTGAAATCAAGGTAGGCTACATCCACTGCGTAGGTGTAGGTGGCTTCCCACGAGGCAAGACATGGTGATAACAGCAAGAACCTTTACTCAACAACATAACTGGGAAACAGGGGCAAAGCAACTGCTTATATACATTCCTGAAAGCCTGGGCCACTCCCAACATGATTGACTGTCTAAACTTCCAAGCTTGGGCCAATGGCAGAGGCCCAAATTCTGAAATGTTCTGTGATTGGACATCATGTATCGAATCAGAACACAGGAGCTCAGAATTCTTAGTCCAGGCTCAAGCTCAGCCAAACACAGACCACTGAATACATAACATAAGCCAAGAACAAACTTTGGATACTACAACTGCACTTTGGCACTACAGGATCCTGCCCTGGGGAAACAGCTGTGGGTGCAAATCTTCCTGAAGTCTTTCATCTGAGCCAGGACACAGTAAGGTTCCACTTCAGAAGCAGGCAGGAAAAGGACTGGTATAAGCAACAGCCCAGTTCAATATCCAGAATGGACATTGAATCCAAAATGGCTGTATCCAAAATGAAGTCCAGGGCTGTCACAAAATGTTTATAGTCCTAACCAGAGCAGGGGGGGGGGGAATCATTGGGCTACCTGGGTGGACTTATCCAGGGGTCTGGGAGGGTGCCATCACATTGGGAATGCTTGGATTCTGGAGGTTCCAGGTTCCAGCACTGCTGGTCTCTGGTTTTCTTCAACTTTGCAACCATTGTGTTTATGCTGATGTTATGCAAAAGCTATTCACAATAATATGCCTATCTAGCAATGCAGATCTCTGAATCAATGCACATTTTCACCCCTGGGAGCCAAGGAACCAATAAGAAAGGGGCTGATTGTCAAGTTTGGTGCTAAAAGAATTAAAACGGCACATTGCATGGAGAGGATTACAATTCTATTTGGAATTACACAGAACAATAAAACATACAATTCTCACTGTAATAACCAGTGGCTATCAGCAATTCCTTTGTGTAAGACATGTATTATAAAATTTAGGGAAACACTTAACTTGATTAGCAGTATTCTATACTAATCCTTTGCTCAGTCACTCTCAAAGGCTGTATTCATTTAAAAAAATCCTTTCCTTGGCTCTCTTTATAGGCGTAGATCAAGGGCCCTAAAGACCATCATTCATAAAAACGTTGATTTGCCTCTTTATGGTCAAGGGAAAAAGCCTGCCCAGCCAAAACACTAGAATAGAAGCTCAATACACAAATCCTTTCCAGGATAAAGAATGGTGCACTGTGGGGTTTTTTTAAACCAAAACACATATCCTTGCATAAATGCATATTCTAACCAGCATTGGCGGAAAGCTTTTAGGATTAAATCATTCTGGAGAAGGTATAAACCTCCATTACTGGTGTTGTGTGTGTGTGTGCAGGCACACAAACACACGAGTCCCAGAGAGAACACAGGGCTACATACCTGAGTTCCACCATAACCAGAAACTTTCCCATTACTGTACTGTTGAGCTGGACAAGCATACTGGCAAGGCAGCTACAACAATGGCTCACCTCTCCAAAAGCATATGGGGGAATGGGATGCTAACGACCAATACCAATAATCAAGGAAGGACTACCAGGCTTGTGTGTTGAGCATGCTACTTTGTGGTAGTGAGGCATGGGCCATTTACACCCACCAGGAGCGACACCTCAATGCCTTCCCCATGCACTGTGTCAGGAAGGTTTGGGGCATCACATGGCAGGACAGAGTCTCAAACAGGGATCTGCTCTCCCAAAACCCACATTCCCAGCATGTTCACATTTAGTGAACATGCCTGAAGCAAACATATAGTCAAAACACATTGGGTTCAATGGCAGGTAGGAATTCCAAAGTCTTTTTCCCCAAATGGCCACCCCTTTTTCTATCCCACCCCCCACTTTTTAGCCAAGCATGTAAACCTGAATGCTCACAAGTTAAATGTGTGTAACTTGTGGTCTTACTGTATATGTTTGCAGCTGGGGGAAAGGTAGTCATCCATTGGGTACCGAAAGTTACCATAATATATTAGGCTTTCCATTTCAATAATTGGAAAAAAATGTCCACAAACTTAAAATGCTTTACATCAGTTTTCAGGAAAACTTAGTCTTCATTGATTATCTATGTAGTTAACAAATTCCAGCTGCTTTAGCTAAAGCAATGAACATCCATGCAAGGGCAAACTTCTTTTCCTAATTTGAGAGTTAATTTGCAGCTGTTTGTTTCTATTTGATTGGGAATAGGTTTAAGTTAAATGTAAGCTGCTTTCAAAGTGAAAGTAAAATGCACACAAGGGACATATTGTTTAACTAAAAATCAGTTGATTAAGACAGGGCAAGTTAGGGAGAGATAATTAAACCTAAATTAATTAAACACACAGTATTAAAACCTGTTTGATTCTGAGTGTATCAGAAAAGTTCAAGTTCCTTTTGAATTCATGATTCATTTTTCAGTCCTTATCATTTGATTTCATGAGTGTGAAATCATTTTAATCATGGGGAATGGTTGGAATTGTATTAACAGCTGGAAGAGCATAGATCATACCCTACATTCCTCAATATATTTTTTTCTTACTAGCAATGAAATATTCCCTCTTCTTTTCACCAGTTCTTTTTTCTGGTCTGATTTGCATTTTTTCTTCTAATTGCCTATTTTACTGCAGGCTTACTGCATGTCTGGCTCCTCACCCACTCGGGTATTTTTAGGTGTACATACAAGACATTTTAAGAGCACATACAAATACATCAAACACAGTTTCAAACAGATGTACATCCTGTACATTGGCAGGCTCAGTGTTCAATACAGACTTGTCCTTTGTGATATGTGGAGCAGCCCTTTCTCTTTCCCAATTTTGCATTCCGTTTCTTTTTTCAGCATGGATTTTTTTCCTTATATTGAACCTCCTTCCCGTCATTCATCCCTGTACACAACACCGTCGAGCTACCATGATTCGGTGAGTGCTAGTCAATTGATATTTAATCCATACCATTTGTCTCTATCAGTTGTCTCACTTGCCTGAAATCGATGTCTCCGTCAAGTTTTCTGCATAGCTTGCGCTCTCTCAAGTCACACTTACTTTTTGTGTGTGGAGGGGGGATAGCTAAAGGAGAACGAAGATCCGTGTTTGCTGCAGAGCATTTCAGGAATGAGCAGGTACACAGCAAAATGTGCAAGCTGAAAAGCTGAAACAATGGGTTCTCCTGCCTGCATTTCAGAATGGCATTGCTCAGGGACAGACACCTTGTGGAGTACATCTGCTCATCTCTTTCAGCTCTCTGCCTAGAAAACATGACTAAAATAGACACTCCTATGCCTTATACAGAGTTCGACCATTGTCTACATTGACTGACAGTAGCTCTCCAAACTTTCAGGCTTCTATTCCAGCCCTGTAATCAATGCCACTGAACTAAAGTTCTGCTTGGTGTTCATTAGCCCAACTTGGTGCCTCAAATCAGAATCCTCCATATCCAATTGTTTCAGTCCACATCAACCAGATGACAGTGCCCCCCAAGCAAAGAGTGATGAGGATACACTGTGCAAGAAGTAGGCAGACGAGGATGAGGTCTGCTATCTCCAACTAAGAATCTTGGTTAACAGTTCCTAGAAAAATACAACATTAAGGATTTTGCAACTAGTGCAAACTATAACCAGAGGTACTCTCACTCACTTGCATGTGAATGCTTTGATTGGCTTAAGGAGAATACGGTCCTGCCTTAAAACAAATTTGAACTAGTCTAACACAAATGGCTGTGTGCCTTTCGTGCTACTGTTGAACGGCAGGGGTCAACAGAACAGTTTCCTGGGAGCTTTCTTTCTTTTTTTAAATAAATATTTATTAAAGTTTTCACAGTATTACATAATGAAAAAGAAAAAAGAAAAAATAGGAAATAAAAAACAGTTAAGAATAATTCCATCTTTTTGTCACTTATCTTTCATTTACTTGTTTCCCGGACCTCCTCATACCTCCCTTTTTTGTATTCCAGTTCAATTTATTAGTTCAGCAATTCCTTTCCCTCCTTATTATCCTGATCTTTAATCTTAATATATTATAACATTAAATTTTTACCTATTAAAAATCCAATTTTCCATATTCTTTTAGATCATTACAGCTAGAAACCACTTAACTTCAAGCCAACATCATTCTAACATTCCTTAATTTTGCAATATTTCTGTAAATAATCTTTAAATTTCCTCCAATCTTCTTCATTTCCTGGGAGCTTTCAATGCTTCCAGTGGCGAGGCAGGAGCTTCAAGCAAGCCATGGACTCCTTGTCATTTCCTACTGACTTGCCTAGCTTTGTGACTGGGAGAAGAGGGAGCGCTGTTAAACAATTCAAAAAAAACCCTGACAATGTTTAAGAGACCTGTTTTCACAGTGTTATATCATACTGGCAATTTAGGATAGCCAAGGTATGTAGTATAGAGTTTCTTCCTCAAATAGTGTTACTATTAACACCAGTACAGAAATATTAACAAAGACATCCCTCACTCTGGTGGTATTTTACGGCTTACCCTTTTTGTTCGTGTAACAATGCAACGTATTTTATTCTGTTTTCGTTTAGCACCAACACAAACTGGCAATCCAGCACTGACATTGTTTCTCTTAGTTTTGACACTTTCTTATTGTCTCTGTAGACTTGCATTGGCAGCTGTGTGATTACTGTGCAATAGCACTAAATGACATCTTAGCAAATAGGAAACCACAGTTGGTAACTATAAATATATTGTGAAACATAGATAATTGTGTTCTTCAGCAACTTTTCTTGCCTGATGTAGCAGCGTTATAAAAACATTGTTGCCCCAACCACCTAAAGCAGGGGTAGGCAAACTAAGGCCCAAGGGCCGGATCCGACCCAATCGCCTTCTAAATCTGGCCCACGGGTGGTCTGGGAATCAGCGTGTTTTTACATGAGTAGAATGTGTCCTTTTATTTAAAATGCATCTCTGGGTTATTTGTGGGGCACAGGAATTTGTTCATTCCCCCCCCCAAAAAAAATAGTCCGGCCCCCCACAAGGTCTGAGGGACAGTGGACCCCTGCTGAAAAAGTTTGCTGACTCCTGACCTAAAGGTTTCACGTATATCTGTTTATCTTCATGAAATGTAATCACTAGTTTCATGGCTTTGTTTTACAGTATACTGAAAGGTGAGCTTGTCACAAGCCAGGTGTTTGGGTCAACATGTTGCTGCAGCACTTAAATTGCTCATAATGTGACCCTGCACCTTTTGTACCATCCTCTTAAAAGTAGCAAAGCAGCTGGGAGCCTTCTGCTGAAGTAAGGACACTAACATTCATTAGCTATAGATCTGGTGCTGCTTAGTTCTGCTGATGCTGCTATGTTGCTGAAAATCCCATCAATCTCTCCTAGTATGTGGGCTTCAGCAAATGTTTCAACCAGATCGCCACTGACACACACAGACAGATGAGGTCTAATGAGGATCTTTCATTTAATCAATAATTTTGTTTTGTTTTATTAAGGCGTTTTGCCACAAACCTAAATTTCAATGTCTAACATACTAACTCTTGTACTTATTTATTTAGTGGGGCAGGCTTTCAGGTTCTCTGTGCAAGCTTCAGATCTAGGAAATTGGTATCTGTTCAAGTCGAAGCCTCAATTGTCATGAGCTTGGTCAGGACCAAAATATACATTGCACTGCAGATATATGGAAAGTTAGCCCCAACAACCTCTTCTCCATTGGGGCATTTTGCAGGAACGATGGAAAGGAGGGGATTATCCCCTAGCCTTCCAGTCCCGGTCCCTGTGGATCTCCCCACACAACTGCTTTTACCACAACAGTATTCCTTATCTGCATCATCTCATGAAGACAAATCTGCAATACCTTGGGTAAGAATATGTCTGCAGAAGCATTATGCCCCATTTCCCTCTGTCTCTTCTCCACTGCAAATCATCTCCTTCCTAAGGTACTTTGCAATTCAGAAGAAGCTGTTGGGTTATCATTTAATGTGGCAGCAGCATAATGCTTCATTTGACCCTTAGTCTGTTGGATTCTGTATCAGACGTCACAATTCATATACTGTAGCTCCAAGCCAATTGTCTTAAACAAACAAAGAACGGTTTGCTTATTTTTGAATGTGTGACTTTAGGATTGCAGCCAGTTCAGTTTCCGTAACTGTGTGTTTGAAAATTGTTTTATAGCTATGCGTATATAGGCAAAGGGTCCTCTGGAATTGTTTAACCCAACAACCAGAAACCCTTCCTAGACTGCTCTGTACCCACAACAGCCGGATCGTTAGCTCCATGATTAATATTGTTATGTAATGTAAAGCAATCATGAGCATAAAGACACTCAACTTCATACACTGTTTAGCTTCCCCCTACAAAAAAAGGGTTGATTAGAGTTTGCATAGTTCAAAATGTCGTAAAACAATACAAAAATGTTGTTTCAATTGGTTGAACGGCTTTTAATTCTAAGAGGAATTCATGGACATTTATTTATAGCCTCAGCTAAGCTGAAACCTCCTCATTGTTCTTTACCACATGATCAGAAGACCAAATCCTGAATCAAGACACATTCAGAACACTGGACAATTTTCAGTGTATTCAACTGCAAGTGTCTGAATCGCTTTATTTTCTAATAATAGGTATGCTGGCGAGTGATTGGGGTGAGGGCAAAGACTCTACATTGCATTAGCATAACAATTAAGACTTGCTGATTAAAAAATTAATTTGTCTATTGCCTAGCTTTTCAAAAGCATTCATTATATGTTAATTCACATACCGAAGGCCCTTTGAGCAGAAGGTCGTTTGTAAAGCATGTCACACACTGGCGGGGGGAGCAAAGTTGTAACTATTTATGACAGGAGAAAGGGGGCTGCTATTGATTGAAATGCTATTTCACGCTCATGAAATATACATTTCAGACATTAAATATGTGCAAGGGTCATCACGATTGTGACATACTCTGGGAGTGACATACTGTTGAGTAGAAATTATGACAGGTAAAGAGGTTGGTTTTTTTAAAAAAGGTAGCATGAAATACTTTATAGGCAAGTCTCCTTGATGGTCCTGAAGGGGTGTGTGCAATTACCTCTTGCCATGATCTGGACCCCCAGCAACAGCTGGGACTTAAGACACAGACAGGTTGGAACAAGCAAGGTTGAGTGTGCCAGGACCAGTGATGGGGGTACTGAACTCAAGCCGCAAGCCTGGACCTGACGGCCTGGATGACCTGACTCCTACAGCCGCTGAACCAGAGCTCCCAATGAAACCAGGGCCAGCCAACCGGGGACATCAAGCTTCCTCTTTCCTGCTCACCACTGCAGTAAGTGTGTCCAATGCACGTGACGAATGAAAGGCTTGTCTTCAGGTCCAAGAGTTTCGCTTTAATGCTCCCAGCTTGGTGGGTGGGGGCTGGGGGGGGTAGTCAAGGTCAGTAGATATAAATACTGGGTTCAGCAACGGCCAAGATGTCTTCTTAACAAACAATCCGCTCCCAGTGAGCTGTCCAAGGTCCTGAAATTCTGCCTCTGGTTGCTATTGCTTGTGGAGTATGTCCTGTGCCTGCCTCTGGATTTGTTGCACACTAGGTTCTGGATCACTGATGATCACTGATTTGTTGCACGCTAGGTTCCGGATCACAGGATGCTCATGATTCAACAACAACAACAACATTCCTATACTCCCTTCAGCACATGGCAGTTTACAGTACAAATACATAAAAATACACAAATGACGCAACAAAAACAATACCCCCACAGTATTACTATTATTATTATTATTATTATTATTATTATTATTATTATTATTATTATTATTATTATTATTATTATTATTTCTACAAAAGGGAGCTCTTCTGGTTTATTTTCTCATTAATTACATTTAGGGAGGACTCACAATGGCTTTAAAACCAAACAAGTTCAAGGCTCTCCCCTATTGCGAATTATTCTGTTTAAAGGGGAGGAGTGTTGCTATTTATCTCACCTGAGCATTTGTAAAGGCAATGGCTTGTAATCACTACTAAAGCCCTTCCTTATAGCTCCATCCTTCATGGAATACTACTGGCTAGCTTTAGTTGCAAATGGGGTGTGGAGAGTGGAAGGGGTTGTCCAAGTTTCTTTTTCAACGTTTTTGACTCAAGGAGGTGGTCTGCACGGCAGCAGGCCCTTGAAGGCTCCTGGGGGAAATTTTTGATCTGCAATTAAAGTTTTAATTACTTGTACTTAAGGGCTTAGAAAGTCACAGGAATGCACAGGGCCTCATTAAGACTGTAGATGTATCCTGCTCTGTCACTATACGTTACACTATGCCCCTTTTTATGAATGTATGATTTTTCACATCTGTTTTCTCTCTAATCTCTCTCAGTATCTAGTCCAGTGCATTCCTGGCACCAAAAGAAAGCCTCATTAGTGATTCTGCAGGGTTCTAGTCAGCACTCAGCACATTTTAATGGGTCTAGGCTTCACGTATATCCACCCAGTCACCAAAATTCCTTACTGATTCTATATCATCTTTGACCTGAACTAAAGCCAGCGTACTCCAAATATAATGAAACATTAGGGTGCATTCATACCAAGACGGGTGAAGCTATCTGTATGGTAGTTAGATACGGTTGAGGAGCAGTTGGTCTACTCCCCACATCATCTCTGACTTTCACCGGCCCACTGCTTTTTTATGGGCCAGTATAGAAAGGAGAGAGACACGGGTGGCACTGTGGGTTAAACCACAGAGCCTAGGACTTGCCGATCAGAAGGTTGGCGGTTCGAATCCCCATGATGGGGTGAGCTCCCGTTGCTCGGTCCCTGCTCCTGCCAACCTAGCAGTTCGAAAGCACGTCAAAGTGCAAGTAGATAAATAGGTACCGCTCTGGCGGTAAACACCATTTCCGTGCACTGCTCTGGTTCGCCACAAGCGGCTTAGTCATGCTGGCCACATGACTGTACGCCAGCTCCCTTGGCCAATAAAGCGAGATGAATGCCACAACCCCAGAGTCGGTCACGACTGGACCTAACGGTCAGGGCTCCCTTTACCTTTACCTTTACAGAAAGGAGAACAACTAGCACTACCAAAGCAAAGCCACTGATTCATTTTGAAAAGCGTTTTGAGCTGATTGCCTCCCATCCTTCTTCCAGTTGTAGCCTGCATGCACTTTTGCCATAGCACATAAAAACAGCCAGGAGGTACACAGCTAAGATGCCGCTCAGAACTGTTTCAACTCATTTGTCATTGTACCCTGTGAAAGAATGCCTTCCTTAAAGTCATTCCTTCCTTCCTGCCTTGTTCATGTAGCTTCCTGATAGCTTGCTCTTTCTTTTTATTTAACTTTGGTTTAATGTTCACGTTCCTTTCCCCCCTCTTTCTAATGGTGCACACGAACAGGGATTCTTTGGGATAGTAACCATACTTACAGAAAAATAAAGAAGATAAGATTTCACCCTGAAGGATTACAGGATTTGATTGCTCAAACTGTGCTTCTAGTTCGTGGGCATTAGAAAGGAACAAGGTGGGGAGAAACAAAATGAAAACTTATTTAGTGTTTAATTATATGAAAACTCAGCTTTCAAAGCCATGTTAATTAACATTAGACTGGCACGGCTTCACCTTCAGTAATGAGTTACAGACTATTATGCACATTTTAGTAAAATATGTACCTCTTCCTAGTATGATAAAGTAACAATACACACATTCTTGCCCGAGTCCCCTTCAGGGTTGTGCATCTAGTTATTGAGGCTGCAAATCAAAGTTTATACTCAGCAGGGGAAAAGAATAGATTTATATGCAGTAATACAGTACAGTGTCACTCAAATTTTACTGGAACATACCCTCTGTTGTCTGTTCCTCTTTTTTCAACATTATGTTTCGATCCATTGGCAGAAACTTCCATTTTTTACTTCTCCTCCTGTTTCCCCCCAATCACAATACTATGCTCCTTGTTTCCAACCCCTTCTACATCTCATCTTTCCTTCCTGCGCATTCCATGTTCAAACTTATATGCCTCCCCCCCCATTACTGATCCTTTCATCCTCTGGTTAATTCAAACTTTCCCAGGAGATGTTCATTAAAACCCCTGGCTCAGCCACGAGGGTCCATGGATGGGCTCACCTTATCCTAGAATCATAGAATCATAGAATCATAGAGTTGGAAGAGACCACAAGGGCCATCGAGTCCAACCCTCTGCCAAGCAGGAAACACCATCAGAGCACTCCTGACATATGGTTGTCAAGCCTCTGCTTAAAGACCTCCAAAGTAGGAGACTCCACCACACTCCTTGGCAGCAAATTCCACTGTCGAACAGCTCTTACTGTCAGGAAGTTCTTCCTAATGTTTAGGTGGAATCTTCTTTCTTGTAGTTTGGATCCATTGCTCCGTGTCCGCTTCTCTGGAGCAGCAGAAAACAACCTTTCTCCCTCCTCTATGTGATATCCTCTTATATATTTGAACATGGCTATCATATCAACCCTTAACCTCCTCTTCTCCAGGCTAAACATGCCCAGCTCCCTAAGCCGTTCCTCATAAGGCATCGTTTCCAGGCCTTTGACCATTTTGGTTGCCCACCTCTGGACACGTTCCAGTTTGTCAGTGTCCTTCTTGAAGGACAAAGCGTTTCTTAGGGTAAAGTATAACCACCCCACAAGCTGAGCTCCTTAACAGGTAGGGTGGGGTACAAGGACTCCAACTCCAAGCACTGACACCTGAAAGGATTTCAAGCAGCAGGGCTGGGGAAGATGGGCTGTTTTGATGTAAGGTAGCTTCCTATGTAAATACATATAAATAAATTTAAAAGCTGGACAAGACCACAGCTGATGGTAAACCTATGGCTGCAACCAATAATCATTCTCACTGGGAATTGCCATCTTCCAGAAACTGGCACCAGGGGGGAGGTCAAATTAATTGTAGACTCTGGACATAATTACCTTTTGCCTCCACTCCTCTTCAAATGGTAATGTATGGTTATGTCCATTGAAGCCACTGGCTTCCCCCAAAGAATCATGGGGACTGTAATTTGTGGAGGGTGCTGGAAATCGTAGCTCTGTGGGGGTGACGGACTACAGTTTACAGGATTATTTGTGGAAGCTGCATGCTTTACATGTGCACTGAATTTGCTTCAAATGTATGGTGAGGATTTGTGGATCAATTACTTCAAAATTTGGTGAGCCAGCCCTGCTGAATTTGGAGGCTCTCTTGCTGATTCCTGATCCAAATTTCTACTGGCTGGGGCTCCTGCCCAGGTAAAACACCTTGCTATAGGAACGAGATTTAGCTTTCCTCCTCCTCCTCCTCCTCCTCCTCCTCCTCCTCCTCCTCCTCCTCCTCTTCTTCTTCTTCTGTGCTACAAGGGATCCATCATTCCACTAACTGCTGCACGCAGTGAAATGGCTTAAGAGCCACAGCTTACTGCTTCTGAGGCATGGAAGTTTAGTGCTGGCCAGGAAATGGCGACCCTGTTTCAAAGTTCCCTTTTAAAAAAAAAAAGTTTTCAGGAGGAATCCAATTTAGATCACCATGAAAGAAAGGAAATCCCATGCACTGTACAATCACAGAATAAATTCCTTCTGCAGACAAACCTATCCGTTATCTGATTCATAAAAGCGATTTCTATCATCATTTGGGAGGAAAGCCTCATGGCTATAAAACCCAGAAGAGCATTAAAAAGAATTCCACAAGATGTGGAGATGCTGCCACCAGCCAGCATTTTGCCTAACCTGCTCCTGTTAATTATACCCACAACTGTGAAAAATACATTAGCAAGTATTTTATTGTTTTTGCAGAAATTTTGTGAGCATCGCTCTAGACTATCTAGCCTAGGAAGACAACAACAAAACCCGTCCGCCTCATAGCTCTGTGTTCAGTGACAATTATCTGGTTAAGAATGGAACCAAGCAGTTCATGAGGAAATTAAGAAGGGTTGCCGAGATCTTTTTTATTAGTATGCATTAAAATCTCCTATTGATCTCCTGGAGGCGTTAACATAAGTGATTCTTATACTACAAAAGGAAATCATATTCAGATCAGGTTCAAAGTGTTCAATCAGGAGCACACTAGCAGCATTTGAAAATGAAATGCAGGTTGTGCTTGGCATCTCAGATCAGTTATTTGATTGAAAGTCAGGCTGGGTTCCCAAAACAGAACATCCTTCTTTCTTCCTTGCGCCTCTTCACATGCATCCAGCATCCAGCTACTGCATTCTGTTGACAGATTGTCTTGCTCGCTTCTAAACGCTTCAATTTTTAATATGTACTTAGGAAGGGCTATGGCAGTACATAAGGCTGAAATGATTTGTTAAATATCAAAAGCAGCCACTGTTTTTGTTTTTGTTGTGGTGGTCGTTTTCTCCTCTTTTTATATCACTATCGCACTTAATAAAAAGATTAGTAAAAAATAAACTAATCCTCACCCCTAAATAAATTCATTATATGTGCAGTAAGGCAATTCAAGTAGATATAATTAGCCAAAGTGGAATAATTCCAAAGTTTAGCTCCACAGAGTAGTACTGTGGTGTCCAGCTGCTATCACAATAGCCGACAGAGAGTCAATCTACACCTAACATTAAATACATGTAAGCATTGAACATGTGCCTTTTTTTACTTAAATATCAGCTGTAGTCATGGCAAGCAAGATGGAGACCACATTACATGGAAAGGTGGTGCTGCGACCTCTTTCCTCTCACACTGCAGCCCCACTGAAAATCCTCTCCCAAGTTGATAATAGCCCAAGAAACAAGGAAGCTTCCATTAGCATCGATGGAAGCTTCCCATTTGGAACTAAAACCAGTTTGGCAGTTGTATTTTCAGTGGAACAATGATGCATGAGCAATAAGTTAAAAGCCCTCTCTGAACACCACAATCCTAATTCTGATCACCAGCCCCACAGTTGATACTTATGGAAAGGAAGGAGAGCTGGGGGAAAAATTCACATCTGGAAACCCCTGCATCCTTTGGGTTTCAGATAGTACATGGGTAGATGAGTCTACAAAGCCCGAGACACAATTTTTTGTGGCCCTCTAGTGGCTATAGTGGCTCATTTACCAGAAGCAATGTATTTAGAGTCAATTCTGGAAGTGTATGCTCAATTCTGTACAAATTAAGTCCCCTGATGCATATTTTGCTTTGTCTGAAACCCAAGGGGCGCCTTGGTTGCCAGATGTGAAATATATTGGCATTATTTTCAGCTCTCCTACCCCACTACTAAAGAAAAAGTGATTGTTCAGTGCAACAGAGTCTTGTGACTTGAGCAAGCTATTCAAGCATCCTCTGAGAAGAAATGAATGACAATTTCCCAAAATCTCAGCCCTGTACCTTGCAGCCTAACTGGCTGTTGGGATTCGCAGGATACTGGATAAGTCTGCAGGCTTCAACAGGATGATGCAATACTCTGCTGGGTCAGAGTGACTCAGCAGGAGTGTGATTAGTGTAATTGGCTGTTTTAAAAAGGAAAGCCTGTTTAACAGGGGGTGTGGTGGTTGTGCTGTAGTGTGGTGGTGCTGTGGTGGAGAGTATTCGTTTGTAAGTACTCTGTATGGACTGTTTCTTTTGTAAATGCCTGTATATAACTCACATTAAAAAGGACTGCACTGAAAAACCTGGAACTCTTAGTGCTTTGCTGAAAACGCCGCGTGGAATACGCGACAGGGTTATGGGCCCAGCACGCTTCCGCTGCGCAAGAGTACAGGTGGCAGTTATCTAGCCGTGGGTGCTGGAGGTGAGCTGCAGGGATGGAGCAGTCCAGAACTGGCGTGTTGCTGGAGAAGCTGACGGCCACGAACTACAGCATCTGGTCGGTCCGCATGCAACACTTCCTCAAGCGTGAGGGCCTGTGGAAGGTGGTGGAAACTCCACCGCAGCCCCCTGAGGAAGATGAGGACGACGATGAAAAGCTGGCACTTGCAGAGGCCCAGCTTGAAAAGGATGAGAAAGCTTTGGCTACGATCATCCTTGGAGTGGACGACAGCCAGCTAGTCTACGTAGCTGATAAGGTGACGGCAAGTGAGGCGTGGAATGCGCTCAAGGCTGTCCATGTGCGAGAGACAGCTGGCTCACTGATAACACTGACCAGGAGACTGTACCGGTGTCGGAAGAAGCCGGGGGACTCCCTGGTAAACCACCTAAAATTCCTAACAGGCTGTTTCCAGGAGCTAGCCTTAAGAGGGAGGCCTGTGGGGGAAGAGGACAAAGTCTTTATAGTCCTGAGTTCCCTTGACGACAGCTATGATATGCTGGTCAACTCCCTCGAGTCTGTAGAGACTGATAAGCTGACTCTGGAATACGTGACCGGACGGTTGTATGCAGAGGAGGACAGGCGTGCAGAGCGAAAGATGACCTCAGCCCAGCTGTTGGAGCATCCCAGAGGGAACAACAGCCGGGAAGAGCAGAGGTGTCGGGAGCCGGAGAAACAGCCAGGAGGAGCTGCTGCAGACCAGCCGGTGGCCAACAAAGTAAAAAGGTGTTTTTGCTGCAAGTCCAGTGGACATCTGCTGTGGGACTGCCCGAGAAAGCAACAAAAACAGCAGAAGCACAGGAGGCAGCAGAGAGAGTCTACTGCTTGGGTGTCTGCAGATAGTCAAGAAAAGGAAGAGCTGTGGGTTCTGGACAGTGGAGCTTCTCAAACCTTTTGTAAAAGAAAAGGATTGCTAATTGATGCTAGGGCTTCAAACAAAAAACATGTAAGTCTTGCTACGGGCCAGAAAGCTAATGTGGTTTGTGAGGGGGAGGTTGTGTTCCCACAGCTGGGACACACATTCAGGAATGTGTTGTGTGTGCCTAGTTTGCAAAACAATCTCCTGAGCATTCCTGATTTGGCAAAAGCAGGCTTTGAAGTAAATTTTGTGGGAGATCAGTGCCAGATAAAGCAAAATGGGGCAGTGTTGGCAAATGCTAGCCTTAGAACTAATATGTATGTACTGCAGTGTGAATCTAAGGTTGCAAATGTGCAAAATGTCCCGACCCATGATATGTGTATTCATCTCCTACACAGGCGTCTGGCTCATGCTAGCTATAAGGTGCTAAACAAAACATTGGAGTTGTGTGGGGGGATGAAAAACATAAAAAGTTGTGATAATTACTTAGACTGCAATATCTGCAAGGAGGTTAAAAGCAGGGCTTGCCCAGTAGCAAGAGCAAGCCAGAGAGAAACCAAAAAACCACTGGAGTTGATTCATGCTGATGTAACTGGTCCTTTTCCACCTAGTGTCTCCCACAACAAGTATTGTTTAATCCTAGTGGATGATTTTTCTAGATTTGGCTGGGTCTATCCATTAAAGCAAAAGTCTGACGTTGCCCAAACTTTGAAGTTCTGGGTAAGAAGGGTAGAAAGGCAACTTGGTGAAAAGGTGTCCTCTATTCAATCAGACAGGGGAGGGGAGTTTATGGCAAGCTCCCTAAGAAACTGGTTGCATTCCCAAGGGATTAAACATAGGCTTACCAATGTGGCCACGCCTCAGGAGAACGGAGTAGCAGAGCGTAGGGGAGGTGTCTTGCAGACACAAATGAAAGCATTGTTAGCAGATGCAAATCTTCCAATTAAGTACTGGGCTGAAAGTATTAAGACTGCGAATTATATTGGGAATCGCTTGTGGTCAAGGGTACTAGATGACATACCCTATAAAATTCTCTATAATAAAAGTCCCAGTTTGCAACATTTAAGAATCTTTGGGACAAAGGCATGGGTTGACATACCTGTGAAAAACCGAAGAAAAGGTGGGAAAAGGGCACAGCAGTTGCTATTTCTTGGGTATGAAAGTGGTACGAAAGCCTACAGGTTTGAAGATGATAAAAACCTTTTGAGTTATAGTCGATCAGCCAGCTTTAATGAGCAAAGAAATTGGCCCAAGATACATGCAAACCTGCTGCCAGAAAAAGTTTTACTGCCGAGCATACCTGATAAGGCAGTTGAAACAAAGCTAAGAATTGGCAGCTCTCCCAGAGAAACTGAAAGGGAGGAAGTAAAGGTTGAGCATTTTTCTCCAGCTGCTAGCATGGAGCAGGGGAGAGAAGAAAGTGCAACAGGGACAGGAGGAGGTAGATCTCCAGAGTCAATCCACCCCAAAAGCAGTCCTGAAGGTAGCCCAGGGGGTGAGATTAATGAACCAAGGAGGTCTGCAAGAAGTAATAAAGGTCAACCTCCAGACCGTTATGGGTTCCCAGCCACCATAAACCAGGTTTGTGTAACTGAGCCAGAAAACTTTGAAGAAGTGCAAGAGTTACCTATTCTAGAGAAAGAGGCGTGGTTAAAGGCAATGCAGGCAGAGTATAACTCTCTGCTAAACAACAATGTGTTTGTACCTACAGAATTGCCTGAAGGTAAAAAGCCCATAAGCTGTAAGTGGGTTTTTAAAGTGAAAAAGCTGGCTGATGGTAGTTGTCAGAGGAAAGCCAGGTTGGTTGCACGGGGCTTTACACAGAGGAAAATGATACATTATGATGAAGTGTTTGCCCCAACTGCAAAGGCTGAAACAGTAAAATCAGTTTTAGCAATGGCAAGTCTAAGAGGGTTAAAAGTTAACCATTTTGATGTTGCCTCAGCATATTTAAATGCTCCTATTGACGCCGAGGTATATTTACAGCAAATACCAGGTTATGAGCTAGAAAAAGACAGTATGGTGTTAAAACTGCAAAGGGCACTATACGGTTTACACCAAAGTGCACGTCTATGGCATGAATGCATAGACACAACTTTGAAAAAGATGGGATTCAAACAAAGCCTGGCTGATTCCTGTTTATATTCGGCAATGGTGCAAGGAAGTGTTTGTTATTTACTTTTGTATGTTGATGATATCTGTCTAATAACAACTGCACAAAAGCAAGTGTCTTGGTTTATAAACAGCCTAGGTAACAAATACAAACTGAAGTATTTGGGAGAGATTCAGAATTACTTAGGAGTAGAGGTTCAGAGAAATGAAGAGGGTGTTTACTCTCTGAGTCAGAAGGAAAAAATTGAAAAGTTGCTGAAGACATATGGAATGGAGAGGGCAAATGAGGTTGACACTCCCATAACTACCCAGTACAAAAATGAACCAGAAGGGCAAAAATGTGAGAATGCAACAGCGTTTCATTCTCTGTTGGGTTCTCTGTTATATTTAAGTTGTTGGACAAGACCCGACATAACATTGGCAGTGCACATGTTAAGCCAAAGAAGTGCAGACCCGGCTCAGAGAGATTGGGTAGCACTTAAAAGAATCCTAAGGTATCTGAAAGGCACAAAAGATTACAAACTGGTGCTGCATACAGGATATGATCAGCAAGTGTATGCATACGCTGATGCCAGCTGGGGGGACAGAGAAAATGGAAAGTCTACCACTGGCTATGCCATATATATTGGAAATGCCCTGGTTCAGTGGAAATCCCAGAAACAAACATTTGTTGCCACAAGCACTTGTGAAGCAGAGTACTCAGCCATAAGCGAATGTGTATCACAAATAGAGTGGTTTGCTTGCCTAACAAAAGAGCTTGGAATACCTTCTGAAATGCCAATCACTGTGCTAAGTGACAACATGGCTGCACAACAGCTTGCCAACCAACAGAACTTTAAGAGCAAGAGTAAACATATTGCGATAAGATACGGAAATGTGAAAAATGCTTTGGAAAGAAATGTGTTAAAGGTACAGCACTGTAACACAAAATGTAATGTGGCAGATTTGTATACAAAATGTTTGGATGCTCCTAAATTTCAAGACTTAAGAGAATTATTGGGTCTCAAGCCTTTGACTTAAGGAGGAGTGTTGGGATTCGCAGGATACTGGATAAGTCTGCAGGCTTCAACAGGATGATGCAATACTCTGCTGGGTCAGAGTGACTCAGCAGGAGTGTGATTAGTGTAATTGGCTGTTTTAAAAAGGAAAGCCTGTTTAACAGGGGGTGTGGTGGTTGTGCTGTAGTGTGGTGGTGCTGTGGTGGAGAGTATTCGTTTGTAAGTACTCTGTATGGACTGTTTCTTTTGTAAATGCCTGTATATAACTCACATTAAAAAGGACTGCACTGAAAAACCTGGAACTCTTAGTGCTTTGCTGAAAACGCCGCGTGGAATACGCGACACTGGCTTCGACTGCATCTTCACAAGCAGAGACTACTTCTGCTAAAGCACACCCCAACATCTGAGAAGTGGAAGAAAATCACCCACTAACAACAACAACAACAACGACTTTTTGCAGCCCCTTAGGGTCTGTTGTTGTTGTTTATTAAATTTATATACCGCCCTAAACCCTCAGGTCTCAGGGCAGTTCACATGTTGTACTATGGAGGCTAGTGAGGTCTTTCAGAACTTGCTCAGCACCTGGGGAAGACTTTCCCCAGGAGTCTGGAGCAGCCACAAGCAAAGCAATGGCAGTATCTATTCCTGCACAGGTGGTTTTGTGATGGTGGGTCCTGGCACCAGAGCTGATGGTGTGTTCCCTTCCAGCAGACCAATCACAGAACTGGTTCGTGTGTGTTGGCCATACAGTGGTGCCCCACAAGACGAATGCCTCACAAGACGAAAAACTCGCTAGACGAAAGGGTTTTGCGTTTTTTGAGCTGCTTCGCAAGACGAATTTCCCTATGGGCTTGCTTCGCAAGACGAAAAACGAAAACGTCTTGCAAGTTTGTTTCCTTTTTCTTGACACCGTTAATACAGTTGCAACTTGACTTCGAGGAGCAACTCATAGAACGCGGTGTGGTAGCCTTTTTTGAGGTTTTTGAAGACTTTGGTGATTTTTGAAGCTTTTCCAAAACTTCTTTTGCAGCCATTTGGTAAGTTAAAACTTTTAAAACTTTTTTGGGGGGTTTTGGATTTTGGGTTGGGGTGTTTGGAATTCAAGGACTTGGTGTTGGGGAGGGGTTTGCAAGAATCTGGAAGCTTGTGTGGTTTTTTTCTGCATTTTTATGATTTTCTGTGACCATTGGGCCACTCTGCTGTTTTTTTTAAAAAATTCTGGATTTGAATTTCTGTGTGGTGGGTGGCTGGGGGAACAGTTGAGGAGGGGTTTGCAAGAATCTGGAAGCTTGTGTGGTTTTTTCCTGCATTTTTATGATTTTCTGTGACCATTGGGCCACTCTGCTGTTTTTTAAAAAAATTTTCTGGATTTGAATTTCTGTGTGGTGGGTGGCTGGGGGAACAGTTGAGGAGGGGTTTGCAAGAATCTGGAAGCTTCTGTGGTTTTTTCTGCATTTTTATGATTTTCTGTGACCATTGGGCCACTCTGCTGTTTTTTTAAAAAAATTCTGAATTTGAATTTCTGTGTGGTGGGTGGCTGGGGGAACAGTTGAGGAGGGGGTTCTTCAGCAAGAAGCAAAGAGTGGAAGAGGAACCTTCTTCGAGTTGTCCCCCAGAGTCTTAGAAAATGTACTGTACACTTTGTTGATTTTTAAATGTTTTTCTGTCATGTTTAGAAACTTAATTTATTGTTCCTTCAGTTTTTGAAATGCTCTTTACAGTATGTGTGACTTTAAAGAGCACTTAATAAACTCTTGTTGTACCAAATTTGGCTTTGTTTGGACTTTTTTTGACCATAGGAACGCATTAATTGAATTTCAATGCATTCCTAAGGGATTTCGTGCTTCGCAAGACAAAAAATTCGCTAGACGAAGAAACTCGCGGAACGAATTAATTTCGTCTTGCGAGGCACCACTGTACCTTCCAATAAGGTCACAAAAAGCTGCAAATCTGCTATCAAGAAAGGCAAGGGGATTTGTTCGGAAACAAGAGCAAGAGATGAAATTCACCTAGCATGTGCTCTATATTTCATTAACGGTTAATATGAGTCTACACTATTATACCTGTAATGAAGCTGGTCGACCGGAATCACATTTCTTCTTCTTTTAATAAACCCAAATACAAAGCACACCTGCTATTCCAAAGCGTTCTAGCTGGCAATAGCCTGCCTTGCAAAAAAAAAAGGGAAACGTGCTAGATTACTAAGCTCTTTATCTTCAACACGCAGCAGTGGAATCCATTTTCCTCTCATTAAAATGATTTATTTCAGTTTACACTCATATAGAGAAACAAGTTTATATATACACAGAATACATTACTGCTTTTAATCCCCAGTGCAAGTCAGATACACATTTGGCTTAGACTCGTCTCCTGGCATAGTTTAATCATCTTAAATGCTACTGGTCACCACAACTTCATGTGGTGCTGAATTCCACAGGCCCATTAACGCAAAACTGTGAGATGTGTGAGGTTGCTTTGTGTCACTCCTGGAGAGGAAGCTGGCAGGCTTGCATGCCTGGCATGGCATAAACCCATTTGCACCTTTTTCTCTGTACCCTACTTGAAAGCTTCCCACAGGCTGAAACGTCTGTGAAGAGACAGATCACGTGACCCAGAGAGGCAGCTGCCATGATGAGTTTTTCCTTCTCACCCCTCATTCTGAAGCACATCTGCTCAAGCAGCACGTGGCTGCAGAGTGCAGTTGTGAATGAAGGGCCCTGGGCCCTCTCCGTGTTCCTTAATAGAGACGGAAGGAGTATGTTTCGAAGCCAACGTAGCTCTAACGAAGGTGCCCTTCACTAACAACACCAGCCATACAAGAGCCACTTTCCCATTATGCACTTCCATGTGACTAGGACAATATGGGAAGGATGAAATCCTGGAACTGGACCCAGTAAATCATGAGCAGAGACAGCCTTGCTACAGTTATCCATGGTCTGGTAGCAGCTCCCCAACTGGACGGCTGCAATGTGTTCTATGTGGGGCTACCCTTGAATACGGCCTGGAAATCTCAGCCAGTCAAAACAGGACCATGAGATTACAAGTAGGGACTGTTAGATATGAATATATCATGCCAGTGGTTGGTCATCTGCACTCATTTCTGGGTCCATCTGCACTATACAGTCATACCTCGGGATAAATGTGCTTCAAGTTAAGTATTTCCAGGTTGCGCTCCACGGCGACCTGGAAGTGACGGAGTGTGTTCCTTCCAGGTTTTGCCGCATGCACAGACGGTCAAAATGACGTAACGCGCATGTGCGGAAGCGGTGAAACATGACCCGCGCACGCGCAGTCGCATGAACGAGGGTTGCATTCGCTTCAGGGTGTGAACGGGGCTCTGGAACGGATCCCGTTCGCATCCCGAGGTACCACTGTACATTTAAAGCAGCTTTCTGTCACTTCAAGCTGCCATGGCTTACTCCAAGTGATTCCAGGAACTGTCGTTTGTTAAGAGTGCTGAGAGCTGTTTGGAGAAACTTCTTCCCATCACAGAACAATTCTCAGAGAGGTTTAATAGTCAACCTTTCTTCCCAGGGGATTCTTAAATGTTTTAGAGCTTTCAAAGTTCAGAAAACTGCAGATGAGGGAGTGAGAAGTGCGGGAAAATGGAGGTGCCCTCTAGAAGGCTGCCGTCTAAAGACACAAACAACACATTTCCAAAGCTGCCCTCTGCATCTGGAGCAGTTATATGTATGCTTACAGGCACCTTGCATGAAACAAGCAATGCACAATGGCTGAAGTCGTAGGCAATTATGAAGTTGTGTTCCTTCTTTCCCAATGTCACAAAAGTCAGAAAGAACGCATTCAAGACTGGGAAGAGGAGGAAGGAGTAACACACAAAACAGGTTTTAAGAATGAAGTACAGGGAAAATGCTCCATTCGCACATCTGCCAAACCACAGAACCATCTCTAGGAAAACAAAAGCAACATTTGTGCAATTCAGCACAAAGTATAGGATATGGCTAAGACTATAAGACCATGACTTACGAACCTGTATATGGAAGAACAGATGAAAATTTTAGGCTCCCAATTTCTCTTTAAAGAGATATTGGCAAGTCCTTGTAACTACAATCACACAAGTCTTAATTCTTACTCTTCTGTATTCTACTTGAATTCTCTCGGACCCACTCAATAGAGCCTCTGGCTTCTTTAGGCACCCCTCTCTCCTGCCCTCCCAAAATAATAATAATAAAAATCCCCTAGCACATTCAAAAGAGAACTGTTGTCTTACAGCCAGATTATACTGCAGCTTAAATAGCCTGCTGATATAGAATCTCATCTCAAGAAACCCTGGTGAGTTTAACAGACATAAAACAAGCCCATTATAAAAGCAGGGGCAAAGCAGACAGCAAGACACAGAAAGCTCTTGAATCGAAAGCTTAAGAGTATGACCTTTCTTCTAAGCTCATTGCTGGAAAATAGAGTGGGACAAATGATTGTGCTGAACCACTTGCATTATGAATAACATTGGCTTGTTGGAAAAGGCTCTTCAGAGTTGGCGTTACTTAAACTAGCTAAGGGACAAATACTAGATTTCACTAGCAGTGGAATTCTGCTTTGGTATTCAGTAGAGAAAATATCCGAGAGCTTTCTCCTTCAAATTTAGACCACTTTGTAGTATCTTAAATTCAGCTCCAGTTCCCTAACTTGGAGCAAACTTGATTCCTTCAACGTGACAACTGGCCCTCACTCTTATGTCCAGGCAGAGTGCCGGATGCCCATGCAAAATATCTGCCCACCAATTCTCACCTCTATGGAAAAATCACTGAACATTTTTTCCTAGAGTACTTACTTCCTTGCAGAACACCAGTCCCATACCTAACTCAAACTGAATTGCCGCAGAAAGGATGCCTTGCTGGTGCTTCAGATGAAGAGAGATATACTTAGATAAAATAGAGCTGACCTTGATGGAAAGTAGGTGCTTTAACAATGTATTTTGGTTCTGAGAGAAAAAGCACATCCCCACCCCATGCCCAGTTTAGTTACTCCCTAAAAATGATGGTGCTTAGTATCCAATTCATTGGGTTTTTCATAATGCTAGTACTATAAAATAGTTGGCACACTCTGCTCAGTTGGAGTTTTTCATTTGATTTACGAATATGGGAGATTCAAATACATATTTTTTTTTTAAAAAAAATACTACATTCTTCCTACTCTATTGGGAGCTGGCTTCAGGCACCAGGCCTGTTGGCAGACCAACTGTGTCTGCAAATTTGACATGAAGGCTGGCAAACATCGACCCTGCTGTGTGGCAATTTCTATCTCTTGCACATGACTGCAGTGCCTGGAGACAGACAGACAGGTCACGTGTCCACAGCAGTGACCAGAGGAGAAATAATCGCTGGGAGGAGCACAGAGAGAAGAAACGCCATGGTGCATCTGAAGCAACACAACTGGATGCCTCCATCTGTCCCAGTTGCAACAAAATATGTCTCTCCCACATTGTTCCCTACAACCACAGCAGGCTCTGCAAGCTTCCTACAGTTTGACTTCACCCCCAAAGGCGCACTCCTCCATTGTCTCCCAAGACAGACTGACAACAATTCCTGCTGGTAAAGAAAGTGGTCATTTCCAACAACAGCACGCTGCCTATGTAGTGCCATATCAGAGGAATTGGCCGTGGTGCTGAATTGTCTGAACTCAAGCAGTCTTCTACTGGGAAAATGTAGAAAGCTTGCAACCACGTATAAATTGTGAAGTGGATTCTTGCCTCTCGTAGCTGATGAAAGTCACCCAGGAGTAGTTGGATTGTCAGTGTCTCCCTGTGCATTTGCTTCTGTCAATAAACCGACTCCTAATCTTAATTCTCTGGCTAGCTATCATTCCATGTCAAATTTGTATTTTGGGAAATATCTGAAACAAGTGGTTGCCACACATCTTCAAACCGTGATGGCTAAGGGCATCAGTATGATCACGCCGAAACATCATCATCATCATCATCACTTTTAATTTGTATACAGTCTTTCTATCTTACAATACCCAAGACGGTTTACAAGCTGAAGAAACAAAGAATGTACACCTTATAACAATCTAATAAATACAAAAATGTGATACTAAAACATAACTTCAAAATAAGCAACCTACATAGAGTAACATTCAACGATCATTAGAATAGTATAGAATAATAATATCAGCATATAAAAAATAAACAGAAATCCACACTTAACAATTACAATAAATAATTTCTAAACTACAATCAACACCCTTGCCCTTACTGTAGAGCTGGAATTCATTGGAACTGAGGAAAATGAATCAGCTGGGTTGACAGCGAGGGTAGAAATGGCAGAAGACTTGTAATGAATGTGATCAAGCACAGCTAAGAATCCACCTGTGATCTTATTCTGTGGTGGTAATAATGCCATCATGCCAAGGTTAGTAACAGAAGTCCTCATTTGCCTGCCCCGTAGAATATTAAAACTAGTGAGTACAAGGCAAAAGATATTCTCTGTGGCAGTTACACAACTACGAAATTCATTACCAACCACAGTCTTTTAAACCACAACACTGCAGGCTTCCTGGAAACATTTGAGGTCTTAACCTTTTTCTCACAAGCTTTTTCATGAAGGAGGGGGCTCACAGTTTGTGAATTTGTTTTCTACTGTTGGGTTTAGCTACCTGTTTTCTCAGTTTCTTTATTTTATTGTTTTACCTATGAGTATTTTGTACTAATTTTCTGTGTTTCAATGGACTATTTTATATACCATAATTATATGTTCAGCTTAACTTTATGTTATTGTTTGGCACCTTGTGAGAAACTATCAAAAAAGGTGGAATAGAAATCTATTAAATAAATAATCCTGCACTAATCCAGGTACAGTATGGAGGTGTAATTAGCTGTCCTGGCTGATGGAGATAAAGAGAAAGAAAACTCTACTGCAAACTCCGACACACAACAGACCATCTGTATCAAAAACAAGAAACAAAACAAAAAAAAAAACAAAAACAAAAAAAAACAAGCAGCCTTGATTTCCCTAATTATTATATACCCTACCAGTCCTGAAATTTAGTTCTTCAGTTTTTCAAGTGTGGAAATGCTCCCAATATATTGTTCTAAAAGTCTTTCTCTGAAGATGCATCTCTTAAAAATTCAACATGCAAGCGAACACTTCCTCTGGAACAACTAACTCTTAATCTGTTTTTATGCATCCTATCAATCTAGAGGGCAGTAACATAGTCTTTAATGTCATTTATTTAAGGAAGACTCACACAGTGAGGTAGTTTACTGGCTAGATAATAAGCCTCAGGGAAGGAGCCAAATATTATGTCAAATATGTAAGCTCAGCTCACAGTTATTTGTGCTGGCTTGGCTTTGTGAAATGCCATTTGTGTTACAAGCAAGTTTTTATGGATTCATTCCTTCAAAGAAGCTTGAAGTCAATTATTCACTGGGCCAAGTTCTCCATCTGATCTACTCCATATAGGCTGCAGAAACCCAAGGGGAACCACACTTGCATAAAGCTATGCAGTAATTGAACCAAACCATTTTCTGGAAGATCATTTAATGGTGCTTACTCCAAGTAGAGTCAAATTTATAGTTTTGCATATTCGAAGCCAACCATTAAAAGGCTGGCAATAAGTGTTCATTATTGCATGGAAATGGGCCTTGCTATGCTGGCTTCGAAATGTCTTGAAATAAGTTCATCCTTCCAGAAGCTTCACATCAAGAGAGGAGGCTAGAGAGGATTTGTAGAAATTTCCAAGTATAATGGGCCTCAGACTTTGAAATGAAACCAATGAAATCTTATCTTTGACGCTGATGCTTACTGACCCTAAACCACCAGTCACCTGCCAGAATATCATCCTTGTACAACTGTCAAGTCTGTTCTGTCTTTGGGGAATAGGTTTTCCCCCAACACTTGACTTGAAGCAAAGCGGTTGAGTCGGTTAATCAGCAGCCATTATAGGGCCAAGGCCTGAACACCCCAACATTGTCAGCAATTTTGTCAGGCCACCAATTTTCTTGGTATCATCCTAAATAATGTATACTGTGGCTGTGTTGGCAGCTATTAACTAATTAGCAAAAGTTAATTATGTGCTTGTCACAAAATGCACACTATTTATGGCAAAATATGTCAGTTTGAAATCAAGCTAGATGTTTGCAGGGTATTAAGAGACACCACAAAAGAGCAAATGTGTTAGCAAGATGCAGATTGAATTCCGGGAACTAGACAGTCACAGTGGTGAAGGATTTAGTGAACCCACTTGTAATAGGTATGAGTTACTCGTGCGTAAACTGGTGCCTTTCTCGGTTAATTTGCCTTGTTAAAACTTTCTGACTGCGCAGCCCCTTCTCATGGTGGCTGCCTCAGTCACTGGCAGAATCCGTCAGTGGGCGTTTCTTGAACCTCTTCCAACATAAAAGTTGTTTGACACCCAGTCTCCTCCTCCTCTCACTGCGCGGGAGTCTTCTGCGCAGGGAAGGCGTGGGTAGC
Source organism: Podarcis bocagei (assembly GCF_964188305.1). Lineage (NCBI taxonomy): Eukaryota > Metazoa > Chordata > Lepidosauria > Squamata > Lacertidae > Podarcis > Podarcis bocagei. Next base: position 71,680,965 of record NC_138135.1, read on the forward strand.
GGAGGACCTGGGCTCTCCTCACTGATGTCCAGTTAAGAGTCCTGGAGCCCTCTCTCCACTTCCCCCGTCTGCCTCCCTTTATCCCCGGTGTTGCGCTGATTGGCTTCCTCCTCTACTGAGCTGCTTCTCCCCCTGCTGCTGGGTCCTTCGCCAGCATCATCTGGGAGCCTCCCCTTCGCCTCTCCCTCCGATGTCAGTTCCCTGACACCACTGAATGGAGAATAGCTTGTCTTAGTGTGTTCTCATGCTTCGAACTTGAAGTTATAGCATCCAAGAACAAGCAGAGAAAATCATGCTTCATTTTGATTTGGGGAATGAATCCTTTTTGCTCAATCAATTGCTGTTGTTGCTTTTGAAACAACCAAAGGATCACAACTTGGTTTTGGTTTTTTAATACGTTTTTCACTTTTGTTCCCAAGGCACTGTGTAGAAGACATAAACTAACAACCAACCCTGTATAAAGTGAGAGAAACCTGCCGGTGCTGTTTTGTCAGGGATTATCTGGACCAGGAGGCCCAGAATATGTAAAGGAACATGCACTCCTTTCATGCCAACACTGTACATTCATGGAGGAAGAGCCTGCAGACCAGTGGTCCATGAAGTCCAGCATCTTGTTCTCACAGTGGCCAACCGGGTGCCTGTAGGAAGCCTGCAAACATGGCATGGGGGCAACAGGACTCTACCCACCTGTAACTCCCAGCAACCAGCATTCAGAGGCATATGACCTCTGACAGTGGAGGCAGAACATAGCCATTGTGCATAGTGTCTACCAGGAGTGTCAGCTTCCATGAATTTGTCCAATCCTCTTTCAAAGCCATCCAAGTTGGTGGCCATCACTTCCTCCCCATGGGAGGTTCCATGTTCCTCCTTTGCTCTGGAGGGTAGAATGCAAACCACTGGATTCAAGTTACAAGGAGGAGATTCTGACTAAATATCAGGAAGAATTTTCTGGCAATAAGAGCTGTTTGACGGGCTACCTCGGGAGGTGGTGGACTCTCCTTCCTTGGAGGTTGGGTGGTCATCTGTCATGGATGCTTTACAGGGAGTTAAACTAGATGGTCCCTTCCAACTCTATCATTCTATGGTTATGATTCCACAGTTTAACTGCATGAAGAGGCACCCACCCTATCTGTCACAAACCTTCCAACGTTCAGCCTCACTGGCTAGTCATGAGTTCTTGCACGAAGAAGAAGAAGAAGAAGAAGAAGAAGAAGAAGAAGAAGAAGAGGAGGAGGAGGAGTTTGGATTTGATATCCCACCTTTCACTCCCTTTAAGGAATCTCAAAGCGGCTAACATTCTCCTTTCCCTTCCTCCCCCACAACAAACACTCTGTGAGGTGAGTGAGGCTGAGAGACTTCAGAGAAGTGTGACTGGCCCAAGGTCACCCAGCAGCTGCATGTGGAGGAGCAGAGACGCGAACCCGGTTCCCCAGATTACGAGACTACCGCTCTTAACCACTAAACCACACTGGCTCCCTATGAGAGGAGAAGCACTTTCTCTATCCACTTTCAGAATGCCATGTATTAGGAACTTCTGTCATGTCGCCTCTTCTTCACCTCTTCTCTAAACTAAAAAGTCCCAAGTGCTGCAACCTTTCCTCACAGGGCCATCGCTCCATTCCCTTGATTGTTTTGCTTGTCCTTTTCTGAACTTCCCCCAACTCTACAACATCCTTTTTGAGAAGAAGTGACCAGAACTGATTTCCAAACGCGTTCGCACCACAGAATTACATAATGGCATTATGGTATCAGCTGTTTTAGTTTCAATTCCTTTGCCAACTGCATTGGCACACCAATAAGAGGACAGAGAATCACTAGACTGAAGCCGCCTCCAATAGTGATAAGATAACATAGATTTGTTCCATAAATGAAGCAGAAGGACGTCTCTCCTAAATTCTTGATAATAAACAGATGGTGTGTATGTTTGAAGGAGCTGGTCATTTGCTGCCTTGTTTTCATGTGTTAACAAAAGTTCATTCATGCTATGTTCAATTCCCTGGAATTAATTAACTACACAATGACCAAAATGGGGGGGGGGGGAGAAAACCAACCCTCATTTCACTGAATTATTATTATCTAGAAAGCATTCTTGGTTTTGTATCTGCTATATTTGGGGCCATGTGGACTGGCATGTAAGAGGTATTTTACAGTCATTATACAGAGCACTTTTCAAGTCTTTTACAGTTCAATCATAAAAGTCTGTTCCAGGTTGAAAATTGCAATGCAAACCTCTTAGTAAAAGGTCCAATCTTTTTTTCGCCCATTTCTAATATAATTTGTACATTTTTCAGCAACATGTCTGCAATTCAATATTCATTTAACAGCTGGGCTAGCGCTTTTTCAGGCTATTCTTCAACACTAGTATTTGCAGAAATAGAGGTCTGCTGGGTATTAAGAGTGATTTTTTTTAAAAAAAGCATTTTAGAAGTAAAAACAAAAATGCGTCTGTATCACTTAGGCTTTTTAAGGGTCCCACTTTGTATACCACTTTGCTGCCAATGCATTCAAGGCAATTTACAACTAAAAGTTACCAAATAAAAGAACAGAGGTCATTTTAGAAATGCTGAGAATATTAAGCATTTAAATATTAAACATTTCTTTCAAATATTATATGGCTGTTTGAAAAAATGATGGGGATAGGCAACTTCAGTGTAAATTTTTACATAAACAAACCTGATTCCCTCCCCAGGTCATTACCTACTCCACTAATTTTATTTCCTAAGACACACCTAAAAATGTCCAAGAAACATTTTGCATGTGGTGTTGCATTTGTTTCTGGTGTAAGAAAAAGTGGTGTAAGGACAAGGAAGGGCAAGTAACAACTTCCTGTTCCCCATAATACCCACACACGCTGAAAGGAAGATTTCCAGACACAGTGGTACCTCTGGTTGGGAACGGGATCCATTCCAGGGCCCCGTTTGCAACCTGAGCAGAATGCAACCCGCGTCTGCGCATCGCCGCTTCTGCGCATGCGTGTGATGTCATTTTGAGTGTCTGCACATGCACGAGTGGCGAAACCCGGAAGTAACCCTTTCTGGTACTTCCAGATCGCTGCGGGACGCAACCTGAAAATGCTCAACCTGAAGCAAATGCAACATGAGGTATGACTGTACATGAGTGTGCATGGACACACCCACTTCCTGATAGGAGAAATGTAAGGAACAGGAATTGCAAGACAATGTCAACAACTACAAAGCCCTAATGACTTCTCTTCCACTGGGCAGGGGATAAAGGCAGAAATAAAGTCCTTTTCAGATTTTAAGGTGCATACAATGAACACAGCAGAGGTGAGGAGATCAAAGCAGCAGACTACCCCTAATGTACACGATACTGTATATATGTTCACTGTGCTATCATTAAAGCCACACACACACCAAAAGGGATGTACATGCAGAGAACTCTTCCCTGTGTGTTCAGAAATGCCAGACATAAAACATGAGGTGTGGCTAAACCCCCAAATGAACATGGAACAGTTTATTCCACACACACCCCAGGAGTAACTAGGCATGCCTTATCCATAATACCTTTTCTTAATCTTCTCCATATCTCAGCACAAAGTAAAGATTGGTAATGAAAGCAGATAGAGGTTCATCTATTAAGAGAAGCTTCTACTTGCGGGCCCCTGGCATTCAGATGCTGACAGAGTCCATAAAAACTCCAGAACCCTGGCCATAGTGGAGTCGAGTGCCTTTTATCAGCTACAATGGACATACTGATTACAGCCTCTCCTGAACCGAGATAGAATAGCCTCAGTTATCCATACCTTGCTACCTTCAAAGACTAAAATACAATCCATGTAAATATGCTTTTCAATAAACTCTGGAAGCTTCAGTTATCTAAGATGCAAGGCTGCTAACAGGCAACAGGTACTGGGATCCTATCTCACCTGTTCTGGGAGAAAGCCTTTTTGGTGGTGGCACCTCAGATGTGGAATACTCTCCCGAAGAGGGCTCACCTAGTGACAATTGTTTTATCATTTGGGCACCAGGTGAACACACACAGTGTAACCTATAAACTTTTAAAACTCTTAAGTTGCTGTGAGTTCTTACTGATAGGTGTTTTTTTATCCTGCACGGTGCTGCCGTTTGGTTGCTTTCATTGTTTTACAACATTTCTATTTATTACTCTTTGCAAGCTGCCCTGCGAATGCCAAATGGTTCACTGGAAAGTGGGGCACACATTTCAGAAAACAAACTGCAGCAGTAGTGAGAGCTCCCAGACCATTATCTAGATAAACACAAATATTAATTTACATTATTTATTGTGTGCTCTTGAGTAGTTTGCAAAGACTGTCTCTGCTTGCAAAACGTTTGGCTCTGACCTACAGTAAACTGAAGTCTTAGCCTTGTATGATACCCTTTTAGTTAGCCCAGTGCTGCAAAAATCTCAAGATCATTTGGCAGGGGAATCAATTCATTTCCCATACTCTACAGAACTTACTCCTAAAGACAAGGTGCTTCGTCCTAACAACGATTTTTTCGCCCAATGTCAAGAGAAACTGACCTTCAAGAATTCTTTTGGTTTCTTTTTTTGCATGAATATCTTGGATTGAGACTGCTAGCATCAAAACTCAATTTTCATTCAGATAATCTTTATGAAATAGCTAGTTAGATTTTATTAACCTTCCATAGCATATTAAAGTTTAAAAATAGTAAAAATAAAATTAAAAAAGGTAATGCATGGGCTGTGATGCTTCTTGCATTTGTCCTTTCCGTGGGATTAAAAATCCCTCAGTCCTTTCATTTATAAAACGAGACTGGCCATGTTCTCTTCCCAACCGTGTTTTCTAATTGATCAGAACCAAATCTAAACATATCTCACTTCTTCAGGCTTGGGGTATAAAAGTTGTTCCTCCTGCCATGCAAAGAAATAGATCGGGACAGTTAAAGAGCTGTTCATAGCTTTTGAATATCTAATTAGCTTTTTAAAGAAGGCCTTGTTTGTCTCCTTCTTCTTGATGGACAGCTTTAAGAAGCAGCTGCATGGAGGATCACAGCCCATTTTATTGGCAAGTGGAACTTACTGGCTAAGAAAGAAGGAGAACACACCATTGCCTATTAACAGGCGCACCAGATGGTTTGGCTGCCTATCTTCCCCCCTAGACCCAGAAATCTAATAAACTCTTGTAAATCTGATTTCCAAATTCAAAACAGAAGCCTGAAGTCACAGCCTAGCCTTCCAAACAGCAGCAAATTGGCTCCATCATACAGTAGGCTGACAAGCAACCATGCCCCATTAGTTAAACATTCTTCTTCTTTTTTTTAAGACAAGCTGCCCAAATAAGTATTTAGTTGATGAACTGTAACAGCTCTGAAGAAGCGTTTGGTGCTAGAAGCTAAACAGTGGCTGTTTACAAAATGCTGTAATTATAAAGTCATCAGTCCAATTATTTTGGCAGCCTGGAAAGAAGCAAGATAGACATGAGGCAAGAGAACTGCGTCAGAGATAGAAAGGGAAGTGGCATTCCGAGGGCATCTAGCGCTACAATGGCATGTGTCTGTTTTTGCAGGAATATAAACCTGCGGGAAAGGGGGTGGGGAGCAAAACAAGTGGCTGGACCGATGATAGACAATTTGAGCTCTTTTATGTGATAAACATTAAAAACGGAACTCTTCACTCACCATGAGCTGTCCAGCATTCATAAAGAATAATTTCTTTGCAGCAGTAAGTAAAGTTTGAATGTGCAGTCGTGAACAGAGGTTTCCATTGAAATTAGATGTAGTGACAGTCAGAGTTCTGCACTATGGCATAGAGAGAGAGTAAATTTATGTGTGTGTGCACTATTTAGGGACGCGGGTGGCGCTGTGGGTTAAACCACAGAGCCTAGGACTTGCCAATCAGAAGGTCGGTGGTTCGAATCCCCGCAACAGGGTGAGCTCCCATTGCTCGGTCCCAGCTCCTGCCAACCTAGCAGTTCGAAAGCACGAAGTGCAAGTAGATAAATAGGTACCGCTCCGGCGGGAAGGTAAACGGCGTTTCCGTGCGCTACTCTGTTTCGCCAGAAACGGCTTAGTCATGCTGGCCACATGACCCGGAAGCTGTATACCAGCTCCCTTGGCCAGTAAAGCGAGATGAGCGCCGCAACCCCAGAGTCGGCCACGACTGGACCTAATGGTCAGGGGTCCCTTTACCTTTACCTTACTGCACTATTTAGGAGCTCTGTAGTCTCCTACATACAATGATCTTTCATGAACGGTTACAGCATTTATTTAGGAACACAGGTCAGTGTTCTTCCCGCAGGGTTCATCCATGAGAAAGCTAATCAGTAACGACAGGTAAACTTCTTGGACAGAGAATTTGTCCCCTGCAATGCACAGCTGCAGGAAAGTATAGGTGTGTTCTAAGGTATACCTGATATTAAGGATTTTTGAATAATTCCAAGCAACACTCCCCCCACAAAGTAAAAATCAGAAGTTAATACGAAATTAACATTTTAATGCAAACCATCCAGCAAGAATTTCCATTACCATTATATGCTTGCGATGGCTGTGCAAAATGCTTCACTCACATTTCCTACGGAGTTGCATTCATTTTGCACAGATGTACTCCATTACTTCCACTGCCAATGCAGAATATCCCACAATGCACACACATCAAACACACAGTGTTATTAGAAAAAACAATTCACTTCAATAAACAACTTTAGCTCTGTCTGAAGACCACACATTGACAAACGCAGACTGGAGCTCATGCAATTCCCACCTAAAATGTTTTGAAGCTGAGATGACTTTTCCATCAAGTCTTTTTCTCCTGCCTTCAAGTCTACTGCTTTGAGCCACTAAGGCTAAGCAAGTAGGATGAAAGCTTTATTTCCAAAACTTGGGTCTTCAGCTACAATTCCCATCGTCCCTGACCACTGGTTCTTTGGACCACATCAGCGAAGCCAAGAGGTGGGTCTTGTCGTCTGGGCAGCCCAGGAGCTCCATACACCCTGAGGAGGTCACTTTGGTGCTGCGAACGTAGCAGTTTGACTTCACCCCTGGAGGTACAACCATTGTCTCTCAAAACAAGTGGATGGATGCCAATATGTACAAAGTTGCACTTCTTCCATCTTTAAATTATTATAATTTTTTGGATTTATATGCCACTCTTAATTTTTATGTATGCGACTACAGCAGCAAGAATACTTATTGCGAAATATTGGAAGATACAAGATTTGCCCACACTGGAAGAGTGGCAGACGCAATTGATGGACTATATGGAACTGGCTGAAATGACTGGCAGAATCCGAGATTTGGGAGAAGAAACAATGGAAGAGGATTGGAAAAAATTCAAGGACTATTTACAAAAACAATATAAGTTGTATGAATGTTAAGAAATTGCACGATCCAGAAAAATACGGCTCCAGTAATTTGATTTTGAGATACAGAAAATTAAGTTATAAGTAAGAAAAGGTCGAAATTTAAAGTAATATTATGTTTAATCTAAGGTACAAATAGTTGACAAAAACTACTTTAAATTTAGAAACATAACATTTGAAGAGTATAAAACAAGGTATGAAACAAGGCAATAATTTGCTGGTATTTTTTATTGCAGAGAACGCAGGGTAAAGGAGATGTGAGGAAGTCCAGTTAGTTATATGGAAAATGTATATGCCACTCTTAAATCACAAGATCTCAGGGCAGTTCACAGGATAAAAATACAAGTAAAAACACAAGCAAAGGGCTAAAAACAACAACAATAACCCCCCTCCCACACATTTAAAGGGATGTAGGATGTTAATCAGCCTTATAAAACCAAAAAATACAAACTACAACTAACATATAACATTAACGGTAAAGGGACCCCTGACCGTTAGGTCCAGTCGCAGACAACTCTGGGGTTGTGGCACACACCTCGCTTTATTGGCCGAGGGAGCCGGCGTACAGCTTCCAGGTCATGTGGAAGCCGCTTCTGGCGAACCAGAGCAGTGCACGGAAATGCCATTTACCTTCCCGGCAGAGTGGTACCTATTTATCTACTTGCACTTTGACGTGCTTTTGAACTGCTAGGTTGGCAGGAGCAGGGACCGAGTAACGGGAGCTCACCCCGTTGCGGGGATTCGAACCGCCAACCTTCTGATCAACAAGCCCTAGGCTCTGTGGTTTAACCCACAGGATCACCCATGTCCCAACATGAAGAACTCTTTAAAATAAGCCCCCCCCCAATAAACAACACCCATTGAAGTTAAAACCCCATCCCCATTAAACCATTATTTTAGCACAAGGGAGCTGTCCCACACCCTCGTTCCACCCCTGAAATGCTGCCCCCAAAGACTTCCCTCTTCCGAGTCGCCCCTTCGGCCAGGAAGGCCTTCTAGTGCTGTCTCAGCAACTGGTGCAAGCCTATCGGGGGCCGGCTGCCCATCCAGGATCCAGGTCCCTGCCCTATTTGCACAGCTTCAGGCAGCTCCACCTCTCGGCGACCACCAGCTGCACCAGCCCAGGAGCAGGGCTTCCATATTTCAGAAATCCTCTTCTTCGAAATTAATCACTCAAGAAAGACAGTAATGATGATTTTATTCTGGGAGTGAGAACATCAGATAATGAACATTTTTGAGGCTGAAATGAGCAAAAAAGGGGGGGGGAGCAGATCAAAAGCTGGTGGGAAAATATATATAGGAGAAAGCAATTAAGCAACTGCTAGGTAAATCTCAGGACAAAAAAAAACCAAAAGGGTCTCATCAAGTAAAGGGGATTATTGAATAAACCAACACTGAAAATAACTGATAGATCTCAGAAGGCATTACATGGGTATGCTGTTCGGTATGTCTACTGAGAGAGGAAGATTCTAATTAACACTAAGAACAATGGGAGTTGGTGACGGCTGCAGCTTCAGCGACAAACTGCAAATCGGAATTCATGGCATGCAAAGATGGAAGAACGAAACTGCATGTTTGGCTCATGTACTTGCGACCTTCTTCCTTGCAGAGAAGGGCGGTGGCAGAACCATTGAGAGGGGCAATTTACATGGTGCCAAGGCTCCTCTTCAGAGAACAAGCTCTGTGTGCGGATATACACGGCCATGAAAGCTAGAATATGGTTGTATTTTTTGAAAAAGTTATCCCCAGAAACTCTGCAATGATATGATCACCTCTGCTTCACAATCTAGGATCAGAGATAAGTATAAAACCATACTAGAGCTGAACAAGAGAACAGTAAAATCCATCAGCGAAATAATGGGGAGGGGCTAAAGGGGGTTGTGGGTTTGAGCCCCATGTTGGGCAAAAGATTCCTTCATTGCAGGGGGTTGGACTAGATGACCCCGGGTGTCCCTTCCAACTCTACAATTCTATGATTACATGGGGAACCAGGTGTTGCTGAGTTTCAACTCCCAGCATTCCTCCCCACTGGCCATTCTGGCTGAGGCTGATGGGAGATAATCTAATAAGATCTGCCCTTGCTTCAGAGGGTGGCAATAATACAGTGGTGCCCCGCAAGACGAATGCCTTGCAAGACGAAAAACTCGCGAGACGAAAGGGTTTTGCGGTTTTTGAGCTGCTTCGCAAGACGAATTTCCCTATGGGCTTGCTTCGCAAGACGAAAACGTCTTGCGTTTTTTGCAAGTTTGTTTCCTTTTTCTTAACACCGTTAATACAGTTGCGACTTGACTTCGAGGAGCAACTCATAGAACGCGGTGTGGTAGCCTTTTTTGAGGTTTTTGGTGATTTTTGAAGCTTTTCCAAAACTTTTCCGACACCGTGCTTCACAAGACGAAAAATTCGCTAGACGAAAAAACTCGCGGAACGAATTAATTTCGTCTTGCGAGGCACCACTGTATACCTTAAAAAACACCACACACTATGCACTGTGAATATGTACATTAGAACAGGAAACAAAAATATCTGAAGCTCCAGTACACTATCACTCCTTAGACCTTATTACTGAGACAGGCTAATTAAAAAAGGCCCCCCCGTTTCACATCAATAGCTGCCTGGAACCAAAGCAAAGAGTTCAGAGAGGATATAAATAGTAGGCATAAATAGTATGGGGAATTTCAGAATTAATTCAAGCAACAGCAGAGGGTGAGAGCTGCTCAGTCAGTCTCATCACTTCTTCCCTTTTTCATGTCTGTTTTTCTACTTCTTTCCCCCAGACCATTTACTGTTTAATAACTCATCCAAAGTCCTGCTTGGATGCTTTGATGCTCCCTTGCTTGAATGCATTCTCTTTGGAACTTAGAACTCGCTGCCTCTTTACTGCTTGATACTTTTTCTCTGTAAAGCTTCTTTTGCTCTCTCCTTCCGCAATAGCTGAAATAGGTTTTTGACCTCAAAGCACTCACAAGGCTTTGCAAAAACTCTCATCAACTTTGGTATGCCCAGTAAAATACTAAATTAGCCCAACTCACCGCTCAAACGCTATTTAGGCTGAAGCTCTAACACTATTTACCTGGAGTAAGCCCCAGCGAATTGAATAGGACTTACTTCCGAGTAGACATGCTTCGGATTGCACTGCTATTCCTTTGGCAGTTTGGGTACTGAGGCAGTCCCTTCATTTATGGGAATGCAGGGCCTAACGTCTAAAATCATAGAATCATGAGATCATAGAATTGTAGAAGTGGAAGGAAGTTGGTTTCGAGTCCAATCTCCTGCAATGCAGGTGTGTCACAATTCATGACTGCCTGTCAATAGCATCTTCTGCATGGACTATCCATTTTCTTAATACCAGATAAGAGAGTGCTCTGTGGTGTCCAGTTAATGAGGAGAAGACATTCCATTCATGCTCCAAGGCATTTGCTTAATATTACAGTGGTACCTCAGGTTACAGACGCTTCAGGTTACAGACTCTGCTAACCCAGAAATAGTACCTCGCGTTAAGAATTTTGCTTCAGGATGAGAACAGAAATCGCGCGGCGGCAGCGGGAGGCCCCATGGGCTAAAGTGGTACCTCAGGTTAAGAACAGTTTCAGGTTAAGAACGGACCTCCGGAACGAATTAAGTTCGTAACTTGAGGTACCACTGTACTTCACATTTCCAAGCCCTGCTGAAAGTGCCACAGAAATCCAAGGGTCTACACACACAATGTTACAAGGCTACACAAACAAAATTAGCAAAGAGTTCTCTTACCATATGTAATTCTTACAATATAAAAAGGCTCCTCAAAGAAACCAGAAAAAAGTTAATGTGTTTATTTGCAACATTAAAAAGTCATTTTGCAAATATTTTGTCTTATATCTGCTATCTGCGGGAACCGGGAACTTCTATGCAGCTAACTTAAAAGGGTCACAGCTCAGGGGCACAACACTTGTGTTGCAAGCAGAACATTCCCGCTCCCATCGCCAGGAGAGACCCTGCCTGGAATCCCAAAGGGCCACTGCCAGTCAGTGGAGACAATACTGGGCCAAATGGAGCAACAGTCCAACTCAGTATAAGCAGTTTCCTACAGCCACATGCCTGTTGTCTTTGTCCATGGAGTTTTCTTGGCAGGGATACTGGAGTGGCTTGCCGCTTCCTGCTCCAGGTGGATCACATTTGGTCAAAACTCTCCACTATGACCTGCCCATCTTGGGTGGCCCTGCATGGCATAGCTCATAGCTTCTCTGGGTTATTCAAGCCCCTTTGCCACGGCAAGGCAGAGATCCATGAAGACGCCTGCTTCTTGGGATAAATGCAATGACAAACCTAGACAGCATCTTAAAAAGCAGAGACATCACCTTGCTGACAAAGGTCCATATAGTTAAAGCTACGGTCTTCCCAGTAGTGATGTATGGAGGTGAGAGCTGGACCATAAAGAAGGCTGATTGCCGAAGAATTGATGCTTTTGAATTCTGGTGCTGGAGGAGACTCTTGAGAGTCCCATGGACTGCAAGAAGATCAAACCTATCCATTCTGAAGGAAATCAGCCCTGAGTGCTCACTGGAAGGACAGATCGTGAAGCTGAGGCTCCAATACTTTGGCCACCTCATGAGAAGAGAAGACTCCCTGGAAAAGACCCTGATGTTGGGAAAGATGGAGGGCACAAGGAGAAGGGGACGACAGAGGATGAGATGGTTGGATGGTGTTCTCAAAGCTACAAACATGAGTTTGACTAAACTGCGGGAGGCAGTGGAAGACAGGAGTGCCTGGCGTGCTCTGATTCATGGGGTCACGAAGAATCAGACATGACTAAACGACTAAACAACAACAGCACAGCCACATGCACTCATTATCTCTAGCACCATTCAGGCATTACTGCACGAATGGGTAGCATGAATATAAACAGGTTACAGGACCACACCTTTAACACAGCCCACCTCAGGGTGGCTTCCAATGTGTTCAGGTGAATGTTTTGCCGTAGGGAGACTCTTCTGCCCATGCATCTTAGAACCCTGATCTTCCCATAGGTCTGAATTGCACAGGGAGATTCTAGCAAGTACAGTGGTGCCTCGCAAGACGAAAAGAATTCGTTCCGCGAGTCTTTTCGTCTTGCGATGTTTTTCGTCTTGCGAAGCACGGTCCGTCGCAACTGTGCCTTTTCAAGCGGCTTTAAAAAAAAAGCACAAGACGTTTTCGTCTTGCGAAGCAAGCCCATAGGGAAATTCGTCTAGCGAAGCAACGCAAAAACGGAAAACCCTTTCGTCTAGCGAGTTTTTCGTCTTGCGAGGCATTCGTCTTGCGGGGCACCACTGTAGAAGAATCTCATTGCTGCAAATGCTGCAACAAAACTGTGGGCAGCAGGCACAACCCACTCCACGATGGGAGCAGGGCTAAAAGTATAGCCCCCTTTGCAATTCTGCTGCCCCTTAATATTAGGGTCCTTTGTTTTTACAGTCAGGTCTGCAACTCCTGTGCTAGGTAACGTGGGGGAGAATTCTCTGGGCAAAGCAACAGCATGTCAAATGCAGTTTGCCAATATAAATCTACATCCTGGACCATGCAGATGTTTTGCTTTTAGATGCAGAAAATGTATGCACTCATAATAACCCAACAGGATTTTTCCTTTTAAGCTTTACCTTGATTAAAAAAACCATTATTAACTCATCTTCCACTTATTAATGTTCTCTTGAAATTTATGTTTGCTTTAAAATGTGTCAGTGCTCTTGTTGATTTTCATCCTTTGCCAGTTTTCATCACTCAGAATATCACTAATTATCACCCTGTAATTCACAATGACTTTACACTGACTTGGCTATTTTTGGCTATTTTTTTTTCTTTTTTAAGCATTTCTTTTTTTAAAAAAAAAAGAATAATTTTTATTAAAGATTTTCTTGGTTTACAAAAGTACATTCCTTGCCTCTTTTTTCAGGTTGTAAAGTCTTTCTTACAAACCCCACCCCCTCTCTCCCCACCTTATAGTGGCGGCAGCAATAAGCTGATGCTCTGCTCTGGGGGGTCCTTTTTGCTTTTCTGTTCGGCTCCAGAGGCCCCATCGTTGGGGTGCTCCCAGTCCAGCGGGATCAAGGCCGTTGGGGGGCTGGGGGCTCTGTGTGGCCTCCCTGGTTGTCACGTTGGGGACCCCGGTCCCCCCCCCCGACTACAGCAGTGACAGTGGCCATGTTGGTGGTGTGGGGACCAGCCAGGCAGCACAGTTGTGCCTCAGGAGCTCCACGTGGCTGTGGTGCTCGCCATGTTGCCTCGCCAGAAGTCCTTTTAAAGCATTTCTAGCCTGAGGTTAACCATTATGCCTTGTTTGCTGTCCTAAGCAGTGCCAACACAACCGTGGCCAAAGCTGGCACAGCTAAAGGGATAGTATTGAGTTGCTCTAAGCCCTGTGGATATGGGGAGCAACTGTGGATATGGGGAGATTTTTACATTTTATTTTGCCATCCCGACTCTCGTTATTTATGTCTCTTTGGGCATAAATGCAGCCTTAAATAATTTTTCACTATCTAGCATCTCACTAACAGCTGCTCTCATCACTTCTAACACACACACACACAAATCTGACCACTGTATATGAAAATATGTACATGAAAGAGTTAATTGACTTTAAAACTCTATAAAATGGGGGGGGGGGAGAAGACCCATCACTGCCACTCTGTCATGCTATTTTAAATTTGTCAAGTAGCACTTCTGTTCATCTATTGCAGGGATGAGTCCCATAGGCAGCGTGGAAAATAGCAGGACTGAGGGATGTCGCAGTCATCTAAAATATATAATACAGAGTCACAGGCCCCCCACTCCTGCTTTATTGGGTTTACACACATACAACCTCCCCAAAATTTTGTCTGCTGCTGCATCAGAAATAGCCGTTCACTTTCCTAGTCTGGTAAACAAAGCAATCCAAAATATAAACTAGTTCTTAGGTCTCTGGCCTCCCTCGCTCCCTTCTCCAAATGGGAGGGTGCAGTCACACATCTTCTCAATGGGGGAAGCACTAAGAAAGAGGTTAGAGAGAGGTTGAGAGCTTGTAATGTTGATAGCCCTCTTAAAAAACGAACTGCCACTTTAGGGGCCTTCTCTGCACTGACAAGTTTAAGCCAGCGGTTTCTTCAAGCAGACCAAACTGACACAATTCAATCTTCCTCACGGGTCTATTACAGGAATATCTTCTCTAGCAAAGCCATCCTCTCAAGGGCCAGCTCTCTGCAGTCACTATTTTGCTTGGTTGCCTTCTTGATATATTGAAATTTTAAAGTGGAGACACCACACATAGAGGTTTATCCTTCTTCTAGGTAGGAGCTGAATGTTTCTGAGGTAGCCAGATTTCCCCAAGAATTGCTGAAACAAAACTATACATAAATCACTGACAGGCGCTTACCTAAATATTTTGTCAGCGTTTGCCTGGGAATCATGATTTTTGATAGCTGGTTTTTAAAAATATGATTAAAATTATTCAAAGTACTTTCACATGCATTTAGGATGCTGGCTCCCGTCTAAGTGGAATATTTCTTTAGCCAGGGCTGGAGGGGCAGCCAAAATCACTGATGCATCTGTACTGCAAAAGGAAATTCCATACTGTCAGTAAAAACCTAAAAACCTGATATAAATAGAAACTAGGTTTCTTATCAATCCTCTTCCAGCTTTCACTTGCCAAACTGCTTTCTTGTGAATTATTCCTTTTAATAACACATTGCCATCACCTTTGGGGACCTTTGGGGGAAAGAGTTGGTGGAAGGTTATTTTTTAGACCATTTCTATTTACTACTCTTGTTTAATAGGATGCTAATTCTCCTTGCTCTCTTGAGCTCTGCCTCCTGTTACTGTGAAAACAATTTTCAAATCTTTCTAGATCACGGGTGTCAAACACAAGGCCCGCGGGCCGAATCTGGCCCGCCAGACCTCGTCATGTGGCCCGTGTAGCTGCCGCCAGCCTTCACCTTTTATTCTCGCTTTTTTTTTTTTGACACAAGAAAGCCGCCTCTTCAGCGCATGCGCGGCAGCCTACAAGCCAGAGAACGTCTGCCCTCTAGCGGCGCCGGCCGTTCTACACAGGAAACCTCCACTTGTTGCAGATACAACCGGCCCTTTGAGGGTGACCAAACTGCTGATGCGGCCCCCAATGAATTTGAGTTTGACACCCCTGTTCTAGATCTTAAGCGAGAGATGTGTGTTCATTTGCAACTATGCCAAGCTATTGCCTCTGCATTTCTGATTGGATTCCTTTCCACAACACAGTATCTCTCATAACCTTGCATCCTTCTTTTAGAGTGTGATGATTTCAGTAAGCTTATATGAATATCGTATTAGTCTGAATGACGGATGATAGGCTTCCTTGAACAGAGCTTAGGAATCAAGCAGTGATGCATTTCCCAAGAGCATTGATTGAAGAATTCAAAACTACACGACGGGGAGAGAAGCGAGAGAAGGGAATCTAGGCAACTAAAGGAAGAGAGCCTCAGGAAGCAACCTTATTTCCAGACCTTCAAGAAAGCACTCAAGACCAAACACGGAGATCTAGCAAGTGAACCTTCCTATAGGGAGAAGGAACACCTTGAGGGGTGTCTTTCAAGAAAGAAAGGGGGGGGGGAATTGCTGAGTAAAGCTCCCAAGCAGAGTGGCTTGGAAAACTTGAGTTTCTGCCCACATCTCCAGCGGAGGTTTCCTATGCCAATAGCTGTTTGATGTGCAGTGCAGTGCCTTAATGGTGCGACTTCACTGCAACCCGGTTCTTAAGAGGATCAGATTTTAGGCTGGATTTTGGGAAGGTCTGATTTGGCTTTAAATTAGCTGATGAAGGGGTCTGCATGCCCAGAGTTCTCACGCTGGTAAGCATACCTAATGAGTGTGTTTCATGAAACAATATAAACCAGGATGGCTATACAAATTAGAACTTTCTTGCCCTGGATGACCCTAAAGCCCCCTGGTGGGATGAGGCCACCAAGAAGTGGCCCCTCAAGGCCCCCCAATTCTGGCTTTAAAAATAAAATAAAAATGGTAACTAGTATACTGAAGGATCCCCCACTATAGCCCTGTAGTGTTCCTGCTGTGCTGACCCAGCCAGTCCTCCAGGTATCAGGTTCCTCCGGTAAGTCCTATTTGGGGGCTTCCCTGGCTTTTTTCTGGCCTTCGTAGGACCAGTCTGGATAGTTGGCCTTGGTGAAGATTTAGCGTTTTCATCCCCAAAAAGTTTTTGATCTGAGATTCTACTGAAACGAGGCTGCATTTTAATGTTGTATTTTAATCTTGTTTTTAAGTTGTATTTTAATCAATTGTTTTTATATTTGGTGTTAGCCACCCTGAGCCCGGTCTTGGCTGGGGAGGGCGGGGTATAAATAAAATAAATTATTATTATTATTATTATTATTATTATTATTATTATTATTATTATTCTGGAGGAGTGCCCATGGCAAGAGGGAAAGTTAAGTGGAAGGCCCTTCTCTCCATTGCAGCAATGCATTGGAGGAGACAGGGGGTTGGACTCGATGGCCCTTGTGGTCTCTTCCAACTCTATGATTCTATGATTCTCTCCTCCTAGCCCCGCACCACGATGCCATGCAAGCAGATGCGCAAGCACTAAGCTACTCCCCATGGATGATTCTCTTCCCCCTTCCCCACCACACACTACTGTATGGAAAAGAAGCACATCTGTGCTCAGGATCGTGATGATTAAAAACACACACGCCAATAACCTCTCTCTCTCTCTCTCTCTCTCTATATATATATATATTTGAAGTACCCTGAAATACTTAATGAAGGGTGGTTCAGAAACTAACTGACTATGTAAATAAGTGACATTCAAAGGCGGGTCATTTTCTTTCTGCCCTTTCCATGGATGCACTGCCCATTAGACCTCTTCCACAAAAGACACTTAAGTACATTTTTCACAAAGGATGAATCCATAATCCTATGCAATATTAACTACACCACTCAGCAGACATGGCGAGATTTATTTCCACCTTCAGCCACACTGAATGAATCCCCACTTGATGCAAACGGCAGATGATTAACAGGCCCATGGAGGAACTGCTCATTAACCCCTGTTTTTGAAGGGATCTCTACTAACTTATGCCTTTAATTAACCTATTCGCTTGCAGACACTATGCGATGACCCCATTATCCATGTTCATAGCAGCCAAGGCCTGTTCTCGTGTTTCTCTTGAGTGTCTTATCTGGCCATATCATGAAAGGTGAAATATACTTACTGAAAACAGAAGCAGGGCTGATAACAAAACAAATCAGCTCCAAGAAATAAAACCAGCCCAGTGAGTGATGATTATTCCTCATCAGCTCTGTGTCAATGAAAAACAGACAAACCTTGGCAAGATATATTTCACGGGTCAAATGATGAGGGGCATAGGGATGCGAGCCAGGAACTCCTGAGCTTGAACCAAGAGTCTCAATGAGTTGGAAAAAAAATGTTGAAATATACATTTATAAAGAAACCAGAAGCATTTCTCTTGGGTATTGTTGGAAACGATATAAATAGAAAGGAATGTAAGCTTTTTCTATATGCAGTAACAGCAGCAAGAATACTATTGGCCCCAAAATGGAAGCAAGAAGAATTACCAATGATGGAAGAATGGAGGATGAAATTAATGGACTATGCGGAACTTGACAAACTAACGGGAAGGATCCGAAACCGGCGGGACCAGACGTTTACCGAGGACTGGAGTAAATTTACGGATTATTTGAAAAGTGTTTGTGACGACCAGACGACGTTTGTAGGTTTGCAAGAAGTTCTGTGAGGAATAATATTAGAAATATTGCCAAAATGGAAAAGGAGACGTGATGTGTTAAAAATGTAAAGGCAACATTAAGTTAGGAAATGCGTAAGAAGTGATTAAGATGGAGGATTATCAGAGGTGCTGATGGAAGTCCAATAAGAATGTACTTGTGATAAATTGTGTGGTATGTTTTATAATTTTGTATGTTAAAAACCAATAAAAATATTTTTTTAAAAAGAGTCTCAGCTTCTGAGAGCAGGAACTTGCTGGCTTGATCTCAAGGGCTACTACCTTGGACAGCATATGTTCAAGCCTCAGAGTCCACTGCATATGCAGAAGGAGATGGAAGTACAAAACACAGCTTACCATTCAGACTAGGGGCCAGTCTGAAGCCTCTGGATTGGCAAGGCTTTGAATAAATACTAAGAGCCAGGCCAAAAGAGGAGAACCGCGAGCAGCAGCTTCCAGCCTCTCTGGTTTCAGCCCTCCAAGGTCTAGATTTTGGTGCTATTCATTTTTATTGTCCATTTCATTTCTATACCGCTTTTTTTTTTTAAGAAATACAAATATCAAAGCAGTTTACAACCGGCATTCAAACATCAAATAAAACAACCCTGAATAAAACATGATCGAAGAAAGTAAAATATTAAGCATACATTCCAAGCAGCATAATTAACAGGAAAACTAAAATATTATCATAAAGATTTCAGAATAAAACATTACAAAGGAGGTCAACTATATTTAACAGAGCAGAGGCAACCCCCTAAAATTTATCTTGAATGTTTCAAAAGAAAGCATTACTAAAGGAAGTCAAACAGAAAATGCACATTTTAAACAGCATAATTAACAAGGGAATTAAATGTTATCATAAGCATGGAACATATCCGCTGCCAATGGGGGGGTCATAGCAGGTCGTGGCTGTGGAAGCTCAGGCTCAATGATCTGGGTCTGCACTAAGAAACAGCCATCTGTATCTGGGAAAAACGTAGCTCTGGGATTCAGAAACATGTGAAGATGAACCATTTCATTGGAAAGGGACTCTGAATTTCCCATCAGGACCCAATTTGGGCAGCCTATTATGACCACAACATCAGAGTGTGATGGATAGTCAGCTAGGTGGTGATCACACACAAATAAAATAATGCTTTATCAATGATGCCTTATCAATCATGCTATGCCTTAAAAGGTGGCAGAGAAACACGTTTAAATAAATACCTGGTTTGTTGAAGAGGTTTAAGAAGTGTCACTATACATAGCAAAGTGTTCCCTCCCTGTGACCTAAGACGTGTAACAATCAAAGAGTCATCACACTCTCCTTTATACATTTCAAATGTATTCCCAGTGTTAAGTATTAATCAGGCATAGGCCAAATCAGCCCTCCAGATGTTTTGGGACTACAACTCCCATCATCCCTAGCTAACAGGACCAGTGGTCAGGGATGATGGGAGTTGTAGTCCCAAAACATCTGGAGGGCTGAGTTTGCCTATGCCTTTTATTAATTATGGAACTCCACATATTCTATGGAAAGAACGTTGATATCTTGAAAAATCATGCCACACTTGCTTCTCCAAATATTAAAGACAATTTATGTAGGCTCTACAGTAGTGTCCACTAACATATCAGACCCGCTTGTGATTTCTGAAATACTTAATAGTCTCTGGACTGTCACCTGTAGGAGAATCCTTATGAATGGGAGATCCAACAGGTCATGTTAGCCACTTCTTGAGAGCCATTGCGAAAGAGACTTTAATTATGATGCAAATGACTTGCTCTTCTTAAGTCACAGAAACTTGCAGAGGATTGTGGCCATCATTTGCATTCCAGGAAATCTAAGATTTGTAGAATAGATAAAAACTAATCAGAATGTCTCAGTTTATGTATTTTTTCCATAAAAAGGGAGAAAAAACCCTATTTGAGGACAGAAAAATGTGCACTGGTTCATATGCAGAGAATAATTTCAGAGAACTGAAATTTCTATGGATGATAAAAGCAAGCAAGACGGATTACATGTGGGGGGGAAAAGAGCCCTCTTTACATCTCTCATTATTCACTATACAATCTCACCTACATTCAATCCATCTCATTCAATACCTAATTTTCTACTGAATTTTCCTCCAGATTTGTAACCAAAACTATCCAATCATTTCTTTGCATCAGACAAGCCACTAAACAAAACAATCACCAAAGCGAAATAAAAGATAATAAAAATCAGAACTATGTGGAGTCCTGAGTGGCAAACAAATTATTTAAACTGGATTCCCACACCCACCTCAAATTAAAAGGATAGAAAGTGGCCTTCTCATAAGTCAGAACATGGCTCCATCTAGCTCAGTACAGTGGTACCTCGGGTTACATACGCTTCAGGTTACAGACTCCGCTAACCCAGAAATAGTGCTTCAGGTTAAGAACTTTGCTTCAGGATGAGAACAGAAATCATGCTCTGGCGGCGCGGAGGCAGCAGGAGGCCCCATTAGCTAAAGTGGTGCTTCAGGTTAAGAACAGTTTCAGGTTAAGAAAGGACCTCCGGAACAAATTAAGTACTTAACCCAAGGTACAGTGGTACCCCGCAAGACGAATGCCTCGCTAAACGAAAAACCCGCAAGACGAAAGGGTTTTCCGATTTTTAGAGGCTTCGCAAGACGAATTTCCCTATGGGCTTGCTTCGCAAGACGAAAGCCCATAGGGAAATCTCCCAGACCTGTCCTGAAGGCTTGTGGTGGGAGGTCCGGGAACAGAGGAGAAGGCGCGCAGCGCTTCTCCTCTGTTCCCGGGGCTTGCGGTGGGAGGAGGGTTTTTCCTCCCCACCGCCAACATTCAGAACAGCATTCTGAATGTTGGCGGTGGGGAGGAAAGCCCTCCTCCCACCGCAAGCCTTCAGGACAGGTCCGGGAACAGAGGGGAAGGCGCGCAGCGCTTCTCCTCTGTTCCCGGACCTGTTTTGAAGATTTGCGGTGGGAGGAAGGTTTTCCTCCCCACCGCCAACATTCAGAAGGCTGTTCTGAAGGCTGGCGGTGGGAAGAAAAGCCCTTCTCCCCTGCCAGCCTTCAGAAGAGTTCCCGGAGGGCTGCCTAGGCTGCGGATAGCAGCATGCTGCCCCGCGCTAGGGGCGCTCTTAAGCAGAGCGCCCCTCGCGCGGGGCAGACATTCGCAGCTTGGGGAGCCCTGCAGGACTTCCCCGCAGGGCTCTCCAAGCTGCGGATAGCAGCCTGCTGCCCCGCACGAGGGGCGCTCTTTAGCAGAGCGCCCTTCGCGCGGGGCAGACACCTGCAGCTTGGGGAGCCCTGCAGGACTTCCCCGCAGGGCTCTCCAAGCTGCGGATAGCAGCCTGCTGCCCCGCACGAGGGGCGCTCTTTAGCAGAGCGCCCCTCGTGCAGGGCAGACATTCACAGCTTGGGGAGCCCTGCAGGACTTCCCCGCAGGGCTCTCCAAGCTGCATATAGCAGCCTGCTGCGCCTATCCACAGCTTGCAGAGCCCTGCGGGGAAGTCCTGCAGGGCTCCCCAAGCTGCGAATGTCTGCCCCGCGCGAGGGGCGCTCTGCTTAAGAGCGCCCCTCGTGCGGGGCAGCAGGCTGCTATCCGCAGCTTGGAGAGCCCTGCGGGGAAGTCCTGCAGGGCTCCCCAAGCTGTGAATGTCTGCCCCGCACCGGGCAGCAGGCTGCTATCCGCAGCCTAGGCAGCCCTCCGGGAACTCTTCTGAAGGCTGGCGGCGGGACAAGGGCTTTTCTTCCCACCGCCAGCCTTCAGAAGGCTGTTCTGAAGGCTGGCGGTGGGGAGAAAAGTCCTTCTTCCCCCGCCAGCCTTCAGAAGAGGTCTGGGGACAGACTGTCCCTGGACCTGGTGTGAAGGCGGTCTCCATAGGAACGCATTAATTGATTTTCAATGCATTCCTATGGGAAACCGTGCTTCGCAAGACGAAAAACTCGCAAGAAGAAAAAACTTGCGGAACGAATTAATTTCGTCTTGCGAGGCACCACTGTACCACTGTATTGTCTATACTGGCTGGAAGTGGATCTCCAGGGTTTTGGACAAGGGTCTTTCCCAGCCCCATTGTCTGGAGTTGCCAGGGTTTAGTCCTCGGACTTTCTGAATGGGCTCATGGCCTGGTGAATGCTATGATTGCGCACCAATGCTGCATTCATAGAGGGAAGGGGGCAGGAGCACAGCATATAATAACAAGGTTTATCGTACTTCTGGCATCAGGTTTAAATCAGGGTTGAAGCAACGTAGCTGTAGCACTTTGAACACTGAAAACGGTTGCAGAAATAGCTTTTAATTACTCCCACAAACATCGACATAATGTTAGTTATGTTGCTTCAGAACGGGAACGAGAGTTTTAAATGCAGCAGGCAAACCTTGCAGCTGTAAAAGAGGGTTTGCTCAGGTGAGAGATCAATTTTCGTGCTCCTCATCCATCCCACCCTCAGCCCCAAGACAAACAAGAGAGCATAAAGGACATACCGTATTTTTTGCACCATAACACTCACTTTTTTCCTCCTAGAAAGTAAGGGGAAATGTCTGTGCGTGTTATGGAGGGAATGCCTACGGGTGGCATGCCTACGGATTTTCCTCCTCTAAAAACTACGTGCGTGTTATGGTCAGGTGCGTGTTATAGAGCGAAAAATACGGTATATAGTGGCTGAAGCAGGACAGACTCTCTCTACAGTCTCCTAAACAGAGGAACAACGCAAACTAAAAGTGTTGGTGCTGACCTTTAAAGCCCTAAACGGCCTCGGCCCAGTATACCTGAAGGAGCGTCTCCACCCCCATCGTTCAGCCCAGACACTGAGATCCAGCACCGAG
The DNA here is from genome assembly GCF_964188305.1 of Podarcis bocagei. Lineage (NCBI taxonomy): Eukaryota > Metazoa > Chordata > Lepidosauria > Squamata > Lacertidae > Podarcis > Podarcis bocagei. Next base: position 71,703,771 of record NC_138135.1, read on the forward strand.
GGCCTTCTGGCAGTTCCCTCACTGCGAGAAGCCAAGTTACAGGGAACCAGGCAGAGGGCCTTCTCGGTAGTGGCGCCCTCCCTGTGGAACGCCCTCCCACCAGATGTCAAAGAGAACAACAACTACCAGACTTTTAGAAGACATCTGAAGGCAGCCCTGTTTAGGGAAGCTTTTAATGTTTGATGTATCATAGTATTTTAATATTCTTTTGGAAGCCGCCCAGAGTGGCTGGGGAAACCCAGCCAGATGGGCAGGGTATAAATAATTAATAATAATAATAATAATAATAATAATAATAATTATTATTATTATTATTATTATAAAAACCAGCATCAAATAACCTTAATAAGAGCAGACTCTTTTCCACAAAAAGAGCAGTTACACTTTGAGCGCCAGCTTCCAGCCTCTAGGTTTAGACTTTGGTGTAACCAGTCACCCAAATCCTGATCAATTATAGACACACTGTTTCAGCGTTAACAGGACTCCTGGTTCACTCTGAATTCCCCATGAGAGCACAATTTGTGCAGTCTGGTATGACCGCAAAATCAGAGATAAACAGCCAATTAAGTGCTAATTAAACATAAAGAAAGCAATGCTTCCTTATTCATGCTGTGCTCTAAAATGCATTTAACTGATCACTGAAATCCCATTGATATAGCACTTTCTAGGGGTGCCGGGGAGCAAAGATGCCAGTTCTACACACTTTGACAGTTACAGAAGGAGGATTGGTGATGTGGCCAGAGGGTCAAAAGTCTTGTCCCATCTCTTCCAGTCAAAACCCGCCAAACTGCAAGGAAATATGAGGAAAATCACTTGGCAGACAGTGACAGATGACTAAAATAATCTGAGTGATTAAAACTTGCAAAGAATTATAAAGTGATGGCAGATTCTGTAGGAGAAAAGTTACAATCTAAAGAGACCAACACAAATGAGGATGAACAGGGAACATGAAGAGGAATAATTATTCTGTTAATCTATAGACCCAATCAGGGGCAGTACACATCATGTCAAATCCTGGCTAATGCACTAAACACTCGCTGGATCCAGCAATCAAGGTTCACATTTGCTCAGCACCAACCTGGTAGAACAGAGAGTGAAGTTTAACCAGAAAATCCACAGACTCAAGATTGCAACTTAAATGAGTCACTCGGATTATTAGCCTACAAAGTTTAATGGTATGATTAAATGGTATTAAAGGGTATTATGAAAGATTATGGGAAATAAAACATGACAAAGCAAGTTAAAGCAACTTACATATGGGGAAGGTTAAAGCTACTGGATTGGACGGGATATAATGTGCATAGATTAATAATGCTATGAAATAAGAAATAGCATTGACAAAGCAATCAGGGTAAATAACATAACCCCCTCCTAACTCTTTCTAGTTATGAAGAAATCCTTAGTTCCCTAGCATATTAGATCAATAACAATCATAGCTACCAATCTAAAGCAGTAGGCTATTGCTTTGTAGTCTTCAGTTGGGCGAAGCACATGAAGGAAGAAATGCAGACAGTGGATGGCAAGAAGACCATACAACCTCCATTAGAAGAAGAAGACGTAGTTCTTTAAAAAGACTGAATCCTCCTTTTATACTGATCAGCAACAGGATCAGGGGGCTGGATGTAGGTCTCTTTGACATACTCTATCATAGTTATGCCACTCCAACATGCTCTGCTGCCATCTTTGTTTTGCCTTCCATGGTGACACCTCAAAATGTGAATTTTGAGTAATTTGAAGCTGATATGCTGAGACAAGGAGGCTCCCCGCCCCGCCCCCCAAAAGACACCGAAGGCTAGCAAAATTTACACAATTGAGAAAGGTTATTGAAGTAGGGTTAGAACTGTTTATTTATTTGCTTAGTATTAAATTTATATCCCTCCCTGTCTCCCAAAGGAATCCTGGCCAAAGATAGAGGCAGAAAAGCTGCTTTGAACTGCATAATGATTGTCTGCATGTTCATGCACAGATATATATATGAGAGAGAGAGAGAGAGAGAGATTGGAGGCAGAGCAACCTGAGAAAACTGCAAAGGACAAAGCCCTCTAGATCCGTACAGTGAGGTGAAGAAAGAGGAGGAGGTGACAGTGATGGTGACAGATTGCATTTTGCTATTGCATTTTGTCTGGAGTTCTAACAAAATAATTTGCCAGACTTGGTGCTTGATCTTTTAGAGACTATTTTCAAGCATTTGGCCCAGTCTGGGAGTCTGCCAAATGCCATATGTTCATCCTGCAACATGGAGGGATTTTTGTACAACACAGAGTTTGACTTTTCATGTGTTTCACTTGCCTGGGATTCCTCCAGCTCCTGCAGCAAGAGAAAACTTGCATAATGAATGTTTCAAAACAGGCACGCTCAAATTGAGATGCAAACAAGTGAAAAGAGCAGAGAAGCTTGTTTCAGCTCGTGTAAACTTTCAATTGCCTGGAGTCAGTGGAGGCCAGAGTCAAAGTCCAGAATCGGAACCTATGGATCTTTCAGATATCAATTCTCATTAAAGAAATTTGAGTTGCAATTTTGTTTTCAGTGGTGCATTCTGTGCTGGGAGGGAATGGTCTAAACAAAAGAAAGGGCTTCCCCTAGAGTTACTATGACCCTTGCAGCCTGTTCCTATGCAAGTTTCTTATGAAGCAAGTCTTCTGGGTTCAATGGGAGCTAACTCTGAAGAGTGCATATGACCACAATGATAAAAGTTTCAATGTTGTGATGAAGTGTAATTGAATATCAATGTTTCCTGCTATTCTTCAATTGTATTCAATGATATTTTCTCAGTTTTCCCACATAAGCTTAAAAATGAGGTGTTTCTGAATGATAATGTGGAGGTCTACATTTGGTTTCTGTGATCTTGCCACACTAACCATGGCTTGGTGCAAATGTGCAGGCTCTGAAGGAAGAGAAGAACAAAGCCACTCTGCTCCACCCTAGACCTGCGGCTGCTGCATTGAGCCATGACTTGGCATCTCATGCAAAACCAGGCTGGTGCTTAGCTCCATGCTAACCACAACCTGCAGCCAAAGTCTGTCCTGTGGTTTGTCCAAAAGAGCTAAACGACATCTGAGACTAACCACAACAATGGCTTGGCAGAGCCATAACGAGGGAGAAGAAGTAGCTGCAATCTCTGCTCCGGGAGCCTGTACATTCCCTCTAAGTCATGCATCAGTGTGATGTGTAGACCAGACATATATATTGATAGTTTGGGGGCACCTCAGCTTGCAGAAGGGGGGTTTGCATGGGCTGAGGATGATGGAGTGAGGGAATGTTAGAAGGATGCTGGAACGAAGTTATATGGCTTTAGCAGAAATGTTATAAAGAATTAAGTAAAAATAGATTGTTAATGGACCAAAGTGGAAAATTTAAGGTTAGACTGTCTTAAGTTAAATTTTAGAACGAAAATTGAGAAAGATGGAAAGGACTTGCTGAAATAGCTAATTGAACTAGAATACAAAAAGGGAGGTGTGAGGAGGTCGATGAAACAAGTAAATGAAAGGTAAAGACATGGAAAGGTTGGATGTGTTTTTAAATGTTTTTTTGGATTTTTTCCCTCTCGTTTTACTGTATTGTTTTTTGCTTTTGCTTTTTATTTTTTTGATGTATTGTAAGGTATTGCTTTGTTTTGTTTAATTTTCTATTGTTCTTTTTCTTTCTCAGTAACTCTCAAACCCCTAATAAATATCATTAAAAAAAAAAAAGAGGATGATGGAGTGAGGGACATCCACATTCCTAGACTATTCCTGTGCCTTTAACCCAACCTGTTATTTCTCTATCTCCTGGTTGCTTAGACTAATACTCGTAGGCAGTGATTTTTTTTCCTTAAAAAAATGTTTAGGGGTACTCTCATTTTGACTTAAGAAAATCACCATTTTATAGTTCAAATCAGGAAAAATAAATACAGCAAATGGACAAAAGTACAAAGATTCACAAAATGTTTAGGGGTTTGTGTGCCCCTGCACCCCCCCCCCAAGAAAAAGCACTGCTCTTCGGTTGCATCCTGTTTACAACTTCTTCCTCCACGTCACACTTCTCCCTTGGACCTCAAGATGAGATGACTATCTTCAGCTATCCTCTGACAGAAGGAAGGAGCAAGTGTGGCAGTCTTGTTCTTCTCCAAGCTACTTAATTAAACTAGAACTAGATGTTTTCTATCCAAGTTATAGGTTTCCTACAATAAACAACTTTACTATTTTCTAACCTACAATCATCTCTCTCTATGTGATTAAAACAGGTAAAGTCTACTGTCTAACCAGGATCCACTAGAGACAAATGCTGTTCACTCTATGTATGAAAGGGTTTCAACAGGTATTTGGACCCTGTTATCTCTGGGACGCAGGTGGCGCTGTGGGTTAAACCACAGAGCCTAGGACTTGCTGATCAGATGGTCAGCGGTTTGAATCCCTATGACGGGGTGAGCTCCCGTTGCTCGGTCCCTGCTCCTGCCAACCTAGCAGTTCGAAAGCACGTCAGAGTGCAAGTAGATAAATAGGTACCGCTCCAGCGGGAAGGTAAACGGCGTTTCCGTGCGCTGCTCTGGTTCTCCAGAAGCGGCTTAGTCATGCTGGCCACATGACCTGGAAGCTGTACGCCGCTCCCTCGGCCAATAAAGCGAGATGAGCGCCGCAACCCCAGAGTCGGTCACGACTGGACTTAATGGTCATCTCAATACTCTATCTAGATAAGGAACTATTATTTTTGTTTGATGTTTACTACAATGTTGACAGCTTGTAATGGCACCCCCACTCTTCCATCCTCATTCTTCCAACTGCCAAAAACAGAATAAGGATGGAAGAACCACTCTTCAGAAATTATTTTTTTATATAAAGAAAATCTCATTGTCACTTTTGAGAAAAGCAGAGAGGATATTTATGATTAGGGAGGGATTAAGACTTGTAGCTTTGCTGAAATTATATGATTTTAAGAGTTCGACTGCTTTGCAGCTAAGCTTAGAGAGCACAGAGCAACATAAAGGATTTGCCCCCCTGATATGAACACAAATGCCATTTTTCAAAGGGCTAAGTCAGGTCTTCACCTCACTGCCACACCCTGGGACAGGTCTTTTAATTGTTCAGACCAGAGAGTAAGCCTCCCCTGGAAGTTTCTGTAGGCCTGCGGTGGCATAACACACACTCTGGTCTAATGTGGCTTCCCTAACTGCCCTTTGCAGCTGTTCCTCCTCTGGACTGAGCTGACTGGTGGTGCACGGACTAAACCCCAGCTCAAAAACTCTCAGATCGAAAGACTCATTATGAGCTTCCACCCTTAACAGCTTTGCACCCTAACATCTTGGCAAGGAAATACAAAATCACAGCCTCCCTCCTCAAAGTGCATTTTGATGTGCAAGCATGTGAATTCTGTATAGCTGCTCTGAGCACACAAGCATGGGGACTCTTCATTGCCTTTGCCAGGCCCTTGAAGGTGACTCAGGACCCAGTTCTTGGGGCATCCGTAGTCTAAGTTCCTTTGTTGCAGCTGTTCCTTTGTTTAAAAAGAGGCATCCCAATATAATGCAAAATGCCACCAGGCTGCGGCTTTTTCCAGGCAAGGAAGGGGATGAAAATGGGGTCTAAGCCTCCACAGGTCTCTTCTAAGAGCGCCCAGGATGACCTCAACTGCCTGACGCCAACCCACCTTATTCTGCCCTTCACTGTATCTTGTAGCAGCAACATTGGACAGAGTTTGACAGACAGCTCTGCTCATTCCACTGTGCCTGTATTAGTGCAAGTAAGACACTGGGAAGCAAGTCACAAAACAAAGCAAACTGCAGCAAAGAGAAGCGAGAGCAAGCTTTGCACATTGGTGTGCACTGTATTTTACCCAGAAATTGCTTCCCACAAACTCAGGAGTTGGTTTTAAAGTGGGTGAGAGATGAAGGTGCAGCAATAAAACTGCTGGCACGTTTGCAAAGCTGAGCAAGGTCCAGTTTGTTTTTGTTTTTAAAGAATATTTATTGAGATTATACAAAAAAATTACACATAAAGAAAAAACAAACAAAAACTAACAAACACAAGCTAACAAGAAAATTGACAAAAAGACAACCTAGAAAAAGAGAAAAAAGGAAATAAAAAAGAAAAAAAGATATTTTAAAATAGAATAAATCCATTTTTCAGCATCTTTGATCTCATTTGCTTATTTCCTTGACCTCCTCACACCGCCCCTTTTGTATTCCCGTTTTCCAAGTCTTTTCAGCAAATCCTTACCCTCTTTCATTTGACTTTGCTCTATACTTAACCTATTATAACTATACATTTTCATCCGTATAACTATCTATATTTACCTATTCTTATTAACCTTGTTACCAAAACCACTTCTTTTCAGTCCAACATCATTTTAACATTCATTAATTTTACAGTATTTCTGCAGATAGTCTTTAAATTTCTTCCAATCTTCCTCCAGCAGGGTCCAGTTTGGTTGCAAATTGAATGGGGGGACTGTATGTTGAGATTCCTGCATTGATTCTACAATGTCCGCTCTTCTCAAAAGAGGCTTCTTCGGGTTTTTGAAGTATTATAAAAATCTGCAAAACCTGTGCACATCACCTATAGCCACCTGCCCTGCCGCAATTATCCATATCTCTTCTTAGTCCACACAGAAGCTGGAGCAGCTTGCCAATGACACCAATGGTTACTTGCTTCTTCTCTGGGCTCCTCACCCCGCCACCAAATACCTGCAGGCTGGGTGCAACCGAGTAAGGCAAGCCTAAATCAACACAGAGATTGAGTGCATAACGGTGTTAAATTAAGCAGTGTGTTATTGGAGGATGGGTGCCAACGACTGGCTCCAGCAGCTTGGAAGCCTTGCCCCGCCTGACTAAATTAAGATCTGGGCAAACTAATGGCTTGCATATTAAGAGTGAACAAAGGATCAGTCGTACATGACAGCAAACACAGTTCTTATCCCAAGACTTGCTTGCAGCAACATTTTTATTCCAAGCCGTCCTGTGCCCAGAACGCACCAGATTCTCTCGGTCTTAATATTCAGCTTTACTAGGAAATGCACTGGGAGGATCACTCTGCCCCCTACTCTCCAGAGTCCCAGTTTAATGGAAACTGAAAACCTGAAACATACAAGGAGATTAATTTTCTTCTGGCATATGGGAGCAGCCGAAGCTTGTCACTTAAGCTGCAGCTTGCTATCAGTTCCCTTATGATATTTCAATGTGCCATAAGATTGTCTGCGAGAGTATTAAGGATACCCATAAGATACACAATTAGAGGTAAATGGTAGTAAATAGCATCATTCAGAATTTGAGATGGCCTGCCAGTTTGACGGCGCAAACACCAGACTGCACTGTCTGTCTCTGTCTTATTGTATGGTGTTTGCAAATCGTATCTTCCCTGCTAGGCATCTTGTAGTAGTGGACCCCAAGAAAGATAAAAGAAGTTGAAGCAGAGACTGGATACCACCTGCTGAGGTTGCCCTGGATCTTGATTTCCCGCAAGGAGCAGAAGATTGGATTCAGTGGCCTACAAGGCCCCCATGCAACCAACTCTATGACTCAGTTTCTTGCATTGCAAGGCATGATGTTAAAAGTTTGGGGTGTAATACTCCAAAACACATAGATACAGTTACCCTTGATCAGAGCTTTAGCTATGGGGGAGACTAGCCAGGTTTTTTGTCCCCGGTGGAGCCTCCCGAGGGCTGCCATTGAGGCTCCCAGTCTCTCTGGGTGTGTACAGTGGTGCCCCGCAAGACGAATGCCTCGCAAGACGGAAAACTCGCTAGACGAAAGAGTTTTCCGTTTTGGAGGTGCTTTGCAAAACGAATCTCCTATGGGCTTGCTTCGCAAGACGAAAATGTCTTGCGAGTTCCTGTGGGTTTTTTCCCTTCCCCCCCTTTTTCTAAGCCGCTAAGCCGCTTATCAGCTGATCCGATAAGCCGATAAGCCACTAAAAGCCGCTAATAGCGCTAATCCGCTAATCTGTCCATGGGCTTGCTTCGCAAGACGAAAAAACCGCAAGACGAAGAGAATCACAGAACGGATTCTTTTCGTCTTGCGAGGCACCACTGTATGCAAATGCTTGGGTGAGGTGCCAAACTGCACCTTTGACCTAGGTGAAATAAAGTAGAGTTTCGCCCCTGCCTAAAGTATCCAACAAACATCCTTTCTATCAGCTCCTTCCCACAGGGTGTGTTCCCTAATCCTCTGAGGCCAATACAATGAGCTAAAGTCTATGCTCCCTCTGCTGGATAGATGCAGCACTATTTGCCTACGTCCCGTTGATGTAAATGGTTTGGGAATGAGCAGAGACATGATTTCTTCTTTGGCAATCATTTGTAGCTGAGTAAGATTGTCTTCCATGAACATGGTCTTAATGGTGTGTCCGTAAGTGACTCTAGAGGCCAGTTCTGGATCCACACGTCCTTCCACAGTGGGGACATAGGTTTTTGGGTGGGAACCTGACTAATATACGTCCCAATACTCCTAGGAAATTTATTGTGTGTGTGCCTGATAAGGGGGAAGAATGGAAGGCACTGTGTAGTATATGCAGATATATCAATTATGGGTGATCATAAATCAATCCATCTATGGACAGCTATTACAAACCACCAATTTACTATGCAAGGGAAGCAACAGCCAGGGAGGGGAGAGGTTTTTTGCTTTTCTGCAACCAGCTTGCACTTCCACCTCTCTCTGCCACCTTGCTGTGTTCAGGACTGTGACCTTGCCTATTAAGCTGGTTTTAATTACAACAGCTGAAAGAGCATGATCCCACCTTCCTCCATTGCCAAAACTTCCGTCCAACATCTGTGAGAGACGCAGGTCTTATCAAGGAGTCAGCAGGGATGCCAGGTTTCCTTTCTGGCAGAGCTCTTGGCTTTAACGGCTTGCATGTCAGGCAAGCCTCACATTTTGCACATCCCTGCATCACCACAATGGGGAAGAGGCACCTGTTGAATTTCCAGTCGCCGTGCAGCTGTTAAAGGCACAGCTGTCCTTCCAGCAAGAGAACGGCAAACCTAGTGGCTAGGAAAGGAGAGCAGAACAGAACCGAAGGGTGGTGGGAATTTTAAGGTGAGAATTTGTCCCTTTACAGTGGTATCTCGGGTTACAGACACTTCAGTTTACAGAGGCTTCAGGTTACAGACTCCGCTAACCCAGAAATAGTACCTCAGGTAAAGGACTTTGCTTCAGGATGAGAACAGAAATCGTGCGGCGGCGGCACAAGGCCCCATTAGCTAAAGTGGTACCCCAGGTTAAGAACAGTTTCAGGTTAAGAACGGACCTCCGGAACGAATTAAGTTCTTAACCCGAGGTACCACTGCACTTCCTAAAATCATACAACAGGTGCGGAGCTTCTTTCCATCCAGGGGCCGCATTCTCTCATGTGGAACTGTCCAGGGGCCACATGCCATAGGCAGAAATGGGTGCATCAATGGATATGACTCTTAGCCTTCACGACAGCAGGCCACACACTCCTCATGTGTTTCTATGCACATACCTACATCTGCATCCAGGACACAATCCAGCCAGTGTTCGAAATAAGCCAGGCGCGTTTTGCACCTGGCTATCGACCACTTGTGACCAAGAGAAGATACCTGGGCGCCAGGGTGGCGTCTGACATCTCCACCATCCGGAGGTGCATGCCTGGGGATCAGTGAATCAGTACTGTTTCCATACTAGTACCCCATCCTGTAGAATTCTATCCGTTCTCTTTTATCTGCACAATCAGGATGGATTTCAGGAACCAAATTGCTTTTTCTGTGCAGCCTGAGCAGGAGCAGTCGCCACTAAGGAAAAGGGGTTGGAATAGGCCAGCTGTTTAACTGAGAATCAATCACAGTCAATCCATCGTTTGAAAAACAAGACTCTAGAGCCATCTTGCCCCCAAAATGGCAACTAGACATTCCGTTTTGGCGACTGTAACCTTGCTTTAAGGAGCCACTTGGCACCTAGCTTATATATCTGAGTTTCTAACACTGACTCCAGCCAGACAAACACACCTGAGCAGGGCACGGAGCAGGCCTGGTGAGAAGTGTCACCTAGTAAGAGTTCCAAGGGTGTCCATGGAGTGGGGAGGGGACAGTTGAACCATAATCTCCAGCTTTCATTTAAAAAATAAAGAGAAAGTGCATTTCGTGCATTTGCAGAAACTGAGATATGGCACAAAATGTATAGGCACTGTTATTCCTATACAGCCTGCACACCCTTTCAGTTTTATTTTGCAAACCCCACCACCCAAAAAATCCTGGAGATGCTCACATGGTGATAGAGACGGCTGCATTTGGCCCCTGAGGTTCCACATCCCTAGAATATCATGTTGTATCTCTGTATCCAGAGGGAATAGAGAACAGGGACATTTAGAAACAACAACACTTCTTCACATTTTCCTACAGAGCTTGAACTACTGTACTGACCTTTCCCCAGCCTGGTCCTCCGTAGAGCACCTTGGATAATTGAGGAAAAACAGGTGAACTTACGGAGGTCTTCAAAGGAAGAAACACACCCCCTCTTTGAATGGGCCCCAAGAACACTGTCCAGGCTTCAGCTACATACACTGCCCCAAAGGCCCCACCACGAATGGTGCGGAAATCAACATCAGAGCAATTCAAACACAGGGCAGAGAAGGGCACCGTGTGCTGTTGCTCAGGAGCACTGAATGTAAATGAGGCTTGTGGCACATCGCAGGATAAGCTGCAGCCCTGGCAGCTTCCAGCACTCAAACTGGCACAACAGGAATTAAAACCCTAATCACAGTTCCCTCGTGGCCAGCTAAATGAGAGAGATGTGGCCTTCGGCTTTTGCCATTTAGGACTTAATGCTTCTTGCACCTGTCATGCTGGGGACTCTGTCCTCCATGCCCAAGTTTCTAAACACCACTTTTTTCATTTTGTTCTTAGCCTTAAAATTTTCTGTGCCCCTTTTAAAGACTGGTGGGGTTGAGCTCGTATTATGACACAACGCGCACTCCACGCAAATAAGAAAGGGCCTTCAAGAGTGAGTACAATTTCACTCCTAGATTAGCGGCAATGCCATGACTGAAACATGACAGATGTCAAAACAGAACCGATTCCCTCATTAATGCAGAGTTAAAAACCATACAGAATATGTTGTCTCGAATAACAATCCAATGTAGTGATATATCTGTGCCATTACTTGTCATACTGCAGATGGCTGCACATAATGTTGAACAAGGATAAAATATGTTTCGTTTTCGTTTCTGAATTCCGCTCGCTGTAATTACAGAAGGTTTATCTATTCCACTGATTACTTCGAAATAAAGCAACGTGACCGCTGCTCTTCAGAAGAGTTGGTACAGCAATATATGCAGACTTACGTTCAGAAAGTCTATTGGGAGTAAAAACTAAAAGATGAAAACAAATCAAGTTGCCTGTATATGATTCCTCTTCCCTTCCATGCTCTATGGCAGAGATGGCCAACATGGCGCTCTCTAGAAATTGCTGGACTACAGCTCCCATCAGCCCAAGCTGGCATGGCCAGTGATGCCATGTTGGGAGTGGCAGTCCAGCTGCATTGAAGAGCACCATGCTAGCTACCCTTGATGTATGGATTGCAGCCAGCTGAATTCTACTCAGCATAGACCCACTGAAACGAATGGACCTCAATTAGTTGTATCCATCAGCTTTAATGGGTCTACTCAGAGGATGACTCTTGCTGGATACAACCCCATGTCTATAAAACTAAAAATGCAAATTAGACTGGAAGACTATGCACCCAATTTGACGCTTTGCAGCACCACCTTTCTTCTGCTCTGGGAGGCAAGTCCCACGCCCTGTGCCAGGGAACCAGCCTCAATCAAATTCTAGTATTGGAGAAAACACAGATGGTTTTTGTTCTTGGATCAATGAGAAATCTAACAAAGTGTGCTGTGGAAAGCTAAAGTCTCCCATCGACCCTGCACTCAGTCCTAAGGGTCACCCGAGTAGGGCTTTTTCATCTCTGGCCCCTGCCTGGTGGAACGCACTACCACAGGAGATCAGGGCCCTGCGGGATTTGACATCTTTCCACAGGGTCTGCAAGACGGAGCTGTTCTGCCTGGCCCTTGGGTTGGACTCAGTCTAACCCTCCCCCTCTCGTTTGTTTATTTATGGAACCCCTTATATGGGATTTTGTATATAAATTTCCCCTCGGCTCTTTTTGCTGGCCCATGTAGGACCAGCGTGGATAGTTGGCCCCGGTGAATATTTGACATTTTCTCCCCTTATGGCTTTGATCTATAGGCTACCACTAAAATGAGGCTGCATTTTAAGCTGCATTTTAAACTCTATTCTAATTTATATTTCAATCAATTGTTTGTTTGTTTAATGTTTTTACTGTATTTATATTTGGTGTTAGCCGCCCTGAGCCCAGTATTGACGGGGGAGGGTGGGGTATAAATAAAATATTATTATTATTATTATTATTATTATTATTATTATTATTATTATTATTATTGCCCTTCAGATGTTTTGGACTACAATTCCCAGCAGCCCCAGCCAGCAGGCTGGGAATTGTAGCTCGAGGGCTACAATTGGAGGGCATCAGATAGACAAACACTAAACTACAGTCTGTTTCTCCTTTAAAGGTAAAGGGACCCCTGACCATTAGGTCCAGTCGTGACTGACTCTGGGGTTGCGGTGCTCATCTCGCTTTTTTGGCTGAGGGAGCTGGCGTACAGCTTCCGGGTCATGTGGCCAGCATGACTAAGCCACTTCTGGCGAACCAGAGCAATGCACGGAAATGGTGTTTATCTTCCCGCCGGAGCAGTACCTATTTATCTACTTGCACTTTGACATGGTTTCGAACTGCTAGGTTGGCAGGAGCAGGGACCGAGCAACGGGAGTTCACCCCGTCGCGGGGATTCGAACTGCCAACCTTCTGATCAGCAAGTCCTAGGCTCTGTGGTTTAACCCACAGCGCCACCCGCGTCTCTGTTTCTCCTTTACTCAGCCCTTTTAGCAGCACTCCTCACTTCCCTGCCTGCCTACCCTACAGCTACAGCAAGGAGTAGGTTTGCCTTATTATTTCTATAAGGATAGCTTGATGAGTAAAGAATAAAGCCTGGCTCAAAAGCATCAAATGCTGCCAGGAAGGGTACTTAACTCTCTCTCCTCCTGATTCTCTGTTCTGATCTGCCCCAAGTAGCTCCTGTTATTCATACTACACTTCTGGCAACCATAAGCTGTGACCCACTGCAGAACAAAGCTACTATCTCGCCAATTCAATTCTTAGCCACTACTATAGGTTTAACTTTCATGGATTCGTCCAACACAAAATGCTCTAATGATCAGTGTTGCCCTGTATAAATATAATAGGGTACTGAAAATGACAGTTCTGTGGTATGCAGGAAAATTTAAAAGTGCAATGAGGGGGACAAACAAGGAATACAAAGTCAAGGACATGTGGAACCAGAATTGGCCTCCACAGTCACTAACAGACTCACTGTTTAGACCGTGTTCATGGAAGACAATCTTACTTGGCTACGAGTGATCGCCAAAGAAGAAGAAGAAAGTCAGCATTACTATAGTAATGCAAAGTTTGTACCTAAAGCCAATAACAGCATAAAAATGTAAACTAAACATCATATGGAAAACCCAGCAAGACATCTACCTATAACCAGTGCTCAACAACCTCAACAACAACAACATACTCTGTAGCATCAGTTTGCAATTGATGGATCATAAGCCAAAAGAAAGTGGGTCTCCAACAGTGCTGCCATTGCTGTTTCCCCCCAGAGAGAGCCAGGTGGGAGAAAGAGGGAGAAAGGAGGAATGCAAGTTGTGGAGAAATACTTGCCAAATGTGGCAAAAGCAATCAGAATTGGGCTCCATGTTCCAGCAGATGGGGTTCAAAGAAGTGCCATGGGTAAGTTTGTAGACTACTGACCTACGTTATTCACACCAATGGAGCTAGCTTATCCACTCCTTTGCCCAATCAACCTCCACAAAGGGCCACCATCTCCACCACCAACTAACTCTTCTCTGGAATCTGAACTGGCATGAACACTCCTAGTTAGTTCTTTTCTCTTTTACCTTCCCCCCACTCAGTACCCAAGCTTAAAATGGGAATTCATCGCAAAGCCTGCGACTGACAGAACAGCCTTCCACTTCAAACATAGCTCCATTTACTTAGAAGCCAGCACTTTTTATTTCAGCAACGCTTCCCTCCAAGGAAGAATGATCAGAATTGCAGCCTTCAGGTGACAGTGCAGATACATAACATGACTGAAACTTACATATAAAACTATACTTAATTCTTGATAGCTTTACACCAGACACTGTACAATTGGTTCCCACTCTGTGATTGTTCCTGGAACTGAAGCTATATTAGTCTAGTGATTGAATTATAATGGAAGACGATGTCTGAAATAATATTATAGTCAGTTTTAGAATTCACGCTCCCTCTACAATTTTCTGCAGAGAACAGTTACTGCTAAGAATTTATTTTTTTTATTTATTTTAGTACCTGGCTAGGCTCTCCACAGCATGTAAAAATGTGAGTGTACTGGCAACAAACTATTCAAGTTATTTTACTGACTCTGCATTTTATTGCAGCACACACGGCTGGAGCATCTATTCTTTCCCACCATACTGTGCATAGTTATATCCCAATTTGACTACATAGTCCCAAATATTATATACCAAATGAACATCGCATCTATTGTTAACAGGCTGGGCAGAATGGGTTGCATAACAGCAGCTTTACAATGCCACCATAAAAGACGGATATGTTGGTATATTACAGTAACAATAATTCATGCATTTATGCAAAGAATAGGAAGTTCAGTTTATAAGGAACAAAAGAGAGATGTATAATGCATATCAGTACTACTATTTTATGTTTAGCCTATTTAAAAATGATGAGGTTGCCACTGTAATATGTGCCACCGAAATCACTTTCAAAGTCAGGTGTGTTGCTCTATCGGTTGTTAGAATTATGAGTTTCCTTGATAAAGGATCTGCACTGTTATAAGCTTTAAAAAGAAAAAGGCAACAGCAGTTTCCCCCCATAACTGTTAACTCAACGCTGTACTTATTGAATTTATCACACCACTATTAATGGCAGAGAACCCGTTGAGAGGGGGGAAAGGCTGGTAACAATGCTTACAGATGTTTCACACTACAGCCAGCAGCAAACACACCACCACAACCACATCTAAGGTAAAGGTAAAGGTACCCCTGCCCGTATGGGCCAGTCGTGTCCGACTCTGGGGTTGCGCGCCCATCTTGCTTAAGAGGCCAGGGGCCAGCGCTGTCCGGAGACACTTCCAGGTCACATGGCCAGCGTGACAAACTACATCTGGCGAGCCAGCGCAGCACACGGAAACACTGTTTACCTTCCCGCTAGTAAGCAGTCCCTATTTATCTACTTGCACCCGGGGGTGCTTTCAAACTGCTAGGTTGGCAGGCGCTGGGACTGAGCAACGGGAGCGCACCCCACTGCGGGGATTCGAACCGCTGACCTGACGATCGGCAAGTCCTAGGTGCTGAGGTTTTACCCACAGCGCCACCCGCGTCCCCAACCACATCTAGGTAGTACTTAACTAAGAGGTTAGGAAATAGGGAGTCTCAGTGGTTTGTATGTTCCTTCTCCATTCCACTTCTCCCCTGTTCTTTCGGTAGTATGATTCCATCCCATTTAGCATTGGCCTGGTTAATGCCAACCAGCAAGGCCTTAAAAATGGGGAATCCAAAATTTGAGATGGGTTTCCAAGCCCTGGTTATAGGGCAAGGTTGCTGCAGGAGTTGCCCACCAAGGCCAAAGCGAGGGAGGGCAGCTGCAGCCCAGCACCAGTGGAGGAGGACAGGACAGAGGGGGAAGAAAGAACCGAGAGTGGTGGAGGGGGCCCTTTCCCCATCCTTTGGACCCCCTGGGAAAATTGACATACCTGCTGTACCTGGAACTGGGTGTGAAGAGAGCAGCTAAATTGGACACAGCTGTGGGCAGCCTCAGGAAGTACCATTCACCCTGGGCCTTCCCATAAAAAGCAAGTCTAGTGTGAGAGACTAAGTGATGTCTGCAGTTTCTAGAACTTTTCTTGTTGTGAGACTTTTGTGGGTGATCTGAGCGTTTGTTTGGACCCCAGGTGGAAACCCAGAGGGAGAGGGTGTGCCAGAAGGATAATGAATTGATATTGATTCATATATTAGTAACTTTGTATTAATATAACATTTTTAGATGCAACTGTTTTGTTGTTCTTGCTGTTTCCTCCAGACCACACCTGGAATACTGTGTCCAGTTCTGGGCGCCACAATTTAAGAAGGATGTTGACAAACAGGAACGTGTGCAGAGGAAACTAACCAAGATAATCAAGGGTCCGGAAACCAAGTCTTACAAGGAACGCTTGAAGGAGCTGGGTATGATTAGCCTGGAAAAGCGGAGACTGATAATAATAATAAATTTTATTTACACCCCGCCCTCCCTGGCCAGAGCCGGGCTCATGGAGGCTAACACCAGTAAAATTACAGTAAAAACATAATAGGGGGGAAAACCAATTTAAAATACAGGTTAAAATGCAATTTAAAATGCAGCCTCATTTTAAAAGTAGCCCATAGATCAAAACCATAAGGGGAGGGAAACATAAGGGTCAGACCGAGTCCAAACCAAAGACCAGGAGGAACAGCTTTGTCTTGCAGGCCCTGCGGAAAGATGTCAAGTCCCACAGGGCCCTAGTCTCTTGTGACAGAGTGTTCTACCAAGTTGGGGCCAGTACTGAAAAGGCCCTGGCCCTACTTGAGACCAACCTAACCACCTTGTGATTTGGGACCTCCAAAATGTTGTCATTTGTGGACCTTAAGATCCTCTGTGGGGCATACCAGGAGAGGTGGTCCCGTAGGTATGTGGGTCCTAGGCCGCATAGGGCTTTAAATGTCAAAACCAGCACCTTAAACCTGACCCTGTACTCCACCGGGAGCCAGTGCAGCTAGTATAGCACTGGATGAATGTGATAGCCATCTCCAAATATATTAAGGGCTGTCACATGGAGGACGGAGCATGCTTGTTTTCTCCTGCTCTGGAGGGTAGGACTCGAATCCACGGCTTCAAGTTACAAGAAAGGAGATTCTGACTAAACATTCGGAAAAAACTTTCTGACAGTAAGAGCTGTTCAGCAGTAGAACAGACTCTCATGAGAGATGGTGCACTCTCCTTCCTTGGAAGTTTTTTAGCAGAAGTTGGATGGCCATCTGCCATGGATGCTTTAGCTGTGATTCCTGCATTGCAGGGGTTGGACTAGATGACCATTGGGTCCCTTCCAACTCTTAAGATTCAATGATTCTAAGTTATGTGTTGCTGCTTCTGTTTGCTGAACAACACTGAGAGATATTTTGAATATAGTCAATTGTCATTTTGCATGGGGGTTCCATTCCGGACCTCCTGGCCCATAACAGCCGAGTATGCATAAGCCCATTCTGCCCCTCCATGACATCTTGGAACTACTTCTGGATTCGGAGCACAACTGCGTGTCATTTAAATGCGTCTAAATCAGGAGTTGCCTGTATAGTAAACAGTGTAGAAATTAATCAATCAATCAATCAATCAATCGTAGCTGGCACCAATATAGAAGTAATTCTGTGCTGTGGTTAAAACAAACCACGAAAGAGAGTATCTAATTCCTGCTGGAGATGGAGTGAAGAAACCCAGAATGCACTTCCTAAATGGGAAGAGAATGTTATGGCTGCTACACCAGACCAGAAAAACCATAAGAGCCCATGTGAGGTAATGATAGCAATATGATCACAATCATGAATATCCCTGTTGGATTCCAAGGGAGAAAGGTCAAGCAGCGGCCTCCACACCAGGTGGCAAACATGTGTTCTAGATTAACCACACATCCACATTAATGTACAGTGACTGTTCCCAATCTATATGCAAAAACCATTAATCTACTACGCTTATTTATAAATAAGTGAATAATTCATCTATCAAGAGCAAATCATAAAAAATCTAGCATCTGAAAGCAAATAAAAGTATTGGTGAAATTATTGTTCTGGAATATCAATGGATTCAAGGGATGCTTCCCGGCAGGCTTTGTTTGCTCCCCCTCTAGATTTATTCTTGTCAGGGAGACATCAGTGTAACATAAGAGGTAATTGAGCAATTGAGGCATTTACATTACTGGTTAAAATAAGAGTTGTTAGCTACCATTAGCAATTTCAAACCATTTTCAGTAGCTCATATATCTGATGTAACACTGATCTGGCATGGTAGAGAATTTGTTCAGCAGGTGAACCAAGACATAGGCTGGAAGAGGGGCCTACACACACCTGGCTCTAGATACATGCCACACAGGTTCAGGGCTGACATGGCATTCTTGATCAAATAATTACGGCTTGAGGGCACTATGGTGATGGTGATGGTGATGGTGATGGTGATGGTGATGGTGATAATGATATTTATATCCCGCCTTTTCCCCAGTCTGAGCTTCCCTCCTTTTGCTCTGACACTCCCCATCAACCCTCTTCCCCTCCTGTGTACAAATTCTCTCATTCCATCCTTTGCTGCAAAGAATAAGGTGATCTCTCTGATACCCTGATCCTAAGTTGTTTATCTTTGTTGACAAACAACAAAACTACGTTGTGCGAGTAACTGGCTCTCTTAAAAGAGGGAGTGCAATCCTGGTCTTCCGTTAAGGCCAGGGAGTATTAAAGTTTGGGCACTACAATGTTTACCTATGCCAGGGTACGGTGAGCCTTGTCTGTGGCTAATCCTCTCCAGGTTTCATCCTTGTGGCTGCATAAAGGCTGGGCATAGTTACGGGGCTGGCACTTATGCCCTTCATCTCCTCATGGCCCTGCCGGTAATGCGTGTCTTGCAGTACAGCTAAGTGGGTAGATCCGTACCAGCCCCATTTCCAAAAATGAGGCACGGCAGCACAACACATGCAGCAATTACTTCTCACATTCCTTTGGGGGTTTTTAGGCTACTGTCCCTATATTCTCCTTTTCAAGGAGACTGGGGGCATGAAGGAATGGGCCATTGTGAACCTAGGGCAGTTTTTTCAGCAGCACCAGCGCTGGGTGTTGTTGAAAGGCAGAGCCACAAGCCATGTTGCTGCATTCTGCACTAGCCGCAGTTCCTGCCCTCAAGCTTATAATCTGAAAAGGACACACCATCAAAGGAAAAGGGAGGAAGGGAGGAAGAAAAGAAAGAAAGCACAGGCACTATTTCTTACTTCCATGTTTGACTACCTCCCAAATGTCAAAACACCTTCTCAAGGCAGCTGGATGCTGAGCTCACAGGATGGGGCCTCATCCTTCTTGGGCCTAGCAGAAATCTGCTTGTGTCAAATAAGTCTCATCGTGGAGGCATCAGAGGACACCTAGAACAGAAGGACCTTGCCATACAGTGGTGCCCCGCAAGACGAATGCCTCGCAAGACGGAAAACCCGCTAGACGAAAGGGTTTTCCGTTTTTGAGCTGCTTCGCAAGACGAATTTCCCTATGGGCTTGCTTCGCAAGACGAAAATGTATTGCGAGTGTTCTGATTTTTCCCCGCTTCCCCCCCCTTTTCTAAGCCGCTAAGCCACTAATAGCCTTTTAGCCGCTAAGCCACTAAGCCTTTAATAGCCGCTAATCCGCTAAACCGCTAATAGCGCTAATCGGGTTGCTTCCCAAGACGAAAAAACCGCTAGACGAAGAGACTCGCGGAAGGGATTATTTTCGTCTTGCGAGGCACCACTGTAGAAGAAAGCTCAGATTTAAAAAGAGCCCTGGCAACACACCAGACTTCCAGGAGGAAAGATGGCGGACTAATCATCTATTGCCAACACTCTGTCAACAGAGACAATTATGTGGCGATTAATGATAGCCAAGACATAAATATTGGTTAACACACACACACACACACACACAGAGAGAGAGAGAGAGAGAGAGAGAGAGAGAGAGAGAGAGAGAGACTGAGAGACTTGAGAGCAGATAGTTCTTCTGCTTCTCCTCAACAGGATGAATGGTTCCAACAGCCTTTGCGGCGGGGGGGGGGGAGCCAGTGTGGGAAAGTAGCAGAGAGTAAAGGTAAGTGTAAATGGCCACTCACCTGGCTGGCTGCCACTGCTTTCCTTCCTCCTAACCAACAGCTGTACACTCAAACCTAGACCTTCTCCACTGTCTGTATTTGCAGATGAAAACTTAAAAGAGCCATTAGCAAATCGCACCTCAACAAGTCAAGATGATTACAACTGCCTCTTTAACTCCATTATTTGCAAAACAGTTTCCATAGCAGCCTAACACCGGAGTAATTATGCTGCTTTGAAAGAGAAAGGCAAACCTTGCAGAGAGACGTGGTAACTATGAAATACTTTGTGTCGTTTATGAACAAGCAACCAAAAACCCCCTGAGACCTTTAAGTTCTCAGTTTGGCTTACCCTGTCCACTTTAAAGTGTGTTAAGGCAGTAATTAGTGTCCCGTGGGCTTAATCTATCCTGACAAATGAAGGGCTTTCCAGCTTTAGCGAAGCACTTATGCTTAGCCAAATGCTGAAGGAAGGGGGAAGCGAACAAACTTTCATGGCTGTACCTTCCTACTTTTCCTGCTGTCTCCCTCTTGCTGCCAGAACCAGTCTTGGTCAGCTACAACTACACCAGGGGTAGCCAACATGGTGCTGTCGGGCTTCAGCTCCCATTATCTCTAACCACTGACCATGCTGGTTGGGGCTTGTGGGAGCTGTAGCCCATCAACAGCTGGAGGGCACTATGTTGTCTACCCTTGGACTACACCAGTACTGTCAAGAAGAAGACAAAATACTTGTCCCATCATTACCCATGTCTTGCTATCAAGTGGCCCGTTAGGTAGTCATTGTTGGCTGCAGTTATGCAGGCCATGGCTTTACAACAGGACTAGTTTGCTTAATAATAATAATAATAATAATAATAATAATAATAATAATAATAATAATAATAATTTATTTATACCCCGCCCATCTGGCTGGGTTTCCCCAGCCACTCTGGGTGGCTTCCAAAAGAATATTAAAATACTGTGATACATCAAACATTAAAAGCTTCCCTAAACAGGGCTGCCTTCAGATGTCTTCTAAAAGTCTGGTAGTTGTTGTTCTCTTTGACATCTGGTGGGAGGGCGTTCCACAGGGAGGGCGCCACTGCCGAGAAGGCCCTCTGCCTGGTTCCCTGTAGCTTGGCTTCTCGCAGTGAGGGAACCGCCAGAAGGCCCTTGGTGCTGGACCTCAGCGTCCGGGCAGAATGATGGAGGTGGAGACGCTCCTTCAGGTATACTGGACCGAGGCCGTTTAGGGCTTTAAAGGTCAGCACCAACACTTTGAATTGTGCTCGGTTCCTAGAAAAGCACCATCATCTTATTTCTGAAAAGAGAGAAGCTGTTGTTTGCCAAAAAAGCAATCTTCTGTGACTCAATTTAGCTGACCAGAGGAGTCCAGGCATGAAGCCACTGTTTTAAAAGCCTAGAAAAAACAGGTCCATTGAGCATAGCTTGCTTTATCAAAAGGATGCCAAAACAAGAAAGGAGGAGACCATCCAAAACTGGCCAACAGGTTTTCCAAAAAGAGACATCGTGTCATTTCCATTTCAGTTTAAGCACTGATTTCCCCCATGAAAATAACCACCTGCTTCAGAAACTTTACTGTGGCAACATTTCACTTAAATTTCAGTCACCACTCTTTGCCAACTGTACACTTGAATTTTCCCCCAGCAATCCAATACATTAAAACAAAGCCAAGCTGTAATTAGTTTTCCTGGGTAGAAGGAATGGAGTCAGCAATAAAGATGACAAACCTGTGTTTTGCCAAGAGACAGAATCCATAATTTCCCTCTCTGGGATTTAATCTAGCAGTCTTGAATTAACACCTTAGAAAGCTGTATTAGAAACCTTCTTTGAGATTATACATTGCTTTAATTTTCTCTGGGAGCGTAATAGCCAAGGATTTAGCTGCTTCATCTGAGTAGAAATCTAAGAAACATAGTCTAGGGTCCATGGTGGGGAACATCGAGCCCAAGAGCCTAAACGGGCCCCCTAGGCCTTCCCATTTGGCCCATGAGTCTGTTTCAGCAAAGCCACAATGACCAAATAATATTACTCCTTTCCAGTGAAAGGGCAATCCCTTAGGAAAAACTGAAGGACTTCTGTAGAAGCAAAGCATACAGTTCCCCATTACTCTTTAAAAAATGCGTTTGCAAATTAATTTTCACGACATATATTATTCAAAAGGCATTAGTTAACATCAGTAGGCCATTTTATAGTTATCTTGGGTGTACAGCATGTAGAGAAAGGACCTATATAAACTGCAAGGGCATTGAGTGCATTGAGAGAAGCATATTTTGAAAAAGCTGAACAGCCTGCAGGAAAAATTATTAGCTTTAATTATACGGAACTAAAAGCATTGTTTCCTTAACAATTTCAAAGCCACTAATTCCTCTTTCCTCCATCCCACCTCTCCTTACCAAACAGGATAGCAGTAGTTTATGGGATGTACTGTGCTTAGGAACATTCAAGGGGTGGGTTTAATTAACTTGCAACTAAAGTGAAGCCGCTCCACAGTAGGCTGCTCCCTGAATTCTTGACAGGTAAACCAGTAAGACCACAA
This sequence comes from Podarcis bocagei, assembly GCF_964188305.1. Lineage (NCBI taxonomy): Eukaryota > Metazoa > Chordata > Lepidosauria > Squamata > Lacertidae > Podarcis > Podarcis bocagei. Next base: position 71,726,255 of record NC_138135.1, read on the forward strand.
TAATATGTACCCTTTTAAAAAAAGCGAAGCAGTGTAGTGGTGTTTTTATTTTTAAAGCATTTAATTTCCATCTGTCTCCACACACACGTCTATTCTGCAGCTCTGGAAACTTTAACCTTGTTGGGGGGAAAGTGCATACAAACTACTGTATGTATACAGAGGACTTTGGCGCAAATTCAAACAGAAAGTTTATAAATATTACCAACTTTATTTAAAAAACAGCATTGCTCATTTGTACAGTCATAAAGTTAACAGCAAAGTTGGCTTCCTATGTATATTAATTATATGTACAGAACAACTGTGCCCTTTTACACCAAATCCATTTCTGCTATGTGAAAAGTAATCAGCACTAGACAATATGCAATAAAGAGGAAGACACGCTGTTTTAGTAAAATTAATTTGGAAAATTTAACCGTCAGCTTGCAATGTTAATTCACAACAGTGCTCTTGAGTTCACTGGCAGATTATAAGCATTATGTGGAAACAAATTATTAACATCTAATGATACTGTGACCACCTGAGAATGGCTTCAGTAAAACCTTTTACAGACATACGTCTCGAATATAGCAATTTGTATTTATTATTTATTTATTTATTTATTTATTTATTTATTTATTCGCATCATGTTTTATATGCAGGGAGTGACTTGCAGAACCATTTGTATTATTTTAATCTGAAAAACAGTCCTGATGAACAAGCAGTCATTTATCAAATGCGATTCACACAAGTGAGGCACAAATCACCTTATATATTTAGCATTCAAAATGTTACAATAGTACTAACGACCCAGTGGGCATTGATCAGAAGTGGAATTTAAGTTAAATCTAACACGTCTGCAAATCCAGAATATTCTTCCGCAAGCTGGACCACTTTATTGAAATCCATTCGTTTTTTCATCAAACCCACCGCATGACATTGAGGAATAAAGGAGGATGTGCTCCTGCTTTAAGTATCAATTTGCAGTAAGCACTAATGGTAATATCTAGATACCTGTATCCTGGGAAACTTGCAAATGCAAGAAACATTAATGTGTAGTAATCATTCATATGTTTCGGCACTACAAATGCCACATTGCTATTACATGCCATACACAACAAATATACATGCTCACTCAATTCCACTAAGGACTTAAAAAAAACACCCAAAAACGAAAACATGAAATCCTTGTCCAGGTTACAAATTAAGGAAATGCAAAGACACACCTTTCAGATCTTCCCAAAAAGTGAACAGTGAAACATAACTGGAAGCATTTTACAAACGCAAAATAAAAATATACTTATAATGTAATACCTAAGTTTACATAGCCACCCCACAACAAAAAAATTCTGGGAAGCTCACAAAAGAAATACAAACAGAACTAAATATACAGATTCACCTAGGTACATAATAGGCACGTGCTTTTTTAATCCTATAATTTAATCGCAATCCAATATGTAATGAACTAAATCTGACGTTTTGAATGGGATCAGACTTGAATGAGAAAGGTCAGGAGAGCAATAGTGCCTAGAAAATATACCAGAAGTCCATACAAAATCACAATCTCTGGCAGTAACCACCATTCAAATTAATTTCTGAACGACAGAGCACACATCTCTGTAGAAATCTCTACTACGTGGCTAAATATAGCACCTGGGTGAAACTTCCAATAGGTAACTCAAGAGCATATTGTTTGGAGGCATAGCCCTCTGATTCCAAGCACCTACAGCAAGAACATGCACCTTCAGTTCTCTCTGGAAGAATCCCAAGAAGAATTCCTGCTTGGCTTTCACATAACTATATACCCCCCCCAAAAAAAATAATCACCCTTTTTTATTTGATTTAAAATAAAATAAAAAATCATTGCCTGCCTTGCCCTGGGACCTCCATTTCTCCTTTCACTTTCTGGCAAAATACCTCCGTAAAAATCTCTGTCATTTGCTTATTTGTCTCCCCTCTTGAGGTTCAAATAACTGGCACTTGAACATAACCAAGTTATATGCATTGCACCATACCTTTCTTTTTTAAATAAATCCCAAACCTCTTAGGTGCTTTCCAAGGGCAGAGTTATACCCCAGGTTACACGTCTACACCACAATGTTAACCAATCAGGTCCTTCCCCCGGAACATGTTTGAATGTTGTTAGCCACTGTGGGCATTTTTTAAATGGAAAGGCAGAGTATAAGTGTAAGAAATATATAAAACGCTGGCCATGCCTGACCTGGCCACAAACTGATTCATACTGACGATATCCTCAATAACTAGACCCAGACCCTTCCTTGTCAGGTATAAATGGATACCCTGTTAGAGGGTTTGTCTTGGTACTCCCAGCATTTTGCTTTATGTGTTAGAGGCTGAAGTGGTGCATCATATCTGCGTTTCCCTTGCCCTCTTTTGTCACATTAGCTACACAGCTGTTTTTGTCACTCCAAAGCTAAGCCTTGGTCAGAAAGGTTGAACAAGAGTCAGTGTGACGTAGCAGTTGAGTTGCTGGACTTGGTTGCAGGCTCAGATTCCCAACTGGTCAGAAGCCTCACTGGGTGACCTCGGACCGGTCATCCCGTAACCTACCTCAAAGGGTTGTTGGAAGGATAACACAAGGAAGGCGGGAACAATGTATTTTTCCTTCCTTGCAGGATGCAAATATATACGATACATACATAAAGAAAGGCTGGAGACAGTAAGGAATCTACTGATGTCATGGGCTTTGAACTGCCATCTCTTTGCTTTCCAAAGAGTCACTTAACAGCTCACTTGGAAGCTAGAGATGTAGACTGCAATCCTATGCACACTTACCTGGTGCTATGCAGCATAGTGACTTGTTTAACAAATAAAACATCTATAGGATTGGGCTGCGTGGCTCTTGGGGGAAAAAACTACAGAGGCTTTCTCTCATTGTACTATCATACAGAGAAACCAAACCTTGCAAGAGAGACTCCCAACAGTAGCAGATGTCCCTCAACCAGACATGAATAACAAGACCTCACCCATGTTGCGGAGCAGCATTCATTTGTCACAGCAAGTGCCACGGAAAGCTATACCAGAAGCACCTCAAGAAGAGAGCAACTTTGCTTGTCTGGTGGGATTTCTTTCAAGCATTCCCCAAGGTTCTCATTACCATTTCCTTGTGACCTTTCCTTAAGTACCAGCCTCTGCCAGAGGACAGATTTGTCACTGTGAGCTAAAACGTGGCTCTTGCAAGGTCTCATCCACTCAGTCCTTTGGAAAGGTGCTCAGCAGCGGTCCTGTGGCTTTTCCCCACATGCAAGACCCTAGTGCAGTACAAATTCCCCCAGAAAGAGAGGCATATATGTAACCTGTCAGTCCACATTGTCATTGCTAGTGCTGGTGTGGCATTTTCTCTCTTAGGGACGGTTTCAAACCCCAAGCAAGCATCCCTAATCTATGCAAGAGTTCTTTCCTGGGTGACAACGTTTTCCGACACATTGCTTTGAATGCAACACACTCACCCCTTTGCGGGCAACGTTTTGCCCCAGGTTATCCCTCCGCATCTTTTAAGCGCACCTAAGTTTATTTCTACTAACTATCCAGCCCTGCAGGGGGATTTAACCTGCAAAAGCCATCGCTCCCCTTGGAATACGGCTTTCTCCCCACCACCAGAGCAAAAAGGCTACCTAACACTTTTGTCACCCACAAAATGAAGAGCTTTCCATGCACACAGGTTCGCACCTTGCATCTCTAGATGCTGCCTTGCCTCTTGGGGTGCATGGGAGATGCCTGCTTATATCCCGCCCGCCTGGTTGGTCCGGGTGGGGGTGACAGTGGTGCCAGCCCGGCAGGACTGGGGACATCATAATTCCAAGGCTCGGGATGAGCAGGGGGGTTCCTGCCTTCCTAAGGAAATGCACATTTCGAGGACCAGAGGTGGGGTAGATTGGGGGGGGGGCGTGAGGCGATCGCGCGCAGGTTACCTAACTGCCCCACGGACGGGGCTGAGACGCGCGAGTTTCCTCTCCCCCCCCCCCCGCCGCCCGGTGCGCCCTTAACCCCTGACTCACCGGAGCTCAGCTGCATCCAGGCGCAGATCTTGTAGACGGTGGCCGTGTTGCAGAAGAAGAAGAGGATGAAGCTGACGATGCAGGAGATGATCAGCACCATGGAGAGCCCGATGAAGAAGGAGGCGGCTTTGAAGGCTCCCGAGGGCAGGCTGGAGAAGTCCGTGAAGCTGCCCTGGCACGTGAGTTCCCGGGAGAAGCCGCTGCCCGTGCAAAAGTGGAAGAGCCCGAAGTAGCCCGCCTGAGGCGTCTCCACGCCGTCGCCGATCCAGTAGGGCTGGAAGAAGCACACCACGTTGACGATGGCGAAGCAGATGGTGAAGATGGCCCACAGCACCCCGATGGCGCGCGAGTTCCGCACGTAGTTGGTGTGGTACAGCTTGGCCGCCTCCTGGGGCGGCAGCAGAGCCCCGGCCGCCGAGACCCCCGACAGCGACGCCGAGCCCCCGCCCGACGAGGCGGCCCCTGGAGCCGCCCCCGCCGCCGCCGCCCCCGCCGCCGCTCCGGGCATGGTGGCCGAGAAGAGCCCCTGGCAGACGCGCCCCGCCGCCGCGTGCCGCAAGCGCCAGCCCCGCTTCACGCGCCCGGGCGCCGCGGCATCGCCAGCAAGGCGGGCGGGCGGGCGGGCGGGCGCGCTCCTCCTTCTCCCTCCGAGCCCGCGGAAGAGCCCGGCTCGCTTCTGGCTGGCGCCGACCCGGGATCCGAGGGAGCTACTGCCGGCGCTGGTGGTGCTGCTGCTGCTGTCGCCGCCGCGCGCGGCAAGTGCACTGAACACTCCCCCTAGCGCAGCTCCGGCGCGGCGCCGGAGAGCCCGGCTTCCTCGCTGCTGCGCAGCCGCGCCCGGGGGGGGGGGAGAGACGGGGGGGGGGAGAAGCGGGCAGACGCCCCTCACTCGCGGGCGGGGCGGGGGGGGGCTCCGTCTGCCTCCCTCCGGCGCCTCCCGCCCACAAATGGCGGGAGCAACAGGAGGGCGGCACGTGTCGAGGGCCCAGCAAGAAAAGGTATATATTTAATATATGGGGGGGGGGGGGACCGAGAGGATATGTGGGTTTCAGCCTGTTCCCCGCCCTTCTCCTTCAAATTTTTCCCTAATACATTTCGCACCGATAACATTTAATTTTACACTTGTAAAATTACCCTGAGCCAAATGCTCAACAGGCAATGCTTCCTCCTGCCTCCCTGTCATCCCACCATGGAGGGCAGCTGCACCTGTTGAATCTCTGAGAAGAGGGGGGGACATGCTAAAACGGGGGGGGGCAGAAACCGGGTCCTTCTGAATGGCCCTAGGAGCAGAAAGTTCTAAAACGGCTGTCAAAACGCATTAAAATGTGGTTGATTTACCACAGCAGATTTTTTTTTTTTAAAAAGGAAGCATCTTTGGATACCTGGACAAAATTTTTGCCCTTCCTGATGGCTGTGGGAACCCAGTGATCTAATGGTGTAGCGCAGAACTTTTGTTTTTTTTGATAAATTTTTTATTGGTTTTTCACAGTTTTTATAAACACAAACATTACACAATAAAAACAAACAAACACATAAACAAACATGTATAATTTCAAATCCTTTTTTTCTTAAACCTTACTTCACCGACTTCCCCATACCTCCCCTTTCTGCATCCCAATTTCCAAATTTGTTTCAGCAAATCCTACCCCTTGATTTTATCAGATTTTCCCGGTGTAGCGCAGAACTTTGGGGTTGGTGAGCGCAAGTTGATAATCCCACAGGGAAGCCTGTGAGTGTGGTTTCGACCGATAATTGTAGCACAAAATAAAGCATTCAAGTGGGTGCCAAGCAGTGGCGTAGCGTGGGTTGTCAGCACCCGGGGCAAGGCAAGTAATTTGCGCCCCCTAACCCGTGGATTTTAGTAGGGGCAGAGAGCTGCGAGCGCCCCCCCAGATGTTGCACCCGGTGCGGCCGGGCCCCCCCCGCACCCCCCATGCTACGCCACTGGTGCCAAGTGGTAATACCCCTCAGAGTGGTAATTGCCCAGGGGCAGGACCCTCTTCTGTCTAGCTGCCCTCCATAATTCAGAATTTGTGGAGACTCAGATTTAAGACAGGTTATCTGAAGGACAACCTACAGAACCTACACATGCTCTGAAATCAGCACAGATGCCATGCTCTTGAGAACCAGCAAGCTGGTGGGCACAAGAGACAGGACCTTTTCAGCCGTGGCCCCATCACTGTGGAAATCCTCCCATCAGATACATGTCTGGCTCCCTCCCTGGTTGTCTTCAATCATGAGTTAAAGACTTGACTATTGCAAACTGCTTGGAATTAGGTCAGTGCTTAAGTGCTGCTGCTTTTAATCACAGTGCTGTCTTGGTTAGTTTAACTGCTTTAACTCTTAAACTGATTTTATGATTTTCACTGAAAACACCTTGAGAAGGCGTTTGGCCCAGAACGATAGTATAAAAATACCAAAATAAATACGTAAGTAAAGTGAACCTAAGCACAGTGACAGAGAAGGTCTCAGCCAAACGCACTTCCAGTGATGGTGACAGAGGCTTTTCTGTGTATTTATGTTGATGCACACGTAATATATTATGACATAAGGCAGATACCCAGTCTGGAAACAAATCAGAAGCCAGTGAAACCAATTCATTGTGGAAGTCATGTGATCCAAATAATGAGCTGTGATCAACAATCTGGCTGCTGTTTTCCGGGATAGTTTAAAGTTTCCAGACACTCTTCAAAGGCAGCCCCCCACAGAGAACATTGCAATCATTCAAAGTATGATGATGACTAAGGCACGTGTCATCATGGACAGATCAGCATTTTCCAGAAATGAAGAGAGCTGACACACCAGTCTGGGCTGCGCAATGGTGCTCTGGGCTGCAGCCGCAACTGGAGCATCGATGCTCAAGGCAAGATCCAGGAACACCACCGGGCAGGAAACCTGGATTCTTTTACAGGAGGGCTGCCCCATCCAAGAAAGCACAAATTTGTTCATCCCCATCTGTCTCTTACCAACATCAGACACTGTTTCAATAATGATAAAATGTGGCTGGGAGGTTTTACCCATTAAACTGGTGGTTCTCAAAGGGTGTAGCAGGAGATGGTGGCAAGCATGGCGGCGGAGGCGGGGGGGGGGGAGAGAGATTATACTATATTTTGGGAATGACTCATAGTCTTATGTAGCTGCATTGTTTTATACTTTCTGGATGTCCCGTGATCATATTATAAAGTAGTTGTGTTCTATGTTATAAATCAAGCACTGGTAGGAACTGTTTCTTTTTGTTTTCCAAAAAAAATTGGTGTGGAGTGAGCAAATTTTTCTTCTGAAAGCATGGCCTAAAGAAAAAAGCTTTGAGAACCACTGCATTAAACAGTCTATAATCCCAATCAATCAATCAATCAATCAATGAGGCAAAGTTCAATGCCACTTGCATATGAACGACACTGGACTTCACGTTACCAGCAGTTTCATGTAGATGTGAAAAAGGACAGGAGACAGAACAGTATTCTGTATTCTTCAGCACTACCTCTGGTACTAGTGTAAAACAGTGCTTTGTCCTGGTCTAAGATATGGGCGATCATATCAAAAGCTTCACCAGATTTACTAGTGAAGCATTTATAAATTGGAGGTGTGTCCCTAGAGTCTTTGGAAAGATAATTAACTTTATGGTGTATCTTAAGTTGTTCCATTCTCTGTCTTGTCTGTTTGACCTGACACTGGACTTTGATGTTAGTGAACAGTAAGGAGCATTTGAGTATGAAGTGCTGAGTGTAGTGCTGCTGCTGAGGGTTTCTGTTTTTATAGTCTGGTACTTACGACCATTGGACCAATATGACTATATATTGACTTGTTTTTCAGTTAGCACCACTAATTGAGTCTAGTGAAAGGATCCCAGTTTAGAAATAATGTGGAGCTACCAGATTTAAATGACCGTTCACCAAAAACAACTCATAAACCCAGCTGATTTCTAGACCCCAAATAGCAAGGTGTTGTTCATTGCTACTATTGGAGTGAAGTAAACATAGCATTTAAGATTTCCCTAGCTCTGCTAGTGTCAATAAATAATCCCGCTCAGTATTTGGGACCGGGTTTATGAGTTATTTATTGGTTTATAATCTGGTTTTATGGATTATATATTTGCTAATGATCACTGGACAAATACTACAGCATGGAAACAGATCCATTTAAAGGTAAATACTTTTATTTCTGGATCCACTTGTAAGCCCCACAGCCTCTCCAAAGCAAAATAGTAGCCTTCATAATGACACAGTCTATAGCAATGTATTTATGTGTGCTGATACTGAATTTTTAGGAATACACAATGCATGGAACAGCACAGAATCAGAGTCTCTTTCCAAAACAATCACTACAGATTGGTCTCTTTATAACCATGCCCTCTGGAAAGACACATGTTTATCCAAGAGTTGCCCTCTTAGGGTCTCTTACCATTCGCAGCAAGTTGCTTCAATTCCCAAACCCCCCCCCCCCAGCCTTGAAGAATTGGCTTCAACTTTAGCGTTAGCATTAATACTTTGCAACCACCTCAGTCATTTTAAAAGGAATAAAGCAGTAGCAATTCTTCCCCAAGGTGGTTTCTTTGTTCTGCTTTGTTTCCCCTCTGCATGTTTCTCTTTGACTTAGGTCCTGGCCTGACAGACATCTGGCTTTGGCAGGCCCTCTGAAAACTTATTATTACTTACGGCTGGCAGCAGCACTAGAAACATGAATAGTAGTGAGGCAATGACAGCATTTAGGTTAGGAAGTTACAGGGTAATAATAAATATTCCTAGCAACAGTTTTCTTAACTTTTCCTCTTCACTTTCTGGTTGACTGGTAATGCCAGTATGGCAGGCTGACTGCACTCACACCTGAACATTATAATTGCTCTCCTCTTCTAAAAGCTTCTTCTGTAGTCGGCAAAATGGGAAGAAATGATAGGTCACTGCAGTGCCCTGCATGCAGAAAGTACCCGGTTCAATCCCAGGTGTCTCCAGTTAAAAGAATTGAATAGCAGGAGATGAGAAAGACCAGTGTTTGAAACCCTTGAAAGTTGCTTCCAGTGGGGTAGGAAAGCTGGGGGAAAAACACACACCTGGTAACCCATGTGCCCCTTTGGTCTACATGGGTAAAGGTAAGGGTAAAGGGACCCCTGACCATTAGGTCCAGTCGTGACCGACTCTGGGGTTGCGGCGCTCATCCCGCTTTATTGGCCAAGGGAGCCGGCGTACAGCTTCCAGGTCATGTGGCCAGCATGACTAAGCCGCTTCTGGCGAACCAGAGCAGCGCATGGAAACGCCGTTTACCTTCCCGCTGGAGCGGTACCTATTTATCTACTTGCACTGGCATGCTTTCGAACTACTAGGTTGGCAGGAGCAGGGACTGAGCAACGGGAGCTCACCCCGTTGCGGGGATTCAAACTGCCGACCTTCTGATTGGTAAGTCCTAGACTCTGTGGTTTAACCCACAGCCTAAAAAGCCTGGAACACAAATTTTCACGGCCCTCTACCAGCTATGGTGATGGCCCATCATCCAGAAGTAATATATTTAGAGTTAACTCAGGAAGTGTGTACTTGATTCTGAGCAAACTAAACCTCCTAAGTTGAATATTATTGTATTTGAAATTTGTTTGTTTCTCATTCTTGTACAGATGTATTAAGTTGTGCCTTAAGGATGCTGCATATCATTGATTAACGGGGGATGAAGGTTTTATGGTCATATTTGGGGGGGGGGGTCCATGGTGATGTGTATTTTGCTCTTGGAGGCTTAGTTTGCACAACAGCAGGAGTCTCATCATGCGAACACAAGTCTCATATATACATGACTTGGGGCTACAACACTATGTCTCAATCTTTTCCCACCTAATATCCTCCAGGTCCTGATCAGAGAAGAAGGGAGTTGGAGTTCAAAACATCTGGAGGGCACCAGGTTTAGGAAGCCTGCGCTATGTCTTCAGAACCATCATGGATTTCCTGCATCTCATTTATTTTAGCCCTGTATGGTCAGAGATGCAAGAATAGGCCCAGTACCAGAAGTCCAGTGTGAATGCTCTTCCCTGTGGTGGATTTCAGCAGGTGCCCGACTGCTCAGGCCGTGGCTGGTGGAGACATCAGATACTGAACCCTTTCTCCATAGATCCAGCGCCGAGGGCCTTCTGGCAGTTCCCTCACTGTGAGAAGTGAGGTTACAGGGAACCAGGCAGAGGGCCTTCTTGGTAGTGGCGCCCGCCCTGTGGAATGCCCTCCCATCAGATTTTTAGGAAATAAGCAACTATTCTACTTTTTATTATTATTATTATTTAATAAATATTTATTAAGAATTTTTCATTTTAAAAAGCCAAAAAGAAAAAAGAAAAAGAAAAATTAAAAACATATACAGTTTGCAATCCTTATTTTCTATAACATATTTCCCTGACTTCCCCACACCTCCCCTTCTTATATTCCAATTCAAATTGTAAATTCAACAAGTTCTTATCCCCAGTTTTTAACCTTTTTATACTTAATTCATTTTTAAAAAACCAATTTTACCTTATAAACCTCAAAATTTAAACCTCAGTACTCATTCTTAAATCCTTTTTTCTAAAGTCGACCCAAATTCCCTTCCACGAATTCCCCACTTTTCATACTGATAACAAAACAGAATAAAAAGAAAAAGACAAATTATAATTATACACCCTTTGGATCCCCAAACCCCACCCCATCCCCTTTCCCGGTTTCAATCCCCAACAAATGTCCATCAGTCTTAATCTGCTATCAGCCTAGAGATCTCATATCCGAGGCCCTTAATTGTCTCTCAGTTCCTCTCTGCCGGTTTTTTTTGATAGTCCTTAATATTAAACACCAGATCTCAGAGATGCTCTAATCTGATGGGGACAAGGCTTCCTCCAGCCAGACCACCATACTTAAAAGTGGAGCCCAAATCTTGTTTCTTGCTCCTTTCAAGTCCGAATGTTCCCAAAGCTCCAGCTTTCACCTTAATCAAATTTGTAATCCTTAGATCTTCAGATCTCCACATATAGAGATCTCTCCATTCTTCAGTCTCCAATTTGGACCAGATTTTCATCATCCAATTCTTGTTTTCCTTTGTAGCCATCATGTCAGGACTCTGGCTCTCCTTTGTCATCTGCAACACCACATCTCCTCCTTCCCTTTCCTCAAAAACAACATGTGTCACTTTCTCCACACTCTCAAAGTTCTCAACTTTCTCCTCTTGTCCAGCTGCATGAACTTCCCAGATCAAATCCTTATCAAATTCAATGCACTTGTTTACTGTTAAGTCCAGGGTTGTAACGTTAGTAGCCAAAACATCAATTTGGCCTTGTAACTTTCCCAAGAGAAAGAAAATTCTATCCAATTTAGCTTGAGTTTTCCCTCCTTCAGCCATTCTTGTAATGTCCCAAAACCCCCTCTAGAGGGATTTTGGTTACTTAGTATTCCTTCCAGCTCAAATCCAAAAATCAAGTTAGTTTGTATCAGTTCTTCCTTATTTTCAACAAGGTATAACCAAATTGTAACAAATATAACCAGCAGAGACAGAAAACAAAGTTCGCTTTTTCCGTCTTGACAGCTAGTTTGACAGCTGTCAAGCTCTTTAGTATCTCTCCAACAGGCTTTCTTGCGGATCACTCCCGGGTCCGGGGGGGGGGGTGACACTTCAGCTCCAAAAATTAACTCTTATCCTCCAGTAAAAATTACTTAAACTGCCAAATCGTGAAATTAATATCTTTTGCCCAATAAGAAAGAAAAAATCCTCTCGACCTTAGTTAGTTAGTCCTTGCTTTAGATTATTTATAGGACGGGGAGACGGACTTCCTGTTTACGCCTTCCCCGATCGTGCCCAATTCAAAAAAAAAAATTCCTTTAGAAATCCAATTTCCGTACTACTCACGGGTTGCTGCTTTAAAGTCCAATTGTTCACAAGAAGAAGTCAGCGCTCTCCGACCATGGCATGCGGCTTCACTCCGTAGGAGAAGCAGTCGACTCACAGCACCGTGCCGCTCACCCCGTCTCCCGTTCCGAGCAACTATTCTACTTTTAAAAGACATCTGAAGGCAGCCCTGTTTAAGGAAGTTTTAAATGTTTAATGCTGTATTGTGTTTTTAATATTCGATTGGGAGCCGCCCAGAGTGGCTGGGGAAACCCAGCCAGATGGACGGGGTATAAATAACAATCTATTATTATTATTATAGTTCCTGTGATTTCTATAGGTGGGATTCCTCTTAACTACTATGAAGTTGGTCAACTATTGTGACTGGAATGGCAGCCTGCCCTTTCCTGTATGACACCAGCCCTTTCACTGGCATCAGGGTGGTTATTTTCAACTGGTAATGACCACGTTCGGGCAGCTGGGAGATTTAGATCCCTGGCTAGGGAAATACCCAAAGTTTGCAACTGCACACATGTGCCGTGATCCTTCTGGGCCATGGGAATCCTCTGGTAAGGTAGACTCTTCCGGTCAACATGTTTGTGCATTGTGTGGAAGAGGTGTTGGCAGCTGTGTGGTGTTATGGTCTGCAACATAGAGATCAGTGGGTGGCAGTGGGGTTGGCTGAGATAATTGTGGGAGCGCCTGTAGATGCTGCTATATTAGGGATTATTTCTGCAGCTATTCTCAACTCTGCTGCTGGAAGTATGTTGAAAGGAGTGGGGGAGAAATTTGATTCAGTTTGCATTTAAATGTAAAGCTTCCTGATATGTACTTTCCAAAACAATATGCAAACCGAAACAGAGTCATTCTAAAAACTGCATCTCTCTGAATTTTACAGCGCAGTCTTCCAGCCATGCAATGTGTACAAAAATGCATATAGTAGGAAGTGCATAAGAAATGCAATCATTATTGAAAATAACATAAAATGCATTGTATCACACAGAATTTGTTGGTAAAAACATTATGTATATCTCGCTCATATGGCTGGGTTGCTTTAGACAAAATTGAACACAAAATGTGTAATTCAGGAGAAATTAGTACTAGCATGCTTATGAATTTTAATGAGGTGATAGATAGATAGATGATAGATAGATAGATGTATAAAACTGGTGAGGAAATGTGGAGAACCAAATATAAGATTGGAAAAATAATAAACTAAAAATCCCAGAAATTGACAGATTGCCCATCCCAACACATAACATTGCGTCCATGTTACTGGTAGGGCATTGCAGCCATTGTTCATGGTGGGGCTATGGAACCATCCAGTTCGTAATATGATTGTGCTCCTTATGGCTTTATTTGTAAGTTGTTTTAGCTCTGTCTGCTGTTACCTGTAAGTGCTTTTTTCACTTGCCACGTTTTAGTGCCTTTCTAATGGCTTGCTTTTATTATTTTCTTGTAAACTGCCTTTGGCATTATTGGTGGGAAGGCAGGATAAAAATACTTGTAATATATCAGCAAATAAAACATACCTGACTAAATGGCATACGACAACCTAATAACATCGAATCACTATGCCAAACAGCTCTGGCTATTTTGGTTGCCATGACATCTCTGGGTGCTATAGACTCTTCTGTCTACCTAGACTAGGTCTGAGATGTTCCTCAGTCTATCTTGGGGAAAACAGCATCTCCTAGAAGCTGTATAAGCTCTATTGGTTTCTTATGTCCCTAAGACCAGTTTTCGGTGATCCACACCTTGGTTACCTCTGCAGTGCACTGATTATGGGGCTGCCTTTGAAAATAGTCTGGAAATCCCAGTGGGTACAGACTACAGCTGCTGGGGTACTAATTGAGACTATGGGGGACAAGAACATATTATGCCAGGAGGACTTCAGTAGTGATCACTGCCTCCTGTTGGCACTTTTCTAGGCTATTAAGTGTTGATTTTGACCTTTAAAGCCCTTCAGAGCTGCACCCTTCAGTGTCTGGAGAATAGTTTCTTTCCATCTAGCTACCCAGACATTGAGATCACCATTTTAGGACCTTCTCAAAGCAAAATATAGCAGGTAGCAGCATGAAAACGAGCTTTTTCAGTAGAATGCTTTCCTCTGAGTTGCCCAGCTTGCACCTGCTCCCATTTGTTTTTAGTACTAGGCAGAGATACCTGTTTAGTTCTCAGGTCTTTAAAACTATGTAGTGGTTTCATTATTTAGCTCTGTGAAATGGGATGGTTCCTCTGCTCTCTTGTTTTAAATTGACCTGGCTCCATGGTTTTATTTCTTGTTCTCTGTTTTGAATTGACTGCTTCGATTTTACAGTTGCAATTCACCCCCTGCTTTTCCTGCCTTTTTATTGTAAATATGATCATTTTTATGTTTTAAGCCACACAGCAGACTTTTCTTATAAAGCAACACATAAATAATGCATATATATATATGCCTGCTGTTCCTTATGATACTTTTTCCACTGCTAGGATTGATTCCTGATAATGGATGGGGATTCTAGTTCAAAGCCTTGGGATGCTGTCGGTCACAATTAGGACCCCTCTCATGAACCTTTGATCACTTTTTCTATATTCTGGTGTTGGTTCAGCCACCTGCCTGTGATTTTAGCCTTTAACATACACACATACTTTCTCCTGCACGCAAACAGAACTATAATTCTTTTTTTCTTTCTCAGCCCAAATTGGTGCTTGTCTTACTGGAGACCAAGCTATAAGCAGTAGTGAATGCAACTTGTACAAAATCGACTTAATATTAATCTTCAGGCTTGTGTGTTAACAAAGTATTTAGGAGCAAAAGAGTGTAAAAAAATACAACAGGCCCATTGAGCAATATTACTATTGCCATAGCAACAGAGGGGCTCTTCACTGATGAGCTATTGCTGTTTATCAAAAAGCCTTAAGTTTTCCATTCTGCCTCTGTATTATAGTTTTATTTTCTGGCCCTTTAGCCTTCCCTATTCAATGAAAGGAGCATGTTTGATGAGATTTCTTTTCCCCGTTATGAGAAATGGCATCTGTGTCTGCTTTTGTATAATGGTTCAGTTGTGCACATCAACAACATGACTGGAATTTTTATTTACAATTTTGGCGCAATGTGCCATCGTGCCTATTATGATTTCATTGTTGGGGTGACAGTAGTTCAGTGCCCAGATGTATTTAGAAAACAGCAATGGGAAGTGTTGACTTGATTGGCACCCTGATCTTAAGTTAATTTAATTGACAGTTAAGTCTCACTGGCTTAAATCCGAGAGCACAAACCAAAGGACACTCCCAGAAATAGAATGAAAGATGCAGATGGTTGCTGGGTAAACGCAGTAAATGGAGGTCTAGAAAAAGGAGGAGCCCATATTAAATGAAAACCTGTCTTGAAAAATAGTTAGGACTGAAGTGACATCAATTAAACCAGTGGAAATGACAATGAAGAGATTGCTGAAAGGTGGGGCGTTTGCTTTTGAGAGGGCAACCCCCTGCTATTAAGTTGGCTTCTCTGAAACAGGGTTTAAGGAATAATGTGGGGATAATGTTGGGATAATGTGGGGAAGAACCAACCAAGGAAAAGTTTATAAAGGCAGCTGATTATATCCTAAAAGGAGCAATTGGCCATTTGGTGCCATGGTCTGAGGGCAGAAACAGGATGTTCCAGGGAGGCTCCATATCTGCTGGATCTAACAGCCCTCTTGTTCACATGCCTCCCATTCACTTTAATAGACTCAAAGAGTTGGAAGTAACCTTGAGAGTCATCTAATCCAGGAATCCTGCCCACAGCTATCCCTGGGTAGGCTCAAACCACCAACCAGCCATGCACTAACCCATTTTGCTCCCTGAGGTGCTCCCATAAGGGTAAAAAAATACTCCAGGCCTGGGGCTGCCAGGAGAGGAACTTTTAAAGGCTAAATGGATTTACTCCCCCCCCCCCATTAGGCATGAGCCAGCAGGGCTTAAGGAACAGCAGTTTCTTCATCACAGAATCTCCACTTGATTATTGCTCTGCCCAGCCAAATTTTCCAGAAACTTCTTAACACATCGTATGTAAATAATCCCTATGAAAGTCCTTGAGGAAGGTTCATATTATTGTCCCTTTATTACTGTCTTGGGACTCAGGCCGAGAGATACTGGGTTTTGTATGTTGGTGTAGAGCTAACATTTGAGTTCCAGTGTCTAACTCGTGCCCTGTCTTCACCACTATCCTTCTCCAGCTATGACTGTGCTTTAAAGAAAAAAATTAAGGCCATACTTTTGATACTTCATGTATTAATTTGGAATGACATCTTCCCTCCCACCCCAGCTCTGTCTTCTAAGAGAATAATTGACAGGCTATTAGCCACACATCCTTAGACAGTGGATGTGCCTGAAGTTTGAATGCTGTTTTTGATTCTGTTCCTGATAAAACTATCCTGGGGAAATATTTAGTCCATCTTGAAAGACTGCATTATGTAATATTTCAAGTTTTCCTTCTCTGAAGGTAGGCTCTTACAGTGACAGAATCAGCTTCCGATATTTGCATCTTTTAAAGACCAGAAAGTTTACTGATGCTAACAAGGTGAGTAGTTGCTGACTGAAGAGGAACCCCAGTGACAGTCCAATTAAGATGCTGTATACTGCCTCCAGTAAGCTCCAGCTTGCTTCTAATTTTAGAACGGAGAGTGAGAGTGGGGTGAGAAAATGGAAGAAAGGAATTCACAAAACAGGTTTGAATTCTGGTACTTGGGCTGTGTAAGATCGCTTTGCACAGGTAGCTCGGAAATGGCTGTGTTTTGTTATGCCAACATTAGACTTGGGAATAACTATGCTGCAGCACTTTAGTGAGGAACGAGAGGCAAGGTCCATAAGGAAACCTAGGACTGACACAAGGAGGTTTTGATGATGCAGAGCGAATCAGTGCCCTGGCATGCCTTTAGTGATATCATTAGGCTGCTGCGGATGGTGCTGTGATTTTGGATAAAGTGTAAATCGATGTCTTGACTGTGTGCCAGATGGTGGGAGGAAAGTGAAGGGCACATTAGACAGAGCATCCTTAGCTCACCCTTTCCTGATTAATGCCCTGAGAGTACTGTTTGATTGGCACAGAGTATTTCTTCCTTAATACTTAAGAGGGTGAGTCGCAGAGCCTTTCCCAATGTCCAATCAAGGAATGGGAATGAGAAGAAAACTCAAGCTGTTTTGTAGAATAGCTTTGAGTTGAACGTTACCCCAGTTATCAAGTTCCAACAGGCATTCACTATTGCCCACAGATGGCCTAAATGGCCAGGGCCTTGTATGCCCAAGAGTGAATTCATCTTGCCATATTGCTTCTTTGTCATAACTGGAAGCAGAAGAAAGGGTAGTATGGCACAAGAATGCAATACGACCAGTAAAGGCAGTAGCTACACGCTCCAATTGGAGATCAGATGTGCTGGCTCCAGTTATCCACTGTGACACTGATATGCTAGGATTTCTTTGAAGAAGTCCATTTAGACGTAACTAGAAAAACAGGATCATGTTGCATCATTCTTTGAAAGCAGCTCCCTCACACCCCCTGGTCATTCTATTAAAGCCTAAAATCATTGTAAGATGAACTTTAAAATTCCAAAAATAAAAACACATGGGGCAGCCCTCCAAGCGGTATTCCATTTCAGAATGTATACTTCCTAGTGCAGTTTTCTCCCCATTGAAACGCCGAGTGTTTAAGGACCCAGACATTCACAGGGAAACCAAAATGCTCATTTACAAAGCCATTGTACTGCCAACTTCACTGTATGCTTGTGAAACATGGACCACTTATAAACGCCATCTTCAACTCCTCGAAAGAGTCCATCAACAGTATCTCGGCTACGAGTGAACTCCCAGTAAGATTGTCTTCCATGAAACCGGTTTTAACAGTGAGTCCGTTAAGTGACTGTTGAGGCCAATTCTGGATCCACACATCCTTCCACAGTGGGGACATAGAATTCTGGGTGGGAGTTGATCATGGTGAAGGCAAATGTGCCTTTCCACTTAGCTCATTTCTCCTTTTTGCCCTGAGTTTATGCTTCTTCAAAGTCTACAGCACCTATATATATATCAGAAGGCATTGCTTTCTAAGTCCAGGTCAAAAATCCTCATGGGTGAAAAGCTAAAAAGTCAGGAAGGTGCCAGCTTAGAACCCCCATCTGCAAATTACCACTTTCAATATTCAGTAGTTTTTTCTTTTACGTTGAAGAACATTCCAATACGCTATCATCCACCTACAGTCTGAGATGATACAGTCCAGCAGTAGTTTCATTATGTGCTGAGTTGCTAGAGAGTGTCTAAGAACAGACTTTTTTAAAGCAATGACAAAGTCATCTGTTTTTACCCTTTGGTATAAATTCCTTCCATATCAAGTAATGGGCATTATTTACAGGAACACTTTAATGAAGAACAGTTTTTGAAGTTGCTACATCAGAAGAACATAAACTCAGGTGGACTTCAAATTATGAACACTTTGCTAGCTATATTTACAATATAATTTTGTGAGGTAACCATTTTTCCCACACTGATATGTGAATCCATATTTTTTCAGCAGCTCCTTTTCCTATTTCCCCCCTTTTTAATGATTTGATGGGCATTAGACAGAGAACCTTGCAGCTGACTTGTCACTCAAAAATACGAAGATATATCATCATCAACATTCTGTAAACATGGTATTGGCCCATATTGTTTAGGTATTAAATTGTTTTTAGCATACTGTTGTATGTCTCCGGACAATAAATGGGTACTCCTCTATAGAGGTTTGCTGGAAATTGATATAAATCCAATTCACACAGCTGGCTGTATGCCTCTCTTTCTTATGCAGGGATTGTTTTGCTTGAATGCAGTGAATTGGATATTTCTTTAACACAGCTTGGCATCTCAGAATTGCCTCAAATACTGAAAATGCTGATCCTCCGACAAAGCCTCTGCGGTGCTCAGCCTAAGCATTCCTCGGCCCTTCCCTTACATATTGGATTGCTTATTTTCTCCTGGAAATTATGGATTTCCTTCCAGAGCTGACAGTCAGAGATGGCAACTGCCTTAGACAAACTGTCAAATGTCAGTGCCTTCTGGCATGGAACCTTGTACAAAGTGTTTCTTAAGGTTTTGGCACACCGGACACTCACCCACTTTTGCTACCAGTGGCATAACCTGCAGGAAGACACTCATTTTATTCTCCTAGTATGTCATGCGTTCTGGATTACCACACTTCCCTTTTAAGGGATAGCCTGAATATCGTAGTATACGGAGTCTGGACTGTTCCAGTTCAGAATGCAAGTAGGAGCTTACTTGGCTGAAAGCTTCACCATCAGCTCCATGTCTATCATGTCAGACAAAAGCCAAAGCTAGCTAGAACCTACCTCACAAGGTGGTTGTGGATACATAATGAGCAGAAGGAAGAACGATGTGTGCCACCCTGAACTCTTTGGGATAGTGCATAGTATAAAAGCAAAACACTCCGAATATATTTAATGGCTGAAGTATCTTGGGAAACTTCAGTAAACATAACGCAATTAAAAATACATACAAATAAATTCATGACCAATCTGTGATTCTATGAATCTGCTTTGAAATGTGAAGTTAATACTGTTTATCTAAGTTCAGTTATTAGTTCCCATAGACCCTTAAAAACTGGGCCATCCTGTTTTTTACAGACTTGTTTATATACCCATTTATCCCAAGATAACAATCCCCTTAACTAACTTCAGCCTTGGATTTGTTGATTCAGTTAAGAAGAGTAAATCAAGTATTGAAGAAGGCAACAAGCTTTGGGATAACCGCAGGCTGTTTTTAGTTATTATACATTTTTGGCCCAGTGAAAAATACTTCACAAAACCAAAATTGGCTTAAGGTCACAATTCATAACAAGCACAGTGATTCAAGAGTAATCAAAGTTAGGAAAGATGACCAATTAGACCTGACCAGTTTCTCCTGGAGTTTTCTGCCCATGTAAGCAAATCGAAGAGAACAATGGCACCTTAACAAACTTGCACACAGAATTGGTATCTAAGTACAGTGTAAAGAAAGTGATGCTAAGAAAGCAATAATGTATGCAAGCTGGCAAAGAACAATCCATTTAGAAAAGAGCCCCAATTTCACATTTTGTGCCTGTGTTTTCTAGATCAGTGGTTTTCAGACTGTGGTCTAGAAAACCATTAGCTCCACTGGAACTGGAGTGGGTTGTAGTATATTCTCCAGAATCCTCTGCGTATTTCCCTCTGCAGCACAAAAGTTTTATATAGCAGATTTGCAAAGGGTTTCTAAGTAGCATAGATAAAAGCCCTATCCAGAAGTTATACTTGCACATAAGATCTGCACATGAGTGGAGAGTGGTGCCATGCTAAGTAACCATGCTCCCAACATCACTCACACTCACTAGCCCTACAAATATCTACAAGGAGGGAGCCTTGGCACATACACTTGTATGAACAAAGATACCCTCTCTGCAGATGTTCACCAGTGTGGTGTAGTGGTTAAGAGCGGGAGACTCGTAATCTGGGGAACTGGGTTCGCATCTCCGCTCCTCCACATGCAGCTGCTGGGTGACCTTGGGCCAGTCACGCTTCTTTGAAGTCTCTCAGCCCCACTCACCTCACAGAGTGTTTGTTGTGGGGGAGGAAGGGAAAGGAGAAGGTTGGCCGCTTTGAGACTCCTTCGGGTAGTGATAAAGCAGGATATCAAATCCAAACTCCTCTTCTTCTCTTCTTCATCCATGGATGCATGCCAGGCGATGGGGCTAGTCATTGGAGCACTAAACATTGACACAACCCTTTTAATGCATTGACCTTACATGCAAGTATAACTTCTGAATAAGACTTGTGAAAATGTGAAAAAGTGTCTGCGAAGCCAGAAGGTATGTTCCAGGCAAATTTTCGTCCAAGTACATTATTTTTTAGTAGGATAAAATCACATCAAAGCCACCCAAATCAGCTATGCAAATACAATGTAAGGTTGCATTTACATTAAAGGATCCTAACTATACTGGCACGTTCTGATTTATAGGACTAATAACACCCACCCCATTAACTGCAACTAGAGAAATAATGAGCCCTTGTAAGCTCAAATCATTTCCAGGGATCAATCTATCAATATCAACAAGGCACAGTGTTTTAGGAAGCACCATAGGCATGGCTGGCGAAAGATTATGCGCGCATAAGAGATAGTTAACTAGGTCTAAATAACTACTTGTCAAAGGAATCTGTCTTTTAATGACAGTTTGAAGGGGGGAACAAGATCTGTGAGGGACAGAAGAAGTTTGAAAAACAGCAAACGTGATAAATGATAGGTTTCATTAAAAAAAGACCAATACAAAGCCAAAAGGTTTATTGCCATAGACAATAGGGGGGTACATTGGATTTGGACAAATCCTGAACTGACACAGGCTGCTTCGGACCGATTCAAAGTCTGCTTGTGCACAAGTAGAAGCTCTTAGAAGTGCTCCAAATCAAAGGAGTGTTGTGGGGTGCTTTGGAGATTTGGATCTTTAAAAAATGCTGCAGAAAGTTTGTCTGCAAAAATCAGAATATTTTCCCTAAATGTATGGAGCATATACAGAAAACATTAGCATTGGGGGCAGGGGTGTAGAGCAGCTTTGCAACTAACAGGTCTAGGTTCAAACCACAGGGAGAAAAACCTATCTCTTTTAACACTGGGTTTTTTTGGGGGGGTGAGGGGGAGAACTAAATGTGTAGCATGCATGCGCGCACACAGTGAGTGACACACACACAAAATTCCTCTACCTATTTATAATTTAGCAGATTTCTTAGCTAGGTGTACATTTATATGCTGCTGATTATTCAGATTTTTTAGGCTGTGTACATAAAAACAATCCAAGGAAAATGGGATTGCCCATAAAACAATTGGGAAGATTAATTTTTAATCTCCAAACTCTAAAGGCTGTTCTTCAGAAATTTGGCAAGCTCCATCCCCTCAGAAGGTATGGCCATTCCTGCAAATTTTATCCACTTTTGCAAAAAGGAAAACATTTATAGATGGTTCCTTTCTGGACACCCTCACACGCGTTTTAAAAGTGCCCGGCACCCTCCCCACAAACCTACTTATCTGCAGGTGACACATAGTCAAGTGGGACAACAATGTCAGCAAATTTCACCCAATTCTGTAAAAAAAAGAAAGCATAGCCATTTTGTTTCCCCCCCATAAGAGTGAAGGAGGAAGACATTAAGCTTCATTCCTTCTCCCCCACCTCCCCCAAAAATCAGTATTCAGATTTGAACTCTGAGTCAAATCAGACAGCCTCTGAAACACTGAATCAGGGTCAAAACTCAATATTGTGGCCGGTGTACACTCCTAAAAAGAACAAACCTGGAAAACTCTATCAATCTGCTGGTATTTAGTGCAAATGCTTATTCACCCCATTGCATTCAGTGCAAACATAACTGTCTGATGGTGCTGACAGCATTTTTACAATCTGCCTTCAAGATTCCATATTTGCCTTAGGCTATATATTATGGCGGCAGCCTTGTATCTTGGAAGAGAAGTATCCCAATACAACTGTAAGTGGCAGTTGGTTTCAAATGGAGAATCGGCAGGAGGGTGAGAGCTGCAGCTGGAGACTTCTCCTTCCTCTGCCCATCACTTCCTCCCCCTTTCCCCTGCAACCCTCTCCCCAGTCCATTCCCCTGCCCACAGCCAGACTTGGCCACTTGAAATCGCACACCCCCTGCCCTCTGCTGTTGTGTAATGGCCCATATCTGAAGACACAGATTGGCTGCTTAATGCGCAGTTTGGTTTCAGCGGTAAGAATGCAAAGAACCAAGTCTTGAGGATTGATTTGCCACTGAATTCCCCCCCACAACAATATGTCAAGGTGAATTTCGAGTTTCCTCCTCAGGCAAAACGTCTGAGGCAGGGTAGGTGGGAGAAGAGAGCTGATAAGACCAGCAACATTTGAACACAGCAGGGGGTGTTAGCTGAGACTCAGCTCCTGCTGAGATTCAATTTTTAATAGTACAATGTCAGCTTGGGGGCTTGTGGCTGATTTCAGAAGACATCATTGCTTGCAGACAACCTTGGCTCAGAAGCTGTGGAACTGAAGGGTTTGCCATACTTTTCCATAGATTGCTGGCATTTTTTCTGTAATTTGTTTTTAAATTTCCCCTCAAATCTAAAATCTATAATCCAGGGACCCAGAGGAACTAATAAAGATTTACAAGTCAAAGATAATGGTACAGAGAAAATACATGAGATTGAGGAGAAATGTACCCTCAACTTGCTTGCCTTCCCTCATGGAGTCCTATGGGTTCTCCTATAGCTATCACTAGGACTGTGTGTACTCTGCACTAAAAAAAAAGGGTTAAACCTCTGCCCCCCCAACTCTATAATTTTGTGTCAAGAAAAGTTGAATTCTGCAGCCTGCATCAATTATACCAAGTGATAAATTTCTCATGTTTTGCATAATTTAGTATCTACTTTTATTATAACTTAGCTTGGGTTTTGCTGGTTGTGAGCAAGTATCTATGCAAGGCACCGAGGCCTCATCCTGAACTATTCAGAATCTTATTTACTCATCCCCTCTGGCTTCTGAGATTTCAGGAAGCGTTGCCAGCATGTCTCCAGACATATCTTTGCAGCCATAAGGGCCACACACACACACACTCTATATAAAAAAATTCCTTCCAGTAGCACCTTAAAGACCAACTAAGTTAGTTCTTGGTATGAGCTTTCGTGTATCTTTGTATCTGAAGAAGTGTGCATGCACACGAAAGCTCATACCAAGAACTAACTTAGTTGGTCTTTAAGGTGCTACTGGAAGGAATTTTTTTATTTTGACTATGGCAGACCAACACGGCTACCTATCTACAACTGGAACCATGGAAGGCACCACATTGAGCCGCATGAAATGGAAGTCTGTGTATCTGAAGAAGTGTGCATGCACACGAAAGCTCATACCAAGAACTAACTTAGTTGGTCTTTAAGGTGCTACTGGAAGGAATTTTTTTATTTTGACTATGGCAGACCAACACGGCTACCTATCTACACTCTATATATATATATATATACTTAAAGATATATAAGTATCTATATATGTAGAGTATGAGAAAGTCAAATCCAATTCCAAATTGGATATATTTCCTACTCAAATGAAAAAGAAGATAGTTTTAATGTATTAAAGCAACTTAGAATCTGATTCTAATTTGCCATACACAATTATGCACTTTCTACCTCTGGATTGTAGGCTTTGCAACCAAAGCAAATAAACAGTTCAGCCAACCTGGCAATACAGTAAAATGTCATTGATCTGCAGACATTAGATGGTCTACAAGAATATAAATAGGTGAAGGTCAGTTACACACACACATGCACGTAAACTATTGCAACTAATACTGACCTATTCCTAGGAAAAAAGACTGCTTTCTTATTTATTTATTTATTTATTTATTTATTTATTTATTTATTTATTTATTTAAAAGAGTTCATCCCATAGGCAGGGGCCACAGTAGAAAAGGCCCTGCTCCAGCTTGCTGCTTGATGAACTTCTGCAGGACATGTCATGCCTCCTCCCAAGTTCTTAGTGAATGGGAAGTCTATATGGGAGAAGGCGGTTTCTAAGTTCTTTAGGACTTTAAAAGTCAATGACAAAACTTTAGTTATATGTGCACATATAGCAACCTAGCTGCTGCATTTTGCACCAGCTGCAGCTTCCAAAACAACCTTAAGGGAAACGCTAGATTGCATTGCAATCGTCCAGTCTTGAGGTTGCCGATGCATGGTTAGCTAGGTTATCTGACCCAGGAACAATTGCAGCTGGCCAAGCAACCAAAGTTGGCAGAGGCTGCTCCAAGCCACTATGGTCAAGTGGGGTGCCAACGACAAAGATGGAACAGGGAGCACCCCCAGACTATGTACCCATTCCTTCAGTGGGAGTGCAACCCCATCCACAGCAGATCCACTTCCCAGCTCCCAGATGTGTGAATGACTCACAGTGCCTCCATGTTGTCAGGATTCAGTTTCAGCTGATTGGCCCTCATTAAGCCCCTCATTGCATCCAGGAACCACTCCAAGGCTTGCACAGCCATAGCTGATTCCAATGTAACACAGAATCAGAGCGTCGTCGTCATATTCATGACACTGAGGCACATGCAGAGGCAGTGCCTCCACTGCTGCTTACAAAGATATGCGAGAGGAGTAGACAACCTCTTCTGCTTTGCCACTCAGCCTGCGTGTTCCTGTTAGATGTACAGCTACACGGGTGGTGCTGTGGTCTAAACCACTGAGCCTCTTGGGCTTGCCAATCAGAAGGTCGGCGGTTCAAATCCTCGTCACAGGGTGAGCTCCCATTGCTCTGTCCCAGCTCCTGCCAATCTAGCAGTTTGAAAGCACGCCAGTGCAAGTAGATAAACAGGTACTGCTGTGGCGGGAAGATAAGCAGTGTTTCCGTGCACTCTGGTTTCCGTCACGGTGTCTTGTTGCGCCAGAAGTGGTTTAGTCATGCTGGCCACAGGACCCGGAAAGCTGTCTGTGGACAAACGCTGGCTCCCTTGGCCAGAAAGCGAGATGAGCGCTGCAACCCTGTAGTTGCCTTTGACTGGACTTAACTGTCCAGGGGTCCTTCACCTTACATCTACCACTCTCAAGAGCTGGGTCTTGGGAAAGAAGGTATTGCATCCTGTTGTGTCCACACTGATCACACTCTTCCTCTTCCTTCTCTCTTAGTGAAGCCATGCCAGCCCTGAAAGCAGCGTCTTCTGCTGCTGAATACTCAGTGAACTGAATTAAATCCACAGATGTAGAAATGCTAGCTTTTTGTAAGAGGTTATTTGCTATTTGTGCAAACAGATTAAATATTTAGTTGCGAATATGCTCCCTTTTCTATCAAGAGCTTAGAAAGTAGGAAATTAGATTATCCACCAATGCATATTACATCATCCTTACATCTATGTAGATGTCTTTGGGCTGTCCTGATTAGTCCAGTCACTATCCCTTTAGTTCCATTGGCTAAGCTTTGAGGATGAGGTGTATTTATACAAGAGACAGAAAGAGGTGTCTGCAGATAGCCTGCTCCAGTTTTAATTATGCACAAAAAGATGTCTGCAACAAGTGGCCTGAGGCAGTGCATAGAGACCTACATTTCCATCTGCTTGTACAATGTACGCATTTGTGGTTTTTAAAAAATCTATATATCTAGCTGGAGCTTCTTAGAATGGCTAAGCCCATGTTAAAACACCAGAAGAATACGTAAGAAACAGAGCAACAGAGAAACAGTACGAGCCAAGTTAGAGCTGGTGGTTAAATTTATCATTTAAAAAGCCAAAGCGAATAAAAATTTCTTCCCCGGCACCGGGCAAACTTCAGTGAGTGCCACGACTGTAAACACTTTTTCCTGGGCCCCAACCACAGGTCATCCTACACTTTCAGACGAAAGATGTCCAAGGTCTTAATCAATTTCATGGGGACTACGTGTAACTCACAAAGCTTAGATCCAATCTGGTATGTTTTTGTGGATGAAGGTAAACGTAAAGGGACCCCTGACCATTAGGTCCAGTTGTGACCGACTCTGGGGTTGCGGTGCTCACCTCGCTTTATTGGCCGAGGGAGCCGGCGTACAGCTTCCAGGTCATGTGGAAGCCACTTTTGGCGAACCAGAGCAGCGCACGGAAACACCGTTTACTTTCCCGCTGGAGCAGTACCTATTTATCTACTTGCACTTGACGTGCTTTCGAACTGCTAGGTTGGCAGGAGCAGGGACCAAGCAATGGGAGCTCACCCCATCGCAGGGATTCAAACCGCCGACCTTCTGATCAGCAAGTCCTAGGCTCTGTGATTTAACCCACAGCGCCACCCGCGTCCCCTCTGTGGATGAAACTCATGCATTAAGTTGAGGGTCACTGATGTTAAAGTCAAGAAATGAGTGAGATACTCTGTTCATAATTATCATATTTGGAAAATAACTAAGTTATGGGGAAACAAGATCAATACAACCGTTTTCCTTTCTGAACTGCAAATTGCTTGCTATAATAAGAGTGAAAAGCAAGGTCAGGTACAGGGACCTGTATTTGCCAAGCAGAGAGGATGCAGTAATAAGGCAATCTAGTTCTAAAGGGCTGGGATTCATTATGCTGATTGGCTGAGCAGATGGTAAGTGTAATTCAATGCAAAATTATATAGAATAATTAGTCTAGGATCAAGGAACCATCCTGAGAAATGCATGCTTACTGTTAAAAGGAACACTTATGTAATCAGGTAAGGGATTTGCAAGCTGTTGCGTAGCAAATAATCGAAAACTGTCGGTGCAGTCTAAGCCCAAAGCAAAGAAGTAAACAAGAAACAAGGTGAAGGGAGAGAGAGAGAGAGGCTGTATTTGACAAGAGCTGAGCCTAGTACACAACCATTTGAAATACCGCTGTCAGTATTGATAACTGTAGCAGAGAAAAGGCATCATTACCTTGAGAAGGATACTGTTTAGGACAAGAAATATGATGCCAAATCTTAGAAGAAGAAAATATTTTCCCCTATGAAATAGCTGAATAGTTGATAATAAAGGACATGTTTATTATCAACAAGATTTTATAGGGGTTTGTAGAATGCCTTTTTTTTTTTTAAGTGACCCTCTAAGACCCGGACACAGAATTCACTGTCATCACTGGGAGTTTATGGGGTATTTCACATGGGAAGAGACCAGGTATATAGGACAAAATTCTTTTTCCACTGAAGTAAGTGGGGATTTCTGTTATTTGCTGACTTTTATGAAGTATCCCATTTGTATTCGCAAATGAGTCCAAGAGCCATATGCTTCAGAGATCAGTGCGGAGACTGGGAGAACACTGAGGACAGGACTACAGTTTAAGGTCTTATCCTACAAGGCACGATGCACTTGAGTTTTCCAGGCTTTCAGTTCTGGCCATAGTCATTATTTCACAATAGAGCTGCTTGTTTTGTGCTAAGCAGTTGCATGCTTTTTGGCAGATTCTCCCCCAACCCCGTCAAACACACCCAAAGTAGATAATTTGTGATAAAGAATCTCAGCTAAACTTACCGTGACAGATGGCCATCCAACCTCTGCTTAAAAACCTCCAAGGAAGGAGAATCCACAACCTCTAGAAGGAAACCATTCCACTGTTGAACAGCTCTTACTTTGAGAAGGTTTTTCCGAATATTTAGTCGGAATCTTTTTCTTGTATCTTGAAGCTATTGGTTTGAGTCCTCCCCTCCAGTGCAGGAGAAAACAAGCTTGCTCCCTCTTCCATGTGACAGCCCTTGAGATATCTGAACCTCTTGAGATATTTGAATTTGGTTTCATGGCACCAAAATACAGCCACTTTGCTGCAAATCACCCAGAGACTGGGCAGTACATCTGCCTTCTGCCCACAGATGGACCCTAGATGGCAATCAGGTCGCCCAGAAACCCAAACATGTCATTGAGTGTTCGAAGGCATAAATGAAGGAAAAATGAATAAATAAATGAAGGGATTAAAAGGCTCCTCAGATTGTTTTGGAAATGGAACTGAGCCTATGACAACCTTAAATATAATACAGCATTACCTGTACTCACCAGGTATGGAAATTTGCAACAATATGGTTTCCCAGAGTTCCCTGTGAAGAGGGATTGATTGATAAACCACTCTGTAATTGTAGCTCTACCAGGGGAATAGGGGTCTAAGCTTCCATAATTCTTTGGGTGAAGCCATGGCTGTTAAAAGTGGTAGCATAACACTTTAAACGTATGGTATGAATGTGGCCTTACTCATCCCAACTGAGGGTGCACAGGTTTTCAATCTTATTTTTCTTCTTCACTAATATCCCCCATCCAACATTTCTGAATTCTAAAACATATCGTTTCCAAAGAGAGCAATTAATGCCCAAATAGAAAAAGAGTGAAACTAATCTGACCGCAGAAAGTGGAGCCATTTTTATTTACAGATTCCTTTTCCTTATGGCAGAATTAAGATACATTTTTAAAGGTGAGGCTCTCTTTCAAATTCCATGCACTTGTTTGCAAATAGAAATAAATGAAACTCCTGGCCTCATAATTCTGTTTTGAGATATACAGTCACGTTTACCTTGGCATGGTCCTTGCATCCACCAATCAGCTAATCAAAAAGCAATACACCTGCCAGCTGTGCTTATTTCCTTACCGGCATACATAATGCCCTTTTCAAGAGGGTCAGCGCAAATAGTGTGACTAGATGATTCATTTATCACACAGGAATTGCTGTACCACCAGATCCAATTCGTATTAATTACATGGCCACGCTTACAGAAATTTCTTTCAAATAGGTAATCAGCATGGCCAGCGCCCCTGTTCCCAGTCACCATTTTTGAGATAATAAAAATAGATGGCTCTCATCAAATGTTGTCGCTTTTCCTCTGGCAGCACATTTCTACAATA
This sequence comes from Podarcis bocagei, assembly GCF_964188305.1. NCBI lineage: Eukaryota > Metazoa > Chordata > Lepidosauria > Squamata > Lacertidae > Podarcis > Podarcis bocagei. Next base: position 71,755,391 of record NC_138135.1, read on the forward strand.
TATATATATATATATATATATATATATATATATATATATATATATATATATGTAGGTCCTCATCTGTTTTCTGAGATGATAGCTTCAGTCTCATTTTTCTGCCCAAGACTCTTGAAGAGTCAGACGAGAGTTGGAGAACACTTTATAGGATTCCAGAGGGATGCTGTGAAAAGGGACCTCTCCATCCTGGATCATCTTACTCCCAGCCATAATGTACTGGAGAACTCACTAGGTGGATTGGGGCCACCATATGATGAGTTATGGTGCTCCTGTACCTCTAGTAATTGTAAGGAAAGAATCTCACAGTTATAGCTCATTGTGACAAGTTTCACTTGAAGTGGCAAGTGAAGGTGCCTTGCCATTTTTGCATCCGGGCACCTCCTAGCTTTAACATTGCAATGGCCAGAGAAAACCTGAATTACTGTTTGTTCTGATTGAGCACTAAAGAGCAGTTTTCCCTGGGGAAAGCAGAGCTAGAGGAAGGGTGGATAAGCCCTTAATTTGCTATCACACCTGGTTTTTAGATATCAATATTTCTCATCCATAAAGAATTTTCCCCTTTTCATCCTTAAGACCTTAGGCATCCCAGAAAACATTATGTTAATCCTTCATCCTAGACTACTGTCTATCTTTTCTATTTGCCAGTCTCACCACCCACAAAATTTTCAATCTCATTGTGTAATATAATCTTTTTATATGGAGGCCTATGACTAAAAGCAATAAAGTCTGTATGTATAATCATTATTGCTTAATTTCATCAAGTCAGCATTAATTACTTCTAATTGCCTCTTGGAATCTTAATATCACCAGTTCTTTGAACGACAATGGAGCTATTCAACAGAAACATTCTTTGTTGAGGAGAGGCATACATCAGCTCCTATCAGCCTCAATCACAGTCAGCATGGCCTATGGTCAGGGATGCTGGGAGTTAGAGTCCAACAACATCTGGAGAGCCAAGGGTTAGCCCAGAGTTCCCCAAACTTGGGCCTCCAGCTGTTTTTGAACTACAGTTCCCACCATTCCTGACTACTGGTTCTGCTAGCTAGGGATGATGGGAGTTGTAGTCCAAAAACAGCTGGAGACCCAAGTTTGGGAAATCTGGTATTAGCCACTTCCTGCCAAGTCAGCCAAATTTGGTGGGCAGCATTTTCAACATGGTGTCCTCATTCTCACATTCACAATTTGCGACTTGCTTATCGTTGAAGACTAGGAGACCTCAGGTAACAGAAGCAGCTTATACGCAGGAATGAATAACTTTGAACAGTTCTTAGAATAATCTGGGAAATATCCTGGTTCTGCCTCTCTGTGTATCATGCTCAGGTTTCCCTACCTCCCCACTGCAAAAAAAAAAAAAAACTTTCCTATGGTGATATCCTGCTCCATTTAACATCCAATCTAAAATATGATTGATTAACAGCAATACTTCGATCATAAAATTGCTTCAGTTGATGTCGCAGTAGCAATGTACACACAGAATACTGGGTTGTCCTAAGGAGAGCCAGAGGCCTGACATGATGGTTACAAAGGAAAATAAGAACTTGATGATGAAAATCTGGTCTGAGCTCGAGATTGAAGAATGGAGAGATCTCCTTATGTGGAGATCTGAAGACCCAAGGATTACAAATCTGATTAAGGTGAAAGTTGGAGCTTCGGGGACATTTGGACTTGAAAGGAATAAGAAACAAGACTTGGGCTCCACTTTTAAGTATGAAGGTCCGGCTGGAAGAAACATTGTTCCTATCGGGCCAGAGCGTCTCCGAGATCTGGTGTTTAATACTAAGGACTATCAAAAAAGCCGGCAGAGGAACTGAGAGAGAATTGAGAGCCTCGGACGTGAGATCTCCAGGCTGATAGCAGATTAAGACTGATGGACATTTGTTGGGGATTGAAACCGGGAAAGGGGACGGGGTGGGGTTTGGGGATCCAAAGGGTGTATAATTATAATCTATCTTTTTTCTTTTTATTCTGTTTGGTTACTAGTATGAAAAGTGGGGAATTCGTGGAAGGGGATTTGGGTCGACTTAAAGGATTTAAGATTTAAGAATGAACATTGATGCATAAATTTTGATGTTGTAAAAATGGTCTTTTAAACTGAACTAAATATAAAAAGGTTAAAAATTGGGGATAAGAACTTGTTGAATTAACAATTTGAAGTGGAATATAAGAAGGGGAGGTGTGGGGAAGTCAGAGAAATATGTTATAGAAAAAGAAGGGTTCTAAACTGTATATGTTTTCTTTTTTTGGTTTTTTCTTTTTGGTTTTTTTTTTGAAATGGAAAATTCTTAATAAATATCTATTTAAAAAAACAAAAAACCAGAATACTGGGTTGTCTTGACTTTGCAGGATGCAGTCTAGTTTATGCCCCTTCTCCCTTTGGGTTCACATCGGCACATACATCAGCCTGACTCTTCAGATGATTCATTTCATAGTTGGAAGATTGTGGCATCGAACGATGACTTGTATGTGTGAACGAGCTATTCACTGATCAGATACCACACATGGAATTTCTGTGTCATTTTTGCAATCTCCCAGAAGCAGGCTTTTCAATAGGGTTGACTCACACACTTCACTGTGAGTTTTCAAATGATAAAAAGTGAAGTACATCAGCAATCTGTTCCTCATGGGAATTTGCAACATGAGGACCACTTTAAAAATTTGACTCTCTCTGATTTTCTCATTTCTCTCACTTTCTATTTATTTTTTTAATCGCCTCATCACTGATGAGATGCAGTTTGTGAATCCCAATTGGGGTGGCCAAATACAAAAAAGATAGGGCTCGTGCATATTTAAAAAAGGAAGGAATTTAAGCAAGTGTAGCTTGTCATCCTTGAAGATTAGTGATGTACAGTGGTGCCTCGCAAGACGAAAAGAATCTGTGATTCTCTTCATCTAGTGGTTTTTTTCGTCTTGCGAAGCAAGCCTATTGAAGGATTAGCGGATTAGCGCTATTAGCGCTATTAGAGGCTTTTAGAGGCTTTTAGCGGCTTATCTGCTGATCGGATCAGCTGATAAGCGGCTTAGCGGCTTAGAAAAAGGGGGGGAAAGGGGGGGAAACCAGCAGGAACTCGCAAGACATTGTCGTCTTGCGAAGCAAGCCCATAGGAGATTCGTTTTGCGAAGCACCTCCAAAACGGAAAACTCTTTTGTCTAGCTAGTTTTCCGTCTTGCGAGGCATTCGTCTTGCGGGGCACCACTGTATGTGTATACAAAGGAAGAGATGTGTGGTGGTGGCAGGTGACTCCCTACGGAGGGGGACAGAAGCAGAAGTGTGTGGAGGAATGACTCAAGGTTTCAGTTGTCTCTACACAAATGTACAGAGTAAGGGAAACAAGCAAGAAGAACTTGAGCTGTTCATACAGGATGGCACATACTACCTAATAGGCATTACTGTGTCCAATTCTGGGCACAATAATTTAAGAAAGATACTGACAAGTTGGTGCGTGTGCAGAGAAGATCAACCAAGATGATCAAAGGTCTGGAAACCAAGCCTTATGAGGAACGATTGAGGGAATTAGGTATGTTTAACCTGGAAAAGAGGAGACTGAGAGGAGATATGATGGCCATCTTCAATAAAGGGCTGTAACAAGGAGGCTGGAGCAAGCTTGTTTCCTCCTGCACTGGAGGGCAGGACCCGAAACAATGGCTTCAGGTTATAAGAAATGAGATTCTGACTTAACATCTGTGTTCCATGACCAGCAGATTATCACTTGGTGACACAGAAGTCTGCCTTGGATAATCTTCTTGCATTCCACTCCTTGGGTAGGCAAATACAATAATGACCTCTAACTGCATCTTATAAACTTAAAGGTTTACCTTCTGACTCTTACATTTTTAATATTTTGTTATATGCTGCTCTGTTTTATTTGTGATAATACAGTTGCATTTTGTTTTTTATCCAGTTTTTAGAAAATGTTACCCAGTGTTGTTGTTTTTTATGTTAACCACTTATAGGTTACAAGCACACCCATCGTAATGTATCTTATTTAGATTAACAGTTCTTTATAGCATTTTAAAAATAGTTAACAACAAAGATACTAAAATCACAATATAAAACATGCAACAAATACAGCAATAATATCCCAGGGAAGCATAAAATAGCAGCCGAGTGGGCACATAGGTGATCCTGCAAGTAAACTGGTCCCAAGCCATTAAGGACTTTATATATTGTTGTGAGTTTGTGGGTGCCAGACCCCTAAATTCCTGGGTCAAGTAAGTGTTAGAATTTAATCAAGACGGGGTGTTAAACTAGATGCTTACTCTTTTAATTCCTGGATCCAGCAGGTTTTAAAAGCTAATGAAGACAGGCTAGACTCCTGGGTGATGTGCCACTAAGAAAGCAGAGCAACAAAGTGCTGGATGCTAAATGAGTGGGGGGCCCTTCCTCAACAAATAAAGCCAGAGTTTAGAGAGCTGAAGAGAGATGTGACCTAGATGGGGGGGGGAGATCAGCATTAGAGAGCGATGTTTGATGTCTCTTTGAAGCCAAGGCTGCTGCTACGGGAGAAACAAGACCCTTTGGGGGTGATGCTACTGCAAACCCCTCAATCGTTGGCTCAGATATTATATATCTATGTATGTAAATAACCCATATTGAAGTGAAAGACATGAGGCAGGAGTTGGTAATGCAGGAGAGCTGTGCGCAGGCAAGCTGCTAGCTAGCTCTGCGGAGGCTCTTTTTATTAGCACAATATGCCAAACCAGTCAGATACATTTCGGACTAAATAAAAAAATTCCTTCCAGTAGCACCTTAAAGACCAACTAAGTTAGTTCTTGGTATGAGCTTTCGTGTGCATGCACACTTCTTCAGATACATTTCGGACTGTGACCTTTACACATCTTCCAATCCCGAGATCGTGGGATGGTACAAAGTTATTTTGGCACCTGTTTCCACTGTGTCACTTTCCCCTTGAACAATGTATGACGAAGGAGACAAAGGTCACAGACAGGGCACGGCAGACCACTAAGAGAGCAAAGGTTAGATAGAGGGCATGATGTTCAGACAGGCATGATGTTCAGACAGCTGTGGTTTGTCTGTGGGTGGAAGTGTGCTCCACACCCGCAGTCATTCCTTCACCATATATCATAAATTGCACCACTGTGTCTCCACTGTGCCTCATTTCCAAAGGAAACATGAACCTGGAGGAGCGCCTGGAAGCCCTGGAATCTCATAGCACTCAGAGATTGGAGCGGCATGCCACAGTATCAAGAGTAATATCCTGAACTTGGCCTGGTAACAGATGAGCAAACAGTGCAGCTCTCTGGTCCTGGTCGTAATTTCTGTTAGCAACCGTGCTGCAGCATTCTGGACTAGCTGCCGTTTCCCGAACAGTGCAAGGGATGCTCCACATAAGAGTGCCCTGAAGTCAAACGATCCTGCAGCCACCAATGCCTGAACTGCTATCTTACAGTGTGGATTGGGAGTGCAGAGAGGAATTTGTGCCTTTCTGGTGGGGCAGGGGTTAGGGAGCTCTGAGGAACTGGTGTGGGGAAAGCCCTTAAATAATGCACACTGCCAAAGGCGAAATGCTATACAAGACGGAGTAAAACTGTGTCCCTTTCATTATTCACAATCCTGACATGGACTTGCACTTACACAGCCTGTCCCTTGGAACGGCTTCCTTATCATGCTTTGTGGTCTGCATTTTAAGTGCGGGTTTTTTATCGATATTAACACGAGTCGTTCAGAGGCCTAGAACGCATGCATAACAGAGGAGCATGGGTTTTTCGCTGGGCTGGGGGCTGTTTTACTTCAGGGAAAATAGGAGGAAACAGCACCAATACCCTGAAGCACTTTTCTTCCCTTTTTCTTTTTGTTAAGAGGCATAAAACAATATGTTGTGATCCACTAAGGAGTAATTGCACAGGGAAGTTACAAGGACGGCTTTTAGGAGGAGTCTGTAAAACTACTCATTACTCCAGTTACAAGGTACTTAGGCGACATTTCAGTCGAGTTATCAAAGCAGTTGCATTACCCCTTTTCAAAGCCAGTGAAATCATAAGGAAACTCTAACAAAGTTCACCCTTGTCTGTAAGAGTCTGGGCTTGTAAAGCAGTACAGTGAGAGCAGGTGTTAAAGTTGCAAAGTAGTGATCCATGGGCTTATCCGAACTTACTTTTTACCCCTTGGTTTCCAGGCACAAACAGCAATTCAAGTTTTTCCTTGGCGGTTGAACGGCCATCTGTCATGAGTGCTTTCATTGAGATTCCTGCATCGCAGGGCGGTGGACTAGATGACTCAAGGGGTCCCTTCCAACTCTACAATTCTGTGATTCTATAGGATATGTCAGCAGTATTATCTCCATCATCCAGATGGACTGAAGCTCCAATCCTATACAAGGCTGCTCAGGAGTGAGTGAGTTTAATGGGGAGGAGATATAGAGGGTTGCAGCCTAGCAGCTAAATCCTACGCATAACTACAGTGGTGCCTCGCAAGACGAAAAGAATCCGTTCTGTGATTCTCTTCGTCTAGCGGTTTTTTCGTCTTGCGAAGCAAGCCCATTGAAGGATTAGCGGATTAGTGCTATTAGCGGCTTATCTGCTGATCGGATCAGCTGATAAGCGGCTTAGCGGCTTAGAAAGGGGGGGGAAACCAGCAGGAACTCGCAAGACATTGTCGTCTTGCGAAGCAAGCCCATAGGAAATTCGTCTTGTGAAGCACCTCCAAAACGGAAAACTCTTACGTCTAGTGAGTTTTCCGTCTTGCGAGGCATTCGTCTTGCGGGGCACCACTGTACTCATGTATACATGGGCACAGCAGCAGTTGCCAACGTGGTCCCTGTGGCGATCACACAGGGTCCCCGGACGTTTCACCGTCTATTGATCCCTGTGCCACCACTTTATTTCTCGCTGCCACCACCCAGGTCCTACCTGGGACAGTACTGAGTCCAGTCAGGATTAAATTGGAACATAAACTTCTGTTTATTTATTGCAGTTTAACAAGCGTGTGGTTTCATAAACGGTATCGGTCAATTACAATCACGGGGTGCCTATCCAGACCTATAACTTCCGCTACCTGCTCTCACTCACTAAACCACCTCTCAGATATTTCCTTGTCTTCCTAGCCCCTAACTGTTCCTGACTCAGCTTATTTCGCTACACTAACTCAACCTACCCACAAACTCTATCCCAATTCACTCCCACTCCAACCAACCACCCAACTCCCAAGGAACTCCCCCCTTTGCCCCTCCCAGAGCTGGTTTTATAGTCCCTCCGACTCCACCCCCCTGGGTCCTGATTGGGTAACCTGTTTAACTATTTCACCTCCAGCATTCTCATATGTTAATGTCACAGTCCCCTCCAGATGTTCTTGGATTATAACACCCATCATGACTAACCAAAGGCCTGGCTGGTGGGATTCGGGAGTCCAAAACATCTGGAGGATACAGTGCTGGCTATCCCTGGTGTAGGGCATTGTAGTCTGATCAGTGATTTAGGATCATCAGGTATTCTCAAATGAGTTGGAATTGAACCCAGATTTCCACCAACTCTCATGACATTACCAATGAGCGTTAACACTGGCATAATGCATAGTTAAAATCAGATAAGTTGGCTGTCAACTTTTAATTCACGTATAATTTAGATCTCCACAAGTTAAACTGTTTGAAAAACTGTATTAATTTAGCTGCTTGCTTTTATGTGCCTTTTCTTGTTCACACATGACTGTACCCGGGTGAAACCAACTCCTTTCCCCCATGCTACCACTTTGAACAAAACAATTCTCAGGATAAAACTGTAATGAAAAAGAAAACATGGAGACAGTTTGGTTTTGTTAGCTCATCATTTACACAAGACTTCATAAGCATAATAATCTGTCAATGTTAAACTTCTTTATGAAGAATCTGGGCTGGTGCTATGACAGAATTTGCATCGATCTATAAATAGTCAGGAGACACCTTTACTGCAAACTGGAGAGGGGCAGGATCTTCATCTTTGCCCTGCATTGTTTAACTCTGACCTTTAGTCTTAGAACTGCTTATAGATTAATTTCTCAAGTCATTTAACAGGAGTGATAGTATAGATTTTGCTCCCGATGAAGAGCTCATTGCTCAAAAAGTGCATTGTGGTCACGTTTGCACAATGAGATACTTCATAGCCTGGCTGAGTTCTGTAAACTCAAAATCTGCTTCAGTATTGGTCCTAATAAAAGTATTGTCCGGCACAGCTGTTGATTTTTTAAAATGACCTCTGCTTTTCATATCACATGTGGCTTTTGCTTTCCTCTGGTCTCCTCTGCTCTCCACGCATCCAGTTGCTCACTACAAAGGGTAGGGAATTTTCTCTGTGTAGTCACATCACTTACATTAAAATAAAAAGTTATACAGTGGTACCTCAAGTGGTACCTGAAGCGTCTGTAACCTGAGGTACCACTATACAGGTGATATAGAAATAAAAAGGTGATAATGAGATAAAAAGGTGACACAGTGGACCTATGTACTCGTTGCCCCCATGAAACAATTTAAAATAGCCTCCAGGAGGCAGTCACAAAGTGGGTGTTGACCTTAGCAACAATGCTTGGTCACATCGACATCAAACATTTAAAGCACATTTAAAAGCACATTACTTCTCTCAAAGAATCCTGCGGGCTGTAGTTTGTTAAGGGTGATGAAAACTAGTTCTGTGAGGAGTAAACAAATCTCTCCATGATTTGTTGGAGGGAGCCGTGTGCTTATAAAAATGTGTGTGAAGGAGAGGCTAGTAAGTAAAAAAAAAACATTTCAGCACTGAGCAGGAAGATTGATGATAATCAGAGTTTAAAAGACTAGTCTTAGATAAATCCAAAAACGTAAATTACAGAAATGCGGTACATCCTTAAGGTATCTTCTGTCTCTTAATTATAGCGAGTGACGTTATCAATGCGAGACTGTCGCACACACTTTTTCTCGTGAAGAGATTTGTGCTTTTGGCTTGCACCCTTCATTCACAGCCACATTTAAATGCTTGCATTATTACATCAATAGCCAGTGTGTACAATGTGAGAGACCGCTAGCCGTATATTGGAGCTGCTGAAATAATCGCATGTTGTCTGAAACCTCCTGCAGCTAAGAACTTGCTATCAAAAAGGGGAGAAGAAAGAAAATACTGGCAGGTAGCAAAAATGCCTGGCGTGGCTCCAGTAGGTGTTATATCGTTATCGTCTAGATTGAGGAGGTGGAGGTCTCTGCATTAGAGAAAGCGGGCAGGATTTTATAGTGGATAGAATTTTTTTTTTTAATGGAGGAGCAAATTATCAAATGGACATCTGAGCTGCTCTGTGACCAGGACAGGAGGTGAATGTATGAATAAGCAATTGACTCAAGTAGGCTGGGGAGTGATGAAGGCAGCATGGAAAAGCTAGACTGCAGCCATTAGCAGGGCAGAGGTGATCTGGAAGACGAGGTCGGCTCCGAGATTACAGTTCTCATGGAGGAAATGGAAGGATCACTTTTAACAAAAGATATGGGTGAGCTAATGGCAAATATCCCAGCTACTTTGTGAGGAACTCCTTTGAGTGCTTCTCAGGTGCATAAATATAACCAGAGCCAAAGAGAGGCAAGTTCACTAGAGGAGCAAGGTTGTAAAGCTGTACAGTCGTACCTCGGAAGTCGAATGGAATCCGTTCCGGAAGTCCATTCGACTTCCAAAACGTTCAGAAACCAAAGCGTGGCTTCTGATTGGCTGCAGGAATGTCCTGCAGCCAATCATAAGCTGCGGCAGCCCCATTGGACATTTGGGTTCCAAAGCACATTCACAAACCGGAACAGTCACTTCTGGGTTTGCGGCGTTAGGGAGCAAAAACGTTCAACTTGCAAGGTGTTCGAGATCCAAGGTATTACTGTACTTGCTTACCTGGAAAGCAGTCCCATTGTACTCAGTGGGATTTACCTGTGAGCAAATATGCACAGGGTTGTTCTGTAAGTCAGTGAATTTTAAGGAAGAAAGTTAATGCTGATGGCAATGGGGACTTTAAGGTCCCACCCACATCATCCATTTAAAGTGCAGGCTTTCCTCCAAAAATTGCGGGAAATGTAGTTTAAGTGTGCTATGATTTGTGGCTCCATGGGGAGTAAACTACAGTTCCTAGAGTTGTTTGGGGGCAGCCATGTGCTTTAAATATATCGTGGGGCTTTGTCTTTTGTTTTTATACATCTAAAACTTTTAAAAAATATATGTTTCATTATCTGAGAAAGGGTTGGTTGACCAAAGAAACGGATGCTAACTTTTGTGCAACCATGTAAATTAAGATTCTGAGAGATTTAGTAGACAATTGTAGGGAAAGAAATGCTTCTGGTCTCTAGTTCTGAAAATACTGTATTTTTTGCTCTATAAGACTCACTTTTTCCCTCCTAAAAAGTAAGGGGAAATGTGTGTGCGTCTTATGGAGCGAATGCAGGCTGCGCAGCTATCCCAGAAGCCAGAACAGCAAGAGGGATTGCTGCTTTCACTGCGCAGTGATCCCTCTTGCTGTTCTGGCTTCTGAGATTCAGAATTTTTTTTTTCTTGTTTTCCTCCTCCAAAAACTAGGTGCGTCTTGTGGTCTGGTGCATCTTATAGAGCGAAAAATACGGTAATCAACCTTTGCTCACTTGCTGCTACAGCGATCACGTGTTTTTTCAGTGCAATTCCCAAATTAAGGATGGATTACCTTGTTGACATCAGCAGCAAGACAATTGGCTTAGCTGTCCCATCTGCATGCATGCCTACTTCAATGATCAGATAATCCAGGTAATTGTTCCAACAAACCTTTACCGCATTTAATTACATTGCCAGCAGAGTTCTCATTTCCTAAATGCTGGGGTCTAGAAATTTATAAGAATTGTGATGTCAGGCTCCTAGGTCAGAAAGCCTGTGGCTTGCAAAGGACACCAAGAAATCTCAGCTTTCTTCATCAAATAAAACAAATTATTATACCTAGCCCCCCCCCAAGTATTTTAAGGGGTATCTGAAACAGATGAGCAGTTTTTCAGAAGCTGCCTCTGTTGTAGAAAAAATTTGGGCTTGGCTTTTACAGCCCAACTCTCCATAAAGGGATTCAGTCTGTTATCTGTCAGAGAAAAATGGATGGAGGCAATAACCAGTCAAAGCAAGGCCTATCTTTATTTTCCTGTTGCAACAGAGTCCCCCCATGCCCCTGCTGCAAGGTGAGGACCCAGAACAAAGGTGTGCAAGAACTTTTAAAGGCTGTAGAAATTGCCCCACCCCTTAGCCAAAGACCACCCAAAAGCATCCCACAAGAGTCATGGAAAGAAAAGGTCTACAACAGACATTTGAGAGTGTAGCTTGTCTCCTGTCTGTTAGAATACCTGATATAGTTTGCTGGTTGTCACTGATTTTACACACACTGATCTTGTCACTGTCTAATAGCCATCGGGAGCATTCCTCAGTACCAGGAATAATATTCAAGATGACCACACATTTTGCCCCATAACTTTATTTCATGGTGGAAAAAAGAAAGTTTGGAGTCTGGGGCACATGCCCACAGGCGCCAGGGAAAGCCTTTGTGAGCGCCAGGTTATGTACTGAGCTGAATAGGATCCAAAAGGCAGCAGTCTGATTGGTGCTAGAACAATAGGATTGAGAATGCAGCAGTCTGATTGGTGCTAGAACAATAGGATTGAGAATGCAGCAGTCTGATTGGTCCACAGGAGCCACCCAATCCAGCTCCAGGTGCAAGTGAATCCGCAACCTGATTGGCCTACAGGTGAATCCTGGAATTAGCCAATCACATGGGGCCCATTGTGTAAAAAATGTATATAAAGCAGACATTCTGGGGGAACTTCCATTGCTCCTCACCACTATGAGCTGAATAAAGAGCATGAAATCCACTCTCGACTCCGAGTATATTTCACAACCCCTGCTGTACAGTGTACACATAATTTCCATTTGTTTCTTGATATATAGATCCCCAAGACATCTCAGTCAAGAGTCACCCATACATCCTTCAGACTTTGCATATAAAAATCATTGAATCTTAGTGGGCATTCACCTTGTCACGAATTAGAGCAACCAAAAAGTCTCTTCCTCCACGTGCCTCTGCTGCTGTTCTCCCACTTATCTCTCCTCATTGTTGCTTTTCCTTACCTGTCTCCTCCTCAGCTGATGAGTAAGTGGTTTCAAAGTATGACAGAGACATTCAAGGGTATATTTAAGTAGATTCATAGTAGATGCTGATTGCAATAAGCCATTTTAAATTTAGATCACTTTGGAACTCAAGCGATAGCTTAACAAAGCAGATACTGACCTTGCTGATCTATCTAGCCAGAAGCAGGCAGAGGGTGACTGGCTGCCTTGTTAAAACCACCCAGCTGAGCGGGAAGGCAGACATAACATACAGACTTGGGGCGCAGAGCACTCCAACGAAGTGAGACTTCTTGGGTACATTACCATATGCCATTAGACAGACAGTGGGATGTCACGCTCTGCTTCTTTAAAGAGCAGTCAGGGGGAAGGAAGCATTAAGAGATCCTGACATGTGTCAGGAGGCCCTGACCTCACACTGCGGCTCAGCACGGCAAACGGTATTTGGCTCTTTGGAGAATGGTGATTGTTATGTACTGAGCTGGAGCCTCAGATGAATCCCGGGAATTATCCTGCGGACCTCTTTCTCCAATACAGTGGTACCTTGGGTTACATACGCTTCAGGTTACACACTCTGCTAACCCAGAAATAGTGCTTCAGGTTAAGAACTTTGCTTCAGGATAAGAACAGAAATCGGGCTCCGGCGGCACAGCGGCAGTGGGAGGCCCCATTAGCTAAAGTGGTGCTTCAGGTTAAGAACAGTTTCAGGTTAAGTACAGTGGTGCCTCGCAAGACGAAAAGAATTCGTTCCGCGAGTCTTTTCGTCTTGCGATGTTTTTCATCTTGCGAAGCACGGTCCGTCGCAACTGCGCCTCTTCAAGCGGCTTTTTAAGAAAAGCGCAAGATGTTTTCGTCTTGCGAAGCAAGCCCATAGCGAAATTCGTCTAGTGAAGCAACGCAAAAACGGAAAACCCTTTCGTCTAGCGAGTTTTTTGTCTTGCGAGGCATTCGTTTTGCGGGGCACCACTGTACCGACCTCCGGAACGAATTAAGTACTTAACCTGAGGTACCACTGTACACAGAGGCATCTAAATTCAGGAGGGAATTCTGCTCCTATGCACTCGCCCTTTGCTTGAGAGGGTTTCTCTCTGTACAGTTTCCAGCAGCTTATGAGGGATCAGGAATAGCAGCAAAGGAGGGACTCTTCTAGCATTTCCCCCAGAAGACCCTTAAGAGGTCTCCCAGCTCCACTCTAAAAATGCCTGGAAGAGACTCCAAGGAAGGGGAACTTCCCCCAACACTTTCTTCTTCCTCTTGGATTTTAGTGTTATTGCAGGGCTGTAGAAGGAGCCCTTTTACCACCACCTACTGGCCATCATGTTATTACTTTCCAGTTCAACTTCCTGGCTTTGCGGGAGCTGCCCTATACCTGGTGGGCCTATTGGCCCATCTCACCCAGTAGGGTCTCCTCCGAATGGCAATGGCCCTCTGGGGTCTCAGGCAAGAGGGTCTTTTCCTATCACCTGGCACCTGTCCCTTTTAACTGGAGATGCTAGGGATTCAGTCTCCGACCTTCTGGGTGCAGTGCAAGTGCTCCCCCTCTCTGCTATGGCCCCTTGCATTAAGTACCGTACAGCCACCCTCTCTTCCTCATTCCAGACTTGCCCAGCACTGATTTGTTTACTTACTATTAAAAATATTGCTACAAGTTTGGGGTCAGTCTGCATTATGCCCTGAGTCCCTTCCAATTCTGGGGGTCCTGTTCCCAGCGGGGGTAGGTTGCTGAACTAGTCGGACCAGTGTCTTCGTAAGACTGTGACCTTAGCTGGCCTCTTAAGTGTCCCCATCAGCATCCCAGAGCAAGGGTGCAAGAGCTCCAACTAAGTGACGGTGCCCTCTGGACTAATGGGCGGGCCTTTTCTCCATACACTCCTCACCTAACTACTAGGTAGGAGAACAAAAGCCAGGGAGTGTGGGTTTGCTGAGCTGGAAGCAGGATGGAAGTGTGGGAATGTTCTGGGGTGCAGGAGAGGATATATTGACTAATTATATCCTTATCCAACTTGTGCTAACAAGTTCCCAAAATATCAGCAGAGTTTATAGACATTCCCCTTTAAGTTCGCAACGGTAACGTGTGCACAGGTTCGCTAGAACCTCTATAATAATTACTCTGGTAATTTCCCCTTTGTTCCCTCTTAAAATACAAGACACAACACAATCTTTATAAAAGTATAAAAGAGTTTACTCACGTCCTGTTCACAACATGATCCCAGAAGGTAGACAGGCTTAAAAAGGTTACATATATTTAGAATCTATCTTGTTGCAAGATAGACCTTATCTCCTCTCTTGGCTGAGAGCCAAGAGGGCATCTTTAGATGCTTCCTCATCGAAGGAAAATGGCAGAGAGAGAGAGATGGCTGCCTGCCCTGTGCTTTTGTCATTACCTGCACAGGTGAGGCCACACCCACCTCTGGTCACATGCGGAGGAAGTCCGTCTCCAGGAAGTTTACCTGCTTGCTGGACAGACATCCCTCCCCATGTTCTAACATGTACACTCTAGGAATGTTGTCATTGACTGCTCCTGTGTTTACATCCCACAGGAAGCTGGACACACAGATATATGCTTGTTCCATGTTGGATCCAAAGTTATGACTCATGGAGATGCAACATCTGTCGGGGGGTTAAGGTGGTGAGCCCTTCATCTTATGCTCAGGTTGCAGATATGTGTAAATAAAACCACAAACATGCCACAGACAGAAACTGAACCTGGGTAAAAGCCCGGAACCTTGGAATTCTCTCAGCAGTCAGAGATTGGGGTGTCTGGTAACAATATTTACAGTCTACCCTTCCTAGGTACTGATTGTGGGGGGATAGATGCCATACCAATAAGCGAGGTACTTTACTTTCCATTATCTGTCTTTGAAGAAAAAGAATGGACGCTATAGGCAGTTTGTTTGTTCTGACAACCGGATCCTCGCAATTTTAATGGACTAAAACTCCCATGCCATGCCTTAAACATAGAGCTTGGAGGGGAAAACTGTGTGTGTGTTTGTTTCTGTTTAAATCAGAGACTTTGTGATAGTGTGCACACTCCGAACTTCTGCCAGATGGGTTAACATATCAGATAGGTAGGCCTGTGCCACAGGTGATATTGTCTTGTTTCTTTGGTGATCACACGTAGCCAAGTAAGACTGTCTTTCATGAATATGGTCTTAACAGGTGATATTGTATGTTGGTGTTAATGTTATGTGTTCCTACGAACTCTTGCATGTCGTTCCTCTTTCTCTTTCTTTCTTTTTTTGGACAAGCAATAATGTATTGTGGCACCTTACAGACTAAAAAAATGTACAAGAGCATAATTGTTTTGGGCGTGGTGTAGATAGGGAGGTCCGAAGGAAATTAAATCTATACAGTGCTGACAGGCAATTGCATATCATTAACACCGGTTGTTCACAAGAGCAGTTCACAACAAGCAGAGCTTGCAATGTCCTCTGTTCTTCATTGTTGATACTGTGCACCCTCCCCCCATACAAACCCACTTTGGGTGGGGGGAGATGCTGCCCTAATTATCACCTGCTTATAGCTTCAGACTGGTGCTATAGGAACATGGAACGGGGAGTTGGTTTAGAAGTTAGCAAACCTATTAGTAACCTTTTTTTTCTGTAAATAAATAAAAAACTGGGTTTCCGCAGCCCACTCTTCAAAAATCTTGAAACCCCTTTCATAGTACAGTTCACTCAGCACCTCTAAAATTTAAGAAATGTGGTAATTTAGTGAGTTAGAATTAAAGTAAACAGATTATCTTTTAACACTTAGGCAGTGCCGTGACAGCCCTTTAAGTTCCTGGAGAATAATGGGAGGAGAGCAGGCGGAGGAGCTGTAAACTCCAAAGGCAGAAAAACAGTTCAGTGGTGCCTGGGATAACTTTTGAACAAAAGGAACTGCCCAGCTCCTGCCAGAATGTGCAGTCAAGGAGCTGCAGCAGTGTTATTCCATTAAGAAAATATTGGCTGTCTCCTCCATTGTGCTGAAATCCATTTGCAGACAGGTAGGGAAGGGGTGGGTGGGTGGAAATGTGCATATTTCCCGAAGCTTGATTACCTCCCTGTCAGATTATGCCACATAATTCGTGGTGAAGCATCTATTTTATGCGTCTTCTAGAATGGTGGGATCTCAGCACTCCCCCAAGAACTTGTTAAAAATAAAATCACGGAATAACTTTTTGGGTGCAGGGTGGTTTTCACTGCAGTGCTAAGGACAGAAGAGCATTTTCCTTCCTGTGCCTCACTAGTTATGAGTTCTTTTCTCTCAGTACTTCAGGCTATCATTAATACCAAAGAGAGGAAGAGGCGCGCATGCCTTTTAACCTCTGCCTCTCCTGAGGAAGCAGGAAATGTGGTCAGGCAGATGACACCACTGACCATATCTTCCTTCCAGAAGCAGCTATTAAAATATATTAGCTAGAGACTGTTGTTTGGGTCACAGTGTGCGGATTCAAGGGAAGGGATGTGGGTATTCCAGTGCCTCTACCATAATTTCCTGATCTAGCAGGGCTTTCCCAATGCACTTATATTAAGTCTCTTAAATATGGCTGGCTCCTGAATGCTGCGAACATGATAAGGAGATTGTTGGCCTTGGTAATGGTTGAGCTGGTTTCAATGGCCAGTCGTGGATTTATTTGTTAATCCAGCCAGCCAGCCAACACCAGCACAAACACTGAGTCTCAACTGCCCAGTCTTTAATTGAAAAATTATTATAAGCTCCTCATCTGAGATTGGTGTGACTGTTGAGAATGACTGAGCTGCAAGCTCGGTTGCTGTATGAACGATCATTACTCATGAGGAGAGTAAGTGAGGGTTTTCTGTTTTCTTTCTAGGTTCTGTTTTCAAAATTCCCCACAACCAAAAGCCAAGTGATGAAAGGCCATGTGCAAAAAAAAGAGGGGGAAATTAGCATTGACAGTATATTTATTTTGCAAAATGTTCCGGTCTTTGTCAGACAAAGAAAGATGATGTGCCCAGACTCGTTGAGCTAATGACCATGTTTACCTCTGAGCCATAACAAAGGAATTCTGGTGCAAGCTTTAAGTTCTGCTGGAGATATAGCTGTGATAAATGCTTCATCGGCAGTGACAGAAATGTTATTCTCAGCCACCAGAGCCATAGAGGTGCTGAAAGGAATGGCGTGACCTCAATTACTATCTAGGTGGGGTGACTGATTCCTATCTAGTGGAAGCGGCTGAAGAATAATTTTACATAGAAATTTGATCATGCTCAACCCCAAAGACCTATATTCAGAAAGCTGCAGCTATCTGCTAAAAGCTTAAACATAAGATTAACTGCATCTTCACTGAGGTGAACAGACCTACCTGTGAAGAGCTGTCAAGGGCCAGTAATTAACATTTTAGAAAGGCAAGCAGGTAGAAGAAAGTGGAGGCCTGAGAATTAGGGCTGATCCACAATTCCTCTTGTCCTGCTGTTTTCCCCCAGGGGGGGAAAACTACTCTTTAGTGCTCAATCCCAAACCGCAATTTGGGATTTCCCCGGATTACTGCTTGTTCTGATCTATCACTAAAGAGAGAGTTTTCCTTTGGAAAGGAGTGAGCCGGGGGGAACCACTCGGACCCATGCTGTGGGTCAAGTGGAAAGCTGCTCTGAGCAGCGCAAGCAGAAGTGTGGCTGAGCCCTTAGTTAGTAGATGCACTCTAGTAAACCATATGTTCCCACCCGCACCCCGCTGCCCAGGAATGTATCACGAAAGTCAGTCACACTCATATTTTTGTGTGTATCAGTACCACAGAAATTTCCTGGGCCAATTTCAATTTCCTCTGCCAGGCGCTGCCAACTTTTCGGGTCCATGGGCACATTTGCAAACTAGAGAAACAGTTGTGGGCAACGCTCACTGCAGCCAAGCACCCAGCCTGTTCCGTTGGCTTCAGGGGAAAGCTTGTTTCAAGACTAATTTCAGTGCAGTCTGGGGGTAAAGTAAGAATCCAAAGTCTCCACCCCTTTCCTGAAAGAGTCCGTGGCTCCTTCCCATTTCCCTGCACATCTAGGCACCCACCTTTTGCCAGAATGCAGATTGCAACCCTATGGAAACTTACTTGTGAGCAAGCTCTGCTTGAATGTGACATAATTCCTTTTTCTTTGTAAACATGCGCCGGGTTAGGCTGCTAAACAGTAAACCAGTTTACCTGGAACCAGTGCTTTTTTCTGGGGGTACACAGGGGTGAGCATACCCTTAAACATTTTGTGGATCAAAGTTTCGCCTCATTAAGGGGCAGTATTTCAATATGAGTAGGAAAATGAGAGTACCCCTAAACATTTTTTTAGGGGGGAAAAGCACTGCCTGGAACTAAATTTACTAGGTAGTAGCAAAACAGTAAATTTAGTTCCAGGCAGTGCTTTAGGTAGTACCAAAACAGTAGGGACACGGGTGGTGCTGTGGGTTAAACCACAGAGCCTAGGGCTTGCCAATCAGAAGGTTGGCGGTTCGAATCACCACAACAGGATGAGCTCCCGTTGCTCGGTCTCTGCTCCTGCCAACCTAGCAGTTTGAAAGCACATCAAAGTGCAAGTAGATAAATAGGTACCGCTCCGGCGGGAAGGTAAATGGAATTTCCGTGCACTGCTCTGGTTCGCCAGAAGCGGCTTAGTCATGCTGGCAACATGACCTGGAAGCTGTATGCCGGCTCCCTCGGCCAGTAAAGCGAGATGAGCGCTGCAACCCCAGAGTCGGTCACAACTGGACCTAATGGTCAAGGGTCCCTTTACCTTTACCAAAACAGTGTGAGACAAAGAATCAAAGAACTATAGGGTTGGAAGGGACCCTGAGGATCATCTAGTCCAGTCCCTTGCAATGCAAGAACATGCAGCCATCTTATACGGGGATCAAACCGGCAATCTTGGCATTATCAGCACCACGCTGTGACCAACTGCGCTATCCAGAAGCAAAGAAGCAAAGCTATTCAGGTCTGTCTCCATCTCTGATCAGAGCACAGGGTCCTGTAGAAGAAAGAGAGGAAAAGCAGAGAAAAATGTGTGCAGTGCTAATATAAGCTGGAAATTAATTTTAGATTATGTATGAGATAAGGGTTTTCTGTGTCACCATAAGACTGTCACATATTGCAGTCATAACTCTACTGAGCTTTTTTTTTGCCAGCAACCAATTTTTCTCTTCTCCCCACCCCTCCACCTTTTAAATAGGTGCATTTTAGTTGACTCTAATAAAAGTAACACAATTCTGCTTGTGTTTGTTTTTTCTCACCTGCAAACGGACCTTCCTGGCTATCCTTTCTGTGTGTATGTCTAGTCCTGTCCCAAACTGGCCTTTCTTTGACTCTCCTGTCCAGTTTTATAAAAAAAGCCTAATCTTGCTTCCCATTCTCTGAAAATCCTTCCTAGAAGATAGAAATTGATTTGGCACCTTTGCCATTAGCAGAGCTGTGGCAACAAAAACATTCTGCAATCAGAACCTAGTCAAAACTTCTGCTGCTGGGTCGTTCCCAACTGCATCAGCTCTGCATTGCTGAACAGGATTAAGGAGGGTGGGGAGTAAAGGAGGAGCCTGGTTGTTTAGATGTGCCCCAGAGAGGAGATCAAGTGAAGGAGCTCTCAGACCAAAAAACATCTTTTCTTTTAAACATTTTCACAGCACTCAGCAGCACAATGGGAAAGAACCAATGAGTGTGACTATAAGACATCGGGGGGGGGGTGTGAAACCCCTTTTTTAAAAAATCCAGGAGAAATTTGTATCTGGGCCAACTTATTGTACAGTTTGTGTGCTTTCTGCCTCCAGTGCCTTTTCATCCAGTTTGGCATAACAGAGCTATGATCCAATGCCAAATTCCACTTCCTGGGGGTATGCCATGAAATCAGAACATAATTCAGGGGATAAGACCTGGATAGGCTTACAAAAATGTCAGCTAAAGGCCTGAGAGCTTGGCTAATGCTTCCGGAGCTTGGATTGCTCTCAGGGAGAATGGAAGAGGAGGGAACAGGATGCACAAATGTGACAGCCTTCAGGTAGCATTACATGATGGCCTTGCTAGACCTTGATGTGGATATTCCCTTTGATCATCATAATTTACTTTAGAGTGTCACGCACCAAGCCGAGCCTGGGTCTGGTAAGACATGAATAAAGTCATCCATTTTGAGGAGTGGTGGTTCTTGCAGCTGTATGCAATGTTCCAGATCAGACAGAACATACTATTGGGAAAGCAGAAGATGCCTATATATCTACATTAAAAGTAAAGGGACCCCTCACCATTCGGTCCAGTCGCGAACGACTCTGGGGTTGTGGCACTCATCTCGCTTTATTGACCGAGGGAGCCGGCGTACAGCTTCTGGGTCATGTGGCCAGCATGACCAAGCTGCTTCTGGCGAACCAGAGCAGCGCATGGAAACGCCATTTACCTTCCCGCCGGAGCGGTACCTATTTATCTACTTGCACTTTGACGTGCTTTCAAACTGCTAGGTTGGCAGGAGCAGGGACCGAGCAACGGGAGCTCACCCCGTTGTGGGTATTCGAATCGCCGACCTTCTGATCGGCAAGCCCTAGGCTCTGTGGTTTAACCCACAGTGCCACCCGCGTCCCTACGTTAGGAATACGTGAAGCAAGGCTACAGGATACCTAGAAAATCCAATAAGCAAACAGACTGTTGCAGAGGCAAAGCTATCACAGTTGTGGTAAATCTCAGGCTATCAAACAGTGTTGAATGAACAAGTTAAAGTATCAGGCGGTGCTGTAATAGCAAATAAAGTTTGGACATAGAGTTGATTCCCCAATGCATGTACCCATAGACAACTGGCAGCTGACTCTGTGAACAGTGAAGATCAATGTAAGGAGATATGTAAACTCTGCCTGTAGTGTTAGATCTGTGATCAGAGGTGGATTTAGGGTATCGTGACCGGTTCCCTTGCGCTGGGTGCCAAGCCGAGGCAGGTGCTGCAGGGCGTCACAACTATGACGTAGTACATGCACAGAATGGAAGACGAGAAGCTGGGGCGCCAAATTTTGGCCTCGCACAGGATGCTGCTGAAATTTGAAAGGCCAAAGTCTGCCCCGGCTGTGATGGTTACTTATGACCTGTGAATAGAATGTTTCTCAAACGTGTTGCATCACAGAGTTGGAACATTGTGCTGGACGCATCCTCTGTACCAGGCAGTCCCAAGATAAGTGGCTATGTTGCTCTTTCACACATCACTTTCCAGACGACTGCTTGATGGGTTTGGATGTTCTGTACATCCTCTAAGCTGCACCATTTATACCCCCGCCTTTATTTTGCCAGAATTAGAGGGCATACAGAAGGACTTTTAACTTTTCTTGCTTTTGTGATGGTGGTTTGTTTTCAAAAACACTCTGCAGTCCATTTTGTCTATTGTGTGCTCCCTGTTTGATCAATACTTTCCCCTTTTAAGCTCAGATGCTTTTTTATTTCTTCTGACAATGTGTTTTTTAAATAGCTTCCCCTCTTTAAAAAAAAGAAAAAGAAAAAAGCACCTTGGACATTTCAGTGCTTTTTGGCCCACTGATCTCTCTCTCTCTCTCTCTCTCTCTCTCTGCTTGTGAACTTTATTAAAGATTCAGGATCTACAGAAGCCGTTTCAAGTGTTCCTGAGTGTCTCTGGCCTTGAGGACGCCCTGGGCGTTGCTTCTTACCTCCGGTACATTCTGCTACTGAAAGTATCACATGCCGTGGAGAAATATGACTGCGTATTCTCAACAGACACGTGTAATGAGATATTTTGCCCAGAGACACAGTACGGCATGGGAATATTGCGCTTTGACATTAGTATAAGGGGGGAATTAGTTCTCACACCATAGGCCAGAGAGTAGAATCAAAAACATACAGCTTCATTATAAATAGAGATGGTGGTTTGTATGCAGATTACAGAATGAAAAATGGAGAGTTATGCTAGTGGCATTCGCATCAGACCAGCTACTTAGCTACAGCTGGAGCCGTCTGAGGCAAGAAGAATCACCCAGAAGACATGGACAGCAGACAGACAAGAGGGTCAAGTCAGTAGTGACCGGTGTGATGGGGCAGAGCCAAGGAGCTTTTGCTGCAGCTTTTATGGGAGAGGCTGAGAAAAGCAGCAGGGTTGTGTGGGTGCACTGGCAGGAGTGTGGGATCAGCGTCACCAGCGCACCTACACGGAAATCCAGCTCTGAGGGCCTACTGGTGGTTCCCTCACTGCAAGAAGTGAAGTTACAAGGAAGCAGACAGAGGGTCTTCTCGGTAGTGGCACCCTCCCTGTGGGACACCCATCAGATGTCAAGGAGATAAGTAACTATGCAACCTTTAGAAGACATGTAAAGGCAGCCCTGCATGAGGAATTTTTAAATGTTTGATGTTTTATTAAGCAAAACTAAGATAGCTGGAGTCAAGGTTCTTTGAGCAATTCCCAAGAGACCAGTGAGTCTGAGCAACTTGGTAACAAAAATGTCTGAATACAAATGGCTCTTAATGAGAACGCTTTCCCTTTCGCAAGGATCAAGAAGTGCATATAATGGACTGCTGGAAAGCTTTCAGTACTAAGAAGCTCGATCCACAAATTGACAGGCCAAGGAACTATAAGAGGGGTCTACCACATCCTATGAATACATTGCAATGAATATCAAAGGCTTCTTCCACACAGTAGCCTATTTCTGGGTGTGCTGTTGCTCATGCATGCATCCATACATTGACTGTATCAAAATGCAACCCCACATTATTTCCCCATTTAACCTGGATTTACCGTTTCCACAGAAAATCTGATTAGTGAAAAAGCCCCACTGAAATGTGAAATCTAGATTAAATGAGGGGAGGGTGATAGGGGATGACATTTTGAGGAGGAGATTGTTGTGTAACTTGCAGATATGAGCAGCACCAAGTAAATAATCACCCACCACGTGGAGCTACGTCAAAAGTTAGTGGAAGCTCATAACAGCAAGATGCCAGCAAAGGACCAGAGAGGCCTGACAGTCCATCACATAAGCTTGGACCACCTGGTCCCAGTCACTAATCTGACTGCTGAATTCTCCATTAGCTACAGTTTGCAAACTGCCTTCAGAGGCAGGCCCATGTATGACACATTGCGGTAATCTCACCTAGATGTCACCAGAACACAAGCAACAAAATCTAGTCTATCTCCATCCAGACAGATGGAGTCACAGATGGACTACCATGCCACAGAGGAAACTTGTGCCTCCAATGAAAGTAATTGACCTAGAACGGTGGTTCTCACAGGGTGTGGTGTTTCACACTGGTGTGGCAAGAGAGGTTGGCAAGTGTGAGAAGGGCAATCAAAGAAACATTTAAACATTACAGTGTAGTAGTGTGCTATCAAAAGAATTGTTTTCGTTTGCAGAATATAGATAGATAACTTTTCAAAATCAAGCACTGCTTGGAGTTCTTTTTGTTTTCCAAAGTATTTCTTCTCAATTAAAAAATCAGTGTGGCATAAGCAAATTTTCATTCTGAAAGTCTGCCCCAGTGGGAAAAAAAAGTTTGAGAAGCACTGATCTAGAAGTCTGTCTAAACTGTTCACCTGCTCCTTCAGGGGGCATACTAGACCATGCATAACTGGGTGCGCCCCACCCATCAAGTCTGAGGGAACATACAGTGGTGCCCCGCAAGACGAATGCCTCGCAAGACGGAAAACCCGCTAGACGAAAGGGTTTTCTGTTTTGGAGGTGCTTCGCAAAACAAATTTCCTATGGGCTTGCTTCGTAAGACGAAAATGTCTTGCGAGTTCCTGCGGGGTTCCCCCCCCCTTTTTCCCAAGCCGCTAAGCCGCTTAACAGCTGATCCGCTAAGCCGCTTATCAGCTGATCCCCTAAGCCGCTTAACAGCTGATCCGCTAAGCCGCTTATCAGCTGATCCGCTAAGCCGCTAAACCACTTATCAGCTGATCCGCTAAGCCGCTAATAGCGCTAATCCGCTAAGCCGCTAATGGGCTTGCTTCGCAAGACGAAAAAACTGCAAGACGAAGAGACTCGCGGAACGGATTCTTTTCGTCTTGTGAGGCACCACTGTATCTGGGATTGTCATGATGCACACATGATACACGGAATTCACTAAATTATAGACCATCACAGTAACATCATACTATTAAATATAACTAGTATAGAACATCACCAGTGTTGACCGTTTATTGAACTGCTTTAGAACATAGGAAAATCAATGGGTATATCAGCTGCTAACATAGTGAACCAAAATTTGCCCTCTTTCAGGAAAAGGAAAGGGAAAAGGGAAAACGACATGAAGCCATACTCCCAGCTTTTATTATTACAGCTCTGTTTGGGTTCTGCACAGATCTCGAGTGTACATGACACCCTTTCTGTTAGAAGGGGACAGCTTCATTATGGCAACGTCATTCCCAGCCGCCACATTCAGAAAGAAAAAACAAAAATGGGACAGCTGAAAAGAAATGCTGAGAAAAGATGCAATGTGAAGGGGCCAGAAGCAACCTCGAGTATGTAGATGGGGAGAGCCCAGCAACAATAATCCCTCCTATTTCTTATATTCAGATGCTGAGTGCCATTGCATAAGAAGCCAAATGTGAGGTGGGGGAGAATGCAACGGTTTACAGAACTCAATATTTCAGGGATAGAAGAAAAAAAAGGAAAAAAACCCTAAGGGACAGGAACCCTAAAAACAACTGCCTGAGCTCAGGGACTTAAGAATGCTGACTGTCAGGGGCTACCAATGGGAAGGTAAATGGAAGGGAGTATCCTGGTACATGGCTGGCTGACTGGATGCAGGAACAGTTTGTCGCTGGTCCCATTTTTCCTTTCCAAGAAGGCAAATCAGCTCCCTATAGATGAGGTCTGGGAAGGATTTGCTGACTCCTGTGTCTGACCCTGGTGATCAAACCCCATATTAAATCCATGTTGTAGACTTAAGTGCTTGGCTCTACTTTGTTGTTGGTTTGATAGATACAGGTTTCCATTCAGTCACCGGCCCCACCTTTCCACAATCTGCAAAATATCACGAGGCACAACCCTTTGCAAAGGGAGGAGGATTTAGAAAAGTTGATGAATGTGTTGCCTCTTTCAAGGCTGGATTATTGCAATGTATTGTTTGCCAGAGCCAGCTGCCGTGTTATCTCTAGTATGCAGGAGCTCAAGTTCTTTCAGGCACTCAGTTGTTTCAACCAAATATTCCGTATTTCTAATTTCTGCACTGACTTCCTAATACCTCTTATACTTAACTGTTTTCTGCTCCTTGCCGAAAGAGCTCAGAGTGGCATTTGAGCTTCACAACAGCCTTGTCAGGCAGGTTAGCCTGATAAACGGTGTTTTTGGGGAAAACACCCATTGCTGAGCTGCTGTTTGAACACTGTCACGCTGACTTTGGCTGGGCCACTACATCCTTTATGGCTTTCAGCTTACATATGTGGTTGATATATCAGTGACGGTTCAGAGGTGTTTAGACCTGTTTCACACAGAAATAAAAACAAAAAACTCAAAGAGCACACCAAACTCCATGTTTGCATCTGTTATAACAATAGTTGTCATTCAACCTACATGAGACTTTACAGAGTTTCCATGAGCAAAAAAAATGTGGTTCTGTGAACTTGGCTGGGATTAAATTATGAAAGTCAATACAATTTTATGTAACTAATGTTAAATTTTGGAAAGCATTTATTTTTGCTACTTCATTTCATTTCAATCTCATCTTTCCTCCATGGAGCTCAAGGTGGCATAAATGTAGCTTTCCCCCCCTTTCTATTTTATCCCCACAAACGGAGCCAGCCCTAGGCATTTTGGCTCCTGAAGCGAACCACAAAACACATGTCCTACAGTTAGAGAAGAAGGGGTGAGTGAAGATCTACATCAGGAACAAGAGGGAAATAAAGATCAGAAGGAACCTTCTTTTCTGATGCCCACTTGTCATGGACACGAATCGACCAAATTTGGATATCTAGAGGACTGGCCCCGAAAACGAGAAAAGTGGAAATCTGCCCAAAAACCTGCTCCGACCATAATGCCTTAAAAATGGAATTGAGACTTTTCCCAACTGGATCCTTCAGATGGAGAATGAATGACACCTTGCTAAGAGATCAAGAGATCGTTAAGAAGGCCCAAAAAACGCTAAAGGACTACTTTGAAATAAATTTGAACACTACGGTGGAGAAAAGAATAATCTGGGACGCAAGCAAAGCTGTAATGAGAGGGTTTCTGATACAACAGAATACAATAAAGAAAAAATTTTGGAATGGAAAAAAGGAAAAAATTCTAGAGAAAATAAGTGAAGGAGAGAAAAAGCTGAGAACTAATCCGAAGTCAAAAGAGGTGCTAAGAGAGATCAAATTCCATCAAGCACAATATTCGAAATTGATTAATCAAGAGATTGAGTGGAAAATTAAACAAATGAAGCAGAGATCGTTTGAATCAGCAAATAAATGTGGAAAGTTGTTAGCTTGGCAATTGAAAAAAAGACAAAAGCTAAACACAGTCATAAACCTGGAGATTCAAGGAAAAATAGTTCAGAAACCAGAAGAAATAAGAAAGTGCTTCCACAGATACTTCAAGGAACTTTATGCACAGGGGCCTCAGAAAGAATCGGAAATAGACCAATTCTTGAGGACAAATAGACTATCTAAAATAAGTCAAGATAAAAGATCAATTCTCAACAGTAAAATAACTCAACAGGAAATTGAAGGTGCCATCCAAAATATGCAACTTGGCAAATCTCCAGGCCCAGATGGTCTCACCTCCAAATATTATAAGACTCTGAAGGATTGTTTGATACAACCGTTGTTGGAGGTTTGCAACCAGATTATGGAGGGGAGAAGGGCACCGGAAACGTGGAAAGAAGCATTCATCACATTGATTCCCAAGTCAGAGAAGGAAAAGACTCAGCTTAAGAACTACCGTCCCATCTCACTCCTGAATGTGGATTACAAAATATTTGCAGACATTTTAGCAAGTAGACTTAAAAACGTTTTAAACGAAGTAATTCACAAGGACCAAGCAGGCTTTCTCCCTGGTAGACACATGTCTGATAACTCCAGGAATATTATTGATATATTGGAGCTGTTGCGAATTAGAAACACAAGGGCTGCTTTAATCTTTATTGATGCGGAGAAAGCATTTGACAACATTTCTTGGATGTTTATGAAGAAAAACCTGAAGGGGATGGGAGTGGGACGGGGGTTTGAAAATGGACTAGAAGCAATTTATTCAGAGCAAAAAGCCAAGTTGATAGTGAACAATGTGGTGTCGGATGAACTTCTAATTGAAAAAGGGACACGACAGGGGTGCCCTTTATCCCCTCTGCTATTTATTTCTGTTCTGGAGGTATTGCTGAATATGATTAGGGAGGACCAGTTGGTGCAAGGTATAGAGGTCGGAGCGAAACAATACAAACTGAAAGCCTTTGCAGATGACCTAGTCTTGACAGTACAGGAGCCAGTATCTAGCACAAAAAGAGTTTTGGAACTTATTTTGGAGTTTGGTCGGGTGGCGGGATTCAAGTTAAACAAACAAAAAACTAAGGTTTTGGTCAAAAATTTGACACCTACAGAGATAGAGGGGTATCAGAAAGAGACAGAGCTAAGTGTGGTTAAAAAAGTGAAATACCTGGGGGTATACTTGTCCACCAAAAATTTAAACCTTTTCAAAGATAACTATGAAAAATGTTGGTTGGAAATTAAAAAAGACTTGGATATCTGGTCAAGATTGAAACTTACCTTGTCAGGCCGAATCGCAGCTATAAAGATGTGTGTTTTGCCAAAAATGCTATTCTTATTTCAAACCCTTCAGGTCGTGGACAGAATGGAATGTTTTGGAAAATGGCAGAAGGATATTTCTAAGTTTGTCTGGCAGGGCAAAAAGCCCCGAATAAAATTTAAAATATTAACCGACTCAAAAGAAAGAGGGGGGTTTGCCCTGCCGGACTTAAGGTTGTACTATGAAGCTGCAGCCTTCTGCTGGTTGAAGGATTGGTTCCTGTTGGAAAACACCGATGTCCTAGATCTGGAGGGGTTTGATAATGTGTATGGTTGGCATGCATACTTGTGGTATGACAAGGCGAAGGTTCATAAATTGTTCAAAAACCATATTGTCAGAAAATCAATTTTTGCCGTTTGGATGAAGTATAAGGATTTATTAGAAAACAAGACCCCGAGGTGGTTATCACCTGTGGAAGCCAAGATTTCTAAAAAAAAGCCCAATATGGAGGCCTATTGGCCAAAATATTGGGAACTGATTGAAAGAGTTGGAGACAATTGGAAGCTCCAAAGCCAGGACAAATTAAAAGGTAAGGTGCGAGATTGGTTACATTATGCTCAAATTCAAGAGGTATTCAAAATGGACAAAAAAGTGGGTTTCCAGTTGGAGAAATCGAAACTGGAGACGGAGTTATTAGAACCAAAGACTAAGGTACTTTCGAGGATGTATGACTTGCTGCTTAAATGGAACACACAGGATGAGACAGTTAAATCTGCTATGATAAAATGGGCACAGGATGTAGGACACAACATTATGTCTGAGGACTGGGAAAGGTTATGGAACACCGGTATGAAATTCACGGCATGTAGTGCCTTGAAAGAGAACATTATGAAAATGGTATACCGGTGGTACATGACCCCAGTCAAGTTGGCTAAAATATACCATCTTTCTGATAATAAGTGTTGGAAATGCAAGGAGGCAGAAGGGACATTCTTTCACCTCTGGTGGACCTGCCCGAAAGTAAAGGCCTTTTGGGAAATGATACATAATGAGTTGAAAAAGGTATTCAGATATACCTTTTCTAAGAAACCAGAGGCCTTTCTTCTGGGCATGGTGGACCGGAAGGTGCCAAAGAAGGACAGAACCTTGTTTATGTATGCAACCACAGCAGCTAGGATTCTTATCGCAAAGTTCTGGAAGACACCAGATTTACCCACACTGGAGGACTGGCAGACGCAGCTGATGGACTACATGGAGTTGGCAGAAATGACCGGCAGAATTCGAGATCTGAGCGAAGAAACAATGGAGGAGGACTGGAAAAAATTTAAGGACTATTTGCAAAAACATTATAAGTTGTTTGAGTGTTAAGATCGTGCACGATTAAGAAACGTTATGCTTCTGCAATTTATTTTAAGTAAATGATAAAGTAAGTATTGATGGAAAAAAAATGAGACAAACTAGAAACAAAATATTATGTTTATTAAGAGTGCTAAAATTAAATTACAAACTTTTGAAATTGGTAACATAATAAATACAAAGGTATAATAAGTTGGGAAATAAGATAATAAATTGCTGAATTGGTTAGAATGATGAACGCAATGCTGAGAGGATGCGAGGAGGTCCAAAAAGATGTCGAAAAAATTTTATAATGATCTTTTCTTTTTTCTATGTTTTTCTTTATATATATGGAAAATGTTTCTTGTATATTGTTGTCCGAACAAATTTGTTCACCTATGGAAAGAAACGCAATAAAAAATTTTTATAAAAAAAAAAAGAGGGAAATAAAGATCTACATTGGGAACAAGGGTGGAAAAGTCCAGCAGCATCTCCTGTTTGCAGACAGTCCTCCGCAAAGGTGGTTTGGGAGGAGGGCTGGCGAGGAAGCGGCAGATCCAGTCTCCAAGGAGTGCCCCATAGTCAGTGCTGCCGTCATTGCAGCAACAATAGCAGACAAGGCATTCCTTGGAGGTTGACTCTGCTGCCACTATGGATTCTGTTGCCTGAGGCGGTCATCTCCCCTTGCCTCATGGGTGGGCCAGCCCTGCTCACAACCATTGAGTAAGATGAGTTAGCCTGCCCCAATTGGTGACTGGCCTATGTAATCCATTGAGCTTCACAGCTGAGTGGGGATTTGAATCTGGCCTCCCAGGTCCTAGTCCAACACTCTCACAATTACACCTCATTGACTCTTTATGTTCACAACCTAGATCTGGTTTCAGTCAGTGTGAGTTAGGAGTAGAAGGAGTCTTTGTGAGAACCAGGCTGGCTAGAGGCAGTCTTATGTTTGTTCTAACGAAACCAGTTTAAGTTTAAACGCAGCTTTCAGTTCCATCTGTTCAAGCGAAGCAGAAGATAACAGTTCAGTTTGCATGTGGCGCTGTGTGACTAAACATTTGAACTCATCTGGCCTGCTGTGGGAGCTGCTCACGTCAAAATATAGTCCTCTCCTGAAGTCAGCAAGAACAATTCACATAACACTTTCCTCCATTCCTGGGTGTCAAAGATCCATGCCTGTGAATTTCCTTTGTCTGTTGCCACTGATTGGCTCCTGCCCACCTGCAAAACAAATGGGATGGCCCTGTATAGCTCTTTGACTTATCCACAGATAATGCCTAACCCGAGTTTCCTGTTCCTAAACAGAATGGACCAACGGTAGGCTAAGGTCACACAAACGCATAGGTGCCGACTCCATGGGGCTTGAGGGGGCCCGAGCCCCCTCAAAAATTCATTTGGGGGGGCTCCGCCCCCCCCAATAATCTCCGGCGCCCCTCCAGCAGAGCGCCATCGCCGCCCCTCCCCCAGCCCAAAATGCACAGGGTCGGGCTGCATGCCTCCTGCTCTCCCTCCCGAGCAAAAGCTCCACCCACTTTATTTGCATATTCATGAGCTTATTTATTATTCATGAGCTTTCCCGGGCCCCCCCAATATTTTTTATAAGTCCGCGTCCCTGCACAAACGCCAAGCTTTTCTGCCTTTCCTGACAGAATAAATAAGTTGTGCAGATTGACAACTTTCTCTTTGGCAAAGTTGATCCCAAAGAAAAGCTGTTATTTGCCTTTCTTTCAGGGCCACCCCACTTGTAATTTCTGACCCCCTCCAACCTCTCCACACACAAAAACTAACAGGATAACTTCAAACTACAAAGCAAAATGCTTTTCAATTATTAATTTGCTGCTGTGGGAATCCTTGCAACTACCTGGAAACGCTGGGAAGGTAATGGGCTCTCCATCAGCCGTGACTCAGAAGTGCTTGCAAGCTGCAGATGAAGAAAGATTGAAGAATGTGCATGCTGGCTGGAGTTTGTGCAACCACAGGGAAATCTGAAGATCTCCCATGTTGAAAATTAAATCTGGAGAAGCCTTTTTTTATAGTCAGATCCAAGAATGAGCAAAACAAAAAAACAAAATGCCATTTACAATTTTGGTAGCGGAGGCAGAGAGATGACATTGGTGGAAAGCAAACGGCGACAGGCTGCCTGTGGGACCAATTCCCCAGGTTCACACGGAAACCTTATTTAGAAACAATCTTCAACAATGGGAGGAAAGCGCTGCCCCAGAAGGCTGTGCCCAGTGCAGTATTCAAAGGTGAGCAAATTTCCCCAGGGGTTTTGAGAAGGATTCCATTATTAGAAACCCATAGTAAAATGCCCGAGTACCACTTACAGCATTTGAAGCTGTCTTGATCTCTTCCTGCTGAGCACATCTTTTGGATACAAAAAACGAGACCTCCAGAGAGGTTTCCAGTGGAGGGGGTAGAGTGTCTGATATCGAGCCAGTGCATTGGGAGGGAAAGAGGCATGTCTCAACATCATGCCAATTGAGTCTTGGAACCCACAAGGGGAAAGGATGCAAAAATAAACAAACAAAACCCCACTTTTGAATTTAGATGGAGGTACTGGGTAAGTAGCAACAGAAGAAGCCTAATGAAAACATACCCATTATTAAAACAAAGCCATTATTTGCACTCTCTGGCAGCAATCCAGTACGGTGGTACCTTGGATTAAGAACTTAATTTGTTCTGGAGGTCTGTTCTTAACCTGAAACTGTTCTTAACCTGAGGTACCACTTCAGCTAATAGGGCCTCCCGCTGCCACTGCGCCGCTGGCACATGATTTCTGTTCTCATCCTGAAGTAAAGTTCTTAACCCGAGGTACTATTTCTGGGTTAGTGGAGTCTGTAACCTGAAGTGTCTGTAACCCGAGGTACCACTGTAATGTGCACATCAGGCCCACAAGCACAGCAGAACTATTTGGGTTGCTTTTTCTCTCCCAACAGTTACAACTGTTAAATCTCCCAGCTGCCTTTAACACTTTCTCTATGAGCAAGCAAAGAGAGGGGATACGGCCCAATAAATCCTGATGTGCATGCACTACATTTATGTGTGTGCGAGTGCACGGAGAGCAGTGTGCTCAGTTGGGGTCTATTTACACATGTGAGTCACACTTCCTTTCTCAGGTTTGCAACACAGGTGTCTCTTGCCCAATTTCTCTTACCACCTGATTATTGTACTTTGTTTCACCTGAACGTGTGAAGAACCTTCCTTTGAACTCCTTCCACTGTGTGCATTTATTATCTCCCCCCCCCCCCTTAGCCAAAAAGGCTCTCTGGGCAGATCACATAAGGCTGAAAATCCAAATTCTAAAAGGCTCAAAACACCAACGGAAAGAGGACGGGAGAGGAAAGAGGAAAATGAGCAAAGCCAGGCACCAGTTCTTAAAAGAGGTCAAGATGATATGATAATTCTGCCTGTGGTGATATGTGTGATGAGCCATTTATGAAACGGTCATCAAATGATGAACATGCACATGGAAATCAAACTCTGGTCTTAGCATTATGTTTTAAATTGGCTCCACTGAAAGGTATTTTGGTATTTTATGAAAGCGTTATTTGTGGTGCCTGACGTGGCTGGCGCTGTGGGTTAAACCACAGAGCCTAGGACTTGCCGATCAGCAGGTCGGTGGTTCAAATCCCCGCCACGGAGGGAGCTCCCATTGCTCTGTCCCTGCTCCTGCCAACCTAGCAGTTCAAAAGCACATCAAAGTGCAAGTAGATAAATAGGTACCACTCCGGTGGGAAGGCAAACGGCATTTCCGTACGCTGCTCTGGTTCGCCAGAAGTGGCTTAGTCATGCTGGCCACATGATCCGGAAGCTGTACGCCAGCTCCCTCGGCCAATAAAGCAAGATGAGCGCCGCAGCCCTAGAGTCGGCCACGACTGGACCTAACGGTCAGGGGTTCCTTTACCTTTATTTGTGGTGCCTAATCTGTGGCGTCTCCTTCCCACGTGGGGGGCTGCATTATACCAGTTCCGACAATTTATCCATCTAGCTTAGTATTTTCTGCTCAGACTGGCAATAGCTTTCCAGAGTCCCCAACGGTGGTCTTTCACCTACCTGAAGTCCCCTTTAACTAGAAATGAAAGGGCTTGTGTGGGATCTGAACATGGGACCTTTTGCACCCTAAGAATCATAATCCTAGATCAGGATGAAAGGAACCTGTGGTTCTCTGGGTGTCATCGGACTCCAACTCATCTGGCATAGAAAATGGCCAGGGATGGTCCAGCAATATTGGCGGGGCCATGGGTCTCTCATCCATGCCCTAAACCACCAAGCCAGACAACCCTCACTGTTTCCCCCCTTCTTGTTGAAAATCTTTTCTACACAAACAGACCTTTATTTAATGAAGCATGTTTCTGACCTCAGTTAAATTTTATATGATGTTTCACATTGTTTTCTTATTAAATTGCAACTGTATGTGTTGTAAGCTGTCCTGAGTGATAGGGTTACGCTATAAGGATGGAATATAGATATAATAATAGCAATGCCATCAGTGAGTGAGAAACATTGGCTAGGCTGAAATTTAGCAGGCTAATCTTATCTATAATTTAGGGTTTAGCAAGAGCATCACAATGTGATGTAGCATCTTAAAGACAGGAACACATTTATTATGCCATAAAGCTTTTGTAGACTACAGTTCCTTTCATCAGATGCAGAAATGGCTATCCTCAGTTGCCAGGATTATATGGGCATAAAGAAAAGGGGGGGGGGATTCTAAACACCTGGGTCAAATAGCAATGGAGCACTTTAAAAGATATGGGAACTAGATATTGGCACATAAAGTCTTCTCAAGGACTTAAGTAAAATTTGGGAATTGTGACCCTTAAAATTTGTTTCCAGTTTTCTGAGAGAAGACTCTTTAAAATTATTATACAGATGGTATCACTCTCCTTTGCAAATGTAAAAAATGTTTTCTTCTATATCGCCTAATTATTGGAGGGGTAGCAATAAACTTGGTACATATTATCATTTACAATGGGAATGTCAGTTGGTGCAAGATGTTTGGAATTTAATTTTGACAGAATTGATAAATATTATTAAGGAAACAATTGCTTGTTGCCCAAAATTAATGCAGTGAAATTTGTGAACAGTACCTCCAAAGGAAAAAAAGACTTCCTCGTTTGATTACATGCAAAATTATATTCAAACAGAGCCCGCTGCAGAGAAATCCCAGATGTGTCAAAGAGATTGCACATGTTCTGCCATACAGGCTAATAACCCACCAGTGGCACATTGCATTATTTATAATTTTGGTTTATTGGATGCATATTAAAGGATGAATAGAATTACATACAGATTATATCATGGGATCTAGATAAGGTTTGTGTTTTATGAATCCTCTGTTTGAATAGGTGAGGTGAAGAAAAGCTGGGTTCTGGTTTTTCACACCCTTGGTTTGCAGTGCAACCACTCCAATATGTCATCGGGTTCACTCCTTATTTATGTCACTGGAAATAAATTTAAAAAATTCCTTCCAACACATACAAATTGGAACAGAATAGGGTCAGTTCCACATCCTACTTTGTGTTCAAGGGTGAAGAACTAATCTAGGCTAATCTAATGTGCTTTTCCTTGTCAAGTATGTATTACTAATGAATAATGTAGAAAATTTACTCACCACTTTGAAAGTTTCTATAGCGTTTCTCTGGGTAAAAAGTATCATTCCTTTAGTGTCAGGGTTTTCTTCACACTTTAGGACACTGCTATCATGATGTTACTGAAGAACATTTGGTACTTAATATATCTATTGGTGGGAACGTGGGTGGCTAGGACTTGCCGATCAGAAGGTCAGCGGTTCAAATCCCCACAACAGGGTGAGCTCCCGTTGCTCGGTCAAAGCTCTTGCCAACCTAGCAGTTTGAAAGCACATCAAAGTGCAAGTAGATAAATAGGTACCACTCCGGCGGGAAGGTAAACAACGTTTCCGTGCCCTGCTCTGGTTCACCAGAAGCGGCTTAGTTATGCTGGCCACATGATCCAGAAGCTGTACGCCGGCTCCCTCGGCCAGTAAAGCAAGATGAGCGCTGCAACCCCAGAGTCGTCCGTGACTGGAACTAATGGTCAGGGGTCCCTTTACCCTTTACCTATATCTATTGGTATTGATGAACTGTTTCTTTACTAACATAAATCGGTATTCAGGGTGCTAGGGGAGGGGTAGTACCTTTGGTGGGGGACATGATGTGCTCCTTTTGGGGTAGTTTGTCCATCTTTGGCCCCTACCCTGCACTCAGCTCTCACCTATAGCTCCTAGAAGCTGTCAGCATGCGACAGTGGCCACACCCTGGGAATGGCTTCAACTGGCCAGCTAAACCAGGTGAGGGTAGTTACTGGGTCTCAAACTCTCAGTGACTTAGGAACGTCCCCTGCATGCGAAGACAGGCTCTGTTAGATTGAGCAGACGAGACCAATAGTGGGTTCAACAGCAAAGAAGGCGGTTTCTGCACATGCTCTGGAGGAAAATGAGGGGCAGATGGGGCTCATCAACCTGGGAAGGTAACCCATATAGGAGAAGGAAAACTCTGATCCTAAACCTCCACTGCCTTGCAGGAAATATTGGGGATTATCAGTGGGGGGTTGTTTTTTTGCTTGGGGTACACAAGGGTACACTGTTACCAGCACCTTTTATTTTATTTTTCAAAAGTTAAAAGTGTGGCACTTACTCTGACAACTTCATGGTGAGTACTGGCACATTCCCCCCCCTAAAAAAACTATTAAGTTACTTGATAGTGTGTACAATATGCAATAATAATAATAATAATAATAATAATAATAATAATAATAATAATAATAATTTTATTTATATCCCGCCCTCCCCAGCCGGGCTCAGGGCAGCTAACAACAATAAAATAGTGCAACATTCTAAAAACATTTCATTATAAAAATTAATTAAAATCAAATTGATGGCAACCATTAAGCTAAAGTTCTGTGAAGATTGCCAAAGGAGGGAGTCAGGCTGTGCCCTGGCCAAAGGCTTGGTGGAACAGCTCTGTCTTGCAGGCCCTGCGGAAAGATGTCAAGTCCGGCAGGGCCCTAGTCTCTTGTGACAGAGCGTTCCACCAGATTGAAGCCGCAGCCGAGAAAGCCCTGGCTCTAGTTGAGGCCAGCCTAACCTCTCTGTGGCCTGGGACCTCCAAGATGTTTTTATTTGAAGACCGTAAGTTCCTCTGTGGGGCATACCAGGAGAGGCGGTCCCGTAGGTACGAGGGTCCTAGGCCGTATTATGTACATATGTACATAATATGTACATATTAAAGGGAAGTGACTGTAGATATCTTAGGAATACTCAGTGTGATGGTCTGGGATTCGGACTCGGATGCTGAACCTGAGGGATCCCAGCCTGCACAGGATTCCCCGCCTCCAGAACCACCTGAGCTGGGGCTGGGGCATGAGCCTGAAGGGTCCTCACCTGTGCTGGGTCCTCAGGTGCAGGCATCAGCTGAGCCTGCTCTGGCTCCTGAGGTGATGGAGGACCCATTGCCTGCACTCTCAGCCCCGTCAGTGGAAGCTGGGGTTGCCTCTGGGTCCGGTAACCCTCCAGCCTCTCCTGAGCTACAGAGGCTCAGGGCAGAGAGGTGGAGGGAACTAAGTTCCCGCAGGAGGAGTGCTCGTCTCCAGGCCAGGAGAGGTGAGTCACCAGAGGATTGGGGCCGCCCTATGCCTTGGGGGAGATAAAAGCCGGCCAGCCCCGGTCCCAAGTTGCGGGAACAACATTGTTGGTAGCCTGTTCCTGCCTGCACCCTGTCCTGCTTTTCTGTCAGAGCTCCTGACTCGCCCTGGCTCCCTGCTTGCATGCCTGTCCCTGACTTCACCCGACTCCCTGCCCTGCACCCTGATTCAGCTACTACGGACTGCCTCCACATTGCACCTTTGACCCCGGACCAGACTTGGACCTCGCCTCTTGGGTAACCCACGGGACCAGCGCACTCGGACATTGTACATTGAGCAGGTGGTTTTTCATCAATAATGGGGGCAAGAGATTAACTGGTAAGAAAGGCCCCCACCAGGGGTGCAGGTGAGATGGGGTGTGTGTGCAAAATCAGCTAAAAATATGTCCATAAATATGTCTATAAATAAGACTTGTCCTTGGCGCAGTCTAGACGGTCCTGACAGGAGCTCAAGATCACCTAGCTACGGCTCTGCCCCTGATAACTGGGGGGACGGGACGTGTCTGGTGCAGTGAGATGCCCTTCAGAACCCGAAGAAGCGGACCCCTTCTTCCTCCAAGGATTACAGAGAGAAAGGGAAGCAAAGAGAACAAAAGAGCAAAGATTTTATATCTGGAGCTAGTTAAAACTGGGAATACACCTTTCAGAGGGCTGCAAAAATTCCTAGCAGGGGATTTGCTATTTGATATAGGAATGCCTGTTTGCTTCCATTATGCTCTGGTTGTAATTGGTTTGGTTTTTGAGTTTATTGTGACAGTTGCATAAATAAAAGCTGTTAAGGCAATTGTATATACCTAATTTTTATTTTTATTTAAAAAAACCCAAGTCTAGCTATAAAAAGCAGTTTAAAACAAGAACAGCAAAATCATAAAATCAATTTAAATCCAAGAGCGATGCCAACTGGGATATAGATCTT
The DNA here is from genome assembly GCF_964188305.1 of Podarcis bocagei. Lineage (NCBI taxonomy): Eukaryota > Metazoa > Chordata > Lepidosauria > Squamata > Lacertidae > Podarcis > Podarcis bocagei. The sequence goes on from NC_138135.1 coordinate 71,792,960, forward strand.
AGAAGCTTTAGCATGAAGGAAATATTAGAGATTGACTGTCTTGTGCTCTTTTATCCAAAGGAAATTAAACCCTGTAGTATTAGCCCTGCAAATTTCCACTTGGTAGAATGGGGAAGTATATAACACTATAATGACAGCATATGGCATTATAAATGCAGTGAAAGTCTTACTTTTATTAGTTCAGCTCTCCAAATGTCACACTCCCATTAAGCATTGTCAGCCTGATCTAACACCTTACTACACATTCCCAACTACAATGTACGGTACAGTGGTACCTCGGGTTAAGTACTTAATTCGTTCCGGAGGTCCGTACTTAACCTGAAACTGTTCTTAACCTGAAGCACCACTTTAGCTAACGGGGCCTCCTGCTGACGCCGCGCTGCCGGAGCACGATTTCTGTTCTCATCCTGAAGCAAAGTTCTTAACCTGAAGCACTATTTCTGGATTAGCGGAGTCTGTAACCTGAAGCATATGTAATAATAATAATAATAATAATAATAATAATTTATTATTTATACCCCGCCCATCTGGCTGAGTTTCCCCAGCCACTCTGGGCGGCTCCCAATCAGTGTTAAAAACAGTACAGCGTTACCTGAGGTACCACTGTATTTGCTACCACAAAGCAAGGAATATTTTACTGGATCGGTCATTGTCCTACACACTTCCCTTCCCTGCCTTTATAACTATCCATGCTTTGGATAAAAGACACTGAGTCCACAACATTTTACAAAGATGCTGGAGAGAACGTTTCTGAAACTTTTTATTTTTATTTTTTATAAATCCTGTGATTGATCTTGTCTTCCTGTTGACAAGTAAGGACAATTTTGCAGGAAGCAGTATTAGATTTTTGCAGTTTGAACGCTCGTAAATCCTCCTATGTGTTAATGTGCATCCATATCAAGCTGTCAACTTAATTCACCAAATGTCAAAAGAAATGCCTCTCTTCAAAGGCAAAATAATTCATGAAGAAAACATGATTTAACGTAGCATTTTTTAGGAAAGGCAACCTTGATTTTATAAAGCACGAGGTAGTAAAGCATTCCAACTACATGTATATTAAGCTACTGCTTCATCACTTGTTTCTTAGAAAGATAAACTAGATTTAGTCATGGGCAGAAAATGTATTCTTGCTGTAATCTGAGCCTGAACAAGGGTCCTGTGTTATGGAGATTGTATGTTTCATAGGCATGCTTTGAAATCTTGGCTCAGCTCTGACTTTTCTGGGTTGCTTTGGGCTAGTCATGATCTCACTCTTAATTCTCAGTCTGCAAAATAGGATTTATCACCTGATCATCAGGGCTTGCATGGATCCATGTGCGCTTTGCAACCCCTGACAACTAGCTGGTGGTTGGTACATCAAAGTGCTGTACACCGGCCTCGGCACAAGCTGATCAGCAGCACCTGCAAACGACCTTTGCCCCAGCCACCAGGTGTAGGCCAGGTGGGTTTAGCTTGGCCAAAATGCCCTTGCAGGAGAAATTAGGAGACGCACAAGCTGGAGGTTACCCACCACGGATTAAGTCAAAGAAATGTCACCCACCTTTTCCGGTCCTTTGCTCATATGGTCCAGATAAGTTGGTCCCCACTGTACCTTGCCTTGCACTGCTGTAAGTCCATCATTATCCTATGTTCCATCAACATCAGCACATTGCAGCTGCAACATCAAGAAGAACTTCTGATGCAGCAACTGTGATACAGCCACTCTGCAACTCTTCTGCCAACCTGGTGCCATAGAGAATGCGCCAGGAATCATGGAGCACTGTCCCTTCGGAATTGCCAACCATGCCCTGCACCTTTCTACCTGCCCCCCTGCCCATCGACTGTAAGAGCTGTATGAATGAGGAACAGGTGCCTTCCACTCTTCCCATAGGTCAGACATTTTCAATCTTTGAGTCCACGGCTCCCTTGACCAACTACATTCTTTCTGCATCACCCCTGTGGGGCTCAGGAGCCCAGTTATGTCACTCCTTGCCTGCAGAGCTGGCAGCCTCTCACCTTTTTTCGAACACCCTTCCTTGTGAAGTGCTTCCTCAGCCTCCTCTCCTCTACCCTCTCCTTGGGAGTCCTCCAGGCAGCCCCTGCTGTTGTTCCTGGTCTCTGAGCTGCCCCCACCCCACCCCAAAGAGAGGTGCCTCCCAGAGGCATCTTTTGCCTGCTGCAATAAGCAGCTGTGCAAGCCTTTGGGAGGCAGAGATACAAGAGGGCATCAGAGGAGGGAAGGAAGGAAAGAGGGACAGAGGCCAGTGTTGCCCGCAGCACCCCGGACCACCAGTCAAGGCACCCCACTGCCATAGGTCAATTCTGAGCTGGGCTTGACAAACTTCGCTTAAGAAGAAGAGGAAGAAAAAGAATTGCTATAGATTTAGGGGATTGGTTTGGATCAGGGTTTCCCAAACTTGGGTCTCCAGCTGTTTTTGAACTACAACTCCCATCATCCCAAGCTAGCAGGACCAGTGGGTTGGGATTAGGGAAACTGTAGTCCAAAAACAGTGGGAGACCCAAGTTTGGGAAACATTGGTTTGGATGATTCCTAGTGTGATTTCGTATCTACCAGATGGAGGCCTGTAAGAGAAGGAACAGCTGAACTGATCAAACCAGTTTCTTAGTTAAGCCGGTCCAGTTACGTACCTCCCATCTGTATGACTGAAGAGGTTGCTGAGTGATGATGCTCCCTAGGAGCGGGGTAGGCATTTCCACACCTTAAACAGGCTGGAGGAAATATCATATTGTAAGCAGAGAGAACAATAGCCAAGGTAGTCTGTGGGAGAGTTTGGGCTGGATGCTGAATAGACACTCTGTGTGCTGAATTCAAAGCCATGGCTTTGGGGACACAAACATCCCAGCAACCTAATGGGGAAGCATAATCTGCTGGAGTGTTAATGCTATAAGCCCTCACATCCTGTGCTCAGGTTGTATATACAGTGGTACCTCAGGTTACAGACGCTTCAGGTTACAGACATTTCAGGTTACAGACTCCGCTAACCCAGAAAAGAGTACCTCGGGTTAAGAACTCTGCTTCAGGATAAGAACAGAAATTGTGTAGTGGTGGCAGCGCAGCGGCAGCAGGAGGCCCCATTAGCTAAAGTGGTACCTCACGTTAAGAACAGTTTCAGGTTAAGAACGGACCTCCGAAATGAATTAAGTTCTTAACCCAAGGTACCACTGTATGTGTAAATAAAACCATATATTCTAAACCAGGGGGTCACCAACCAGCCAGTGTTGGTCGTGCCAGTCACAAAATAGCTGCTATTGGGGGGTGGGGGGTGGCATGACACAAAATGGATGCAATGTAAATGGAAAGATACAAGTTGAGATCCTACTCCAGGGAAATGCTGCCACCCGCATCACCATTGCTGCCGCCGCCACTCTCTGTTCTAGAGACTTCATTGATTAGGTCCAATTATTCATTTGTGAAATTTCTATAAAGTTCAATGGGAATTACGTAGAGTCATTCAAGAACAAAGGCTAATGCTCCACCAGTGCTGCTCATCAGAGCTTGACAGGGGGTTGATTCTGGAAAATGCTGATCACTTCACTCTTGATCTTGCAAAGGACGGAAGTGTTTGGTTATTTGTTGCTTTAAATTAATTTTATTTAAGATGCAAGTTCTCAGCTGAAGGGCAGATTAAAAGGAGAATCTGAGCAAAAAGTGTCTGGTCTTGTCCAAGCTACCCGAATGTTCTGCTACTTCTGCTTTTAAATTTCATAGCATCGGGAGGAACATCAAAGACCATCTATTCCAAACTCCTGCTGATGCAGAAGATCTGCTACAACAGTATCCCTGACATAGCTGTCAACTTACAGATTTGAAAATAAGGGACCAGCAGCCTTGAAAATAAGGGACCTGCAGCCTCACCTGTTCCAGGCACTCCTGTCCTCCTGCAGTCTGGTCAAACTCATGCTGGTAGCTTCGAGAACACTGTCCAACCAACTTTGTAACCAGAGGTTCAACTGAATAGAATCTGAATCACATGCACCACAAGGCCTATGCAGCCTCAACTTAAGATGGCTCCCCGACCTGGCTTTGCACTGCAAAGTTTGCAGCAGCACGTGCAACAAAATGGCATCCAGCATTCAAAAAACCCCTCAGCTTGCATTAACTAGCCACACACAAGGCATGCAAGCTCCACCCCCCTGTCATTCTTAGACTTCTTATTGGGTGAGCAACACAGCCAAACAACACAGTTGGAGCCTCCCTCCTCCCTGGCCGGCAGGGAGGGAGGGAGAGGAGCTGCTTCCTTTGAAATTTAAGGGACATCATTTAAGGGACATCCATCAATAAGGGACAGCAGCAGGACATGGCACTGGAATAAGGGACTGTCCCTTCAAATAAGGGACACTTGACAGCTATGATCCCTGATAGGCTGGCATCAAGCCTCTGCTTAAAAACCTCCTATCAAGGAGAGTCCACCACCTTTTAAGGCATTCAAATATTTGAAGGAAGCTATCATATCACCTAGTAATAGTCTCTTTCCCAGGCTAAACATTTTTGCTTCCTTTTGGGGTTAACCTTGATGCCTTTGAGCCAAGGTGCTCACAGTAGAAAACCCAAGATGGAGATGGAACATTGCTCTCTGACAACAGTGTTTTCTTTGTCATAAAGCGGGACGTAAAAATAACTTCCACCCTACTGGGAATGTTGCTTTTTAGCACATTGGTTTTGGTATTTATGCAGGTGTCTAACTGAGTTACAGACACAGTCACGGATTTCCTTTTCACCCACTATGCTGCTTGACATAATGCCTTGATTCATAAGCAAGTTACATGGGTGCTAACCAGATTGCTCTTTGATCTTTTCTGGGAGCGACACGATGCTTGCAGTGTGCCTCACAACAACAAACAACATGAAGGGAATGGATAATGAAGGAAGGGTTGTTGTCCATGCAGCTTCTAATTTTATAAAGATACTGAATTAGTAGTCTCAGATTGTATGGGGCGTGGGCAGGGTCTGGGGAGCAGTAGTGCCTCTGGTGGGGGACACACCATGCTCCTTCTGGGGTAGTTTGTCCACCTTTGGTCCCCATCCTGCACTCAGCTTTCACCTGAGGCTCCTATAAGGTCTCGGCATGTGACAGCGGCCACACCCTGGGAATGGCTTCAACTGGCGGGCTAAACCAGATGAGGGTAGCCAATGGGTGTCAAACCCTTGGTGAGTTAGGGATTTCTTCTGCATGCGAAGACAGGCTCTGGTGGACTGAGCGAACAAGACCAATAGTGGGTCTAATGGTCAAAAAGGTGGTTTCTTCACTTGCTGTGGTGGGAAGTGAGGGGCAGACAGGGCTCGCCAACCTGGGAAGGTAGCCCGTCTCAGAGAAAGAAAGCTCTGACCTCACCTGGAGTACTGTGTCCAGTTCTGGGCACCACAGTTCAAGAAGGACACTGACAAACTGGAACGTGTCCAGAGGAGGGCAACCAAAATGGTCAAAGGCCTGGAAACGATGCCTTATGAGGAACGGCTAAGGGAGCTGGGCATGTTTAGCCTGGAGAAGAGGAGGTTAAGGGGTGATATGATAGCCATGTTCAAATATATAAAAGGATGTCACATAGAGGAGGGAGAAAGGTTGTTTTCTGCTGCTCCAGAGAAGCGGACACGGAGCAATGGATCCAAACTACAAGAAAGAAGATTCCACCTAAACATTAGGAAGAACTTCCTGACAGTAAGAGCTGTTCGACAGTGGAATTTGCTGCCAAGGAGTGTGGTGGAGTCTCCTACTTTGGAGGTCTTTAAGCAGAGGCTTAACAACCATATGTCAGGAGTGCTCTGATGGTGTTTCCTGCTTGGCAGGGGGTTGGACTCAATGCCCTTGTGGTCTCTTCCAACTCTATGATTCTATGATTCTATGATCCTGAACCTCTGCTGCCTTGTGGTTTATCTTCAGGAGAAGAAAAGGCTAAGGAATAAACCCTACACAGATCTTTAGTGGAGTTCCTAAGACAGTCGGATGGTGCCTTGTATGCCGCCTCCTGGCAACTCCTGCAGCCAAGTTAGTTCCAAATGCATTGCTTTCATTTGGACCACGTCATTGAGGCCAGGGGGGTGGTCTTGTTGTCTGGGCAGCCCAGCTGTCTCAAATTAGGGAGCATTCCTAGCTGCCACCCCAGTCTGCATGGAGCTGCAGGGCCTCCACCGTATCCACAGCCCTGTACACATAGCAACATGGGCAGGGAGTGAGAGCGCAGACAGATCACGACATCCATGGATCCTGGGCCAGCCATCTTCCTGCCCCTGGAAGCCCAGCTGGTGGCACTCTGCAGGTGGTGGCTGAGGGAAGCTGGCAGGGCTGGATGATGGGACACCTGGATCACACAGCTTGGGCTGGTGGTGAGCGCAGCCGTCCAAAACACTTGGAGGGATTCAGGCTGGCAGTTAGGATAGTATGCCTTTCCCTCCTCTCTTTCCATGGCCTTCAGATGTGCTGCTCTGAAGATCAAGGTGGGAAGGGATTTGACATATTTTCAGGAGACAGCAGGCAGACTAGGATGAGTCTCGAGGATTCAGATGGTGAGCAAGAATGGTGTGGTGGAAAGTTGCCATCGGTTTCTGCTTGCAGTCTAGGAATGGGAATGATGCCAAAGTGTGCCTGGATTAATAAGGGTATTTCCCTCCCATAGTACATCTCACAATCTATCCATCCTCTCTTAAAGGTAAAGGTAAAGGGACCCCTGACCATTAGGTCCAGTCGTGGCCAACTCCGAAGTTGCGGCGCTCATCTGGCTTTATTGGCCGAGGGAGCCGGCATACAGCTTCCAGGTCATGTGGCCAGCATGACTAAACCGCTTCTGGCGAACCAGAGCAGTGCACGGAAACGCTGTTTACCTTCCCGCCGGAGCGGTACCTATTTATCTACTTGCACTTGACGTGCTTTCGAACTGCTAGGTTGGCAGGAGCAGGGACCGAGCAACGGGAGCTCACCCCGTTGTGGGGATTCGAACCGCCAACCTTCTGATCAGCAAGTCCTAGGCTCTGTGGTTTAACCCACAGCGCCACCCGCGTCCCTATCCATCCTCTCTTACCCCTGACCTAATGTAGTCATTCCTGCCAATGGAAATGGATTGAGGCATCTGTGAGCAGTGCAATATCTCGTGCATTGTAAAACTAAATTGCAGTTTTTCCTGTGTTCCTAAAAGAAAGAAAGGAATCCTTCCTATGGATTAGGTTTCCATTCAGTTTGGTTGCGATAAAAATATTAAACAACTATGAACAATGCTGGGTATTATTGAGCAGCAGCTTTTTATCATATTTTCTATTAACTGTGCGCAGAATTCTCTCTTTCAGAGTATCGCTATAGCTCAGCTGAAATCTCAGCAAAGACAAAAAAGATTTTAAAACTTGTTATCATGTCAGAGCACATCTCACAGCTCCGCTAGAAAATACCTTCCTTGTGTATGTGTGTCCCCGATTAACAGGATATACATAATGAGCTTGCCTGTGGGTTCTAATTTAGGAAAACCTCCAATCTGGGTTTTCTTATGTACAACTGCCTTACATCCAGCTGTCACACTTGATGTGCTCTTTTCCATTACATCCGTGATAGCAAATTCCACCCCTCCCATGTATTGGCACTTACATCAAACCCACGTTGTCAGTACCTGACATCAGTGCCTGCTGTTCAGTGACAGTAACACACCACCAAAGGTGCAGGTGAAGAATAGTCTCCGGTGGTGTATTATTGGCACCTAATGGCATATTCTGAGACAGTCGGATGTATGGTAGGAGTAGAAGCTGCCTACACATACCTAATGAAAACCAGCTGCGCAGTCCAGCCATCTCAAATCAAAATGGAACTTCCCTAAGAAAGATAAATAGGATCTTCTTAATTCAAATCAAATCAACAATGCATGTTTGCGGTTCATGGAGAGGCACAACATTATGGAAGAAAGCTTAAATGGACGGCATTTGATTTTTAAAAATATTGAACCTTTGAGCAGGTTGAGGTGTCAGGGTGGGAATCAAGGAAATATGTGATGAGGCAGATTTAGGGCCAGTGTGGAATCTGGTGTGCTTGGCTGAAGCCAAAACAGAGCCTGGTGGATTTATTGAAGGAGCCTTTGCATGACCTGAAAGTCTTTTTTTATCAAATGTTGGTGAGCTGACAGAAGACAGTTTTATTAAGTAGACACCGGGAAAGGCTGGCCGGCTGGCTGGCTATTCTGCAAAAAGGCCATATTTGCCTTGCTATGGGTTTTGACATGTTTAAGGCATATATTTTTTAAAAATATCTGTGGCAGAATTACTTACATTTCCACAAGGAATGCTAAACTAAGGCCATGAAAAAGAATTGACCCAATGGAAGAGAAGGAATACAGTGGTGGTACCTTGGGTTATATACGCTTCAGGTTACATACACATCAGGTTACAAACTCTGCTAACCCAGAAATAGTACCTCGGGTTAAGAACTTTGCTTCAGGATGAGAACAGAAATCGTGCAGCAGTGGCGCAGCAGCAGCAGGAGGCCCCGTTAGCTAAAGTGGTGCTTCAGGTTAAGAACAGTTTCAGGTTAAGAACAGACCTCAAGAACGAATTAAGTTCTTAACCCAAGGTACCACTGTACTCTCTCTGGGTAATGGATATGGTAAATAATGGATGTTATACAAAAAATATTTTGAGTCTTAAACACAGCTTTGATTTGTCATACTCTGCTTCAAAAGTAATTTAGTGAGGTGTATTTTGATTTATTCTGCACACCTGCACACTTCCTCAAATTGTATTTTAGGAAAACATAAGCATACACTTCCATATCAACAGGGCCATACATTAAGACAGGGCTTCCTAACCTTTTTGGGTTTGAGCAAAATTGGAAATCTAAGAACCTCCAGCAGGCTCAACCCATTTCACAGAAGAAAAACTGGTGACCCACAGATATATTCTGACATATTGTTCACTAAATATTGTTCACTTATTCTTCTTCTTCTCGGTAGGGTGGGGACACCATTTTGTGGTTTGCCTCAGGTGCCAAAATGACTTGGGCCAGCCCTGCTAGCTAGCACTGAAAGCTTCGTATGAACTAGGGCGGTGAACGACAAAAATGAATCATCATAATTTTCCGAAGCAGCGCTATGGTCTAAAAAAACCTGAATTCAGCCCAGCGATAAATCTGCTCAAAACACAACAGCTACGTTCTTGAACATCAATTGTTGCAACAAATTTCACTATGAGCCGTAGGGGGGAAATGGGTAGAATATTAAGTTGAGAGAGGGAGGAAAGAAGGGAAATTGTCTCAGCAGTTGTCAGGATACTCAAGGGCAGCCTAGGCTTAAGATAAAAAGGCAATGAAAGCAGGCTGGGCGAGTATTAGGATGGAATCTGGACTTGGTATTTCAAAGACAGTGGAGAGAAAGGTGAGCAAGGTCAGTCCTTACTATAAAACTGTGAAGTCATTTGAAGCCATCAAAGATGTACTGGAAAAGAAATGGCGGCTGGCAGGGGTGTTTGTGTGTGTATCGCTCTTTAACAGCTAGTATTTTCTGTCAAACCCCCCCCCCCAATTGTTTAGATTTTGCCAAATTGTGTTGCAGGGAACCTCAGTAGCTCATCAAGGGTTTCTCAGCAAGAATATTAGTGAAAACTGAGAAGCTCTCTTGCCTATTCCTACCCATTTTCTACCCCTTCTGTGTGCAACCAGAATATTGGTTGGGATTCCAAAGGGGTCCAGCAGACCTGGGCAGCACTTGGGAGCTGGGAGCCAAGGAAGAACAAGACTAATTTAACCAGGAGGGCTTGGTTTTCTACGGAAGATCAGCATAAAGTCTGGATTGGGATCGCATTCCACATCAGAACTGCTTTTTCTCAAAAGTGAAAGCTAAGCACAATGAAGGTTGAGCACAACTGATTAAACATGTGACTAATATCATGTATCATTTGGCCCTTAATTTCCCTACTGGATTGGGGGAAATAACATGTGAAGAAAAGTGTTTTATTATTCACATCCAGGTTTGCTGCTTTCTATTAGTGATAATTGCTGTCTGCGTTGTGGTGATGCGCCATATCTATATCTATATCTATATCTATATCTATATCTATATCTATATCTATCTATCTATGATTGTAACTATCTTTTACTGTGAAACTGCTATAGAGACACTGTTGGATCAAAGGATGATATATAAATGTAATAAAGGAATGAGTGCTGTTAAAATCCTTGTGCAAACAGGGAAACTACAAAAGTTTCAGTGAAGCTGTAACATCACAAATTAATGTTGTCAGTGCTCCATGGTACCAGTAAATTATGAGCAGAGAAAGAGCAAATTTCAGTATTCAGTTCAAGACACTGGACTTTTTAAATAAAAATTGCAGTGAGGAGCCACTGAAATGTTACATATTTCTTTCCCCACAGCTATATTCACGCAAAACAAAACACAATTTTCTCTTAATATTGCAGGGTAAGTTAATCTTAAATACAATATACAATTGACAGCTCAAACCATGCTGAAAGATCAGAAAGTCTTCCTTAGTCCTCAAAAACTGAATTCAGATCCAACTGCCTTCATTTACTAGGGAGAGTCCCTATTTCTGGTTCCTGATTCAGTATTTCCCATATCCATTTTCTCTGTTTTTGCTTTTGGGGACTGCCATGTTCAAATCTTATTAATGCCAGGAGCTTGACTTGCCATTCTTCAGAGTTCAGACCATCCTCCTTTCCTAACTGAATTAGTCTCTGGTAGTGATGATGACGACGACAGGGATGCACCAAGTTAGTAGTACTGCATTGTAAATAAGCCCTCAAAAGTTACTAGCCTAAAAAGAGAACGAAGGAATGAGCTTCCTGTCCTCTGCAACCAGCATGGAAACAAAGAAGGCCAGTAAAGAAGGAATGGAAAGATCTGTCTGCCCGCTCACTCACCTGAAAGGCATTCCTGATTGCCTGGAGCGGTCCATACAAGGCTGCAGTAGCGGATATGCTGAAGCAACCTTCTTTTTGCCTTGAGAGTCAGCCCCCCAGGGGGTCACATGCTAGTGGTAAAGGGACCCCTGACCATTAGGTCCACTCATGACCGACTCTGGGGTTGCGGCGCTCATCTCGCTTTATTGGCCGAGGGAGCCGGCGTACAACTTCCGGGTCATGTGGCCAGCATGACTAAGACGCTTCTGGCGAACCAGAACAGCACACGGAAACACCGTTTACCTTCCCGCCGGAGCAGTACCTATTTATCTACTTGCACTTTGACGTGCTTTCGAACTGCTAGGTTGGCAGGAGCAGGGACCGAGCAACGGGAGCTCACCCCGTCTCAGGGATTCAAACCACCAGCCTTCTGATTGGCAAGTCCTAGGCTCTGTGGTTTAACCCACAGCGCCACCCGTGTCCCATGCTAGTGGTACGCAGGGACAAAACAAGAATGGGTGTGCTCAAAGTGGGCGCATTGCACAAACACACAAAGCTGCTCATTTGATTCCCAATCAGCTTGATGGAGGGAAAGAGTTCACCGTTACAGGGTGTTATAAAACTCCCCTCACCGCAATCCTCCTCCTTCTCAGCTGATCGTGAGACAGCCGTGCAACTGCAAAGAGGGGACTGCACTCTTAGGAACCAACACTTCTTGGTGATCCATGTACCATGAGGCAGAGGATCCTGACACAGCTGGCCTTCTCAATAGAATAGGTGAAGGGGGAAGTCATGGACTGGCTGGACACAGAGGAGTGGTGGGAGGCACCAGATGGGGAACCACCAGTGGAAGAAGGCTTAGAGACCGGGGATTGGTGGTCGGACAACGATGAGTGGTCAGAGGGAGAAGAAGGAAAATAATGGGGGGAGGAGGTGTTGGAACCTGAAAAGGTAACAGGGCTTAGTGAGAAGGGAGAATCCGAGGCAGAGAGGAGTCCAGAAACAGAAGCAGGAGAATGGGATGATGGCGGCCAAGAAGCAGAGATGAGCCCAGCTGGCGAAGAAACCAGGGTGTCCACCACTCCTGCTGCAACAAGTTCCCCTCCCTGCTGGTCTCCCAGGACCAGGAGAGGTATGAAGTGAGAGGACCAATGTCATGCACAATGACGCAATCTCAGATTGCTTGGGAGAGGAGGAGACTTACTGGTAGGTAGCTGTGGGAAGGTGTAGCTTTCACAACTGCCTCATAGGGACAAGACCTACTGAAGAAGAGTTGCTGTTAACTTCACTTACTCTGTGCGGTTTATTGCCGACTTGCTCCTGAATGGGGGTGAGGGAGGAAGCCACTGAGAACGGCAGCTTTAAGTCGCTGCAGGTGCCTTGAGGGGTGGCTGGCCTCCCAAACACCTGACCTTTCCCAGCAGTGAAGGACAGAGGAAGCCACTCAGAACCACCACTTCAAAGTGTAACTGATGGAGGAAGTGGGCAGAGCATTGCAAACACTGGAGGAAATCAGGCTCTTGATCTCCAGTGGTTGCAATGCTCCACCCACCTTCAACTACACTTGAAGCAGTGATTCCAGAAGATGGCACTATCATGGTCCCATTCACACTGCTGCTAAGGAAGCTGGTGGGCTGAATCCCACCTATGGGCCAACAGTTTTCTACTCCTGTATTAAGGCCTTGTTTAGTGCGCTTTTTACACATTGCAGCCCCTGAAACATATGTTGAACCATTGTTTATGGACAGTTAGAAAAAAATGTAAGTCTGCCTTTATCCCCTCTAAAAAACACATTGGCTTTTTAATCAACAGAGGGGGATAAAATAAAAAAAATCCTTCCAGTAGCACCTTAAAGACCAACTAAGTTAGTTATTGGTATGAGCTTTTCGTGTGCATGTGTGTATCTGAAGAAGTGTGCATGCACACGAAAGCTCATACCAAGAACTAACTTAGTTGGTCTTTAAGGTGCTACTGGAAGGAATTTTTTTATTTTGACTATGGCAGACCAACACGGCTACCTATCTGCAAGAGGGGGATAAGCTATTGTAGAATAAAGGAACACAGTTTTGCAATGTGCAATGTGAAATTGCAGTGAGGCAGTGATCCTTAGTGAAAGAGTGGGATGGTTCTAGCGAATTTGTTTTCATTTGTGAAATATTGGAAGGGTATGCTATGATCATTCTTTCATAATCAGCTATGTCAGTTATTAGCTTTGTTAATGGAGGATTCTTGTTTTTGTCTTTTGTAAACAGCTAATCAATAATTTGCAAGGATTTTGTTGAGTGGAGAACCAGAAAAAAACACAGCAACCCTCATCTCACCTCTCTGTTCTCGATTCCTTTCCCTCCTTTGTTAATATGCCAGGTTTATTTTTGCTGACATATAAACCTAAGACTGAGACAGCTGCAAGCCTACAGAAAATAGAATGAGGGAAGAGATCAAGCTGAGTAGCAGATAGGATTTTTCTGTCAGTCTCAGTAAGCAATTTATCAGCCCAGGGTAAAATTTAGCTGCTTTTTAAAAGTTTTATAGATTGAGAAGTGAAGCCCACATTGAGTCTTTGTCTGCAACTGCAACAAACAGTGTCTTTCTGTCTTCTTTCTGCAGTTAGGAAATGTTTTGTTTGGTTTTTTCCGCCTCAAGATGAAGTACATCATTCAAAGCTCTTTTATTGACAGCAATTACAGAGGGAGCTGTCCTTCATGCCTTAGTAGAAACTTGCAGAAATGGGATGGATGTTTACATGAAAGACAGACTGGGTCTGAACAACAAAATTGCTGCAAGGATGAAGATGATGATGAAGAAATCATTTTGAAACTGCTTAATTATTTTGTCAGATCATCACATATGAAAAGGGAGCATGATTTTTTCTCCTTGCCAAATGTTATTTAGAGGATCACAGCAAGTTCCCTGCCTCGAGTAAAACAAAAACACCAAGCAAATTATTATTTGAATGAACTCATAGTGAAGAGGCCTAAGGAGAGAGCAGAATAAATATTTCAAGTTTCTCTTGAAGGATACGGCCCAGAAACTGTTAAGCTCTACCTCACATGCCGGGATTATGGGCCCCTTAGATTTCCTCAATGGTATTTCCTTCTCTCTCTAACCCAAACCACCATCTTTGTTGTTTTGTGCTATGGCTGTGTATGGCATATGGTCCTCTTCCACCAGAGCCTAGAGTCTCCAGGAAGGGTTTGTGGAGTTGGTCCCAATCTTTTAGTGAGAGCTTGACTGTTGTGCAGCAGGAGACTCTATGTAAATGTTGTGTTGGAAGCCGGGTGTGAAATGTAGAACAATTCTGTTTGTAGGTACTTCTGTTGGATTAGGGTCCTCTTCTATGCTAGCTGACTACTTTAGCAAATTATAGTTGAGCATGTGTGTGTGAGAGAGAAAGCAAATGTTTAATTTACTTGTTAGCTTTTTGTTAGTGTTGCTTTATAGGTTTTAATTCATTGTAATTGTTTTATCGAAGTTATGTTAATTATATAACTTGGGCTGTAACTAGGATGTTTTACTATGTTGCTGTTGCTGTTTATTGTCCACAAGCTGCTTTGGGATTCACTTGAATGGAAAGTACAATCAGTCAATCAATTCTGGCAAAAGAGAAAACAAATTTTCAGCAGGTTCCTCTATGACTTCAGCCCTGGTTTGGGATATCACGGAGGCAAATATATTGGTGTGTAGTTCACTCTTTCCAGCCATAGAAAGGTATCATCAATGGAGAAAGGCAAGGAAGAAGCAATGTCATGTGGACCAATGAGATGATTTCAGCTCTCCAAAGGGTGGAGCCAGAGAGAAATTTGTTCCAGAATGCTCTACTGACAGCAATTGTTTTCCATCTTGCGTGTTAGATTCCGTCATGGAGAGCAGGAAATACCATTGCTGAATTCTAAGTGGCCTGTATTCCATCATATGAAACAGCAGTTAACTGAATATCTTACTTGCTTTATCACATGAACATATGTTAGAAATATATATTATTTGAGACAGGCAACCCTGGCTCCTTGCAGAGGTCCATGCACTAGAGCATGAGGAATTCAATGATGCCTAAAAACATTTTGCCTTCTCCTTTCAAGCGTAGCAAAAGAGTATTGAGAACCAAATTTTGTTGCTCTGGCTGCAAGTTGTGTGGGGAGTGCAAATTAGCAGGTTAGAAATGAGGCAAGTTCAGACTCCTGCTGTAGTGCCTTTTTCAGATTTCAGAACATTACAGAGAGCTCAGCAGGGATCTCTCCCCAACCCACAGCACCACACATCCACATTACAAATATGCACTTCTAGCTACATTCTTGTGCTTCCCGTCCCAAAGAACACCTTTTAGCACGATTAGATCTGGAATGGAGCTGGTGAGCTTTATCATTCTTCATCTGTACTTGTGTTTAGAGCTGTCTATCCTGGTCTGCTGCATCCTTTTCCCAACAGCAGACCGCTTGTAGGCTGCAAAACAGGCCTATATCCTTGGATATACATGTTTACTGGACAGTATGAAGCAAGGGTCCCTGGAAAAGACGCTGATGCTGGAAAGATTGAGGGCACAAGGAGAAGGGGACAACAGAGGATGAGATGGTTGGACAGTGTTCTCGAAGCTACCAGCATAAGTTTGACCAAACTGCGGGAGGCAGTGGAAGACAGGAGTGCCTGGCATGCTCTGGTCCATGGGGTCACAAAGAGTTGGACACGACTAAACACCTCAACAACAACAACATGAAGCTAGGGGGAAAGATTGTGGTTTGGTGGCAGAGTGCATACTTCCCTTGCAAAAGGTCACAGGAGCAAATCTCTGGGGTTCTCCGTTTAGGGCTGGGAAAGACAGCTTTCTGAAACCCTGGAAAGCTGCTGCCATTGAACATCCACAGTACTGAGCTAAGCAGACCAATGGGCTGACTTTAAAGAAGGCATCTTCCTGTGTGGAACAGAGATCTGCAGAATTCCTGTGGGCGAAGGAAATGGCTTTAAGCCTCAATAAGGCAGAACTGAAAATACTGCTTTACAGAGTTTCTTAATAGCTCTGTACAAAGGTTATAAGCTTTTTTGGGGGGAGGGAGCTGTTTATATTTGATATGAAAATAGCCGAGTGATGCTTTGAAAAGCAACCTTATGATGCTTATGATGATGCCTAGGGAATACTTCACAAGGCGATCCACGAGATTATTCCTGTTCATGCTGCTTGGCAGACAAGTGTTGAAAATAAAACAGATGCAGATGTCCCTGGGGAGAATATCTATAAATTGGAGCATACGAACTCAGTTGCTGAGTTCGATGTTGTTGTTTCCTTACAGTTCCAGGGTTAAAGCTGCATTCATAAACCCACTCATTACTTGGGAGTAAAGCTGTTCAGAACTGAGTGCACACAGGAAAAGCATGGAGCTGTGTCTCATTTCCAGCAGCAGAGCTAATAAATAAGGGCATCTAGTTAAACCCACCTGGGATTGAATGGCCAGTAATGTTGGTTGGCACCCATCCATCTCTGGAGACGGTGGGGTCATAGCTGTCAACCTTTTTTGCGGGAAATTCCCTTATTCCAGCGCCGTTTCCCGCTGCTATCCCGGATTGTTAGATATCCCGTGGACTGTCCCCGGGACAGGTGAGGCTGCTGATCCCTTATTTTCGAGGCTGCTGATCCCTTATTTTCAAATCTGAAAGTTGACAGCTATGGGTGGGGTGCATCTTTGGGGGTGAAGTCAAACCGTTGGCGAGTTACAGCTCTTGCTGTGGCTGCAGAGAGCAATACGAGAAGGGCATGTTTTGTTGCATCTGGGGCAGGTGAAGGCGTCCGGTTGTGCAAATGGACCGCGAACAGTAAAATGGCAATTTATGTCAAGTGTCTCAAAAGGCCGGTCTTAAATATAGGTTTGCCACACTGGCGCGTCCCCTCCGTAGCGGGGGGCTTCCCCGCAGCGGGTACTGGACCAGGCGGATTTTGCTGCCCATCCCTTCTCCAGTTGCTTTTATACCCGAAGACATTGCGCGCTCCCTCCCGCTTTGCTTGCAGCCGTCGCTTTCGTTTTGGTTTCCCTTCCTCTCTCGCGCTCCCCCTGCAGGCCGTGGGGAGGAAAAGCACCGGTCCAAAGTAAGGGCACCGGAAAGTGCCCTCTAAGGACTTCACCGGCTGCTACTACGCATGCTCATTTTAGTAAAAAAAAAACCCCAACAAACGCGCGTTGCGCCTGCGGCTTAGCGATGGTAGGAGGCGCGTGTGGCTTCGCCGCGCATGCTCAGTGGGTTCGCGCGTAGTCGGAGCGGGGGAGGGCGAAAGGTGCATTTTGGCGGTTTAAGGGAGAGCTGAGGTAACCGAGGCCGGTAAATATTTGGGCGCCTGGGTCCGGCTCCGAGGGACCTGCCTGGCTCTTCCTTCCACAGAAGCAGAACAACAGGGCTTACTCACTGGGAGACCTTACTTCAGACTCGCTTCCTTGCGATTCCTGAAACAGAAGTTGGCGACAAATCCCCCCCAAAATAATAACGTGGCGGGCAGGTGTGCTGCTTATTACCGCTGTGGTCGATATTTCGTGCCCGTGAGGAGCGACTTTCAAGTGTTAGCTGCTGCTTTGCAGATTGTCTGATCGTTAAAACCTACATCTGTGCCATAAATACCTGGCTACAAATTAGTGGGGATAATCTCACATTTATTTTTATTTTTTTACTATGGCCCAGACCGCTGTCATCTTGGGCTTCAGGTGGACGATTGGTTGGGCTGCAGTATTTACTTCAGTTATTATTATTATTATTATTATTATTATTATTATTATTATTATTACTACTGCTGCTGAAACAGTATGCTATAACGTGAGAATCAGTTTGTCGCTTCATGTTTCCCTTAACAGACCTGCCCACCTCGCAATCCTGGAAGTTGTAAGACGCAGAGACAGAAGTTAAAATGCCTGTTTTCAAACATCCAGAATATCCAGAAGCGACGTTACTTCGCTTGGAAAGCTTGGTGCTTTTTCGGGAATCTCAAGTGTCCACCTTGTTATCAATCTTCGGAGAGGTAGCCCTTTCTAATTTTCTTTTTCTAATTGCCCTTTAAGATACTTGGCCTTATTTTTTGTATTCAAAGTCTGCTTTTAAGGCAACATACTTCTTACTGGGCAGGAAAACAGTGTTTTGTTTTGGGGTTTTTGCTTCTGACAGGTAGTAAAGCTGAAGTGGATATACCACAGTTGGCCCAGGAAGACCTGGGTTCAAATTCTACTCTAACTAAAGGTCTCTGACCTTTAGCAAGTCTTTACTATTACCTTAGCATGTCCTTTAGGAGTTATTTGAACTCAGAGATACATACATGAGTTAACGCATGTGTTTTTTCATAACACAAGGGATTAACTCATGCACGTATCTCTTTAAGTTCAAAGAAATGCAGTTATGGTTGTTTTTAATGTACAGTACAGTGGTACCTCGGGTTACATACGCCTCAGGTTACATATGCTTCAGGTTACAGACTCCGCTAACCCAGAAATAGTACCTTGGGTGAAGAACTTTGCTTCAGGATGAGAACAGAAACCGCGTGGTGGCAGTGGGAGGCCCCATTAGCTAAAGTGGTGCTTCAGGTTAAGAACACTTTCAGGTTAAGAACGGACCTCTGGAACGAATTAAGTACGTAAGCAGAGGTACCACTGTATCAGTTTTGTATTGCTACTTTTCTTCCCCTGGCTACCAATAGGAGTTTACAAGAAAATGTAGACTAGTGAGGCCTCCCCCCCCTTTTTTTTAAGGTTGCCATATAAAACTCAGTAGTGATTCTGTTAAATTCTAATGTACAAACATAGGCCTTCTTTTGGCATTTATTTATCTGAATAGGTAGATTAGGGAGTAATGCATACTATTTATGTAGCACTGTTTCTTAAGTACTCCACATACAGTATCTCTGTATCCCCAGCTGTGTTTGTGGAGACTTTGGGGTATCTCGAAGGTTACCAGGAATTCCTTAATTTGAAAAAAAAGTTATCAGTGAACCAAGATTTCCTGAAAGGCAGTGGGACCTCGGTTTTCGAACGTAATCTGTTCTGGAAGACTGTTCGAGTTCTTAAAAGTTTGAAAACCAAAAACTCGATACAGAAGCCTCAAAATGGAAAAAAAAACAATACTGAAAACTCAAAACGTGCATGTTCGACTTCCGAAAAGTGTTGGAAAACTGAAGCATTTACTTCCGGATTTACAACGTTCGAAAATCAAAACGTTTCTCAACAGAGACATTCGAAAACTGAGGTTCCACTGTACTGACCTTTTTCCTGTGCTGTAGCTATAGGGAACTATGATGTGTTCGTTCTAGAATGCCTTCTCTGTTCAGATTAGAAATGGTGTGCCTGATATTACTCCACATCACCTGTTAGAACACGTTCCAGATTTTTTTACAGTGTATGGGACTCCCGTGAAATGCATGATTTCCTTGGCAAGCAAATTGTTATACAAAGAGCTATCTTCATGTAGTGCTTTCTAACTTACTTGCAGAATGTTATAAAGCTATGCTAAGTAGGGCAACATTATCCTCGTATTTCAAATGAGGCACACTGCCAAATAGATAGTGGCCTATGTATGGATTCATGATAGGTGAGATATGAAGTGGGGAATTCTTGGCTCACAGCTCATTCTTTATGCAAAAGGTCTTTTTTAAACACAAACATTCTTTGGCTTATGTTAATAACGGGAAGAACATCGCTTCAAGCAGAAACTGTGAGGGTAATACTCTGCTATTCCCCTCTCCTGTCTTATATAAGCAGCAACTCCTGCATTGATTAATATGGGCTGTGGCATAGTTGAAGTTGTTACCTTTATCTGTAATTAAATATAATATCCCTACAAGCCGTTAAGGAGAATAATGTGTCATTTGGTTCACGGTATGGAAATTGATGTCGGCAGTCTGCTGCGGCATTTAATTTTGCCTGACAGTCTTCTGAAGCTTGCTGTACTGATGTATTCAGCATGAGTGCTAGACGTGCAGATTGTTTTTAAATGAAAGGTTACATTTTTCAACCATGGAGATGATTTTGATTATCTCAGTAATTTCCAGGGGTTCTCCTAGTAATCCCTGAAGAATGAATTTTTCAACCCTGCCTTCAGGAAACATTGCAACACTTGTTGGTCTACCCAGGCATTTAGCTTGAACTTAGTTAACTGAAAGACGTGGATGTAATAGTTATTCAAATGGTGTTCATTCCACAAACATTTTTATCGGTTTATATTCTTTCTTTTACCAGTTTATCTTTAAAATTATCACTGTGTGCAATATACTTCTGTCTGAACAGTTGTTACAGGAACATGTCTACAGGTAGCATTGTATCTTCAAAATAGTTTTTTTTTTCTATTTTTCTTTTGCTTCATTCCCAAGCAGTACTAATGATTGTATTGCTTTTTCCTTGTTGAGTGTTTATATTGCCCTCAAGAATTAAAATAACTTTAGATGTGTTGAAAATTGCCAATATACAGTTATTTGCTTTAAATAGTTAGTGTTGCAGAGAATGAATGAATAACTGCTGGAAATACTTTACTGAAACAGAACCTTTGATAAAGTGGCAGGAGGTCACATGTTTATGTTGGGTGGTTTTCGTTGTGGGTGAACAGCTGTATTTTTGCTTCATTTTAATGGATTTTGTTCTGTAGGGTTTTGTAAATCGTTTCAGGACCCCTTCTGTGTGAAGTGATACATAATTTGATTGAACTTGAAATTTCATTGTTTAGAAAACTACTCATTGTGGGGCCAGTGTACACAATATCAGATTTAGCAAATCTGTATGTGAGGTGGGACAGTAGCCACTCATCATTCTGTCTCCTCCTTGGGTGTGCACAGCAATGAATGGACATACATGCATACATCTGTACATGTGATACCCTGGAATTTTGCAGTCAGCTTTTTTTACATGGAAGGATTGGAAGAATTTAGTACAGATGGGCATATACATCACTAAAGAAGTTTTTTTGTATGAGTGATAAGTGTGTTCAGACCAGCTGCCCTACCATACATAAAGTGTTTATTGATTGAAGATTGGATGAACAATAAAACTATGAATTCCAATGCGAGTTTCGGATTGATTCATTAGGAATCACCCTTCTTCCTCTTGTTACCATCATGAATCGCTTGTCAGCATGTAAGTTTATGAACCTGTACAATTATCATTTTGCTGTATTTGCAATACATCATGCAGTACATTAAAGACTTTCTCAGCCTCAGATGGCTCAGTTTCAAGAGCTTGTGGACTGGAAAAGCAACTCAGACCAATTTCCAGAAAATATTTAAAAATGGTTAAGAAGCAAGATATTGACTTAATAATCAGTGGTTTGGATATGCAACTCTTTCTGTAAATTGAAAAAAAAAGGAAGCAAGTTTCTTGCTAAGAAGAGGGAGAGAGAGAGAGATTATGCAGTTAAGTGCCAGGACCTTAGAATTGCAAATCATTGACTTATTTTCTCTTGGAAGGTATTTAACCACATACTGAAAAAGCATTCTCTATTTAGTTCTGGTGTCTCCAATTTTGCAGAGCCTGCGAGCACATTTGGAGTTCTGCGAAATTGTATTGGCTGCCATGGTGGGGGCAGGCCCATTCACAAAATGGCCACTGTGGTGGGCATAGCTGGTCACTAGTGAGGCTAAAAGATAAGTAATTCGCCTGGGAACTCCAGATCACAAAGCCATTTCTTAGAAACCATGTTAACTGGCAGATCACCCCAAAACTTTCACTCAGCCTAGTCCCTTCACTGCATATATTGAAAAAAACCACCCATCCCATTCAGTAAGCACAAGCACACAAAACATCTGCACACAGACTCTCTGCTTTATCAATCCCCTCATAGCCCTGGTGCCCTTCCCAGCACCCAAGCAGTTGCCCTCCCAGCACTTGGGTTCAGAAGTTTCCTAACTAGTATGTTTACCTGTTTGTGTGAATCAAGTGATTGGGCTGCATGCACCATTACGTAGCTTGTGCACAGTATGGCTAATTACTGTTAATGTGTGAACACGGCCTATGACCCAACAAGTTTATTGTATTTGTTTCTTGCTTTTAGCTGCGATTGGCTTTCGAAGCAGCTTACAATTACAAACTGTCACAATGATGTTTTTGAAAAGCTATCTGTATGCTCTATATTAAAGCCTTTCTGTCATGGAGCCTTGCGTACTGTTACCAAACAGGCCAATCTCTTGACTTGTAATGTCTTGGGAGTTTCAGTGCTGGGCTTCAGGCCAGTCATTCTTTTGAACCAAACTTCCTTGTATTTTGATGGATTATAAAATCAAAGGGATAAGCTGTCCTGGTGGATCTTAGTTGCTGCATTTTTAGCGAACCCTTCATTCTTCAACTTTTCATCTAGCCAAAAACTTGATGAGTCAAAGTTCTGTACATCTTTTGATTGAAGAAAGGCCAGTGTGCTTTAAAAGAAAAGAAATAAAACAAACACTAAATATATATATATAATTTTTGTCCAGCGTCAGCATTTGAGCTTCCCATCCCTTTTTATCTATGGACACACATCCAGTGGGAAGACTTATGTGATGCAGACTCTTCTGAAAACCTTAGAGGTAAGAAGAATAATGGATTCATACTGTATATTGGGAAATGCTTTTAAGTTTTGTTTTTAAAAATCCTCTGAAACCATCAGTTTGTTCAACTGTTTCCTCAAGAAAACCATTCTTGACCATCCCCAGATAACTTGGTACATTGGGCCTTGGCTTACACAGCAAAGAATACAAGGAAGCAGAGCTCTGTTTGCCCCTACAAATCAGCTGTAACTTAGTGTTGTTGTATTTCTATATTTGCCCTGCCTCTGGCAGTGTCAGGTACTGCCTATAGTGACAGTACATGTCCAGCCCTATCATTAGCCATACCTGAAGGTGGCCACTTCAGGTAATTTATTTTGATTGTCATGAAAGGGCAGCAGATGGTTAGTTATTTAATTTATTGTTGTTGTATTTTTACTGGCAGGAAGTAGGAGAGGCCCTTGCGAGCTTTTCTGCCTTAGGTGCCAGAATAACTTGATTGACTTGAGTGGCCTTGGGAGGGGAGTGTCAAATGCTACTGTGCCTCAGGCATCAATATGTCTTGTGCTGGCCCTGTTGATGATCCATGTGGGGTTGAGGTGACATGAATGATAAGACAAGGGCTAACTTCAGAACAAGAGTGAACTAAGAAAATACTTACTGGTTTCAGCTTCATCCTGTGCTTAAACCATATCTTAACAATCCGTATTAAGTATTTGTAATGTTTCGGATGGATCATATGCGTTTTAACATCTTTTTAGCCTCTCACAACTTGCCATGTGATGCTCTATGGTCCTCATTTGGGGGCCTGTCAGCTAATGTTGCTGCTGCTTTTGTGCCATGTTCTCCTTAACTTTCTCTAACTTTATTTACAGCTAGAGGGAGTGGTAGTGAATTTGTGATTGACATTGTATAATACTGGTTCTGAATGGGATCCATTCTGTAGGCCCGGCCGTATCCCAAAAGCTTCGTAACCGGAGGCGCCCTTCTGCGCATGCGCAGGGCGCAATTGAGCAGGCACAGAGTGCTTCTGCACATGCGCGCGCGGCGAAACCCAGAAGTATAGACATCCAGGTTTGCTGCATTCGCAACCCAAAAGTTACGTTACCCGAAGGTAACATAACATGAGGGTCCACTGTAGTTGTTTATTGGATTCACTTTCATGAACTTCCCACTGTGTGTAGAATACATTGAAATGGCAGCAAATGTAATAATTATTTCGACTTCATACATGAAGTCCAATCATTCAATATTTAGTACTGAAATACTTGCATTTTTGTTAGCAAGCAATCCTCATTGAGAAGTAATTATGTCAAGAAATGTGAATGAATAATGATCTCTCAGGTTGTTGTTTTTTAAAAAAGCAAAACAAAAAAACTGCTGGTGGTATTCTCTGCAAATTGTTGTAACAGCATTAATGCAGTTTTCTTTCTCCTTAGCTGCCTCATGTGTTTGTGAACTGTGTTGAATGTTTCACTTCAAGACTACTTCTAGAAGAAATTTTGAGACAGTTACAAAGCCTTTCCTCTAAGGAAGAATATCCTCTTCCATTCTGTGATACGTTCAACGATTTCATACGTTTATTTAAGCAGGCAACTATGACACCTGATCTGCAGAAACAAACTTTGTATGTGGTAAGTTTGAAAAGTCACCTGGGTTTAGGGCTGGGTGAACTCCCTGATTTAATAATTGATTATGTAAAGGTGAATGAGGATACTAGAACATATCAATGTTTATTTTAGCCAAGTGTGGGAAGGGGAACAAACATTATCAACTCAGACAACCAACTAACTGTTACTGAAGGGTTTGTACTATAAAGCTATTAAGTGGGGCAGCTAATGTAAATGGGAAGGTTTGGGTAGGCTAGCATAAAGTTTGTGGTTTGGGGAGGGGAATTAGCTCCTTTGAATAACAGGCTGTTAATTTTATGAATCTTATAGTCTAGGGGCAAGATTAAAATCTGGGGTTTTTGTTGTAAAAGCTTTAAGCGCACTTGAATAAATAATGTAGTGTGTACGTATAACTAGAGCAATGAAAAATTAATTGGGCAACGTAATTCTACATAGTCTGTGAAGAGTAGATGGAGGAGAAAGGAAATGTGGGTGAAAGATTATTGTACTACTTTGTATGAAAAATAGTTAATGCAGAAACACTCGTTAATGGATACACAGTGGGAATAGATGAATTCCTTTCAAGAGAAAGATCTCATTCTGAACCTCTGAGGAAAACTGAGAAAGTAATATCACACTGAAAATTTTATGTTAATTTTGAGCAACTTGTAACTTCACCACCACCCTACCCCACATTTCCTCCTTTGGTGTTCTATTCAGCAAGCTACTAGTACACTGTCCATCCTGGAGTCTAATAAAAATCTGTGAATGCGTTTTGAAACACATTCAGATACCTATTAAACATTGGCTATTATAATGGTGGATTAACTCCTGACTTTAGGAATTATACCATGGCTTTACTGTCATGTTTTGTGCCTTTATGGCTGCAAACTTATGTATGCTTACGTGGGTATGAGCCTCACTGATTTCCGTCACACTGATCTCCAGTGAAAATAATATTGGGCTTCGTAGCTTAGCGACAGAATACATATTTTGCATAGAGAAGTTCTTAGATTCAATCCTGGGTAGCTCCAGTTAAAAGGACCACAACTGATACGAAAGATCTCTGCCTGAGATCCTGGAGAGTCACTTCTGGCCAGAGCAGACAGTATTAGGCTAGGGAGAAAATTGGTCTGATATGGTATAAGGCAGTTTCCTTTGTTTCTAAGGCTCTGTTCAGGCCTATGGTTGATCTCTGGTTTTGGGAGTGGGCTGTGGGATTGTATACACTCTACCACTCCTGTTGTGCGTTCCTTCTGATCCTCTTCCTTGGTTTATGTGAATGTCTTCAAAGGAGGTTAAAGTGGACCTACCTTTGCTCATATACTGTGAGAATGTGCTTATCATCAGGGAAGAGGATATATGCATGATCCTGCAGTCAGTCCTGCTTTGATATTTAAATCCAGGTTTCGTAGCTCTAAACTGGTTGTAAGGGAGATGGTTGGCTAAGGCACATATTCCTTGTGGCTGCCCTGCTTCTTGCCATTACAGGCTCACCAAAGTCCCAAACCCAAGTGCTGTTCCCAAAAAATTTTGAGACAGGTGTTTGCCCTGGCCTTTGGCTGAAGGCTAAGATGAAAAAGGCTGTGTGCATTAAGTTGAAGACTGGCTCACGTTAAGAGCAATCCTATTGTGACTGGCTGAGAAGAGCTCGCATGTAAAGCTGGTGCCACCTTCTGGAAGCTGCACACATGGCTCCAATGAGTTGCCCAATTGCAGGATTGCATAGATTGCCGCGGCCATGTTCACACTCTGTACATTAGGTGGCAAATTTCACAATCAGGACTGCCTGATGGCTGCTCCACACTACTTGTGTGGGACACTTACGAGGTGGCACCTATAAATATGAATTAGCCTGTAGTTAGTTCTGGCCATTTTCCAAAGAACCATGCACCTTCAAGGGAGTTTTTCAACAATGGTTTCTCAAGCCAGAAGCACCATATTCCCCATGGTAAATTACTGTTGAAACTGAGGCATGTTTCTACGGCTGTTTGTGATATGGCAGGCAAGTCTGCTGTTTAAATAAACAGCCAAAAAAGTTAGTGAGTGCGCCCAACATCTTTGGCTCACTTAATTTCTTTGAATTCAGAGGTAGTGAATTTGACATTGTGTTTTCTGACTGTGTCTCTTGGGTGTATGTTATCAAAAATAATGCTGGTAGTAGCGACAAGGTGAGTGGATGGTAGAAAGTAAAGTAATTCCTTATTTTCAAGGGAGACTTCCCCTTTACTGCTTCCTGGTGCAAAAATCCCATACTGCTGCTGAAAATAAGCACCAGGTGGGCGTGGTCAATTGTATGGGTTCTTCACACCCAATCATTGCCCAGCAGAGAAGGACCCATGTCATCTTGTCCGGTATTCAGACAGTTGCTATTGGTGGAAGAGATCTTCCTACATTGAAGACCCCCACCCTTCTAGCGTAAGAATTAGTGCCAAGTGGGAAGTCAAGGAAATGCTTACTTAAATGTACAGTATCTTTATGCATTTAAACAAAGTACATCAAAGGACCTCCTCCATTTTCTTCAGGAAAAATGAGCATTTGTTGTTGTTTAGTCGTTTAGTTGTGTCTGACTCTTCGTGACCTCCTGGACGAGAGCACGCCAGGCACTCCTGTCTTCCACTGCCTCCTGCAGTTTGGTCAAACTCGTGCTGGTAGCTTCGAGAACACTGTCCAACCATCTCGTCCTCTGTCGTCCCCTTTTCCTTGTGCCCTCCATCTTTCCCAACATCAGGGTCTTTTCCAGGGAGTCTTCTCTTCTCATGAGGTGGCCAAAGTATTGGAGCCTCAGCTTCAGGATCTGTCCTTCCAGTGAGCACTCAGGGCTGATTTCCTTCAGAATGGATAGGTTTGATCTTCTTGCAGTCCATAGGACTCTCAAGAGTCTCCTCCAGCACCATAAAATGAGCATAAAATTTATGCTCATAAAATGAGCATAGTTAAGTGCTAAAAATGTGGTGTGAGATTCTGAAAGATTACTGCTGTCAGATAAGCATGTTACAGCGGGGCAACCCTTGACTTAACTGGTTTTAGAACCAATTTTTGGGAATTAATAATGTTGCTTATCGTAATATTTGAAATTACTTGAAAATAGATAATAAAATACTAGGGCAGGACATTAAATATTGCAGAATGATCAATTTTATTGGGTAAGATGTTGGTAAATCAGAACAATTAAGTGTTAAATTGGAGCATTTCATTCTGCTGTGCATGAAAATAGACAAGAGTGGGGGAGAAATCAATTTATGTGAATTAACCTGTGTCTTTGGATTTATTATGGGGCGGTTTAAATGGAGATTGATGGAAGAACTTGCGTTCTGGTAGCACAAGCTGGCAAAACTAATCTATGCTATTTCGTTTCATTCGTAAATAGCCTAAGATATTTCAGCCTCAATTAATTCAGTGAAAATTAAGATAAATGGATGGTCTCTTCAGTGGCTTCTAAATGCTTCTCTTAATCCAAGAACAGGTACTGAACAATCATGATTAATCATGAGGCTCAAAATGATTCATTTTCCCCGGTGAAGGATGGTGCCAATAAAACTTTGTGTTTATACCTGCGTTGAGAACAATGTGTCCTTCGTGTTCCTTCTCTCCTGTGTTTGGAATTGCAATTCATCAGTCTAGTTATCTTTAACACATAAGAGCTGGTGTAGCATAACAGTTAATGTGACCTTTTCCCTGTTGAATCCACCAGGTTGCCTTAGCCAAGCCATAACACACACACACACACCGCCCCCAATCTCAGTATGGCGGTCATAGAAAGAGCAGGAATATAGGAAGCTGCTCTCTATTGTCTGTACTAGAGGCAAAGCTGCTCTCCAAGGTTTCAACCAGAGGACATTTCCAGTCCTACCTTGAGCTGCCAGGGATTGAACCTGGGACGTTTTGCATGCTATTCCTTGATAGTGTTGTTAAAAGGATTACTTAGATGGCGTACGTAAAGTTCTGTATAAAGTGTTTGTCAAAATCTTTAAGGCCCACCTAGAGTTTTTATTGTAATCATTTGGTATATACATTTTGTTACAGAGAAATAAATGAATGCATAATTTGTTTAGGTGGCCCACCGAGTACAAACATCCCTTAATAGTCCTCCACATAATTTGCTGCCACTACCTATTAATGTATATAGAGCCTTCTGTAAACTTGGCTCTGTGATTAAAAGGCGCTGTGTGGAGTGAAATCTCCTAATGTAGTCTTCCTCAGGTCACCCTCCTTAATTGTAGAACTCTGTAAATATATTTATTTGTGGAAAATAATATCTAGTACTATTGGTAATTTGACAAGAACACATAGTTTTAGCATAACAATTCTCTTTAACAGCTTAACTCTCCCTGATTATTCTTAGTCTGTTTAGCTTTCAGCTCCTCTGACTCTGTCCTACTCCCCAACTATCCTTTTCAGCTGACCTCTCTCACTCTTAATTCCACCCCACCACATTCAATCCCACTCTCCTGCTGTCTATTCATCCACCATTGTATTTTCCTCTTTGGATTAGGATCCCATGTTTATATATAAAGTGATAACCAACATTAATCCTACTCAGAGTAGCCTCACTGGAAATCAGTGGACTTAAGTAATTCAAATGTTTTAAATTGCTTATGAGTTACTTTTGTGTAATAAAATTTCTCTTTGGTTTTAAAGGTTTTGGATAGAGCAGAGCAGCTGAGGGAACTAGAAACAAACCTCTTGCCAGGTTTCCTTAGACTACAAGAACTGGTAAGTAAATTGACCAAGTGATCCTTATTGAGCTACTTCATTTTAGCGGTACTTATAAAACAAATTTCCAGTATGTACTACGTTGGTTCAATGAGCCAATTTCTGCTGTGAATACAGTGAATCCACTTGTGCTATGGGAGGAGCAATACTGGAGCCTTCTTTTCATTCACGGTAAACCAATAACCATTGTGATGTGTACAGCGGTCCAGTGTTGGAGACAAGGGAATCATCATTGTCCCCTTTCCACCTTGGAATTATGTTGTGTAAAGTAGATGTTTCATATTGCTTGGTACAGCTTACCTTGCTTTTGTTTTCTGGGACAGGGAGGTTAACGATATGCTCCTAGAGCATTTGAAATGCTAGTTCTGGGTTGCTCTTCCTGCCATTTTCCCGTACATGCAGGAACCTGATAAACGGTACTGATCATTTTTTGTAGATGTGCATTAATCTTGGTAGCACACTGGAATGGAGAATGCGCGTGTTGCTTGCTTTGGCACTTTCATGTGTTCTTTTGCAATAATCTGATGAACTGTAACAAATGTGACTGTAACAAATGTGAGACTTCGACTGCAGGGAAGAAATTTGTTTTGCTTTGGATTGATGCTGGCTTTTGCAGCAATTCAAGTGGATTAGAGAAGCGTAGTGCATGATTCTTATATCTTGCCGGTAGGTAGGAGCCAAACAAACAAGAGTCCTTAACTCTCCTACCAGGAGAATAATTAGAGATCAACTTGTTGGAAAATTCCTGATGCTGCTCTTGGGAAGGATGGCTACACAGCTATCATTTTTTGTGTGATGATGAACAATAGTGATGTGCAAAAGAGGCTTGGAAAGCTAATTGATCTTGATTCAGAAACTGATATATGTAGCAAGATCATATTGTGTGCTATGGAAGGTGAGATTTGAAAACATAAACTGTTCTCTTAATAACGGGAAATGCCTTTGTTTTCATGTGATACTCAGCCGCTAGATTAGGACAAGTGCCTTAAAATCTTGGTAGGTAAGTTAAAAGGTATTAAAAAGCCTTTGCCTCCCTCACTTTATTATATGTCTGTAAAGCTCCTTGGGACGTGGGTGATGCTGTGGGTTAAACCACAGAGCCTAGGGCTGGCCAATCAGAAGGTTGCAGTTTGAATCCCCACAACAGGGTGAGCTCCCATTGCTCGATCCCTGCTCCTGCTAACCTAGCAGTTCGAAAGCACCTCAAAGTGCAAGTAGATAAATAGGTACCATTCCAGCGGGAAGGTAAACGCGTTTCTGTGCCCTGCTCTGGTTCGCCAGAAGCGGCTTAGTCATACTGGCCACATGACCCGGAAGCTGTACGCTGGCTCCCTTGGCCAATAAAGCAAGATGAGCGTCGCAACCCCAGAGTCGTCCGCGACTGGACCTAACGGTCAGGGGTACCTTTACCTTTAAAGCTCCTTGAGTATCTTGAGGGGGAAGAGACACATTTTCTCTCCCACCAAATAATTCAGGCCTGAACAGGAATTGGCACCTCTGATTCCATAGGTGAAAACACTTATAAATCTGCATTTATATTTCCTGAAGCCATATGGATTTGATTTAATTATAGAAACCTAGATTCCCGGTCTTCTGGTTGTCAGTGGAGTTGCCCTTAGTGTAAACTGGTGCCTTCGAATCTGTATTGTTAGAAACTGTAGGGTAGTAAATTCAAAATAACTGAGGCTGGAATCCTATATATGTCTGCTCATAAGTAGAGGGTTGGACTAGATCAGTGGTGGCCAAACTTGGCCCGCCAGCTGTTTTTGGACTACAACTCCCATCATCCCTAGCTAACAGGACCAGTGGTTAGAACATAGCTGTCAACTTACAGATTTGAAAATAAGGGACCAGCAGCCTTGAAAATAAGGGACCAGCAGCCAAAATAAGGGACCTGCAGCCTCACCTGTTCCAGGCACTCCAGTCTTCCTGTCCTCCTGCAGTCTGGTCAAACTCATGCTGGTAGCTTCGAGAACACTGTCCAACCAACTTTGTAACCAGAGGTTCAACTGAATAGAATCTGAATCACATGCAACACAAGGCCTATGCAGCCTCAACTTAAGCCAGCCTGGCTTTGCACTGGAAAGTTTGCAGCAGCACGTGCAACAAAATGGCGTCCAGCATTCAAAAACCCCCTCAGCTTGCATTAACTAGCCACACACAAGGCATGCAAGCTCCACCCCCCAGTCGTTCTTAGACTTCTTATTGGGTGAGCAGCACAGCCAAGCAACACAGTTGGAGCCTCCCTCCTCCCTGGCCGGCAGGGAGGGAGGGAGAAGAGCTGCTTCCTTTGAAATTTAAGGGACATCCTTTAAGGGACATCTATCAATAAGGGACAGCAGCGGGACATGGCGCTGGAATAAGGGACTGTCCCTTCAAATAAGGGACACTTGACAGCTATGGGTTAGAAGGGCGAAGTTTGGCCAACACTGGACTAGATGGTCCTCAGGGTCACGTCCAACTCTGTGATTCTATGATAAGGAAGTCTCAGTTCAGATGCTGTGTCCCTCATTTTCAAGCTACAGTCCTAGGAACATTCTGTTGCAGGAAACTTGCAGAAGACAGGAGGGAGCAATGATTTGAAGACTGAAAATGCTATGTCTCAACTGAGCTCATAGGCATGTTGTGAAAGCAACTGACCAACGGATGGACTGTCCGTTTATCTTACTAAGATTTTAATAATTTAAGAGTCAAGCTTTTTCAATCAAACACAAGCCTCCTTCCTGACAATTATGATGTGCAGCCCTATTTAGCTTAAATGCCATAGTTCACAGCAATAGAAGAACTGGATTTTTTAAAAAATGCAGATGTATTAGCTGCTTGATTAGGGTGCTTACGGTCTTATGATTATGCAAATAATTTGCAATAAAATGCTGAATCAGATGAGTTTGTTTCAATTAGAAAGAAACTTCACAAGTTTTTCTGTGACTAAAACGTAACTGCAAGGTCACCTTTTCCCTCTCTCCCCTCCCCAACCCCTGTCCTCCAGACGGAGAGAAATGTGACTGTGGTCCTTCTTAGTGAAATTGTGTGGGAGCTGCTTCGTCCAGCTACAGGATGCCTTGAACCATTGCCGTTGTTTTTTCCGGACTACAGCATAGGTAACACAATACACTTATTTTGGGTTGTTCGTGGCTATTAAACATAATAGCTAAACAAAATCTCTGTCAATGGAAGCTGTATACCTGAGTATCAGATGCTGGAGGCAAACCGACTAGGGAAAGCTACCTTCTCTCCACAACATGCTTCCAAGTTTCCAAAGGGAACTGGCTAGTTACTCTTGGATGCAAACAGAATACTAGATTTGATGGGCGCTGGGATGATGTTTAACATCTACTTTTTGAAGAATTAATAATTAGTACCTTTATTTTCTGTATGTGTGTATACATCACACCCCTTGCAGTCAAAGGAATTAAGAACTCCTGGTTTGAGAGAATTAACCTGGTTTTATGAAAAGGATAGTGAAATCCAGAGCTGGTTCTAACTCATTGTGAGAGAAAAATTATGTTGCTAGTTAAACTTCCAAATCTTGGAATTCTTTATCTTTAAGTGCATATCACATTACCAAGTTTTCAGCACTGTTGTAGCTACCAGAACTGGTCACCAGCAAAATGCTTTTTATATATATTAAAGAGCTTTTTATGCTCATGGTTGGGTGGGATGGAGCTGAGAAGAAAAGAAAAAATCACCTCTCCTGGTGTTCTAAACTAGGTCCTAAGCATAAGAGTAAACAGTAGCTCTGTTTGTTGCCTTGTCACAGATTCTTAAATTCAGATACTCATGAAGATTGACGCAGTAAGGGTTGCATTAAAATGCATTAGTGTTACAAATAGCAATACAGAAAAATATAGCTGTGAACAAAATACTATGTAATTAATGAACAACTAAGGTTGGTATAGGGACGCGGGTGGCGCTGTGGGTAAACGCCTCAGCGCCTAGGGCTTGCCGATTGAAAGGTCAGCGGTTCGAATCCCCGCAGCGGGGTGTGCTCCCGCTGCTCGGTCCCAGCGCCTGCCAACCTAGCAGTTCGAAAGCACCCCTGGGTGCAAGTAGATAAATAGGGACCGCTTACTGGCGGGAAGGTAAACGGCGTTTCCATGTGCTGCGCTGGCTCGCCAGATGCAGCTTGTCACGCTGGCCACGTGACCCGGAAGTGTCTCCGGACAGCGCTGGCCCCCGGCCTCTTGAGTGAGATGGGCGCACAAGTCTGTCAAGGGGTCTGGCAGGGGTACCTTTACCTTTAAGGTTGGTGTCAGAGCTGCTTGAAGATCCTAGCTCACAGAGGATCACGCTAGCCAGCGATCATTAAGTAAAAGTCTTTATTGAATTACAGTTTCCATTCTCACGCTGCTGCGCGCAAACTCTACGTCTAGTAGCTAGATCGGCGAAGCTCCGTCTGAATCTCCGCCCCTTGTGCACCAACTTAATATCCTAGCCTTGCTCCACCTTTTCCGCCTGACTGTCCTCCTCTGGGTCCCTCTACCCCCCGGGGCTTCTTCCTTCCGGGATTCTTCTGACGCTGACCCGGACCCTCCTGCCTCCTTGCGCCGGGCTTTAGGACCTGGTTCCCTTTCGGGGCTGCTTACTGCGCCGCCTTCCTCTGCATTTGAACTTGGCGCGCGCGCCCAACCTTCCACCTTCCTCTTAACCGTTTCTTCGCTCCCCGATGGAGGTGTGGCCACTCCTGACTCATGCCCTCCCTCCTGTGGCGAGCTGCCAGCGCTTCCCCCCTGGCTCCCTTCCTCTTCCCTGCTTCCTGGCGGTGACGCTGGTCCCGATTTCCAGCTGTTCCCCCCTGAGTCCCTTCTGGCTCTATCTTCCTGGGGTGCCCCCCTTGACTCCCCCCTTGCCCTGGCCACTGGTGCTCCTTTCTGTGAATCCTCTGATTCACTGGAAAGACTAGGAGATCTCGGGTCGTCGTCATCACTCATCTTTTCTTCTGCTTCCTCCCCTTCGCTCTCTGTTTCCTCCCTTGCCCGTGCCTCTGCTCCTAAACCCCTGACATCCATCCCCCCCTCGAAGCCCCCCATTCCCCCCTCCCCTCCTTCCGGTGCTGGAGCTGGGGGCTGCTGTTGCAAAGGGACGAACGTCGGATATCGGTCGCTTCCCGTGGCGGGCCTCCATCTGAAGTCTTCCGGTTCTTCCTCCCTGCTCTCGTCGACGACAGTCACCTCCGCTTCCATCTCTGTGCCGCCGTGCTCGAAACCAGGGTCGTCCCCGAAAATGTCCATGTCCGTCTCTCCCTCACTTCCTCCTGGCGGCGTTGCTCGTCCTGGACCCTCCAGCCACTTCCTGCGCCACTGCTCCTCTGGTCTATCGTCCCACCAATACGAGGGTTCTGAGGCAGATCCCGAGGGTGACCCCTCCGGGGAACGGACGTCTCGTGTCGGTTCCTCGTCCGAGTCGAACCCCCGGAACGTGCTGGCCGAAAGCGTGGGCGTGAAAAGCCAGTCGTCGAAAAAGTCTGCTGGCATAGGTCTATGTGGGAAGAGGGCATGAAACTCGTCTTTGAGCAGAGGTTCGTCTAAGGCGTAGCCCGGCACCCAGCTGTTCGCACTGGCCGGGGTGCCCTCCTTGGCGAGAAAGTATTCTACCCCCTCTTCCCCCCATCTGGAGTCCAAAATCTCCGTGACTTCGTTGATGCGCTCCTTCTGTGCCACTCCCGCGTGCCCTGTTCTGTCTCTGGCCGGACTCGGCGCCGTTCCGGGTTCCTGGAACCTGTGCGGTGCCTTGTAGGGAGTGAGCACCGATCTGTGGAATACCGGATGCATTCTGGAACCCTCCGGAAGTGCCAGTCTGAAAGCTACCGGGTTGACCTGCTCTTCGACTTGGTAGGGCCCCAGTTGCTTATGCCCTAGTTTCTTCTTGGCCAACGACCTGGCCGGCACTGCGTGGGCTGCTAACCAAACCCAGTCTCCCACGTGGAGCTCTTCTCCAACCCTTCTGTGCTTGTCTGCTTGTACCTTGTATGCATGCTTGGCCAGCTCCAGGTGGCGCCTCAGCTGATCGTGGACTTCCTGCAGCTCCGACGCGAACGCATCTGCTGTCTGCGGCTCCCCCTCCCCCATTCTTTCCAGTCCCGGGAAGGTTCTGGGGTGCCTCCCGTTGTTGGCGAAGAACGGCGTGACCCCCGTGGACACGTGCTTCGTGTTGTTGTAGGCGAACTCGGCAAGCGGCAGGTAATCCACCCACGTCGCAGGCTGTTGATTTGCATAACATCTCAGGTACTGCTGCATGATGGCATTGACCCGCTCCGCTTGCCCGTTGGTCTGCGGGTGTCTCGCCGACGCCAGGTTGATCTTGACGTTCAGGAAGCCCATCAGCTTCTGCCAGAAATTCGAGATGAACTGCCGTCCCCGGTCGGACAGAATAGACCGTGGCAGACCGTGAACCTTGAACACGTGGTCTATGAACAGTTTGGCGGTTTGCTCCGCCGTGGCCACCTTAGCACACGGAATGAAATGGGCCATCTTGGAAAACAGGTCCACCACCACCAGCACTGCCGTCTTGCCCCTTGAGCTGGGCAGATCCGTGACAAAGTCCAGGGCCACCCTTTCCCAAGGTTCGACCGGAGTTTGCAGCGGTTCCAACAGTCCGGCCGGCGGTTTGTGCACTGGCTTGGCCCTCTGGCAGGTGTCACACCTCGCCACGTAGTCTGCGACCTCCCCTCTCATTCCAGGCCACCAGAAATCCCTGGCTACTAATTCCACCGTCTTCTCCTTGCCAAAGTGCCCGGCCGTGGGCGCGTCGTGCAGCTGCTGCAGCACCTTGGCTCGAAGTTCGTCTCCCGGCACGTAGATGGCCCCTTTACGGATGAGCAAGCCATCTCTTAGCTGGAAACCGTCGGCCGCTGCCTTGCCCCTTTGCACCTCTGCCATCTTTGCTTGTGCGAAGGAGTCCCCCTGCAACGCTCGTCGCACCGCCTCTAGGTCCACGGTCGCCGCGGCGCACGCCCACACTGTCGGTGCGAAGATGTGCATGGCGGCCGCTGGTGTTGCGTCCTCCAGATACTGTGGCTTACGGGAGAGAGCGTCTGCCATGATGTTGGTGTCCCCCGGGACATACTCTATTCGGAAGTCGAAGTTCGCAAAGAACTCAGCCCAACGTATCTGCCTCTGGTTCAGGAACTGTGCCGTGCGCCAGTGCTCTAGATTCTTGTGGTCCGTGCAAACCTGCACCGTGTGCTTGGCGCCGATTAGAAAGTGCCTCCACGCCTTGAACGCTGCGTGAATGGCCAGCAACTCCCTGTCCCATATGGTGTAGTTCTGCTCGGACTTGCTGAGCTTCCTGGAGTAAAACGCTCCCGGTCGCCACACCCCCTGCGGGTCTTTCTGCAGCAGGACCGCCCCCACGGCTCTGTCCGAAGCGTCTGTCTCCACCCTCATCGGCTTGCTGGGGTTGACATGAAGCAGCTGCTCTTCCGACGCGAAGAGACGCTTGAGTGCCTGGAAGGACTGCTCCGCCTGCTCTGTCCAAATGAACTTCTTTTTCTTGGAGCTAAGCGTGTCAGTGATGGCCGCCGTCTGCATCGCGAAGCCCTTGATAAACTTGCGATAGAAGTTCGCAAAGCCGACAAACCGTTGGACCTCCTTCCGGTTGCGCGGGCTCTTCCAATCCAACACCGCTCGAACCTTGGCGCTGTCCATGGCGAGCCCCTTGTCAGACAGCTTGTAGCCCAGAAAATCCACCTCCGTCACGTCGAATTGGCACTTCTCCAGCTTGGCGTAGAGCCTATGTTGCTTTAGCCTGCTCAGCACTTCCTTGACGTGTTTGTCATGCTCCTGCTGCGACTCCGAAAAGATCAGGATGTCATCTAAGAAACAGACGCACGTCTTGTAGAGAAGTCCCGCCAACACGTGATGCATAAATGCTTGAAAAACGTGGGAGCCATTTTGCAATC
This sequence comes from Podarcis bocagei, assembly GCF_964188305.1. Taxonomy (NCBI): domain Eukaryota; kingdom Metazoa; phylum Chordata; class Lepidosauria; order Squamata; family Lacertidae; genus Podarcis; species Podarcis bocagei. The sequence goes on from NC_138135.1 coordinate 71,829,467, forward strand.
CAAAAGGCATAACTCTATATTCGTAGGTCCCCAGTGGCGTGAACATGGCTGTCTTCCACTCATCACCCTCCCGCATGCGAATGAGGTTGTACGCCCCCCGCAGGTCCAACTTGGTGAACACTCTGCCCTTCCGTACCTTTGCGAGGAGGTCGTCAATTCGGGGCATGGGGAAGTCCGATGGCCTAGTCACACTGTTCAAAATCCTGTAATCTACTACGAGTCTCTTTTGGGGCGTGTCCCGCTTCTTAACAAAGAATACGGGACTGCCCCCCACTGCCTTGGACTCCCGGATGAAGCCGCGCTGCAAATTATGATCAATGAACTCCTTGAGTTCTTGCAGTTCGTCCTCTGACATGGAATACAGTCTCCCTTTAGGCAGCGCCGCCCCCGGCAGCAGGTCAATTTTGCAGTCATATGGTCTGTGAGGGGGTAGCCTGTCTGCCTCCTTCTCGCAGAAAACTTCCAAAAATTCAGCGTACTTGTGGGGAATCGCTTGCAGCGTGCCTAGCAGCAGCTGTGACTCCTCTTCCTCTCCTTCCTGCCTGGGCACAATGCAGTGTTCAGCACAAAAGGAAGAGCCGAAGGTCAGCTGCCTCTGGTACCAAGCCATCGTTGGGCTGTGCTTGTCCAGCCAACTCATGCCCAATACAACGGGCGTGTCAGATAGTTGAGTGACGTTGAAGCTGATGATTTCTCTGTGATTCCCAAGTCGCATCACCATTGGTGGCGTCTGCTTCACCACTTGCCCCCCGAGCAGCTCCCTGCCATCCACCGTGACAACCTGCAGGGGCAGTGTGGCCGGCAGCAACTGCACAGCGTGCCTGTCGACAAAGTCCTGCCCTATAAAGTCCGCATTGCTGCCTGAGTCAATGGTGATTGGCACGTCTATGGTGATTCCATTGGGCAGCTGGAGAGATGCTGTGAGCCTCACTACTGGTTTGGGCGGGAGGGGGTTCACGGGCTGTAAAATCTCTGGGGACTGCGTCACTAACACGTCTGGCTGGGCCCCAGTGCCTCTTCCTCCAGCCAGACTGCGTCGTTTCCCTGCTGTGGTCCTCCTTGCTGCGTTGCTGCAGTCACCATTGCTGAGGCTGCAGTGAGCTTGTGGGGCCTCTGGGGACACTCTTTTGCCATATGCCCTGGTTCCTCACAGACGTAACACTTCCTGTTCCCTCTAGGAGGCTTCGCTTTCACTGCTGCCGGTGCTAGGGCTCTGGTTGCTGACTGAGCCCTTGCACCTCCAACCTCCATAGGTTCGGCTCCTCCTCCTGGCGGAGGCGTGGATTGCGCCCGCGCTGCTTCCCTGGGAAGGAAGGAGGGGCCCCCGGCTGGTTCGCGCCCTCCACGCCCTTCGTCCTTGCTCCACGGACGTCCTTCCAGCCTCACCCCCACTGCCAGTGCCCTCTGAACGACCTCCTGGGTGGTTCGGGGTCTCTCCCCCCTCGCGATCTCATCTTTAATCGAGTTGTGCAGCCCCTCCCAAAAGAGGTCTCTTACAGGAGCCGAATCTCTGTCCCATTCCAGGGCACTGACCAAGGCGAAAAAGCGGGCATGATACTGCCTGACGCTGGCCCTCCCTTGTCTCAGCCCATGCACCTCCTTCCGTGCCAGATCCACGTCAATACTTGATAAAAAGCACCCATCCATCGCTTTAATAAAGGCATCCGCATTCTGGAGCGCCGGATCCTTATCTCTCCATAAATTACGTAGCCATGCTTTCGCATCCCCATGCAGATGGGACATGATGAACCCCACTCTCTCTTGTTCATCTCTAAAGTCTTTATGCAGCAGTTGCAGTGCGCACAGTACGTCGGCTCTAAAGTTGGGATACTGTTGCAGGTTCCCATCGAAGTGAGAGACCAGCCCGCCTGTCCGTCTCGCCAACCCAATTCCCTCCTGCCGGGGTGTCTGCTTTGTCAGCACGTCTAACCTGACCTGGAGATCCCTGCAGGCGGCAGCTGCCTCCTCCTCTCTCTTCCTGGATGCGAGAACCTCGGCGTTCAGTTGTGCCACTGCTTTTCTGAGGTCCTCTATCTGCTGCTCAGCCGTCATGTCGTCTGCCGTTCGTGAGCTCGCTAGTAGGCACCTGTTTCTCTCCCCTCCTCGAGGCTGTAGATGCCCACAATGGGGAGACGGAGCTTACTGTCAGAGCTGCTTGAAGATCCTAGCTCACAGAGGATCACGCTAGCCAGCGATCATTAAGTAAAAGTCTTTATTGAATTACAGTTTCCATTCTCACGCTGCTGCGCGCAAACTCTACGTCTAGTAGCTAGATCGGCGAAGCTCCGTCTGAATCTCCGCCCCTTGTGCACCAACTTAATATCCTAGCCTTGCTCCACCTTTTCCGCCTGACTGTCCTCCTCTGGGTCCCTCTACCCCCCGGGGCTTCTTCCTTCCGGGATTCTTCTGACGCTGACCCGGACCCTCCTGCCTCCTTGCGCCGGGCTTTAGGACCTGGTTCCCTTTCGGGGCTGCTTACTGCGCCGCCTTCCTCTGCATTTGAACTTGGCGCGCGCGCCCAACCTTCCACCTTCCTCTTAACCGTTTCTTCGCTCCCCGATGGAGGTGTGGCCACTCCTGACTCATGCCCTCCCTCCTGTGGCGAGCTGCCAGCGCTTCCCCCCTGGCTCCCTTCCTCTTCCCTGCTTCCTGGCGGTGACGCTGGTCCCGATTTCCAGCTGTTCCCCCCTGAGTCCCTTCTGGCTCTATCTTCCTGGGGTGCCCCCCTTGACTCCCCCCTTGCCCTGGCCACTGGTGCTCCTTTCTGTGAATCCTCTGATTCACTGGAAAGACTAGGAGATCTCGGGTCGTCGTCATCACTCATCTTTTCTTCTGCTTCCTCCCCTTCGCTCTCTGTTTCCTCCCTTGCCCGTGCCTCTGCTCCTAAACCCCTGACAGTTGGTATATAGCATAATGATTAGGGCACACATAGCAGCACGGTGACTTATGAAAGCAGCCCTAAATATCACAATAGGACAGCTGGAAATTATAAATATGTATTGACTAAAGCTGGAATCCATAAAAGTGCATGTTTTTCTGTAGTTTAATACCTAAACTGAATTAACAACTCGGGTCAAATTTGAAATGGAGAATTTGTTCTTACCCTGAAATCTGGGCCTGAAAGAGAAATTGATCAGAAGGGGAACCTTGGAGTTTGGTCTGATTAAAAATGCCTGATTTAGGGTACCTAAAGTTTGTTTAGGTTTGATTGCTGTACTCACAGCTGACTGAGTCCAAAAGTGTGAGCCTTTATCTTGAAGAGAGATGACTGGAAACATGTAAGCTTCCCCCTGAAACTGTTGGGATATTGCCAGGGAGACAAAGTCCATCATGACTCCACGTCGCCTCCAGACGATCCATCGATCTCCCGTAGATACAGTATCAGCAATTAGCGACACGAGCTCCAGGATTAGCTTTCCACATTCCAGAGCTGATGCACGCTCTATCAGCAGAGTTCGCATAGCGAAAGATGCACTCAGGAGAGCATATTTACAATTTTATTCAGCGTTGGTCAGAACAAAGAGAAAACATGACTGCCTGTTTCAGTGTCTCAGACACAGAGAGAAAACGAAAGCATAGACACAACAGAAACATCCTATGAACAGGAAATATGCAGGCTGTGACACAAACATCCTGCTGCCTTTTAAGGTGGAACGGAAATATCCTAACAGAAACCAGACATGGTGATTTTGACAATCACTGTTCTTTCACGTTGGAGACTCCTTACTGCTGGATTTTCCAGAGCTGGTTAAAAGGTGTTCAGTGCTGAATTGCCAGGAGGGGATTACAGGCCCTCTGGCAGAAGGGGTGTTTCCTGCTGAAGTATAACTGTATATCTAAAGTGTGCAAACATTGTTTGTTCTCTGCATAATTTTTAGCCTGAGAACAATTCTATGATGTGCTCATCAGCTTTTTGTTTTTCAATGCTCTTTATTTAAACAGGACACCTGCAAAAGATTCTGTCCCATGACCATCCTCCGGAGTATTCTCTTGATTTTTATGCTGCATATATAAATATTCTGCTTGGCGTTTTCTATCCTGTCTGCAGGGACCTGAAGGAGCTCCGACATCTAGTAAGGGATCTCTTAGGTGCTTTCATGATGAATGTGGTGTCATAGTGCTTTTGATGCTGGCTTTGGAATTCTTAGAATGTCCTATATTACATAGCATGTGGATTCTGTGCTATTTCTCAGTATGTAACCAGGTGTAGGTTGCTAGGTTGTCGGCTCGGCAGGCAAGAAAAAGAAGCTCAGCGAGCCTGCAGCCTTCACAAAGCCACATTATTGATCTGCATACATAAAAGTAACTGTTGCCTACATGTAGGGGCTGGAATAATGCAGCTCTCTCACCAGCAGCTGAGCAAGTTCTGAAAGACATGGTTGCTGTGTCTGAACATCCTTGAAATGTACTAATACCTCTTGGTTGCCTAGATGAATAGGTACACAAATAGAAATTTCTGACTTTTATGTGGCTGGACTGTAACCTACTGTACAAAGATATTTATATCCATTGTTGCACCCACTCCCAGCATGTCACCCTTGGAAAGTTGCCCACTAGGTTATGTGGCTTCAGTACTGAAAGAGATTCCCCATTCCTGTCTTAAAATATGGACATGCATTCAGGACCTTCAGGTTACCAGATATGGCATTATACTGTCCTGCTTATCCATGTCAAAGATTTATTTTGTTTTTATGGCTCTGTGCAGCCACTAATCCAGCTACCCATTTCTTGTTTTATTTCTCCTGCATGTAATTTCATTGTAAGTTGCTGCTCTTCAGGGTTGGAAAGGGGTGTTGCAGCTCCTTTTCAGATAGGGGTGGGATATTTTTAAAACGTGTTCCAGGGTTCTTTCAAATGCCAGGGATGCAAAGATTTAAAATGTGGGATAATACCAATTACACCACTGCTTGTCTTGCAGGCTGCACTCAATTTTTCTAAGTACTGTGAGCCTGTGGTCCAGCAAAAGGGTGAGTGTTTTTCGTTCATATGAATAAATAGTGGATGGTTCTAGAGAGGAGGCAATAAAAAGTTTTCTGAGTCTTTATATGTTTCTGACCATGATTAGACAAATCAGAAGTGCTCCTTGGGCTGATTTACTGTTCCTCCTGCCTTCTCTCTCACCTGGGCATCGTTCTCTTTCAGTTTTGGGGCTTGCTGTGGAGTTACCGTATTTTTCGCCCCATAAGACGCACTTTTTCCCCTCCAAAAATGAAGGGGAAATCGGGGTGCGTCTTATGGGGCGAATGCCTGCAAGCCTCGCGCGCCCGGCAGGAGGTCCCATCGGGTGCGCGAGGCTTGGGGCGGCAGCCTGTCGCCCGAAGCACGGGGAGCCCTCTGGAGGGCTCCCCCTGCTTCCGGCGAGTGTCTGCAAGCCTCGCGCACCCGGCAGGAGGTCCCACCGGGTGCGCGAGGCTTGGGGCGGCAGCGGACTGCTTGCCCGCACCTAGAAGCTTGGGGCGCGCTGAGCTCAGCACGCCCCAAGCTTCTAGGTGCGCGCAAGCAGTCCGCTGCCGCCCCAAGCCTCGCGCACCCAGCGGGACCTCCTGCCGGGTGCGGGAGGCTTGGGGCGGCAGCGGACTGCTTGCCGGGATGCAGAAGCTTGGCGCGCGCTGAGCTCAGCACGCCCCAAGCTTCTAGGGGCGCGCAAGCAGTCCGCTGCCGCCCCAAGCCTTGCGCACCCAGCGGGACCTCCTGCCGGGTGCGGGAGGCTTGGGGCGGCAGCGGACTGCTTGCCGGGATGCAGAAGCTTGGCGCGCGCTGAGCTCAGCACGCCCCAAGCTTCTAGGGGCGCGCAAGCAGTCCGCTGCCGCCCCAAGCCTTGCGCACCCAGCGGGACCTCCTGCCGGGTGCGGGAGGCTTGGGGCGGCAGCGGACTGCTTGCCGGGATGCAGAAGCTTGGCGCGCGCTGAGCTCAGCACGCCCCAAGCTTCTAGGGGCGCGCAAGCAGTCCGCTGCCGCCCCAAGCCTTGCGCACCCGGCGGGACCTCCTGCCGGGTGCGGGAGGCTTGGGGCGGCAGCGGACTGCTTGCCGGGATGCAGAAGCTTGGCGCGCGCTGAGCTCAGCACGCCCCAAGCTTCTAGGGGCGCGCAAGCAGTCCGCTGCCGCCCCAAGCCTTGCGCACCCGGCGGGACCTCCTGCCGGGTGCGGGAGGCTTGGGGCGGCAGCGGACTGCTTGCCGGGATGCAGAAGCTTGGCGCGCGCTGAGCTCAGCACGCCCCAAGCTTCTAGGGGCGCGCAAGCAGTCCGCTGCCGCCCCAAGCCTTGCGCACCCGGCGGGACCTCCTGCCGGGTGCGGGAGGCTTGGGGCGGCAGCGGACTGCTTGCCGGGATGCAGAAGCTTGGCGCGCGCTGAGCTCAGCACACCCCAAGCTTCTAGGGGCGCGCAAGCAGTCCGCTGCTGCCCCAAGCCTTGCGCACCCGGCGGGACCTCCTGCCGGGTGCGGGAGGCTTGGGGCGGCAGCGGACTGCTTGCCGGGATGCAGAAGCTTGGCGCGCGCTGAGCTCAGCACGCCCCAAGCTTCTAGGGGCGCACAAGCAGTCCGCTGCCGCCCCAAGCCTTGCGCACCCAGCGGGACCTCCTGCCGGGTGCGGGAGGCTTGGGGCGGCAGCGGACTGCTTGCCGGGATGCAGAAGCTTGGCGCGCGCTGAGCTCAGCACGCCCCAAGCTTCTAGGGGCGCGCAAGCAGTCCGCTGCCGCCCCAAGCCTTGCGCACCCGGCGGGACCTCCTGCCGGGTGCGCGAGGCTGGGGGCGGCAGCGGACTGCTTGCCGGCATGCAGAAGCTTGGCGCGCGCTGAGCTCAGCAAGCCCCAAGCTTCTAGGTGCGCACAAGCAGTCCGCTGCCGCCCCAAGCCTCGCGCACCCAGCGGGACCTGCCGGGTGCGGGAGGCTTGGGGCGGCAGCGGACTGCTTGCCGGCACGCAGAAGCTTGGGGCGCGCTGACCTCAGCTTGCCCCAAGCTTCTGGATTAGCGCAGGGGTCCGCTAGCCCTGGGAGAGGCGCCCGGCTCTCCCACGCTAGCGGAGACCTTGCCGGCACGCAGAAGCTTGGGGCGCGCTGAGCTCCGCACGCCCCAAGCTCCTGGTGTAGCGCAGCGCACCTGGGGGGGAAATAAAAATTTTTCCCTTTATTTCCCCCCCTAAAATCTAGGTGCGTCTTATGGGCCGGTGCGTCTTATGGGGCGAAAAATACGGTAGTCTTATGTGTATTCCCCCAACCACAATTGGTAATCATTGTTGGAAATGGGGTGTGCAATACTTTAGGGGTCATGGGCAGGCTCATTCGTCTAATCATAGTTAGAAGATCCAGTGTGCTTTTTGGACTCTGCTAAACTAAACAGCAAGATTGGTTATACCCATAGGGCTGATCTCCAAGGAAGGAGAGGGGGATGCTTTCCTGAGAGAATGAGTGAGAAGGTGGGGATGGTGCAATTTCAGTCTCTTGAACAATGGTTAGGTAATTGGACGGTGCTTTGTCTGCACCTGATTAACAAGGAAAGGGCAGGACCGAAGAGTCTTTTAAGCTAAAAGGATGGAGGTAAGGCATAGAATTATCAGTCAGTAGGGCATGGAACTCTTGATCTCAGAGTTGTGGGTTTGAGCCCCACATTGGGCAAAAAGATTCCTGTATTACAAAGAGTTGGACTGGATGACCCTTGTGGTCCCTTCCAACTCTACAATTTCCATGTTTGCAGTTCCAGTTATTCTCGGATTGTACACGTCTGCATAGGAGGGGAGAGTGCATAAGCTGAGGTTTGTTCTACCTTATGCATATCATGCTAAACCATCAGTCCGTTATCAAGACATTTTTCCATTATGCAACATTTGCAGCATAACAGTTATACTATAGTTTGATGTTATGAACATAATCAGTACCAGAATCTCAAAAGAAATGTGCCTTTTAATCTGTAAACCTATATTAAATCCATTAAATCCAAGAGCCAGTGTATCACCTGAACACTTCTCAAAGTTCATCTTGAATCAATACTACTTTTGTGTGTTTGTGATACAGCAAGTGAACGTGACACACGCAAACTTTGGAAAAATATTGAATCCCACTTGAAGAAAGCTATGCAGACTGTTTACCTGCGGGAAATATCAAGGTAATTGTCCCCCTCTTTATTTTTAGAAAGCTGCCTCTCAAGGCTTACCTAAAATGTCAAGTAGGTGCTGTAGGTGGTATTCTATCCTGCTAAAGCAGATGTCCTGGCTTTTAAAAATCTGTTAAATAGGTTACGCCTACCAATAAATGAAAAATAATGCAGTACGTGTCTGTTTCTAAATGGAACATTAGGATAAAGATGTTAGGTAAAGGTGCTGCTAGATGAGATATGGGAAGTCTGCAAATGAGTGTGGTGTGTTGGTGGAGAGGTGCTTGGGGTGATTGATTGATTTAATTAGTTTAATTAATAATTTTTTTAATACAGGAATTATGTATTTTGGTTGCTTTCTATTTTTATGCTGGGGTTCCTTTTGTAAACTATATTGTAACGACCCCTTTGGTTAAGCGACACATGCAATTTGATTTGAGGTGCTTAAATTTCTCCCACTGAAATTTGTGAGATTGACTGGTTAAATCAATTTTCTTCACTTTTCTCTTTCTTCCAGAGAGAGCAGGGCTTGTTGGATATTTGTGTGCATTTGCCGGGGAAAGGTTATATAATATGTACCAGGGCTATACTAGTTTAGGCTGAATGTGTGTGATCTGAGATGCAGCAAATGTTTATATGGAAAAAAGTCTTCTTGTAGCTAGAAGATTAGCATGACAGGGAGAAGTCTGAAAGGGGATTTTGTCGCAGTCCTATACCATCCAGCATAACTGGATACTAACCTCATGCTGTTAATATTTAACATTTTCACTGATTTCTATTGATATTTATGTTACTTTAAAAAGTCAATACTTTAATGCACTTTAGAATCATATTGTACAACTTAGCATTTTGCTATACAGATAATAATAATAATAGTAATAAAAACAATAAATTTTTATACCCCGCCTTCTCTGGTCAGGGCTGGGCTCAGGGCAGCTAACACCAAATATGAATTACAATAAAACGTAACAGAAAAGAAAAACAACAACAAACAATTAAAGTACAGCTTAAAATGCAGCCTCATTTTAGTAGTAGCCCATAAATCAAGACCATAAAGGGAGGAAACATCAGATGTTCACCCGAGCCAGCTATCCATGCTGGTCCTACATGGGCCAGCAAAAAAGCCAAGGGAAAATTTATATACCAAATCCCATATAAGGGGTCAGAGTGAGTCTAAGCCGAAGGCCAGGTGAAACAGCTCCATCTTGCAGGCCTTGTGGAAAGATGTCAAATCCCGCAGGGCCCTGGTCTCTTGTGACAGAGCATTCCACCACGTCGGGGCCAGTGCTGAAAAGGCCCTGGCCCCAGTTGGAACCAATCTAACCTCCTTGAGGCTTGGGACCTCCAAAGTGTTGTTATTCATGGAAGCTAAGGTCCTCCGTGGGGCATACCAGGAGAGGCGGCCCCATAGGACAAGTCTTTTGTAAATAACTGATTGTAGAATATTATTCTGTTTTACCTACACTTAACCCTTTATCCATTTTTCATTTACATGAATGTTGCTGTGCTTAGTGACTATTTTGGCCAGCAGGCCACAAGTAGGGGTTTCCTAGACTTGAGGACTAGCTTTCTGTTCCCCCCTCTCTCCCCATCCCAGGTGAAATCATTTGGTGTTTTCTTTTGCGGGGGGTGGGGGGGTGGGAGTCATTCTTCTTGCTACAATTCCCTATCCAGTTTGGATACAACAATGAAATGGAACCAGAGAACCTGAATGGGGAGTTACCTAGCAACTGAAGCATTGTGTTTGGGTTTTTCCCATTCTACCCCTGTGCATGACAGTTTTAAAGCTAGTATTGTTTCTTTAGGCAGTTTAATATGGTTGGCATTTAATATAGTGCTTTTTGAGTAATCAAAGTATTTCACACACAATGCTTACACAACCTACCCCACATGGTAGGTCAGTAATTTCCCCATAATGCAGGTGAGAGGCTAGAAGATTATGGCTTACCTAGGACCACTTAATGAACTTATGGTTTTGGTGAGAAGTGAACTAGAGACTTGCCTGTTGATACTCCTAAACTGGGTCTATAATGAGGCATCAGTAGTAGTAGTAGTAGTTGCTTGCAGGCCAGGTTGCACCATCCTTAGATGGTTGTTGTTTAGTCGTTTAGTCGTGTCCGACTCTTCGTGACCCCCTGGACCAGAGCACGCCAGGCACTCCTGTCTTCCACTGCCTCCTGCAGTTTGGTCAAACTCATGTTGGTAGCTTTGAGAACACTGTCCAACCATCTCGTCCTCTGTCGTCCCCTTCTTCTTGTGCCCTCCATCTTTCCCAACATCAGGGTCTTTTCCAGGGAGCCTTCTCTTCTCATGAGGTGGCCAAAGTATTGGAGCCTCAGCGTCAGGATCTGTCCTTCCAGTGAGCACTCAGGGCTGATTTCCTCCAGAATGGATAGTGTGAGGGTTTGATTAGCTGCTTGTGCGTGAAAACGTGCTCCCTCAGAGTTTGTGTGCCCCCACAAACCTCCGTGTGTGACGGAGCTCCTCAGACATGTCTGCTCTAGTCACTAGTAGAGTCCGACAGTGGCTGCCTGCGGAAGCGTTTCCAGCAAAGAAGTTCCTTAACGGAAACGCGTCTCCTGGACTCACGGCGTGACAGTTTCCTGCGAGGTATGGGTCTCCCTATGTGAGACTCAGATACCTCCCCACTATTTTCGCTGGAAGCGTCCCTGAGCCCTCCCTCCTGCTCACATTCCCTCAGAGAATCACTCCTCCCCCTGCTGGTCCCTGCTTCAGCAGTTGAGTCTCTTTCATCCTGCCTGAGTCCCTCCACCACCTGATGCTCTGATGGCAGTTCCCTGACATCCACTTCCCCTCCAGGGCCCCCCTCACCCCCTCCCAATTCCTCCCCCCTGGGAGGTGAAGGGCTAAAACCCCGAAACGAATCTTCCTCATCTTCTGACGTCTCGAACAATTCTCTCCATCGATCGTCGTCCTGGCCAGCTGAATCCTCCTCCTCTTCAGAATCTGGGAACCCCTCCAACTCCTCTTCCTCGTCGGTGGTGGCAAAGTATTCCCTTCGGAACCTCGCTACAGGCTGAGGTTTACGTGGGAACCTCTGATGAAAAGTCTCTATTAAAACCTCGTCATTGACATCCTCTGCCCTAACCCAGGTGTTTTCCGACTCCGGTTCCCCTTCCCACATTACCAAATACTCTACTTGATCTCCCTTCCACCTGGAATCGAGGATCTCCGCTACATGGTAGCTGTGTTCCTTCTCCTCCATTGCTGGTCCCCTAGTGACCCTCCCCTCACTGTCTCCTCTATACGGTGACAGCAACGACCTGTGAAAAACTGGGTGCAGCTTCATGTGGTTCGGTAACCGGAGCCTGAAAGCCACTGGATTGACCTGCTGTATGACTTCAAACGGACCCAGCCTTTTGGGTCTTAATTTCTTACAACCTCCTTTGAATGGCAACCCTTGGGTAGACAGCCACACCTGGTTCCCCACCCTGATGCTTTCACCTTCCCTTCTGTTTTTGTCTGCTTGCCTCTTATATTCCTCCTTAGCCCTGTTTAAGTTGAGTTGGAGCTGGCGATGGATCGCTTCCATTTCTTCCACGAACTGTTCTGCAGCTGGAACGCTCCAGTTCTCCCCCTCCCCCCCTGGGAAGGCTCTGGGATGGCACCCGTGATTGGCCAAAAAGGGGCTCATCCCCGTGGACACGTTCTCTGCATTGTTGTAGGCAAATTCTGCCAACGCCAGCTTCTCCACCCAATCATTCTCCCTGTCATTAACATAACACCTCAAATATTGTTGGAGAACCCCATTTGCTCTTTCCGCCTGCCCGTTGGTTTCAGGATGACGGGCCGTCGAGAAATTAACCTCTACATGCAGTAAGCTCATGAGCTTCCTCCAGAACCTGGAAGTAAATTGTTTCCCTCGGTCTGAAACCACCCTCAAGGGGGCGCCATGCAACCTAAACACATTCTCTACAAACAATTTGGCGGTTTCTTCTGCTGTAACCGCATGTGAGCAGGCTATGAAGTGGGCCATTTTAGTTAACAGGTCTACTACAACCATGATGGCTGTTTTCCCTCTAGACCTTGGCAGATCAGTCATGAAATCTATTGCCACTGCTTCCCACGGTCTCTCAGGTGTGGGCAGTGGTTCTAATAAACCAGCCGGCGCCTGCCTCTCCCCCTTGGCTCTTTGGCATTGTTCACACCCTCTCACATACTCCCGCACATCTTCCCTGACCTTGGGCCACCAAAATTCCCTGGTAACCAGCCACATGGTTTTGTGTTGCCCAAAGTGCCCTGCTGTGGGGCTATCGTGCAGCTGCTTGAGTACTTTCTCCCTCAATTCCCCTTCAGGTATATATAACGCTCCCTTATAATACAATGCCCCATTTCTCTCCTCAAAACCACCGGGTTTGTCTTCCTCCCCTCTGAGATCCCTGAGTTTCCCCTGGGCGTATGCATCCTGCACCGTACCCTCTACCAATTCCCTTTGCCCCACCAAAGTCGCCCCACACACCCAGCGGTCCTCTGGAATGATATGGGTTTCTTCGGGTGCTCCCTCCCCCTCCAAATATTCAGGTTTGCGTGAGAGAGCGTCCGCCCTAACATTCTCTGGGCCTGGCACATAACAAATCTCAAAGTTAAATTTGGAGAACTCTTGGGCCCATCTCAACTGCCTTTGGTTGAGCACTCGCGCCGTTCTCCAGTACTCTAGATTTTTATGGTCCGTGCACACTTGCACTTTATGTTGTGCACCAACTAGCAGATGCCTCCATCTCCGGAACGCCTCATGAATAGCAAGCAGTTCTCGGTCGTACACCGTGTAGTTCCTCTCGGATTTGTTCAGCTTCCGCGAGAAGAAGGCACACGGACGCCACTCCGACTCCTCCTTCCCCGGCTGCAGAAGAAGCACCGCCCCTATGGCTCTGTCAGATGCGTCTGTTTCCACCCTTAGCTTCTTTCGTAAATCCACATGCAGAAGTTGTTCTTCAGAGGCGAAGGCCCTTTTCAGTTCCTCAAACGCTCGCTCCGCCTCCGCCGTCCATACAAACTTCTTCTTACTGCTGAGACAGTCAGTGATGGGCGCCGTCAGATGGGCGAAGTTGCGGATGAACTTACGATAAAAGTTTCCAAACCCTAGGAACCTCTGCACATCCTTCTTGGTTTTGGGTGTTTTCCATTCCAGCACTGCCTGTACCTTGCCGGGATCCATGGCCAATCCCTTGTCTGACAGGCGGTACCCCAGGAATTCCACCTCCTTGGTATGGAACCGACACTTCTCCAGTTTGACCCACAGCCTGTTGGCTTGCAGTCTGCTCAACACTTCTCTGACGTCTCTCACATGTTGCTCCTCATTCTCAGAATACACCAACACATCATCTAGAAAGGCAACGCAATTCTTGTAGAGCAAAGGGCCCAGCACGTGGTTCATAAAAGATTGAAAACACGCGGAGCCTGCTTGTAATCCAAATGGCATAACGAGGTATTCAAACGCCCCCAAAGGGGTAAACATGGTGGTTTTCCATTCATCCCCTTTCCTTATGCGTATCAGGTTGTACGCCCCCCTTAGATCCAGCTTTGTGAAAATCTTTCCCTTCCTCACCATGTTCAAAATATCATCAATTCTGGGCATAGGGAACGCCACCGGTTCAGTCACTGCATTCAGCCGCCTAAAATCACATACAAGTCTCGGCTTGTCCGCATTTTTTTTGTCCACAAAGAACACTGGGCTCCCCCCTGCTGCTTTGGACTCTCTGATGAAGCCTCTCTTCAGGTTCTTGTCAATGAACCCTCGCAACTCCTGCATTTCCCTGTCTGACATGGCATACACCTTGCCCACGGGAAGCTGTGCTCCAGGGAGTAAATTGATCTGACAATCAAAGGGTCTATGAGGTGGTAGTTGGTCAGCTTCCTTCTCACTGAACACGTCGCTGAGATCTGCATACTGTGGTGGTACCTTCACCTTCCCCATTACTTCAGTCCCTGCTAGGGTGGCTTGGGCCCCTACTGAACCCTTCTCCCCTTTGCAGTGTTCTAGGCAATGTGCTGAACCAAAGGACACCACTCTTTGATGCCAGCCAACCAGCGGATCATGTAGAGCTAGCCAGCTCATTCCCAAAATAATGGGAGCGCCTCCCAGGGTGGCCACATTAAACGCTATCAGTTCTGTGTGCCTTGCCACCCTCATTATCATTGGGACAGTCTGCAAGCGGACTCCTCCTCCCAACAACTCCCTGCCATCAATCGTGGTCACCTGCAGGGGGTTGCTTAAAGGGATGGTCTGTATCTGGTGTTCAGCAGCAAACTCCTTGCTCATAAAATTGCAGGAGCTGCCTGAGTCCAATAGCGCCTTTATTTTTAGGGGGTGCCCATTCTGCAGCTCTAGCGACACTTCAATCACTAGAGCAGGTCGAGGAGCTTCTGGCACGGGCACTTTCACTGCTCTTTGGCCTGGCTGCAGTGCCCCAATTGTGGCAACCAGGCGTTGGCTTTTACCTGCTCCTCTCCCCCTTCTTCTCCCCCCTCAACAGCTCCCACCATCCCTTGCCATTCCTTCCTCTGGGGGCAGACTCTGGCAAAGTGGCCTGGCTGTTGGCAGAGATAGCATTTCCGGGGGCCCTTTCCCTCCTTCTTAGCTCCCTCGCTGGTTTTTGAAAATGCGCGCGCGCGCGCTGTTCCGATTTCCATCGGCTCTGCCGGCGGGAAAGCTGGCTCAGGAATGTCTGGAATGCGGAACTCCTTCCAACGTTCCCCTCTCCCTTCCCGCCTCTCCAAGGCTCTTGCCTCCTGCCGCGCTCCTATGGTCAGCGCAGATTTGGTCAGCTGATCCATAGACTCCGCCCTGGGGCTCCGTGCCAGCTCGTCTTTCACCCCCGAAGAAAGACCTTCTTCAAATAGCATTTGAACGGGTGCCGCCGATAAATCCCAACTCAGTCTGTGAATCAGCATGGTAAACTCAGTCCAATATTCACGGACAGATCGCCTCCCCTGCTTACAAGCCATTAGCTGTCTGCGCACCACCCCTTCCTCAATATCGCTGGAAAACATGATATCCATTGCACGAAAGAACTTCATTGTGTCCTTTAGTATGTCATTGTGCGTTGCCATTAGGGGTCGAACCCAGTCTCTAGCCCCTTTCTCAAGATGCCCAATTACAAAAGCAACTCGCGATTCCTCATCAGGGAACTCATCGAACTGCACATTAAGGGCATATTGCATCTCTGTCCTAAAAGCATGGTAGTCCTTGGGGTCCCCCCCAAATTTCTGCACCAATCCTGGTACCTTTCTGGGGAATTGAGTGGCTCTCCCCTTCTTGTCTGCATCCTGAGCCCTTCTCTCCTCCAGCCTCGCCGTCTGCAGGGCCAGTTGAACCTCCAACGCTCGGTATCTATCTTCCAAGCTTGGACCAGCTCCAGCCCCTGCTCCTCCGGTTCCGGTTGGTTCGCTCATGATGCCTTCTCTTGCACAGGCAGCGTACAAAGACTGTCGGACTGCTGTGAGGGTTTGATTAGCTGCTTGTGCGTGAAAACGTGCTCCCTCAGAGTTTGTGTGCCCCCACAAACCTCCGTGTGTGACGGAGCTCCTCAGACATGTCTGCTCTAGTCACTAGTAGAGTCCGACAGTGGCTGCCTGCGGAAGCGTTTCCAGCAAAGAAGTTCCTTAACGGAAACGCGTCTCCTGGACTCACGGCGTGACAGTTTCCTGCGAGGTATGGGTCTCCCTATGTGAGACTCAGATACCTCCCCACTATTTTCGCTGGAAGCGTCCCTGAGCCCTCCCTCCTGCTCACATTCCCTCAGAGAATCACTCCTCCCCCTGCTGGTCCCTGCTTCAGCAGTTGAGTCTCTTTCATCCTGCCTGAGTCCCTCCACCACCTGATGCTCTGATGGCAGTTCCCTGACAGATAGGTTTGATCTTCTGGCAGTCCATGGGACTCTCAAGAGTCTCATCCAGCACCATAATTCAAAAGCATCAGTTCTTCGGCGATCAGCCTTCTTTATGGTCCAGCTCTCACTTCCATACATCACTACTCCTTAGGTTAGATTTAGCCAATGTTAAATCCAAGAATAAAAGTTACTTTGCCTGTTTTTGTCTGGCGAACTGATGTAAATCAGAATAATCTGACATCATTGTTAATCGTCTATATACTTTTAAACAGTTTAATTGCATAATTATTCTTATTCAAAAGTAACACAAATGCACTCACTCATCTCTAAAAATCAAATGTCTAAGTGTCTTGCTTTTAGGCATGGCAAATGCATTTTTAAAAATAGCTGCATTGTCTTTTAGCTCCCAGTGGGAACAATTACTCCAGGATGATGGTGAAACCGGGCAACTAAAAGGTATGTGAAGAAGTAATAGTGTAGTGTTAATTATTGACAAAAAATACCCCTGTAATTTGGAGCAATTCAGTCATTGTCTTCAGTATGCATTTGCAAATATACCGACAGTTTAAAGAAACTAAACAGGCAGCACGGAATGCTGGTACATATTCTCTTCCAGCAAATGGGGTTTGTGGGGATCAACACTGGTTAACTTAAGTCTTCCAAACTCATACTTTTTTTTGTCTCACAATTAATTTTTTTCTAGGACTTTCAGCTCATGCTCATGTAGAACTTCCATATTATTCCAAGTTCCTACTAATAGCTGCATACCTTGCTTCTTACAACCCTGCCAGGACAGATAAGAGGTTCTTCGTTAAGGTAAATAGGTTTGTTCTTTTTGCCGTAATCTGTTCTTGCATTCTTTAACATTCTTTAATACCTTTATATGTCTCTAAAGAGCTTTATAAACCATGGCTAAAATACACTACTAGCTCTACATGTTCAGCAGGGCTTTGATCCAGACTTGGTAGCGCTTCAATAGCAGCAATAGCAGTCTCTCGCCTCAATTCTATATGGCAAAACACTGTTGAAAGTGGGGGATATTGTTTGATCTGGGGTAGAGATCAAAGAAAAGAGCCAAAATTCCTAAATGTCCTAAAATGTCCTAAATTCTTCTCTGGGTGGTTGGAGAGTCCCCTGGAGCAGAATTTTTGGGAAGGGGCATGGGTTGCAGGGGAAGGTAAGATGTAGATGAAAGAGGAGTCTCCTGTTGCACAAGTGAAAGTCTGTGTGATGTTGGATTTTATTCACTGAGGGCATTGGAAGCATGGAAGCTTTTTTCTAATACTGGGAGAAAAGCCTAAATCTAAACAATTGGTTGGTTTTAATTATTTCAAAGAAATGAATTGTACGCGATACATTTTATTAATCAATATGCTTGTTTTCTACTACACTAGGAAAAATAAAATTTAGGTGTAATTTTTCCCTTTTTATCTTTATAAATTGCTTATTTTTAATAAAAATATTCAGCAAGGCAACAGTTTGATTTACTTTATATAACCAAATAGCAAAATCTGAAGAAACGTCAGTGGTGAGGTGATACGAGCATTTGGTTGGCAACTCTCCAAAATAATTAACCCTCCATGCCTTCCATCAATTGCTGTTTTGAACAGGCGCAAAATTGGCTTTGTATCTAAAATAACTACTTCTTTACCTAGATTTGATAAGGAGGCAAGGAAAGGCTGGCAGCATTTTAAAGTGAAGCAGTAGCTGCTTCATCTTGTCAGTTGATGGAAAGGAAAACATTTTCCCCCTCCCGGTCTTTTTGCAGCTATTTTACCAGTAGGGAGAGAGTGAGAGAGCTGCATGTTTTAAATGGCTGAAATGGTTTAGTGAATTTTCAGATAAATTTATGGATAACTGTTTTCAGAGGTACACACAATTACTTTCTTATTTATTTTTTATCTTATACCTTCCAGTAAATCTCCCCCCTCCCCCCCATTATAAATACTGTACTTTTTCAGTGATGTGCACTGTCTGTCACAGTTTGACGTGCCATGGGCAGGCCACAGTGGGCCATATTTTAGCATTGCTATTGTCCATACAGGGTTTGTGAAGAATAAATGAAATAGTTATTACATGAAGTATACCTGCAACAGTACAGTTATTGTGTATGCTGTCATGTAGCTGTGTGATATGTTCAGTGAAGTTGGGCTGTTCTCCCCATATAAATTATGTACCATTGTAAATAACTATTTCACAGTTGGATTTTTCTTTTCACATGCAGCATCATGGAAAAATTAGGAAGAAAAACTTTCAGAAGAAACATGAAAAGGTAAATTCAGCTTTCTGTTTGATAGATTATCTCCATTCTGGTATAAAATTGAAACAGAGTGTCACTAAATTGTCTTAACATATGATGAAATGTCCTATTGTATTTTACTGTATATTCTATGATTGCCTTGAGAGGACTTTGCCTTAAAAGGTTACCTAGAACTGCCTAAAGGAATAAAGGCAGCCACGCCCACAGGTGAATGTGTTTTCTTTCTGCAATATTGCTGGAAAGACCATCCCTTCTTTAGTTTGATCTCTGTCCTTTTAGACTTTTTAGGGTAGGAACTGTTTCGACTGAACACCCACCTCCAAGGAAACTCCACAGACATGCATATATAATTCCACACATGCAAAAATCTCCTAGTGGCCAGAGGCAGGCAGAAAGTTTCACTCCCTTACTAGCAATAGCAGAAACAAGCCAAATAAGAATCTATATGCAGATTTGCTGCTTTTGCATAATTTGTACAGGTTGCAGAATGTATTTATATGAATAACATTAGAAACCCTTCCTGGATTTTTATACCATTGCCTGTGATTGTTTCCTCCGCTCCTTTTAAGATTGCAGAGCTGCTATATCTTTTTGATAACTAGTGCAGTAGAATGGCTGAGGTTGTTACTGAGAGAGATTGCTATCCAAAGATTTAGAACTGTGACTGCCTTCCCTTTAATCCTAGTTGTGAAGCAAGAAAAAATAAGGAATGCATACTTCAAGAAGAGATGTTGAAATGAAAGATCAGTTTATGGAATGAAAAAAAATGTTTCCCACATCTACAGTTTTATAGTGTGTAAATTTAATAAGTTAAAACCATGCATTCACCATACAGATTACTGGGTTGTAGCAAATGCTGACTTTTTCTCCCCATTTTTTCTTTATAAACATACTAGAAGCTCACCTGATCTTTGAATGTGCACAGAGCCTTAACAGAATTCAGGTGACCACCTCTCAGCTGTGTACTTAAATTATAAGTGTGGAACATACAAGTTGCATTGAAATTCTTATTACTGGACCTTGAATTACAGTCCCCTGGCTATCTAAATTCACTGTGAATCATCAGCCTTTTCAGATGTTACACTAAACATGGGTGTTTAGCCTGCAAGTGCCTCATGTTTGCATGCTTCCCTCTTTGGCACAGCCATGAGATTGGAATTCTAACCAGACTTCCTTGTTGCATCCAATCTCTATGAAACTGGTTCAAACAAAAAGCTGGGTTTTCCCACCCTTTTAAATTTATTTAATCAATAAATCAGTATAAGTAACTGAGGCAGAATCTAGCAGGAGCACCTGTACAAGCCCAAGAGCAATAAGAGAAAGCTGTGCAAGAGCACTCTCAATTTATTTTAATGATGCTTCTGTAAAAGGCATCCTCAACAGATTGCATTGCCTGTTGTTAGTGGTTGTCACTACTACAGTGGTACCTCAGGTTACAGACGCTTCAGGTTACAGACTCGGCTAACCCAGAAATGGTACCTCGGGTTAAGAACTTTGCTTCAGGATAAGAACAGAAATCATGCTTCAGCGGCGCGGCGGCAGCAGGAGGCTCCATTAGCTAAAGTGGTGCTTCAGGTTAAGAACAGTTTCAGGTTAAGAACGAACCTCCAGAACGAATTTAGTTCTTAACCCAAGGTACCACTGTACTACACTGTACTACAGTGGTACCTCAGGTTACATACGCTTCAGGTTACAGACTCCGCTAACCCAGAAATAGTACCTCGGGTTAAGAAGTTTGCTTCAGGATGAGAACAGAAATCGCACAGCAGCGGCATGGCGGCAGCGGGAGGCCCCATTAGCTAAAGTGGTGTTTCAGGTTAAGAACAGTTTCAGGTTAAGAACGGACCTCTGGAACGAATTAAGTACATAACCAGAGGTACCACTGTAGTTATGATGTTCATTGTGTTACTGGCTAGCAGGGGTGGTAAAGACATGGCCCTCTAGACACCAGCCTCATCACATGTGAGTTTTTAAAAGAGAAGGGGGGAACCCACAGTTGCAGTCCGAACGCTTGGCCATTTTGCTAGAGCGGAGCTTACCAACCTTTTTGGACCAGTGGGAATACTTTGAACTTCATGAAAGTGATGTGGGCACCAGTCACAAAGTGGCTGCCATGGGCACATGGCATAACATAAAACGCTGCAAAAGTTTGTGCTCCTTTTTGTTGGTTTTCTTCACTTGGACAAGATGTCTGTTTTCTAAAATACAGTGGTGACCCGCAAGACGAAATTAATTCGTTCCGCAAGTTTTGTCGTCTAGCGAATTTTTCGTCTTGCGAATCACGAAATCCCATAGGAATGCATTGAAAATCAATTAATGCGTTCCTATGGTCAAAAAAAGTCCAAACAAAGCCAAATTTGGTACAACAACAGTTTATTAACTGCTCTTTAAAGTCACACATACTGTAAAGAGCAGTTCAAAAATTGAAGGGAAAATAAATTAAATTTATAAACATGACAGAAAAACATTTAAAAATCAACAAAGTGTACAGTACATTTTCTAAGACTCTGGGGGACCACTCGAAGAAGGCTCCTCTTCCACTCTTTGCTTCTTGCTCAAGAACCTGTCCATAGTCTGCTGCTTCATCCGCCTTTTCAGCACCTCCCTGAAAGGCGACATGACCCTCGTATCAAAAATGTTCCCAACGTCATGTGCCACGTGCTTCTCAGGGTGGTGCTGCTCTGCAAAAGTCTGCACCTCCTTCCACTTCAGGCAAATGTCCCTCAGTTTTTCGGAGGACAGCCGTTCCTCAGTTGCTTCCTCCTCTTCCAGTGAGGCCTGCTCCTGCGCAGCCTCTGCCTGCAGTTCGACCAGCTCCACGGTGGTCAGCTCGCCGTCGTGCTCCTCCACCAGCTCGCAGACGTCCTCCTCCGTGACCTCCAGGCCCATGATCCTCCCCAAGGCAACAATGTCCTGCACCACTGTTGACTCTGGTGCATCAGAGTCACTTGGTGCCACACAGTCCGGCCACAGGCTGCGCCAAGCGCAATTCAAATTTCTCTGGCTGATCCCGTTCCAGGCCGTGGTGATCATCTTCAAGCAGGTGACGATGTCGAAGTGGTCCTTCCAGAATTCCCGCAGGGTGATGGTGGTGCAGTCAGTCACCTCGAAGCATCGCCTGAAAAGCTCCTTGGTGTAGAGTTTTTTGAAATTGGCGATGACCTGCTGATCCATCGGCTGGAGCAGTGGCGTGGTGTTAGGCGGCAGGAACATGATGTTGATGAAGCTGAACTCCTCCAACAAGTCCACCTCAAGGCCTTTAGGATGGGCAGGAGCATTGTCCATCAGAAGCAAAGCCTTCAGCGGCAGGTCGTTGTCCAGCAGGTACTGCTTGACAGCAGGGCCAAAAGCAAGATTGACCCAATCCACAAACAGCACACGTGTGACCCAAGCCTTGCTGTTGGATCGCCACATGACACTCAGCCGCTCCTTGTCGATCTTGTGTCTCTTGAAGGCCCGTGGGTTCTCCGAGTGGTACACCAGCAGGGGCTTGATCTTCAGGTCGCCGCTTGCGTTGGCACAGAAGAGCAGGGTCAGACGGTCCTTCATGGGCTTGTGGCCAGGCAACTTGGCCTCCTCCTGTGTGATGAAAGTCCTTTTGGGCATCCTCTTCCAAAACAGCCCGGTCTCGTCGCAGTTGAAGACCTGCTGTGGAACGTAGCCCTCCGTCTTCACAACCTCCAGGAACTCCGCTGCAAAGTCTTCAGCCGCAGGAACATCAGAACTGGCAGCCTCTCCATGCCTGACCACGCTGTGGATGCCAGATCTTGTCTTGAACTGTTCAAACCAACCTCTGCTTGCCTTGAAGAACTTCTGGCTCGCCTGAGTTTCCTGGCTGTTCCCGGATGAGGTCAGCGTGCAAGGCCTTGGCCTTCTCACAAATGACGGCCTCAGACACTGTGTCCCCTGCACGCTGCTTCTCTTCTATCCAGATGAGCAGCAACTTCTCGACCTCCTCCAGAACAGCTGGGCGGTTCTTCACGATCCTGGTGACTCCCTTGGCTGCATCAGTCGCCAGGATCTTCTCCCTCATCTTCAGGATGGTCCCGATGGTTGATGGATTCCTCCCGTACTCCCTGGCGATGTCCGTCACACGCATTCCGCTGTCGTGCTTCCGGATGATCTCTTTCTTCATTTCCAGCGTCACCTTCTCCTTCTTCCTCTCGCCGGCCACCGCAGCAGCAGTCTTCTTGGGTCCCATGGCAGCACAGCTCTTACCTTCGTAAACTCCGAAAAAGAAAAAAAAATCAGTGATGTGCTTCAAATCCAAAAAATTCAAAAGCACCCAGCCACCCACCACACAGAAATTAAAACCCAGAACCAAGTCCTTGAATCCCAAAAACCCCAATCCAAAATCCAAAACCCCCCCAAAAAGTTTTAAAAGTTTAACTTACCAAATGGATGCAAGAGAAGTTCTGGAAAAGCTTCAACAATCAATCACCGAAGTCTTCAGAAACCTCAAATGGCTGCAAAATAAGTTTTGGAAAAGCTTCAAAAATCACCAATGCCTTCAAAAACCTCAACTGTTCCCACAGACACCCACCCACCCACCACACCCCTCCCCAACTGCTCCCCCAGCCCCTCCCCAACTGCTGCAAACCCCTCCCCAACTGTTCCCCCACCCAGACAAAAAAATTTTCAAAAAATAACAACATGGCTCAATGGTCCCAGATTCCTGCAGAAACCTCTCCAACTGTTCCCCCAGCCAGCCAGCACTCAGAAATTCAAACTCAGGGGAAAAAAAATTGAAAAAAAACCACCTGGCCCAATGGTCACAGAAAATCATAAAAATTCTCAAAAAAGCCCCACAAGCTCCCAGATTCCTGCAGAAACCTCTCCAACTGTTCCCCCAGCCAGCCAGCACTCAGAAATTAAAACTCAGGGGAAAAAAACTTTAAAAAAACAACCTGGCCCAATGGTCACAGAAAATCATAAAAATTCCCAAAAAAGCCCCACAAGCTCCCAGATTATCGCAAACCCCCCCACAACACCAAGTCCTTGAATCCCAAACACCCCAACCCAAAATCCAACCCCCCCAAAAAAAGTTTTAAAAGTTTAACTTACCAAATGGATGCAAGAGAAGTTCTGGAAAAGTTTTGGAAAAGCTTCAAAAGTGAGCAAAGTCTGAGAAAAGGCTACAAAACCACGTGCTAACAGTTGCTCCTCGAAGTCAAGTCGCAACTGCAGCTGTTCAAGCTAAGCACCCTTTGTTTTAACGGTTTTAAGAAAAAGGAAACAAAGTCGCGAGACGTTTTCGTCTTGCAAAGCAAGCCCATAGGGAAATTCGTCTTGCGAGGCAACTCGAAAACGGAAAAACCTTTCGTCTAGCGAGTTTTTTGTCTTGCGAGGCATTTGTCTTGCGGGGTACCACTGTAAGTCTTCTTGTCTCTAATAGCTTATTTTATATTGTTTGCTAACTATACTGGCATCCTTTTGGCCTAGATGAGCTTCTAATACTGTGGTTTTAAACAGTCCCAACTGTTTTTCTGCAGTCTCTTTATCTTTAAAAAGTTGGGTTAATATGTGTATAATCCTTGTAATTTAGTACAGACTGAGTCCTGAAGTCTTGAATGCTTTTACTCCTATACTGCAAAACAGTATATTAAAAATAAAAAGTGGGGCTTTTTGTTTAATGTAAAAACGTATTACTGTCTGATAACTGGAAAAATAAAATAAATGAGATCCAGCTTGCTATGTTCCAAGAAAATCCAGCTGATGAAATACACTTTTTTTTAACAGACCAGCAGTCACCTTCTTGGGCCAAAGCCATTCCCTCTGGACAGATTGTTAGCAATATTGCATAGCATTGTGGATAGCAGAGTTGCTCCAACTGCAAATATATTTTCTCAGGTGAGTTAAGTTCCTAATATAAATTGTTTAGACAACAGTTTACTGGTTTCTCTTTACAATATAATTGTCAGCTTCGGTTGTTTCTTGTGTTGTACCCTAATTAACCACTCACAGAAGTTATTTTAAATATTTAATGAGAAATTGACTAAGTGTTAGCAATTGAAACTTCCAAAGGTTCAGACTCATGGTTTCTCACTGTTTGGTTGTCATTTAATTCCAAATGTTACCAATCACCTTCTGAAGAGCTTTTAATGCAGATTTTAGCCAAGTATTTGTTGTGTTCATGCTGATATGTAGAAAGTCTGCGCTGCATGTTGCAGCTGTTCATTGCTTAATATAATAGGCATGATTTAATAATCTAACATGTGCTCAAGTTATGATATATACACACACATGAATTGTTACTTGGCACTACAGAACAGTAAACCCCCTTTTAAACTGGTTCAAACTTAGAAAGGTGTTTCGATCGGGGGCTTCCGGGTTGACGCGATCTGGAAATGGCGGATTCCCTCCGAGCTGCGGAGGGAATCGGCTCTACCGAGGACGGGTCTTTGCCGCACCGGCGACGCGGGGACCCTTAAAAACCGCAGGCGCGGAAGCCTGCGGACTGAAGACTCGGCGGGTGCCTTAAGCGCCCCCCCTGATCCACGAAGAGCCTTTTTAAAGGCTGTGGAGAGGATACGGGGGTGGCGTGGCACTGAGAGTCGACCGCTACCTCGGTGGAGCGAAGCCGCGAGCCATGACCAGAGAGCGCTGACTTCCTTCCTTGAAAATCTGGACTGAAAGAATTACCCGTGAGTAAGACGGATTGGGACTTTAAAAATTTTACCCTGAATTGGAGACGACCGGGGGGTGTGCTAAAAGGAAGTCCGCACCCCCCCCCCTTGCAGACGATCTAAGCAACAACATAAGAGCTAAGCTGGAGAGCCTACCCTTGGTGGGGTGAGTTAAAAAGGACACTAACTTTCAAGATTTAGTTAAAGGAAATTTTGTGCTGGAGAGTGGAGTTTTGGAGACCCTCTTTTTGTTTTAAACAACCCCCCCTCCCGGGCTCGGGAACATCCTGCCTTTCTGCCTGTGTAAGAGCTGCGGAGTTTGACAGCTGTCAAAGCTGCCAAACGGGCAGTTTAAAGTGGAAAAATCGTTATCTAAGATCCCTCTGGATTAAGACGAGTTATAATTGAGCCAAAATTGTTGGAAACAAAGTAATAATAATAAGTTAAAGGACTGTTGGAGAAAAGACTAATAAGTAACCAGATTCCCCCTAGGGGGAATTCTGTGAAACTACAATGGATACAATGGCTGTGGATGGAAAGTTACTAGTGGAAATCGAAAGGATGTTTCAATTGGTGGGAATCTTACAAGAGCAGAGTTTGGCCATGAATAAACAACTTATGACTATGACCTTGGGAACAGGCAACTCTGCTGTTTGTATTGAGGACCTGAATGAGAAAGAATCCACAGCTGAATGGGAAACAATGTCTACAGAGGTGGAAGAGACTAAACAAGAAAAAGAGAAAGTAACCTTGGGAAGCAACAACCAAAAGCTGACATCTGTGGAACACAAGCAAGGAGACCCTGGGAACATATCTACCACAAGTCTGCGAAAGACGCAGAAGAAGAAGGAGGAGGTTCTGGGACAATATGGAATACAGGAACTTAAAATAAAGAAATATGATTGGGGCCTCCGTTTGGACTTTGATTTTGAAGATACAGGCTTTGTGGAAATTTTCCAGCAGTTGCTTTCAAATCTCCTTGTGGGAAGAGAATATATTTTGATGGTGAAAGAACTTTTTCCAGACTCGACGACTGACATAAAGGACTACCAACAAGACCGGCGGAGAGGGACTGAAAGAGACTTGAAAGCCTCGGACGTGAGGAACCCAGGCTGAGAATCTTGACTTTGGATTTTTATTGGGAAGGGACAAAAACCGGGGATGGGAGGGAGGGAAGAGGAGATTCTTAAAAACTCTTAAGACTTTTAGGTTTGGTTAATATGACTTTCAATTAAGATAAAATGAAAAATCGATGGAAGAGAACTTAAGCCCAACTTAGGAAAATCAATTTTTATTTTTTTATTTTATTAGAAAAGAGGTAACAAAATGAATAAGATGGTTAAGAGGAGAAATACCAACTTGCTGATATAATTTTGGGAATTGGGATGCACGAGGGGGGGTGGGGGGAAGCCAGGGAACAAGGTTACGAAACGAGGATCTGCTGAATTTATACATGTTTTTGACTTGTGTTTTTTTGTATTTTTGTGTGTGTATTGTTTTTATAAAAGCGGAAAACCCAATAAAATTTTTTTTTAAAAAAACAAACAAACTTAGAAAGGTGTTTCAGGGTTTTTGACCTGGCAAGGAGGGAGAGGGATTAACTTGAGAGTTATTCACTCATCTTTACACTTCTCATATATTTTGCCTGTTGCCCCTTCCCCAAGAATTATGTCTAAAAGGAAAGCACTGTAAATGCAGGTAGCTTCACTCAGGGTAAGAGTAGTGAGAAATATGCTTGGTAATTTGTATGATGCAACCCCACCATCACCACCAATGAATATCTGTCAAAAATTAAGCAGTGTGGTCTTGAATATTAAATCAAAATGATTACAATTGGCAACCAGAATGATAGGCACCAGAGCACTGACACCATAAAAAAGAGAGAAGGTATAGCATATCTAATGTGCAGCACAGCTCTTGTTTTCTGACTCCAAAAATGGTCCCAGTATGGTCTCTCTTATATTGTTGGCCTAGATGGGGAAACCATATTCTTCCTGAATGAATATAATTTGTCAGTTCTGTCATGCAACACACACGCACAAACACCTCTCAATCTCCTCTTTTTATATCCTCCTCTTGCAACCCACTGGAAATGTGACAAACGGAACATATGCACCATGTGTTATAAACATTAACTGCCACATTCAGTTCTCTTTTCCCCTTTCTTCTGATTTTGGAGCCTTACTGAGTTGATGCCATCAGGTGTCCAAGTGGCTACCATTGACCAAAGGAATAGGTTAAGTAATTTTGAATGCACCAACTTGCTAACCGTGTAGCCTACTCTCCTGGTAATGCCACTAAGAAAGAACTTTGTTTAAGTTACACATTTGAGAAAGAACATTGTCAGCTTTCTTTATAGTGTATAGATCTTGCTCGCCATGCTCCTTCATTCCCCTGCCCTGTCTTAAGTCTGTAGCAGTATCTTCTATGTAACATTCTGATATTTTTATTGAGTCAGTTTTCACTAGATGGCAGCATAACCCAATGAACAAGGGCAGTATTTCAGGAACTGACCCTCCATCAATGCACAGGTTTTTCTTTCACATTAAATACAAGTGTCCGATGGAAATTTACCCAATGCAACCTTCCCTGTTGTGTTTAATAGATAGAGTAGTTGTCTGTGTAATAACTATCTGCATGTGTGAATGAGCTTTGTATACATTAAAGTTACTCTGGTCACTCTGTAGCCACAGACATGGGCTACATGAGGCTACAGAGTGAATTTGAATAATCATGGCCAGACCAGAACAGGCACTAGATCACCTCAAAAGTTGTTGGTTTTTTAGGAGTTTTTTTAAAGATAACAATGTAAAAGCCATGTTCCTACATGGAGAAACAGTAACTTTAATGTATACAAAG
The DNA here is from genome assembly GCF_964188305.1 of Podarcis bocagei. Classification (NCBI taxonomy): domain Eukaryota; kingdom Metazoa; phylum Chordata; class Lepidosauria; order Squamata; family Lacertidae; genus Podarcis; species Podarcis bocagei. Next base: position 71,857,151 of record NC_138135.1, read on the forward strand.
CCCTAGGACCCTGTATTTTTAAAATATGAAACCAGCAGTTATTCAGATTTGTATCTAAAATTATAAGTGAAACATCCAGGTCTCCTTGTGAAGCAGAGAGTGGAAGTAATGGGGAAATCAAGGTCTTCATATTTGCAAAGCTGAAGAATAATTTTAGATGGAGGGACGCGGGTGGCACTGTGGGTTAAACCACAGAGCCTAGGACTTGCCTAGGTTGGCAGTTCGAATCTCTGTGACGGGGTGAGCTCCCGTTGCTCGGTCCCTGCTCCTGCCAACCTAGCAGTTCAAAAGCACGTCAAAGTGCAAGTAGATAAATAGGTACCGCTCCGGTGGGAAGGTAAACGGCGTTTCCGTGCGTTGCTCTGGTTTGCCAGAAGCGGCTTAGTCATGCTGGCCACATGACCCGGAAGATGTACGCTGGCTCCCTCGGCCAATAAAGCGAGATGAGCGCCAAGGCCCCAGAGTCGGCCATGACTGGACCTAATGGTCAGGGGTCCCTTTACCTTTTTACTGGGTAAAGATCAGTTGAAACCAAATAGGATAAGCAGACGAAAGTGGTTGAAGGGCATGCAACTCTGAAAAAGCAAAGAACTGTATTAGGTGGTAGAAGATCATCATCTAGTTCCAGGATCCCACGGTTCACTTATTGTTTCTTTGTTCCAGTAGCATTGAGTGCAGCCACTAATCTGCTCTGCTATTTTGTTGTTTACCATTTAGTACTTACTGGCTAAGTACTCAGTACTTTAGGACATTTTGCTTGAGTTTTCCCCCTAATAGACCAACGTGTCTGTTATGGAAATGTTTTGAGTCCAGTATTGTTTTCTGTTTCAGAATATACACTAGATGGCAGTTGTGTCAAATAATTGCCCTTCTTGAGTTGCATTGCAGTTTGAAACTGATTAAAATGTTGCTTTATTTAAAAGTCAGCCACCCCACTCAAGAAGCAAAAATGTAGGATAACATAGTCTAATACAGTTTGAAGAGCTCATGTACACAAACTGCCTTGCAGCTTCTTCCTTAAGATGCTTCCTTATAAGCAACTGAGTGTATGTGATTGTGTGTACTCCAACTACGTAGGCAGAGAGGATTATGTGTGTCTTTCCACCCAAATGCTATCCCATCAGGAGGGAAGTAAGCCAGTAATTGGGTGGGATAAGACTTATACAGGAAACCCTATTCATGTGGTTTGCAGTGTTGGTACATATGCTGCTGTTGTGTGGAATAACACAACAGGGAAGTGACTGCCATGCACACATGTGTGATGGGAACCTGAGATTCATCTCTCCTTAAGGACGGACTGGCTCATAATTCAAGAATCAAATGGTACAGCCTTCCAACTAAACCCAGCCCCCTTTGGTTGGGTTTAAGGTGGGCAAGACAAAAAGGGCTACTCCCCTTTTCACTTCTTCCTGCTTTGTAATGGGGTAGGAGGGACAGGGAGAGGAACACAAATAAGAGAAGGAAGCAAATGCCTGTCTATCTCCCTGCCATTTCTCTATCATGCAGTTTCCTCATCCACTCCCAGGGAAAAGAGCTTTCATTCCCACCTTGCCTGCTTCTGCTTCACCTTTCTCTAGTACTGTTCCTTGCAGGATGGAGGAAAATATGGTGTATCAATTCAAACTTCCTCCTGAGAGTGACTCAACAGTAATGCCAACCGCTTACATGGCATATACTCTATATATGTTGTGTTAGAATTGGTTTTGATTAAAGTAATATTTTCTTGCACGTATGAGAAAGGTGAAGGTGCCATTTGAATTTGTTTGGGGCTTTTTTTAAAAAAAATCATATTGTGTATTCTTGTACAGTGTTTAATATTTTAAAGAACAATAATTCCACATTTTCAGTATTAGGACAGTAGTATTTAAATCCATAATATTTCTTTTTTTAAAAAAATATATATCTAGCAGATAAAGTAGAAATGAGATTGCAGAAGCCAAATATTTTTAAAAGATCCTTGTATGTATCGAAGCAGTCTTCCTTAATGCATACTAGGCAGTTGCAGCCAGGTAATCCATAACCTCAGTTGGAGTGAATCTTCTCAATCTTGCCTTATTACAGATGCCAACCTCTATGTTATTTTCTGTCATTTGTCTTTCAAAGCTTTCCTTCAGTGTCAATATGAATAGCATCTTCAAGCTCCAAGTCTTTGCTGTACCTCTTTTCAGGGAATGTCTTCCCATTCACATAGCTGTCTTCCCATTGCAGTTGCTTTCCATGCAAAATAAGCACCAGATGGATCAGGCTGAAATAAATATGGTCATCCCTCATTCCACCCACATATTAGCAATGATACACCAAATGAGCATACACCCCCAGATTGTGTGTATTCTTGCATTACAGAAACAACCCCCTGCACTGGCTGAGCTGTTAGAATAGGTTCATGATAAACCAAGTAGAACTGCTGGGCCAGTTTGTGTGCTGTGTGGACAAGTACTCAGTAATCAGCAGCCATATACCAAGCCTATGTGTTTGATTTCGGATTCCACTTTGCATACGCTTCATTCATCATACAGAATGGATTTCTGCTTTTTCCCTGTTGCCAGTACCACGCCATTTAAGCAGCAATTCCAACTGATGGGGCTCCTGTGGCAACAGCTCGCACGCCAGAGGAGGAGGAGCGAAGTCACTGGGCTCCACACTTGGCATGCGCCAGGTGGGGGCCGGACGCACGGAGGGCAGTCTTCACCCTCGCTTGTCCCAACTCCCTCCCAGGCTGCCAGGCAGAGGCTGGGAGAAGCAGAGGCAAAGATCGCCCTCACTTGTCCCAGCCCCCTCGTGGGATTCTGGGCAGGGGCTGTGGTTCACGGAGGGTGCCCAGCAGCAGTGGGGATTGCCGGCCCCCTCAATATTGGGGGAGCTAGACCCCCTGCTTCAAAATATTGAGGGGGCTGAAGCCCCTTCAGCCCCATATAGCTGGTGCTACTGGTTGCAGCTACAACTTCCATTTCCTGTTTTTTTTGTAATGTTTTGAGTTTCTCTTGTCGTTCCCCCCCCCCCCCCCGGCTTCACCCTCTTTCTGCTCAACAACATTTTTTTTTATATAAAATATTTATTAAATTTTCACAAATTATATAAACAAACACAACAGTTCAAACAAACACACATACAAGAAAAAACAAGCATAATTTCAAATCCTTATTTTCTTAAAACTTACTTCCCCGACCTCCTCATACCTTCCCTTTCTGCATTCCAATTTCGAATATTCAGTTCAGCAAATCCTCACCCTTACTTTTCTATAATTATTAACCTTTCTTTCCTTTTAACTTAATCTTTACAGCTGTAATCCATTTAATTTCTAAAACCGCATCATTCTAACACTCATTAATTTTACAATATTTCTTAAGATAGTTCTTGAATTTCTTCCAATCTTCTTCCGCCGTCTCCTTTCCCTGGTCTCGGATTCTGCCAGTCATTTCTGCCAGTCCAACATTTTCTACTTCCTCTTCTGTTTCAAGAATTTGTGAGATATCCGGGTTCTCAAGCCAGTCGTGGGCTCTGTTTAAACCAAGTGTGATAAGCATGGGGCATAATGAACGGCACAATTTCAGTCCTTTTGCCTGTTTTTAGGTCTGTTAGCTTTTGTAGCCAAATGATCAACCTGTTTTATATGTTTGCCCTCTCAAAAGAGTCCTGAGGAGCAAGCCTTGCTATAAGTGATTTTCAAGACAATGCCACATTACCATTAATTTCTCTACTACTCTGTTGCTGAAGGCACACCCATTAACAGTCTGCAAAATACTAGGATCTCCAAAAGTAGTGAAAATGTCCATCAGATTGTCTGCAACTTTTGCATTCTTGCTTGCTAAAACTCTGTATCTTTTAGCAAGATACAGATACTATCACTGTAGTAATGTGGCAGTGAGAGAGCTAAATTGGAAGTCATTGCTATCGGAAAGAAGCAAAAATAAGATTCTACAATAAGACTCTTCTTGGTTATTTTCATTTTCCTAGTCAGTGTTAGTTGCTTGTTTTTCTGTAAAAATAGCCTGTTTGGGCTTACAGAGAAGTGAGTTAGGTCTATGTTTTCTTGGAGAGTGAGTTATAAAAATAACTTTGTCCCTCACTTTTCACTGATCATTACTTTCCTTTGACACCTGCTGCTCCCTCCTCAATCTTTGCTTGCACCTAGTCAGATTGATTTCTCTGGCAACATGGCTTACTTCTTCTCCTGGAACCTTTAAAGCATTGCTTTAAAGGCCCACTGAGAAAGCTGTATGTGAGCTATATTTTTTTATAATCCCAGAGGTCAGCTTTATTTTCCATTCTGTGAGTGCTTAGAGCCAGACTGATTCCTAGGTGGAACCAGTGTGTAGAATTCTGTCAGGCCTACAGATTAATCTGCACAGTTATTGGTTATTTATGAACATTTCCAAGCATTACTGGTGGACAGTGTATGCTGAATGATCAATATACAAAATTCCTTCATATATAGCTGCTTCCTGCACATTATCTGAGGTTACTTGGAGACTATCCCTATTGCATGGGTGAAGCACAAAATGACCAAATTAGGCTGAAGTATTCACATTCTGCAGTGTTTCTTGGACACTATGCATATCTTATTGCATATCTTATTTTATTTAACGGGATTTAAATCTGCTTAATCATCAGAACCGCTAAGATATTTACATACTGCTTAGAAAATGTACAAAATGCAACTGAGAATATGCACATTCCCCAAGACTTGTTAGAAATTATATATATCGACAGGAAAATATACACTACAGTGGTGCCCCGCAAGACGAACGCCTCGCAAGACGGAAAACCCGCTAGACGAAAGGGTTTTCCGTTTTGGAGGTGCTTCGCAAAACGAATTTCCCTATGGGCTTCCTTCGCAAGACGAAAGCCCATAGGGAAATCTCCGGGACAGCGGGGAAGCGCAGCGCTTCTTCCCCACTGTCCTCGGAACTCCTCCGAAGGCTGGCGGTGGGGCGGAAATCCCTTCTCCCCGCGCCAGCCTTTGGAAGGCTCCTCCGAAGGCTGGCAGTGGGGCGGAAAGCCCTTCTCCCCGCGCCAGCCTTCGGAAGGCTCCTCCGAAGGCTGGCGGTGGGGAGAAAAGCCCTTCTCCCCGCGCCAGCCTTCGGAAGGCTGCTCCGAAGGCTGGCGGTGGGGCGGAAAGCCCTTCTCCCCACGCCAGCCTTCGGATGGCTGTCCTGAAGACTTGCGGTGGGAGGAGGGTTTTCCTTCCCACCGCCAACATTCAGAATGCTGTTCTGAATGTTGGCGGTGGGGAGGAAAAACCCTCCTCCCACCACAAGCCCAAAGGAGAAGCGCTGCGCCCCTTCCCCTCTGTTCCCGTACCTCTCCTGAAGGCTTGCGGTGGGGAGAAAAGCCCTTCTCCGCACCGCCAGCCTGGCAAGCGGTTTCCATAGGAACGCATTAATTGATTTTCAATGCATTCCTATGGGAAACCGTGCTTCGCAAGACGAAAAACTCGCAAGAAGAAAAAACTTGCGGAACGAATTAATTTCGTCTTGCGAGGCACCACTGTAGTTTGTCTTCACGGATAGATTATGAGCACAGCTTCCATGACGTGAATTTGTGTATTGACTGGTTATTATGCATCTTGATAATTCAACTTGCTCCTAACAACTATCAGATTTCTCTGCCAGAGATCCCTAGCCTCCCTCATACAACACAGAAATATCTTAGAAGAGAAAATTACCATTGCACCATTTGAAATATGTGGTGTAGAACTTATTTAGGATTGAAGTCTACAGATAATAAGCCTGATCCTGGCCTCTTCTTTGTTGTAAGAAAAGACGTGCTCCACAGTACAGTTTTACCTCGGGTTAAGTACTTAATTCGTTGCGGAGGTCCGTTCTTAACCTGAAACTGTTCTTAACCTGAAGCACCACTTTAGCTAATAGGGCCTCCCGCTGCTGCCGGGCCGCCGGAGCACGATTTCTGTTCTCATCCTGAAGCAAAGTTCTTAACCTGAGGTACGATTTCTGGGTTAGCAGAGTCTGTAACCTGAAGCGTGTGTAACCTGAAGCGTATGTAATCCGAGGTACCACTGTAGTTAAAACACTAGTTTATCATGAGAGAGGAGAAGCTGAGCTGTCCCACTTCCCTCTAACATCTTGATATACCGTATTTTTTGCTCTATAAGACTCACTTTTTCCCTCCTAAAAAGTAAGGGGAAATGTGTGTGCGTCTTATGGAGCGAATGCAGGCTGCGCAGCTATCCCAGAAGCCAGAACAGCAAGAGGGATCACTGCTTTTGCTGCGCAGCGATCCCTCTTGCTGTTCTGGCTTCTGGGATTCAGAATATTTTTTTCTTGTTTTCCTCCTCCAAAAACTAGGTGCGTCTTGTGGTCTGGTGCGTCTTATAGAGCGAAAAATACGGTAGGTTTGTACCTGTGCTAGAGGAAGTACAGGGTTGCTTCTGTCCTGCTATACTGCAGGTAGGACCATGCTCCAGAGTGGTTTTAAAACTGTTCTAGGGAAAACTGGGTCTCATCTGCATATTGATAACCACTCCCCAGATCCACAGATCACCCTTCCAGTGGCTTCATATGGGTGTTGTGGGACTTGCCAGTGAGCCAAGCAAGCCCGCTTCCCCATGGTCACTCCCTGAAACCTACTTGTAGGTAGGAGTGGAACTGCTGAAACACTGTGCTTCAAACTCACAGTCTGCATTGCTGATCCAGGATACCTTGCTCAATGGAATCCAAAGCCAGTGAGAGATCAAGGAGAAGCAACAGAGTTGCATTCCCCCTGTCTCTCTCCCAAGGCGGATCATTGGTTAGGGCAACCAAAGCTCTTTCAATGCTAAAATTGAAATGGGTCAGGATAATAAACTTCTTTAAAACAAACCTCAAGTTGCACGGACACCACCCCCTCGAGCGGAGATGTTTTCACAATCTTCTGGGTCCAGGGAGATCCTCTTAAGGAGGGAATTCCACCACCACCTCCTTTAGTGAAGCTAGTACCACTGCTTCTCACAGTGAGGCATTAACTACTCCCTGGACCCACCTGGGTTCTCAGAAGACAATTTGATATGACCTGTGGATAGAAAGTTTGATAATCCTTCCCTAAGAACGTTCATATGTGATAAAAGTGATGCAGGATTCCCCTCCCTGGTGATTATGTACTCTAGAAACTGTCCAACTTTTACCTTGATGTGTTGTCACTTTTGACTGGATCATTGCAAAGGAGAAGAGAAGTTATTATTGGAAATTGAAAAGTGAGTATATTTTGTATGGCTATTAAATCATTCCTTTTGTGGTTTCCGTTACATGTCATTGAACTCATTTTCTACAAGGAGATAGCATCTCGAAGTTTAAGCTAGAGGAGTTAGATGACAAGCACTAAATCTTTGCTACATTCTGGGGATGGATAGAAGAAATACTGGACAAATTCTTGATAAGATTACATGCACTGTTTGTTAATGTTTAACTAACGGACCCTAAAGAATTATGCTCTGCTCTGCTGGAATCTGCCCAGTGAATGTATTGGTGTCCCAAATTACAGGGTATATTACATAAACAGGTTCCCTCCTACAGAAATAACAAATAAATTTAAGAACAGGTGTAGAGAAGATAAGTGCGCCCCTGTGTGATTAGTCTGAACAAGAGTTGATCATAAAATCTGTCTTTCCACATTCATATCGACCTTCCACAAAGGTGCTGAAAAGAACTTCTATATAGTTTTCCCATTTTGTCCTTGCAACAACCCTTAGCTGCAGAATAGGCTGAAAGATAGTGACTGACACAAGCTTCATGGCCACGTAGAAATTTGAACCTGGATCTTGCAGGATTCTGTCCACTACACCATACTAAAGTGACTGTTGGATCGAAAGGAAGCACCTTGGTTGTTCACTGTATTTACTCATGAGGAACTGCATTTGTTTACACTGTTCTAGCAACAGGAAAGGGCAGATCATGTCACATACCAAGTAGCATTACAGTTCCCTTCATAATATTTATGGTAAGGAGAAGGCATCTGTCCTGCTTAGATACACATACAATGTCTATTTAATTTGCTGGATAAAATTAGTAGTATTTCTGTAGTATACTACAGTGGTGCCTCGCAAGACGAAATTAATTCATTCCGTAAGTCTCTTCGTCTTGCGGGTTTTTCGTCTTGCGATGCACGGTTTCCCATAGGAATGCATTGAAAATCAATTAATGCGTTCCTATGGAAACCACCTTCAGACCAGGTCCGGGGACAGTCTGTCCCCGGACCTCTTCTGAAGGCTGGGGGGGGGACAAGGGCTTTTCTTCGCACCCCCAGCATTTTAAAAAACCCCGGGACAGCGGAGGACTTCTCCGCTGTCAGGGCGATCTTAAAATGCTGGCGGGCGGCATTTTAAAATCGCCCCGGGACAGCGGAGGACTTCTCCGCTGTCCGGGGCGCTGTAAAAGCCCCTGGGAAGGCAGGCAGGGGGGACAAAGACTTTCGCCCCCCCGCCCGCCTTCAGAAGGTGTTCCCGCCCCGCCCCGCCCGGCTTCGGAGCAGCGTTCCGAAGCGGGGCGGCGGGGGCAGGTGTTCCCGCCCCCCCGCCCGGCTTCGGAGCAGCGTTCCGAAGCGGGGCGGCGGGGGCAGGTGTTCCCGCCCCCCGCCCGGCTTCGGAGCAGCGTTCCGAAGCGGGGCGGCGGGGGCAGGTGTTCCCGCCCCCCGCCCCGCTTCGGAGCAGCGTTCCGAAGCGGGGCGGCGGGGGCAGGTGTTCCCGCCCCGCTTCGGAGCAGCGTTTCGAAGCGGGGCGGCGGGGGCAGGTGTTCCCGCCCCCCGCCCCGCTTCGGAGCAGCGTTCCGAAGCGGGGCGGCGGGGGCAGGTGTTCCCGCCCCACCGCCCTGCTTCGGAGCAGCGTTCCGAAGCGGGGCGGCGGGGGCAGGTGTTCCCGCCCCGCTTCGGAGCAGCGTTTCGAAGCGGGGCGGCGGGGGCAGGTGTTCCCGCCCCACCGCCCCGCTTCGGAGCAGCGTTCCGAAGCAGGGCGGCGGGGGCAGCTGTTCCCGCCCCACCCGTCCCGCTTCAGAGCAGCGTTCCGAAGCGGGGTGGCGGGGGCAGGTGTTCCCGCCCCACCGCCCGGCTTCGGAGGAGGTCCGAGGACAGTGGGGAAGACGCGCTGCGCTTCCCCGCTGTCCCGGATATTTCCCTATGGGCTGTCGTCTTGCGAAGCAAGCCCATAGGGAAATTCGTCTTGCGAAGCGCCTCCAAAACGGAAAACCCTTTCGTCTAGCGGGTTTTCCGTCTTGCGAGACGTTCGTCTTGCGAGGTACCACTGTACTGTCAAACTCTTTAAGTCCCAGTACTTAATAAGTTGAAGATTTGCAGCAGAGATGAGGAACTTTGGCACTCCAGATAATGTTGGACTCTTAACTCCTATCAACCCCAACCAAGATGGTCAAAGCCCATGGATGATGGGACAACATTTGGAGGGTCACAGGTTCCCCATTCCTCCTTTATAGCATTGATTTCACAAAAGACTATGATAGCAATCAGTGTCAGTTGTTTTTTGGGGGCGGGTTTAAATGTTAGTATAAAAAGGGAAGCACAACAGTGCAAGCTTTGACTTCTGCTTTCCTCAGGCCAAGATGATCCTTCAGAAATCCCTGTGGTGGCAGGTAGGGGACAGAGGGGCCACCACTGTGAGCTGGTGGTAGCTCACCAGACAGCTTTTCTTTAACCTTGACATAGATAAATCTCAGTTTAAGAATTTGAAAGCCCCCGGAGCAAGCAGCCGAGTTTCCACAAAGTCACCACAAACCTTAGTCATGGAGTAGAGTGTACCATATAATTATCAAAATGGTGCTGTCTGGAACTTATCTCTTTTAGTCATAGGGACAAAGATTTCTCAGCAAGGCATAGCCCTGGACATCACAGTTTCTAACCAAAATTTGGCCATGAGGTATAACTTAAGCTTTTGATTTGATTAAGAATGCACTTCATATTTACAGCTGTATCACTTAGACCAAAATACTGAATTCTAATATGATGTGACTCAGTCAAAATAATGAGCACTACTTTCACCATGCTTCCAGCTGGAGAGAGCCAAAGGGACTGTGTTTGAATAACAACCAAAATTTTTGGGCTTTTGAAGGAGGGACAATGTGACAGATTATCCCCCTGTCACGACTTTTCTTATCTGTTTCAAATGGATTGAACCTGGCAAGCTCCAATTACTGTGCTCTTAATTATTGTCCAAAGTTTATGTAGTGATTAAATCCAGTGAGAGACTTGTCTAACAACTCATCACAGAAATATAGGGATATTTTCCAAACCAAAGGGCTTGATGAACTTAAATAAACTGTTGTTTCCAAAATAAGGTCTAAGGTTTAGGGGTTTTTGACTCATTTCTCCATGGGAACAGTCTGTGGTGTCAGCTACATAGGCTGGAAAGGAACCTTACTTGTTGTGTTTCTCTGTTGAATAAATAAGTCAATTTAATAGTTATAGTCTTCTTCCAAGCATTGCCATGGCTATAATTATCCTTATTTTTCACTGGTTCTGTAAATTACATCTCAAACTGATTCCTGGAGTATTTTCCTTGGTATGAAATGAATGGAGACCACCACATAAGAGCATGGATAAACTTCTGTAGTTTCCATAATTCCAGTGATTCTTGAGCAGAAAAAAAAATCCCATCAGATTGTGCACAATGGTATTGTTTTGGTGAAGTTTTTTTATGGCTTGTCCCAAAAAATGGTCAGTCCCCTTTCACTTTTCAGACAACTACTGGAAGAATAGGCTATTTAGGTGTTATATAAATTTTGTCTATAAATGTACATGCCTATATAGTTGGTCAGTCTTAAGTCATTCTGTTGAACAGTTAGAATGGACAAGGGATTCTGAATTGACTAAGAGCTGAACGGGTCATCATCTTTCTTTAAAACAAGGTTTTCTGCAAGTCTTGCCTTGATAGCTGATAATAAAATCTACCTCTTAGGCCAGATGGAATGAGTTGTCACCAGTTCATTCAGCTGAAGGGGATGGAAAGAAGTTTAAAAGGCCATAATTTTCTTGTTATTTCTTTAAAACTTTCACTTGTGACAAATGTGGCAAGAACATTCAAGTTAGACGTGTAGAAAGCGCAGCATGGTAGCTTTGGTTAGCACTTCAGTATGAAATGTGGCACTTTCAGAGAACCTGCTGTTGCACTGAAGAAAATGAGCAGGCTGTACTTTTTATAGCAAATTACTAATAGAATGTCAAGGCTTGCCATTGGTGTGAACAAAAAGAAGAAAAGAGAAAAACACCATATTTCCCATTAGAATTTTTTATTTTTTATAAAACAAATTAAAGGTGATGGGATGCAGTCACTAATAAGTCGTAGTCATTTTAATTGATTTTAAACCTTTTTCCTCTTCTGAAAATGGAAGCTTTTTTCCTAGTTTATGTTTTGCAGTTAATCAGACTTTATTAAATGTACTGTGCTGCATATTATGATGCATATTTCTATTCAATTCACTGGTGTTGTCACTTTGCATCTATTTACCAACATTCTCACAAGTGATCTCAGTATTTTTTGTTCATTTTTAGTAGAAATTAATGGACATTTGGAAATTTTACACAGACGAAAGATTATCTGACTACTTTGGAAACTGCAGAATGTACCATTTTATATTATCAAGGGAGTGTAGGTTTTCTGTGTGGTATGTCTTAATATTGTATTTTTATTTTGTTTTTGGTGAATATGATCTACCTGGTTACCAGCAAATGAAGATTTTGTTGACCTTTGGTTACACGAAGCCTGGGAAAGAGCAATGATGGAAAATCACCATTATTTAGTTCTTACAGTTTTTCAGCAAAATACCGTAAAAATAGATGCTGGTCCTTAAGAATTAAAATCGTAGGATGTTCATCCCTGCTCTTATATATAGATTTCCAGTTGCAAGCCAGCAATTAAATTCTGGTAACATTTCTGCTCCAAACCTTGATAGAAGTTCAAGTGAAAGTATTTGCTAATGGTGTCTGACTGCATTTCTGAGCTGACTTTTCTCTGTGTATTAACTCATTCATGTACTTCAGTAGAACTAGTGTTGGAGTCTGCAGAAAGTGATTTTTTTTATCCCAAGAGTGGGGGCATTTTTCCCAAGGTCATGCTTGGAAGCCTGCTGTTCAGAGGAGAAACCCCAGTTTACTGATTAGCTTTGCTCAGTTTGTTTTTATGTAAGTGGCATAACACCGCACAGGCAACACACACCATGGTCAAGGAAGGTTATCTGTTGCTTTGTGTGATGTCTGAAATGATAAATTGTAGTTAACAGCTATTGCTGCACTTCCAGAGGCTGCTGCATCATGGAATTATGAAGGGGAATACTCAGAGGATGGGAAACAGAAGCAGACAAACTGGGTTTTGTGCTGTACTTTTGGAAGCTCAAACAGTGGTTTGCATTCTAAACTAAAATTAGTACGAACAATGAATTGGTGTGATATCTTTAACTGAGCTATAGTTGGGCAGCTCCTGTTCTTTTCTGTTGTGCCTGTGTTTTTATTTCAAACAAATCCAGCTGAAGCTTGTTACTTACTGCCTTTTTTAATCTTGCTGTTAAATACAAGCTCCTATTGTTTGGAGCTAAATAATCGGCTCATCCTTATGTAGACAAGAACAAAGACCGTAATAGCACATCTGGTTTATCTCTTAGTAGAGCAAAGATTAATTAAGTGGTAATGGTGCAACTTTTCTTAATAACTCTTCTAAATAAAGCAAGCTTGAAAATGAGAAAAAAGAGATCTGTCACTTAGATGCCTCTTGTAGTTTTGTTGACAGGTTTGGAGGGGTTGTTAAAATTCTCTTTCAGTTGAGGGTGGGAATATTTTTGTTCATGAGTTTTCTGGAATTCAGAAAGCCTTTTTTATTTCAAAGTTTTTGAAATTAAATGAAATCCTGTTCCTTGAAATGGTAGAACAAGTTAACACTATTCAAAAAGGCTTGCAGAAGCTTGTCTTTAGGACTTGTAAATGAAGATACCCATTTTGGTAAAGAAAGAATAGATTTGTCCCAAGCTTTTTAAAAGTGTAACATTTTTGAGGCACACTCCAGTGTCTCGAGACAGACAGAAACCAACAACCTGGTCACCATGTTGTTCAGCTTATATCTTTCTCTTGCCCTAAAATTGCATCTGCTGTATGGGGGGTAATACAGTGGTACCCCGCAAGACGAACGCCTCGCAAGATGGAAAACCCGCTAGACGAAAGGGTTTTCCGTTTTGGAGGCGCTTCGCAAAACGAATTTCCCTATGGGCTTGCTTGGCAAGACGAAAGCCCATAGGGAAATCTCCGGGGACCTCTTTTAAATGCTAGCGGTGGGGAGCAAAGCCTTCCCCCCCCTCCGGCCTTCAGAAGAGGTCCAGGAAGGCTGGCGGGTCCCGAAAGGCTTTGCTCCCCAGCGCCAGCATTTTAAAAGCAGTCCGGGATAGCAGGGAAGCGCTTCCCGCTATCCCGGACGGCTTTTGAAGGCAGGAGAGAGAGTCCAGGACCTCTTCTGAAGGCTGGCGGGGGGCAAAAGTCTTTGTCCCCCCTGCCTGCCTTCCCAGGGGCTTTTAAATCGCCCCGACAGCGGAGAAGTCCTCCGCTGTCCCGGGGCGATTTTAAAATGCTGGGGGTGGGAAGAAAAGCCCTTGTCCCCCCCCCCCAGCCTTCAGAAGAGGTCGGGGGACAGACTGTCCCCGGACCTGGTCTGAAGTCGGTTTCCCTAGGAACGCATTAATTGATTTTCAATGCATTCCTATGGGAAACCGTGCATCGCAAGACGAAAAACTCGCAAGAAGAAAAAACTTGCGGAATGAATTAATTTCGTCTTGCGAGGCACCACTGTAATACTCCTCTAGCTTTGTGGGTTGTTGAAAAGATTACTGAGATAATGCGAAGGGCTTTAGGCGCTTGAAATGACTGTATAAATGCCATGCTGTTGTTTTATAGTACAATCCCAGTAAAAATATTAGATTTTCCTCAGTTTCCCAGGAACAGCATCTGAACAGTTATTACCTTGTTTCTTGCCTTTGAGAGCTCCTGGCTGTTGTTAGCAGGTCCTTTATGGGACGGAGGTGGTACCACCTCCACACAGCCCTTGGGTTATGATAGTGATGGGAGTGATGCTGTATCCTTTCCACTGAAATGGCTCACTGTCCATTACTGTCCCTGTCCAGCATTCCCTTCCTGTGGCCAGACTTTGTGCAACAAAGCGCAGCTGAGGCTCTCTTCTTTGTCCTGGCCTTGCCTGTTTCCATTAAGGATGATCTTGCAAGCCTCTCTGGGCGCCCAACTCTGCTAGCGACTCCCCTCTTCACACCTGTTTCACCTATTTGAACAGTATTCTGGAATTGATCAGTCACCCTCCCAGAAAGTGACAGCTAGATGTAAAGAGAACAAGGACATTTCACTTCCTGCAAATAGCAAAAAGAAGAGCTAAATATGCAACCTTGAGAGTTGATTCATAGAAGCATTTTGGGCGCAATTAACAGCTTAAGTGCTTTTAAGGCAGTGCTTGATTGATCAGATGGACAGAATGCAAATGTGGCTTCCCACATTTAAACAGTATTTTCCTATAGCACCTAATGGGGCCGCGTTAAGTATTTGAAGGAAGATAATCTCAGTTACCCTGCTGCTACCCACAGACGGAACACTAATAACAGATTAATAGTAATAATTCTGTGTTTAAATCTTCAGATTATAGTGTTCATCCCATATACCAGCATTTGGTCTTTTATGAAATTCTAAACGTTAATAATACATACTGTATGATTACATATAAACAAATGTTTTAAGAGACGATGCTGTTATCCAAATGAAAATAAAAAAAATATTTGAATTAAGAAACAGAAGGTGTAAATATTACCTCTTTTGCTCATAAATAGTATATCACAAGCCACAGGACAAACCTTGATTATAGTTTATGGTTTGCCAGGAAATAGCTGAAACACAAGCCTAGCTTCAGACAACATGCTAAACCAAACCATGGCTTACCTCAGCTCAGCAGCCGAACAGCTATTTCAGAGCAAAGTGGCCTCCATTTCCTCTCTAGAAGCCTGGCTTAGTGTGACATGTGAATCAGGCCATTGAGCTTTCTGTGATGCCCTTGGAAGGGTACAGTGGTTTTGAATCTCAGCATTGGGCAAATTCAGCTACTGTGGATTACTCACATGTGTTCTTTAAGCAACATAGAGGTATTTTCATATATATCTCAAGACTGTTTAGGTGTTACTCTATGCACTTTGCAAAGCCACTGCCAGTTCGCTTTTCAGCAAACCTGCTGGTTTCATGCTATTGCCTACATGGCAGTTTTCTCTCTTTTTTAAATTCATTTTTAGGACTTGTGTGCACTGTATTGATAAAACTATAGCATATGTCAGCAAAAAAATCATATTTATTTCAGGGAGAGAGTATTTGTGAGGGATCTGGTACTGAAGGAGCCTGCAAGTATAGAGTGGCGAGTTTATGCTTGAGAATGATATGCATATATCCAAATATTCCAATATTAAGGTCAGTAGCAGTCATTCTGGAACCGAAGCCAAAGCAGCTATTATTTTAGAAGTGTTCCAGACTTCTAACCCTTGTCAAATTTACAGCATGAAGGAAGGCCTATGTATCATGTTCAGCTAATTATATTTGAAGCAGAAAAAAATTGGGATGAGTAACTTGAGAAAATTTTATAAGTAGCACAGCAACAGCACAGTACAAGGCCTGAGCCTTTGTAAGACAGGTAGGCTTGACCTTTGAAATGGAAATTGCAAAGCCAGTGGCTTTGCTAAATAAGGAAATTAATGGATTTAGAGTAATTGGAAACTACATGATTATCTGTATTATGACCACTTAAATCTCATTTGGATAATTAGACCCACATATATTATAACTTTATGGTTAATGGGAATAAAAAGGCTTTTAATATCTGGCAAAAGTAGACATTCTCACACCCTAGAGAAGCCTAATTTTGGTTATATCTTTTTCTTTGTAACTCTTAGGAAATAATATGTAACCTCTATAACTGATGCTTTTAAAAGGTTACACTATTTCAATTATTATCTGATTGAACATTTTTTCTCTTTAAATTGTTTTTACTCTGAGCATTCCTTATAAGTTATGTATCTGCTGTTCAAATTTGATTATACCTTTTTTATCTTAGTAAAACTATTTTAAGTGTCATCTAAGACTGTGTATCTTGACCTGAGATATGTGACTGAGAGGCAGTCCAGGGGGAAATATAAATTGGATCCAGACATAGTGATTTCTGGGCCTAGGAATAATTTATTTCACATGCAAATATTTCTCTAGGGTACATGGGTTTGCTCATTTCTTGGTTTAGTAACGCTATGATTACTTGCTTGAGTCATTACTTAAACTCTTTCCTTGTTGAATTTCACATTAAAAAATAGATGTAGTCAAAGTTGGCCTTATAATGGTCTTTGAATTATTGTGGAGGACCTTGAGTTTCTTGTTTGTTGAGCATTGTAAGTTCAATGCTGAGATCATGGGACTGCATAACTGAGTTTGAGACTGGGGAATAATTTTATTTATTCTGTTTTTAAAAGTATGTACCACTCATGTAAAACATTGAGGCAGTGTACAACACAAAATGGGACGCAGGTGGCGCTGTGGGTTAAACCACAGAGCCTAGGACTTGCCGATCAGAAGGTTGGCGGTTCGAATCCCCGTAACGGGGTGAGCTCCCGTTGCTTGGTCCCTGCTCCTGCCAACCTAGCAGTTTGAAAGCACACCAAAAAGTGCAAGTAGATAAATAGGTACTGCTCCGGCGAGAAGTTAAATGGCATTGCCGTGCGCTGCTCTGGTTCGCCAGAAGCGGCTTAGTCATGCTGGCCACATGACCCGGAAGCTGTACGCCGGCTTCCTTGGCCAGTAAAGCGAGATGAGCGCCGCAACTCCAGAGTCGGCCCCGACTGGACCTAATGGTCAGGGGTCCCTTTACCTTTACCTTACAACACAAAATATTCTAAAAAACAGAAAAAAACACAAGATCATCGCAGAAATCTCTAGCTCATTTCCTCCCAGGATCCTTCGGATTATTTTTGGGATATAGCAAATAGATCTCAGGCAGAAGGCTGATGATACTGATCTGTGACCATGAAAGTGAAGAAGATACAGATTCTTAGTATTTATACCAGGTTAATCCAAACCAGATGCTTCAAATTACTTGACAATTGCAGGGACAATTCTTAACGTTTCCTTTGGTGCCTGGAGGAGATTTGAGAACTGAGTGACCACAGTCTCATTTCCTCACTAGACTAGGTCTCAGTCTCAGTCTTTGAGGTTCTTGGTGTCAAAACCAAATACCTACCTGCTAGGAATAATTGGGGCATAAGTTAAAACCTCATATTCTACCCAAATGCAGCAAGGTTTTGTTGCCTTTATGTAACGTTCTTAAAATTTAGTATTCTGTTTGGCCTCTATCTCTGTCACCCTGCCCAAATGTGTATACAGTGGTACCTCTGAATGCGAACGGGATCCGTTCCAGAGCCCCGTCCGCATCCTGAGTAGAACGTAACACGCGACTGCGCGGGTCGCGTTTCGCCGCTTCCGCGCATGCGCGTGATGTCATTTTGAGTGTCTGCGCATGTGCGAGTGGCGAAACCCGGAAGTAACGTGTTCCGTTACTTCCGGGTCGCCGCAGAGCATAGCCTGAAAATGCTCAACCTGAAGCATATTTAACCCGAGGTATGACTATATGCAATCTTCGCTGCCAGTTTTGGGGATTGGTTGTATGGAGACTGGGAAGCCATGAAAATGAAAGACTCAGATCATCGTTTGTACACCCACCCATTGCAAAGTGGCAGGAGGGACCAAAAGCATTATCAGGGTACAGGACACTTTCCTACTAAGCAGAGCTGATGGTACCTTGCAGTCTACAATTTGGCAGTGGAAACAGTTATGACAAAGAGAGGGGAGGTTTATAAGAGGCATGGATAATGCTGGGGGGATTACATTTTTTGAAGCGCTTCACTTCTTGTCCATTGACAAACAAGAGTGTCCTGATAGAAAATATCCCTCTTGCACCCGACAGAAGCCTCTTCACTGAAGTCCTTTTTATAGCTTGTATTATGTCGCTTACTTGCTGCTTTCTACCACCTGCCAGCTTAGCACCTGCTCCGTTCTGATGTCATGCATCTGAACAATGTGTCCTTCCCAGCTGAGTGTCGATTATGACGGCCTCTGTGTTTACACGGTTAGCGCTCTTCGACTACATTGTTGGTGATCTTGTCCTGCCACCTAATACAGAATAAATAAGGCAGGTGTCTTTAATGAAAACTCTTCAGCTGTCTAATAGGTCTCTGAGTGCTTATGCTTCCAGTTGATAGATTGGGATTAAAACAAAAATGAAGAACGATGGTGGCCTTCATCTTCCCTGCGAAGCTTAATGACCTGTTTTTTGTTAGTTCAACTAAAAAGCACTTTTGCTGTTTACGTGAGGATTGTCTCAACAAACATTTTGAGGTTGTAAATCCAAAGGGGTGGAGAAAATTGAGGAACTTCACATTTGGAACAAGTAAATGATTCTGATTCAAAGGAGAACATAGCTTTGAGTATTGTGAATGTGTCTGGAGGGAGAAGAGGGAAGGTGTTGTAAATATAAATTTTCTGTCACTGGTTTCTGTGATCTCACATAGAATAAATTGGCAAAATGAGCCTCTCAGTTCAGTAGCACAGCCTAATTTATGTAAATTCTCTTCAGAATAGGCATTAACCTTGATCCTTACTTCCTCTGTTCTGCTTTAAATCTTGCCTTTGATACAGTAATTGTAATAAAAACAGAATATTCCATGATTAATTGCCTTTTCCCTTACTCACTTTCATTTCTCTTTCCAATATATTGAGGAACGTGTTATTGATATCCCTCCACCACAGCATTTGGCAATCATTAAGCAGTGGTATTTGTTTAACAAAATTTATGTGACTTTAAAATAGACAGAATAGACCGAGTATTTCGTTTTTAAGCTGCAAAAATCGGCTAGAACACAATAAAAATGTATTAAAATGCCATAAAATACTCATTCCCAGCCTTGTACCACAGAATCAGTAAGATAAATTCCATAATGACATAATACACTCTAATTCACATGGATATTTGGTGTTGCTAATGCATAAGAGGTAGTGCAGGGTAATCTTGTTAACCATGCCCCATGATAAATCAGAAATATATTGAGAGAGAGACTGAGAGACACACACACACAAATTTCAGAATTATGTTTGTTTGGAGAAAAGGTGTGTTGTGATTGTGAAATTTGTTTTTGTTTTGACCCCCTTACATATGGAGAGACGCTAAGCAAGATGAGATGCCTACAGTGCTTTAGAAAGGGCTGCTTGTTACTGGACAGAACAGTGCCCTTCCACAATAGCAAAAGTAAATATCTTTGATAGTCATAAATATTCAAAACTAGATTGCTTGAACATGCTGCAAAGATCAAGTAACTGGAAGACATAATAAACAGAAGTAATGGCCCAGGAAATGACCCTGTTGAGACAACAGGGGTCAGTGTCTTCTGTGATGTCGTGACCAGAGCCTGAGTCAGAAACTAAACTCTAAATGCAATGTTTATGCAACTCAAGAATTGGGTTTTTTAGCTGCTGACCCTTTCTCTTTTGTGGTTTTGCACTCATTTCATGGAATTGTGATTTTATATATCATAAGTATCTTTGACTAGAGGTTTGGAATATAAATGCTCTAAATAAACAAAGAAACAAATAAATATTTGACTCTATCTGTTTACATAAAAGGCAGGCTTTAGCTTGTGTGATAAAGGGTCTGTATTTTAGTTTGAGATCGTAAATGTAGGTTTAGCCTTTTCTTGAATTTATATCTGTTGTAACATAATTATAAATAAAAAGAGGCATATGTTAAACAGCTCTCGATTCAAATTTTAAACATCTGATTTATTAAAATGATCTTTAACCACTGCTGAAATTGGTGTACTTCCACAGAGGTGCTCACTTTCAAGACTTATATGAGGAAGAACTGACGTCTGTCAACCTTGATGGTTATTGTTGGGAACCTGAGAGATGTGTTCCTTCCCCCACTGACTTTAATTTTGCTAGTGTGAGGAAGGAAATTCAATAGTGAGAGGGAAATGTGCAGAAAGTGTGTGCTGTGCTGAAAGCTACCATTTATAGAAAAATATTAAAAGCAAAGATAGTAAGGTTTTAACTCTATTGTTGTTGGTAGCGTTGTAAACAAGATGGGATTCAATGTATGTGTACAGCTAACCTCTTATTTGTGTGATTGTTTGTTTTACCCAGGGACCTAGGCTTTTTTGTGGGGCTTGCTTTGATAGTCTTGGAAGCTTCATCTTTATGTGTTTTGTAGTATAAAAGCTAAAAGTAAAGGGACCCCTGACCATTAGGTCCAGTCGTGACTGACTCTGGGGTTGCGGCGCTCATCTCGCTTTATTGGCCGAGGGAGCCGGCGTACAGCTTCTGGATCATGTGGCCAGCATGACTAAGCCGCTTCTGGCAAACCAGAGCAGTGCACGGAAATGCCGTTTACCTTCCCGCTGGAGCGGTTCCTATTTATCTACTTGCATTTTGACGTGCTTTCGGATTGCTAGGTTGGCAGGAACAGGGACCGAGCAACGGGAGCTCACCCCGTTGCGGGGATTCGAACCGCCGACCTTCTGATCGGCAAGTCCTAGGCTCTGTGGTTTAACCCACAGCGCCACCAGCGTCCAGTATATATTAGTTCCAGGGATCGTAGCTCAGTGGCATGCATAAGTTCTCCGATTCAATCGCTGGCATCTCCAGTTAAAAGGATCAGATAGCAGTTGGTGGGAGAAATCTCTGCCTGAAACTCTGGTGAATTGCTTCCGGTCAAAGCAGACAGTACTGGGTTACATGGACAAATATTTTGACCTGGTATAAAGCAGCTTCCTATATCCTCCATATATTCAGTACCACATTTCTAGTGAATGATAAGATCCAACAGTCCAAAGGTGAATCAACTTGTCCGACAATTGGAGGGTACCTAAAATCTCTTCCTCATAACAAATGACAGATATTGAGACAGGTGCCCCTTCACAGACCTCAAGTGACAATGTTGCTTCCAGAGGTACGCTCCCAACCTGTATATTTTCATTCTTAATGGGAACTAACTACCCACAGTCTGAATATCTTAAATAGAACCACATAACTCATCATTCTCCAAACATATTTATAAATGCATTGATTTAACACCATAGGTGTTCTTTTCCTGTTTCTTCAGAAAAAAATGAGATATGCAAAGAATTGCTAAATAAATATAGCAGTTTTCTGCTTGGTTTTTTAAAATAGTATAATTGTTAATATAATAAAAAGGGGGAAATATTAGAAGTTTCAGACAAAACTCATTGCTTTTTGGAGTGTCTCTTTAAAACTCAGAAGTGTCCAAATTAAACAAATTCTTGTTTTTCTGCATGTCTTGTGCACAAACAAAGCGTTTACAGGTGTCTGAAGAATGACTGCCAGGGAATGTGTCCCATATAGCATTCAAGATTTAAATGTGAATTGGTTGCTGCTCTGCAACACAATCTTTTCAGATGTGCCCACATGTTGACTATTTTATAGTCAGCAAGTATATAAGTAGATATAAGCACAGCTGGATTCCAGGCCTATAATAAACTGCTAGACTGAAGTTTCAGTGAATATTCATATGTATTTCTACTTTATTGTTACATACTTTATATTCTTTGCATGAATTTTGCCTTAGTTACATGGTGGGGAAAATAACCACATTACTACATCCGGAAGTGCAAATTAAAATAGCATCAAGCAACCTTGCGATTGAGCAGGGGGGAGGGAGGAAGCTTTGCAATAAGTGTTTCAGGGCTATATTCCTGAAAGACATACTTTACTAAGGCCACACTGCATTTTTTACTATTTCTGTTCTGCTAGCCATTATGAACCATTTCACATGTTCTACAGAAGCGCTCAGGAAAGAGAACATGAACAAAGTACTTATCTCATTTAATTCCCTCCCCCTTGTGCATGTGGGGATTTGAGTCATAATTGGAATGTTAGTGCAGTGAAGAGAGTGGACGGCTGCAGCTTCGGGGGTGAAGTGTTGGAGAGTTACAGTGCCTGTTGTAGTTGAGAGAGCAGTACAGGAGAGACATGTTTTGTTACAGCTAGGACAGATAAAGGTGTCCTGTTATGCTCATACAGGTATACCATGAAGTTTGTTCTTTCTGCACTCCTCCCAGTGGTCATTCCTCCTCTGGTAACTGACTCGTGTGAGTGAAAAGCTACATAGAAATTGAATGAATGAATGAATGACTCCCTCCAGACACGATGGTCACCTGCAAGGGATTTCCACGTGGCGGGATTAATGTCACACTTGCAGACATCTTTGTAAGGCACGGTTGGTCTGGAAATAAGAGGTAAAGTCACAAGCTCAATTTGTATGGTGCTTTGCAGAAGTTAATGGGCATGGCATATGAAGATCAAGTCAATTGGGAAATACAGGAAACAGATGCCTAGAGTAGAATTTTAGGAGAGATTTATTGATTTATTGACATTTAAGATGGAGAAATGCAAAGGTGTAATGTATGCTAGACTTGATGAGCATTCGTAAAGTATTCTTTTTGAAGGGGAATGTGTTCTAAACAAATGGAATCCCAAGAAACCAAGTAGCACCTGAAGAATAGCAACTGTTGAAATGAAGTGCTGGTTGAGTTTCGTGCCTCTATGTGATAGTAATAACCTGCTTTTGTAAAATAAAATAAAATGGAATGGTGGACAACTGATAGCAAGTAGATTGCTTTCCAACAGGCTTTCATTTGAGAGGCTATTCTCAATTGTCTTCCAATTATGTGCTGCGTTTGTGTATTTAAGGAGATGAGGAGGTTAAACTGCTATTAATATTTCATGGCTAATTAGTACAAGCGGGACCGAGAGCTTTACATCACGGAAGGTGGTTATTACTTTAGAAGTGGTTGCTATTAATGTGAACCCCCTGCAGAATACATGTGCACTTTAAGAAAGGTCTGGTTCCTATACCCCTTGCTCGTGCTGACTGTAACAAGGTTGGCTCACCAAGTCAGTTTTTTCCAGTTATAAGGAAAAACACCACATGCAGGTACCACTTCCCTAGGGTTTAGGATGGCACAGACTTCAATAAAATACATAGGCTCAGGCCTGTGGCCACTTGGCCTTGACAGAACTTGCATCTTCCAGCATTTTCTTGGTTGTCCGGCTTCTGTCATAATCTGAATTTCATTTTGGTGAATCTACTTTACACAATGTCTTTCTGCTTCTCTCTGATAAAAAATAATTATTTAATGAGAATTATGCCCAAGTGTATCTCTTTGCACCCAGGAGACTCCCTTGAAAGGGAATTTCAAGCCCAGATTGGCAAGTGAAACACAAAATCTTAGTTCAGAGTCCCAACCAAGTTCCAGGCCTTAAAGCATTTATTTGCTCTTGCCTTGTGTGTGTTTCAGGGCCAAACAATTTTGTGGTGGTTGCTGATGAAGAATAGTCCTTGCCAGCATATTTAAAACACTCTGTAAGTTTGGCTGGAGTGCTTTTCTTCCTATACACGGGAGTAAAATGAAGAGGTAAAAAGTTTTTGTTCATTTTGAACGCCCTCCCATCAGATATCAAGGAAATAAGCAACTATCCTATTCTTAAAAGACATCTGAAGGCAGCCCTGTTTAAGGAAGTTTTTAATATTTAATGCTGTATTGTTTTTAATACTCGATTGAGGGTTGCCCAGAGTGGCTGGGGAAACTCAGCCAGATAGGCGGGGTATAAATAATTATTATTATTATTATTATTATTATTATTATTATTATTATTATGCATTATAAAGTAATGAAAGCTGTATACATTAAGCATGAAGGGTAAGCGGTGCTAGGAGATGGAATAGACCAGACACAGTAGGGGTGTAGGTTCCCACACTAGGGAAGTACACACAGTAATCCTTGTCTTGGAGCTCTTTGTGGATGAAGCCAGGTAACTTTAGGAGACTAATGCACCAAGAACTACTGCTGCATGCTACCTACACACATTTCAGTGAGAGTTGTCCAGAATTGGACCTTAATTCTCATAATATGTAACCTATGATAACTCATGCGTCAAAATGTTAGGTGCCTAGAGGACTCCTGATGTTTTGGATGCAACATGCTAACTATCTGGAATTCTGTTTAATTATGTCTCTGGCTTCTACAGCTCTGCCTATCTCCATAGAAACGTTCACTTTAACAAGTCATATTGGAAATTCTGATGGTTTTGTAATGGTTTGATATAAAGCTTCTTCTAGGATTTGGGAGGTCTTAACAAATGCTTTAAGCAAATGAACTTTGGTGGGTGCCTCCTTTAAAAAAAACAACTCTAGGAAAAATGTTTTCTCCTTCAGTTTCTCTTCTATTTTCCATGCATGTAAACAGCATCTTTTAAAATATGATTTTACTTAAGAACTGGGTGGATCATTGCCATTTTGCAGTCTGACCTGCAGTTGACCAACCCAGGCAATCTTTGGCTAAGCTGCACTTCAACCAGCAATTTAATTCTCCAGTTGTCTGTCTGGATCACATTGGTTCTTAATTTCTTCCTCTTTCTTTCTTTTTTGGATAGTCATACATACATAACTAACTTATGTGCACATAATCTAATGTATATGTACACATAATCAGTGTATGCTGATCCACAGGAAAACATTAGGGATGCTGTATGATCAAAAGCATTTTTCCTATTTTTAATTTGTTTTGGAAATATTGAGAGAGGAAATAGCACATGGCAGTTCTTTCTCTGTTGAAGTGTCGCATTTTAAACAAAGCTCCCACACGTTGTGTGTGTGTCTTCCTGTGATAAAGCATTTTAAAAATCTATATTTCAAAACACATAAGCAGCCAGCTCTTGTTGGTGTGTGGGTGGTATTGGGTAATTAGGCCTTGTTAATATCTTGCTTCCCTGTGCCAGATTGGATCAATACCCTTTCAACATTTAATTATCATACATTTAAAATAGACAGCAATTAACACATGCTTCTAACACCATTTAGAAAATGAAAGCTGTATACGCTAAGCATAATTTTGCACAAATGTAATTTTGTTTAGAAGTGTGGAGACCTAATATTGAGAAGCATATCCAGTTTTCTATAGTCTTCTAATGATGTCAATATGTCCGTGCTTTAAAGAATGTATGTGGTATAATTACTAGGGGATGCATCATTGGGTTCAGTTAGAGGCTAGGTGAAAATTCTAAAATAAACCATGGCCTGAAATTGAACTTAAAAGCATTCTGCTCCACTTAAGAGTAAAACTCTAAAGTTTAAACATGTATAGCTATTCATGATGGCATGTTACATCTAATACAGTGGTGCCCCGCAAGACGAATGCCTCGCAAGACGGAAAACTCGCTAGACGAAAGAGTTTTCCGTTTTGGAGGTGCTTCACAAAACGAATTTCCTATGGGCTTGCTTCGCAAGACGACAATGTCTTGCGAGTTCCTGCTGGTTTTTTCCCCTCCCCCCCTTTTTCTAAGCCGCTAAGCCGCTTATCAGCTGATCCGATCAGCAGATAAGCCGCTAAAAGCCGCTAATAGCGCTAATCCGCTAATCCTTCAATGGGCTTGCTTCGCAAGACGAAAAAACCGCTAGACAAAGAGAATCACAGAATGGATTCTTTTCGTCTTGCGAGGCACCACTGTATTTGAATCAAAGAGGGATATGTAGCTATTCTCGTCCTTCCATATTGGAAGCTAAACATGCCAAAATGTGTCACCCTAGTGTGCAGAAGCCATTTCAAATCCAACGGCCATTTCCACAACAGTGGTTGCTTTTTCCAGCCTCCATAAATAGTGGAATCCCAATACCACCTTGATATACATACTGTCTCATTAAAGCCAATATGTTATCATGCTGTCATGCATTCTCATTCAAAACTGCATAGTGACAGGTACGTAGGCTTGCATGTGTAAGCTGCCTGTCATTGGTGAATGACAGATGGATTGGGGAGCCTATACAGCCCCTCAGATGTTGGGCTTCTAACTTCCATCAGCCTCATCTCACGGTCAAGGATGATGGGAAGTTTAGTCTAAGCAACATCTGCAGGGCCACGGTTTCCCACACCTGCACTAAGGTATCTAGACATCAATAACAATAATAATAATTTATTATTTATACCCCGCCCATCTGGCTGGGCTTCCCCAGCCACTCTGGGCGGCTTCCAAAAGAATATTAAAATACTATAATACATCAAACATTAAAAGCTTCCCGAAACAGGGCTGCCTTCAGATGTCTTCTAAAAGCCTGGTAGTTGTTGTTCTCTTTGACATCTGGTGGGAGGGCGTTCCACAGGGCGGGCGCCACTACCGAGAAGGCCCTCTGCCTGGTTCCCTGTAACTTGGCTTCTCACAGTAAGGGAACCGCCAGAAGGCCCTCGGTGCTGGACCTCAGTGTCCGGGTAGAACGATGGGGGTGGAGACGCTCCTTCAGATATACTGGACCAAGGCGGTTTAGGGCTTTAAAGGTCAGCACCAACACTTTGAATTGTGCTCGGAAACGTACTGGGAGCCAATGTAGGTCTTTCAAGACCGGTGTTATGTGGTCTCTGCGGCCGCTCCCAGTCACCAGTCTAGCTGCCGCGTTCTGGATTAGTTGTAGTTTCCAGGTCACCTTCAAAGGTAGCCCCACGTAGAGCGCATTGCAGTAATCCAAGCGGGAGATAACCAGAGCATGCACCACTCTGGTGAGGCAGTCCGCAGGCAGATAGGGTCTCAGCCTGCGTACCAGATGGAGCTGGTAAACAGCTGCCCTGGACACAGATTTGACCTGTGCCTCCATGGACAGCTGTGAGTCCAAAATGACTCCCAGGCTGCGCACCTGGTCCTTCAGGGGCACAGTTACCCCATTCAGGACCAGGGAATCCTCCACACCTGCCCGCCTCCTGTCCCCCAGAAACAGTACTTCTGTCTTGTCAGGATTCAACCTCAATCTGTTAGCCGCCATCCAACCTCCAACTGCCTCCAGGCACTCACACAGGACCTTCACTGCCTTCACTGGTTCTGATTTGAAAGAGAGGTAGAGCTGGGTATCATCCGCATACTGATGAACACCCAGCCCAAATCCCCTGATGATCTCTCCCAGCGGCTTCATATAGATGTTGAAAAGCATGGGGGAGAGGACATAACCCTGAGGCACCCCACAAGTGAGGGCCCAGGGGTCTGAACACTCATCCCCCACCACCACTTTCTGAACATGGCCCAGGAGGAAGGAGCGGAACCTCTGTATAACAGTGCCCCCAGCTCCCAGCCCCTCAAGACAGTCCAGAAGGATGTTATGGTCGATGGTATCAAACACCGCTGAGAGATCCAGCAGAACTAGGAAACAGCTCTCACCTTTGTCCCTAGCCCGCCGGAGATCATCAACCAGTGCGACCAAGGCAGTTTCAGTCCCATGATGAGGCCTGACTCCCGACTGGAAGGGATCCAAATGGTCCGCTTCTTCCAGGCGTGCCTGGAGTTGTTCAGCAACCACTCGCTCAATCACCTTGCCCAAGAATGGAAGATTTGAGACTGGGCGATAGTTGGCTATCGTGGCCGCATCTAAAGATGGTTTTTTAAGAAGCGGTTTAATAACCGCCTCTTTCAGCGAGTCTGGGAAGGCTCCCTCACGGAGGGAAGCATTCACCACCCCACGAAGCCCAGTCCTTCCCGGCTAGCTTTTATAAGCCAGGATGGGCAAGGATCAAGGAGACAAGTGGTTGGTTTCACTCGTCCAAGCAGCCTGTCCACATCCTCGGGGGTAACAGATTGGAATTGATCCCACACAACTTGACTAGACAGGACTCTAGCACTCTCCCGCTCCGGCTCTGCTCCCATGGTGGAGTCTACCTCTTCTCGAATCTGAGCGACTTTATCTGCAAAAAACTTTGTAAAGTCATTGCAGGAGATCATGTTGCCCCTACTGGGCCCTGATGGAGCAGGTGGTTCCGCTAAAGTGCGAACCACCTGAAAGAGTCTCCTGCTGCTGTTTTCCGCAGATGCAATAGAGGCGGTGAAGAAAGTCTTCTTCGCCGTCGCTATCGCCACTTGGTAGGCTCGACATTGAGCTCTAACCCGTGTCCGGTCAGATTCAGAATGGGTTATCCGCCACCGGCGCTCTAGTCGTCTCAACGATTGTTTCATTGCCCTCAGCTCCGGGGAAAACCACGGGGCTGTCCAGGCTCCATGCAATCGGAGAGGGCGCTTTGGAGCCAAACAGTCAATAACCCCGGTTAACTCCACATTCCAGCGGGCCACCAGGGAATCAGCTGAAAGGCCATCAACATGGGATAAAACATCCCCTACCGCTCTCTGGAAACCATTTGGATCCATTAAGTGGCGGGGGCGGACCATCCGAATCGGTCCCACCTCTCTGCAGTGGGGAAGGGTCGCGGAGAAGTCCAGTTGCACCAGGAAGTGATCTGACCATGGCACTTCTTTGGTTTCGCTTTTACTTAATGTCAGATCACCAACATCCATAGAGGTGAACACCAGGTCTAAGGCATGCCCGTGGCTATGAGTTGGGCCAGACTTATTCAGGGACAGCCCCATGGAGGCCATGCTTTCCACGAAGTCCCGAGCGGCCCCTTGTAAGGTCGTATCGGCATGGATGTTAAAATCCCCTAGGACAACCAAACTAGGTGTCTCCAGGAGGACATCCGCCACGACCTGAAGCAGCTCGGGCAGGGAATCCTTGGTGCAGCGGGGAGGTCGGTACACCAATAGGAATCCTGTACTGCCCCTATTGCCCAACTTCCAGAACATGCACTCAGAGAACTGGGTCTTTCCAATAGGACGCCTGGTGCAAACTAATGACTTCCTAAAAATCACTGCAACCCCCCCTCCCCGCCCACAAGACCTGGGTTGCTGTGCGTAAGAGAAACCTGGTGGACATGCAGCGGCAAGGGCAGGCCCATCTGCTTCATCCAACCAGGTCTCTGTCACACATGCCAGGTCAAAGCCTCCATCCACAATCAGGTCGTGGATGGCAGTGATTTTATTCATCATTGACCTGGCATTGCACAGCAACACTTTCAGGTCGTGTGGGTTTCCCTTGTTGATTCCAGTATCCTTCCGGTCAGGACCAGACCTGGAGGCAGGGATAGTCCTCAGACAACGACTAAGCCTGCTTCCTCGGTAATGACATGGTCTGGTCTTAGCGTAACTCCTCCTCCTACCCATGATCACTGAGATCGGTTGTCCGAGTGCATCCCCCCCTATGGAACCTGCCCCAGCCATTTTGTTTGCTGGGACCCACTCCCAGGCAGCCCTGACCCCTCCCCTTAAAATCAAATTAAAGCCTATACAAAAAACAAACTAACAGAACAATAAAACTATAAAAACAAAAAACAAAGTTACAAACAAAACATAATTAAATTAAACAAATTCCCCCACCCAACTAAACACCCACCCCACCCCACACACCCGAGGCCTCCCTGGAGCCCCATAAGCTGCGGAGGTGAGTATGGGGCCTGCCCCCAGGCCCAAGGTGGAAAAAGGGCTTCAAGGGGGAGCGGTCCTCCCCACAAGCTCACGGCAAAGTGGCAGCAGCAATGTCCCGAGGCCTCCTTGGAGCCTTATATGCTGTGGTGGAGTATTAAAGACATTGGCACAGAAAAAATATACAAGTCCCAATAACTGGATTCTAGAAACAGTTAAGCATTAATATTATTATTATTATTATTATTATTATTATTATTATTATTATTATTATTATTATTATTAAAGCTAAGAGATGTGGATCAGTAATCTGGATGTGAGACCACTGGGAACCGTACATAAGAGCAGAAGATGAATAAAATAAATATTAAACAACAAATCTAAAAGAAATATATAAGCCTCATATGAATCAGTGAGAATATATAAGCAGGTGCAGAATATGAATCTGGATGAGTTAATGTTAACTATCTGAAAATGTTATGAAAATTGGGCTTTCCTCTCAATTTTCAATGTCTGAAGATATAATGTGGAAAGGAAAGGTTTCATTAGTAAGTGAAAAAGGAGATGATATTTATGATTTTAAAAAGGACAAAGTTTAGTCCTGTTTCCATAATGGTGATACTTTAGAGAGAGAGAAAATGAAGAATAGAAGAAGGGGATACTGGAAGACAATTGATAACTTTACAAATTAGTAATTCATAAAAATCAGGCAAAACACTAGTGGAGGTTTGATTAAACTTCAACAGATTGACTCAATCTGGCATCTTTGACCCTGAACCAGTAAATGAAATATCCTTTGTACATTGTGGGTGAAATATGACCTCTGTTGGTCTCATAAAAAGCAGCCATTTTCATTTGAAGCCTATTTTATACTGAAAACTCAGTGTGCTTTCAGTCCAGTTCTTAAGCCCACCTCTTGGCTAGTAATGGGATGAATATTGTTTACCACACTTTTTATTGAATAATACAATTACTGGAAAGTGTGGTGTGCACCCCCCCCCCCGTTTTGTATGCCTATGTAAGAATAACAAATTACCTGAAACAATCTTCATGGGTTCCCAAGTTCTGTCTCTGTATGGTGCTTGAAGCTTCATATAGTTGTTGTGTTGTTGTTTTTGTCGTGACTTGCCCTTTGACAGTGTGTTGCCAGAGCATGAAGTCAGAGGACTAGAGTAGGGCATATTACTGTTGGATTTTCAGAGCATCTTATATCGCTGTTCTGGCCAAATTATTTCTAGAGTCATAGTTGACAGATTGATGGCACGTACACAACTTTTTTATTCTATTTAATTTCAAGTAACTAAGCCTGAATTTCAAGGTCTGGGTAGAGCAGCGGTTCTCAACCTGTGGGTCCCCAGATGTTGTCGGACTACAACTCTCATCATCCCTGAGCTCTGGCCTTGCTAGCTAGGGGTGATGGGACTTGTAGTTCAACAACATCTGGGACCCGCAGGTTGAGAAAGGCTGGGGTAGAGGTACTTTCCTGTACTCTGGGGATGGTGCTGTGTATTAAATGACATACTTTCTTTCCTCTTGCCTCCTCGCATGCACCTCTAAGCAGAGAGGAATCTACATTGCATTGAGATGTTTCCTTCCTTTGCAGTTATTTGTTCCACAGCTGCCACATGGCTTAGATGCCATCAACTGGAAATGGGGAGGTACCTGCAAGGGAAGGGGAGTTTACCCCTTTCCAGTACCCACACACCCTCTGTGACACACCTTGCACTTGACAGAATATTTTGCAGTCCTCATTAAAGTTGTGTGTGTTATCAGATTTATCAGTGCAATTCTACATATGTCTACTCAGAAGGAAGCATTTTCAACAGAGCTTATTCTCAGATAGAATATAGGCATAGCAGGCATGTCCAACTCCCAAGATACTGTGATCTACTCACAGCTGTGATCTACCCATTGTCATTGCCAGGAGTTGTTGAGCTTCTTTTAGGGGAGGGTTGACCAACGTTGTTGAGCTTTTTTGGGAGGGGGCACACAGGTGATCACTAACTTGCTACCACGGTCAACCAGTAAATCGCAATCAACCTGAGGTATAGGAGTGCAGCCTTGTATTTAAGTATTCAGAGGTTTGAATTACTAAGAACTCAAGATTCCAAGTAATCTTTAAGTGTTGCTTTACTGACAGATCTTAGCCTTTTATAGAAGGTATTTTCTTACCTGTTCCATATTTCTTAATCCGTAGGATGCCTCGCCAGTGATTGTGAGAAAAAACTATATATTTTAAAAACATATTTTTGTTTTTAGAGAAACAGTCAGTACCACCCCCTCCCCAGCATAAGTTAGCTTTGCTGCTCACTACATAAGTGGATTTTTATGCCAACATAATTTGTGCAAGCATCATTGAATTTAATTCCAAGAGGCTAGTTCTGCACATTCTGTCTGAAATGTGTTTTCAAAATGACATCTGGTTTTCAAAGTGCTTTTTGCTACATATTAGTGGTTTTAACATCTGTATGAACTTAAGTACCAGCAGCAGTGGGTTTTGTACAAATGCAGCCAAAAGACTAATTTTGCACTGCTTTTTAAAGAGCAATAAAAGCTGAACATAAATGACACTGCAAACAATTGAGAGTTTTAAGATAGTGTAGAATGACTGAAAACACTGAAGACGTGATATTCACAGTAGAGTATGTTTCAGTGTGTCTTGGGGGCTCAGAATCATGTTGTAATTAAGTCTAAAAAGATGTTTTTAACCTTTGGAATTAGACAAGTGCATAATATGACAGAGATACACCTAAGAAATTTTAAAACTTCAGGTTGAATCAACTGTTATTTCACGCTGGTACCATATTGTTCCCAATGGTGTTCAGTCTATGTCTTCCCCTGTGGCATATGCTTTCATTCACTTCCTTTCATCAAACGGAGTTACGTGCTCTTTAGGCAATTGAAGTACAGTACATCTGATTTGCTTCTGCTTCCTGCCTGTTTCATGTCTGTTCTGGGGTTTGTGGGCTGCTCCATAAGAGATCTTGTGACAGTGATTTGCCTTATGTTGGTCTTCAACTGGTGGGTCTCAGTCTGATCCAAAGTGTTGTGGCCTGATCCAAGGTGGGTTGCAACAGGAGCCCTACCACTGTGCAAATATATGGTAAATGATTAAGAAATGAGTCCCCAAATGTATGTTTGGGTTAACAGTGAGTTCTGGGTCTGAAAACGTTGGAGATACCTGCCTTAAATGACCACACAACTTTTCTGTTGTTTGTATTTTATTATAGAATATCAGACAGTTGCTCTGTGCTTGTAACTCTGTACCTTATTTATAGGTCTCCCAATGCCATTCTTCACTTAAGTTATGTATAGCTCTCCTGTCAGTCAGCCAGCTCCCTCTTCTCTTTTATCTTTTTGAAAAAAGCAATAATCTGTGATGTATTTATTTGTTTTCCCAGGATTCAAATGTGGCAGATAAAGGAATGATATATTAAAGAACTAAAACTATGTGTGAACATAACAGAATGTAAAATCTAGAGCGTAGGAGTTTTGTAATATCAACCCTGGTTCATGTCCATACTTTCGTTGTATCAGTATTTAACTGTGGCTGTATGCAGAATTCATGCCAAGCCATGGTTTAGAGCTGCTTGCCTTGATTTGTTTTTCCATCTGTTCAGCACCCAGCTTCATCACCCCACGCCTGTCTCTTGAGAATGAGCAAGTCTTATCTCTATAGTACCATCTTTTGTAACAGACCAACAGCAGTAACTGTAGTTTGTGCTTCGAGATACAACAGCAAACTACAGCTAGCACAAACAATTGTTTGATTTCCTTCTCTGGAAGCCCCTTGCAAAGTTGTATGTGATGACGTAGGTCTGGTTTGGACAGTTTTTGCCCATTCTCAGTCTTCCCTTCATACACTGTAATAAGCCAACAAATCTTCCATTGATCATAGTTTCTAGTTAGGTCAAAACTAGGAAACCATGGTTACTAGATGTGAACAAGCCAGGAGTTTAAACTACATTCTCTGTATTTAAATCAATGCATACGCAAATTTGTTTATCTGTATTTGTTTGTTAGATACGAAACCAGGCTTTCTCAGCTGTTCACTCTTTTATGCTCGCCAAGTAATGTTGGATTTTCAGGCTGGCAATGAACACGAAGCACCTCTGCCTATAATTTTTCTTCCACAGTGGTTATTTGACTGGATTACATTTCCAATTGAAAACTCTACAGCCATTTACTGTGCAAGCCAGTGCCTCTTCTTTCATTAGTAGTCCCAACACTATTTTCTTTCCCTTCTTAAGGCATGTTTCTCATACTTGCATTTCATGAATGAGAAATCTCTATATATTAAGTATATAATATTCTAGTCATTTGCTGCTTAAAGATTCTCTCTCTCTCTCTCTATATATATATATATATGGTTATACCATTTTAAAGCTATTTTCAAGTCTGTCGTAGATAGATGTGTGTTATGGTATACAGTGACAATGAAATACTGTGAGTATAGTATATGACACAAAGGAAAAACAGCTCTGTAACAATTGGGAGTTTATTTCCCCTACCAAGGGGCACAGTTAGTTTGACATTGCATTTATCATTTTCCTAATGTAGTACAATGTTTTTTCTCTGAGCCAAGTCATTTCCTCTTGAATTTTGAGATAGATTTCCCCCTGAGATTAGGTCCCCAATCTTCAGATGGGATTCCGATCTGTCCAACTTTGGGTGCAAGAAGCAGAGCTGAAGGAACATGGCTGCTGATAATACCGCATACTAATTTTATGCAGTATTTTCGCTACTGAGGGCATGTCCAATTGCTCATTCCCAGGACTATATCCATAGTGGGTTTGGTTTGAACCGCAGCCTCACGTTTCACCTTTTTCTTATCCTTCTCCCTTATTGTGGGTAGAATGTCACAGGTGAAGCTTGAGATTTGTGTTGATTTGACAGCACATGATTACTTAATGCACCCTGAGCAGAATCCTTTGGGTAAGTTTGGACTATGATAAATCTTCAGCATGGTAAACAGATATGGCATTAATTGGGATGTGTTACTTTTTTTCTACCTTTCACAGAAGTTCCATACATTACAGCAAATGATAAAGAAACCTACCAGTTTTGATCAGAAGGGGAAAGACTGATTTGCTTCATTAACATGGTGGGTGGGTGGTGTATGTGTGTTTGTGTGTGTGAGTCGGGGGGAGAAGGAGAGAGAGAACGAACAGGGCATGAGATACTTTTTCATGTATGAATTACCTTGAGTTTTTATTACTCCAGAATTGCGTGAATCAAACCAGGTGACTAGGGCTGCAGTTTACCCAGATAAGTAACCTTGTCTGTAAGCGATGGCCAAAGTCTTTGTATCTACTCTACCATGTTATGCTTAAAACGTTAATCAGAAATTTCATATCCAGGTTTGACACCATTTCAGATTTATAGCCATAAGATTTAGGGAGCAATTTTACAATACTGACCTTCTGTTCCATTTTACTGCATTTGGAGAAAAGAAGAGGAAATTTGTCACAGTCTCCCCCCCCCCCAATTGTTGTTAACAGAGTGGCTGGCACATTTGTAACGCAACAGCAAGGTCATTTTTGAATCTGCATTCTCCATAATATTTAGATGGGTCCAACTCCAAGTCATCTAAGCTGGTTTGTTTGCTGGGAGCTTTTATGAGCCTCATGCCATTCCTGCTGTGGAATATGACCTATTTTCATCAGTAGGCGCAGAGTGTAAGAGGCCAGCTGCAAGCGTACCCTGCAAAAATGATTAGCCAATAATGGTGCACTGGGGTGTAAAAGAGCAGTTGTAATAACAGATTACTCCATTATGCTTCATCGTTGACTGAATAAGGGCCTGAGTGAATGAAGAGTAATTTTCCTCTTTAACTTTAGGGGTTCGAAGTACCTTTTTTTTAATAGAAAAAGTAACCCTATGAAATTTAGGAGGCATACAAGAAAATTTCTGTAGTAAAAGTAATTTCTGAAAAGCAGTCTGGGCCCATTTTTGTCTGTTTTCCTTTACTAAAGCGCTAGGGATACATCATTAGTTGCGTTCTGTGGACAATTGTTTTGTAAACTTGTAGAGATTTGTTGCTGTAAATAAGCAAAATAATTTAAAATGTGAATATCCAGACTTGTAAGATTATATATAGCAAAAACCAGCAGAGCACAACACAGTCCCACATTAGTAAAAGCATCTTAACAGTTTAATTGGTGAACAGTATAATGCACACATACAATCACTTTGTGGAAACATCACTAAAAGGTTGAGGTGACCAAGTTGAGGTGACCTTGTACCACCTGTGTGGTAATACTGCTGTTCCCAAGCCCTATAGAACAAGCCTAGT
The DNA here is from genome assembly GCF_964188305.1 of Podarcis bocagei. NCBI lineage: Eukaryota > Metazoa > Chordata > Lepidosauria > Squamata > Lacertidae > Podarcis > Podarcis bocagei. Next base: position 71,892,792 of record NC_138135.1, read on the forward strand.
GGAAATTAGATATATTTATACCCTGTTGACATTAGTGTTACTCAAATTAGCTGTCGCTAACTTGTCCCATTTACTCTTAAATGCAGCTAACTTTTCTTGGATTGGATAAGTCACAATTTTATTTTAGGTTGCTGCTTCTCATACTAATCTGATCTTCGTGGTGGCCTTCCCCTCCCCATTTTAAAACGTTCATCTAGGTCAGTTGTCAGACTTCGTTGAGCATGATCCACTATATGTAAATAATATGTTAATGGATAATCTATAGCACTTTAATTAAATTTGTCTTTGTAAAAATGCAATCTGCACACATTGAGAGAAAACTATATTTCAGAAATGGCAGTTAATATGATATTTGTGCAAGACAAACTGGAGGCAAGAACCATCAATGGGTTATTTTGAAGGAATTTTCTCTGATATTTGTGGATGTGAATCTAAAAGGGGGAGTAAGCCATAGTTTCCCCCATAGCACGTTATCCAATTCACTTCCAAGATCCATCTCCCCAACAGATTTCAGAGGAATGGGGTGGGAACTTTAGGCTACCAGCAAAGTGTGCATAAAAGAGACGAGTCCTCTGCACGTTACGGATCTAACCAAACCATCAAGTGAACTCAGATTCCTGGTGCCCACCTCCTTCACCTCAGACATACTTTTAAAGAGTGTAGCTGCAAAACATTTAACCACTTTAGGAACATACCTTATAAAGTAGGCATCAGGCACTGTTTTAATTTAGCTTCCGTTTATTGCCTCCAAACCATTAAAAAAGTTCTATAAAGTTCTGTTGCAACCCACCCTGTGTCAGGGACTGGCTGGATGACAAGGAATGGTGGGAAGTACCAGCTGGGGAAACCCCAGAGGAGGAAAGCTCAGAGCCGGAGGAAAGGTCAGGGGAGAAGATTGGGAGGAGGTCTGGATGCTGAAGGGGCAACAGGGTTTAGTGAGCAGGAAGAGCCTGTGACAGGGAGCAGTGCAGACTCTGAGGCTGAAGCAGAGGAGGGGGTCAAAAGACTGCTGAAGAATCCAGGGAATCTCCCTCTCCTGCTGTAACAAGCTCCCTCCCTCCCTTGTCTCCAAAAAGGTGAGGCTAATGAGGAGAGCGGAACAGAGATCAAAGTTGGGCAGACACAGTTTGAGAAACATCCAGGTGAAGAGGAGTCTTAGAAAGGTTGGAAGACCTTCAGTTCTGGCAACTGCTCCATAGGGGCTAAGATCCACTGGGAAGTGTTGCTGAGTTGTATGCCGTTTCCTTGAATAAAAAATTTCACTGACAATGGAGCTCTGCTTCTTCATGCTGACCTGCGTCTCATTCCAGCCCTGACGCCCTGGGGCCTTAGGGTGAAGGCAAGCAATAAATTGTAATAATAATGCACTGTGTACATTACTCAGGCTGTGTCAGAAAATATACAATACTATACTATCATATCTAGAATCATAGAATCATAGAGTTGGAATAGATCACAAGGGCCATCGAGTCCAACCCCCTGCCAAGCAGAAAACACCATCAGAGCACTCCTGACATATGGTTATCAAGCCTCTGCTTAAAGACCTCCAAAGTAGGAGACTCCACCACACTCCTTGGCAGCAAATTCCACTGTCGAACAGCTCTTACTGTCAGGAAGTTCTTCCTAATGTTTAGGTGGAATCTTCTTTCTTGTAGTTTGGATCCATTGCTCCGTGTCCGCTTCTCTGGAGCAGCAGAAAACAACCTTTCTCCCTCCTCTATATGACATCCTTTTATATATTTGAACATGGCTATCATATCACCCCTTAACCTCCTCTTCTCCAGGCTAAACATGCCCAGCTCCCTTAGCCGTTCCTCATAAGGCATTGTTTCCAGGCCTTTGACTATTTTGGTTGCCCTCCTCTGGACACGTTCCAGTTTGTCAGTGTCCTTCTTGAACTGTGGTGCCCAAAACTGGACACAGTACTCCAGGTGAGGTCTGACCAGAGCAGAATACAGTGGCACTATTACTTCCCTTGATCTAGATGCTATACTCCTATTGATGCAGCCCAGAATTGCATTGGCTTTTTTAGCTGCCGTGTCACACTGTTGGCTCATGTCAAGTTTGTGGTCAACCAAGACTCCTAGATCCTTTTCACATGTACTGCTCTCAAGCCAGGTGTCACCCATCTTGTATTTGTGCCTCTCATTTTCTTTGCCCAAGTGCAATACTTTACATTTCTCCCTGTTAAAATTCATCTTGTTTGTTTTGGCCCAGTTCTCTAATCTGTCAAGGTCGTTTTGAAGTGTGATCCTGTCCTCTGGGGTGTTAGCCACCCCTCCCAATTTGGTGTCATCTGCAAATTTGATCAGGATGCCCTTGAGTCCATCATCCAAGTCGTTGATAAAGATGTTGAATAAGACCGGGCCCAAGACAGAACCCTGTGGCACCCCACTAGTCACTCTTCTCCAGGATGAAGAGGAACCATTGATGAGCACCCTTTGGGTTCGTTCGGTCAGTCAGCCAGTTACAAATCCACTGAGTGGTAGCATAGTCAAGACCACATTTTACCAGCTTCTTTACAAGAATATCATGGGGCACCTTGTCAAATGCCTTGCTGAAATCAAGGTAGGCTACATCCACTGCGTTCCCTTCATCTACCAGGCTTGTAATTCTGTCAAAAAACGAGATCAGGTTAGTCTGACATGACTCATTTTTCAGAAATCCATGCTGACTATTGGTGATTACAGCATTCCTTTCTAGGTGCTCACAGACTGTTTGCTTAATGATCTGCTCCAGAATCTTCCCTGGTATTGATGTCAGACTGACTGGGCGGTTATTATTTGGGTCCTCTCTTTTCCCCTTTTTGAAAATAGGGACAACATTTGCCCTCCTCCAGTCTGCTGGGACTTCACCTGTTCTCCAGGAATTCTCAAAGATGACTGCCAGTGGTTCTGAGATCACATCTGCCAGATGCAGTTCATCTGGCCCTGGAGACTTGAATACATCTAAACTAGCCAAGTATTCTTGTACTATCTCCTTAGTTATTCTGGGCTGTGTTTCCTCTGCTGAATCATTTGCTCCAAATTCTTCAGGTCGGGCATTGTTTTCTTTATCGGAGAAGACTGAGGCAAAGAAGGCATTGAGGAGTTCAGCCCTTTCTGTGTCCCCTGTTTGCATTTCACCATCTTCTCCTCTGAGTGACCCCACTGTTTCTTTGTTCTTCCTTTTGCTACGGACATACCCATAAAAGCCTTTTTTGTTGCTTTTAACCTCTCTAGCAAGCCTGAGTTCATTCTGTGCTTTAGCTTTTCTGACTTTGTGTCTACATGTGCTGGCTATTTGTTTGAATTCCTCTTTGGTGGTTTCCCCCCTTTTCCATTTTTTGTACACATCCTTTTTTAATCTTTTTTTTTTTTATAAAATTTTTTATTGCGTTTCTTTCCATAGGTTAACAGATTAATTTACATAGCAACATACAAGAAACATTTTTTTTATATATATATGAAGAAAAATAGAAAAAAGAAGACAAAAGTTAAATATCATCAAATTCACTTTCTTTTAGACCTCCTCACATCCTCTCAACATTGCTTTCATTATTCTAACCAGTTCAGCAATTTGTTATCTTGTTTCACGTCTTATTGTACCTTTGAGTTTATTATGTTACCAATTTCGAAAGTTTGTAATTTGTTTTCAAGACTTTTAATAAACATAATATTTTGTTTCTAATTTGTCTCGTTTTTTTCATCATTACTTACTTTATCATTTACTTAGATAAATTGCAGAAGCGTGACGTTTCTTAATCGTGCACAATCTTAACATTCAAACAACTTATAGTATTTTTGCAAATAGTCCTTAAATTTTTTCCAGTCTTCCTCCATTGTTTCTTCGCTCAGATCTCGGATTCTGCCAGTCATTTCTGCCAACTCCATGTAGTCCATCAGCTGCGTCTGCCAGTCCTCCAGTGTGGGTAAATCTGGTGTCTTCCAGAACTTTGCAATAAGGATCCTTGCTGCTGCGGTTGCATACATAAACAAGGTTCTATCCTTCTTTGGCACCTTCCGGTCCACCATGCCCAGAAGAAAGGCCTCTGGTTTCTTAGAGAAGGTATATCTGAATACCTTTTTCAGCTCATTATGTATCATTTCCCAAAAGGCCTTTACTTTCGGGCAGGTCCACCAGAGGTGAAAGAATGTCCCTTCTGCCTCCTTGCATTTCCAACACTTATTATCAGAAAGATGATATATTTTAGCCAACTTGACTGGGGTCATGTACCACCGGTATACCATTTTCATAATGTTCTCTTTCAAGGCACTACATGCCGTGAATTTCATACCGGTGTTCCATAACCTTTCCCAGTCCTCAGACATAATGTTGTGTCCTACATCCTGTGCCCATTTTATCATAGCAGATTTAACTGTCTCATCCTGTGTGTTCCATTTAAGCAGCAAGTCATACATCCTCGAAAGTACCTTAGTCTTTGGTTCTAGTAACTCCGTCTCCAGTTTCGATTTCTCCAACTGAAAACCCACTTTTTTATCCATTTTAAATACCTCTTGAATTTGAGCATAATGTAACCAATCTCGCACCTTACTTTTTAGTTTATCCTGGCTTTGGAGCTTCCAATTATCTCCAACTCTTTCAATCAATTCCCAATATTTTGGCCAGTAGGCCTCCATATTGGGCCTTTTTTTAGAAATCTTGGCTTCCACTGGTGATAACCACCTCGGGGTCTTACTTTCTAATAAGTCCTTGTACTTCATCCAGACGGCAAAAATTGATTTTCTGACAATATGGTTTTTAAACAGTTTATGAACCTTCGCCTTGTCATACCACAAGTATGCATGCCAACCATACACATTATCAAACCCTTCCAGATCTAGGACATCGGTGTTTTCCAACAGAAACCAATCCTTCAACCAGCAGAAGGCTGCAGCTTCGTAGTACAACCTTAAATCCGGCAGGGCAAACCCCCCTCTTTCTTTTGAGTCAGTTAGTATTTTAAATTTTATTCGGGGCTTTTTGCCCTGCCAGACAAACTTAGAGATATCCTTCTGCCATTTTCCAAAACATTCCATTCTGTCCACGACCTGAAGGGTTTGAAATAAGAATAACATTTTTGGCAAAACACACATCTTTATAGCTGCGATTCGGCCTGACAAGGTAAGTTTCAATCTTGACCAAATATCCAAGTCTTTTTTAATTTCCAACCAACATTTTTCATAATTATCTTTAAAAAGGTTTAAATTTTTAGTGGACAAGGATACCCCCAGGTATTTCACTTTTTTAACCACACTTAGCTCTGTCTCTTTCTGGTACCCCTCTATCTCTGTAGGTGTCAGATTTTTGACCAAAACCTTAGTTTTTTGTTTGTTTAACTTAAATCCCGCCACCCGACCAAACTCCAAGATAAGTTCCAGAACTCTTTTTGTACTAGATTCTGGCTCCTGTACTGTCAAGACTAAGTCATCTGCGAAAGCTTTCAGTTTGTATTGTTTCGCTCCGACCACTATACCTTGCACCAACTGGTCCTCCCTGATCATATTCAGCAATACCTCCAGAACAGAAATAAATAGCAGAGGGGATAGAGGGCACCCCTGTCGTGTCCCTTTTTCAATTTGGAGTTCCTCCGATACCACATTGTTCACTATCAGCTTAGCTTTTTGCTCTGAATAAATTGCTTCTAGTCCATTTTCAAACCCCCGTCCCACTCCCATCCCTTTCAAGTTTTTCTTCATAAACATCCAAGAGATGTTGTCAAATGCTTTCTCCGCATCAATGAAGATTAAGGCTGCCCTTGTGTTTCTAATTCGCAACAGCTCCAATATATCAATAATGTTCCTAGTGTTGTCAGACATGTGTCTACCAGGGAGAAAGCCTGCTTGGTCCTTGTGAATTACTTCATTTAATACATTTTTAAGTCTATTCGCTAAAATGTCTGCAAATATTTTATAATCCACATTCAGGAGTGAGATGGGACGGTAATTCTTAAGCTGGGTCTTTTCCCTTTCTGATTTGGGTATTAATGTGATAAATGCTTCTTTCCACGTTTCCGGTGCCCTCCTCCCCTCCATAATCTGGTTACAAACCTCCAACAACGGTTGTATCAAGAAGTCCTTCAAAGTCTTATAATATTTGGAGGTGAGTCCATCCGGGCCTGGAGATTTGCCAAGTTGCATATTTTGAATGGCACCTTCAATTTCCTGTTGAGTTATTTTGCTGTTGAGAATTGATCTTTTGTCTTGACTTATTTTGGATAGTCCATTTGTCCTCAAAAATTGGTCTATTTCCGATTCTTTCTGAGGCCCCTGTGCATAAAGCTCTTTGAAGTATCTGTGGAAGCACTTTCTTATTTCTTCTGGTTTCTGAACTATTTTTCCTTGAATCTCCAAGTTTGTAACCGTGTTTAACTTTTGTCTTTTTTTCAACTGCCAAGCTAGCAACTTTCCACATTTGTTTGCTGATTCAAACGATCTCTGCTTCATTTGTTTAATTTTCCATTCAATCTCTTGATTGATCAATTTCGAATATTGTGCTTGATGGAATTTGATCTCTCTTAGCACCTCTTTTGACTTTGGTTTGGTTCTCAGCTTTTTCTCTCCTTCACTTATTTTCTCTAGAATTTTTTCCTTTTTTCCATTCCAAATTTTCTCTTTATTGTATTCTGTTGTATCAGAAACCCTCTCATTACAGCTTTACTTGCGTCCCAGATTGTTCTTTTCTCCACCGTAGTGTTCAAATTTATTTCAAAATAGTCCTTTAGGGTTTTTTGGGCCTTCTTAACAATCTCTTGATCTCTCAACAAGGTGTCATTCATTCTCCATCTGAAGGATCCGGTTGGGATAAGTCTCAATTCCATTTTCAAAGCGTTATGGTCGGAGCAGGTTTTTGGGCAGATTTCCACTTTTCTTGTTTTCGGTGCCATCCCTCTAGATCAGTGTTTCCCAACCGGTGTTCCGCGGCACACTAGTGTGCCGTGAGACATCGGCTGGTGTGCCGTGGGAGGAAGGCGGGCGAGTCGGGCGGTGAGAGGCGGCGGCGGCGGCGAGGATCCGCGTCGAGCCGGGGGCGGCTCCGCGGTGGTGGTGCCGAGCGGCGGGGCAGCGCGCGCAAAAGGGAGGAGCGCGAGACAGCGGAGGAGGAGGAGGCCGGCATGTCCGGGCAGCAGCAGCAACAACAGCAGCAGCAACTCCCGCCGCCGCCCCCTCCTCCGCCCGCTATCGCCGCCACCACCACAACAGCCGCCGCCGCCTCAGCTGCCCTCGCTCTGCTGCCTCCTCCCACCCCGACAAGGGGGAGGGAAAAAACTTTCACTTTTGTGCGTCCCTCCCGGCGTGACGCTGCGCGCTGACGTCACGGGGCGGGGCTTTAATGGTGGTGTGCCGCGAGATTTTTTTCCGGCTAACAGGTGTGCCGTTGCCCAAAAACGTTTGGGAAACACTGCTCTAGATATCCAAATTTGGTCGATTCGTGTCCATGACAGATGGGCCTCAGAAAAGAAGGTTCCTTCTTTACCCAAGGGGTTCCTTGTCCTCCAAATGTCAATCAAGTCCATATTGTCTGTCATTTCAAAAAAGGTTTTAGGAAGTCTGCCGTCTGTTGTTAAGTTTTGATTTTGGGATTTGTCCATATTTGTTGACACCACCCCATTCATATCTCCCATCACAATAATGTTAGAATAATCCAGATAGTCCATCATTGTCTCATGCAGCTTCTTGTAGAATTCTGATTTTCCATCATTTGGCGCGTAAATTCCTAATATCAAAATCTTCTCTCCTTGTATTTGAATTTCAATTGCGAGAGTTCTTCCATGATCATCTTTAAATAGAAATTTTGGTGACAGGTTCTCCTTTGCATAAATTACAACGCCTCTTTTTTTAACTTTGTCAGATGAAATAAATTCTTGGCCAAGTCTTTTATTGATTAATACTTTCCTGTGGAGCCTAGTCACATGTGTTTCTTGGAGGCATATTACGTCCAATTGTTCTTTTTTTAGGATATGAAATATCCTCCTTCTTTTTTCCGGAGAATTCCCGCCATTTATATTCCAACTAAGTAGCTGCAGAGACATCCTGTTCTAATTAAGATGTTCTTAGGGTGAGGTGCCTTCCTTTTGCTCAGATCCCGAGGGTGCAGGCGTTAGCCCGCCTCCAGGCAGTATTGGTGTTGGTAGGGTTGGAAGCCAATCTGTTCCTTTTTGGAGATCTTCTCCGTGGTCGTGAAGGAACTTTTGGTTATCTTCAGGTGTTCTAATTTTGACCTTCCTTTCTTTGTAGGTGAAGGATAATCCTTGTGGAAACTCCCACCTATAGGGAATTGCGTTGTGTCTCAGCAATTTTGCTAGTTCTGTATAGGTGGCTCTGAGGTCCAACAACTGTCTCGGAATATCTCTGTAAATTTCCACCCTTTTATCTTGAATTTCAATTGCTTTTTTGAAGTGAAGACCTAGGATCTTATCTCTCTCTTCCTTTGATCTTAAAATTATCAAGCAGTCCCTGGATCTGTCTTTCCTTACCAATCTTCCCAGTCTATATGCCGAGACAATCCTGAAATCTGTATCCTCCTTTAAACCCCAGAACTTCGTGAATTCCTGCGTCAAGTATCCAATCAGGTCTCCTTGCTCGAGTTCCGGGATGCCTCTCAATTTGATGTTGCTCTCGCGATTTTTCAGTTCCACCATTGACAGATAAATTTGTTGTTCACCCACCTGTTTGTGCAGGGGCTTGACTTCTCCTTTAATTTCTTCAACTTCTTTTTGTAAAGCTCCCACTTTCTGAATTGCTTCTCCAGCTAATTCCCGAGTTTCCGCTGTTGCTCCTTGCAAATTCTCTATAGCTTGCGTGTGCTGGGAAACTTGTTCAGTCAATTTTTGAATCGAAGAGGTCGCCTTATCTATTTTCAAAGACTGGTCGTCCACTTTCTGGTTTAAACTTGATAGTTGCTCCAATATTTGTTTTAATAATGTATCTGACCCACCTGCTGCCATATCTTCTTCAGTGGACTTCTCGGTTATTTCCCCTTCCCTCTGAGACACCAGTACAGCTGGAACCGACGATCGGCGTCCTTGGGTCAGTGTTGTTTGTACAAATTGTGTTGGTTTTCTTTCTTTTTCTTTTTCCTTAGCCTCTTTAGATTCCTTAGCTTTAGATGCTCTTGTTCTCCCTGCACCACTCATTACACATCTGTCAGTGTTCAAGGTCAGATTGTCTATTGTTCCATGGGAGAGACAAATTCAGAAGTAAACAACCAGTGAAGTGGAATTCAAAACAAGAGTCAGTTCCCAGGATTTTATAATCCGAAAGCCCTGTAGGGGGAGTGCCACCAGGTTTCAAAGACAAAGAAGGAAGTAATCCGCCATTAAAGTTCCAAATTATTTCAAATCAGTAAATCCAATAGTCCAACAGTCCCTTCAAAAACTCAAAGTTTCCCAAAGCACCTTTTATAGTTCAACAAAGTTTCACAAGAGGTGCTTGCAACAGTATCCCATCCAATCTTTTCTGCTCAAATGTAACAGTTACGTTCCAGCAAAGTTTTTACAACTGTTTCCGCAGTTTGACACAGTCTCCCTCTCTGGCAGCCCGACGATCTGGCTCCTTAAAAATACAGCCCGAAGAAGAAAAAAGATAGGAGGAAAGTCCCCATTTACTACTTCTTTTAGTCAATGTCCATTTCCTTTTTTAATCTTAACTCAGTTAAAAGTTCTTTAGATAGCCACCCTGGCTTCTTTAGGCACCTTCCATGTTTCCGTCTCATTGGTATTGCCTGAAGTTGTGCTTTTACTATCTCCCTCTTAACAAACTCATGAACTCTCTTTCCTTTTAGTATTACTGTCCATGGGATCTTTCCCAGCACTTCCCTAAGTTTTATGAAGTCGGCTTTCTTAAAGTCAAGAAATTGAGTCCTAGTATGCTTGGCTGCTCCTTTCCGCTGTATAGTAAACTTCAGAAGAGCATGATCACTCGCGCCTAATGATCCTTCCACTTCTACCCCACTAACCAGGTCATCAACATTGGTTAGGACCAGATCTAAAATGGCTTTTCCTCTTGGTGCTTCTCCCACTTTCTGGACAATGAGGTTGTCTGCAAGGCCAGTGAGGAATCTGTTTGACCTTATGCTCTTGGCTGAGTTTGACATCCAACAAATATCCGGGTAATTGAAGTCCCCCATTACTACTATCTGCCTTCCTTTTGCATGCTTGGCCATCGGTTCCAGGAAGGCATCATCTATGTCCTCCGTTAGGCTTGGGGATCTATAGTAAACTCCCACAATGAGGTCTCTGCTCCCTTAATTTTGACCCAAATGCTCTCACTTTGGCTTTGAGGTTCTAAATCTTGGATCTCTTCACAGGTATACACATCCCTGACATATAACGCCACTCCTCCTCCTTTCTTGTCTGGTCTGTTTCTCTGAAATAGATTGTATCCCTCCATTATTACATTCCAATCATGGGACTTACCCACCAGGTTTCAGTGATGCCTATTATGTCATATTTAGTTTGCTGTACGAAGAGCTCAAGCTCATCTTGTTTATTTCCCATGCTTTGCGCATTAGTGTACAGACATTGAAGTCCATTAATCATTCCCCTGTGTCTCTTATTTAAGGATTTTTTCCTCCCACCACTAGGTCTGCGTGCTGTTTGCTCCATTTGGTCTATGACATTTGGATGATCATCTTCATCAATTGATAGACTCCTACCTTCAGGAGCACTGTCTCCCTCCCCCACATTAGTCAGTTTAAAGCCCTCCTGATGAGGTTTCTGAGATGTTTGGCAAAAACATTCCTCCCAACCGTTGTGAGGTGCAGCCCGTCGCTTGCCAGAAGTCCATCTTCAAGAAACTGCAGTCCATGATCTAAGAATCCAAACCGTTCCTGTTTACACCATTTGCGAAGCCAGCTGTTCACTTCCACTATTTTTCCCTCTCTCCCTGGGCCACGTCGTTCAACTGGGAGGACAGATGAGATGACAATTTGTGAATTTAATTGCTTCAATTTCCTGCCCAGAGCCTCGTAGTCTCTTTTGATCTTCTGGAGGCTATTGCTTGCAGTGTCATTGGTTCCCACATGAACCAAGAGGAAGGGGTATTTGTCAGTGGGTTTTATGATTCCTTGCAGTCGTTCAGTTACATCTTGGATCTTAGCCCCGGGGAGACAGCACACTTCCCGAGACATCTTGTCAGGCCCACAGATCACTGCTTCTGTTCCCCTCAATAGGGAATCCCCTATCACCACTACACGCCTCCTCTTAGGTTTGGTCGGGGTTCTTCCGTGAGCTGTCTGTTCCAAGGTCACCTGCACATTCTCTGAGGACTGACTTTGCTGCTCGTCTTCATATACCTGATCGACTGTAATGAAGGAGAGATCCTCAAATGGAGTCTGCTCTTCGTCTTCCATGCTAGGGGAGAGGACTTCAAAGCGATTGTGTATTTCTAAACAATCAGAGCGAACCCTGGGCCTCCTACTTCTTTGAGTCACGTTTCTCCATATATCTGGCACCTGTGTTGGTGAACTAGCCTCCTTCTCAGGGGTGTCCCCTGTCTCCTCCTTGGTGGAGACGGTGTTCTCTGTTGCTTCCAGGAAGAGCTCCAGCTCTCTAATTCTTTGGAGCGTAGCTACACGTTCCTCCAGTTGCTGGACTTTGTCTTCTAAGAAGGCAATCAACATACAATTGCTGCAGGTAAAGCTGCCTGCAACCTTTGGCAAGATGGCAAACATTGCGCAAGGAACCGCAGGCGACTGCAGCTGTTCCCTCACCCTCCATCTTGAAAACGTGTCGTTGGGGGTGGCTACAGTGGTCCTCCATCTTAAAAAGCGTGAAGACAGGACAAATACCCCCCCCCAAAAAAACCCTAGGTCTCCCCCAACAAACGTTTGAGACTAGCTCCCCTAAATCTAAAAGATGGATCAAACTGCTGCCCTGCAAGCTCTGATAAGCTCCTCCCACAGCTAATCACCTGACTCAACAGAAACCCTGCCCCCTCTGACCTTTGCACAGGGAGAGCAGCTAATCAGCCACAAAGAAACACACACACAAGAAAACTCTTTTGCTCCTTCTTCAGCTGCTGCCCTGCAAGCTCTCTCTCTAGATGGGTCATTGCGGCCAGCCTGTACAACTTGTGACCTACAAGCACAGCAGTCACATTGTGTGACCGGCCTGAGGTCAAGAAGCCACTTCTGTTTGCTGGCGGTTGGCTGCTGCCTTGGTCATAACTAGGTGGTGAATCACAGTCTTACATGTAGAAGACAGAAGGGTCAGTCCCCGGCATCCCCACTTAAAAGGGTGCAGCCAGACCTGTATAGCTGTATAACTTAAAATTTCTGTGCTTTTTGGTGCATTTGTGGATTCGTGTGTGGCTTAATTTATCTCCTTAAAAGAAACCTCTTCTTTGATCCTAAATAATTTTCCATTAGCTGAATGAATGACTGGTTTAAAATGAGAATTTTCAAACATAATTTTAGGAATACGTAATGGGGGTTCTTCTCAAACTAAGCGAAAGAGACCCTGACAATATATTTGAATACTTGGCATTATTGACATTTCTCATTTTGGCAGTTTAGATCACAGTTTGAAGGAACACAAAAACGGTAAGAAGATACTGCCAAAAGAAGGAAGATAATGTAAAGAAATCGGCAACCTTTTATTGAATGTGGAAAAGCAAATTTCTCACTTAACTGTAAAATAAAACAAGTTGTACTTTAACATGTCTAAATGTGCTTCATTTCTGTTTTCTACAAATGAAATACGCTCAAACGAAACATAGGAGACATAGGGTGCTTGCACCTGAAAAGAAAACTTATAGCTGCTATACTGTAGCTGTCAGTTCTTAAACAGAATTTTCTGATATCTTACTAAATTATAAAACTTACCAAGTCATTTCTCCATGCCAGCTAATAGGACAAATAGTTTTGATTGGACATGATGCGTCTGTCTTGGTGTGACTTGGCCTACATCACGCTTCCTCAACCTCGGCCCTCCAGATGTTTTGAGACTACAATTCCCATCATCCCTGACCACTGGTCCTGCTAGCTAGGGATCATGGGAGTTGTAGGCCAAAAACATCTGGAGGGCTGAGGTTGAGGAAGCCTGGCCTACATCTTACAACTAGGGGAACAGGTAATAACAGGCTGTGGGAGAGGCAGCTTGGAGTACAGTGCTGGCTTGTGCCACAGCCAGGGCAATGGCACTCTTGCCAACAAAATCCTCCTTGTGTCATCCAAGCCATAGGATGCCCACAATGCTAGAGCAACTAGGCCTTTAGAATTTTAACTCCTTAGGGTTTTATTCAATTCTGTGTTTTATTGTTTGTTTCAGTTAATTGAGTTTTACATTTGCTGACCATCTTTGTCTCTCCAGTCTTAAAACTTGGTTTAGACCTGAGCAGGTGCTTTATTGTGTAAAACCGGCTAGCCAGTTGGAAAGGTATGTTGTTAATGTAGTGATGGCTGCCCTGATTAACGTAAAGCCAATTAATGTTTCTCCCCCCGTTTTCTTTTTCTAGATCACTTCCCTTGTGACACTACAGCTCCTCTCATTAGTAGGCCACGATGACCAGCTCAATGGACCAAGATACAAATGCAGTGTTTCTCTAGATTTTATCAGATCCATTTCGAGGTAAGTTCAGGGAAGTTTTTAATATGTGACATTTTAGTGTATTTTTAATCTTTGTTGGAAGCCGCCCAGAGTGGCTGGGGAAACCCAGCCAGATGGGCGGGGTACAAATAATAAATTATTATTATTATTATTATTATTATATATATATATATATATATATATATATATATATATATATATATATATATATATATATGTAGGTTTTGGTGTCTTCGGGTGTCTTCCCGTGTAAGAGTTGGGGTGTCTAGGCGACGTTTCGACGAGGTCTCACTCGTCATCTTCAGGCTGGTGCTTTCGGCTTCTTGTTACTAGAACAGAGCAGGATCTCAGTGTTTGAGTTCCTATAAATACTGTTGAGGGGGTGTGGTGTATAGCCTCCAACGTTCTGGGCAGAGAGGAAGTTCCTAGGTTAATGTGCCTTTTCTTCTTTTGTTCATTAATTACTTGAGGGATATCTTGAGTGATTACTTGAGTGATATTCTGAGTACCACTTAGGAGGGTCATTAGGTGTGGATTAGTTGCTAAAGCTTTCGTGTCTTGACCTCTTGACCTTGTAAAGAGTTTTTCTGAGAAGATGGCTGTACTGCACTTAGTTGTGCTCTGGCTTGGCTTCGTGTATAGGGGCGAGCTGTGGTTTTGTGCCCTGTGCCAGCCAGATCTGTGTAGGGATTGCAGGGGGGTGCAGCATCCGGAGGTGCCACTATGGTTTGGCTACTGGATGGTGTCTGTAATTTATCTGTGGAGAGGGTCTGGGTTTGGGTCTGGTGTGGTTGATTGGAGATGGCGTTCTGTGTGCCTCTGGTTCTGGTGTCGGTTTTTGTGGGGAGGGCTAATTTCCAGATGTCTGGCAGGCGGGACGTGTCGTCACGCTTGTTCATGTTGTGAGGGTGTTTCTCTATCTCGATGGCTTCCATGATTATTCTCTTGTGGTGATGTTCCATGTTAAAGAGCAATTTGGAATCTGCAAAATTAATTTCGTGTCCTGTTTCTTTCATGTGTTGGTAAAGAAACAGGAGAGTGAATAAAAACTGGCTGCAAAATAAGTAAATGAAAGTGATTGTAAATCTCGCAGTAAAGTGAAGTGCAAACATGCACCATTTGTGTGACCTTCCAAGCAAAGTTCAGCTCAGTAGCTGTGCCTGACATGTGCTTGGCAAAACAACAAGCAGGCCAAAGGTGTATTCCCCTCCTTAGCTCCATGACGTGGCTGCCGGAATACATGAAAGAAACAGGACACGAAATTAATTTTGCAGATTCCAAATTGCTCTTTAACATGGAACATCACCACAAGAGAATAATCATGGAAGCCATCGAGATAGAGAAACACCCTCACAACATGAACAAGCGTGACGACACGTCCCGCCTGCCAGACATCTGGAAATTAGCCCTCCCCACAAAAACCGACACCAGAACCAGAGGCACACAGAACGCCATCTCCAATCAACCACACCAGACCCAAACCCAGACCCTCTCCACAGATAAATTACAGACACCATCCAGTAGCCAAACCATAGTGGCACCTCCGGATGCTGCACCCCCCTGCAATCCCTACACAGATCTGGCTGGCACAGGGCACAAAACCACAGCTCGCCCCTATACACGAAGCCAAGCCAGAGCACAACTAAGTGCAGTACAGCCATCTTCTCAGAAAAACTCTTTACAAGGTCAAGAGGTCAAGACACGAAAGCTTTAGCAACTAATCCACACCTAATGACCCTCCTAAGTGGTACTCAGAATATCACTCAAGTAATCACTCAAGATATCCCTCAAGTAATTAATGAACAAAAGAAGAAAAGGCACATTAACCTAGGAACTTCCTCTCTGCCCAGAACGTTGGAGGCTATACACCACACCCCCTCAACAGTATTTATAGGAACTCAAACACTGAGATCCTGCTCTGTTCTAGTAACAAGAAGCCGAAAGCACCAGCCTGAAGATGACGAGTGAGACCTCGTCGAAACGTCGCCTAGACACCCCAACTCTTACACGGGAAGACACCCGAAGACACCAAAACCTACATTCCTGTACCCATGAAAATCTACGAAAGCAAATATATATATATATATATATATATATATATATATATATATATATATATATATATATATTTCCCAGCCATTCACAGGAAAGTGCATCTTAGGATGGCGGAGAGTGAATAAAAACTGGCTGCAAAATAAGTAAATGAAAGTGATTGTAAATCTCGCAGTAAAGTGAAGTGCAAACATGCACCATTTGTGTGACCTTCCAAGCAAAGTTCAGCTCAGTAGCTGTGCCTGACATGTGCTTGGCAAAACAACAAGCAGGCCAAAGGTGTATTCCCCTCCTTAGCTCCATGACGTGGCTGCCGGAATACATTTAGCTTGGTGGGTCACACCTGCCATAGGCCAGTGACCTTGTTGTATTGCTGTAGGACTGCAACACCCACCATGCTGGCTGGGGCTGGGGGAAGTTCCGAGTCCCAACAATATTTGGAGAGCCCCAGATTCCTCATCCTTGCTCTGGAGGATCTAGTCATGATTTATATTGAGTTTGCTCATTTGTTTGCATTTACACAGAGCACTGCGGCTGTAACTGATACTTTCTGTCCGGGGTGATAACCTGTCGCCCAACAATTTCTGGAGGTCACAATATCTAGTTAGCCACCTTGCTTTATGGAATGTCATAAAATAATAAGGCAGGGCTGTGTCTGAAGGACATGGTAGTGTAAATTAGGTAAGGGGAATGACAGACAGAGGAAGTGAGCAGGAGGAGTAAAGGAATGAAAGCCAGCAAATGAAGTTTACATTTCTTAGGCTTCATTTCACTTGCAGATACAGTGGTGCCCCGCAAGACGAATGCCTCGCAAGACGGAAAACTCGCTAGACGAAAGAGTTTTCCGTTTTGGAGGTTCTTTGCAAAACGAATTTCCTATGGGCTTGCTTCGCAAGACGACAATGTCTTGCGAGTTCCTGCTGGGTTTTCCCCCCTCCCCCCCTTTTTCTAAGCCGCTTATCAGCTGATCCGATCAGCAGATAAACCGCTAATAGCGCTAATCCGCTAATCCTTCAATGGGCTTGCTTCGCAAGATGAAAAAACCGCTAGACGAAGAGAATCACAGAACGGATTCTTTTCGTCTTGCGAGGCACCACTGTACGAACTAAGGGGTTGCTAATGTGTCCCTCCAAGCAAATGAAGCAGCTTTTCAAGAGAGATAGGCATCAAAAGGATCCCCGCCACCACCCTTGTTTGAGACAAAGCACGACCCATATTCATACAACACAACAAGACATAGCATGGCTAGTAGTTTGAGCTGTGCGAGCACGAAAGTGGCAGAAGATAGGCATTCGTGAAATAATTTAGGACAATCTGGCTTACCATGATGTTCAAATGAGGATGTAGGTTCTGCAGTGATGGCAGTTATCCATTACTTTTATTTATAAACTTAGATTTCATTTGGAGTGAAAACCTCTTTCCTCTGCGTCTGCTAATATTTTTCATGCTGTACAAAGCTTAGGAAATGTTGAGGCAGAATGTTGTTTTCCTAGCCCTTTGCTTATTTGTTGCCTGCCACAAATGATTAGTCCTTCCGCTTCATTCAAAATTAGCTTAGCTAAGAATGAGAAATTGTACATAGAAAAATCACCCGATTTATATTAGTTTAGGGTTCACCATTGGAAACCCTTTAAATGTAGACTTGACTTTGAAGAAAATAAAAGAGCAAGATTTGCATAATGTTCAATCAGAATGCTCGAATATCTACTTTCCAATATGTTTTTATTACTTCGAGAATTCATTTTTTAAAATCAAAATCCCAAAGGATTTCAGAAACAATGTTTAAATGTCTTATCCCAAATTTAAATTACCCACAAATTGTATTTATACTGCATCTCTTGGGTACTTCAAGAGGTACTTCATTAAGTAGGGATATCCTTGGATTGTCCTTAGTCTATGGTTGGATTTTGTTTCCTGTTTTGGAAGCAAGAGATTAAAACCATTTTGAATCACATCTTGTAAATATGTAACAGTGGTTTTTCTTTTTGCAATAGCAAAGCAGAGTGAAGTAGAAAGGCCGTCCTATTTGGACTGAGGGAAAGGTAGTGGGTGGGTAGAAAGGGTTAAAAAAAGGAGCAATGATCTGTTTATGGGCAATCATCTTATATTGAAATTACTAGTTAAGTTTCTATATCATTGACTGTTTTCTCTTTCTCTTAGCAATGGTCAAGGGTGATGGTCTAACCAATTTGGAGGGCCATAGGTTTCTCCACTGTGCCATAGAGGCTTTCTAGTATTTTACCTCCTAACATACCCTTCATTCTGCTGTACCAGTTCCTTGGAAACAGAAGGGCTCCTCCAGTAGCTTATACTTTTCACTTTCTGCGGAGGGGTCAGTCCTGATTAGGTGCAGCTGTACTCTCCACTGATGTAAATTGGAAAGTGTACAATTGCTTTGTAGTAGATCCTTTAAGGCTATGTCCTGATTCAAAACTGTGACTACAAGGAGAGTTGTTTTTCTTTCATTTTTTTAATGATCTCCTGGATTCTTAATCTTCAAAAATGAGTTGCATTTGACTTGGTGGCCAAGTTCAGTGTGGAGTTGCTTCTCTTATACAGTTAGGTTTCTCCTACACTAGTGCAAGTGGCTAGCATATGAAATATCAGTTAATTGGACAAAACATCTTACGGAGTCATTATTGGTGCTAGTTAGGCCAAATGATTGATTGTGGTGTTTGTGTAGCAAGCTTAACCTTTGCCAGTGAATATAGTTTTAAGCCTCTGTAATGAAGGTCTAACATGTTAACCATGAGATGGCATTTATCTTTAAAATGTAAAATGTGCTAATTAAGTGCATACCTTTTAAGTATTGTAATAGGCTAGATAATATTTGACACTTCCATGTGCTCTGTATCATACTTCCTTAGAGATGATGAATAAAAGCATGGAGTTGAAAATTGTGTATGAGCTAGACCCAACTCCCTTGGCAAATAAGAGATCCAATTAGTCTTTAGAATTCCAATTTCAGTTACTTTATGCAAAACACATTATTTCTAAAATTGTTTCATTTTTGTCATACCTTGTAATTTTTCTCATTTTTATATAAAAGGAAACCCCAGTGCAAGAATGTTAATACAATACATCAGAATGTATTTGGAAAGGAGGAAAAATGAATTCTGTGTTTTACTCCCTTGGTGTATAATTCTTTATTCTAACAAAGCACAAAAATACATTCAAATCTTCTGTCCTATTGAGTATTCTTGGATTGTTCAAGTTTAGTTAAAAAGCATGGGTCAACTACTGTCAAGAAAGAAAGAATGCAGACTGCAAATTAGTACAGATGAAGGAGTTATGCCATACATAATGCTGAAACAGGTGGTTTGGACGAATAACAGAATGTTCAATAGCAGAGAAGATTGCCGCTTTGCATTTCCAAACAGTGTGCCATGTTTACTAGAGTTGGTTTCTAATTTTTTTAAAAAAACCTCTCTTTTATTCTTGAGCTAAATTTGTTTTACAGCTTCAGTGCTGAGAATGAGCAACTTTAAATGTTTGATATTCTTTGAAAGCTGTGTAACGAGACGACTCAGGTGCATTCATTCATTCATCTGGGCCGATGGTGTAGCAGCTGGGGCAAGTAGCTGCTGTAAACCACCGAAACAACATACAGTCAAACCTTGCTTGTCGAACGTAATCTGTTCTAGGAGCCCATTCAGCTTCTGAAACATTCAACAACCAAGGCGCAGCTTCCGATTGGTTGCAAGAGCTTTCTGCGCTCAAGCGGAAGCCTCATCAGACGTTCGGCTTCCGAAAAACATTCAAAAACTGGAGCATTTACGAGAGCATTTATGGAGCCATTCAGGAACCGAGGTTTGACTGTATATGATCTGGATGCATCACATAGAGGCTCAGACGCACAGAACCCTAATTTGTGCATTCCTTCCCCCTTCCTCCTTTCGTCCTCTTCTCTCTCCCTCCACCCTCAAAGCATACAATCATGATTTGGCACATAGAGGCCTACAGGTGGATTATCTCCATCACAAGATGTATTGTCTATGGGGTGGAGAGTTGGATGGTGGTGGTGATGATGATGATGACTACAGATAATAATAAAAATCATCAAAAAAACAGAAAATACAATAAAAGCAAGTAAACATTAATAGAGTTAAAACTATGTACATATATAAAATCTGTTTAAACATAGAAGTGATTAGAACAAAAGCAGCACGGCAGCAGCTGTTCATTAAAAGCAGTCAGTTCCCCAAAAACTGTTGGAAGAAGGTCCTCACCTGCCGGTGGAATGACGGCAAGCAACCAGTTCCTCCACTGTAGAAAAAGCAGTGCTAGAAAGAAAGTGTGTGAGCCTCGACCTCAATGTTCCAACCTTTAATACTTTAGAACTAGGCCTTGCTACATTCAGAATTCAAACTTCGCAATCTTACTACCATGGAGGTCTCAGTTCAAAGGTGCTCCAGGTGACTTGGCCATTCCCAAAGAGGAGTAGAGATTTAAGTAAACTGACATACTATGTTGTTTTACAGGACTGTGAACTTTGACATCATAAAGTACTTGTATGACTTCCTGTGAAGACCATCTGGACACTGGGATGACAACTAAGGCAATTGGTGTTCCTCTATCTACTTTAGCCATCCAGCGAGAGGAGACTTTGGGCTCTATTGGATTTGTCCAAAACAGGTGCTGCCTCAGCATGGGATCTGATGAAAACACTAGTTGGTCTGGATGGATCTGAGCTGAGGACTATTTACCCAAGACCCTGGAGTATTTGGAAAGAACGTGTTAATTATAAACAGCAGGGACCAAGCACAATCTGTTCTGCTCTTAATGATGTTATCTTAACGCTGAAATTGCCTGAAATCCATTTTACTAAGGAGTGTATTTTGTGCTATGATGAAGGTCTCCCCCTGTGCTTTGAACATGGCAGCAGCCTTGTTTGTATGCCCAGTCCTTTCACTTCCTCTCCATGGGAACCTTTTGCATTTCTCTGCCAAAACAGCTCGGTCCTAAGGCCACCTTTTAAGAAATTGGAATAGAAAATACAATAAACTTAAAAACCAAGCTGCTTATCTTTCATTCCTAGATCCTGTCTAGTTATTTGTATATTCACTATTAGAACAGATTTGTAAATACCATCTATTTTTTCACTAACCACCCAGTTCTTACTGTTGCTTGTTGCAATTACATTCAGACAAGAGTGCACTTTGGCGAATTGCTCCCTTCTCTAAAGATACACTGTCATGTAATATTGGAAGGAATAATAAGCTTATCTAGCCTGGAGAAGAGAGGTAGGAACTCTGGGGCAGCTTCCAGAGTTTTGCTGCACAGGGATCTTCTCTCTGTGGTAAACACATACATCATGAGAAGGAAAACATATCACAATTACCATTAGTCAAATTGTGGATTGTTCTGTAGCTTTTGACACAGTGGTGGCTATCCTTTGGGCCTGGTGGAGTGAAGGGCAGGGCAGCTACTAGCAGGTGGAGCTAGGAGTAGGTGGAACCAGAGCTTACAACAGGCAGAGCTAGGGGCAGGGAAGAGCAGACAACAATACTAAGGAGTGAGAAGAGGAAGGAAAAAAGGCAAAGAGCTAGGAAGATGCAGAAATAAGAGGGGTTAAGGAGTGGAGAGCAGTTTTTCTACGCTGCAGGAATGGAAGTACTCTTCTCCTAGCACAGAAACCAAACAATATTGCCACGGTTCCCTTCCCCTGCTTTAAAGCAAAACAACACAACCCACCTTCACTTTCCCACCATTTTTCTGTGGACAATTGCATGAGTAAAGCTGCTGTTTTCTTTCTAGAAGGGGAGCGAGAAAGGTGGAGAATGGGTGGTTATAACATGGGAGACAGAGTGGACTCAAGTGCTCAAGGTAAAGGAGGAAGGGCTTAGGGCTGCTGGCAGGGGGCAGACCACTGTTGGTGGCTCATTGTCAGTTTTAAACCAGTCACTCCTGATTTGAAGCTTGAAGTGACTTCTGTCAAATGCCTTTTCTTCTAGTTGTCAGTTGAGGGGCGGCAAGAATGCCTTGCCAGCTCTGTTTTTTTGTTTTGACACTGGAGTGAAAAGTCTATTTCTCTTTAGAGCTGGATATTTTTTCTGCCTCTTTCAAACTTACTTTACTCTTGAAATCTTTATCTAGGGAACACTCTGTCTGGGAAAGCAGCAGGAAATCCCTGCCTTCTGGTTTTTTTGTGGCACAATATGGACTATAGAAGTGTGGAGTTTGGGGCAAATGACTCAGTTGGATGGAGACGTTGTGCCTGACTTCCTTGAGAGGAGAATGTGACTTTGGAGACTATCCTTTGTGCCCAATATTTACTTAAGAAGGTCAGGAGCGTAAGGAAATGTCATTTAAAAGGCACTGTCCGTGCAGAGATAGCCGCTCATAAAACACACAGAATCCTGAAGTAATTTCAGTGGTGCTAGAAGCAGGTACCAAAGTCTTCCTAATTGGTCATCTTGAGAAATCTTCTAAAGCTACCAAGACCAATGTCTTGTGTTTGGCTCAGTTCCCTTGAGATCTGTTGTCAGTGACACCAGCATCCACAAAGGGCCACAAGTCAGCTCAGTGCCTCCAGTTCCATTGTTTAAGCAGAATTGCAAATACGCATAGAGAACCAGTGCTAAGGATCCCTGCACCTCCAATACAGCTGAAAAGAAATCCATGGACTTGTCAATTATTCTAGAAGTGAGTCTCCTGGTCTTAGAGAAATTTCAAGAAGCCCTAGTGATGCCCCAAGCTCCATATTACTTGAGTAGATTGAGGAAAGGGTTGCTTCAATCACAGAAGGTGAGCTGTACACACCTCTGTCACCCAAACTAGCAGGAGGGATGAGTTTGCCTTGCCTGCATTGATGATTCCATGTGAAAAAGTTTTGCCAGAGTAAAGACTGGATTCATTCCACTCTGGTAGAATCTAGAATAAGTTCTGCAATCAATAGGCAGGCAAAGGTTGTCATAGGCAATAAATATCACTTTATGGGTTCTGTGGGCACTAGCGCAGCCAAGGATTTATACCACTAAGCACTTACCATGCCAAAAGACCTGCAACATTTAAAATAAGTGTCTGAAGCCTCCCCCTTTTGCTTAGTGGACTTCTATAATGTCTGATTGAGAACTTGCAGGGCAAGGTGCCGAAGCTACACACGCGTGTGGAATATCTAACTTGTATAAATACATTCTCTTTTGGCTGTACTGTAGAAATGGAAAAAAGCACTCCAGCCATCAGTGGTTTTGGTCACATCAGAAACCTCTTTCACACCAGCTGCATGCTTCAGGCTACAGAACTCTTGCCTTTATAGAAACAGAGAGCTATGAATTATTGGATGACGGAGCATTTGCCACACCGCTGAGCTTAATTCTATAACAAAATGATACTCATCAGTCTGGTGCTGTCAAGTGACTTGCAATTTTCAGCTAACACTGCATTGCATTTAATCTTGGATTAATGCTAAAGTGAGGTTGCCCTCACTTTATGATTTTTTTTAATGCGTTGTAGGATTGAGAATCACTTTATATCTGATTTGAAATCAAATTCAATATCTGTGACTGGTACAGAAAGTTGCGAGGGGAGTAAACGACACACAAGGAACACCAGTTGAAGTTGAGCATGGACACCTGCACCTCCTGTATTATGAAGACTGAAAAATATTTTATTATTTTTACATTGTAGCATATAATAGAAATCTAAGATAGTGGAATTGTTTAATGGTGTTTTCCCCCAGCATAGGCTACTGTAGGGTTTAGGCATGACATGTCCAGCAACCTGTGAAAACGGATTATTTTATTATTCTTTCTTTATTTCCGTTTATATACCTCTTTACTATCCAAAGGTCTGACTGGTTTACATGCACAGTAAACCATTATTGACCAACAAAGGACTCAGCTACATTAATAAAGAAAAATCATTTTATATGCATTATAACATTTGCAACACCAGATGGCGCTGTGGAGTCCCGTCTTCAACCTATGAAAGTTACAACACGTTTCTCTGAAACACTTCTCTGATGTGTCTAGATCCAGCCAAAGTATATTTGAAAGTCCACGGTGCACAAGATAAATTTCAGGAATTTTGCTCGTGGATCTTGGAAATTCAGTGCAGCTAACCCGATAGCAACCAGAGGGCCTGTAATATTTCTGCACAGACCTGCTGTGACATCAGAGCACATGAGCCAATGGTATCAGTAGTCAGATATCAAGGAGATGACTGCAAGAGTGAAGAGGTCACAAGACAGAGAGAAGTTCTTATGAAACGCAATATACCAATCTGCATGGGGGGGGGGGTGCTGCTGCCCACCTCACCTTGTTAAAACACATTACTGCTTCTTACCTTGGGGAGGGCCTTGGGGTGTTTCCAGGCACACACTAATGTTTCAAAATACCAGGGATTGTGGCAAGGAGGAGAGAGTAGGCAGCAGCAGCCGGCTCCCTTGGCTGCCTCAACCTGTGGGGAAGTGACCTTGAGAAGAGAGAGGAAGGGAGAAGGAGGGAAACAGACAGAGGCAGAAGGAAAAGGCTGGAATGTTTCTGCAACTTCTGCCTATATCTGCCTCTATCAGTGGTGTTGCAGTGTTTGGCTTCAGCGGCAGCAGTAAGGTCAGGTGAGTAAAGCTGGCCCTCCCCTACTGTGTGTGTTGCATGATGTTG
The DNA here is from genome assembly GCF_964188305.1 of Podarcis bocagei. Taxonomy (NCBI): domain Eukaryota; kingdom Metazoa; phylum Chordata; class Lepidosauria; order Squamata; family Lacertidae; genus Podarcis; species Podarcis bocagei. The sequence continues at coordinate 71,916,975 of NC_138135.1, forward strand.
TGTGAGAATCAAAAATAAAAATAGCTACTATATATTGCATTTCTACAAAGTGTCTAATGCGCTATATAATATGATTATCTATGTTGGACGTAATTCAGCAAGCATTGTCAGTTCTAATCACGCTTGCTTAGAAGAAGGCCCACTGAATTCAACTGGGCTTGCTCCCTTGTTAAATTGTTTTAGCAAACATATTGAATTATTTTCCCATTGGGCCTGTGTTATCTTCTTTATCCTGCTGCATTTTTTAAAATCACGGCTTCTGTTTGCAGAGTGGATGTACAGTTTTCTGAGTCCGATTTAGCAGCCTTTTATACGTCCTCGTCGTTCCTTTCGCACAAAAGTCATTGCACAGTTTTATTAACAGAACTATAACCCCATATAAGGCTAAAGTCAGCCAAACAATGTGGTGTTCAACATCCTGAAGATATTGTTTAATGGTCTTGGCTATCATGGTTGCAGAGAAAAGATTAGACAATATGTGCATGCTGTTCTGCTTCTTGGTGAAAAGTAAATGAATCCAGATTTTTCAAAACCTGAGTTGAAGAGAGTTAAACACGCAAACCTATGGAAACATACATAAATATACTTAAGCCATTTATGCTCAATTGACAGTTATAGTAAGTTTGACAAGGTCACTGAAAAAAATATACTCAAAATCTTGAGAGGTTTCCTCCTGAGAGTGCCAAATTCTCCAGTATGCCTCTTACTACATCCTAGAAAATCCTGTCTGATTCACTCTTAAAGACGGGGGCTAGCCTCAAATTCATTGTTGCTCATAGCCATTGTCCTCTTCCCCTTTACAACCTACCGGTACAATGGTGGTAGTGTTCTGCACTGGTAATTCACCACCTCTTAGTTCCATCTCTTTAATACGACACTTTGAAAACATACTTTAACTTTTAAAAAATCTGATAAATGAAGTTAATTCCCAACAACATCAGCCCTTCGGCTTTCTTGCTTGCTATTCATAAGCAGCATGCTCTCTATGTTTGCCACTTCACTTGAGCTACAGAAGTTATTTATGAAGGAGGAAAGCCCATCTTTAACCTTATGCGTCTGAATTGTGAACATTTATAATCATAGGGTAGGCATACCTGCTAATAGCTTGCTATTTTTTGTAGTCTTGGTGGGGAGTAACAGTTTATGAAACGCACAATTCTTACAGATTGATCCACAAAGTATTTTTTTATAACTTTTCATAACAGTGAACAGTCATCCTTGATTTTAGAATGCTCTTTTCCACAAGCTGTGCAGAGCAGCAGTGACAACAGTAAAGCCAAAACAATTCCCAAAACTAAGTGATGCTCCACATCGTGCTTGGTTTTCTCCTCCCACAACTATGAATGGTCAGTCATGTTGCAGAGTTTGCAGGACATCTTCTGGAATGCCTCCATCTGTGACGGGTCCCCGCTGATTTTCAGATTTGAAATAGCGATTTTGATGGGATAAAATTCTGCAGTCCTGATTGGTTCCATTGTTCCCCCTGACTTCTCTTGTGTCATGAGCCCAGCGGAGGTGTCACGGAGGGGATGGTTGGATCAGAAGGAGGAATGGAGTCAGAGGACCCTGGGTCTGAGGAGGGCACTTTCAGAACCCCAAGAAACAGCAAAGCCAATGAAGGTCTGCGAACAGGAGAGCACAGGACTGGATCCTGGAGAGGGGCTGATGGGTTGTCAGGAAAGTGTCCTCCTGTCACTGAGCCTCTCTCTGCCCTCAGAGGTGGTGATCCTCTGTCTCCTAGAAACAGGCAGATGCCAGTGCAGGTGCAAACAGGCACATACCCATCACTGAACGTTAGTCAGGCTGCGTAGGGCTGATGGGAGATCCAATAACATCTGCAGGGCTACAGTTTCCCAGCATTCTCTGCTTCCATGCACAGGAACTTTAACATGAACAAAAGTTTGCAGGCATGTTTAGCCTGGAGAAGAGGAGGTTAAGGGGTGATATGATAGCCATGTTCAAATATATAAAAGGATGTCACATAGAGGAGGGAGAAAGGTTGTTTTCTGCTGCTCCAGAGAAGTGGACACGGAGCAATGGATCCAAACTACAAGAAAGAAGATTCCACCTAAACATTAGGAAGAACTTCCTGACAGTAAGAGCTGTTCGACAGTGGAATTTGCTGCCAAGGAGTGTGGTGGAGTCTCCTTCTTTGGAGGTCTTTAAGCAGAGGCTTGACAACCATATGTCAGGAGTGCTCTGATGGTGTTTCCTGCTTGGCAGGGGGTTGGACTCGATGGCCCTTGTGGTCTCTTCCAACTCTATGATTCTATGATTCTAAGCCTTTGTTATGCAAATAGATCCTACCATATTACCCACCGCTTTTTAAACAGGATGGATCTAACAGGAAAAGCCTGCCCAAGTAAGCATTTGTATGTGTGCAGGTCTTTTTACATTTGGGCTGAAATTTTGTCCTTGCATACATAGAAATAATCCTTACTGAAATCAGTAAGACTTACTTCTGAGTAGACATGTACTCTGCGAAGCCTCAATGTATGGCAGTGGAGGACTCATGAGCCAGTGTGGTGTAGTGGTTAAGAGCGGTGGACTTGTAATCTGGTGAACTGGGTTCAATTCCCCGCTCCTCCACTTGCAGTTGCTGGGTGACCTTGGGCTAGTCACACTTCTCTGAAGTCTCTCAGCCCCACTCACCTCACAGAGTGTTTGTTGTGGGGGAGGAAGGGAAAGGAGAATGTTAGCTGCTTTGAGACTCCTTAGGGTAGTGATAAAGTGGGATATCAAATCCAAACTCTTCTTCTTCTCCCATGCTCTGCAGAGTATATTTCTATACTCTGGGACTATTTGTTTAGACTGAAAACAGATTCTTAGTCTTAAGAAAGAAACTCCCACACGAAAACCCTCTCAACTGATATCATTTAACAGGATCATTAGTTTCAATTATGAGTTGGGATATTTTAGCTGTAGTTCAGTACTGTACCTTTGTTCTTCCCTATCCTTATGATTTTTATAAATATACTAAATAGATAATATTTTTCCATGCCTTTATAATTCATGGAACATTCATTTTTTTTAGTAAAAAGGTGTACCATCAGCATTCAATATATTATTGCTAAGAAACTCAGCATCAGACTTCTTCTTGACATATGGCTGCAGCGGCACATGGTACATTAATTGCACGGGACTTGATAATGTGTTCTTAGACCTCATAGAAATATGGAGAGAACACTGTGTCTGCGGTTGATAAGTCAGAACACAGCAATCATTGCCTTTCTGTCACCAACGAGAGCAGGTGAATTCTGACTCTGTGATTCATGTATAGGAGCAGTAATCCCATTATCAATCATCAACAATAAATATGCCACAGCAGGCATTCATATGGCTTGCTGTGATATGCAGGAGCTATTACTATGTACAGTGCGGCACAGAGCATGGGGCTATGCTAAAGAGCATTTGGATTATCAAGGGTTCAGATAAACAGAGCTGTGTTGGGGAGGACTATACGGATATAGCGCTGCATAGGGCCAGACAGTCAATTCTAGATAAGCAGAGCAGAAAATTTGGAAAGCTCTGAAATTTTTTAAAATGCCCTATATATTGGCTGCTTGAAACATTGTAGGTAGAATGAAGCACTTGTGGTCTTGTCAGCGCTGGAAATGCATAGATGTAGGTGCCGTTTATGATACACAAATGCGCTCTCCGTAAGAACTGTATGAAACATGGGTAAAGCTGATTTAAGTTTCCTGGTGGAAATCTTTCCAGAGTTTGCTAAATACAGAAGTAATAATATTAAAACTGCTTGCCTGCCTTGTACCAAGGTGCAGGGGCAGATAGATGCTTTTTCACTTTATTTTAACTCTCTTCTGAAGATTCAGCAAGCAATTTATGAACATCAGGGCTGGAGGGCTTGTGGGAAAGGATGTTTGTTTTTCAAAAACGGACCTGATTTATGTCTAGTGGATAAATAATTCAAATGACATAATTTGTTACTAATATAGCTGTATATTCTAAACCATTTTTGGATATAAGATGTTGCTTTATTGTTTGTTAAATTTATATACCACCATCCAAAGATCACAGGACAATTTATAATATAATAATATTATAATATAATATAAAAACACAAACACACTGACAGACAAAGCAATAAGCCCCCAACACAAAGTTTAAAAGGTCATGGATTATTTAATTAGCCAAAGGCCTGGAAGAAGAGGAATGTTTTCACCTGGTGCCTAAAGATATGCAATGAAGGTGCCAGGTGAGCCTCGCTGGGGAGAACATTCCACAAACGGGAGGCCACTGCAGGAAAGGCCCGTTCTTGTGTTGCCAACCGCCGGACTTCTTGTGGAGGGGGCACATGGAGCTGAAAGTGACCACGAGGGTCATCTAGTCCAACCCCTGCAATGCAAGAATCTTTTACCCAATGTGGGGCTTGAATCCATAACCCTGAGTTTAGTCTCGTGCTTCACCAGCTGAGCTGTTCCAGCAGATGATGCAGGTACAATATATCAAAGGGATATTGGGGTAAATGAGAAGTCAAATAAAAGAAATCTTAGACTGTAACATCCCATGACACCCTGTGTTCTTTTCACATAATTATAAGGAAGGCTTAGTGAGATTAGAGCATAAAGAACTAGTTTACTATATGTCAGGGTACTACGCTTTACACCTTCCATTAAGGAATGGTTTGACAAAATACGGGAATTTGTGGCTTGCTTTCTTTCTTTCTTTCTTTCTTTCTTTCTTTCTTTCTTTCTTTCTTTCTTTCTTTCAAGACAGGGTAATGTTTGGCTAAGATGGGCAACGTTTATTGAATATAGTAATAGAAAGAGATTAGTCCCAAATCCAGGTTATGGATTTGCAATTTTTTGATACCAATTAAGATGAAAGGGAGGTTGCTGGCTGAGACTCCCATAGGAATATCCTCATGTTATCGTATATGTAATGTTGCATTTGAATTTGAGAGCTTGTTAAGTTAGATATGAATTGTTTTGTTTAAATTGTATTACGAGGGAGAGCTGGGCCCTGACTGACTTCAGCTATAAAAGCTGCTGCAGCTGCTACCAGAGACCATCTTGCTGTTAGTGCAGAAAGACCTGCTGTTCAGGATGTCTAGAGACTATCAAGGAGGGGTGCTGTTTAGGAGTTTTTGCTGGGGGCCAAGCTTTAATTTTGGAGGTGCATTATTTTTGCTGTTGATTTTTAAAAATATAGTTTTATTGTTAGACCTCATTATGCGGGGGTTGTTTAATTTTATTCTATTTTTGCTGTGGTGTTTTCTTCAGTTTATTGTTTGCCTATTTAAATTCCATAATATTTCTGCAACTCTTAAGAGTGAATTATGCAAAAAAGTAAGTTATTTTGCGAACCACCTTGACCGTGGTTTATCTACGGAAAGGCAGCATACAAATAAATGACTATTTATTTTCACAGGTCCCCACTTGATCTCACCACAATTAGTATTATCCTTGATCAACATAATTAACACACATCTCCCCCACCCCTAACCCCCGCAGCTGAAGAGTTAATGCGTTATTGTCATTCGCAGTTGGACCTACAGAGTAAAGCTGTGATCCTATAATAAAATACAAGATGGTTTAATAATGCAAAAAATTGGGCTCCCAGGTGCCTGAATTGCTGAAGAGAGCAGGAACAGATTTTCTTTCTCTTGTGTCTTCATCAGCTGATGTGAGTGAGTAGCTAGAAGCTAGAACAGGCATAGGCAAACTCGGCCCTCCAGATGTTTTGGGACTACAACTCCCATCATCCCTAGCTAACAGGACCAGTGGTCAGGGATGGTGGGAATTGTAGTCTCAAAACATCTGGAGGGCCGAGTTTGCCTATGCCTGAGCTAGAAGCTACTCCCTTGGCAGATTGCTCACAGGTCAGAGCCTATGATTTCCTGATAGGTTTGAGCTCTGCCACCTCTCTGGGCCAAATAAGACAAGATGGAGATCTGTCACTGGATCTCGTCTCTCTTTTTAAACCACAGCCCCAAACCCACTGATTTGGTTTACGAACCTGGTGGTGGAGGAGGGATTAAACTGTGTGCCTGCCAGCTGATACTGGCTCCATTTGGGGAAAATTACAGATACTGGAAGTTTTCCTCCCCCAATAAACAAGTAGGATAATTTGGAGGGAGATTTAAAATGGGGAAGTGACACATTAATTCACTCACTCAACACTGTGACCTTATCTAACTACTGGCTTCACACAAGAGAGAAAGAGACATGTTTTGAGGTATATAATCAAGTGGTACAGAAATATTACAAAATAAAAATAAACAACAAGAGGGACGTGTAAGAAAATGCTGTTGGGTACCCTTAAGTCCCGAGTGCTCCTATTTAGGGTGCCAGCCATGCCGTAGTCCAGGCTGCCCATTCCATTCCCAACCCCAGCTAACTTATTTTCTTTTCCAATTGATACTCAATATTCCGCAGCCTCTGAGTATACTGAGTCTTCCTTGGGCTTTGTGAGGAGTTTCCTCCTTAGGATCCCACCCCCTGATACTTAGCCAAACCTTGAGGCTCATCCAAACATCCCACTTGTTTCTCAGTAGACCCGTTTTGCCTCCAATCCACTCATCACCTGAGATTGCTATTTGGAGGAGCGACTTAGAGATCCATGGTTCACTCGTGTTGCGTTTAGTTTGGTTAAGCATTTCCAGTTAGAAAGGGATGCATCAACAGGACCTCTCCTCTCACAGGGATACTTTCTGACTCTTCCTCCTTCCAAGATGGCTTCTTGGCTTGTAAAAATATTTGCACTACTGATAATAAGGTACATTTAAAAAAAAAAAAGATAAAGCTATTGGGAAAATGTATTCTGCTAAAGTAGCATAAAAATGTAAAACGCTGTGTTTCCTTTGTATAAATCTCAGGGATGACACATTTATTTAAAGGTGAATGTCAGTCATCTAAAAATAAACATGGGATCAAAGTTCTGTTTACCATGGGATTAATAATTACCTCATTGATATGAACCAGAACCCAGTGACCCTGCAAAGCGTTTCCTGTCAGTCTTGACATACTGTATGCTTAGAAGATAATGCCATATGATTTATTTCAGTCGATACTTACAAATATTAGCTCAAAAGGTTCTTTCAAGCCAAATAGGAGAATTAAAAATAGTTAGGTGTTTCCCCCCCACCACTCCCTCTCTTCAAATCTAATCTGCAGGAAGGCTAAGGTTTACTAGAAGGGTTGAAGCATCTACATTTCAGCTATATGGAAGCAATTTATTTTTGCCAAGTCAAAGAGCCACGAACACCCAGAAGTCAGTAGCAAGAGGTGAATGCAAGGTCCTGTTTAACTCGTGAACCCATTGATCTTTGCATCCTTGAACTGGATGTCAACAATGAATGATTGCCCTAAGAGACTCAGAACATCAAGCCACTTACATTATAGATGCATTATGGTCTGTAATCCCGCATCTGTGCCAATCTCCAGCACATAGCCATCTGTCAAGAATTTCCACAAGTTTTAATCTTGAATCATAAGTATAATCTTGACTCATACTCACTGAGGTAAAACATTACACTACATTTAATCAGTGTGAAGTATTTATTATAAGAATATATCTTTTAATAAAAACACTTTGTGGCTAATCCAGAATAAATAGTGGTATGCTGATGGAAGACTTAAGCCTCTTTCAAATTAATTTGAAAAACTTCACTCTCCTTCTCCTCCTGCTAATTTATGTCCTTACTTAAAATGTTTTGTAATAACTGGTTATGAATAGAAATTCATATAAATACACTTACAAAAACCACATAAGGCATTTGTGCTTTGAAAGCAACTTTCCCTAACACTGTTTTGTTTATTTATGGGAATGAGCCCAAATTCTCCTTCACAAGAACTATACAAAGTAAGTGAGGTTTTTTTGCAATTCAAATGAGTCCCTAAGAACATAAGGAGGAAAATATGCAACCTGCCAGAATAGCATGAAACTTCAATATGAAAATTGTATCGGCAAGTGTCTACCAATTTCAAATTAAAAATCAAAGGGAGCCATTAAAAGAGGAGTGTGTTGTCTCCAATATGTAGCACTGAGACACTTACACCTTCCCCAAGGAAGGGAAGAAGCCCAAATGGCAGGCCTTTCCGTTTACAATCCATAAATTATCAAGTCATTTCTCACTTGTGGAATTAATATTAGTCTACGCCCCCACATCATCTTGAGCAAGCCGAATTTTCAAACATTGATTCAATATGTCTGTGAGACTTAATGAACAGCATGGCGTTCAGTAACTCCAGGAAAGAGGCATTTGCAGCTAATCATCTGCTTTTTCACTTTGTTTGGAGTTGTCTGTCGGTGTTTGTGCTAGACACTATGGCGGGGAGTCAGTTCCTGCTGGAAACTTAATGAAAGGAAGCGGGAGGAAAAACAGAATTTGGTCCCAAATAGCAAATCACAAAAATGTCCCTAAATATAGCAAGACAAGATTGATAAAGGTGTGTGGGCTTGTGACAACATAAAATTCCAGATAGTTGGAGATTTTTATTTTTATTTTTGGTCAGTTGGATGCCGAGGTCCTGAGAAGCATTTTTGTTATGTTTTTAAGACAGGTCAACAAGAGCCATGGTTATTTTTTTACCTAAACCTTGCTCCAAAGACTTGCACATGATTGCACTCTGTCAATAAAACCTGCTAGCAGTTCTTTCTGCTTCTTAGGCAGAAGAAACCTCAGTGTTCTTCCCGATTTTGCTACTCCCTTGACCGGTTTTTGCAAACACTCATAGCAGCACAGGACAGCACAGCAGGTTTGGAAGAGGAGCAAAGCGGTTACGATCTCTCCAGAAGCTCACAAACTCCTTCACTTGTTCTAAATAATGGTTTGGAAACTGGGTCTATGAAGTGCTTTTTTTCTTTAAAAAAGTTCAGGGGTACTCATTTTCCTTCTCATATTGAAATACTTCCCCTCAATGAGGCCAAACTTAGATTCACAAAATGTTTAGGGGCATGCGTACCTCTGCGTCCCCCCAGAAAATAAAGCACTGGGTCTATGTATTATTTTTAGATTTTTTTTTTAAAAACCCACAAGTATTCACCTACACAAAATTAAGCAAGAGTTACGCAAACTTGTTACGATTTATGGAAATATTCTTCTTGCTTATCTGAAGTCTGTATCTTTAGTGTTAAGTTAGAAAATATAATCAACTGTTGGGTTGAATGGAACATAACACCCCATGACATGCACCGGAGCCAAATAGAATGTCAAAAGCCTACAATATGCTATTGTAACCCAGTGAATGTGGCAAGTGTTTGTCTATCTGCATGAATTCCCTGCAAAGAAGGAAAATTATGAAAGCCTGAAGAATAACGCAATGCTCAATACGTCAGTTAAGTTTAATTTGTTATCGTGGCTCAATTTTAAAAGGTTTAATTAAGCTTTCTTTTCTTAACCTCAATCTTCGTGGTACCTTCCCCTGTCTTTTCAAAACAGTTTATCTAATTGTTACTGAAACATTACCCAGTTTTATTTCTAGGAGGCTACTATGTGTGATTTGCTTCTGGCATTTCAGTCTATGCGCTTGGCTGTGTACGTGTATATGCAACTTTTCTATGGGCATCTAGTAATATAGGGCAATGGTTCTTAAAATCAGTTGAGCTGAGGGGTGCCTTGGCTCCCGCAATATATCTTGTGCCTTCAATCAGAGCCAAAAAATCTGATCCCATCATCACCAATAAGTTCATAACAATGATCAATAGACAAGAGGTTTCACAACCAGCTTTTTACTCTGGTTTGTAAGTTTGCCTCCTCTGGTTTCAGGCTTTCTTGGACTGCTGACTGAAAAATACTGTAACTGTGGTCCACATTGCATGGTCCACTTCCCAATAAAGTGTGAGGATGTGGAAATGAGAAGCCGGAAGAGAAGATTTTGCTGGGGATGAAGGAAGAATGCTAGAAACGACAAGGAATCTCCTCTGCTTTGCATCTAGTTAGGTGTATGTATCTGTAGCAGAGCGGAACTATGGAGAATAAACTCTGAGGGTGAGTCAGTGACAAGTAGAGAAGGGGCAAGGTGAAGGAAGGTAGGAGAGGGACAAAGGGAGGAGAGAGGGAGACTGCCCTAAACCACTCTCAGATTTTGAACATCTGGTTCTAGATAGTGGGCCTCCATCTTCAATTACTGTACAGAACTTAATTCATTCCAGGGGTCCGTTCTTAACCTGAAACTGTTCTTAACCTGAAGCACCTCTTTAGCTAATGGGACCTCCTGCTGCCACTGCACGATTTCTGTTCTCATCCTGAAGCAAAGTTCTTAACCCGAGGTACTATTTCTGGGTTAGTGGAGTCTGTAACCTGAAGCGTATGTAACCCGAGGTACCACTGTACTGTGCAGTTGAAAAGTTGAGAAGTGGCAGCTATAGTGGTTTGTAGTACAGTCAAACCTTGGTTCCCGAATGGCTTAGTTGCTGAACAAATCGGCTCCCGAACACTGCAAACCTGGAAATAAGTGTTCTGGTTTGTGATCGTTTTTTTGGAAGCTGAACGCCTGATGCGGCTTTCGCTTGAGAGCAGTAAGCTCCTGCAGCAAATCGGAAGCCGCGGCTTGGTTTTTTAAAGGGAAGTCTTCTTTCTGCACATAACTGTTAAGTCTCTTTCTGCACAAAACTGCTCCATTTTGGGGAAGCCTTGCTCCTCTTTTCTCATGCTTTCTGAGAAGTTCTGCTTGTAGGCTTTTCCCTGCTTTTGCACACACTGTACGAACCTGCTCTTCACGCCTAGCTGATCACAAAACCTGATTACATTGTTACATGATATGATCAATCATTAGTAACAGACATCCCAAGCTCATGGAAAACAAACTGTACCTGCTCTCCATGCCTAGCTGACCGCATCTACAGAACTTGATTGTTATATTGTTTGTGCCAATTAATCCCTAGTTACAATTCAATTAGGAGGCTTCATGCCTGTCTAGTCCTAGCTCCGATTCTCAGCCTTCTCTCCATCAATGATAAATGATCACATGTAATCCCCACCTTTCACATGTAATTCCCGCCTTAGTACTTATGTTAACCAATCACAAGTTTCTGTGTGTATGTATCAACCAATCAGCCACAGGCACACTTTTGGCAATGCTTGCAATATTCAATAAAATAGGCTCCCAGGGTCCGCCCTGACAGACGCCTCATGTTACACCTGCCTCTCTCGTCTCCCGTGATTTTTCATTTCTACAGTTTTTGAATGGTTTCTGGAGTCGACCAGACTCCCAGAATGGATTAAGTTCGAGAACCAAGGTAACACTGTACATCCATTGAACCTGGAGACATGGAACCACTTCTTCTTCCTTCAGCAATACCCCCCCCCGTTGGTGTGTGTGTGTGTGTGTGTGTGTGTGTGTGTGTGTGTGTGTGGCTTGCCTCCAGCAGAACTGCCCCAACCCTGGATCATAGGCACTATCAAAGTTGAGTGGCCAAGCACATGATTTGCTAGGGTTCCATCCCGAGCACCTCCAAGCAGGGTTGAGAGACACTTTGGTCTGATACCCTAAAGCAGGCATGGCCAAACTTGTCCCTCCAGCTTGCTTTGGGACTACAGTTCCTATCATCCCTAGCTAACAGGACCAGTGGTCAGGGATGATGGGAATTGTCCCAAAACAGCTGGAGGGCCAAGTTTGGCCCTTCCTGCCCTAAAGAGACCTGGCTTGACATTGCAGGCAATATTGGCCTATATGGAGGAATGATCTGACTCAACACAAGACAACTTCTTATGTACTCTATTCCTTCCTTATGAATTGTGAGAATTGACCCCTCCTAGTGAACCAGTTGGGTCCTAAAGCATACAAAACCCCTAGACATAAACTAATTGAGTGAGGGGGGATATGGCCCACCAAGAATAAATGTTGAGCCGTTGCAAGAAACAGGCCAAGAAGCAAGCACAGCTAAGAGGAAGGTACTGGGACCATCTGTCATGACTGAGAACTCCTCAAGCTATTTTTTGCTGTCCCAGGCCAGCTTGTCTTACAACTTCTGCATAAATGAGATTCGGCCAACAGCAGCATTTACAGGGACGACACACCAGTACAGTGTGCCAGGGAGCATAGTGGATGTGGGCCATGCTGACCCTGCGTTCAAAACTCTGCAGAACCCTGAAGTTCTGTTAGGGAGCTTGGGCCAGTAGCAATCTTTAAACCTCAAAGGGGTTTCTTTTGTGATGATAAAAGGAGAAACTCCACATATCCTTCCCCAAGTTTCTTGGAGGCAAAGTGGAATGCAAATGTGATAAATAAATGAAGAAGCACCACAGAGTGTTGGCTTTCTCAGCCATTCAAAGGCAAATGGATTCTCCATCAGGGATTCCATTTGGGCCATTGTAGCAGCCTGCGGACTTGGAAACAAAGTTGAAAGCAAATAATTGGTACATTTCATCTTTGGATTTCTGGGTTGAAAGGGGTTATTCACCACCTTTTAAGGTCTTATATTTAGGCATCAGGCATTGGTCCGTTTCCCGAGAAGTAAAGATGCTGGAGGTTTTTAAGTAGTGGAGTCCATGACCTATTCTGCTTGTTTAATTTTTTTCTAACCTTAGGTCACAGAGCATGGAGGTCTTAGTTCTTGGCAGAAGGGTGACTGGAGGGAATGGATGCTGTCTGTGGTGACCTCTGACCTTTCAAAAACTCTGCTTTCTGAGTGGAGAAGTGCTTGAGACTTGGCTCTGGTTTAGTAAAGCATACCAATGTTCTTACAGCCTCAAAAAGACTGGCATGACTTTAATGCCTTCAGTAGAACTTAAATAGATTGTAATGGCCGGAACAGATGGCAGATGGTGTCTCATGAAGCCCACCATAACCTTTCTTGCAACTCTGTTTTGTTAACCCTCCTCCTGCCTCCAAATCACCAGCCATTTACAACTTTGGACTAATTGTAATGTCAGCACTACTAGACTAGTTTAAGGCACATCTGAATTCTAACCTGCTGCATGGACCACACATTAGCTGGTGTTAGAAACAATGTCTTTATACACATGAAGTAGAAGATACAGGGGTTGTCTTTGTGTCTGGGTGCCAACAGCAAGAAGAAGCAGTGAGGGACTTTACTGGGTCTTGACTGGCACAAAATATGCAGCAGTTGTGTCATCATGCAGATATATTTAAAGTGTTTGTATACTTTAAAGATATGTTTATACTTTATACTTTAAGATATATTCAAAGTGTGTGTATACTGTATTTACATTAATTTGAAGTTGTGTCAGCTGACTAGGAAGTCACTTTGCAAGTGCTATTGATTACCTGTGCCTTTGTCCACATGGTTTGATTGTGTGGGCAAATGGAAACATGGTACCTGGAGTCATTGTGATGTCAGGTGATTGACAGGTGGGAAGCAGGGGCACTGAGAAGCAGGGGGAACCCCGAGTGCAGGGGCCACTGTTACATGCATTAAGTTTTGTCACGGTTTCTACATTAAAGCATGTTAATGTGAAAGAAAATATTTTCCACTTATAAAGAGTAGACAATATGGTTTCAGGCTTCCCCTGTCCTTGGCAAACATTGCGCATCTTTTAGAGCTGCTGGAGATCAGACTTCTGCTTTCCTTGAAAAGGTAAACACTGTGCAAGTTGTCATAGGCTGTTTGCCATGTGTACCTTAGGTCCCCTTGAGGACATTACAGTAGGCATTAGTGAAGTGGAGAAATAAATTAGGTCATGAACACTCTGAGGGCTTTTTTGTGTGGCCAGTGACATTTGCCAAAATAAAAATAAGAAAAATCAGATAGTGGCTGAAGGATAAAATACTTGTGACTTCTTAAGAAGCCCTTATAATCCTGGCAAGCATTTCATGTGAACACAATAACATGCCTCCGACATATACACACACACACGATTACAGGAGCGCACCACAAATACACAAAACTATTGAATTATGTGTTGAGAGACAGTGGAATTCTGAGACGGACATGTGTTTTGGTGTCATACTGATGGTGGCAGTTGCAACAGCAGAAGTAGTAATTTTAACTAAATCTCAAAGATCTCTAATTTCTTGGATCCCTTATTTGGCACTTATAGAGAGCAGGAGCAAGTTGTGAAAAAGACCAGGAAAAATATATGAATTTCACCTGAAACCATATTTATGCCTGCATTTGCCTTCCGCTCTGTGATAAAGACATAGACAAATTTTGCTCTACATATGGAAGGTTGCTGGCTCTGCTCTTATGATGCTTCACAATGCCTTGAGAAAATTTGAGAGCACCACCTACTTCCTTCATCCATGTGACAAGCTAAGACTGCAAGAGCAGAGAGGTATTTAATGCTGCCCCCTAGTGGACACTCGACAGATAACTAGAAGGGTAGTTGTCTCCACTCAGGGCTGAGCTATATGTAACTTTTGTTTCATGCTCAGCGACCACATTTGGTTTTTAAAAAATTAATTCTAGGGTCAGGTTCCCTGATTTTCATCAGCACTGCACAGAGAAGTGTGTTTTAACCCCTTCTTCTCTCACACAATTATCATTAAGAATAACTCTCCCATTGGTGTCAGTGGGTGTTATTCCCTCCCAAAGGCTAATTGCAACTTGGGAATTATTTTTATTGGGATCACCAATGTGATACAAGGGGTTAAACCTCCTCTCCCTGTGTGTTGCCTAGCTGTGTGTGCAGGGGTGTGTGTGAATGCCTAATTTTATTTTTTATTTTTTTAAGAAACCAGAAATGGTTGCTCACTACACAATTAAAATGATACTTGTTTGACCCCTAACTTTTCCTGAAGCGGATAGCAGCTGCAGTGGGGAGATTTGGATTGGAAGAATGGTAGGAGTGAAGTGTTGAAATCCCATCCCTCATGCTACTGCCCTAATCCATATTTCTCTACCTTCAATATGGCTGTTATTTAGTAAAGAAAAAACAGGCATGCAAGGGCCAGCCATGTGATTACCATCACGATTAGTTTGGCCCACAGCATTTTTAAAGTTTATTATTCTAGCTGGCATTTCATGGCCATGAATAGGATACATGTGTGGTAGATTCCATAGGAACCGACAGAATTTCACTATAACTTTCTTAAATATTTGATCTTGTTACCTGCCTTCAGGATGTGGTGACAGAAGTACTCAGTAAAAGCTTGTTCACGCTCTAAAACTAAAGTTTTACGGGTAGCGCTTGCACTCTAGTATATTTATCCATTGCATACTTGTTTTGCACTACTAACTCCCAACATTCTTTATGCAGCAGATGAAATAGAAGTAACGAGTTCTCAGATGTAATTAGAATAGCAGAGCACAAGTTAGAGAAGGTCCTGTAAAAAGAACCACAAATCTGTAAGTTCCAACACAATCTTCACACATTTGCAAGGACTCGGTGTAAGGATGTTATCACTTCTACAAACTGATTTTTGTTCCTGCCTCGATTGCCACAATGAATGGGCATCATTTACCGGCACACTCTGAATGACACATAAAAAACCTAATAACTTCCACCCATACCAGCATGCCAAGTTCCAAATTTAATGGGCACATTGATTATTTCCGAGAATATACTTTCCCAAGTCAAGGCGGGAATGACTGTCTTCCTCCAAATGGGGAGTAAGCCTTCACAGGGCAAGTTAACTAAGGATTCCATTTAATAACATGGAAGCTGTGTCATATACAGAGTGAGTCCTTTAAAAGAGGCCCCGTGGATACAGAGTACACATGTTCCACAGGGCTTCTTTTAAAAGACTTACCCTGTATGTGGTGAGGCTGTTGATCCATCTGACTGGCAGGGGGTGCGCAGATTTTCAAGCCAGTCTTCCTAATGCCTACCTGGAGATGCCAAGTTTTGAATCTAGGACCTTTTGCATGGAAAGCATGTGCTGTACGACTGAATGACAAACTCTCCTGGAACATATGCAGATGGATAGCTCAGTTGGTTAGAGAGTGGTGCTGGTAACACCAAGGTTGCAGGTTCGATCCCCATATGGGACAGCTGCATATTCCTGCAATGGTTGGACTAGATGATCCTCAGGGTACCCTCCAACTCTATAGTTCTGTGGTTCTATGTGGGGAAAGGATCCACACATACCAACATACCCTGTGTTTCAGACTTGATGTAATTATTGTTCTGGAATATCTGTATTCCTGGTTATTATTAGGTACAGCAAATGCTTTCAAAATATAGGTAAAGGTAAAGGGACCCCTGACCATTAGGTTCAGTCGTGACCAACTCTGGGGTTGCGGCGCTCATCTCGCTTTACTGGCTGAGGGAGCCGGCATACAGCTTCCGGGTCATGTGGCCAGCATGACTAAGCCACTTCTGGCGAACCAGAGCAGCGCACGGAAATGCCGTTTACCTTCCCGCCGGAGTGGTACCTATTTATCTACTTGCACTTTGACATGCTTTCAAACTGCTAGGTTGGCAGGAGCAGGGACCAAGCAAAGGGAGCTCACCCTGTTGCGGGGATTCGAACCGCCGACCTTCTGATTGGCAAGTCCTAGGCTCTGTGGTTTAACCCACAGCGCCACCTGCGACCCTTTTCAAAATATAGTGGCTATCTATTCAAGTGTACAACTCTAACTGTTGCCACCACACACAGAAATAGATTTGCTCCCACCTCCTGAAGCCTGAAGTGGCAACCCTGAGATGAAAATGCAAGCGTTCTCTGCACCAGAGACCTGAAAATCCATTCTGCAACGGCTGTTCGAAGCAACCATGCTGGAAATTCTAGCAGAGCTCTTGTGCCTTTCAAGCATACCAAAGTAATGTCTAACAGTACGGGGGAGTGTGTGGCAAAGGGGGAGCCAGTGCCAGAGTTAAGGTGGCCTGGGCGGTCCTCCTGCAAAAGGTGCCAAGCTGAGGGGGTGCAAAATTGAGAAGATCCATAATGGAGAAGATTCATCTCAGAGCGCCAAATTCTGGCCTCGCATAGGGTGCCATCTTATGAACTATTACCAAATTCCACCTCTAGCGGAGCTATAGTTACTTCTATATGCACCTTTCAAGGGAAGAGAGTGCCTGCAAAAACTAAAGGTTTGCAGCACCCGTTCCTCTGTAATACCATCAAATCTCTCTCCACAACCAATACCGTTCAGTAAAAGCTGTGGCTTTTCCAGCTATGTCCCAGATCCTACGATGTTACCGTGTGAGGAGACAATTGCCATATGAAGCAATTTTAAGTGGCTCTCATGTGACAGCCATTTCCTATGCCATCCATGTCTTGTCTTCAATCTAATAGTAGGTAGATGCACTTAAGTATCAATGAAATCAGTAAGACTTACACGTGCCTAACTCTTCAGTAGTCCACGCTACCTAAACTTGAAAGATAAGTATTTTAAGTGAGAATACTTTAGTTCCCAACTGCATTCCTCCTTTGGCAGATTTCTAAGTAGGCACAGAAATTCCATACTGCCTTTTACACCATTATATCATTTTAACAATCATTTCTTGAGTTCATTTTTAGAAGGTTTTGATGTACCTGGAATCATGGAGTTTTCCCTCATCACCAGCCTCTAATGATTCTCTGAGCAGGCAGAACATTGTTAATGCAAATCATGCTTTAAGCTGGGGAAGGGGCGATCAACAACATATAGCTCCTGCCGAAAGAGTTATTAGACCTTGCAAACTCAGATAAAGATATCAAAGGCTTTGATTTTGATGACCCGTTAGAACATGTAGCTGCTTAATAGATAACTCATCTTTATTGCCATTTTAGAAACTAGATTAAGGCTGTCTTTATTATGCTGACATTATTACAGAGTGTGAGAGATGCGGCAGCACATAATCAGTTGATGGCAGGCAGGAAAGTGTGTAAGGATGGAATATCAAGGGGAGGAGAAAAGGAAGAAATGTGTGCAACCCTTTCAAGTGCAGACATGGGGAGAGATGGGACTTGAATTTTATTTGCTTGGTGTTATTTATATGCTGCTTCAGGTGCAATAGGTGCAATAGATATGGGGTCCCCAACCTGTGGGCCACTAGTTGTCCACCACCTTCATCCAGATATTTATTGGCATGTCTGTAAAAATACAATTAAAAATCATGCAGCATTTAACACAATATTGCATTTGCTACAACAGGCAGAAAAAAATCATTAAGTGGTCCACCAAGATGCTCATCGATTTCTGCGTGGTCCGTGGGAAAAGGGTTTGGGAACCACTACAATAAATTGAACAGTGGACAGTTTAATGACTATTGTGAAACGGAAATCTACATTCGTATGTTGACGCATCTGTGATGCACTAATGCTGATAGTGTTAACTCCCAAATTTGGTTTACTAACCATTTTTGTGTGGCATTTTATTCTGTTTTATTAACCCTAAGAACTGTGCCCAGTGATGGAACACATTTTGCAAGCAAAAGCTTCCAGGTTTCAGGCACGACTGGAATAATCTGAAACCCATGAGACCCACTAGCAGTCAAGGGTAGGTAACACTAAGCTAGATGGACGACTAATCTGTCTTGGTATAAGGCAGCTTTCCATATTCTTATTTCAAAATTAAGTTTCTATTATTTTCAGTGCAGGGTAATACCAACAAAATTTAAATTGAAAGACTCTGAACTCCCAGGCTGTAGACAGTTCAAGAACTGAAGTATACAACATAGTTAGATAGCAAAAGGAAGGAAGTAAAAAATGTTCAGCTAGCACAGTGATTATACAGCACTTTTTATTATCAGAATGCAAGTTAATGTTGATCAACAGCAGGCTCAGGTGGCATGTAAGATAAATGGGAATCCAGTCTAGTAAAAGCAGTATGTGTTGATGGGTTTTGCCAAAACTTGAGCTACTGGTGTATGCTTTTCATAATTAACATAATTACTAGAATTGTCATAATATATATTCTCAAATATATAGGTATGTCTCAATTGTCCATTCCAGATATGGACTACATTGGGTTTCTTTGTACATCAAGGCTCAGATTCACAAAGCTTACACATTCAAACCCACATGGAGCTCTGGGGGGAGATTGTAAATAAAGAAGGTAATATGAAGAGGGAGATACAAGATAAAGAGCTGACATGAGGGAGGAAGGGAGAGCAATAGGATGGGGTGGTGAAAATGCTGCGGATGGATGCTGATAAGGTGGAGTAAGAAAAAAATTAAGGTAAAACTGAACAGCCCCGAGAAAGCTTTGGAAGTACTCTCGTTGACTTCAGCAGGGATTAGAATCCCTCTGATAGATCTTCAGACTTTGCATCATCCTTCCTCCAGCTTATTTGTAGGGTTGTCTGCTGAAAAAGGTAACACTGGCTAGATCAGACATATCCAAGCAGAAGCAGCTGGAGTCCATTCCTCTTGCTGCATTGTTAGCAGGTGGTGTTACAGAAATTCCTCCTCCCTCCACTGTATGTTTAGTTAAGTATATAATGCATGAGATACATGTAGACATCCCTCCTAAATGTCTCATGGGTCCAACCCCCCAACTCAAATTATTGCTAGTTCTGCGTATTGGCATGCCAAGGAGGGAATGTTTGTTACCTTGCATAATTTGGTCCATTTTTGAATATCTGTGCTGGCAGGCCAGAGAGCATGCTAGGAAAATGTACTCAGAATGGGTTGTGCTGGCAAAGTTATGTGAAAGGCTATTTGCCTGCACTCTGTTTGGCAGTAAAAATGGTGTTATTAGCCTGTCATGTTTATGAGCACTGAGATTCATGGAATTGACATTTATTTATTTATTTATTTAATGGTGAGAACGTAGCCAGCTTGATTCTCATCTGTGACTTTCAAAGGTTTCCGTTTCCAAGGCATTAGACTTTTGGAATGGGCTTGTGTACTGTTACTTCACGGCAGGATGCCCCATTTACCTTCGCTGTGTTGGAAATGCCTATGTTGGACTGTGCATTTTCACGTTCTCATCCAGCCCTGTCAAAAATAAAATAAAAAATACAGAGTTTTTAAATACCCCCTCAATCAACACAGCTGGGAAAAATTGAGAAACGTTCTTAGGAAAAGTTCTAGCAGGTGAGCTGTGGTTTGGTACAGATTTGGCAGTGCTTCCAGGTAAAACAGATGGCAATGACCTCCCTTGGGCCTGGTATGTAGAATACACATCAGATGTGTGGGAGATGGGCCAGAGAGGCAGTCTGCCTGCGCGAGGAGAGGGAAAGATGCGTTCCATGTGATCAGCTTGTTCTTCCTTGAGACTGGGGGGGGGGGATTGGCGTGGGGAGGTGGGAAAGGAAGGATATCTTCCCCTTTGCAATGAAAGTAATTCAAGAGGGACCTTCCTGGACTGTACCATTCTTGTGCTTCAGAAAGGCTGGCAGGTATGCTATCATTTCGAATTACATCATGTACTGAATGCTCACACTGGTTCTGTCGGGTTGCTGGTAGGGGACCAAGAAAGCTACATTAAAGCCTGGAAGGTTGGCTTCTGCCTCCTGGTGCCGGAGTCCTCCTGCCAGTGCATCCTGAATGTTTGAAAGCAAATGCTTTGTTACGAAATATTCCTCCAGCCCAAGCTCTGCGTTTCGCTTTTCGTTTTCCCCTCCTTTGGTCCTTTGGCGCATCTGTTCCTTTCCCCAATGATATCACTCTTTCAGTTACACAGGTCTGGGCTGAAGGGATGGAGAGGAAATGTCCCTGCACAAACACACAGAGCAAAAGAAATAAAACTATGTGAGCAACAAGCTGCCAATTTAATTACATTTAGCTCTCCCCCCCCCCTTTAATTGTTACCAATTGCCCACTCAACTCTTTCGGGACGTTAAATACCAAGAATGATATTTTGCACTCCAGTAAGTTCTGGTGCTGTGAGCCTGGCAATTGGAGAAATTAAGAGTAGGGCCAGTGCCATGTAATGTTACGAAGATGCCAGTCTTGCTTTTTCCATTTTGTGTGTGATCACATTTTTTAAAAATATCAGACATGAAGAGGACGGCAATGCTCAAAAGAACGACATTTGCTCTTGCTTCTGGGCCAATCATACCAAGGTTTTTGGAAAGGTTTATAATTATCAATAGTTGTAATAATAATAATAATAATAATAATAATAATAATAATAATAATAAGTGGCGTAGCGTGGGGTGCAGGGGGGGCTGGCCGCAACATCTGGGGGTTAGGGTTAGGGGGCGCAAATCCACGGGTTAGGGGGTGCAAATGACTTGCCCTGCCCCGGGTGCTGACAACCCACGCTACGCCACTAATAATAATAATAATAAATAATAATAATAATGATAATAATAATAATGGGGTTTTATTCCCCAGCAGGTGCAGCTGAAGTTTCTGTGGGGCTCATCCCTGGCCGAAAGAGTGTCCTTGGGTCCCTGATCCGGTGTAGTTTATAAGAGGGGAAGAAGAAGAAGAGAGGAGAGAAGGGAGAGGGGGAAGGAGGGGAGGAGAGAGAAAGACGGAGCCCAAGCAGCCCAGACAAAGCCACAGCCAAGTGGCTCTGCTCAAGTCCGTCGCCCTTCCAGCTCCCTGCCCGTCTCTTCCTCACGGGCAGCAGCAACTACAACCAAGCGGGGAGAGCTGCCCCTCCCTCGCTGCCCCCTCAGCCGCCAAGGGGAACCCATTCTTTCCAGCCCCGGCGCTTTTCTGCCTCATCTTTTCTCTCGTCTCCCTCCCCAGCGCCTCAGTGGCCGCTTCTTTCGTCGGACTCCAGGCGGGCGGGCGGGCGGGCGCTCTCCTCGCCTTGCCCCGCTCGCCCCTCAAGTTTCCCCCGGGAGGGCAGAGGGCGCGGTGGGCGGGAAAGACGAACCTCTCTCCTCGCTCTCTCTCTCCCTCGCGCGCGCGCGCTCTCTCCTCGCCGCTCCCTTTCCCAATCAAAGCTACCGGCGCGCGGCTTTAAGAAGGTGTGGGGAGCGGGCGCGCGGGAGGGAGACGGAGAGGAGGAGGAGGTGGCAGCTGCTGCTGCTGAGGCGGCTGAGGCGATTTCTGTCTTTCTCTCTGTCCGCGGCGGGGAGTCGCTCGCGGGGCAGCGGCGGCGCCAAACTTCTGGGTCTGCCCCAATTCCTGTCAAACTTCGCTCCCCGCCTTTGGCGCGCGGCGCTCTCCGCCTCCGCTTCTTTCTTGGGGGAGCCCCCCGCCTCTGGATGACCGTGAGGAGCTGGCGGCGACCGGAGCAGCGAGCCGAGCATGGAGCCCAAGCCGACCCCGCCAGCCCCCCGGCCCCGGACTTTCCCCGCCGGGGCGCTGCTGCTGGGCGTGATGCTCTGGGCGTCGTCCCAGGTGGCCACGGGCGCCGTGGGCTACTACCCGCGCTTCTCGCCTTTCTTTTTCCTCTGCACCCACCACGGCGAGCTGGAGGGGGACGGCGAGCAGGGCGAGGTGCTCATTTCCCTCCACATCGCGGGGAACCCCACCTTCTACGTGCCGGGGCAGGAATACCACGGTAAGGGTCCGGGAGGGGGGGCGATGCTTCTCGTCCATGAAAAGCACCTGTGAGGGGCTCCTCCAGCTCTCGGCTGCTGCTCTTTGCCTGAAGAAAGAGAGTTGGGGGGGGGGAGCGTCGTTGCTGCCGGGCGCGTGTTGCGCCGCCGACACCGGCGCGCCGCACTTCAGAGAAGGGGCCACTTCGGAGCGCGCAGCAGTGGCGTAGTGTGGGGGGTGCAGGGGGGGCGGCCGCACCGGGCGCAACATCTGGGGGTTAGGGTTAGGGGGCGCAAATCCACGGGTTAGGGGGCGCAAATTACTGCCTTGCCCCGGGTGCCGACAACCCACGCTACGCCACTGGCGCGCAGTTCCAGGCTGCGCGGCGCCCGTGGGATTCCGCCGCCGCCACTTTAGGCAGCCTTCCCCGCCGGTTCGCGGCTTCTGCCCCCGGCTCTTTCTGGGTCTGGGGGCGTAAGGGGGGAGCCGGTGGATTCATTCATTGATTTCGGGGCTGGAGGCAGACGAAGACTTGCGCAGAACAAAAAACCCATGGGAAAGGAGTGGGGCTCTGCCACGACCACCTTACATCCCGTTGATTTCAATGGGTTTAGCCTGGCTAAGCCTGGATCTAGTCCTTTGCGGGGGGGGGGCGCCCCTGCCCCCGCCGAAGCAGGCCTGTCAGTTGGTTTGACGGGAAGAGGAAATGGATTTATGTGGTGTAACCCGAAGTACTCCCTGCCCCCCAAGTCATTTTTGGGCAACGAATTTGGTTTCTTCCCTTGTTCTCAACGCAAGTCTCCCTTCAGCCCCCCATCCCCGTCGCTCCTGTTCTTCGCTTCCTAGTTTTGTCTTCAGAGCTTTTGCGCGCTCCTCCTCTTTAAAAATGAAGTCGAGACACCCTGTTATCTCCATCCCTTAATCTGCAGTCTAGAAAACTTTTCAAAAATCTATTACACTACTTTTTTTCTCTTGTTTGCCACAAATCTGAGAGGCTTTGTCTCTAGAGCAGAGAGGTTAGTGATGGGAAAAGGTGACATTGTGGAATAGCAAGAGGAAATCCTGCGTTTGCGTTTGTGCTTAGGACAATGATTCCAGTGTCCTTTGGTATTTATTTATTTTTTAAATGTTGTGTAATGTTTCAGATGATGTGTTTGGGGTTAATTTATTGATTCTTGAATGTGTTTTTCAATCTTAAATGTGATTTTATTTCAAATAAAAGATTTATGATAAAAAGCTATTGTGCTGTATTGGCTTGATGAAGTGATGGAACTGGGGCAGCGAGATCTGGGTTCAAATCCATGCTAAGCCATGAAGTTCATGTGAATGACTTTGGGCTACCCACTAAACTACATGAGGGGATATACATGGGCTTCACATTTTTTTTTTAATCTTCGTAACACCATCCTGAACTATTTGGAAGTTGGATGCCATTAAAAATGCTGTAGATGAAATATTAGCTAATAATTCCTCATAAATTCATTCGTAAATTATTATAATTCCTTATTAATTTACATGGTATGTGGGTTGCGCATCGAGACAGTGTGGGGGAGTGGTGGGTTTAGGAGGGGAAAATTTGGTTGTTCTGTTTGGGATCTATGCAGCATGAACCTAAGCACATCTACTCTGGGAAAAGTTCCATTGAGTTCAGTGCAATTTACTACAAAGTACTTCGCATGCTCACTTGGAGGGTAACACATGTTCTTAAGCTTGGTAGGATTTACTTTTGAGCCAACATGCTTGGGATCACAGTATTGGTCCAGCCTCAAAGCCCAGAATGATTTTAAACACTGCTGCTTGTCTAAGAGTGGGTGGGAGTATTTTATATTGTATTCTACCCCAAGACTTCATGACCGGCAGGGTGGGATAAAAATCCTAATTAATAAAGGGGAAAGAAGACAGGTGCTGCTGGCTACGTCCTTGTGACAGAGATTTAACATAAAGTAGTTTTATTCATTTAATTAGGACTTCAAGAACGTTTAGTTGATTGGGACCTGCTCAAATAGAAACTGTTGTCTGGTATCGCCTGTAGATATTTTCAAGCTTAGCTACTTGTTAACTGTGACCTAGAAGAAAAATAAGTGATTACTTGCAGAGTTTGTATGTCATTTATGATGTAAATTATGAAGACAAATGAATCCTTGGGGGTTCCTTTCTATTTTGGTCCTGGTAGCATGACTACTAATAGCCTAGAGTGAACGTTAACCTCTCTTGTCTCAAACTGTGTGTTAAAACCTGTGCTGCACTGGTGTGCAAATGCTCACTGCCCTTGTTGATACCTTTCTCTTGGGC
Organism: Podarcis bocagei; assembly: GCF_964188305.1. Classification (NCBI taxonomy): domain Eukaryota; kingdom Metazoa; phylum Chordata; class Lepidosauria; order Squamata; family Lacertidae; genus Podarcis; species Podarcis bocagei. The sequence continues at coordinate 71,941,448 of NC_138135.1, forward strand.
TGTGTAGCTGATCGTCAAAGGCATTTTTTTTGCTTCTGGAAAATCATGCAAAGGCTCTTAGGATTTGGAAGAGAGACTTTCCACTGCCCTCGGTGGCCTTTAGAGTGTAGAGCCCCGCCTGAATAGATAGCAGTTCCATTGCTTGGTAAATGCACACAAAGAGTTGAGTGGTGCCATTTGAAGGTCACCCATTAACTTCCGTAAGAATGATCAGCCAATATGATTGTGACACAGGCTTGACCCCAGAAGTGATTGAGCTTTGTTACTCAGTGTGACCTCAAGGATGGGGATAATTTTGACGATAAATGTTGAAAGTGAGACTGTTAGGTCAGACGCTCAAAGCTGGGTTCAGTGAACCAATCAAGTTTTATTGGAAGACCCTACATTGTCCTTAATTTTCTTCTTTGTCCCTAAATGGAAGAGCTCTAGTTGTTAGGTTGAAGTGAATTTTTCACAGCAAGAGGGAAATACCTTTACAGAGCTAAAGAAAGCTGCTTTCGTTTTGCCGTTCTTTTATTTCTTTTCCCATAGTTCTTAGTCTTCCGGAACACTATTGCCTGCTTGTTCCATTTTTGCTTCTAACTGTAAGTTGTCTCACATTGAGCACTTCAGTAGCTGCTCTGCCTCCAGTAGTGATGCTGGAAGTGGGAGCACATCTTGGGTGACATCACAGCTGGGGGGGGGTTGTTGGAGCAAGGGAATGGTGGGCCAAGCAGTGGTGAGCTGTGGTGATGTGCAATTGAATGATTATGGCAACTGCACATCACACTCCATCCTGTCACCACTGCTGCCACCTGCCAGTATGTACAGGAAGGACCTTCCTTCTTGCTTGGATGTTGCCCAGGATTGACAGCCACCAAGCCATTTTCCCCTGTCAGTATTCATCCCTAGGAGATTATTATTTTTTAAAAAAAGTTTAGACCCCTGGTATCCATATTTATCACTGGAGTCATTTAGATGTACTCTCCCTTTCTGTTATTTTTATTTTTCATTCTGTTAAACTGGTTTATCCAACATGACCAAATCTGTATATTCAGTTCACTTAATGCACTGGATAAAGCAGAGACGGACCAATACCCTAAACATTTATTTGGATGTGTGTCCAACTGAATTAACTTGGCTTCATTTCTGTATATAAGTGCACATATTTGCAGCCTAAATCAGAGAGGATGAAACAGGTGGAAGAAGCACTTGTATAGGGTGGGGCAGGGAGAGGGAAGGAGTTTGATTACCTTTGGTTTGGCCATTAGCATAAAAAAACTTTCATGAACTGCCCCTGCCATTTTCACATGAACAAACCAAAAGTGTAGGCTTGCATAGCACAGTTCTTGGCCAGCAGCAAATTTCTGGATCTTAAGAAATGTGATCATGTAAGTGCAGCTTTTTTGTGGTTGCCCACAAAACAACAACTCACATTTTCTATTTAAGCACCCCGAGAGCTTTTGGTTTTTTTTTGTTTGTATAATAATAAAATAACAATAAATGTAGACCCTTATTATTTATGACTTCACTCTAGACTGTGACAGGGCAACTACTTTCTCTTAGCACCCATATGTGATATTTTGCACATCCAGAACAAAATACCTTGAGACACTATTGCTACAAAGTAAACAAGGTACATTTAACATCATAGCATGTGTTATTTGTGTCTGAATTCTCCTTTTTATATGAAAGGATTTATGAGAGATCAAAACATTTCAAAGTTTTATTACAACAAGAATGCCAGGAGTTGCATATACTAACACATGTATATTTTAGTTTAGCCAATGACATTTGTACTCAATTGTCTGTAATGGACGCTTTCTCTCACTCTTATCAGTTTGTCCTCAAATATTTTAGATGCGTAGATACTAGAAGATCATGTAGGAATGTTAGTAATATGCTATTGTTGTGGAAGGGAGGGAGGGAGAAAAACACGCACCCCAAGTGACACCTTCTTGTCCAAATATGAGCCAAAAGCAAATGTTCATACCCAGGTAAAATACTTGGGGCCCGTAGAATCTCTGGTGACCACAATGGAGCAACTCTTAAGTACCGGTAGTTTTTCCACACTTGAGACTTAAATAAGCTTTATTTTAAAAGGGTCCTTAATATGACTATAAAAAATGTATGCATTTGATATTTCTTCCAGATTCTCTTGCACATGAACAGCATTTAGATGTGGCACAAAAAACAAGTTATGATTTGAGACGGGCTTCTTAGCATCTTGTGATAATGCCAAGGAATTCCCACAGATTTGTAGGAGGGGGATCTGAGAGCTAAGAGCTAGAGTCTCTTATGGAAAAGGTTGAGAGAGTCAATTGAATTATATGCTCTGTTGCTTAAACTCTTCTCCCAAACTGTCAGCACAGAGTAAGCTGGATTCTGAGAGCACTTCTCGGCTGCTATTTTCAAGTAGCATTCAATCACATACCAGCAAATTCAAGCCTTTGCAATTATAGTGGATTGGGAGGTCTGGCACAACAAATCCGCTTCCCCAAAATACTGGACTTTTTGTGATAAGGGAAATGCACTGGGAAGTGTGAGATGGCACTCAATCTGACGCAATGCCACCTAGCCTCCTTGAAAACAAATCAGAATGTGGTGTAGTGGCTAGACTAGGACTGGAAAGACCAAGTTCCAATCCTCATTCAGCAAATCTGGACCAGTTGCTTCCTTTCAGTCTAATCTATAAAGAAGATTTGAAGCTCACAGCTTCCCCCCAGGAATTCTGGGAACTGTAGTTTCCCCTCACATAGCTACAGTTCCAGCACCCTTGGCAAACTACAGTCCCCAGGATTCTTTGGGGAAAGTCATGTGCATTTTATGTGCTTTTAAAGGATGGTGTGGATATGTTTGGTCTCACAGGGGTTCTTTTGAAGATAAAAGGTGTCAGGTGAAGGGAATGGGAAAGATGGGGTATATAAATGCAAATAAGACTTATGAGCAAGCCCGCATGGACATGGTGTGCTATAAATGCATGAATAGAATTCAGGCACGTAACTACTAATTAGGTAATTTCCTTCCATTTGCATTTGATGTAATATTAACACACACATTCAGACTTGAACTACCACCTTTTTTGTGAAATAAAATACTAGCCTGTAGCCACAATTTGTGACCAAAGTTCTCTAATTGCAAAAAAAGGGAGAAAGTTTTCGTTGTACTGCATACAATTCAAGGGTCTGACCTTGTGTAAAGATATAATCAAACTGGACAAAATGTTGCACATAAAGCAAGTCAATCTCTATTATTTCTAGCTCTGCCGTCTAAAGACTCAGATCTGTAGATTAAATGCTTTCAAAGAAGCAGAAAATCTGCTTAGTTAGGGGACTTGTTTTGGAATATAGATATGTACTCCTGCAATGCCCATTAGAGATGTTGGGCTGGTTCACACTTTAAACTGACTGAGGACCCTCTTTTGTGATTGAGGGGGCAATGTATCCCCCATCCTCCATGTGTATAACATGTAACTGAATCATGCCACAAGTTGGCTTCCTCACACATAGGCTTAATTAGTTTGATCTTTCCCCTGAGGAAAGATATATATGTGCACTGTACTGATGAACATCAGGGCAATGCTATGGATATAATGTGTTTCCCTTTTATTTCTAAATGCCTTATTATATCACTCTAGTTTCCTTTCAATAAATGAATTGACTGTGCTTAATTATATTGAAAATCTGTTCTGAGCCGTGCATGCCTGAAAACGCCACAAAGTCCAGCTGTTCTGACCTAATGCTACAGAGAATCAGTATAGAAGCTGGAAAACACACACACACAGGATTTTAAAAAGTGATTCTTAAAACTTCAGATTACTCTTTTTGCTTTTTAAAACAGCACCAGGAATTTGATATAAGGAAAGGTGTTGTTTGGTCCAAGGTTCCAGTGTTAAAACATAGCAAACAAATGAAACTGTGATGGTACAAATGGGGAGGGGGGGACCCAAATCCATAGTTGGGCAATAACTTACCTAGGACCAACCGAATCATTGCAAAATAGTGACAGCAACAGAGTTAAAACATGGAGTGTATTCAGTTCTGGTCAACTTGAAGTCACACATAAGACAGTGCCAAAGTGAGTGAAGGCCAATACTTTGCTTTGAGAACCTGGATTGAATAGAATATACCCAGAAGCCAATCAAGGTATACCGTATTTTTCGCTCTATAAGACGCACCAGACCATAAGACGCACCTAGTTTTTGGAGGAGGAAAACAAGAGGAAAAAAATTCTGAATCTCAGAACCCAGAACAACAAGAGGGACCGCTGCGCAGTGAAAGCAGCAATCCCTCTTGCTGTTCTGGCTTCTGGGATAGCTGCGCAGCCTGCATTCGCTCCATAAGACGCACACACATTTCCCCTTACTTTTTAGGAAGGAAAAAGTGAGTGTTATAGAGCGAAAAATACGGTAAATTGTACAGTGCGTATTTTTGGGAAGCCAAGGCAAAAATGAAATATATAAAAGCCATTATTACATTGCTGCTGCAATTTTGAGTAGTGGGGTTACTTACAAAGCAAGTTCTTAAATTGATACTAGGCCATTGGCACAAAGCACAACTAATTCACCTTCAGTAAAATGTATGTGAGCCTTTGTTCATTCCAGCTAACTTAAATCATACTTTCACTTGGTATGAATTTGGCCTTGAAAATCTTGTTTTAGGTGGATTTTAATTTCACGTGAAAGTGCTCTGACTCTGAAAAGAGTGCCCATTGGCCCCCAAAGCTTTGAGACTAGAACTTTTAAGAAACATAATATTTCCCCCTGTTTGATGTCAGTCTAGAATCATAGAATTGTAGAGTTGGAAAGGGACCCTGAGGGTCATCTACTCCAACCCCCTGCAATGCAAGAATCTCAACTAAAGCATCCATGACAGATGACCATCCAACCACTGCTTAAAAACTTCCAAGGAAGGAGAGTCCACCACTTCCTGAGGGAGACTGTTCCACTATCAGACAACTCTTACTGTCAGAAAGTTCTTCCTGATGTTTAGTTAGAATCTGTAACTTGAATCCATTGGTTTTGGTCCTACCCTCCAGAGCAGGGGAAAACAAGCTTGCTCCATCTTCCATATAAAAGCTCTTGAGATATTGGAAGATGGTTATCTCTCCTATCATTCCCATCTTTTCTGAGATAACTTTTGTGAGACTTTGGCCTGTTTCACATGTTATATTTTTCCTTCACAGTGCTAATCTCCATTCAGAATAAAGCATACATACCCTTTATATATGGAATTGGAGGCGCCAGTTTTCGAAGGAGAATGGGGGGGGGTGACATCATGTGGAGTTGGGGGCAGAGCCAAACGTGGCCGCAGCACACCAGCAATGCAGCTTCAGTGGCTAGTGGCTCCTCGTCCTGCTGCCACCACCATCTGGGGGCTGCTTCTCTGTTCCTTCCCCTCTGTTGCAAGAAGAGGAGGAGAAGGAGAAGGAGCTGGCCACTGAAACCGTGCTGTGCTTGGCTCCACACTTGGCTTCCTACACTGTTTTTGAACGTTTTTTATTATGTCTGACTCTAGGGCCAAACAGAGGTGTCACTGCACTCTGTTAGTTATGTAATCAGGAAAGAGAACAATGTCTCTCTTCCAATGGTGTCATGGGCAGCACTGCTTAGTGATCCCAAAGTTGTTATGAGAATTTCAATAGCACCTCATAAAGGCTGCAGTCTTCTTTTAACATGCTTCCTATCTTTTTGTAAACATTTCCTGCTTGTTCATATTGTTTAAGGAAAATGTTCACTGCATATTGGATTTTGCTGCTGCTTTTGATCTCATTCCTCCCACTTGTGCCAAGTTGGGTATAATATGGTCTTCTGCGCCGTAACATGTCCAATCTGTGGTCTTCCACTTATACATCCACATTACTACTTTTTTACCGATATGCAACAAAATACATAAGTTTTGCTGGATTCAATATACTAACTATAGAAAAGATGGTCTATTGCTAGGTTCTTTTGTTTGGGTTTAATTTCAGGATAGCAAATGTTATGAACTTATTAAATCTCTGATTTCAATTTGTGAGGAATAGCATGCTGCTCTTAGACATTTGTGCTAGCAAATCTGCCAAATGTTGGTAGACCATGTTGTGCTATGACAGTCCTTACAATCACTTCATTGGATTGCCTCCTAGTCCCATGAACACTTAAATCCAAACGTTTTACCACATCAGGTTTTGTATTAGACAGTTCGTGATGTTACTATGATTCTTAACTTTTCCATCTGCGCTAGGATGTTAAAATGAAAAATAATAGGAGTATCGATTTGGAGTAAGAATATGATCACGACGGTAATTTGCAAAAATTATACCAAACTTCATCCGAAGATCACAGTGTGGTTTGAAGCATAAAAATACAAAATAAAAACACAAAATACATATCAAAACAAACAAATAAACATAAAAACCAACAGCCCCCTTGTTATAACCAAAGCCCTGGTTATAGAGGAAGTTTTCAGCTGATGCCTATTAATATTTTGGATTAATGCAGTATAAGCTTTAATTTTTAATTTTAGAATGGGGTACACACATTTCTTATTGTCAATGCATAGCCTTTGGATTTAAGCAACTTGTGGGGTGAGCACAACTAGCTCATTTTCTCTTCCTTTTTGTGGGAGGGGATAGTAAAATATTAGTATATAATTGAAAAGTTTGTATTTCAAATATGCGAACATTACATTTGCCACCATCATGTTAATCACCAAATTTCATAGATATAAAACTGAAATACTAACCTGCGTTTGGGCAGTATGGTCACAATCCTGCCAAAGTTAAGCACCTTTAAGGCTGCAAACATATATGAACACTCACTTGGGGCTTGATTCTGGATAAGCAAACACTGAAGCAAATTGCATGACCTATTACCGTATTTCAATGTGTATTTCAATGTGAGTTAAATACTAACAAGTTTTAAGTTCTACTGATTCCAATGATAAAGTTAAAAGTATGCTTCTGCTATTACCTCTACTATCAAAATCAGCAGAGTTTTACAGGTGTTCATGTTTGACCCAGGGCTCAACTTTTTAATGTATTTCAGCTTATTGGAAATCCACCAAAAGAATTTCAAAAAATGAGCCCAGTTTCCCTGATTATTCTCCTTTTCCCCTTAATTTGCCAAATTGTGTAGTGGTGTAGTGATACGATTCTCCAATTACATATTTTTGCAAACAAGGGGGGAAAAGTGGGAGTGAAATAAAATAGCCGGGGATTGGACTAGATGACCCTTGGCAGCCCTTCCAACTCTACAATTCTATGATTCTTTGATTCTCTGGAATGACTAGATAAGAGTAACTTAAGCCCATTAATTTCAATGGGTCTGTTCTGAGGAGAATGTAGCTGGACACAACCCAGAGTGAGGGGGAGAATTATATTATTAGTCCACTGCACTGATTTCTCTTTGCTGGTATTGCTTCTGAATTATGCAGTCTATTTTGCCATCATCTTTCAAATTAACTTGGCTATCACTGTTATAGCCCAATCAATGTATGTGGTTAAATTGGCTGTGTGTGGCTCATTTTTTTCTGGCAACAAATGTTGCCCAGATTGTTTTTGCGGCTCCCCATGTATGTCTGTTCCATCTTTCCTTAAAATTACTGGAATGCTTTCCCTTTCATTAAGCAGTATATCAGTTTTATAAATATCTTTTGCTTTTCATTTTATTGTAGGTGCCATTAAGATAAAATAGGCATCTGACTATACCCACCACAAGCATCTTGGATTTAGTACTGTTTTCCAGTAATGCACATAATGCTGCCTACATATTTTTTTTTGTAAAAGCCATTGAAATGATGTAAGGAAATGGCTCATAGTCAAGATGGTTTGTTTTTTTTATAAGGCTATTTTTTCCCCCACAGCTGCCAACTTGAACGGACTTTTCCAATGGATTTCGGTGCATTGAAATGGTTTGGGGAAATGTGATGATTGCAACTTGCCACATTCTGGATCAATATATGTACTATTTCTTCATTTGCTGGCTGCAATCTTTACACACAATGAAGAGTTTGCAAGATGAATTTGACACAGTGAAGTGACAAAAGTCAACCACTGATTGATTCTTTCTTTTCTTTTTTACGTGATATGCCTTTAACTGAACCAGTGGGAAATCTAGTCCATTACTCTCAACATGGCATTTTGGTGGGCATCATATCTGTCAGGCATGTGTCTTGCTTCCGTCTGCCACCCAAGATTATTTAAGCAGAAATGACTGGTAGGCTCAAATAAGAAGATGCAAAGCAAGACTGCAGCCTCCAGGACCAGCTGATAATATATCCCTCCAAAATACCCCAATGCAGTGTTGATCTGAGGCATTTGAGAGGTGTGTGTGTGTGAAAGTTACCACAAAAAGTGGCATCTCCCACTGGTAGTTACCATTTTTTGGTGGTCACCATTTTTTATCCAAAATACCCTAGAATGATGCTGTCATAGCATTTGAGTTGGGGGGGAATGAGGAGGACTGGTGACGGCAAGGGCATCACTTGTATGTGTTTCGCTGTCAGGAAAGGCTGTAGCCAAAAATGTTTCACAAAAGGTAAAAAAGGAAACCCTGAAGACAAACGCAAGTACTGAAATGATAAATTTACTAACAAAGGGAAGACAAAACTCATGTGATTCCAGAAAAGGGAAACACAGATGAACATAAAAAATTCCTTCCAGTAGCACCTTAAAGACCAACTAAGTTAGTTCTTGATATGAGCTTCTTCAGATACACTGAAACAGAAGTTGCCAGATCCTTCTATATAGTGAGAAGGTGGGGAGGGGTATTACTCAGAAGGGTGGTGGGAATGGGTGATTGGCAGATAGCTGAGATGAGCCTGTTGACGACTCTTAACGACTGCAATAGGTCTTACAGGAAAAGGCAAGGGGTGAGAAGGTGAAAAATGGCTTAGTCATGTATAATGAGATAAGAATCCAATGTCTTTGTTCAGACCAGGTCTCTCCATGGTTTTAAGTTTGGTAATGAGTTGCAATTCAGCAGCTTCTCTTTCCAGTCTATTTCTGAAATTCCTTTGTAGTAAAACAGCTCATACGAAGAACTAACTTAGTTGGTCTTTAAGGTGCTACTGGAAGGAATTATTTATTTTGACTATGGCAGACCAACACGGCTACCTATCTGTAACAGATGAACATGGCTTTCAGATACAGAAATGCGCAAAATCCTGAAGAAGAATAGCTTGCAGCATACCCCTGATGGGAACTGACCCAACTTCCTCATTTCAAACTAAAAGAAAAGGGCTGGCTGTTTTTATGGCTAATATTAAGACTGCCAACCGTTGTACTGAGGCTGAGGAAGGCACCAAGACCCAATGCCATTCAGAAAGAGGGAGCAGCTACAAGTGTACCATTGATCATTCTTTTTCTCCAAGATAAGCTGAGGATGATGGAGCTGTACCTTACAAAGTCATAAACATATTCAGAGACAAAACATTTTGCTAATGCAGAGTTAAAACTAAAAGTACTTCTCACATTTGTAATGCTGCAGTGCTGAAAATGCTAATTTTATCTAGACCTAATGTTTAAGAGGCAATCAGAAAATTTTAATTCTCTTCCCCAAAGTGAGGTGTGAGGTGGATACTTGCTTATAACTATTTGGAAAAAACACAAAACAAAACGCATTTTGATACTTTAGTAGAGGTGCTGCTAACTTTGTGGGTGATGAGTGCTGCTCCTTTCTCAAACATAAATTTCAGCCTCAGGAGCCAAGATTTGAACCAACTGGCTGGCTCCACATTGGTGTGTTAATTAGTTCGCAAACCCAGGAACACCATGAGGACTGCAGGGATAAACAATACACATATTCCAGGTGACAAGCTTAGAGCAAGCCTGAGTCTGCTGCAAATTCAGCTCCTCCATCTGCCAGAATACATTGAGAATGCATTCTTATCCATCTTCCTTGTTCAGAGCCTCTGTAGACCTTCCTGGCCGTGACACGAAACTTCTGCTGCTGCTTGGCCACTCCTTTCCTTATCAACCCTTCTCTAACTGTCAAACTGCATGTTGCATTAAACACATTATTGCATTTAATGTGACTGGTTATTGAAATAAAAATAGTTCCTCTGCCACCCCGACCTCCAACAGCAGCATTGTGAGATTCCTTTCCAATGCAAGTTGCAGCACTGGGTAGGATTCTTGCCTGGACACGAGCAGAGGGAACAGGGTTAAACTCTTCCGCCCACTGTGGTTCTGATTCTAATCCTCTCCTGCTGCTGCTGTTGCTGTTTTGTTATTGCAATACATGGTGTGGCTCACTCAGGCTAAAAAGCCAAGCCAGGAGAAAACAGAGTGAATAATCGGAGGAGAAGGCATAATAGGAAGTAAGCAAAAAATTGGAGAGGAAGGGAATGTATTATTGACTGGCCTTGACAGAAAGTTCATCATGTGCATTTGTTACCCCACAAGCTTCCGTTCTGTTCTTCTCACTTTCCTGAATAGTGGTTTCTCTTTCTTTTAAAAGTAACCTTTGAAAGGTACTCCATACTATTTTATCTATATAACACTTCTATTTCTAAAAAGAGCATTGCTCTTATTATCTCCAATCCTGTTCACCTTTATATTTTTTCGTTTACTTAGTGTCAAATGAGCACCAGTAGCAAAGTAGCTAAAAAAAAAAGTAGTACATTACTTGCTCCTAACCGAAGGTCATTGCACCACCATTTTAAATTCTTGTTTAAATCAGACATTTAAGTAAAAACTCATATACAGCTCTATAAGTTTCAGGGGCAGACTTTGGTAATATGGCGCCTTAAAGGTAAAGGGACCCCTGACCGTTAGGTCCAGTCGCAAGCAACTCTGGGGTTGCGGCACTCATCTCGCTTTACTGGCTGAGGGAGCCGGCCTTTATCTGCAGACAGCTTCCGGGTCATGTGGGTCATGACAAATACGCTTCTGGCGAACCAGAGCAGGGACCGAGCAACGGGAGCTCACCCCGTCACAGGGATTCAAACCGCCAACCTTCTGATTGGCAAGCCCTAGGCTCTGTGGTTTAGACCACAGCGCCACCCGCATCCCTAATATGGCACCTTAAGCGAGGGCAAAATTTGGGGCACCCAAATGGATCTTCTCAATTATGGATCTTCTCAAATTTGTGCACCCTCATCTTGGCACCCTGTGCAGGGGAACCGCCCACATTGTCCTAAATCCAACACTGCTGGTTTTGCCTGTAAACATTAGTAATTTGTGACCCATAATCACCCAAAAGAAAAAAAGAACTCCAAGAGGGTAACAAGTCTTCTGTATTGTAGAGATGTCTATTTGTACCTATTTGTATATCTGTAAGCAGCCCAGGTGGCAGGGCACAGCCACTCTCCTAACATTGGTGTTGCTGCCAATTACCTGGATGGGGCAGGAGTGGGATAGGGCCTGGTGGCAGTGAGATCAGGGCTGGATAGCTGCACCAGTGGAGCCACTCCAGTGCTCCTGCAGGTACACCCATGCAACTCCAAACGCACTGCCCCTCTGTCCCGCTACAGCTTGTATCAGGTAAGCTGCAGCAACACCAATGTGAGGAGGGTGGCTTTCTACTACATAGGCTGCTACTGTATGTAAATAAAGCCATTATTACAAAAGCCCACAAATATCCAGTGTTTTCTTATTCAGTGGAAAGTAGGGTGACCACCTACACATCACCCCAAATTAGGACACTGATTTGCATGCAAACGACACATTGATTTAAATGCACATAGATGCACATTTATAAATAATTGCTGTAACTTAATTAGAAATGTCTTACATCTCACCTAGACTATGGACAGCTGACCTGGGTCCCTCCTCAGTCTTCTGTCTGGGTGATACATGTTGATGGACAACTTCAAGGCCCCTTTGTGCTTCTTCTTTATCTTTAAAACAGACTTGGAGTGGACAGTTCTTCAAGGAGAACACTCCTGTCTCTGAAGGCTGTTCAAATAGAGGACTATCCTTTGTAAAACAGGCATATTGAAAGAAATCAAAACCAGTTGCACTGCCCTGGGCACTTCTTACCACATGGGGAAATGTGCGGGAATGTACAGGAATCTACTCCTGTTTATGTTTCCTTCAAAAGGCACAGATTACAATCATGAGAATTTCAAATCTATGATCTTGGAGATCAGCTTGACTCAAATTCGCGCTGTGTGTAATTTTTAAACAACAGCTGCTTGGTGGAAGACTCCTTTTAAAAAGTAAGAATGGAAGGTTTCAGTGAACCAGGAAGAGGGCCTTCTCCGTAGTGGCGCCTGCCCTGTGGAACACCCTCCCACCAGATGTCAAAGAAATTAACAACTATCTGACTTTTAGAAGACATCTGAAGGCAGCCCTGTTTATGGAAGCTTTTAATATCTAATGAATTATTGTATTTTAATGTTTTGTTGGAAGCTGCCCATCTGTAACTTTGCTTCTTGCAGTGAGGGAACTGCCAGAAGGCCCTCAGAGCTGGACTTCAGTGTCTGGGCAGAATGATGGGAGTGGAGACGCTCCTTCAGATATACAGGACCAAGGCCATTTAGGGCTTTAAAGGTCAGCACCAACACTTTGAATTGTGCTCGGAAACGTACTAAATGATATTTTTAAATTAAAAGACCAGGTGTTGGGTTACACCTTTTTTTTTGTCGACCCCTTGCAATTTAAGCAAGACAGTTTAAAAGGGTCAGCTGTAAAATAAATAGAGGTCTCTCTAGCTAAAACAGATTAGTATTAGTATTAAAACAGATTAGTATTAGTATGAATAACTAATATCTTATTCTTATTCTTCAGTGCAAGTTTCCTTAAAAAGGGAATTTGAGAGTTGGGTTGGTTTTTCCCCCAACACATACATACACATCCTTTGCCAACATGGACAAATAATAATAATTTATTTTTCTTAATACACATGTGAGGTGTTCATTTAGTTCCCACCCTTGGTTCCATCTATGCAGTCAGAATTCAGCTGCTAGTGTGTGTCAGTTGTTGAGTTTTCCTTTTATATTCATTTTTCCACCCAAGTGTTTTTCTTAAATAAATGACACTAAAGTTCTTTGTGGGTGGCATGCAATTCTCAACAAAGGACTTGATGGTTTCTCAACAAACCGTCCTCCAATTCATCTTTGGAGGCGAGAGTATTTCACAAACAATGGAATTGAGTGCTGGAGCTTGATGATGCCTTAAAGAAAGAAATTGGAATAATGAGGGCAAGATGAGCTGAAAGAAGATTTCGAAAGAGGCACAGTTCAGGCAGCCGCAAGGGATTTGCAGACTCATTCAGGGTTAAGTAGTGATCCATTTATGAAGCTAAGTAGGGACATGAAAGCATACAAACAATTTGGATATACTGCTGATTTTATATGTCTGTTTCTTGATATGTTAATCATATATGCTCAGGCATTGGTTGTTTTTGAACATTCACCTCCTACAGCATGTTTTCTTAGTTATGCACCAGTGACTTACTATTATTCGTATGTCCATGTCTGTTAACAGACATCATGAAATGGAGTTGTCTCCATTGGTATCCTTAATTCAGAATAAATGTTAATTCGATTTCCATGAATATTCTGGCTCTTTGCATCACCATCATATTAATAAGTACCCCGCCCATCCGACTGGGTTGCTTAACAAGGTTTCCCCCCCAACTGTCCCATGGATTTAGGACCAGACCCCACATTTGCCAAGAGGATGTTACTAAAAATGGCATCCGAATAGCAAGTGGGCCCCATTCTATTGTGTTCCTCATTCATAATGTGTAGAAGTTACTGCTTGGATCACATTATGGGCTTTTCAAGTTACCTCTTCCTATCCATGGTTGTTGCCACAGATGCGTAGCAATTACAGGTCTGGCCATTACAACAAGCCAGAATTGGCCCAATACATTATGGCATCTGTGGTGAACCACAAAATGGTCCCTACCCCTTCTCCTCCAGGGAAGAACAAGTGAGTGAAGAGCTACATCAGGAACAAGAGGAGAGGAAAGATCTGCGTCAGGATCCGCTGCCCCTGTCGATCCTGCTGACTGAGGTGGTTGCCCCATCTTGCTTCATGGGTGGGCCGGCCCTGCTTATTAAAGCGAGACCACTTTCAGTGGTATTCTCATGGTGAATATGACATCTGTTTGGTCTTCACCTACCTAGCTTACTGGTTGTAACCCCAATAAAAGTAGAATGAATTTTGAAGCACAAGTATTTATTCTGCGAAGTGATCTGAGAATTTGTCATGGTTAGTTAAATTACATGACATCAGCAAATGTCTAGCAGTGCAGTTTATACTTATCCATGCAGAAGTAAGTCTCATTAAGTTCAATGGGGCTGACTCCCAGGTTAATGCGTGTACAATTGCATCCCAATAAACCCCCAAAAGGGAAAAAATACTGTAAAAATTAACAGTATATTACAACTAATATATAGTGGTATGACATGTTATATATCAACAGGTATCTACCATTAAGGAATTTGCAAAGGTGCAAAATATTAGACAAATTAATAGATCAAAAATACAGAGGGCAGAAAGCTGTAAGTGCAGCTACAAATACAGACTATTTCAGATAATATTATATTAATTCTGCCTTCGTAAAAATAGGACTTTCCAGACATTTTTGCATTTGTGTTTGCATGGTTTCAGACATCTTTTATTATTTTGATGGTCTTTCCTATTGTAGCAGCCTTCTTTGTTCTTGGTGTGGGAAAAGGTCAGTTGCTTGACTAGTCATTGGGCTGTCTTCTCTGGACTGGATTTAAATGTAGCTTTTGTCTTTTGAATTCAGAGTGCTGTGGAAAAACTGGATGCTTCACTTGTGGGCCATGAGACTTGTACAGAGAGACTACTTTGGGTGGGTGGTCTTAAGTCTAGCATTTGGACTTCAGTCTTACAAATCCTGCTGAACTCAATGAAACATACCGGTACTTCTGAGTACACTTGTGTAGGATTATACTTTGGCACTTATTTGCTTCATCTGATAAAATTAGCCTACAAAAGCTCATGTGATGTCTGGGGCTGAATAAAGTTGTAGTCTAAATCATGCAGATTTGATTGTGTTTACTTATGTATCTGTTATCTGACTTGGTAATCAGCCCTTATCTAACTTTTACACCTTGAGTAAGTTATTTTACATTGTGGTTGGGTTTTTGTTTGTTTTTGTAAAGGAGTAAAATAGAGAAGAGCAATAGAAACGTGTTGCAGCGAGGACCACTGCCAGACTTCAGGAGGGCCCTAGGCGCTGTCCTGGTGATGGGTAACCAGCCCCACCAATTGCCCCTGCTGTGGTCTGCCTCTTTGTGGCAGCAGCAGTGCCAATCTTCTTCCTCCACACCACTCCCACAGTCCCCTCTTTTACCTTTTTTAAAACCCACATTCCTTAACATAGAGATCTGAAATCCCTCAGCTCTTGGGCTTTTGAGAAAGGGCCAAAGGGGCCTTTCTCTGAGAGCCAGACATTCTGAGCAAGATGGCCACAAGAATGCCTCGGCCGCTGCCATTTTAGGTTTTTTAAGTAAGTCTTTCTACCCACTATGGCAAACACCAGCATCGGTGCAGGCAATACCTGGCCACCTAACTCAGAATGCCAGGCTCTGAAAAGTAGGACCCCTTTGGACTTTTTTCAGATCCCAGAGAGGTGGAGGAGCTAGCTGGCCACCATGGATGAGAGTGGATGGGACCTGGTTGTGAGTGAATGGATCAGCCTGAAGAGGAGACTTTCTGATTCCTAGATCCCTCAGCCAGGACTCAGTGTGGCTGATCATTAGCCCAAGGTCAGGGTGTAGCTTGACTAAAATTGTAAACATTTGTGGAGGAATTATTTGTGTCTGTCTTCACCACAAAAGTTGTAGGAGGTTTTCCATGAAGGGAGTCTGAGGAACTGAGACAAAAGTGCTGACAAGAGATGGAGTTCTAGTCCTCCTTGGCTACTTATTATGCTGGTCTATGACCGTAATATAGTGTTGTTGTTGTTGACGATGATGATGATATTGACTACTTGAAAACAGACATTGTATAGATAGTGACCATCTTAAGAGTTTTTAACAGAACTCAGATGTGAAACTGTAGATACATTGGTACCTCAGTTTATGAACAGTCCTGTTTATGAACTACAGTGGTACCTCAGGTTACATATGCTTCAGGTTACAGACACTTCAGGTTACAGACTCCGCTAACCCAGAAATAGTACCTTGGGTTAAGAACTTTGCTTCAGGATGAGAACAGAAATCGTGCTCTGGCGGCACGACGGCAGCGGGAGGCCCCATTAGCTAAAGTGGTTCAGGTTAAGAACAGTTTCAGGTTAAGAACGGACCTCCAGAACGAATTAAGTACTTAACCCGAGGTACCACTGTATTTGGTTGACGGACTCCGCAAAACTGGAAGTAGTGTTCCAGTTTGCGAATTTTACCACAGGCTATGAACGGAAGCCGAACGGTGGAAGGGCACCGGCAGTGGGAGACCTCATTGGGGAAAGCGCACCTTGGTTTAAGAATGGTTTCGGTTTAAGAATGGACTTCCAGAACAGATTAAGTTCTTAAACCAAGGTACCACTGTATTATGGAAAAAGCGTGTAACATTTTTCTAAGATCATTCTCTGTACCTGAGTGCTAGAGCAGCCAATGTTAACACCATTTAAATAAAACAAAATGATGCAGAGCAGATACAGAATTTACAGGCCAGCGAAATGAATGCTGATTTGGCATGAATTTGTGGAAAGCAGCATTAAAGGTAAAATTACCAAGTGTACAGAAGCCAACACACATCAAAAAGGTTGATTATAGGTGGGAAAGTTTCAGAAAAGGACAGCCAAAATGGTCAGTGGGCTGGAACGACTTCAGCTCCACCTTCTTCCCCTCCCCACTTTCTCCTAATGCTGCAACAGGGGATCATTAATAAAACTGAATTGCCAGAGATAATGGAAAAGACAAAAAGAGGCACTTTTTTGCACATTGTCCAGTTAAACTAGGGAATTCAGTACAGCAAAATATAGTTATTTCCACCAATTTGGACAGGTTTGAAAGGGGAACATAATTGCCTCTGGTAGCGGCAGGCCCCTGAATATTAGTTGCTGGAGATTATGAGTGGGAGGCAAAGGCTACTGCAGACATGCCTTGATGATGGGCTTTCAGTAAGGATCAGGCTGGCCGCAGTGAGAACAGGAGCAGGACAGTTTCCGAAAACCTTACTTGCTTTCAGTGACAATTTATATAATAATAAAAAAAAAACCCACACTCATATTTTCCCAAAGTGTCAAATGACTCCAGCAAATGGAAAACATAATTTGTAAGTTAAGTATAGTCAAACATTACTGACATTTCCACATCTGAAATCATACTCTGACTCAAATATGACTAAATTGTGATAAATTTAGTCCATGGAAACCTGAACAGGCTGCTGGCATAGCAAAACCAAAGGACTGTCCTGCCAGAATGCAGTTTGCAATATCTCAGAGGTGCAGTTTCATTTTCTACCAGTGTTATAAAAAATGCCAAGTTGCATTATTCTAAATATATATCTCATCTCTTAAGCTGAACTAGTAAACTAGTCAACTGCTGGTTGTTTCACTTGCTAATCAGAAAGATAATTGTTATACAAAGACAGCTGCAGTTGCTATAGAAAATGTAAGGAGTTTTTTTGCATAACAATGAAGAGCAGCACCTGCCTTTCCAATATACTCTACAATTGTTCTGCTGGCATTATTTCCATAACCTTGAACATTAAAGAAAGATGCGTTTAACAGATAAGTCACGGCTAAGAACTTGTGTTGGTTTTATGTGTTCATTTACAGCTGCTGTATGTGTTAAAAATACTACATTTTCACTTGATATTTAGGATGCCTGATTTCAAATGTAATGGGTAGATTTCAGAGTGCCCATAGGTGCAAACAAGGGCTTGAAAACACACAGTGGATATTTCAGGTGCTTCCCTCGCAACTGATCTCAGTTTTTGCCGAACATTGGAGGCGGCTCCTAAAACTTTTAAAAGTTTGGAGAGGTTTGCTAGACATATTATTGGGGGGCACCAAATAGACCTCAGCCCCTAGGAGTTGGCTGCTATGCCTCTGAAGAAGATCTTATGGTTCAAGTAGGTATATATGCCAGAAGGCACTATTCCAGGTAAGCAGAAACTTCCTTTCCTCTTGCCATACCCAAATCTGCTAGCTTTTTTGCTCCTTGCCATGTCATACTGGCATAGGAATTCTGCTGTTAGCTTCCACCCGTGGAAGACAGTTGCTATGCTGGTGTGGATTTGCTATGTCAGCGTATTTCTGGGCTCTGGGGCCACAGAATTTAGAAGTGATTCTTTTCCCGCTCAAGAGGAATGCCTGCCAGTGGTGTAGCCAGGGGGGTGGGTGGCTGAGGAGATGTGGCCCTGGGTGCATTTTTTTGAAGGGGCGTGACCAGGCACCCCCACAAGCAGCCTTTCTCATCAGAGCCCAACACCACCGGCCACAGCTCCACTCCCAGGTCATGAGAAAGTCTGACCATAGCTGTCAACTTTCAGATTTGAAAATAAGGGATCAGCAGCCTCACCTGTCCCGGGGACAGTCTATGGGATATCTAGCAATCCGGGATAGCAGTGGGAAGCAGCAGGAAACAGCGCTGGAATAAGGGAATTTTCCACAAAAAAAGGGAAGGTTGACAGCTATGAGCCTGACCCAGGGGCAGAGAGGGGCTGCTTCTTGCGAGGCACCCAGCCCCAGCACCACCAACCCTGGGTCAAGCCTGACCTGGGGGGCGGAGAGAGGCTGTGGCCCCCTGAGGGGCATGCCTCGCTCACCCACCCCAGGCTCCATGGCTGCACCATTTCTGTCATTAAAATATAATCCAGGCCAAATCCAATAATAACAGTTCAAAAGTTATCCCTGAGAAAAGCTCAGATAAATTTTATAACAGAAATATGCCGAAGTTTAATAACTCTTTTCTACTGAAGACATGCTGTCATGAAATATTTAGCTTTTTAATGTGCAGGATCTGATTAATTCAGTATATTTTTTAGCAGCTCATAAAAGTTTGATATACTGTATTTTGCCTGATTGGATATGATATAAGCTAAATGGCGTGGCAAAGAATGCATAGCTTTTATTTATTTTTATGTTCATGTCCTGCTTAATGCTTTGTGCCTTTTGCTGTAGGTTAACACTTATATTTGAAATTACCCTTTTATTGTTTGTTGCATCATGAGACATAATGTGGAATTAAATATTAAAGTTGCTGCTGAAAATACCACTTCCTGTGATTCTTTAAAGTTCTGTTAAATGCTGGTTTGAACAGTGTTGAGCTATTTTGGCAGAGCCCTTATTGTAGCTCCACTGTTGTTGTGTATAAATTTACATTTAGATGACAAGATCTACAGATACAAAAAACCCTGCCACCTTTTAAATTACTTACGTTGTAATTATCAAATACATATAGTATAGCATTTGATTGTCAATGGATTTTGTTAATTGAAGCTGGGAAATAAGTTCAGCTAAAATAATGGGTATTTATTTTGAAGCATATTTGTTCAGGACTGGGGTGCATGACCCTCATTAATCCAAGATCCATTTTCAAATATTTTGAGCAAGTGGTTTTTTTTAAAAAAAAAATATTTTATTGTCATGACAGCTTTGCACCTAGTTGTGTGAACTAGAATATGTCTGAAGCTGCCCACCTCCATTTATTGCAACTCCTTGGCCCCTGCATTTGTCCTTCTGAAGATTTGCAGGTTTGCTTTCCTAGGGGAATCTGTATGATATACTGTATGCCATTTTCATTCTAAAATCATTGTGCACAAAACTAACTGGGGGAGAATTGAATCCCTCCACACACACACACACAAATCAACTTTTAACTTGCCTAGCCTAAAACCCTGCACACCTATTCTTCTGAAACTTGGCACTTAGCTTACTTACAGGCACCACTCTGACATATGCTATTTTCATACAAATTGCCCAGAAAACAATATGAGATTAAGTGCATCTTTTTAAAAATCACCGCAAAACTGTAAAGGCTGCCATTGAAAAAAACAAAACAAAACACCACTGCAGCTATATTTATTAAATTTGGCAGTAGTCATCCCCTGAGAAGGGCTACTATGCCTGTAAATTTCACTCAATTCTTCATAAAATTCAAAAACTTATTCACTGATCCTTTAAAAAAATACTAATAATCAGACTTTAAAGGGACCCATCACAAAATCCTCTGGACCTATTCCTTTCAAATTGGCAGATTTTATTCATTCAGGAAGGGCAATGTCTGAATGTTTTATAGCTGTTCTGTTATTATTTATCATTTACACATATTATTAATAAATATGTGTAAATATAAAACATTGAATCGTACTAGGTAAGTATTAATTTACATCTTTTAAAAATATTTTTATTAGTTTTCCAAATTAATACAAATCAAACCAAATTTAGTTAATTTAATACAATTTGTTAAATCTGTGCGACGGGGTGAGCTCTGTTGCTCTGTCCCAGCTTCTGCCAACCTAGCAGTTTGAAAGTACACCAGTGCAAGTAGATAAATAGGTACCACTGTGGTGGGAAGGTAAACGACATTTCAGTATGCTCTGGTTTTCGTCATGGTGTCCTGTTGCACCAGAAGCGGTTTAGTCATGCTGGCCACATGAGCCAGGAAGCTATCTGTGGACAAATGCCAGCTCCCTCATCTTGAAAGCAGAGATGAGATTTCCATCCTGGGGTCCTTTCCCCCCCCCCTTTTTTTTTACCTTTACCTACTCTGACTGCCTTTGAGATGCTTCTCTTTTTTTTAAAAAAAAAAAAAGTATAAAGTAGACATTGAGTAACTTTTTAAACCATGCTTCAAGTTGAAACAACAGCTTCTGTAACTTTGTTTTGTTCCCAAAGAAGAGTGATAAAAATTAGTTTCTTTTTAATGTCATTCTTAATGATGGCAAGGACCGTGTGTGTATAGCAGAGATGTCAGCTTGTGTTTTGTTTATCCATTCCTTCTAATCCTTTGACACTTTGCTATGACATTTCCAAGCCCATTACTGCTTATATTTAAGGCTGGGCTGTTTGATATTACACTGACTGCGTGTTGCTCACCCTTCCTCTCGGATGTTACAACACAGGCTTTATAGAAATGCATTTATTTGTTTTAGTCAAGAATTATTTCTGATTTTGTAAGACAGGTGCTTAGCTTTTGGGTATCCTGGCTAAATTGGCATACCAGTGATACAGCGATTCAAGCCAATGCGTTTAAGAAATCTGCACGTTGATTCTTTTAAAAATAAATAAAATAGCCTGACCAAAGGGAAAGTAATAGAACATTTGTTCTAACAAATAATTGTGGTTGGTTTTTCTTTTTCTTTTCTTTTTTTTTAAAAAAAGAACCTTACTAAAATCTTGTAATACATGTTGGCATGTTGAATGTCACCTTCTGTCATGCCAGGTACTTCTTCATACTAATTGTGTCCTTTGGGATTTGGACGAGCTTTCTGTCAGCCTGAATTTATGCATAAAACAGTGAACTACAGTATCAGCATTCTAGCCAAGCCATCACAGCATTCTTTCCCCACAAAGCCAGTAACACTATATATTCCTGCAGTTGTCCTTGCATCCAAGCTTGGGAGAATCTAAGAGCCAGTTCACATGACCTATTTGACCTGTACTGGATTCAACAAGATTTGATGTTTATATGTAGTTATCCTTAAGTCTTAAATATGATTCAGTATATGTCCTGATTGCAATATGAAATGTCGTGAAATATCTTTGAAAGGAGGGCAGCCATTGAATAATTCACAATGCAGTTTAAGCAAACTGTATATAAGAATGTGTATGCCATGTTAAAAAGAAACGGGAATTCAAAATTGGGGATCTGTAGGGAAACAAGGGTTTTTGCCATTGGCACAGTGGGTAAATTCAGGTGCCCATTTGCCAAATGGCAATGTTATCATGGTATATATGCAAGCACTTGGTAAGCTATATTGCCCTGCCATGTGGCAGCCTGATCAGAGGAATACTAAGGTTTTCCTTACCACTTGGCAGTACAATAGTGATAGTTCCTTGGGGGGTGACTTCTATACTGAACACTGTCAACACAGCTCCTTTTGGACACCTCAGCATCTAGTAGCTGCTCTTGCTGCACAGTTCGAGTCCAGGCCTTCTTACTCAATATTTCCTCCTGCTCCTTGTGCAGCACTGTTTAGGGTATGTGGAATCAGATGGGGGGAAATGCCTGGAAGCAGTTAAATATTCCCCATTCAGCTAGCCAGTGAACTGCTTCTGCAGCTGTTGCTCCTCCTCTACCTGCGTATTCCCCACATACTAGACTCTCTCACTTCCACCAGCCACAGTGCCTTGCTGGCTCCATGACTCTGCCTCTATCTTCAGTGCCCTGAACCACTCTCCTAGTGTTCGGGGCACATTGGTGGTGGCAGTGGTTTTGTCAGATAAGGAAGCACACTCATGTACACACGTGTGTGTGTGTGTGTGTGTGTGTGTGTGTGCACATGCATCTAAACAGAGCCCCAGGTCTAGGAAAGCTCTTGCTCAGTCATATCCGTGTGTGTGTATGCGTGTGTGCGTATGTTTATTTGTTTATGTAATAAATTTCTGTCTCATCAAGGAGCCAAAGGCAGTAAACACTATAGTGGTAAAACAATACAAATAAAAACCATCAAATACCTGTGGGGTAAATAGTTTTCATGATTCCCAATATATAATAACTATTACCAAAAAGGTAAAAAAAATTCCAACTTACCCCCCACCCCTCCGGGAGGGACCGAAGTCCAATCTGTGCTTTTGGGTGGTTGCCATTCCTCAGAGTTATATAAAAGGATGTCATATTTCAAAAAAAACCACGTGCATCATTTGTATTATTTGATGAATGTTATCGCTTTGTTAATTTTTCTGATACAGAAGTTGAACATACATTCTGTCCCCAGTGAGAAATACACTGATGTGCTGATGCTTTTCGGTTCTGTGCCGATAGCAGGCATGCTGCTGCTAATGAAAATGTTTTTAATTCCTCTGGAAGGTCAGTTGTAGAGGAGACAGACTCACCTCATTCCACAAATGGGGAAGTACCACTGAACCTTTAAGGATTCAGCAGCATCCTGTGACAGCACCAACAACTGGGCCTGGACCAGCTGGTTTACCCCATATTTAGAGGCTACAAACTTAACCGGCACCTTCATTTGTATGTGGAACATGATGGCTTCTTGTGTTGGGAGATGGAGCACACATTCTGCACCATCTGAAGCTACCCAAGACTTGGAATAAGCCCACATAAAGCTCACAACAATCATTCAGCCTCATAGTTAAGAATGCATAATTGTGCTAGATGGAAGAATAGCTTGCAGCCTTTTATACTGGCTGCTGCTGCTGCTGCTCCTACCTGAAGGTTCCATGGCTTATATCAAATCCAGACTCACTCTAGTGCTACAGGCTGTGTAACTAGGGGAGGTTGAACCTGTCAGTGACTGGTGAACCCAGTCCTTTCAGGTCACTGAGCCTGCCAACCACTGTTTTAGCCTTCTGTGGATTTATTTTGTTATTTGCCATGACAGCCTTTCCATCAGAATGTTATAGCCAGAAATTTCTCAATAAAGATAGAGCCCATTGTTTAAGAGGCATTTTTCTTTTTTTAGGAATTTATGTTTTAATTTAAAAAAAAATAATTGCAAATTATGTGGCTTAGGTCTGCTAGCTCATGTTCTGCATGTACAAAGTCACAGGTTTAGCCCCTGGCATCTTCAGTGAGGGGACTTAATGTAATAGGGCTGTCAAACATCTTGCCTAAGAAAGTTGAGTTCAAGCTTTGCCACCTGTCAGGGCTGACAGCACTGAGCTAATTCAGTAATAGACATTTCCAACACAGAGAACCTAATACTGTGTTGGCCCTTTATGTAATCAAGTTATTCAGAAGCTCTGGAAGCCTGTATTTTTAAAGTTATCAGCAGGAACAAAACTTATTGGGGGGGGGGGAGTTTGCATGCTTATTTCTCAAGATACAGTTGGCAGCACTTGTACTAAGCATTTATGTTAAGAGCAGTACATTTCCGCAAGACTGTTTTCCCCGCCCCCTGAAATGCCTGTTTGCTCCAACTTGCTTTTAAATGAGTCCACTACAAGTTTCTAGAACACTGCAGTGTTACACAGAATGCAGCGATGATTATCATTTAACTAAATTAGAAACCACGGGTGGTCCCTGTATTATTTTGCTACAAATTGCTTTGTGACCAGACCAAACAGCTGGCGTGGTGTCCCTTTTGTAAAACGATTGTTGTGTATCACTGGTGTGCACAATTTGCCTTGTGGAAGTGGAATAAGTCTCATGCCCTTTGACAGAGCTTATTGTCTCCCACATCATGCTAGCAGTGAGCCACCTGTTCAGGGTTCTTATCAACTTCCATGCCACAGAAATGTTGCCTTGGTACAGTGTCTCATATGCACTTCAGTGCACTCATGGTACCTCTGTGTGGCCAAGATGTCCTTTTCATTTATGATGCAGCGAGTGGACCACGTGTAAAAGGAACTTACATTCAGATCAGCTTCTTCTAGCTAGATAGATCAGTGCAAAAGCCATAACAACCAGGAGCTCTTTGCATACTTATTGTAGCTCACACACCCAGACAGTTCTATAAATCAGGGTACAAGGTAAAGTAATATAAATTAGAGCAAGAATAAAATGTATTTCCTCTGTTCTGTCTCCTCCTTTCAACCTGAGGGGGGGAGAGAGAGACGGTTTATTTTTTCAGGGCACAGCCCACCCAAGAAAGCTCACAAAATAAAAATAAAAAAGCCGTTACAACACATAAAAGCAGCATTCCATATCTTTAAAAAAGCAGCATTTTAAAATCCCAGCACTCATACTTCAACAAAAGCAATCTGAAACAAACAAAAAAGTATTCAGGGTCCATTCGCAGATCAGTACAGATAGGGCCACATGTACCTCTCTCTGTATTTAGGATGTACCTTCTGCTGTGGCCTTGCCTATTAAACCAGGAGAACAAGGAGCTGCAGCAACAATGTGATGGAGAACCCAACTTTGGGCAGTTCAGTGTGTGATGCTGTGTGAGCCTTTGGGAGTATGTTCATTGATAAGGAATCCTTCCCCACTGCAACCCCCTATGTCCCATGAAAAAGCTCCTCTGAGGGTCAGAAGACTCTAGAAAAAGTCTAGGGCAGGTTGGGGGGACTTTGTCTTCCAGATGTTGCTGAACTACAACTTTCCAGCAAGACCTTACCCCTAACTGATTTCATCCATCGAAACATACAAACAACATGACTTAAAACATACACCTTTCTAAAATAAAATATAACATTGCCACATCAGTCAAGGATTCAGATATTACAGACTTCTGCCGACAGAATGGCATGATTTATTCATATTTTCTCCTTTTGCACTCCCCAGGAAATCATGAGAAAGGTGTGCTAATTCTAGGTGGTAGAAGTATCACAGACTTCATTGCCAGTTCCTGCTTTGCACATTGCACAAGAAGTAAAAGATAAAGGTACCCCGACCGTTAGGTCCAGTCGCGAACGACTCTGGGGTTGCAGCGCTCATCTCGCTCTATAAGCCAAGGGAGCCAGTGTTTGTCCACATACAGCTTCCAAGTCATGTGGCCATCATGACTAAGCTGCTTATGGCAAACCAGAGCAGCGCACAGAAATGCCATTTACCTTCACGCTGGAATGGTACCTATTTATCTACTTGCACTTGGACGTGCTTTTGAACTGCTAGGTGGGCAGGAGCTGGGACCAAGCAATGGGAGCTCACCCCATCGCGGGGATTCAAACTGCCGACCTTCTGACTGGCAAGCCCTAGGCTCTGTGGTTTAGATCACAGTGCCACCCGCGTCCCTTAGCACAAGAAGTATATTTGTGTAATTTCTGAAGTGGCTCAAACTGCAATTTGACATACACCAGATTCATGAACAAACTGGCTTTGTTAAAAAACATAATTATCTCATCATTTATCTCAAACATTTACAATTTTTCTGAGATCCCGAGACTTTGATTTTTGTGCATGCACATTAAAAAACATGTATTCAGAATGTTTTATGTGTATTTTGCTGCCACAGTGTGTGTTGCAAAATTGTGCATCACTACACGCCTTTCTTTGATTGGCTGATTTCATGGGATTTAACCCTACCTGTGTTTGCTGCACCTTTTATCCTCTTTACCATGGGATAAAGCCAAAGTGAGTGGCTACAGCTGCTGGTGGCATTGAAGGCCAGTGCAGGAAGAGGCAGTAACTGTGCAGCAAGTGTTGTGGTAGACCAATCCTTCCTGTATACAGTGAATTAAAAGTAAGTTCCACTGAATTAATTGTGACTTATGTCTGAGTATATTATACTGTGAAATAAAGAAGGGAAGTTATGTTCAGTCATGCTGAACATGGATGCACACAAATTGCAAATTAACTTGGAATCAACATCTCTTTGAATTATGGGAATATTGCCTTTTCACCCCCAGTGAGTGGCGGTTGCAGCCCAGCGCAGGATGGGACAGCGGCAGGCGCTGGTTTCCCAGGTGGCCAGGGAGAACAGCACTTCCTTCCCCAATGGTTGCACAGGCTTCCAATGGTTCTTCCGTGATTCTGTCCAATCACTGGTGAGCCAGGAGGGTGGGACTTCAGAGTGGACCTGGGGGGAAACTATTTCTCTTGGGTCTGCTCTTTGGTTATACTGTAAAGCCAAGCTGTGCCTCCTGCCCAGAGTCCAGTTCACTTGGCTTCTGGGACTTGCATGGATGGTGGATAAGGCATTGGGTTGTTTCCTTAGTCAAGACAGACAGGGGGATTGGGACCCTTACTCCCCATAAAGAGGTTCGTGAGTGTGTGCTTCCATCCTGAAGCCCAGATGGGGGCTGATGGGCCATGACACACACGCCCCAAGCTTTGATCTTAGAGGGATTGCCCAATTTGACGTGTGCCATGGGCTGATCCTTAACCCGGGATTAACCCTACTCAATAATCAACCAGCAGTCAGGTTGGGTAATTCATGGTACACACCCAATGCTTATGCCAAGACCTACTCACATCTGTAATCAATAAAGTTGTGGCCTATTTTATCTGAAAGCAATTGGCCTGTGATTATATCATCTTCCATGTTAGCCCCTGGTATCATCACTGGCCATCACATGTTCTTAAAACATACGAATTAGGAAAGATTTTTCTGGAATATTCTTTTTAGATCCCTCAGTGGCCAACATGCTGTTCTTCTGTGATATAACAGGTTTGTATAGAAATGAAAATATTATTTTATTATATTTTTAAATATAATGTAAGAAAAAGTATATATTCTTACTGGCAGTCTTCTTTGTTGATTTGCAGCTGTCTCTCTCTTCATTTAACGTGAATGTTTGCAAAAGGATTCTGCACATCATTTTTTTAATATGTAAATGTTTCTTTAATTTCTAATGTCGCTATAACAGTTTTCAACTCCATTTGCTTAATATAATCATAATTCGTTTGGTAAGAGGATTTATATATTTCTAAACTGAGGTCAATATGCTCAGAAGCCTATGTTTAGCTAGCACACTTTCCTAATCTAAAAATAAGACACAATTCTTGCAAGCATTTATAATTTTCAGAAGACAAAGATGATTGTATCCTTAGTAGGTGGGACGGTTGTGGGCTTAAAATGCCATTGCTGTTTATGTTTACAGCGGTTTCTTTTTATGAGGGCAAGCGAATAAAAGGGATTTACAAAACAATGCTGAAAATCTAAACACAACACTCATATTCATATCCTTTTAATAATTTATTTAGAGCGGTGCCAACAGTATGAAAATTTCATGTATGGGTATCAAGCAGCCAGCCACACATAAATCTGAAAGGCATGA
Organism: Podarcis bocagei; assembly: GCF_964188305.1. NCBI lineage: Eukaryota > Metazoa > Chordata > Lepidosauria > Squamata > Lacertidae > Podarcis > Podarcis bocagei. The sequence continues at coordinate 71,969,127 of NC_138135.1, forward strand.
GCAATGAGATTAGATTTAAAACAGAGGTCACTAAATTTGTGATGCTGTTCCTGGATTACATTGATGAAAAGTTAATTGTAACAATTTGAAGTTAATGATTTTTATTTTAAAACCTCAGCATATTTAGTAGAATAACTCCAGGATTCATAATTATTTACAATCGTGATATTGTTTTTCTTTAAAATGCGTCTTGAATGGTGCTAACAAAACTAGATATTTTAAAATTACTAATAGTTTGTGTATTCTGAGTTACTGATGAAAAGATAGCAGATAGCTTATTCAGCCATTTCATTGACATGGGCAGAGTTCCTTATGGTATGTGGAAATATTGTGCTTTGTGAAAGAAGAAGAAGAAACTAAGTGTAGGAGCCAGTCATTATGCAACAATTTCAAATATGAATTCTAGTTGCATGTCTAAGAACAGTCTTCTGTCCCGTCCAGTGAAAACAAAAATGACAGACACAGGACAAGAGAGAGTTTATCATAGTAGGCTTCTGTTTTATGAAGACTTTCTTTGTTTACATGACTTGGTGCAAGTTCAGAAAAAGGCAACAAGGCTCTAAATTTGTCGTGGACTGCCAGTGACCACACTTTTTCTCACTTAAACATAGCTTGTGTGGTCTACCACACAATAACCGCTTGCCTCCTTTCAACACTAAAACAGACCATATAATTCCACTTAGACCACATATATATTTGCTTCTGGAAAAAATAGGCTTTGTACTTAGTACTATTAGGAAATAATCCTCATGGAAATTGTGGGACATACTTCAAGCCAAGACTGGGCCTTACGTGCATCTTGAAGACTTCAGTTATAAATGAATCTGGCAAGTCTTGCCTTGCTCAGACAAGGTCCTTTCGGTTAGCTGGGTTTTCTTTTATATTTGTCAGTAGCTCACAATATTTTTTTTTCAATGGTGCCATTGGGTGTGTGTGAGAGAGAGATGGGTAAATGCCAACCAAACAACAGCCTGAGGTGATGCCAGCAACAAGGCCTCCCTGTTAATTGTAGGCCAGTGCGGTCTGGCAGGGAGATTCGGTCTCTATATTTCCTTAAGGAACATTTTGTATCATTCCTAAGTTCTAGTAATACTACAGATGGGAAAGTAAAGAGAACAAGACTCTGAGATACAAATGCCTTTTCGTTAGGAAGTGATCAGATTAGGTGTATTGATTGTGGTTACCAAGAACTCTCTCCCATTTAGTGGTTATTACTAAATCAGTGGCACCCATGTTACGAAATGCCCTCTATAGAGATGTGCATTGGGCCCCAATCTAATTTATTTCTACTGGCATGTTCAGGCATTTTTATTCAGAAGGTCCCTTCAGTTACTTAATTCTTGACTTGTTTCTAACTTTTGAAAACAACAGTGATCTGGTTGTTCCAGGCCAGGCATAGGCAAACTCCATCCCTCCAGATGTTTGGGACTACAATTCCCATCATCCCTAGCTAACAGGACCAGTGATCAGGGATGATGGGAATTGTAGTCCCAAACATCTGGAGGGATGGAGTTTGCCTGTTCTAGGCTGTCATTTCCTCCTGTTTTAAGTTTCTGCTGCTACTGTTATATCTGTATTTTTATTAGGTATTCTATTTTTAATTGTTTGTTCACTTTATCTCTTGTAATTTTTATTGGTTTTTACACCTTGAATATCCTTTTAGAAAGGGGACCCATTAATAAATAAGGTGCTGCAATCCTAATGACATGTCTTATTTACATATATAAAGAAATCAATACAGTAGAAGAAACAAATTTTTGCTAGTAAAAATGCTGTGTCTGCCCACCTGGGGTAAGAAAACAAAGGGGAAAGATGGTAACCATTAATGTAGTCTTCCCAACTATGCAAAAGGTTTGCTATGAGAGGCTGTAGCCTTTTCCCCGTGAAATCGCTGGTCCAGTGACTTCGTCACATTAGTCTCCCTGGGTTTTAGGAGACGAAATCGGATCAGGAACCCCTGCTGCTACTCCTGCTGCTTCCCTTCTGGGCAGCCTGCCAGCTGAGCGGCAGCGTGCGGTAAGCATCCAGAGGTTATGCTGTGCATCTGCCTGCACCGTGGTCCGCACCAATCCAATGAATTGCATGTTATTTCCTCCTTTTTACACCTTGACCAAAGGCAACTTCATGGCTCATCACTCTTGTATAGGCAGAAATATATGCCTGTGTTCTGTGGCAAGTCTTCTCCAGGTTCCATCTGTCAATGAGGCAATTGCCTTTTCTGCAGTTCCTGCTCAACAAAGATTAATAATAATAATAATAATAATAATAATAATAATAATTCATTTATACCCTGCTCTCCCCAGCCAAGACCGGGCTCAGGGCAGGTAACAACCAATAATAAAAACAAGTTGATTAAAATACAATTTAAAAGATTAAGATACAACATTAAAACATTAGGGTGCAATTTCTTCATAGGAAGAAAAAGAAATAAGAAAGAGGGGGAGGGAATCAAACTGATTCCAAGCCAAAGGCCAGGTGGAACAACTCTGTCTTACAGGCCCTGCGGAAAGAAATCAGATCCCACAGGGCCCTGGTCTCATGAGGCAGAGCTTTCCACCAGGCTGGAGCCAGTGCCGAGAAGGCCCTGGCTCTGGTTGAGGCTAATCTAACTTCATTAGGGCCCGGGACCTCTAGGGTATTGCTATATATGGACCTTAAGGTCCTCCGTGGGGCATACCAGGAGAGGCGGTCCCGTAGGTACGAGGGTCCTAGGCCGTGAAGGGCTTTAAAGGTCAAAACCAGCACCTTAAATCTGACCCTGTACTCCACCGGGAGCCAATGCAGCTGGAAAAGCACTAGGTGAATATGCTCCCATGGTAGAGACCATTGAATTTGAAGCTAAGATAGAGCCTTTCTTCCTGGCATACTAGATTCAACTGTGTGAAATTAAAAAAAAACCACAAAATATCAGGGAAGCATCCCAATATGCAGTCCCATAGCTGTAGTCCTAAATGTTACAGCCCAGATGAGACTGTAATAGGTTCTGTCTGTTTAGCTGTTTCTTAAAGTTAAGACACAAGATCACTCCAAACTGGGTGAATGGGCAGCAAAACGGCAAATGTGCTTCAGTTAGTGGGCAGCTTGATTAAGATGTTGACCCAGTGTGTGGCAACTGTGAAAAATTGTGACTTGAATGTTAGCGATCATTAGGAAAGGGATTGATAATAAAACTACCAAACCATAATCCTGTTACAGAAATCTATGGTGGGACCACACTGTATAGAGTACCGCATGAGGTTCTGGTCACCACACTTGAAAAGGAATATCGCAAGCTTGGAAAGGTTCAGAAAAGGGCAACCAAAATTGTCAAGGGGTTGGGACAACTTCCCTATGGGAAAGAAAAAGGGCACATAAGAGAGTGATATGGTGTGGAGAAAATGGACAGAGACACATTCTTCTCCCTCCCTCATAATACGAAAGCCCGAGGTTGTCCAATGAAGAAGTTACATGTTGCAAGATTCAGGACAGGCAAAGGGAAGTGCTGTTTCTATGGAATGCACCTTCACAAGATGTAATAATGGACAATACCCTGGATGACTTTAAAAAAAATAGGGTTATCAATGGGCACTAGCCATAAAGACTATGTTCAGCCTCTACTATTGGAGACAGTGTGCCTCTGCATACCAGTTGCTGGGAATCAGAACTGAGAGGACACAGTTGTACTCAAGTCCTGCTTGGGGGCTTCTCACAGACTTTTAGTTGGCCACTGTGATTCTTGACCAGGTGAGCCTTTGGCTTGATTCAATAAGGCTCTTCATCATGTTCTTATCCCGTTAACATCACAACTCAGACTAGGATCGGCTCTACCTTCTTTTTGTTATGCAGGTGTTTATATCAATTTACCCCTATTTTTTCCATTTCGGTCTCATTACAATTCTTATATTTTCATTTTGTTTACAGCATGACAATGATGCTTCCTCCTCCCTCCATGACGTTGGGACATACAGTAATTAATACCACAAGGAGGGTGGAGACCAGGGAAAATGTTGATATTAGCACAATAAATTTCCTCTTCTAAGTCTGATGTACCTATAAAATGTATGCACATTTTCAATAACAGCTTAGACAAAATGGACAGTTGACCTCAAAATAATACCAACTTCCTAAGAGACAATTGTCTTGTATACAATAAAGCTTCAATTTGCAACCCAGGATGTTACTTCACATAGAATTTCAAGCAGTATAGTATTAGATTCATAAGTTCTGCATGGCTTACATTGGTGCTCACATGGGAGTTTAAACTAGTATTTCTCTAGAATTCTCTAGAAGCAACAAATTAGTGGTGTTTTCACATTCTCTTCCATGGAATAAAGGAGGATATTGAGTTTGAAAAGGGCTCTTTGATCAGTTGTATCACCCAAGCTACCTATGACTTAAAATGCTGTGAGCAAATTATCATATTGCATGCCAGTTCTGAATTTGTCTCTAAGGCTTGCTGTATCCGTTCATAAATTCTTAGGACAAGGTGCATTGAAAACATGGTATATCGTCCCAGGCAAGCTTTGAGGCACAAATGCTGTGATTAGGAATGCTGGAAGCATGTTGGTTCTGGAGAATATCAGCAGAGACTGCAATTCTATACAGACATCCCATGGGATAAATCTCACAGAACTCAGCAGGACTTACTTCTGAGTAGACATGCATAGGGTGGTGCTGTAAAAATGGTTTTAACAGTTCAAGGCCATTGCTGCAGACAGCGAGACATAGAGACATTAGCGAGACATGCTGCTAATCTGCCATGCTTTTACATAATGGAGAAGAGAAGCAGGGAATAATTTTGGCCTTTCTCAGCCGAGGCCATTTAAGCATATTAGTATATTTGAACTAGTAATATCTGATGATAAAAATGTCAAGCAGACATGTTTAAGATGAATGTTCAGAAAGAAGTACTTCAAAAATTCTGAGTGCCATCTGGCTCAAGTAATTTAGAGTTCCATTTCTTAGCTCTAAATTATGTCAGAAAAATAGTAACAGGTGCCTAAATGCCAAAGAATGCTTATAATCTGCCCAGTGGGTTATGTTGGTCTTTTTCATTTTATCTCACTTACAAATATTTAAGACTTAACAGCTTAATACTCTACTTCGCATTCAGATTGTTGTGTAAAATACATCAAAAAGACACAGTATTATCGTATTATTAACCATGCAGATATAGTACTGTGTAATATGCCATGGCAATATGCTGCAAGCATGTCCTTTGTTTTACTAAAGATATAACATTTGCATTTCCGAACTGAAGGGTTCGGGTTTTTTTACACCATAACAAAGTTTTAGCCTTTCTTGGCAAGCAGCGCCTTTCAGAAACAGTGAGCTGAGTGACCTTTCATTACTACTTTAAAATCTTGCTGCTGTAATGCTTTGTGTGCAGCACTTCATGATAGAAAGCTCATTAAGTATAAAAATTATTTCTGATTCATTAAAGATGACAAATAATTTAAGCATGGTTGTCTTTCTCAAGATTGTACAATTTGAGGGGGTGAGGAGACACAGAGAAAGAGATATAAATAAATTAGGAGTGCTCAGCTGAAAATAGTTTTTTATTTAACATAAATATTTGGAAAATTTCTGACAAAGCTGCAAGTAGGGTTGTGAGGAGGAAAGCTCTGACTGGCATGCATTTCTTTGTAACATGTGAAGGATTCTATGCATGTATGAACATATGTATGCTAGCAGTCGTGCATTCATGGTAGGCAGAATTGTGTGGACCCTTCAATGGATTTCTCTCTCTCCATTATTGACACTCCTATTTAGGTTAATGTGGGAAGCAACCCTGCTCAAATCATTTCCACTTGATTTAGAGTCACTCGGTGCAGCTTTTCATGTTATTTGGCACACATAATTGCCATATGTCCACCAGTGTTGTTTGTGGCAGTGTTGACACCTGTGAACACATATCCAGGGACTTTGGCCTGATCAGATGTATTTTCAGTTTAAAAACATGTGTATATGGTCCACACTGTTATAGAACATACCTGTGTATGTGCATCAGCCATCTTTGTCACATAACGTGGAGCTGTCCATTGCACAGCACAATTCGTGAATCCTGTTACTAGAGCTTCTTCTTGGAACTATTATACTTATAATATTAACCTACTATGAATAAATTTTGGGCTGTTATTCCAGTTGTGCCTATGAATTTGTGAGGAATACAAACTGACTTTTAAGTATTTGCTTACAGTTTATGTCAAACCCTACATTTGAAACTGAATGGCTTCATAGTTTGGGAAATGAGTTGTTGCTGCCAAATAAAAAGCTGGTTATTCTTGATCACCATTCATTAAAAGGCGTGGAAGAAGGTTGGCTATGAAGATATCTAAGGACCAGTTAAAAGGTCATTTACTGTCCATGTTTGCCTTCCCTCTGCTGGTAATCCTATGTGGTGGGAAGTAGCATTGCAAATGACACTCTAAACACATGGAGAATTCTCACTTCAGTGTCCACTATCTCCAGGGCTATTCAGTACCCCATGTATTTAGATTTGGTCACACAGAAGAGATTCCTCCCTGCAACATGGATTGCCCACATAGTGAAAGGCCTTTTAGCAACAACCCTGGTCCTAGATAACTGGCTTGAGCATAGAAGGGTGGTGAAATCTTTCCCTTAAAATTGAGAATCTCTTACATATTTTTAAATTTTCTTTCATTTCAGTGACTATTTCAACGAGTACCTTTTTTGATGGCTTATTGGTCACGGGACTCTACACATCAACCAGTGTTCAGGCTTCACAGAGTATTGGCGGGTCCAGTGCTTTTGGCTTTGGTAAGTCCAAAATGATTTCATGAAGTGTGTGTGTGTGTGTGTGTGAGAGAGAGAGAGAGAGAGAGAGAGAGAGAGAGAGAGAGAGAGAGCTGTTCAGCTGCAAAGATCAATATGTTCTATTTTGGATCTACTTCCTGGTCCATTCCATGTGGAGCCATGATCAACAGAGCCTGCACCTCTGTGCAAAGACCTCTGCTATCAGACTTCAAGGATTGATCCACAGACTCCTCAGTGGATCAAGAGGGATTTCCCCAAAACTTGAAACCCTAGGGCAGCAGAGGAATATGCCAGCTCTTTGACTGGCCAGATGCAACATTCAGGGGGCGGGGCCTCACATCAATCAATACCTAATCCATACTATAAAGCTTTGACAGCTGTTTCAGGGCACTGCTGAGACAACTATTAGTGACTAGTAGGATGGCTAGCTGTGGTCCTGAAACCCAAATAGGTCCCTCTCCATGGTGCTGATCCTGCCTTGCTTTGCCTTGTCTCTCTGGGACTACCACTCCACTTGGTCATCATGAATCTGTGGTGCTGGGTAACCGCATGAATCAGGACAGAATACTGTGCTCAGTTCTGGTCACTTCAAAAAAGGCATTGTAGAGCTGGAAATGTTCAGAAAAGGGCAACCATAACAAAAGGTGCTGGAGCTACTTCCCTCTGAGGAAAGGTCACAACATTTGGGGCTTTTTTGTTTATCAAGAAGCAGAGTGAATAAGTATGAAATATGGACTCTTTCTATGCAGTATGCTAAATAGTGCTTCCTTTTCTATTAAATAACTGAAATTTGAACTAAATTCCACTAAAGTTAACAGAAACCAATGGCCTCAAGGTCTGCTGTAACAAGAAAGTGGCTGGAATCATACTTGTCTTTTGTGCTGAAGTCCTTTTCACAAGGCTTCCCATCCCCTGTCATAGCCTTGTCAGGCAAGGAATGCCCAGAGTGAGGAATTAACTCTTTATTGTCAAAAGTACACTTATGTTAGAAAAAGGCATGTCTATCAGTCCTATGTCTTTTACCCTCTCATAGACGTGCACCTGATGAAGCAGTTGCAGCAACAGAGAGACCCCTACTTGAGCTGCGCACAAGCAGGCACTTTCTCCCTCCTCCTGCCCCTGTTCTTTATTATCTGACCTTCAGCTTCTCCTGCCTCTGACTTCTATCTCCTGGCTGTTACAGACTCTCCCAGATCACTGATCTCTTATTCCAAATCAGTCTCCAACCTCCACTTCTTCTGGTGTCCACTCATCAGTATCTAGCCACCACTCCTCAGTGTCCAGACAATCTCTGACATCCCCAAAGTTCCTCCTTGTGTGGTATAAGTATGCGCAATATGACTAGCCATCCATGTGCCCTTCCATCTAAAGTATGGGCTCCTTGTGTAAGGTTTATCATATACTGCTGCAAGAGAGATGTGGCTGGCAGCAGAGTTGATCAGAACCCTTGTTTTCCATTGCGGCTGCACGGGCAGAGCAGGAAGAGATGGAAGAAGCATGCATTTGGGCTCTTCAATTATTTCAGTGGGAGTATTGCAGCTTGTACTTCAGCTTTTGCCAGAAGGATTCCAGCACAACCTCATCCCTCATTTGACACAGCTCTGGTGCCTCCCATGCTCAGTCCCTCCATTAGCAGAGTTGTGGCAATTCTGCTACTGTAGCCCTAGGACAGGGGTGACAACACATCTCTTAAAATGCTTTAACCAGCCTTGCCGGATGATAGGATTGTGCTAAGTGAGGCATTCCTATGTACACTTTCTTTGGAGTAATTCTTTGGAGTAATTACCATTGGAACTGGTGCCACACATTCCTAAGTACATATATGCATGTAATATTGTTACAATATTCACAGGAACACATTAGTTGTGCAGGGAGGGGACTTAACACTTTCCCTGTGTTGTGGCCCCAATATCCCCCTCCCCAAAGCTGCAATTCCCCTCAGGATGAAGCTGCCCCTAAAGATTTAGATTTTCAAGTACTACCAGTAATGTTCATTGTGATTAAATCAATGCCTCTTGCTCCCCAAGGCTTTTCAGTTTAGCAAACATCAAAAGCATAAATAAATATGCATATAGTAAATAAAGTTAACAAATTCTTGCTTCCTGTTTTGTGCCTGTTGCTTTCTCATTCACTTTAAAAGATCTACCACTATTAAGGAAGACAGTGAGGTTCACAACAACTCTGTCTTTTTACAATTCACCTGAAAGCAGGTTCACTTGATTTTAATTGAACTTGCATGTAAGTGTAGTTCATGCTGAAGCTTAGACATCTGATTCTCTGCGCCACTCCAGCAGAAAAAAGCAATTGGGTAGTCTTATAGCAAGGCAATTGCTGAGGCAGAAGTTGTGCCTGCAGTGGTGTTTTGAACTCACCCAGGACATTGCACCAGTGCAACAACATGGATCTGGGCTGCTTCATAGCAACCACCTGGATCGCTGTATACAAGAAGTGTTTCATAGCAAACAAATGCTTAAAGGCAGACCATGGAGCAGGTGGATAAGAAGAGGAGTATAAAGGGGAAGCAGCTATAACAGACGCTCCCTAATTTTATGGATTCAAAAGAGACCAGAACCAATAAGCACTTTGATGGAAATGGCTTGGCAGGAAAACACTGTGACCATGGTGCAGACCCTGTGGCCTTCCAGAAGTTGCTGGACTCCAACTTCCATCAGCTCCAGCCAGCAAGGGCTATAGTCAGGGACAGCGGGAGCTATAGTGTAGCAACATCTCAGGGGCTAGAGGTTCTCCATGTCACTGTATCCCACCAGGCCACTGTCCAAAATTTGCATTAAAAACTTGTTGGAGAACATTAGGACTGTGCACATATTATAATTGTGTACTCTGAATGAACATAGAGAGGAGGATGAGAGTACACTTTTAGCTGTACACCTGCACAGCTGACCAGACACGATCTATTCCACTCCCCTACATATTGATAGTCTGCACAATCCCAGTTGTATGTCAGAAATGTTATGGAGTTGGAAAAATGAACTGCATTTTCTTGATATTACCTCTAAGAAAGGAAAAAGCTTCACTTATTATCAAACATACAAAGTAGATGACTTCCTAGCACCATTTGGAAATTGAGTGTATTTGCAGATGATTAATGGTTGTAATATAATTTTTATTCCAAACTGTTTGCTAATGTTTGGTATTGAGGAGAGAGAGAGAAAACAATAAAGATAAAAAAGAAGACAAAAGGAAAAAAACACTGTGCTTTTAATGGCCAAGAACAGGGAAGCTATACGAGCAGGTTGGGGGAAGGTTCCTTCCTCCCCCAGTCAGGAAAGATGGATGGATATTTAAAAGTTCCATTACTTAGTAATTCATTGTTATTACAGAGAATCCTGGTACTGCAACTGAAGGTCTAGGCATGATGAGATTGAGAATTGCCACTTACTGAGTCACAAAGACTAAGTAGTATTGCTATATGCTGTTCACATTTGAGGGCTATATGAAGCTGCACATCACTGAGATTATGCAAGGTTCATACTGAGCACTGGCGCAACATGGCCTTGACCTTGGGGCAAAAGTCCAGGGCCTCACATCATGGGGCACCCTCAAAAGAGTAGCAGATTATGGGGGCAGCAGCAAATATGTCCCCCATCAGAACCCAGGCCATCATGGGCATGTCAGGGCAAATTAAGGCTTCTGCAAGTCACTGCAACAACCTTTCTTCTTATTTTAAAAATGGGGTGGCTGGCCAGCCATATCATGGTTACTGATGCCCTTTTTGTTATCTATCTATCTATCTATCTATCTATCTATCTATCCTCTATCTATCATCTATATATCTATTAATCATCTATCTATTATGTGTTGTGTTTTTCCACAACAAAATGGTGCTTATTCTCAATAAAAGGTGTTTAGCATCAAGGGAGCAGAAACAATCTCAGTTTTATTCCTGTACGTAATGAGCACATGCTTGGAGTATTTCTGCTTCTGTAACATATAATGAATGTAGAAGCAGCTGTAATGCATGGAATTGTGGTGACTGAGGTAGAGGGGAGAGATAAGAGAAATGCTAAATGTTTCCTTTGCAACTTAAGTTATGCATAAGGCCAGCTAAGGGAAGGCCTGTAAGACCATTTAGTTCAGGGTCTAAAATTATCTTGTTGCACCACTATTTCTGACAGGATGAAGTCTGCCTAAACAGGTGCAGTGGTTTTTGTACTAAGCAGCTTTCACATTGATTTTCATAAAATTTAAAATGAGCACTTAAATTCAAGCTTTCTCCCTTTCTTTAAGAGAAAAATCACCTTACTAACATAAAATTTGACAGGTGGGGATATCCTTATGACACTGGCAGGAAACTTCGACAATAGGACTCAGCTGTATCTTTTATTTATTGCAAGTCCAGTCAAATCCAATCCACCCTTCCATATTGCCAACCAGGGCAGCAGGGCAAAGGAACAGCTTGTTTAGTACCCTGGAGAGCTCACAGCAGTCAGTGCCAAGACTTGGGGAGAGTTCGTGCGTCAGCAGCATGTTGAAGCCTTCTGAGGATTGGCCAACGTGTGCCTCTTACTAGCTCTATTCTCTCTGAGGTGCTACCTGTTCATTAAAAGGGTCACTGTCCAATTCTGTTACGGTTTGATCCTATGGTGGCCAAGCAAGGAGAGATGAATCACAAGGATAGTCTTGGAGTTGGAGGAGTCCAGTAAGGCCACATACTCTGGCCTGGGCCGCCCAGATATGAGGGACAGTGGCTTCCTAACTGATGCCTTTCCCTCCAAGTCTCCTAACTGGATGAAGGATTATGGCCAGAGAACCTCACAGGTTATTCCTCTTTCCTTGGACCTCAGCTGGATCCTTAAGACTCCACCTTGCCTTTTATTACAAGGTGGTTCTCTACCTTCAACCTTCTTCCTGGTCTCTATAATAGTAACAGCTAAGCCAGGCGACATTGGTGTGGGTTGCCTTTGTAATGTATTACTGATCCTTTTAACTCTGCATATTTTGATAACAGCACATCAAACCTCAAATGCCATGATTTTACTCTTAAACCATGTTATTATTTTGCAAATAAATATTGCAGTTGCAACCCTGATGTGATTGTTGCTGGCTCTTTGGAACAGGCACATGGATATTGGTTTCTATTGATCATTACTAAATCCCCACATGTAAGCAATGGCATCACAGCCAGGGCAGTCCTTTTCTAGCACACAATTGCCTCCTTTACTGGAGATCTCAAGAGTAGTATTGTTATTTTCCCCAAATTAGCTTTCATGTTAATGCAGATGAAAGATATGGGTTCATGTGCCTGTGAGCACTGGTACACAAACAGATCTGGGAACATCCCAGAAATCGCCATGGGGGCAACATGAGCTTTGCAGTGCTCCTATTTCAACTTTGATGGAATGAAAGCCAAGATGTAAATTGGGAGTGTACAGTAATCTACTGCTTGTGCTTAGTAACATACAATACAAAGAATGTGGAGTGAGGCAAATTGCAGTAGTTCTCAAAGATACCACAAACTTACTTATTTTTCATTTTTGCATCAGCATTAAGAAATAATTATCATACTGGTGAACAGCAAAAAAGAACAACAGAATTACATTAATCAGACAAATGCCAAATGCAACATAAATCAGTAGATGAGTTGAATACTGCCTCTCCATATCCCACCCAATATCCTAAGAGAGTACCAAGCTTTGATAACCACCCAACTGACATTTGACCATGTTAAAGAAAACCAAGCCTTATGAGCAATGGTTGGAGGAGCTGGGTATGTTTAGCCTGGAAAAGAGGAGACTGAAAGGAGATATGGTAGCCATCTTCAAATATCTTAAGGGCTGTCACATGGAAAAGGGAGCGTGCTTGTTTTCTCCTGCTCTGGAGGGAAAGACTCAAACCAATGGCTTCAAGTTACAAGAAAGGAGATTCTGAGTAAACATTCGGAAAATAATTATGACAGTAAGAGCTGTTTGGCAGTGGAATAGACTCCCACAAGAGGTGGTGGACTCTCCTTCCTTGGAGATTTTCAAGCAGAGGTTGGATGGCCATCAGCCATGGATGCTTTAGCTGAGATCCCTGCCTTGCAGGGGGCTGGACTAGATGGCCCTTGGGATCCCTTCCAGCTCTATGATTCTATGACTCTATGATGCAAGGTCCCAATCTCTCAGAAGTGGACTATTTGCTTGGGCTTCATTTGAAGTAAATGGACTGTTTCCCAGCATCTCATGGTCATAATTTGCTTGGATTGGATTTTGGCTGCTAGATCCAAGATTAAGCATGGTACCTGATGTGCCTCAAGGCTAGTATATTTTCTTGTTTGGTTGCAGTATTTATATTCGATTTATATTTTATTGCTTTAAATGCCATTGTGCAGTATTCAACATAGAAACATTTCCATTGTCACATATTACCAAGGATGACCTATAATTATGATGCCAAAATTTTAAACTGGACTCTTAATCTCAGGGTTGTGGGTTCGAGCCTCACATAGGGCAAAATGATTCCTGCATATCAGGGGGTCGGACTAGATGACCCCTGTGGTCCCTTCCAATTCTATGATTTAAGATAACCCCACAATAATGAATACAAAATTCATAAACAACGTGTCAATAAAGTTACACTACTTCTATAAATGCTTGCTTGGATATATGGATGAAAAAAACTAGTAACAAATATTGTAATCAGTAAAGTGCTTTCGAAGAGAATCTGGGTGGTCTTTTGCATTTCCAATTAGCCCAGTAAATTACATTTAAATTTGGGCACAATTTTTCCATGGAATCACTCCTTTAAGTGTAGTGCTTCCTGTGAATTGTTAATGAAGTTGCTCCATAGGGCAAGACAAAAAATGCTGGACAGAAGCAAATGAGGTCCTTAAAGGCAGGAAATGTCTAAAGAGAGAGTTGTAAGTCACTGATGCATACTAAGCGATACCTCGTTTTGCTTGTTGATATGAATCTTAAAGCATGATGCCCCAGGGAAGTCTAATGTTTAATTATGAATATCCATTTATGCACTGCAGGAGAAAAAGTTTCCTTCTATGGCTTGTCTTATGAACAGCAGCTTTACCGCACATTCTGAAGAACTGAGAGCCAAACTAGACAAGACATCATTCATGCAATTAGCAACTGCATGAATGGTTTTTAAAAAGTAAATACAAAGCACGGAGAAGTCCAATCTAGACTGGGAACCTGATGTGAAGGTATTTTTGGGGGGACACGACTTTAATCCTCTGCTCACCTCAATGCAATCCCAGTTCACTTTGGGGTGTCTGCACCAGCTATTTGCACTGGGGGAAAATGCTTCCTTTAGCATGAATGGGAAGTTTTATTCAAGAGAAAATAACAGAGTTGTGGGTCCCTGATTCAGATTGGGACCACATCAGCAGGCAAAGAGTTAACATTTCTACCCCCATGCCAGGGTCTTGATCTGGATTGTGATCCCTACTTCTGATATCTCTTTTAAAAGCCACCCATGCAGTTGTTACTTAAATAGTTAATGGCATGAATTGTATCTTGCCTTGTTTAGCTGGGAGTAAAGCTATTCCCTTTTACTGTTTTTGATGTTATGCAATTGTTCTTAACCTTAAACAGATACTTAAGAAAAACCACTTGGATTTTATTATTAATCTTTCTTTTTATTCTGGTAATAAATAAAGTGGAGCTGCTATGAGTGATCATTCGAGGAACAAATTACAATTACATCAAATTACAGTGTTATATTCTAGAGTCCTGTGCACTGTTTGGAAAGAAGGGAGTTCTCAATCTCTTTCAAGGACTGGAGTGTGTAGAAAAATAAGGATTTTGGTTAAATTGTCTACTAGATTTTCATGTTGCTTTCAGGAGAGGAAAAAATAGCTTTCTACCCACCGTAGTTCAATAGTTGTTCCCATTCCAGCTCCTGTCTTGAGCTTCATAAACATTTCCCCCTAATGCTGGAATCTTATCCCTGCACCATGTTTCCCCAGGCTTCCAAACTGCTCTTAAAAAGTCTTGCATTTTAAAAGCACTACAGGGTATTTGCACAAGAAGTGTTTAAAAGCAAAGAAACATAGAGAAAACAAAACAAAAACAGCAGGCAAACTCCAGGAGACCCTTTAGACATCTTGTCAGTGCAAAAGTCAGAGGAGGGGTTTAAAAGTGAAGGGGAGGTCTGTGTGCACTTGAGCTGTTGCTTCAAAGACATCTCACAACAAAACCTGTTCTGCTGACTTGCGTCCGCACAGCTACCATTTGGGAAGGGTCAGGTATTTTAGGGCACCATGTGGAACACAAAATGATCTTCCCTACAAGCTCATTTGAATGGGAAATCAATTGTAGATAAAAGAAAGGAACATACCTCCCGCTGGCGCTGCACTGTCAACAGAAGTGGAGGGAAAGGAAATAGACTTTTGTAGCTGCGTTTGTGTTGGCACTGAAACATTTTGTTCTTGGGATCTACGATTTAAAAAAGCAGAAACTATCATGACTGATTACTGCATATCCAGGAAGCATTAGCCTGCATAGCATAACATTCTTGAAATGTTCCTCTGTAAACTACTGAAATTGCTTCATGCCCCCCGGCTTACTTTGTGACAAATCAAATGGGCTTCAGGACCCTCACACCAGAGACACATGCCAGAAACCAAACAGATGGTAAGCTAGGAAAAATTACCCTCAGCATTCTCATTAGAACAGTTGGGAAAATTTTAATAGGCCCCCATTTGCCTTGTGCTGTATCTAATACCCTTTGAACTGCCACTTTTTTGTTACAAGTCAACAACCGCAATGTATATTTTAATAGGGATTATCAAGCACAATTTGCCCAGAAGATGTACCAGCCCTCCACTGCTAATTAGCCAAGTTTAAATAATCACTGAGTTCTGGAATAATTGGAAAGAAATCCTGTTTTTCCTGCCAGTGCATAATTACTAATTAACAGGGAGATAAAATATCTGTATAGCGTCATATCTGGGAGAATCTGTTAACAGTTAATTAAATTGTTAATGGGGGCCAAATTGACATTGGTCAGCAAAGTTTACATTTCAGTTTTACTATGTATAATCAACTTTCCTGAATCAGAAGGAGCCATGTTGACAGTGAAACCTGTAGAGATAAAAGTTGATGGTCCTGTCAAGTTTTGTTTAATAGACTTGAGGGGAAAATGTAACCCTTGATAATTCCGAGTTCTTCACTGTGTCCTGCTGTATATGTTATGTTCAAGAATGATAAAACCAAAATCTATACTTTTAACCATAAAAATTAGTTGTTAACAAACTTTTCCAATCCAGAAAAAAATATTATAAAAATGGAACCTGTAATGTCCTGTTCATGTTTCACTTGCAATAAATTTAGATAAATTGTTTTTAAACGAAGTCATGCTATTTAACTGTATTCAACGTAACCCAAATATCCTTGGTAATATTTAGCACAAACATTTAGAAATTGCTGGTAGTCATCTAATTATTATTTTTGTACAGGCAGATATGTTGTTTCAATAATACATTTATTAACAAAGTAAATAAAAGTACAAGCCTAATCCTCTAAAGAGTTCATTATATTTTATTTATGAAACTCTATATCCACTGTAGTGCAAATGCTGACTTGCTCTATAGCAGCTGAAGTGGTCTTGATATGGCCTCGATATTATTTTGATCCTAGATCTTCTGCTTCAATAATCAATATTTTATTGACCTCAGTGCAGTACTTCATAGAACTGTGTCCAAAAATGACAATGGATTTCCTAGGAAATGTGAGATTTGATGCAATAGGAATACCTTAGCTGCCCCCCAAATTAAGAAATCCAAAGGCATTTTATTCTGTCATATCTTATTGGCCACTTATGATATTAGACTATTATGCCTTTCCCAGAAACCTTGTGTGCAGCAGTAGTCTGTATACAGACTGCTGAGCACAAGGATCTGCTCCCATTGATCACATCCTTAGTGCTGTCAGATAGGACAATACTAATACTAATACTCTGCTGTGGGCATGGGGACAAGACACTGCTCAGGAAAGAACAATATGTTTTAAAAGAACATCAGCTGCAATGTGCAGAGCTCCCTTTTCCCATTATAACATCTATCAGAACTTAGTTTGCAACCTGGTATCATTGCACCATGTGTCCATTCTGCATGTTAGCTGTTGCTGACTACAAACTGGGAAAACACATAAGGATGTCAGGATATGTGGTGAGTTCTGATAGGTGCTATTGAGCAAGTGGTCTGCTGTCTCATGTCATGTGACCTCCAGATGCTGTATGTTCTCCATGAGGTGTGACAGATATGCACAATAGCCAGTTGTTATGC
This sequence comes from Podarcis bocagei, assembly GCF_964188305.1. Classification (NCBI taxonomy): domain Eukaryota; kingdom Metazoa; phylum Chordata; class Lepidosauria; order Squamata; family Lacertidae; genus Podarcis; species Podarcis bocagei. The sequence continues at coordinate 71,986,123 of NC_138135.1, forward strand.
ACATTAGCCGCTCAATTTACACATCCCCTAACATATGCAATTGAACCAAGAGAACGAAACAAAATGAAATGGCAGGCTCCTTTAAGCTGTCTGAGGGGGAGCTACCCCTCCACAGCTTAAAGGACCATGGGTGGGGGAAGGGATTAACTTTGGAGGACCCACTTTCTCTGCGACCAACTTCTGACTTCCTCACTCCATTCCCCAGTGAAGGTATCATGAGACTTAGCTTTCTGCAGTACTAGTAATATAATGATTACCATAATATAATGGAAGCAGTGGGAATGATCAACAAATTCTGATGTGTAGCCCCTTGCAAATATTTGTGTGCAATTCATCAACAGTTTAATTAAGTATTCCAACTCTGAACTTAGCTATTTGGAACTACATGCTCAGTAGTTTTTGTTCAGACATGACATAGGACATACAGTAGTAAAAAGCAGCTTTCTACATATGTCTTAGTTAGTGTTACTATTTCTTAGTGAAACTTCTTTGTGAATATATATTCAGTTTTAGTATGGACATAGATTATGGAAATAGATATTTTGCATCACACAGAGTTACCAAACACACAGCAATATTAGAATTCAACATAGCATATTGTTCTGAACTCTAAGTTTTGCTCTTCTAATAGTTTTGCTCTTCTGCTCTCTACCTATATGTGTGTCTTCAGCTAAATAGCAAACACAAATGCATTGTGGCATTACGGACATACTGCAGTCACATGGAATCACGGTCACTCTGATGCTTCCTGACTTGCTATCAAAGGAACATAATTATCATTACAATGAATCTATAAGTACTGACAACATTAGCTGCTGGATAAAGAATATGAGTTGTAATGAAGTCTACATTAGATGAAAACAGGCCCTTTGGCCTTGAGCTAGTGGAACTAATCCTTTAGCATAAATATCCAGAAAGCTGGGTTGGGAAACAACTAAGTTTCTTCTGGAGCCTCCTATACTATATGCATTATTTTATTTTATTTTTAAAAAGGCCCTGTGTTTCTTCTTGACTCATTAAATACAATCCTTTAAGGTCATTATTTTATCTTTTAAAAAAACTTCCCTCTTTCTGCATTCAACTAAATTGGGATTTTGCACCACCCCAGTACCTTAGAAATAGTATCACGATGCAAGTGGACACATTTTTAACATCATACTGCTGGCTAGTGAGCTAGTAAGTTGTAATTCATTTGTATAAAGAGATTGGGATAAACCTTGTCTTGAGAAGGGCATGGATTTTAACAACTTATTACAAAATATCTTCCATTTTAAGCAAGTGAAAATTCACATCCTCAATCTTGGGAAGTATGGCAGAGAAGCTGTTTTAGCTGATACTTTCTTACACCAGCATCAAAGGCAGGCCCACTCTGTTCTCTGTAGTGTGGCTAATGATTTAATTTGCATGCAAATTCCAGATTGAGGCTTCAGATTTTTATTAAATGAAGTGTAAAAGTATTTTTAAAGCACAAAATACCCTTAACTTGAGACATGATTCTAGGAAACATAATCTTGTGGAGTACAGGAAAGTTAAGAGGTAACCAATATGTTATACAAATCCAGTGGTTGCTCCCAAAACTGACTGCACTGTCTCCTCCAAAAGTTTCAGCTTAACTTGTCATGACAGACCACTGTGATAAACCCTTTGCACTGCCAGGCAGCAACCAGTGATAGTGACATAAAGGCAGGATGCAGTGATGTCACAATCTGAGGTTAGTTGTCTGAGGGTAGCCAGTGGGTTAGGGACTGAGTGAGTTAGAGACAGGCTCTGGTGAAAACAGGCTCTGTTGGAGTGAGTGAACGAGACCAATAGTGGGTCCAACGGTCAAGAAGGAGGTTTCTGTGTGTGCTGTAGAAGGAAATGAGTGGCAGGCTGGGCTCATGAACCTGGGAAGGTAGGCCATCTAAGAGAAGGAAAACTCTGGTCCTAAACCTCTGCTGCCTTGCGGGATATCTTTGGGAGGAGAAAAGGCTAAGGAAATTTTCCACTTCCAAATTTTGGACCGAGTGGAGATTTTTCCAAGAAACCCTCTGAAAACTTCTTTCTTTCTTTCTTTCTTTCTTTCTTTCTTTCTTTCTTTCTTTCTTTCTTTCTTTCTTTCTTGTTCTTATCAGTGACATTGTCTCCTCTGGTTGTTTCTTTTTTAATGCCATTGGCATAGTTCAGACATAACAGGGAACCACAGTTTCTCACTATTTGAAAAAGCCACAGCAAGCCATGGTCTCCTATGTTCCCCCTGTACACATCCTCAAGGAGAAAGGCTGAAGCATTTGCTTCCAGTTTTAAAGAGGCATCACTTTCCTTTGATGTTCAAATGCAGGAACCTGTAATTTAAGTTCTACTTATTGAGAACAAAGTCACTAAGTATCGGTTCCTGGTTTGCTCACTTAAACTCTAGTTCAAATGTCAAGAAGAAACTATGGTTTGTTTAAAAGCATAAGCTTCTGATATCTTCCTGAGTGCAGAAGAGAGGGAACGATAGTGATAGGGGGAAAGGATAGGGATTTTTGGACACTGTTAAAAATGTTAATGAAAAATCATAACTAGTTTCAGCTTAGCCCTATACATTATTGCTATTTATTATGTTTCTTGACAATGTTGGGATTTTCTCTATTAAAAGGGTAGGCATAGCCTCTTTCCTATTTTTATTGGTTTGTTTTGTAAAAGTCAGGTTTTAGCAGAGAAGAGCCCCAAAGTGGAATTTCCACATGTCCTTAAAGGCCCAAGAACTATTTGCATAATTTTAAGAGCAATCCTGTTATTTTTGTGAGACTTGACTTGCGACTTCTAGCATCTGGAGTTGATAAAAGTGATTACGCAGGGGAATAAAGCTGGAATAGGAATACCAAGGAGAAAGAAAGTCCTATTAGCATATTACTAGGGGGTGAGATTAATGAAGGTTAAAAAAATGGCTAAGCTTCTGATCTGCTAATCTGCCTTACAAGAAAAACAATTAAGAAGCCATATCAGACTCGCCATGCTCTCCTTACGTACCTATGTTCCTTTCAGAAATCAATGGGGTAGCACAAATATAACTTCGGGGGAGGAATTTGGCTGTAATTCTTCATGTCTCTTGAGAGCACTTTTTCTCATTAAAGGCAGATTGACAGTGCATAAGCGCAGTCATTTCTATCCATTAATTTCTGCCCCCTGCTTGTGTATGTTGCTTTATTTATTTGAATTCTGAAATTAGCTACATTTGGAATAAACCCTAATATTGCATCAGTCAAGCGTTAACATTATTATTATACCCTTACTGGGGTAAAAGTAAGAGTTACATGACTCAGAGTAATGCTGTAATATATATAGATCAATCAATCAATCAATCAATCAATCAGTCAGTCAGTCAGTCAATCAGTCAATCAACAGACTTAATCATCCTTCCTTAGAGGGAAAAGCTCACTAAAGTAGTATCCAATGAAAAAGTTAATAAGCTCAATAAGAGTGTCAGTTTTTATCAGCAACAGTTTATGTAGCAGTTTCCTGGAAGAGAACTAGTTTCTGCAATTGAGCACTGATGCCTAGAGTCATAAGAGCCAACTCCTAGGGGCTGTGGGGGTTTTGGCCCTCAAAATATAATATTTGATGGGGCTCGGCCCCCACAAAGTTGGTGGGCGTTCCCATTCAAATGATGTGTGCACACTGTGTCATGTGATTGATTATGCGGGGTGGGGCTTACCTGGACCCCCACAATATTGTATTCAACTTTGCATCCCTGCCTGGAGTAAGGTAAAGTAAAGGGACCCCTGACCATTAGGTCCAGTCGTGGCCGACTCTGGGGTTGCGGCGTTCATATCGCTTTATTGGCCAAGGGAGCCAGCGTACAGCTTCCGGGTCATGTGGCCAGCATGACGAAGCCGCTTCTGGCAAACCAAAGCAGTGCACGGAAACGCCATTTACCTTGCCGCCGGAGTACCCATTTATCTACTTGCACTTTGATGTGCTTTCGAACTGCTAGGTGGGCAGGAGCTGGGACCGAGCAACAGGAGCTCACCCCGTGGCGGGGATTCGAACCGCTGACCTTCTGATCAGCAAGTCCTAGGCTCTATGGTTTAACCCACAGCACCACCCGCGTACCTGCCTGGAGTAGAGAGATCCAATACTCTTCTTGTAGGGTGTTGCAAGGCATCAGCAGAAGCATGGAGTCTGCTTCTTCAGATCTGTGCAGTCACACATTTGATGCATAGATAGCAGTACCTGTCAGAACCATGAGATGGAAAGCCAGCTGGACAGACCCCAGCCGGAGCATCTCCCTTCTCAGCCTTGCTGTTGCGGAGATCTATCAGTCCTCCTCCTCCGACGTGCGTCTGTGACTCATGCTGGCATGCATGAGCACACGCTACTCAGCAGAGTAAACACACAACAGATCTGGCTTGAGGTGTGGATACTAGGCTACTTTTATTGTACATAAATCAGGACAAAGAAAACATGGCTTCTTTCCTTGTTGTTCTTCTCAAAGAGAAATAACACAAAAGTAATACAGAGCGGATGTTCCGCTCACGAGACTCCAACAATCTGTGCTGGAATGTAAACAGACATTGACATGTAACAACCCCACATATCTGCAGCAAGGGTGGAATGGAATTCCCAACAGTACCTGGCACAGACCAATGAAGTCACCATTCATACCTGTTGTGGGTGTTGCAACCCACTCAACACCTATGCACCTGTACAGTGCTCAGGTAGCAGCTCTTGTTCCTCTACTGCCAACTTGTGATACTTTCCTTACTCACTAGCCATGTGGGAGCTTCAGTGCTTGTAGAAGATCAAAAGGATGACCCAAGCACATTTGGGCCCCATAGATTTCATTGAGAGGGTAAAAGACATACTTAAGATACTGTATACACTTACCTAGGAGTAAGTCCCACTGAACTCAGTAGGACCTATTTCTGAGTCGATATGCACAGAATTACACTGCAAATCCGTTTACCACAGAAATCTACGGGACTTAAAAATTGTCAGCTCATGTCTCAGAACCGTGGGCTCAGATGAATTAAGAAGTTTGGTTGTTGTGGATGGAAAAGTGGCTGTATTTAGACACCAGAAATGAAGTCTGTGTGGTGACAGACTCAAGTGCTCTGGGCTCACTGAAATCTAGAGCTTGAACTTATTCTACTTTGGGAACAGCTAAATCTACAGTGAAAAGCCTGCTTCCCCTACATTCATTCAGAGAAACAACCCAAACACGCAGAAATAAGGTATGGTAGGATCTGATTTGGACTGTATCACTTTAAAATGCAGGTGGAGAAACATGCTTGAATCCCACCCAGGAAAACCATTTAGCACAGTCTCATATGTAAGCAGTTGCTTGGTAGCAACAAGAAATTACATGTTGTGAGACTGCAGAGGAGGGATAGAGTGTTCTGTCTCTCTTCTGTGGTGTCCAGCATGGTAGTCAAGCAGACTGCCAAAGGAGGGAAGGCCCCTCTTCCATATCCGGGGTAGAAATGCAGTGGGCTGCTGTAGGAGAGAAGGGACTCTCTGTTCCTCCTCTGCCAGCCCCCAGCTGGTAACTTTTGTGGGCTTCTCTACAAGGCTGCTTCAGCACACAGAAATTCCCCATCAGGAAGAAGGCCATTCTTCTCTCTGGAATGCTACCTTCCCACAGACAGGGAGGTGTTTTATTTTTGTTTTGATTTTACAGGAATAACTATCCAGACATGTAGTTTTCCACTTGTAGTCTGAAGTGGTACAGCTTGGAACGATTTTGGTATATGTTTTGTCTGCCTGTATGAATCAGCGCTCAGTTTCAACCTGCAAACTTGTAGAGAAGGTTCTTCATGGAGATACTGTAGTGCACCAATGCAGCATCTTTGAAGGGAATGTGCCCTAGAGAGACCACTTGCCATAACTCTGATGGTGGCTGCAGTTGCAGCCTGGCATGGCTTCCGAGGAGCAAAGGATTTAAGCAGTCACTCCGCATGGCTGGCTGATGTCAGCACTGACCTTGGCTATCTGTGGGGGGTGGCAGGATTGTTAAAAATTTTAATGGGCCACTCAGAGGCCCAGAACAGTGGGGGTGCCTCACCTGTGAACCTGGCTGGGCCAGTCTTCAGTCTGATCTGCTAGTGGGTCATAATGAGCAGGGCATGTATAGGGCCTTGTTGCGGAATTATTCAGCCACTGTTATGTGGGGCAAGGAAGGAATTTGCCTGCAGACATATTGAGCCTGTTTTGTGGGTGGTCGTGCCTTCCTCTTAGCAATTGTCACAACTTTGGTGGGAAAAGGCATTGGGTTGGATTCTTAGTCAAGAACTTGGGGGTGAATGAGTGTCCCAACCCCAGAATTCTAAGATAAACTCAGAGTACCCCAGTAAAGGGGTCCAAGGGTGGGGTCTGTCCAAAAGCCCTGAGAAAAAGGGCTGCCAGGCAACAGAACATCCTTGAATAATAATAATACTTAGTGCTTTTTTTATGGGGGGATGCAGGGGGACGTATACCCCTAAACATTTTGTGAATCTTTGTACTTTTGTCCATGTACTGTATTTATTCCCCCCCCCCATTTGAACTCTAAAATGGTGATTTTCTTGAGTCAAAATGAGAGTAACTTTAAACATTTTTTATTTTATTGTTTTAAAAAAAGCACTAATAATACAGTAGTACCTCAGGTTACGAACTGAATTCGTTCCGGAGGTCCATTCGTAACCCGAAACCGTTCTTAACCTGAGGCATGTTTTTGCTAATGCGGCCTCCTGCTGCCACCGCGTGATTTCCGTTCTCATCCAGGGGCAAAGTTCTCAACCTGAGGTACTCTTTCAGGGTTAGTGGAGTTTGTAACCCGAAGCATTTGTAACCCAAGGTACCACTGTAATAATAATGATAATGCTATTATTTAAACCCTGACCATCTGGCTGGGTTTCCCCAGTCACTCTGGATTGCTTACAAGCATATATAAAACATAGTAAAACATCAAACATTAAAAACTTCCCGATACAGGGCTGCCTTCTGGCATCCTGGTGGGATTTCCCTGTTAGATCTGCGTCAATGGAGGAAATCCTCTCACCAGGACTGACCCTAATGGATATAAAGGTACCCCTGCCCGTACGGGCCGGTCTTTCCAGACTCTAGGGTTGTGCGCTCATCTCACTCTAGAGGCCGGGAGCCAGCGCTGTCCGCAGACACTTCCGGGTCACGTGGCCAGCGTGACAAGCTGCATCTGGCGAGCCAGCGCAGCACACGGAACGCCGTTTACCTTCCTGCTGGTAAGCGGTCCCTATTCATCTACTTGCACCCGGGGGTGCTTTCGAACTGCTAGGTTGGCAGGCGCTGGGACCGAATGACGGGAGCTCACCCCGCCGCGGGGATTCGAACCGCCGACCATGCGATTGGCAAGTCCTAGGCGCTGAGGTTTTACCCACAGCACCACCCGCGTCCCCAATATATCCCCTAATGGATATATCAGTCAGCAATTGGGGAGGCTGATTCAAGACACATACCCAATGCCTATGCCAAATCCAATCTACATCTGTAACTAATAAAGTTGTAGCCATTTTGATTCCAAGCTGGTGCCATGCCTTTTTTACTGTATTTACATTGTTAACCCCCGCCCCCACCCCCGCCACTGGTAATAACCGCCCTGCTGCAGTCTGCAAATGTTTTCCACCCACCTAGGAAAAGGAAACAAAACAGTACTGTGGCTCTGTATCATTCTTGCTACTCCTTACCCTCTTGATGCCTCGTCTAGGCTATAGTACATTAATTTTGTTTGTTTCAACTACAATTTCTAAAGGTTATTCAGTGTTGCTTATGGTTCAGAAATGTAACATTGGCTGGCGAAGTAGGTTCTGTTCAGTTTGTTTCCCCAAAGAAGATGGTGATAACTCATTCGCTGCAACCTAGCATGAAGAAACCACCAAACTGCAGTATTTATCTAGCCATTAATGGCAGAATAAGACAGCTTTTATACACCGACTCAGGCAGTGCTGAAGACAGAAAGAGAGTCCCTTTTCACAGGCCTATGGCTAGCAATGTACTAATTAGCCATCACAGAAGAGGAAGCGCTCATTGGAATAAATGGATGTGTTTAGGCAGCGTCTAGAGCAGTATTTGAAATTGCAAATCTAAAATGAAAGCAAAGTTTGCAGTGCATAGTGGGTATTCTGTGAGCCAATACATCCCTGGTTCCTATTTCTTTTTGGTGGCGATTTAGATTTGATGACAGGTTTAGAATCCACTTATAGAAATTGCAAAGAAGAACAAGAGTGGAATAAAGGTTAAGAAAACTATTTTCTGAAATAAAATGCATTGCCGTGTAAAGATTATCTTTTCCATTCATATGAAAAAGTTGCTCTATCAGTGCTATTTTTCTGCACAGAAAACTGGTATTTAATACTAGGCGCTGTAGGCATGCATAGTGAATGGATAAATCTCACTTGGCCTTGAACATAAGTAGATTATCTGAAAAGTTATTTCATTTTCCCTTTTATAATATTTCCAGTAACTGCCTAATTTTAGCATCTATGCATGTATTTACTCCTTATCCCCATTTACTAAACTCCCTTGCCTTTGTATACTTAACTATCATTTTGTTCTCTAGCATCTTTCCAATTGTCAGTGAACATTCTTAATAGCCGCTGCATCGGGCATTGGCATCCATTTCTGACCTCCCTTTTTACAAATACACATGCTTAATAAATTGTACAAGGAATCTCATTCAATGTCTTGGGGAATTATGCAAATGCAAGGCTATATTCTCCTCCCAGTGGGCTCTCATTTGCATATGCGTAACTCATGTCAGCTTGAACTCATAAATCCCCAAGATGAAAATACATCTCTAGTGGATTCTGACAAAAGGCTTTCTTAGAAAATGTTAATTAACTACCCATCAAATTCGGGTCATTTAAAACGATTAAAGGAGGAGGGGGGAGGGGTAAATCCATATACTGTTGGCCAGATGCAACTGTGTCTTTTGAATAAAAGATAGTCCATGGGCATTGTAGAGTATCAGACTTTTCTAGCCACCCTGTAATAATATTGAGCATAGTAATATCTAACAGAAAACTAGTTTAGACTTTACATTTCTTGGCTTACTTATCAAAAATAACTCCTCATGTGTGCAATGTGAGGAGGAACTAAAGTAATTTAGAACTGGCTGTATTGGGGTGGGGGTGGGACTCAGTTCAGAGTGACACCAGCAGTGAAAAGAAGCTAAGGAAATTTGACTGGTTGCAGTTTTATATACAGTGGTACCTCAGGTTAAGTACTTAATTTGTTCCGGAGGTCCGTTCTTAACCTGAAACTGTTCTTAACCTGAGCCACCACTTTAGCTAATGGGGCCTCCTGCTGCCGCCGCACTACCAGAGCACAATTTCTGTTCTCATCCTGAAGCAAACTTCTTAACCTGAAGCACTATTTCTGGGTTAGCGGAGTGTGTAACCTGAAGCGTATGTAACCTGAAGCATATGTAACCCGAGGTACCACTGTATAGCCTGGCGGCAGTGTGCTACTAACCAAAGCTTGTCCCTTCTGATCTAGTATTTCTGGCTCATTTGCAATCTCAGTATTGCTACAATGTGGGCATTTCAGTGGACATGCCAGAGGGCAGGGGGAACTGTAGGTTGATTGTGGCAGTCCCTGTCCCAACTTACATACAGTATAGTCATTATGAAGATCAGGCTACACCCTAAATGTGTAGGATATGTACAGTTGTAAGGCTGTGTATGCAGTGGCGAAGCTACATGCTCTGCTACCGGGGGCGGAGAGCAAGTGGTGACGTGGCTGGTGCCCCCACGGGGGGGCGTGACGTACATCCCAGGGGCATGGTACAGCGCCTGTGAGGGTGTGGCGGCATTCTGGGGGTGTGATGCGCTGCCTGTGGGGGCATAGCGCCCAGCGCAGGGGGGGTACACGCCGCGTGTCCGGGGGGGGGGCTCACCATGATGGCACCCTACTGGAATAGTGGTGCTGGGGGCAGGCCACTCCCTCCACACCCCCGTTCCTCCACCCGTGTGTGCATGAGCCTTGGACTTCTCCTATCTCCTCTAACTCTGACCTGGCCCTGAGAAGGAGATCAGAAGCGGTTGTTTCTGTTTTTAACTAACTGCAGCTTAGGGTTATGTCCAAATCCAAACTGTGTTAGTCATAATTACAGTTTACTGAGCAAAGCCAGCTCAGTGTGATTTACACATAAAGGTGTATAGTTTGGGGGTGCTCCTAGATCTACCTCTGTCACTGTACGCTAGGAGTGTCTTTTACAAACTTAGGTTGGTAAGACACCTAGGATCAGGATAGCTTGACAACAGTTGCCCATGCATTGGTAACCTCACAACTGGATTACTGCAGTGCACTCTATGTGGGGCCACCCTTGAGGTTGATCCAGAGGCTGAAGGTGTTGCAGAATGCAGAAGCTAGGTTCTTTTTGGGGGGTGAACTATCACCAGCATATAACACCTTGCTTGCAAAGTTTGCAGGGCTGCCAGTTTGATTCTGGGCCAACTTTAGGGTGTTGGTACTAACATATTTCTTTCTCTCTCCTGCAAACACAGAACACAAGCTACATGAACTTGCTGTCTTTATACAGACAAGATATCAAAGCTGTGAAGTGGCTCTTGTGTATTATGTACACAGATCTGGTGCTTAAATAAGGAGTGGATGTGACCAAATGAATCTAATTACCAACTTCAATATAATTATTTTCCCCTAAATGCTAAGAGATTGTAGGAATTTACTAACATCCCAATTTAAACTATATTCCAAAATTAATATTTTTATTTTTATTTAAATGCATAGAAGTCTCTCTTAGTGTCAGGGTGAATACCTTCTCTAGCTCCTTATTATGGTGTAAGATTGTTATTTTCAAAATAATTGATATCATCTATAAAATAATTTCAGTGCTTGAAGTAAGCTAAAGCTAACATAACCCACTGAGTAAGAAAAAAAAACCTTCCAGAATTGTCAGTATGCGCTCCCTTTGCGATGTTTAATAATTTATCAAGCCTTGCTGACCCCTAATTGATTGCAAAAGCCAGCAAGTGTTTTAGAAGTCTCTTCCATTCTATCAAACTAGATGGATGTTTTTTCCTGTGAAGCAGAATGTAATCACCCAGAAAAAAATCAATCAGCAGCTGTATGTTAGATATGAGTGTAGTACACTTAGGCCTTCATTCGAAATGCCAGTAGGTGGTTGTTAATTGAGTAGTTCCACTGACTTTAATGGGATTATCATATGAGAGTTGGTTGCAGAATCATTCCATGCATTATTCTCATCTTTAAACAGGTAGAAAAGAGTAACACTCACAGCAATGAAATATTGATATTTCCTAATGCACCAATACCTCAGATATGCAGATGACACAACCTTGATGGCAGAAAGCGAGGAGGAATTAAAGAACCTTTTAATGAGGGTGAAAGAGGAGAGCGCAAAATATGGTCTGAAGCTCAACATCAAAAAAACGAAGATCATGGCCACTGGTCCCATCACCTCCTGGCAAACAGAAGGGGAAGAAGTGGAGGCAGTGAGAGATTTTACTTTTGGGGGCTCCATGATCACTGCAGATGGTGACAGTAGTCACGAAATTAAAAGACGCCTGCTCCTTGGGAGAAAGGCGATGGCAAACCTAGACAGCATCTTAAAAAGCAGAGACATCACCACCATGCCAACAAAGGTCCGTATCGTTAAAGCCATGGTTTTCCCAGTAGTGATGTATGGAAGTGAGAGCTGGACCATCAAGAAGGCTGATCGCCGAAGAATTGATGCTTTTGAATTATGGTGCTGGAGGAGACTCTTGAGAGTCCCATGGACTGCAAGAAGATCAAATCTATCCATTCTTAAGCAAATCGGCCCTCAGTGCTCACTGGAAGGACAATTGTGAAGCTGAGGCTCCAATACTTTGGCCACCTCATGAGAAGAGAAGACTCCCTGGAAAAGACCCTGATGCTGGGAAAGATGGAGGGCACAAGGAGAAGGGGACAACAGAGGACGAGATGGTTGGACAGTGTTCTTGAAGCTACCAGCATGAGTTTGACTAAACTGCAGGAGGCAGTGGAAGACAGGAGTGCCTGGTGTGCTCTGGTCCAGGGGGTCACGAAGAGTTGGACACGACTAAACGACTAAACAACAACAATGCACCAATTTGTTATATGGGATATAACTGCTGCTGTTTCATGTTGCCACATAAGGTCTTAGCTACTTTAAACACACAAGGATGACTCATGGATCTCTAACAGTTGGATAAATTAATCAGTTTAAAACTGGGTGGTCAGTGAATCACTCAAATAGTAACCTATCAAAGGAACAGAATTTGGTTCTCAAAAGATAAACTCACACATTCACTTCTGCTTTCTCTCTGCTTCCCAGCAGGACATTTGTCCCATTAACTCCCTCCTCCCTCTCATTTATTTCTTCCAGGGTTTGTTAAGCCACAGTTTCCTGTTACTCCCAAACCATGAAATTATGGTTTAAGGCCTGGCTACACACCAAGATTGGAAACTGTGGTTTGATCCTGGTTTGCAAACCAATATTTTATACCGTTTACCTTATGCTGGTCTGCGACCGTAATAAACTGTTGTTGTTGTTGTTGTTGTTTGTTGTTGTTGTTATACCATTTACCAGTCCAGCCATGAGATAAAATTGTGATTATATTAGTATTTAAACAAGTATTAAAATACAAATTTTCATGCAGATATTTTTTAAAAAATCTGCAGGTTAATCCAAAACACGACAGGATGGATTTATGAATAGGCATATACAAGATTGAAATGGACCAGAAATAGCCATCCTTACCTGTGTTTCTTTGACAGTGTTGGGGCCATAGATATGTGACCAGAGCGTTTCAGATGCTACAATGGCCTTGACTTGGTCTAAGTTATGTAGCCGATATATATATATATATATATATATATTGAATTCAGGAGAACAGAGTATGTTACGTACTGTCATATGGCTAAGCTTTTCATTCAATTTCTTTTTGTAGGTTTGGATCAGGCATGATATATAGCCAGTAACCCTAATAGCTTCACAGCAAAGTAATATACGGTGGAGACAGACCTAACTGGGTAGTGTAGCATATAAATTATTTCAACACAATGAGCACACACAGTAAAACTCGAGGGAAAGGGAGTTCAGAGAGGTTCTTCTTCACATTGAAGTAGCATATGATTTAGTGATGCTTAGTTGCTGCAGACCTTGGATATACTCCCTGGTGACCTAGATGCATGGAAAAGCTGCTTTGTTTTTTGTTTTTCTATGGATTTGCACAGTTGTTGGTCTCTCAGACTCACTGCCATACCTACCAGCCCTTAACACAAATTATGTGAATGTTCTATTCACTTTTAAGTAATAGATAAGCACATTAGTTTTCAAAAGCAAGTTCTGCCTCTGGCATATCTTATCACTCACTGGGATTGTTTTGAGAAATGCAATATAATTACTTATTTTCTGTGTATGCCTTCCCATGTACCTCATTGCAGAGTATAGTGTAACATAGCTGCCTGATCAGCTGTGTTACTGAGAAGTCTTCTTGGTGGGGAAGAGAAAGTTGGTTTTATTCACAAGACAAGCATATGGCTAGAATGAAAATGTGGATTGTTCTTCATTTTAATGGAACATTTCATACCAGTTTAGATGCAATCCTAAGTGCATTTACTTGGGAGTAAGCCCCTTTGAAAACAAGGGACTTACCTTGGAGTAAATTATTCTTTATTCTTATTAGTATTAACTAAACTTATTCCTCAGCTGTTAAGTTAAAAAATATACATGAGTAAATACATTATACCATAGAAAAGAGATGGGGACACTCCATACAACATATGGGAGACCACCCCCTCCCAGCAAATAGCAGTATGTATAAATATGCATATGCATACATTGTTAAGCTTCTAACCTATTGGAACATAGACTCCTAGAAGTTGAGTAGAGTTGAAAGGGACCCCAGAGGGTCTTCTAGTCTAACCCCCTGCAAGGTAAGGAATATGCAGGTGGTTCATATGGGGATTGAACCCGTAACCTTGGTGTTATCAGCACCATGCTCTAACCAACTGAGGTATCTGCCGCCGAGGCCATGCTGTGGAGGATTTGAACGGAGTGGAAGTATCCTTCTGCTCAGCTCTGCGGGCTGAGCCAGCCAGCCTCCTGCTGGCCACAAAACATGCAAATGGGCACAATGTTTGCTGGCAGTTTCCCCACTGGCAGAAGTCAGCAGGAACACCCAACGTAAAGCATTCTGACCCCAGCCGGACTCATTGCTGTCACATGGTGGCGTCAGACCTAATCCAGACCCAATCACTGCACCAGCCTGGAGCTGGCTGGCATGGTTATCAGGCCTGATTCCACAATCCTGATTGCATTGTGTCGATTAGTAGGATAAACAAAATGGCATTTGAGGTTTGTCCAACCATCTCCATGACAGTATGAATCTAGAGGAGGAGCCAGGAGAGTCTGGTTCCACGATCACTTAAAAGTCAGTAATTTGTGAAAGGTGGAATATACTCAAAAGAAATAAACAGGAAGGAAAAATGGACATAGCTATTCAATGTACTATTTGAATAGAGTTGAAGCAATCTTTCCTGTCCATTACTGAGCATAATGTCATTCTGAGGAAGGAACTGCTTTGAGGTCACATTACAGATAGGAAAGCATAGTGATTAAGTAATTTGATTGACATTCACATGGAAAGGTTAGGTTAGGTTCAAGTCCAAAAGGTTTAAAATAGTGGAATATGGCATTTGCTATTGATACACCAACTGAATATTCTTTGCCATAAATTTTTTACTTAACATTTCTGAAGCAATGCAATGAATATTTGTGTTTAATTGCATCTGTGTTTCATCTTTACTTTCTGTCTTTCTTGTAGGAATAATGTCTGATCACCAGTTTGGAAATCAATTCATGTGCAGTGTGGTTGCATCTCACGTAAGCCATCTACCAACAACAAATCTCAGTTTTGTTTGGATTGCCCCACCTGCAGGAACAGGCTGTGTAAATTTTATGTAAGTGTCAAGATACTGTTGCTGATAATGCTAAGGTTCTTTGTAGCATGGCTACAGGAAGTAAAATGCATGTAATTGTTTCAACCATGAATCTCAACATATGTGGAAAGATTTATCTCCAGTGAATATTTGGTATTGGTAAAAAAGCTAAGCTACCAGTCTTACAAATCAAGAGGCAGTTTGCCTGTGTTTTGTCTATGATGGGTGGTTAATGTTCACATTTTTAAGCAGCTGTATGGAGAATGGTCAGATTTGCTCTAGTATCAATTGTTGCTCAACAAGCTACCTTCATTCGTTATATTTATAATTTAATAACACTTGGGGTGGTAACTTTCTTGGCTTACAGAGGAAGCTCGTGACAGTTTTAGTACAGTCTTGGAGATAGTTCAAACACTCATAAATAGCTCTATGTAAAGCCAAATAAAGGAAGTGATCTGACCTAGCGCACCAATTGCTGCCAAGTGAAAATTTGAGTGCAGTAGCTAAAAAAATGTACGGCCACACTGCTTGAATTGTTGCCAGGAATTGGCAGACATAGATCTGTAAACAAACTGAGTAAGATGATGCTTCTTTTATGTGTCTGTGAGGCTGTGTGGACCAATGTATACATTTCTCAGCCAGCCCAGTGTATAGGATGAAACTGCAAACTGAATTTTGTCCTGATCAACTGAATTCAATTTGCAGCTTCGTTCTGCAAAAAAAACAGGTAAAAGGTGAAAGATTTATACAATCTGAAGAGAAACCAGAGTACAGGTGGGCCTCAGTCTCGTTCTCTGCCACCCCACCCCCGCACACTTGCATGCACACATTAGCAGACTTATACACAACCCTCTGTGACAGAAAAGTTTGTTTGCTGGGCAGTTTGGGTCACCAAGTGTGTTTTTTTCCTGCCAGCAAACGGTTGACTGGCAACAGCGTCTGATTGGCCAAAGTTCCGGGGGAGGGAAATGATTGGTTTGGAGAGGTTAGAAAGGTTTCAAGTTGGGAGAGAGGGTGGCGGGGTTCTGAGGGGAAAAGGAGATACTCACTGAGGAGACTTTCCATAGGGAGAGGACAGAGCCTCGCAGCTGGGATAGGAAGACCAGGCTGAGGGTCTGGGGAAGGTGTCCAGACAGGAGTGTTCTGGGAGGGGTGAATCTGAGCCAGGAAAGACAGATCCAGTGTCTTCCTGGGTGTCAGTCTAGCCAGGAACGGAGAATTCTTCTAGGTACTTAAGACTCCCAACCCAGTAACAAGAGGAGAGGGGATCCCCTGGGTCTGTAATACCATTTATAATACCTCAGGTGTGGGATTGTTAAGAGAGGGGGTAACTGAGGAAAAATGCCCCTCGCTCATGAACCAAAGGATTAAGCTGTGAAGGAAGCAGTATAGTGTTGAAAGTATTGTATTATCTAAGTGACAGACACTGATTTGAACATTTTACCATCTTTTCTGGAAACCTGAATATTTATCTACCTGAAGTGTGCCGACTGATGTTTAGTAACTGAAGTTTAAGAAGAGCTGTACCTATAATATTGTGTTTAAGCCTGAGACACCTTATGGTTAAAGTAACTAAATTTAATTCTCCTTGAAAGAACTTGTTTCCTGACCCACTTTGTGTCAAAAACTCCCTTTGTTTAATAAAACTTTTCGTGTTTGTTTGATCAACTCCTGCCTTAGACTCTAAATCAGGGGTGCCCAAACTTTTTTCAAGGAGGGCCAGATTTGATGAAGTGAAGGGCCGTGAGGGCCAACCAAAGTTGTTGCCCTTTTTTTAGGATTGAAATTGTTGAGCTTTTTTTTTTTTTAGGGTTGAAGTTGTTGAGGGGTTTTGTGAGGATTTTACCCCATAAACTGCCGAAGGGGCCGGATTAGACCCCCGAAATGGACTTTGGACATGTCTGTGGTAGAGCCTTTAGCCAACAAGGTGTGCTAAAGGTGGGAAAGGAGAAGCTGAACGGATTATTTGCATCTGTCTTCAGAGCAGAGGACTTGCGAGTAACATAAAAGTAATAAGGTGAAACAGGAGAGATGCGAGCCGGGAAGGGCGACAGAAGGGCCTGGCCGGGCGGCGACTCACCTCGCAGGCGGTGCGCCATCCCTTTGGCCCAGGCGAGGCAGCGGCGGCTGCTCAGCAACCTCCTTGCCCGTCTCCTCGTGAGGGAAACGCGGCGTCAGCGTCGGGGCGCCTCCGGCGGAGCAAGGCTGCTGGCCTGCCTTCCCCTCCGCCTTCCTCCTTTTCGCCGCGCCGCCTGCACCTCCGCTGCCTCCCGCTCTCGGCGGGCCCTCCCGGGCGTCGGGCTCCGAGGGCGAAGGCACCCCTACTCGGCCCCACTCCACCATGCCTATCTGCAGCACGGCCCCCGCCGCCACGCTCCCGCTCAGCAACCTCCTTGCCCGTCTCCTCGTGAGGGAAACGCGGCGTCAGCGTCGGGGCGCCTCCGGCGGAGCAAGGCTGCTGGCCTGCCTTCCCCTCCGCCTTCCTCCTTTTCGCCGCACCGCCTGCACCTCCGCTGCCTCCCGCTCTCGGCGGGCCCTCCCGGGAGTCGGGCTCCGAGGGCGAAGGCACCCCTCCTCGGCCCCACTCCACCATGCCCATCTGCAGCACGGCCCCCGCCGCCACGCTCCCGCCAGCCGCCCTGGCCGCTTCGCCCGCCTCCTCCTCGGAGGAGAAGGAGAAGAAGTGACGGCGACGACTCCGCCGCCCCAGCTCCAGATGCTCCAGGCCACCGGGAGGGCAAAGTCCCGCTATGGCCCCCCGACCCTGGACGAAGGCCGCCGCTGCCTCAGAAATTTTCTCTCAGGCCGGCCGTGTAACGGCGCGGGAAGGGAGCGCCTTCGCTTTCTCCACCGTCCGCCTTCCAGCCCCCCAGCCCCGCCCACAGCGCGCCGCCTCGCAGGGGGAAGCGGGCTGGCAGCTACACGGGCCACATGGCAAGGTCTGGCGGGCCGGATTTGGCCCGCGGGCCTTGTGTTTGACACCCGTGCTCTAAATCATTAAGTTTTCCCTCACACAAGTCCCCCACTAGATGATCTGGGGTAAATTATAGAAATTCGTGTAATTGGTGTACCGTGAAGTGGTCGCACTAAATTTAATTGAGAGCTGGCCCAATGGTGCCAGGATGAGAAAGCGCCATTGTGCCGTCTCACCCTCACCCCTCTTCAGGTCTCCCATGCAGATCTGCTGAATAGATGGGGTTATTGGCCACTTGTCAAATGACTGATTTGACAGGGCAATTTGCATCTCTGTCAGGATGCTGATGTCTGCTGTCCGCTGTCTAATATCTCTGCATTGTTGTTGTTTTATTTCTGTTGATGTTACCAAAATTTGTGGAGACTTGGAGGACCAGAATAATTTGCTTGGGGAAACTGGATGAGCCCCCCACACTGAGAGTTAGTCATCCCTGGGATAAATGACGCAGTTGACAATTCTTGTTGTTAGTCCAGTCTTCAGCGTGTTATGAAGTTGGTGCTTTGAATCCTAAACTTGGATTTTCCACTGGCAGAGACCTCATTATGGGAATTGCATTCTGTTTCTGGTATTCACGCCAGTGTAAAACACACACGAACACTTGCTCCAGGAAGGCTTTGTCCAACACACTGGCACAATGCCAATCTGCAAGTGAGTTGTGGTGGATGCCAAATCATGCAAGGAACTTAAAAACTGTTTCAAAGAATTCAAGAGCAACACAGAGTCACTACTGCAGCTCCCTCCTATGTTTGGAACCCTCCAGTATATTGGACGTCCCTAAGTTTTATGCACAAGAATAAAGGTGTGATCCCACTAAACTCCCAATGACTTAATGCATCTATTCACACTAAGGTAACCCAACACTATTACCTTGCCATTGCAGAGAAATGGTGGCTTGCTTGAGTTTATGGTTGAACTCAATAATGAATAAAGGACTTCAGCTCATTCTCTTGACCACTAGATTACACTAGCATAAGAGATTTCCTCCTCACCTCTATAAAATGACAATATTTCACTCCCTTTATATTGCTATCCTCCATGTTTTATCAGCTGGCAACTTTGTTTTGATCCTCTCCAGCTTGCAAGACTTGGCATAAAACGCAGTAAATCTCTCCTACTAGGATCATCAAATCTACAGATAGCAATTCTTATCTTTTGAGTGACCTGGCTTATGTGGGATGGGGGGATGACAACATATTCTGCTCTTCATTGGGTGGGTGGGTGTATTTTAAGATATATGAATACTTACTTGGTTCTGTTACATTATGCTATATGACAGAGACCTGTATATGCTAAATGATATCACAGTGTACCACTGTGTAAAATAAGAAGTTTGTGTTTACTTCAATACGTGCTCTAGAAACAATACTGTCTTCACTCATGCAGGCCCAGTTTTTTTTTTTAAAAAAATTCATTTTCTCATTTTACAAACTTATAACGGTACAAATTTACACATCCAATTTAAGATACCAAATATTATTATGGACCCCACTCTCCTCTTTCTGCAGTTGCTTGTCATATATTTTACCACCGCATATCCAATTTAAATCTATTTATTATTCATCCTTTATACTCAATTTTAATTATTTTACTGCTCATTTGTAATTCAATCCTACTAGCATTTGAAGCTGTTTATGATAGTTCTTCAGATAATCCTTAAATCTTCCCCATTCTAAGTTAAAAAGTCTCTCTTCTTGATTTCTTATTCTTCCAGTAAGTTTCTCCATTTCTGCATACCATGCAGGTCCAGTTTCCAAGGTGATTTCCAAAGGAACTAGCAAGCCTACAACACAGCTGAAAGTGGACATTTCCAGCCTGCCTCAGTGATAGACTGATTGTGCCATAATTACATGGCCAAAAATCACAGCAGTTGGGGGAGATTGTTGTGAGGCCTCTTTCACTCTGTATAGTGCCATCCATTATGCTTGTCAAAATTCATTTTGCTGCTGTAGTGAGGGCATTTCCCTTTCCCGTACCGTACATAGCATGCAAATATAAATATATGCACATTTATTCTATTATTGAAGAACAAAAAGAAACAGGTGCATTGTCAGGGAGCTTATACCCAGGTGGTGAAATAATGGTTGCTGATATGCTTTAAAAAAAAAAAAATCTAACACCTTCCTTCATTAGACAATAAACAATACATTCTGTTCTTATGGAATAGCCAGAGAATTTTATGTAACTAACTGCACTGACATTAAAACCACATTATGTGCAAACACAGAGCATTAGTGGAGGGAAAATGTTCCTCTTAAGCAGAATATACTTCAGCGTTAGTCACCACAGACTAGCTGAACTTCTCATAATATTAATGATACTGATAAGATTTAAACTCTTAGGCCAAACTGGACAGCGGACATTCATCCAGTAAAACATTTGTGGCCAAAGTAGGTAAAGAACTAGGGCTGCATTTTATTTAGTACAGATCTCAGCAGTGGCAAACACTATGCAGAAGCAATTATAACTCACCCATATTTGCTATTGATTCCTCATCCAGCCAGGGGTATACACTGCCTCAGTGGAATTGCAATCCCTAGCTGGATTGGGGCATTAGAAAAACTACAACTAACTTCAAAAGCATGTTGAAGCATGTGTGAGAGAAGGAGGGAAAACCTGTTTTCATCTTTTGATTTCCAGTTAGTACCATTTTCTCCTATGTTTTATTTACTATTCAGCATACATCATGGACAGAAATACATGTTACATCAGGGTTAGGAAATCTGTGGTCCTCCATGTTGTTGGGCTCCAAACTGGCCATGCTGGTGGGAGTTGGAATCAAGCATCATCTGGAGGGAAGCGAGTTCCACATCCCTGCATTATACACCCCTTCAATGGCCACTTCTATTCAGGAAAAATGAACATCAGAAGGAAGCAGGTTAGAGTTGGGGAGAGTCAACCTTTCATCCCCTTGCTCTTTTCCATCTGCAGCTGTGCTTTCCAAGGCACTTCCAGTTACGCCTTCCTGAAGCTACTTGTTCCTAACAGAAGCTGCCATCAGGGTTTTGTTGCATGTGTTTCTGTGTAACATGTCACTTGCGCCATTTGAGTGCGTTTTGGAGGAACCCTACAGCCATCTCTGGTTTAAAAAATCCTACCACGCCGTAAACAGTTAAGGTTAGCATCATGTGTAAAAAGTGTTCAACATAGAGTGAATTAGCATCTGGGAAAGTCGAGAGTCATGTTTATCAATGAGACTGGAAAATAAGCCTCCCTGCACTGATACTGGGACGAGAATGACTCTGCTTAGTCTTAGCTCACTCTTCATGTTAATTCATCTCCAACCTCTCCACTGACACAGATCACAGGTCTGCTAATTAGTTCCCAGTATTTTGTAATGCTGGTGTTTATTCCTTGAGAACTGAACAGAAGCTACCAAACTGTCCTTGAGAGCTATAAGAAGATAACAGCTTTCAAATACCATGGCCATACCCTGGATTTCATCACTGGGTCTGCCTGCTATTAAGAAAAACTATTAGAAAACTTCAGCACAAATGATAAAAAATAAAGATGAATGGCTGACATTTATCCTTAGAGTCTTTCTAAACAGCCTATGCTTCATTAGCTGATAACCATGCTTTTTGATGGTCAACTTGAGCTAAGGAACATTAATTATACTGCTTTTTGCTTGAGAAAAGTTCATAGGTTATGGCTGTGCAGTGCTTTTTTTTTTACCATTCTCTTAATCCTAAATTGCCCGATAATCACTGAATGCCAAGCCTTTATTTTACACTGACCAGACCTGTGCTAAAGACAATCCCAGCTACTATAAAAATGTTAAAAGGAGGATAGTGCTAAGATGTGCAGTTGCCACCCCAAAAAAGGAACCATGAATTTAGTTCTATTTTCCCCACCCATTGCAAAATACCTGCTCACCTGGGGCTCCAGAGGGGGTGGCCATTTGATGCCACCCTCCTCCAGAAGTGACAGAAACATTGTTTTGAGCAGGCCTTGCCCACATGCCTACTGGGGCATGGGCACAGGGGCTGTGTCCTGCCCACACCTGGGGTATTTAGGAAGGTGACCTCGAACAGACCACCCTCTTGGCTGATTAACACAGAATTTGTCTCCTTCCCACCCAGACTGTTAGGGACCAGCTTGGTGGGGGAGTGGGCAAGTTGGCGTAAGGACCTTGCTTTGGTTAATTGGTCAGGGAGAGATTTTCTCCTGCAAGCAAATTGCCCACCTCATAGCAACCATCACAACTTTGGTGGATACGGCATTGGGCTGAATCCTTAGTCATGTGGGTACCTTGTTAAAGGGCTCCAGGAGTCTACGTGGAGACTGATGGGGGGGCTGTATGGGGTCATGGCACCCTCTGCAATTGATAGCAACTGCAGTAAGACTGCTGGGAATGTTGAC
This sequence comes from Podarcis bocagei, assembly GCF_964188305.1. Taxonomy (NCBI): domain Eukaryota; kingdom Metazoa; phylum Chordata; class Lepidosauria; order Squamata; family Lacertidae; genus Podarcis; species Podarcis bocagei. Next base: position 72,008,360 of record NC_138135.1, read on the forward strand.
TTTGGAGTCCTGGCTGCAGCTAGTCTTCCATGTTCAACACTAAATTACACCAGTATTACTGAGGAAATCTACATAGAACAATCCTTAATGCTTTTCAATTAGACATTGCTGTTACAGTTTGGTACTTTGTGCTCACATTCGTTTGTCATTGGCAATGATAATGACTCCTAAGCAGAGAGAGACATGCCATTATACCTTTGAATGTTAAAGCCTCACGCTTTAATAAATGACTTTGCATACTATGGTTGCAAAAATGATTTCAATTACTTGAAAATTGCCCAAGCAAATTGTGCTTGATATTCTAGATGAATTTACTACAGGAAGCCCCATAACTACATTATGGGGAAAATATCCATTTTTAGTAGTAAATTTCCAGTAGCAATTATATGTTGTGGAAAAATTAATGCCTCATATTTGAAATATTGGCAATATTTAGTCACCAAACACAACTGCACTTATATTGTTTAAAGCAACACCAGACCCCCCTGCAGTGAGCCTACAATGAGGGGACCTGGTCTATGACATGTCATGTGCTTATGTACATTGTAAATCTTCTTAGCTTTGCAGGCTGCAGATGCTAGCTGTTGTGTTCAGATGCAGCTTTAAACCATTGTTTAGTATTATGAGAATGAATTGCAGCAATCCCTGGCCTTCTGAACTTTCCTCTCCCCTGTCCTCTTCTACAGCAGCCACCAAGGAAGAGACTGGAAGTTTTTGCTTCAATTTTGCACTAACCACATTTATACCATGTTGTCCAAATTCTAAACTGTAGTTTATCTAACTGTGGCTTGTTGGAATAAACCAGCCTCAGAACCTATTTTGTGTTACATGTATACTGTACATTGCCATAATGTTATAGTAAGTCACTTTTGGGGGGCCCAAAATGCAGTCCGGTATGTAATTGTTATTACACATTTTTTAAAAAAAATGTCTGAAGGATGTATTGATGTTATATATGTTTATATAACATAAAAAAATCACTATAGGTACTTTTTACAACAATAAAACTAAAAGCAAAACTAAAAACCTTGTTAACCAGGAGAGACCTTGGAAAACATATTAGGTGTTCCAGCCCCCCATCATAATTTCCTAAGAAAGCTCATAAATACTAAGAACAATTTACCCGTAACTGATAGGATCTTCCCCAATATCTCCAGTTTCTAAACTGTGTTCTGGGGAATCTAGGCATTTCTAAGAAGCTTTCTATGAGTTTCTCGTTGAGATGTTTACTAATAAGCAGATAGGTTTCTCTGAAAGAAATCTTGGACATCACAGCTGTTCCTCCCTACAACGTGCAGCCATGAGGTGTGTTCTAAGGACACACTCACAGGTTGTATGGGACAATGATAAGGCCCAGCTGGTCCGGCTAGTGCTACAAATGAAGTGGACTTATTCTATGCCCTATGCTTTGAATTCTCTATGACACTATAAGGATCCAGCCCCATAGAAACTGTTGAGAGAATGAATAAATAAAAAGAACAGTTGCTTTCCTCAGCTGACAAGCTGATTCAGAAAGTGTTCTCTGAAGGTAGGGCAGCAGTCTGCAAGCTTTGTATCTGAATTATGCATCCCAGATCCACTGCAGGGTACCTAGGCCTCCGCTGTGGCATGCAAATTATATATAATGAAAGCAAAAGGTGCCAAATTGGTGTCAAGCATAGGACATCCATCTCTGTTTGTTTATTTTAAAATGTACGTATCATGCAAGACCATCTCACAACAAGAGGTGCAGACTCTGATACCTTCTGAACGTTTAAAATTGCTTTTAAGGCTGAATTTATGGGATAGGCATACTATTGTTCTATTTATTTGTTTTTATCATATTTTCATTTTACGACTGGATGAACCACTTTGGATGATGGTGGTTGTTTTGAAATAAAAAAGGGGTATTCAGTACAAATTCTTTTAAATTAAAAAAAATACATAAAAATAAGCAAGGGTAAATCTTCCATGAAAACATGCGGTTGTTTTCTGCATCTCATACTGTATATATTTCACTGGGAGAGTGTGGGAGTGCTAAGCACATGCTTAACCTCCTTGTTGAAATACAATTTAACTGCTTAGCTGAGTTATATTAAATTTTTGTGCCAGGAAAGTTAATATAGAATGGTAGGAAATGTCTGTAACACTGGCTTGCAAACCTGCAATGAACCCATGATGCGCAAGTCAGATCTTGGGCAGGGAAAGGGGAAAACCAAGTATTCATTTCCAATTTGCTCATGTCAGTGTAACTTTCCAATAATAGAGTCCTCGTGTTGCTAACATGTTTTTTTGAGGATTTCAGATACTCTCTTCCAGATATGTAATTTACGTGTCTGTGTCTCAGATTGTTTCTGGTGGAGGACAACTGTGCCTACAGATATATCTGTGCAAACAATATGTAATTCAAATAGAGAGGCTTAAAACATTTATAGAAACATCCAGCAAGATTACATGGTCTGTTTAAATACTTTTGACTGTGGCAGAAAAGTGACATGCTGTCTGAACACACCACATTTTCGTGGTAAACCACTGAGTTAGAATGTCTCTTCAGTTTGTTAAAAATAGCAAGGTGAATATCCTATTGGAGAATTATGTAAAGACTGATGTACTGCGCTTAATATCTCACATATCAGACATGGTCGAGCTCAGATTTGCCTGAACGTCGTATCTTCTCTATTGAGCTGGCAGTGATAGGTTGGAATCCAGGAGAACTCCCAGATTACAGACTGTTCCTTCAGGGGTAGCGCAACCTCTCACAGAACAGGTTGTGCACCTAATTCCTGGGCCGCCCTGGGTGGGAAGAAAGGGGGAGCAGAAAAAATATTTGTGCAGCCTTGTTTAATCTTGCACCTTTCTAAAATTTATTTATTGGTGTGTGTGTTTTCTTTTTGTAAATCTACTGAAGAATAATATAAAACTTTGTAATGATTTGTTGGGTCTCTGGACTGTAATAAAGATTGATTGATTGATTGATTGATTGATTGATTGAATAAAACAAAAGCAGGATTAGGGCGTTTGTGCTGTGTCCCATTGGTATAGTGATAGTGGCACTCTCCCTTCTTCTGATAGAAAATGCTTTGGAGGGGGTTGTGGAAGGTCACTTGTGGGAGAATGAGATTTGTCCCTGTTTTCACCTGAGGAACGTTGGAGGGTATGTTACAGCGTTACATAACAGATTGCAGAAGTCATGTTCGTATCAATAAACATTTTAAGAACATTTGCAGCCATTTGAAAAGCATCATACATAGAGAGAAAATTGCATATTTCTGTATTCATTCAGAACAATGGTGAATTAACCAGCTGGTTTAAGAATCTGCTGCAAGAAGCGGGGAGGGGAAGCCACGACTTGGCACTGACCCTTCTCAAGAAGTGTAGAGCCAGGCATTCCAGACAACAAGCACACATTGATTGCAGCCAGAACGAGTGACTGTGCTTGCAAGTTTTAAAATATTTTATTTCAATGCCCAAAAGTCATTTGGACTCAAAACACGGGCCCCATCTCTGTGGCTGCCGCATGCATCCAATCATCATAAAGGATAACACCATTTTCTTTGATCATATGATGCCAGAGTGAAACCCATGCTGAAGTTTCTTTCCTTTGTGCAGCTACAGTTCTAAATCATCTGTCATGCGTAGTAGCAGGAGGTTGGTTTTATTAGCAGCCTTTGGGTAATTGGAAGATGTTCAGAGTGTTTCTGTGTAGGATCCAGTCATGTTTTTCATAAAAAGAGAATGGAATTAGATCAGTTCCTACTAGCAGTATCTAATAATAAATTCCTTTTAAAGAAACTGTTCTTTATCACATGCTCATTTGAATAATATTTCTTTTAAAAAACTGAATTTTGTTTTATCTCTTCTTCTCCCTTGAGACACGTACTTGTTGCTTTGTATGTGCCACCATTAGCTTATAGCACACTAAAATATAACCCTGAAATATATTTCCAAGTAAAAACTAAAAACATAAACCCTGACGGCCTTCAATGAAGCACTCATTCATCTCCAAAAATACCCAGAGTACATCCATGGATGTATCATGGATTGTTTTTGAATGCTTCGCAGTTTAGAGGTGAAAGAATGCCTTTCTCTGCAGGCAAGTCCAGGGAATATTGCCAGAATGGAAACCTAACAGGAACCAGGCAAACTTATACCACCAACTTAGGTGGGATGTGTCAGAAAGAGAGAGGTGTCTGATGAGTCTGGGGAAATCTTGGGCAGAATCTAGCAGGTAACCCATGGACTCTTGTGAGTTCAGAAGCAAAATAGCTTTGTTTGGCTGGCTCTCAAGCTTACTACTTCTTAGTACCATGTGCTTGTTGGCAGATCAGTGCAGCAAAGGTAGTGTGATTGATATTAGGAGCCTTACCTTAGAAGCAAAAAATAAGATGCAAGAGAAAATGCAGCTTTGTACAGGAGAATTTAAGTGAATTACGTTGCAAATGTAAACTGATAATTTCCTAGATCCCTTTGAATGTTTATTGTCATAAGATGTTTGTTATAATGAAAATCAATTAAAAATTATAAAAAAGAAAAAAATGTTATAGGCCAGTCTTACGAACTACCAGGACAACCTTAAACCAAATAGCGCCCCAGGCAAGGAGTGCATGTGACACCCCGTCTTCATTGCTTCAACTTCGAATACCTGTTTTATTGCACTTCTTGTGCAGTTCACCACTTTGATATATAGAACGCATGCACAGTTTATCTCTGTCATATAGGATGCTGTAAATTTTCCTGTGAATTAAAAGCTCCCTGCTGATGTTAAAGCAATGCCGGTTGTGCAAGTCTGTGGTGCCAGCTTTAGAAGTGAAGATGAACTATTTGTGTTATTTATTTCAGCTGTTGAGCAGTTATAACAGTTCTCCCCCTTAGGGAAGCTCTCAGTTGCTGCTATGTATATATATGCATGCATACCACTAGATACAGACCTACTCCCCCATACACCCACCGTGTATACAAGCACACCTGTAGGAACACACTGTATGTTTCCCTCCCTCCCTTTCACACACATCAATGCACACTCACAGACACTCACACATGCTCATTCATGCACAAGCACTTGAGGAACTGCAGAAATGCACACACAAAAGCAGCATTTCCATCCCTCCCCACTCCAGTGCTGGAGTAACGGTGGGTGGAAATGCTGTCTATTAGTCTTAAAGAATAGATAGCGTTTATCTCCAGCCTTAGCACTGTGGTGTTTAGGGTTAAAGGTTAAGGTCAGAGAGAAAAGATCCCTCTGTTCTTCAGAAATTTATTGGATGCTTGCTGCACGTTAGCTACCCCTGGCTATTTCCTACCCAAGGCCTTAATCTAATCTTAAAAAAAAAAAAGTGCTTTCTAAATTTCACCCGAGCCTTATCAACATGAGTGTTTATGGAATTTTCTAAACAAATTAGTTAGCAGAAACTTACACATGTCAAAGAACAACATCCCCAGTGCCTCAACATGTTAAACAAAGATAAAATGGGGTAAAACTTTCCTTATGATACCACATAGATGGGCAACTGACTTCTGCAAATAATTGAAACTGTTAGCAGTGTAAGTGAATGGTAACTTTAATGTCAGCTAGATAACACACACGAAAAACCCCACACTGTTTGGGTGTTGTTCTGTGACATAATATCTAGGAATTTTCATAATTTGCTGCTGATAACAGGGTGAATTTAGCTTTAATCAACCCTGACTGTCAAAAAACAACTCAATAAGTAAGCATTATGCAGTTATTGTTTCTGTAATAAAATTCTTGTTCCCACCAGTAACAAAATTCTTGTTCCCACTAATAATTTAACAGATGATTAGGTCTGTCTAAATGCCACTCTTTAAAAAATGTTGACAAACAATTGTATTCTTTTTAATTTATCTACATCTTGTGAATAATTAAACTATATCATTTCTGTTCTTTTTTAAACAAAAACCAAACAAACTAAAATGAACAACACTTGACTAGATTTTTTTCCTTCAATTTACTAATTGGAGGTCAAATTTTGGCTATTTCCTACCCAAGGCCTTAATCTAATCTTAAAAAAAAAAAAGTGCTTTCTAAATTTCACCCGAGCCTTATCAACATGAGTGTTTATGGAATTTTCTAAACAAATTAGTTAGCAGAAACTTACACATGTCAAAGAACAACATCCCCAGTGCCTCAACATGTTAAACAAAGATAAAATAGGGTAAACCTTTCCTTATGATACCACATAGATGGGCAACTGACTTCTGCAAATAATTGAAACTGTTAGCAGTGTAAGTGAATGGTAACTTTAATGTCAACAAAAGAGAGACTGCTCCTAGCAAGTTACACATAGAGGCACTAACTCTCATGTTCAGGGAATGATCTGCTTATTTGCGGGTTAGCTGGGTCGTGATCTTGGCTGAACCATGGCTATTTTGTTCTGACAGATGATTCAGAGGAGGAGGAGGAGCGTGAGGCTGCAGGCACCAGGGTGCACTTCCCTAGCCAGAAGCACATACTCTCCAAAATTTCTCTGATGAAAATAGAGCTATCCCATTCCATAATGATAATTTTACTATTTATACCTCACACATCTTACTGGGTTGCCCCAGCCACGCTGGGCAGCTTCCAACATATATAAAAACATAATTAAACATTAAGCATTTTTTTTAAAAAAAACCCAAACCCTTCCCTAAATAATAATAATAATAATAATAATAATAATAATAATAATAATAATAATAATAATAATAATAATTTATTTATACCCCGCCCATCTGGCTGGGTTTCCCCAGCCACTCTGGGCGGCTTCCAAAAGAATATTAAAATACTATGATACATCAAACATTAAAAGCTTCCCTAAACAGGTCTGCCTTCAGATGTCTTCTAAAAGTCTGGTAGTTGTTGTTCTCTTTGACATCTGGTGGGAGGGCGTTCCACAGGGAGGGCGCCACTACCGAGAAGGCCCTCTGCCTGGTTCCCTGTAACTTGGCTTCTCACAGTGAGGGAACCGCCAGAAGGCCCTTGGCGCTGGACCTCAGTGTCCGGGTAGAACGATGGGGGTGGAGACGCTCCTTCAGGTATACTGGACCGAGGCCAGGAGCACATACTCTCCAAAATTTCTCTGATGAAAATAGAGCTATCCCATTCCATAATGATAATTTTACTATTTATACCTCACACATCTTACTGGGTTGCCCCAGCCACGCTGGGCAGCTTCCAACATATATAAAAACATAATTAAACATTAAGCATTTTTTTTTAAAAAAACCCCAAACCCTTCCCTATATAGGATTGCCTTCAGACGGCTCAGGGGTCAGATAAGGCCATACCTTCCAACATTTCTCCAGTGAAAATAGGGACATCCTAAGAAAAAGCAGGCCATTCCATGATGAAACCAGAGACCGTGATGACTTCTCTAAATCAGGGACGCCCCTGGAAAATAGGGATACGTGGAGAGTCTGGGAGCAGCAAATGAAGCCTGGATGGAAATACAGGCTTATCCTCCAGGCAAAGACTTGCTGCAAAGTCCTACTCATAAAAAGAGATGGTGGTGGAGAGAAGAACAAGAAATGGCAGGAGCTTGCGGGGAGGCTGTCTGTGAGAGTCAGAAGGAGAGACTGAGCAGGATAGATCATTTGAGTTATCTGAACAAGCTTAAAAGATTGTGAGTGTTTCTCAGTCCTATTCCCTCTAGTTGTTAGGGTTTGGTCGGAAAGACGGTTCTGCTGGAGAGTGCCTGGTGAATACTCGCCACACCCTAGAGAGAGATGGTTAGTAAAGAGTATTTCTGCCCAAGAATAAAATCTGGAGTGCTCTTCCATTTTGGTTATTACCAGGCTTTGTCCAACAACCACAGTAGTTGCTTCAGCTTTCCATCAAACCTGGCAATATCGTACTTAACATGTCTGTGGATCAAAATTGGATGAAAAATTGCCATTGGTCTTTGCCAAAGCCATTTGCTGCACATTTTATGGGCCTCAAGATGCCATTTGTAGCATGTGATAACACAGCCAACTGAAGCATCTGCCTGGAAAGAGATTACTTTAATTATGGGCTCAATGTCTTGTTTTTCTGCAAGTGATCCCTAGAGAGCAGCTTATTGCTAGATGAGAGGTGCTATCGTGCACATTAAAACCTGCAAGCTCAAATCCAGAGGTTGCAAAATTGAGGGAAGTACTTTTTAAAACCTCCATGCTTGCAATCTGGTTGCTTTACACCCTCACAAAACCCCACACCACCTCAAGAAAACACTTTAAATGAAAAATAATAGTGGTGCTCCTGTCCTAACTAATTTAGTTTGTGATGATCAAATGAAACTGACAGAAGACCAAAGGCTTACACTTGTGTTTCATACATACACTGAGGGCATGTTTATATAAGTGGCAGATAATGGCAAGCTGTGTTCAGTTTGGCTTGGGATTTGTACAAGTCAGGTTGTGTTATCTGTTGAGCCTGAACTAATAAATGCAGCCTTCACAGAGGTCTTGATAGCTTAAACGGTTTATTAATATGGGTGTGTGTGTGTGTGTGTATGTGTGTGTGTGTGTGTGTAGTCTTTGCAGGGCTCTTAATATAGGTGTGCTGCAGGCTTCTCCTATGCTTGGTGGGGAATCCTTTTCCAACTTGAAAGCTATTTTCTCTTCTGGGCAACCTTAGCAGGGAAAAAATACGAGTGGTGGGTGTGGCCAGAGACAAAAGTAGGAGGAGCAACAACTGAAAATTTCACCTCTGTGCTGCAGACTGTTTTCTACACCCACCCAGGCAAGGAATAGGCTTGAGGACACATTCCAGCCAGGCAGAAACACTCGAGGCCCAGGAAGGTGCTCTGGGGCTGGGGAGAATCACAAGTTCTAAATAGAGATGCTTGAAGGGTTGCTTTTTGCTTCCAGGCCTGATGCTCCCTAGCCCTGTCCCAGGGGAGGCATAGTTGTGGTTAATAGGGCAAAGCACTGGGGTTTGCACAGCACACAGGTAGCTTATAAAGTCTCCTGGAGGGAAATCTCTGAAATACGGGCTGGTTGTGGCTTCATATAAACATGGATTCATTTTGCACTTGGCAAAGAATGTGGCATCCTAAAAACTTCAGTTTGAACATGATAAATGTAAAGCTGAATGATATAATATAATATAATATAATATAATATAATATAATATAATATAATATAATATAATATAATATAATATAATATAATAATAACTATACCTTAATCTCTGAAGGCTGAAAAAAAAACTATGTAATGATAGCCCAGGACTCTCAAACTCACTCTTCCTTGTCTTATTTCACTACTTCCCCCTTATTGCCAATTTGTTCTGATGTGCACATGGAACATCTGTTTATTCAAACTGTCCATTAATTTAAATGGAAGAGCAACTCTTCACCTATAAAGGAAGAGGTATGCATGGCTGCATGCTCCATTAAAATTAATAATAAATTACTAGCAGGAAAGTGAAATCTATGGACACATCAGAATGCCTAAACCCATTTCCCCCAGCTGCCTAAAGTTCCTTAATCTGCATGATCTATTGCAACTTTAGAATTTGTATGAAATTGGTGTAGGGTGAAGAGAAGCTTTTTTGTGTGTGATGAGTCTCTTAAAAATATTTTGTAAAGATATTTTATCTGAGTATCTTGCATGCATCAGCCTGAGATCTATGAGCTCTGCAAGGAAAACACCCCAAATATGTATTATTACTTCAGAGAAAACTGTCCAAGAAGGTTTGTGCAGCCATTTCATTTCATGTAATTCAAAATACATACTACAAGACTTCAAAACTACATGGTAATGCTATTGAGTTTTTTGTTTGAATGTTTGAAAACATTCTTATCTATCTATCAGTGTAGTTGAGTTAAGGAGAACATAGGTCCAAGCTGTTCTTGTCTGCTCTTTGTAACGTGTAAAACTCTTCATCCTTCCACATTGGTTTTCTGTAATCATGATAAATTGATCATAATGAATTCATTTACTATTAATGTGACTGTCAGGTTTGCGTCCAAGATGTTCTGTATAAAATGGCATTGATTTAACATTATTTAATGAATAGCACTTGTTTTAATCTGTCCTTGTTAATTTAAGAAGCAAGGAAGGTTGTCAGCAGCTGTGAATGCAAAAAGGTGTTTATCACAGCCTTGCAGATAAGTACAAATAATTTAGTGCTTCACAATAGGGATGTCATTATTAAAAAAAACAACTTAGATTTGCTGGAGCGGCAGTAGCAAGCCCCTTGCCAAAATGCTTAGCCTTTGTTTCCTAACAAACTAGATTTGATCCTCTCAAAACTAGGAACGATAATCAAGTAATAGCAAACCACCATAATCAACCACTCCTAGAACAACACTTTGACTCCCCATTTGTGGAATGCCTTCATCTTACAAATATAACCGAAGCTGATGTTATTGCTTCAGCACCAGGTTAGAATCCAGGCATTTCAAGTTTGCAAAACTGGCAATTGTTTAACTTGCTTAGTTGTTTTTAGTTGCCTCTACTTGTTTTAGATAGTATGTTTTATAGTTGTTTATTTTATTATTTTAGTTGACGTTGTTGTTTGTTGTTGTTGTTTATTCATTTATATCCCACCATTTTCCCTGACAGGGACTCAAGGTGGCTTACAGATAAAATAGGAATAGCTACAAACATTAGAGGGGGTAGTATATAAAAACCACAGACGTAATTGTGTGTTCAGTTCCAGAAACCTCACTCTTGACTCAATTTTTAGTTTTGGTTTTTAGCAGAATTTAGGCCACAACTTTATTGATTACAGAAAGTGACTGGTTGCATAGGCTCTGGTTCGACTAGCTCCCTGCCTTGCAGGTAGCGCTGACCCAGGGTTCCAGCATAGGTCAGCCAAGGTTGAACACTTGAATAAGCAGAAAGCTGGGAACAGGCTATCTCCGCCACCCAAATGTCCCCCTGGACTCAGGCATGGGGACAAACCATTGAGTCCCTGGATTCCTTTAATGGAATACCCTTCACATAGGGATGGCGAGAGCGTTCTCCCATCCCTATAACCTGAACCAAAGCCTATTCACAACCTTACAAGTTGTGACGATTTGCTACGCGGCAGGCAAAACCCAAATGGCAACAGCCAATCAGCCAAGTGGGGAAAATTCCTGCCGTGCCCCTGTCCCAATGACAGACAACACACGACGGCATAGCAAGGTCAAATGCAAAGCCCTAAAAGTAGAAGAGAGGTGGGCGGGTGTTCCAAATGCATGCGCCGAAAGAAGAAGCTCTGGGTCACTTGCATGGGCATAAATAGGTCCCTCAAACAGTTTGGACTGCGTCCCATTGGCCAGATTGCACCCACTATGAGGGACCTACCAATCGGGTGTTGTGGCTGACCAATCATACCCACCCACAACACAGGGTGTCGGTTTCCAGGTCTCACCGCAATACGTGCCCTCTTTAAGGGAGGACCCAATTTATTAAAAAAACCCAGCCCTTTCATTAAATGCAGTCAGTTCCTGAAAGTCTGTTGGAATGAGAAAGTCTTCACCTGCCGGCAGAAAAACAACCAGGAGGGAGCCTGTCTAGCTTCAGATGATGATTGCAGGGTCTAGGTTGGTTCATATGAAGAGAGGCAACCACTGAGGTATTGTGGTCCTGAGCTATTTAAGGCTTTATAAGACAAAACCAGTACTTTGAATAGGACCCGGAAACAAGTTGGTGGCTAGTGCAGTCAGGCCAGGATCCGTGTGATATGCTCAAGTTGACTTGCCCCAGCAAGCAACCTGGCCACTGAATTCTGCACCAGCTGAAGCTTCTAAACCATCTTCAGAGGCAGCCCCACGTATAATGAGTTGCAGTAATCTAACCTAGAAAAGAAGGCTGATCGCCGAAGAATTGATGCTTTTGAATTATGGTGCTGGAGGAGACTCTTGAGAGTCCCATGGACTGCAAGAAGATAAAACCTATCCATTCTGAAGGAAATCAGCCCTGAGTGCTCACTGGAAGGACAGATCCTGAAGCTGAGGCTCCAATACTTTGGCCACCTCATGAGAAGAGAAGACTCCCTGGAAAAGACCCTGATGTTGGGAAAGATGGAGGGCACAAGGAGAAGGGGACGACAGAGGACGAGATGGTTGGACAGTGTTCTCGAAGCTACCAGCATGAGTTTGACCAAACTGCGGGAGGCAGTGGAAGACAGAAGTGCCTAGCGTGCTCTGGTCCATGGGGTCACGAAGAGTCGGACACGACTAAACGACAACAACACAACCTAGAGGTTACCAGAGCATAGACAACAGAAGTTATGCTATCCCTGCCCTGATAGGGCATGCAGCTGGGCCACCAACCAAAGCTGATGGAAGGCACTCTGTGCCATTGAGGCCGTCTGAGCCTTAAGGGACAGCAGTGGATCAAGAATAACCCTCCAAGCTGCATATCCCACCTACAGATTGAAGTTGTGTTTTATACCCATCCTGCTCTGTAGATTCTTTCATAAACCGACATTCATTACAGCATCAGGAAGAAATCTACCTTTGATCTTCTCCCTTCTTGGGATATGGAGAAAACACCTAAGAATAAAGTGTTTTCCTATGCACTGCATCTGGTAGCAGAATGACTCCTCAGATTATGCCGAAGATGTATAGAACAAAGATTCTCCCCCTCACTTAGAATATTATGCTTATATATGAGCAAGCCATGAAACTGAAAAGTGCATGTTACCTTCTGGCAGAGTAGCTTTCAGGAGCACTGCAATGTTCTATGCACTACTTAGCTTATTAATGGTTTCTTCCTATGTTGTTGCCCAGGCATTGGCTTTTTATTTCTGCTGACCATAGCAGACTGACCTTTCTCTTACAATTATTGTCCATAGCCTCCTGGGGCTGGCAATGCTCAAAAGGTCACAGATATTTTTAGCTGAAACTTCCACTGTGCTTTAAATAGCAGAAACAATTAAATACTTGTAAATAGTCTTCCTTTGTTGTTTTAATACATTGAAGTGCATTTTAAGGAATCTCATCACAAAGGCAGCATACAGAGGACTCTAGATCAGTGGTTCCCAACCCTTTTATGGCCCCAGCTAAGCATCTTTAAAATCCTGATGTCCCTCCCCCCCGTGACATATAATTCTTATTATTCAAAAAGTGAACTCCTATTCACGTGGAGGAAGCCTAAAAGGCCATTCACTGTTAATAACTCATTCTAGAATTGCCCCCCTTAAAAATAAAATTGCCCCCCTGCGGGGCGTGTGCCCCAAGTTGGGAACCACGGCTCTAGACTATCCTTCCCAGAGACTATGGCATTCGGTTTTTAAGGCAGTTCCATACATCAGAAGCATTCGCTTCTATTTGCATCTTATTGTGAGCCTGGAACTGTGCTTAGTCTTAATTATGGTTTAGGGCAGTGGTAGTGGCAGGAGAGAATGGCAAGTGTGGCGGGGAGATTCAAGGACAATCAAAGAAACATGTAAACATTTCGGTGTAGTATTGTACTCTCGCCAGAGTGGTGCTTGCTCTAGTTATCTCTCGCTTGGACTACAGCAATGCGCTCTATGTAGGGCTACCTTTGAAGGTGACCCGGAAACTACAGCTAATCCAGAATGCGGCAGCTAGACTGGTGACTGGGAGCGGCCGCCAAGACCACATAACACCGGTCTTGAAATTGGCTCCCAGTACGCTTCCGAGCACAATTCAAAGTGTTGGTGCTGACCTTTAAAGCCCTAAATGGCCTTGGCCCAGTATACCTGAAGGAGCGTCTCCACCCCCATCGTTCTGCCCAGACACTGAGGTCCAGCTCCAAGGGCCTTCTGGCGGTTCCCTCACTGCTAGAAGCCAAGTTACAGGGAACCAGGCAGAGGGCCTTCTTGGTAGTGGCACCCGCCCTGTGGAATGCCCTCCCACCAGATGTCAAAGAGAAAAACAATTACCAGACTTTTAGAAGACATCTGAAGGCAGCCCTGTTTAGGGAAGCTTTTAATGTTTAATAGACTATTGTATTTTAATATTTTGTTGGAAGCCGCCCAGAGTGGCTGGGGAAACCCGGCCAGATGGGCGGGGTATAAATAATAAATTATTATTATTATTATTATTATTATTATTATTATTATTATTATTATTATTCAGTATAGTCTTTTTAAAAAAAACAAACCTGCAGATTATGGATAGATATCTTTTCAAAATGAGAGCAAGAGCATCAAGTGTGATACTGAGGACAATAACTTGTTGTTTTTCCCAATGTATTTCATATCAATTTTTTTTAAAAAATGGCGTGGGCCAAGCAAATTTATATTCTGAAAGTGTAGTCCAGAGTAAAAAGTTTGAGAACCACTGGTTTAGAGAAACAAGCTAGCACAGGAAAATACAGTTTGAAATTTGCTTGTTTCCCTAAAACAGGTGTGGGGAACCTTTAAATCTCCAGTTATTGCTTGATGACAGCTTCCATCTTCCTTGACAAGGGCAGTGCTTCACCTCCAGTGGCAGATCTCACCTCCTCCTCACCTCCTGTTGCACTGCTGCCAACCTCGCCATGACTTTGCCCATGCTCACGCGACTGCCGCCACAGCCCCTTTGCCCTCACTGCTAATGCTAAGCGCCTGATGCTGCCACAGTGTTGTTGAGGCAGCACAGGTGCAGCTGCTGCCAACGGTGCAGTGGCAGTGGTGGGGCCAGTGACAGTGTGGTAGCAGGGAGGGGGCGTGGATCTGGGAGGGGGGTGCGTTGGCAGCACAGAGCGTTGGTGGGGTGTTTTGCCTACAGTGGCAAAATGTCTCAGGCTCCCCATGAACCATGACCATTGACTGTGCTGGCTGGGGCTGCTAGAAAGTGGAGTCTAACATAATCCGGAGGGCCACAGTTTCCCCACTCCTGTGCTAAATCATAGTTGAAACAAACCACAAGTTATCTGTGTTCAAACAACAACAACAACAACAACAACAACAGGGGAAAAGAGAAACGAAAGCTTCCAATCTGCTTTTGCACACTGGAGAAGGTGAGAGGTTGGAGGAGTTTGTAATGATAGCCTAACAAGCTCTTAACTTAATTAGCAAAGCAAATGGCAATATCATAATGCCTTTTATGTTTCTGCATTCCTGCAAATTAACTCTTACTAAGAGAACTCTTGCCAAAGGCTGAAAGCAGTTTTAGCTACAATTGGGCAGTGTGCAAGAGAGAATCTTCAGCAGCTGAAAGTTGAAAGTTTGAAGTTGTGTATTGACAATAAGAGACCATATGGACAAGTTGTACCAGCCATATTGTCAAAACAATAATGCTAACAATAGCACTCTTCAGTGAATGTCTTGCTTTTATTCACTAAAAATGTAACAAGTATATGGAAAAACAATATAAACTGAAGGCTGTTTTTATGGTTTTGTATTTCAGAATGTTGAGTTTTACAAGCAAAGTACAGGAATAGTTGAACCATACTGTATTTCAAATGCCTGTGTATAATACAACAGCTACAATTTCTTCTTGTTTTTTAAAGCAATTCATTGTTTTGCATCAATGGCAGATTTTGAGAATTGGGTAGCCTAACTATAGCTTCCTATTGACCAGCTGTATAAACTATAGCTGATTTGCATCAACTGGAAAATCTGCCTCACTCTGCATTAATATTTTAACCTATTTTAGTACAGGTTGAGGTCCAAGTCATATTGGCTGGATATAAGCATAAGGATAAATATATGAAGTTGCCTCATCCTAAGTTTGGCCATTGATCCACGTACTCAAGTATCACATATTTTGGCTGGCAGGAACACTCCAATGCCTTATACGGAGGCCTTATACCAACGCCAGTATCTAAGATCCTTTAATTGGTGATTGAACTCGGGATTTTATTAATGTAAAGCATTTTCTGCACCACCGTGCTATGGGTTCTACAAGGAATTTTTTTTAAGTTTAGATAACAGTTGCTTTTCTTCTTTCAGAAAGTTTGCTAGATCTGTATGTTGATGAATTGCTCCATAGCTGTCAATCATTGGACAAATGAGATCCGTGACTATAGCCCTAGATATCTTCAAGCAGGCAAGGCACTTCAAGAAGGTCAAAACTCTGGAGTTCAACTGAAATCTTTTTTCCTTTTCTGGTCCCACCTCCTTAACGCAGAGTAGAGTACCTTAAAGTAGTGGTCCTCTGGCCTAGAGCATGGCATTGCATCACCTGTCAGTCAGCTCCTTCTTCAGCTGTGGCCTGCGCTGGTGAGCAGGCTCTTCTAAGCATTAGGCCCCTGTGTAAGAGGGGGCTTTCCTCAGAGGAATTTGTTTCAGTGAGTACTGTCTCCAGGGGCCTCTCATGCAAAGGGCTCCTGACTGGCTCCAGCTCAGTGTCATGGTTTGGATTCAGTACTTCAGTCGCTTGCCCCTATGGTCTTCCTGGTATAGCTGATTCCTCTCTCTCTGCCAGTGTCCTGGCTGTGTTAGGGACTGGCTGGATGAGGAAGAGTGGTGGGAGCTGCCTGTGCAAGAGCTCCCCATGAAGGGCACAGAAGATGACTTGGTCCTGGATGCTGGTGGTGGGATACCGTCTATACATCAAAGGAGGGGACAAGAGGGGAGGTACCAGATGCAGGAAGCATGAGGGATGATGGAGAGGCAGAAGCAGGCAAGTGGCCCAACACAGGGCAGGGTGATGAGGTTTCCAGTTTGGATGCAGGCTCTGACAGAGTGGAGCCAGACCCTTCATCTCTCCCGTAGCACCAACAGGGCAGCCTCTCTGCTGAAGGCTCTTTGGCCCCACTGACTCCCAGAATGCAAAGGATGTTGTTACATGTTGCTGAGAAACAGGCCAGACAGGCACAGAGAGAGGCTCATTTCGTTTGCCATAGCAGAAGATGACATGGGATGAGCCCTGACTCAGAGGGCTGGAGAGCAAAGGAGAGGCTGCATGCCAGTTCAAACAACTTCTGCATTAGAAGGGTTTGCCTTATGAGCCTCCTTGTATTTTTTCCTTTCATTAATAAAGAAACTAATGGCACGATAGCCTCTCATCTCCTCCTCTGACCTGTGAATGACCTGGTCATCCTGTCAGCCCCTTGACAGGTTGCTGCTTAGGATCTGGTTCATGACAGTCTCTGTAAATTGGAGGTTTGGCCCTTTGAGAGAAATTATTTGTATAAGGGAAGGCATCACATGGCTACCAATATTCACTTGCCTTGATCTCCACCCCCCCTTTCTTTACTTTGAGCACCACAGAAGTGTATGGATAGGTAAAGGTAAAGGGACCCCTGACCATTAGGTCCCCTGACCATTAGGTCCCGTCACGAACAACTCTGGGGTTGTGGCGCTCATCTCGCTTTATTGGCCGAGGGAGCCGGTGTACAGCTTCCGGGTCATGTGGCCAGCATGATTAAGCCGCTTCTGGCGAACCAGAGCAGCGCACGGACACGCCGTTTACCTTCCCACCGGAGCGGTACTTATTTATCTACTTGCACTTTGACGTGCTTTTGAACTGCTAGGTTGGCAGGAGCAGGGACAGCAACAGGAGGTCATCCCGTCGTGGGGATTCGAACCGCCGACCTTCTGATCGGCAAGTCCTAGGCTCTGTGGTTTAACCCACAGCGCCACCCGCGTCCCCAGTGTATGGATAGCCTGCAATAATTATAATTAGCTGCTGAGCAGCGACTATCTGTTCCAGAGTATGATATTTCTTAGCTTTTTATGGAAAACGTTATAGAATTTATGCCACATTTTCTCTTTGTGAGAGGCAGAATGGTGGGGTAACTGTGGTTCTGGTGAGTGACATGTATCAGCCCACATGACATGTATTTCCCAGTAACTCTCAAAATGACAACTACCTGCAACCCAACACATACTTTGTTTAAGCAGTTTGGATAGTTCAGAAGGAATTAATGACTTGTTTACTGTCCAATTACTGTAGAGGAATAGTTTAAAGACTGTGGTATTAATTCTTCTGTACTTTGCATTTTCTGTGTTAGGAGTGTGATTTGTATCATGAAACTGATTTGCAGCTAGAGTTTCTGATATGAAAGTAACTGAACATAAATCAGGAATGATGTTTAATACATAAGTTGCAACAATCGTCATGTTAGGTGAGTGTTGCATTAAGAACTGTCACAGATTGGTTTTACAGTATATCCTCTACACAAGATCTGCATCTGTTTATGTACATTCCAAAAACAACAACAACAACAACATTGGGATAATATTGTTCTGTATTTCAAAGAAATGCCATTTGATTTTCATTCAACCAGTATTATTCTTGGCTGCCGTAAATCTAAGATGCAACATGTGTACATTTAATATGCATCAGGCAACATGTAAAACATGCAGTATATTTCCCATAACTAGCAGCACAACTGAATTTCAAAGATCAGATGGAGCCCAGGGCCTGCATATTACCAGCACAATGTCTGCCATTACAACAAACAGGGTTTGAGTGAAAAAAGATTCTGCACGCTTCAGGAACCCTGGGAGACGCAATGTTTCCCTCTGTGCACAGAAGAAAGACATTGTGCTGCTGCAGTTAAAAACACTGAAGTAGTTCACTATGGGAGAGATTCAGACACATTTCCTCCATTAAATCCTGCTACTAATGCTACCACTTCAGCCTCCAACACGTCTTCTTCCCAGTCTTTTCCTTCTGGCCACTCATGGTTGTCTCAACATCACTCCCCGGGCTCAGAGCCTTCTTCCCTCGGAAAGTTCCTCCCACCACTCCTCTGTGTCCAACCAGCCCATGACAGCTGAACAGACATTTAGCCTGAGCTTGTATAAGGCAGCTTGCTATGCTCCTGAAAGGCGGGATATAAATGTTATAAATAAATACATTTGCCATGCCAGATGCATGCCCTGCCTTGCTGCCAAGCAGCAAAGATCCCCTCATGGTTTGAAAAGTGACATAGTAGCTGGGCTGTAAGAACAGACTGCTGCAGGGGCAGACCTCACTTCATCAGCCGCCTTCTAGGGAGACGGAGAACCATTTGTCTTATCACATCTTTGCCACTTGTCCCAGGCCATGGGAGATGACAATGACTGTGCTCTGTTGGCTGCTGGGAAGAGGCAGCAGACTTTATGCTCGTCTTTTTGCTTCTGGGGCCAAAACAAGCAGGAGCAGGAGAGGGGGGGGGATCCTGCCCCTGCAGATGTCACTAGCGCTCATGTAACCTTGAGACTTGACAAATGTAATATGATTTGTATCGGGATGCCCTTGAAAACTATCTAGAGGCTGTAATTTGTACAGAATGCAGTGGGTTGCTTCCTGACGTTGCGTGTGTCTGTCACTAGGAGCGCATTACATCAGTGCTCCAGGATCTGTGCTTGATTCCCGTTGCCTCTGTCCCCAGATGCTGGTGTGGGCAAAGACGGAATAGGTTGTATTTTGCACGCGTTCATAAATCTTACGAAATATATATACATATTAAAAGGGGGAGAAAGACAATAAGGAAAGCAGAAATGGCTACAAAAATAATTATTCACAGTAGGGTGGGGGGAGCTAAAAACCAAAGCTGGTAGGCGATCGGGTCAGTCGTGAAACTCACGGGGTGACCTTGGACCAGTCACAGCATCTCAGCCTTACCTACTTCACAGGGTTGTTGTGAGGATAAAATGGTGGGGTAAAGGACCACGCATGCCGCCTTGAGCTGTTTGGAGGGAACAGTGCAATACGAATATAATAAATAATAATCAGTGAGAGGCTGATTTGCATTCATGAAGCGTAGGAATTTCTCATGTCAGCAGATTAAGAAACGTTTAAATGAGGGAATCTGTAAGATATTTTTTGCCACTGTTTCCTAAGGTGCAGCTATATGCTATCGAAAACTCAGGACTGTCACCAGAAATGTTAACCCTATGTTGAATTCCTCCCTGCCCCCCATCTATATCGTGGTATGGGAAACACCCATATTAACTATTTCAGGGCATTAACTGCACATTATGGAGGAGGTGGGGTGGAACTCCATATGGGATGCCAATTTATTTATTTTTCGCAGTATCCCATATTTCGGATGCTGTAATCCCGCCCTAAGAGTGTGCTGCTCATTTGTACAAACAGCCGCTTACTATGACATAAAAATAGTGTTGTTTGGCGTGTTTTGAGTAGTGATTTAAATGCTTCTTTTTACCTGAGCAAGAGTAGAGTGTTGTTGTTTTTCTGAGTATGTGCAAGGGGAAATGTTAGCTCAGAGTATTCTGTATGTGAGATTTAATGCATGTGACTCTTTAAAATGAGAATCAGCAGTCAGCGCCATCTGCATCTGCAGGAGAATGCTTCCTGTTGTTTGAAAGCCACATTTTTCCTCTGTAATTTGATGTGTTTCTGTTGTGCTAATGCGATACAAGAACTACCCAAGGAAAATGAAGAGCAATCTTGATAATTTCAGGCATTAAGTGAACTCAGTTCTTCATTGGAGAGAGAGAGACTTACACTGGTTTGAACAATGGAAACCCATGCCTCTCATCCTGAATACCTACTCCCAGAGCTGTAGCTGACATCTACAAAAGCCAAGAGAGGGAGAAGGGCTATTTTCTTGTGGCAGGTCATCTCTTGGGAGGCATCTTGAATGGAAGCTGAAAAAGAGATGTATCCTGGTTTTAACAGTCATTACTTCCATTTCCTCCATTTTCAGTAAAAAGGATTTGAAATCCCTTTTTTCCTCTTCACGTGACTTCTTACTATCAGTACTGTAAGCAACTAAGCATTTCTCTCCATCTTTTATTATTTTGTTCAGCACTTGAGGTGTCTAGGAAGCCATCTCATTTGTTTTAAGGCAGACCTGAAACCATCTCACTGAATATTTTTTTCAATTAGGGAGTGATGGATTAGTCAGTCTGTTTCCAGTATGTGCCAGTGTTACATATTTCCATTCATTCATATGTCTATTCAATCCACTTTCTGCATCAAAATTTTAAAAACATGGAAGTTTTCATTCTTTTCAAATTTATTTTTTAAAGATGCATTTATTATGACTTTTAGCCTAAAATATTTTTTTTAATCAAAAGTAAATGCACTTTATATGCATTTTAATATGTTGTTGGTGCCAAGAACCATGCTCCCAAAATTGGAAAAGTGTGAAAAATGCTAACTGCATGATGATAAGCATTACGCTCCCAAATCAGGTTAGCTCACATAAAAATGTGAATTGAGTGAAATCCTTGAACAGTGAAACCTCTAATTTCTTTGGATGTAACAGAGCCTGGCCTAATAGAAAACAAAATGATCCCCTCCCTCCTCCCTGAGCACATTTTTTGGGAACTATTTCTGAGCATTGAGCTCAGGAACACTGTTTTCACCTGGAGCAGCTACCACTCCCTCTAAACCAAATATTAATATTTATTTGTGTCAGGACTAAAGCTTCAAATGAAATGCAAGATGGTAATAAATCTGAGGTTATAAAGAAAAAGGGAAAATGTATGCAAATGTCACATAATGTCCAATAGAGAAGTTAGGGTTGCCATATGTCCAGAATTTCCTGGACATAGCCAGAATACTGTCTGGGGACATGTGGCCACACAGTGTCCAAATGTGGTCACACAATGTCTACAGTGTCGCTTTTGGAGATTTTCTTCAACAACTTTGGGCAAAACTAAAAAAAGCTCAACAACACTTTTGCGTTCAGATCTTTCACTTTTTGAAATACAGCAACCCTAGCTGTTAGCCATTTATTTATCCAATAGACTAATTAAAGAAACAATTCAGAACGCCTCTCTTCAAACCGCAAGACCTTTTCACATCACTTACAGGCAAACTGCTGCATTCAACTATGTGCAGCAGAGCCCCAGTGTCTCTTGTAAGAAATAAAAACCACTTCAGGAGGGGTCAGTTTAGAGTGGAGAAGCCGTTGGTGGTGTGATATGTAATCAACTCCCTATCATTTCTTCTCTCCAAGTCATCCTCCCCATAAGCTGCTTGCCCTGCCCAAGTTGTATTCCAAACACAGGGAGTAATATGTAGGGAAAACAAATGGGAGTAGAGAAGCAGTGAGTAGATAAAAGGGTTAAGCACCAATTCTCCTTCCTGCTTCTCCACTTCGCTCTTCCTGTTGCTGGGGCTCTCTTACACTCACTTCCATGCAAACAAGTTCTAGGCAAGCCATTCATCAGAAGGGATGACTAATGGCCGAAGTATAGATGTGTGTTGCATTAGATATGGCGCTGCTCTTTTGGATATTTAATTATGGATAGACAACCAGTTTATGGTTGGCTGGCAAGTACCAGGGCCAGCTCCAGCTACAACAAAGACCCTTCCTCTTTTAACTACAACGACGTAGTCAATGCTCAGAGCAAAGCCAAGTCACACACATTGTTTCAGGGGAAGCACAGAGCTACCGTATTTTTCGCTCTATAACACGCATCTGACCATAACACGCATGTAGTTTTTAGAGGAGGAAAACGAGGAAAAAATATTCTAAATGAAACAGTGGATGTATGATTTTTATGGTTCATGCTGTGGCCACAGACATGTGATCTGACAGTGAGTTTGGGGTAGCCCAATGCAAAAATCCTGAGGATCCATGTGGATCCGTGCTTTGTAACCACGTTTTAAGTGGGGAGGGAAGGAAAAGAACTCAAGGGACAAGGAGCTTTTCCGCGGGGAGGAGGGAGGGAAAGAGCACTGTTGCTTTAAAGGTATACTTAAGGTATTTGCCCTGTGCCTGGGTTTTTTTTTTCCATTTAACAGTTTGCAGCCTTTTCCTTCCGCTCCTTGTTTTGAGGCGGAATAGATTTGAGCAAGTGAGGAGGACTTGGGTTGCAGGGGATTCGCCATTAGCTGTGTAAAAGTGCTCCTCCTTGCAGCCTGAATGATAAGCAGCCACCAGCAGCAATAGAATGGAGCACAACAAAGCGGTAGGGGCACTAGGACCCAGACAATGCTCAAATCTATCCTGCCTGAAAACAAGCTGCTCCATCCCAGCCGATCAGCTGAGACGCGGGGATTTGCGAAGTTTTCCCCTCTCCCTCATTCCCTCCCCAGCCTTTTTTTTTACTTCCTGGTTTTCACTGCGCTGGCTCAGAGCTCGAGGTTGGTTTTATTTTGCTGCTGGTTGCTTAAATTTTATCTTTCCTGCCGTCTCTCTGCAGCCTCATTGCTCTGTTTAGAGAGCGCGCAGACCTTTCCCTCCTCCCGTGTAAACGGCTGCTGCCGGCTTTGCTGCTATGGCTCTCCTTCCCTCCCTCCTTCCTGGCTCCAGGTCGCTTTAAAGAAAGCAAAGTGAGAGCCTCGTAGAGCGTGTAAGTGGCTCCCGCTTTGCTTGACTGACGGCAGCCATGGCTCTGATCCGTGCATTCGCTCCTTAACACGCACAGGCATTTTCCCTTACTTTCTCGGAGCAAAAAAGTGCGTGTTTTGGAGCGAAATTTACGGTACTTCATAACAATCTGCCATTAAGGCCCAGTCCTCTTCCTGTATCTAGAGCCCTGCTGTTCATCTGCAAAGCCATATTCTGGGTTCTGTTTCTTTGTCACCCAATAGTGTATTGAGTACTTACCACGCTCTCAAAGAGAGATTTGTGCTTACACAATGGGTCTTTTGTCATAGGCAGTTGGCTGTACAAAACATTTAAATACAATAGATGAAAGGTATTCCTATTCTGTTCTAGGGGTTGGAGCTGCTCTTGAAGATCAGAAGAGGTTGCCTTTGGTGATGAGCAAAGGAGCATTTGAAACAGGGGTATTCCCCCCTCCTGTGCTCATGAGCACTAAGTCTTCTTGCATAAAATTCTGTCTGATACATTGAAACTAGTAAAAGTGATACCTAACTTTCCTGTGATTAGAGGTAGCCCTTCCCTTTTCCAACTCAACCCTTTAGTTTGGGGGAAAACTCCTTCCAACGCACCTGTCAGAAACTGGTTCTATCAATTTCCTTTTTCAGATTTTAAGAATTTGACAGAACTCATTCACCATGTAGCATGAATGCAGGAGCAAAAAGAAACACAAATCTTTTGTAGAGTTATATTTTGAGAATGCCTACGGCTGTTTTGTAGACAAGCTGTGATGCAATTTTCCTTTCTGCTGGGTAGCTTTTCAGTTTATAGTGAGAAGCACTGGGTTTGCTCATTACATGGCTGCAATCTTGCCGGTGACCAGACCAGGCAGCTTAAATCCAATTGCTCATAAAAGAGTTTATGTTTGTCTGGATTGTGATGGAATGTTTATTATGTAAGTTTGTGTTTAGAAACATCATTCAGCATTAGTGACCAATGGTAGGGCATAAGCCAGACATCATGAAACCTAATTCTTTAGGACTCTTCCTTTAATCATACTTATATCTTGGACACATTTCCGCTCCCTCACCCAACATTACGTTTGCTGTTTGTGATTTGGTAGATCACTATTTTGCTTTGTGCCACTGATTTTACCAGATAGTGCACATCACAGCCCTTGCACCTGATAAGGGTCACTGAATGAGGGTGCTTATCTACTTTGTGCTCACAGCAACCCTATGAGTGTGCAGTGATACCATTTTAGAGATGGGAGGGGAAAGAGCAAAAAGCAATGTTTTTCCAAGGGTAAGCAGCGAGTTTATGGCTCGTGAATCCAAATATCAGAAGTGTAACATAAAGAAGAAAATTATTTATTTTAGGTAAATCAAAGTCGAAAAACGACTACAAAAACTACCACCAAGTAACAAAAGTCAAAACTAAAACCGTAACATCAAATGAAGCAGTGTTACAATCTTAAATAATATATTTAATAACATTTTAAAGCCATGCAGAATAAGAATGTTTTCACTACCGGCCTAAAGGCCATCAGAAATGGAGCCAGCTTCATCTCCTTTGGGAGGGGATTCCACAACTGGGAAGGGGGGCTTCTGTGGGGGAGGGGACCTGCCTTGTGTTCCAGCCAGCTGGCCTTGTTTTGCTGGTGAGATGTATCACAAGAGGAAAAAAGAAAAAACTTATCAAAGTGCCAATAATAAGGATAGTCCTTGAAGGAATTCATTCTTTCTAAAACTTGTTGGACAATACCAACATTATGGGCACCTTGTCTCTTTGGTTTATTCTTGCATTCAGTGCCTCTCTCCCACCCCGTTTTGCTTTTGGGACATATTACAGGGCTTCCAAAAATAATATCTACCTATAGGCTCCAAGATTTCTTGAAAATGCCACATTCCAGCTTACTAAATACACAGCAATTTAAGTATCTCTTTAGAGTTTAAATTAGTACCAGGCATGGCCAAACTTGGCCCTCCAGCTGTGTTGGGACTACAACTCCCACCATCCCTAGCTAACAGGACCAGTGGTCAGGGATGATGGGAATTGTAGTCCCAAAACAGCTGGAGGGCCAAGTTTGGCCATGCCTGACATACACGATCTCAATAATTCTTACAACGCTTATAAAAGGTAGGTCAATTCTATCGTCCTCATATTGCAGTTGGGATAGCTGTGGCCAGCAGCATACTGGATTGCCTAAGGTCACTAGGTGAAGAGATGCAGCTTTAACCAGCGACGTTCTACCTCACAGATCACATGCTGTGATCACTATGCCAGTAAACAGTTCAGTATGCAAAATATATGTAGATATACAGTCGTACTTTGAATGGAATCTGTTTCAGAAGTCCATTTGACTTCTGAAAACATTCAAAAACCAAGGCGTGGCTTCCAATTGGCTGCAGGAGCTTCCTGCACTCAATCGGACGCTCAACTTCCAAAAAACATTCGCAAACTGGAATACTCACTTCCAGGTTTTCGGCATTTGGGAGCCAAAACATTCAAGTCACAAGACGTTCCAGGACCAAGGTAAAACTGTAGTTCATTACTATCAGCAAGGCAAACATATATTCTTTATTGGCCAAGTTGTCATTCTAAATGTTTGGGTTAGGTGTAAACTGCCTATCATTCTTAGAACAGGGATACAAGTTAGAGTTGGGCTGCAATCCTAAACTCACTGACTAGGGAGTAAACTCATTTAAACACTTCCAAGTGGGACTTACTTCCAAGTAAGCATGCATGCATACCATTACACATGACATCATTCACTATCTCCTTTTATGAAAGCCATTCAACAACAAAATCAAGGTTTTAAATAGTAGTTACATATGTAATCAATATTCCATAGGTAACCCAAATATAAGCAACACAAGGTAGAGTATGGAATGTAAGAACATGATTTCTCTGCTGGAAAAGACCCAATTGTTGCTACTGTGTCAGTAGAGAAACAACAGAGGCTTCTTCTATTATTTATATGAATTGACTGATTTGGCAGATGCCACTGCAGTAAACCTTTCTTGATAATGCAGAGAGAAAGTGGAAAAAGAGGGCACTTGCTTTTCTTCAGAATCAAAGGCAACGGCAAGCATTTCAAAATGCTCAAGATGGTACATACAGAGAGGCAAGTGTTATGTATTGAAAAGGGCAGTAGAAATGCAATTTGAGTTGTGCACCCTAGGAAGTAGCAGTAGCATTCCAGAACAAGTTTATTTTATTAATACAGTGCATGAAGGATTACTCTTGCAAGTATTTCAGGTTGCTTGAGAATTTCATTGCTCAACATTTTCAGATTTTCACACCTGAGCTGATGCTTCTAGAAGCGGATTTTTTAGCAAAATAAATGTACCCCTTCTGTGTATTATGCTGTAATCCCACGGTGCGCTCTTCAAGGTGAAGAGCAGAAAGGGCTGGCTGCAATGTGAATTTAATGATACAGAACACTGACCAAGCCTGTTGGGCCTTGCTGTGATTTTCACTTTTGTGTATGAGAATGTGACCTAGAATACACACAACTTTTCCCTGCATCTGAACATTGCAGGGGGAAATTGGGGTGGCGTGAACAATGAAAACTGGATTATAAAGTAAGTAAATAAATAAAACTATAGTAGCCAGGCAGCTGACTTTCGGGACCTTATCTGCTATTGCTGACCCCACCATGGAACTCCTGCTAAGTTTCCAGAGAGCTCCAGCATTCCCATGATCACAAATTGAAAACCGCTGACCTGTGATATTTGGCTCTGAACAAAAAAGCTTTCTTCAGAAATCTTTAGGGTTGAAGAGACTCAAGATCCTTTGGCATGTTCAAAAGCAACAAGTCAATGCCTCCCTGGAGCACCAATTGCAGTTTGACTTGATTACCAGGTCAAGACATATTTTCCCCCAAGGCACCAGTCTAATTCCTATTAGCTGTGACTGACCTGGTCAGCTAAAGCTGACACCGAAATTAATAGGAGTGCGCTACTTTCAATGTTAGACTTCATGCCAAATTATCCAATTTACATTCTCGTTGCCCTTGCTAAAAAGGAGGCCATCTCACGGAGATCAATAATGATTAAAAAATAGTGTTGTTCCAAAGCCTAATTTGGGGGCCAAGGTGGGGAATGGCAAATGGAGCCTGTCTGTATGTACAGTACCTATGTTTGTTTGTTTTTTAAAATCAGTTTTAAAATAATATAGCCACTAATCTTGGATATTTTATTTGAAACCTTATTGAGTGCTATTCTTAAATCCTGAATCTTTGATGTATTTACTTTCTTAGAAATCCTGAGTTTCCCATTTTAAGAAGATTTGATATATGACTTAAGTCCAAAACCCAGAAGGAGCAAAGAAATGAAATCCATGTATTTAGTACTCAGATATTCCCCCCCCCCCTAGTGTTATGATTCCCATGATTTTCAGAACTCTCTTGAAATTGTTAGCACTAAAAACTTACTTTAGTTTCATCCACAAAACTTAATTCAGTTTTTTGGCCAAGCAATGACTAAGGCTAAGTACGCTAGCCAAATTCCCACATGGGTAATCCTATTGTGTATTTGTCTCTGCTACTTCAGATGAAAGTAGTGTAATTGGTTTTTCAGGGTAAATTTATTAAGAGCCATAGGAAAAAATCATACATTTTAAAGTCCCACAAAAGATAGGTAAAATGTAAAACCTTCATTGCCTTAACTAGCAAGCAACAGTAGTCATTGTCATATTATCATTTTATCATATATATTTTTAAAAAAAATCCAAAAAGCATGTGGGAATACTGGTGGAGGAAGACTGCTTACTTCCTTCCTGTCTTCCTTCCACAGCGCCTTCCAGAGCATCAGCCAGGTATTTTGCCAGCTATATCTGTATTTCATTCCAATACACAGGAAATATCATAGAATCACTGAGGCCTCCTAACCCAGGAAAATAACATTAATGACATTATAAGCATTCTTACTGTTTTAGCTCCCACACATACCTGGGCAGCTTTCCATGCTCTCAGCTGCGAAAAGTCATGGAGAATTTTGTATAAGTTGGAAAATCCATTACAGCTCTGACAAACATGCATCCTTAGCTATGGTATTAATCTTTAGATCCCACTCCAGATGGTTGGGTTGGATTTACTATGTAATAGCTCTTTGTTCTTCAAGACTGAAGCAATGTTTGTATATCTCTTCATCATACTGCCTTGGGAACTCATATCCATGATATTTTAGGTGAGATTCTGTAGTTTGCTTTGTTGTACACATAAATAAGGCAGATATAACTGTTTGCAAAACCTCCTGTAGCTATCTTTGGTTGTTCCTCCTTAATCCTTCGCAAGTACCAATTATTGTCAGTAATTTTGCTGAAATGAAGAACCTTGGGGGGAGGACAATTCAATCACCTTTCCGGCCCTGTTCGGTACAGCTAAGGGAATGGAGGAGGCAATATGATTTTTGAGCCACCTGTCCTGGCACACCTAGGAGACAAAAGAGCCATTGGCAGAGTTTAGAACAGCCTTGGGGCTGCTGCAAGTCATATTCGTTGCAACAAACCCTCAGAGACTGCTATATCACTAGTCAAAGATCAAGCAAAATACTTTGTGCTGCAACAAATGCTTTTTCTGCTGCTATACTCCCTCTCCCATGGATCAGGGAGGAGCGACAAAGATTACCCAACACCGCTCAAGCAATTCCAGGCTGTAAATGAAACCCATGCCCTGATTATGTACTGCTTTCAGTTCAGTAACCAACATGCTACTTTGGCACAGGTCCAAATGACCTGGCAAAGGGATGAGAGGTCTCTCTGCAGTGCCTCTGGAGGCTTAATGCCAGAGAGCCTATAGTTTACTGTCTATAAGACACTGCGCATAGGCTTCAGAGCCTTGACTTTTCCCCAAGTGCAAGTATTTTGTTTTTGAAAACATTCTTCCTTTAGAAATGTATATGCGTTAAAACCATTAAAGGCCTCTCTTTTGTTCTTTTACCTTTCTTGTTTCTCCATCTCTCTTAACACAATATATACGGTAGATATTGCCGGGAAGAACCTGTACATTTGGAATAATGGCTTGGCTGAATAAAAAAATTAATTGATTAGCAGCTTGTGTGGCCTATTGTTGCTGCTGTTAATAATGTGGCAGATATAGAGCGGGCCTAAGAGAAGGCTGGGAAGATTCAGATTAAAACCTCTGCTCAGCCATAAAGCTTATGCTGACCTTGAGCCAGTCAGTATTATTCATGCTTCCTAACTCACAACACATTATGAGGTTAGGACATGGTTGGGAAGAGAAAAAACATGAAGGCCCCCCTAAGCTGCTTGGAGAAAGGACAGGATAAAATTGTAATAAATTTATTATTGTTAATTATAAGAAAGATACAAAAATAATAGACTGGCAGGAAAGGGATGGAAAATTGGTTTCTATGCTAGGCACAGAAGAAGGCATAGCATCTCTGTCTCTCCCCTGCAGTACCTAAATGCATCTGACCTGCATGCAGTTCCTTGTCACCTATGGTTACGAAGCTAGTGATTAAATACAAGGCTGTACTAAACGCTTGCATGCACATTTATTCAGTTAATAAAATTTGAGGGCTGGATTCTGACAAAGGCTGCATTCCTAACTCACCTGGGTATAAGCGCCACTGAATTCAATATAACTTACTTCTTAGTAGACATAGGTGGAATCTACACACATATAAAAAACGGTGTGAAAATGCAAAAACCTTTTGAAAAATACATTGAATTTGGCATTGCTCACTGTCACCATCTAGTGTCACATTTGTATATTGTACTTTACAGGACATTTAAAATGTTTTATTTGCAGCTGTATAGCTGAGTCAGTTAGGAACGTGCTGTAAGTTAGTCACATTGATATCAGGATGAAAAGTTAACCACAACTAAGTTAAGTCCCATTGATTTTAGCGGGAACTAGGTGCAACCAACTTAGTCTAGATGCAGCCCTGAGAATATTACCTTATGTTACTGTCTGCCTTTATGCCAAAAAGAAAAGGCAAGGGTGGAGTGGGTATGAAGAGATGTCTCTTTTCATACTATTAGAACTCAGGCTCATTCAGTGAAATGGGTCAGCTGCATCTTCAGGATGAACCAGAGGAGGTTATATTTCATGGTGTGCAGGGTTAACATGAAATTCACTGCCACCAGATGTGACTGTGCCTACTTAGGATGGCTGGATAACAGTTTTTATAAAGCAAACCAAATGCTAGGTGCTGCATAGAAAGTAAGTGAAATTGTACTTTCTGTAGGCTTACAGACTATAAAGTAGACTAACTGCAAGAATGGGAAAGAGGGGACAAAGTGCTTAAAATGAAATTTATTCCAAGACCAATGCATTTGGAACAAATCCTTATTTGGGGACACCTGGAGTTTTTCCTCTCTCTTGATGACCACGCTGTCTAAAAAGGGTAGACCATGGGAAAGCAGAGGGTTGGGAAAGGAAGGAAAATAGGTTTTACAAAGGTTTTTAGCGGTGATAGCTAAGCAGCACTTGCTGACTTTGAACACTTCTCCCCTTGAATACCAGATGTTAGGGAGCGCTGTTACCTTCATGCATGAGGTTTAGACTTCCCAGAGGCACCTGGCTGCCCACTGGTATATACAGTATACGGAAGTAGATGGGCCCTTGGTGACTGTCTGATCTAAAAAGGCCCTTCTGATGTTCTTATAAAAATAGTTTCACGCCAGAGCTTTAATGCTAAGCAAATGTCTTCCGCAGCCCAGATGAAAGCAGAAACCATTATCAGCCATATTTCCCAATTTAAAATACAGGGCTGGGGTGAGGTGAGGTGAGTAAATATTTAGCAATGAACATCATAATTTAATACTACAATTTGCATGTATTTAATGTATTTTTCCTGGGAATTCTTAAGAACCTCTAGCCCACCATAACACAAATTATTTAAGCACTTTGTCAGCTTTTAGAAAACAACAACAACCCAGTCTAGTTTTCCTGTTTGCCTTGAACAGCAGCTTGATTTGCAAGTGAACCATTTCACAGCATGGGCATTTCACCTGCTAATTGCTTTAGCTCAAACTGTAGTTTTATCTGCAGCTACAGGGATGACTTCAAATGCTACCCAAAGCAGTAGAATGCAGTGTCAGATATCAAATATGTTATTTGATATCTTTTGTTGCAGCAACTCCACTTCATCCAACAGTTTGCAAAACTGTTCCATGGGACTCTTTGCAGGCAGAATGGAAAAGAAAATATTTCCCAACCAATTCCACCCCCCCCCCCAAAAAAAATATTAATTACGAATTTAGATGTTTCTGGTTATTCCAGTTAGATAGCATGTGCTGCTGCTTCTCCTCCATATATTTTATCTAGAGAAAAGATATCTCTGGGATAGCAGCAGGAAGGTTAAAGGACAGTTCATTCCCACAGTATGTATTGATGGCTGCCAATTTGGACTGCTTTAAAAGAGGATTATAAATTCATAGAATATAAGGCTGTCAATGGATCCTGGGCACAATGGCTGTTTTCTACGTCCAGTATTGAAGTCAGCACACCTCTGTATATCAGTTGCCGGGAATCACAATTGGGAAGAGTGCAGTTGTACTCAGGCCCTGCTTATGGACTTCCCAGGGGCATCTGGCCAGCCACTGTAAGAGCAGGATCCTGGACTAGATGGGACTTTGCTATGTTCCTGGAAGATTCTTCTTATGTCCCTTAAGCACACAATCTCTGCATAAGATGTGCAATAGAGGAACAGCTTCCTTTCTGCTGCAGGAAAATACAGCTATGAACACTGCAATCCTGTTTAAGTATCTGGGAGTAAACCCAATTGAAATGCATACATGATCCCATTGTAAGCCATGTTGTTGTTGTTGTTTAGTCGTGTCCGACTCTTCGTGACCCCCTGGACCAGAGCACGCCAGGCACTCCTGTCTTCCACTGCCTCCCGCAGTTTGGTCAAACTCATGTTGGTAGCTTCGAGAACACTGTCAAACCATCTCGTCATCTGTCGTCCCCTTCTCCTTGCGCCCTCAATCTTTCCCAACATCAGGGTCTTTTCCAGGGAGTCTTCTCTTCTCATGAGGGAGCCAAAGTATTGGAGCCTCAACTTCACAATCTGTCCTTCCAGTGAGCACTCAGGGCTGATTTACTTAAGAATGGAGAGGTTTGATCTTTTTGCAGTCCATGGGACTCTCAAGAGTCTCCTCCAGCACCATAATTCAAAAGCATCAATTCTTCGGCGATCAGCCTTCTTTATGCATTGTAAGCCATACCACCAATCAGTAAATCTCCTTTATTGGCATAGAAAGAGTGTCTCATGTACATGGGTCAGAACACAACACAGGTAAATGACATGCATTAGAGAGAGTCAGGATAAATTTTGAAGCCCCGAAGAACTAAATAAAGATGTGAAAAAGAGATAATCTGCCTCACTTGAGCCCATTAAGTTCCCTTTCTTTTTATAGACACACTTAAAAGTTATCTTCTGATTCAACAAAATTTAAATAAAATATGAAATATATACCTCTTTGTGCTGTACTCCTGTTAACAGCTGGCATTGAAATTTCCTGGCATATAGTCTTTTGTCTGGAATTCACAATAGCTTGTCCTTTTCATGACTATTGGGATTTGTCAAGCATATGTTCTTCCGTTTAGAGAATCCACCTAACGTATGTACTCATTACCACGACAGGAGTCTTCTCCTAAAGACATAATGCTAATAATAAGTCTCCCCAGTTATACATAAACCAAAAACAGTGGGCAATATAAAGCCAGCTGTGAGCTATACAGTGGATGTTGCTGGAGCCTTATAGATGTGAAAACTTTCTAGTTAGGACTCAATTATGCATACATAATTTTGTTTGTATACCACCTTTCCATAGTTCAAACTTTGCCCAAGGCAGCTTACAACATTAAAAATAATAATCACATAATTACAAACAGTCGTCATAAACAATAAAACATCAAAAGTACACAACCAAATCAAACAATTTCCACGTCAATCGTAATAAGATACAAAGATGCAAAAGAGTCAAGGAGTCTGTTCAGCAGCCTCAGCTTTTGCAGCTGGAATCAGATAGGGCCCTGACCCTGCCCAAGGCAGGTAGGAAAAGGCCTGCAAGGCAAGGAGTAGTTCTTATAGGACTCACAGCCAAGGCAGTAAAACTCAGCCAGTAAAACAAAGTCTCTCTGAAACCATTGGTATAAGTTGCTGACAGCTTCTAGGAGTGACAGGTGAGAGCTGAGTGCTGGGTGGGAACCACAGGTGGACAAAGTAACCCAGAAGGAGCACAGCCTGTCGTCCATCAGAGGTAGTACCCCTCCCCTTACACCCTTGTATGCCTCCTTCCAGCAACTCCTGCAGCCAAGCTGGTGCCAAATGTCTTGCTCCACTTTCCTTTGGACCACATCAGTGAGTCTTGTCCTCTGGGCAGCCCAGGAGCTCCAGACACGCTGCCCAGGTTTGTACCCCAGGGATGTCACTTCATTGCTGCTAATGCAGTGATTTGACTCCACTGGCACTCCATTGTCTCTTGAGGAAGACGGATGCCAAGACAATCCCATATTAATAAAAGGGGGGAGATTTAACCAGTGATAGAGTATGAGGGATGGATAGGAAGCTTTCTTGATGATATTATGCAGCTTCAGTCATTTAGCCCTGGACATAGCTGTCTTCTGCAAAACTTTGTGTTGCTGTTGGTGGTGGTGATGTCTTACACATCTTGAAGCTGGAGATTAATAGGTACATTTGGAATGAATTCTCAAAGAGCACTTGCATGTGAGCTGTAATCATGCAAAATGTCATGTGAGCATAACACTTACAAAGCTCGTTCAATTTTGTTGGAATGAACCTATGCCTTTTTAAGCGAAAGGGTAATATGTTCTGTTTTCACATGCCAACACGTCTTTATCTTCATTTGTACTTCCTATGCACCAATAATCCTATGATAGTGAATATTGATGGGGGGAAATGTCACAGTGAGATGCTGAGCTGCTTTCATCACACCACAAGGTGTACATCTGAAGAAGAAAAGAAAAGAAAGTTGCACTTTTTCTCCCACTCAAAGGACTGAAAACAGTATTTTAAATAGTAACAAAGATTACTTCTGGTGAAGGGTAATTTTTAGAATATTGTTACTTGCATTTTTTTGAAAGTGGTATTAATTCTAATAATCAAATACAGTTGGCTAATGTTTTCTTTCTGATGCTCAGATGCTGTGACTAATCCTTCTAATAATGACATGAAAGAACATAATGTGCTGGTAATGAAATCAGTGTGCTTTTAAAGTTAGATAGTGTGCACATCAGCAACCATGCAATGTTTCTGCCAGTATGGATAAACCGAGCAGTTGCTCATAATCTTCCTCTTGTATTGCTTCTGTAGTGGAAAACTGCATTTTTATTACATTGTATAGTATTATCTCAATCTGCAAATGGCTTTGGAACTCAAATCTCAAATCCCATAGCTTATTGGGGTAGATTTACAGAATTCAGGTATAAAATTTTCGGTTAAAGTAATTGTGGATCAGAGAAAGATTAGACCAAAGACCTTTGGGGAATATTACTGATCAAGATCTGCCTGAACATAAGAGTAGAATGGTAGCAGATGATGGAATGGAGAATTTCCGGAGGAGTGACACAGACAAACAATGGAGTTGTGATGCTGGAGAAGTGGAATGAAACCACGGACAGAGACATTAAAAACATCTTGAGATGGCAGAGGCAGAGCTGAGAGAGAGAGAGGATCCTGTGTACAAGTTGAATTCAGAGGGAAACATCATCAAGCCTCTGGCAATTATTCTGGAAAAAGGGTGGAAGAAGCATGGAAGGAATTTTCTAAATTATGATGGGAAATCATGGCCAACAGAAAATGGGATGGGAAGTTATGGAACTGGGTTTGAATAACATCTAGCGATAATAACAATTGAAGGGCCACTTTGGACTTTTTGTATGGAAAGGAAAATGAATGAACTTGAGATGCTTGAAGACTGGGAAAAGACCACCTAGCAGATTGAAGAATAGCTGGGTGTTACCTTGGAATACAGCTGGATACCTTTCTGGAGTGAACACTCTGATGATAATGATATAATTGATAGATGGAGAATCAGAAGTCCTCTTTAATTTTCTCTCTCTCCTCTCCACCAGTGTGGTGTAGTGGTTAAGAGCGGTAGTCACGTAATCTGGGTAACCGGGTTCGCGTCTCCGCTCCTCCACATGCAGCTGCTGGGTGACCTTGGGCCAGTCACACTTCTTTGAAGTCTCTCAGCCCCACTCACCTCACAGAGTGTTTGTTGTGGGGGAGGAAAGGAGAATGTTAGCCGCTTTGAGACTCCTGAAGGGGAGTGAAAGGCGGGATATCAAATCCAAACTCTTCTTCTTCTTCTTCTTGTGATTTTATTTCTTGTGTTTTCTTTTTCTCTTCTTTTATCCACTTTACTTTTGCTTGTGTTTGGCTTTGTTTTTTGAGGTCATCTACTCTGGGTTAAAAGGATGCAGGTGGTGCTGTGGGTTAAACCACAGAGTCTAGGACTTGCCGATCAGAAGGTTGGCGGTTCAAATCCCCGCGATGGGGTGAGCTCCCGTTGCTTGGTCCCTGATCCTGCCAACCTAGCAGTTCGAAAGCACGAAGTGAAAGTAGATAAATAGGTACCGCTCCAGTGGGAAGGTAAACGGCATTTCCGTGCACTGCTCTGGTTCACCAGAAGCGGCTTAGTCATGCTGGCCACATGACCTGGAAGCTGTACATCGGCCAATAAAGCGAGATGAGCGCCGCAACCCCAGAGTCATCTGCGACTGGACCTAATGGTCCTTTTACTCTGCGTTAATGAGGGTACACACGGGAAGGTGATAGATGGGAGGTGAAAGACCCTGTGTGAGAAGAAGGGAAGGAAAGACTTTCCAGGATGGGAGACTGGGAAAATAAAGGAAAACATCCCTGGTGAATGCTGGGAGGGTCCATTTCCTTTAATGTGAGACAAGGGTTAAGATCTTTTTTGTTGATTTCCTTTTTTATTTAGATTAATCTGTTTTTTATTGTATCATATGCCGAAAAGTTTCAATAAAAAATAATAATTAAGATTTTGGGGGGTTGTTTTTTAAACAGTTTTACCAAAGAGAAATTGTTGGTGAAAAGGGGGGAAAATAGATATAAAGTAAGAATTCCTGTATGCCAATAATTCTAATTTTATACCTGGTTTTTTCAATGCCACCAACATATAGAGAATGGTTATCCCACAGAAATAGCAGAGATGGGTGCAACACAGAAGCTAAGAACAAAAAGCTAACACAACAAAACCATTCCCAACTCCCTTCTTATTGTACTCAAACCTTATTTTAAACTGCCACTTCCCCCTCCCCTCAGTTACCCCCTGCTTACTCAAACCTCTGTCAATGTTTTAAACAGTTACAGATAGGTAGCCGTGTTGGTCTGCCATAGTCAAAATAAAAAAATTCCTTCCTGTAGCAGCTTAAAGACCAACTAAGTTAGTTCTTGGTATGAGCTTTCGTGTGCATGCACACTTCTTCAGATACACTGAAACAGAAGTTGCCAGACCCTTCTATATAAGTGAGAAGGTGGGGAGGGGTATTACTCAGAAGGGTGGTGGGAATTGGAGATTGGCAGATAGCTGAGATGAGCCTGTTGACGACTCTTAACGACTGTAATAGGTCTTACAGGAAAAGCCAAGGGGTGAGAAGGTGAGAAATGGCTTAGTCATGTATAATGAGATAAGAATCCAATGTCTCTGTTCAGACCAGGTCTCTCCATTGTTTTAAGTTTGGTAATGAGTTGCAATTTAAACAGCCACTTTTCTCCTCTCAGTATTTTTGCATCTCTTTTTTTATAAATATTTATTAAGAATTTTCCATTTTCAAAAGCCAAAAAAAGAAAAAAGAAAAAGAAAAATTAAAAACACATACAATTTGAAATCCTTATTTTCTATAACATCTTTCCCTGACTTCCCCACACCTCCCCTTCTTATATTCCCATTTAGATTGTAAATTCAACAAGTTCTTATCCCCAGTATAAGAACCTTTTTATACTTGATTCATTTTTTGAAAAAAACCCAATTTTACCTTATAAAACTCAAAATTTATACCTCAGTACTCATTCTTAAATCCTTTTTTCTAAAGTCGACCCAAATTCCTTTCCACGAATTCCCCACTTTTCTCCTCTCAGTATTTTTGCATCTCTGCTCAAACCTCTGTTGTTTAAAACAGCCATTTCCTCTCAGTGATCCTCCACCCCAGCTTAAACATCTGCCATTGTTTAAAAGAGCCATTGCACCCTTTTAGTGTCCCTCCCTTCTCACTGTACTCAAACATCTCCTTCTTGTATTCCTCAGCTGCCTCATGTTTTTAAAGATAAAACATGCAGAGCCCTCAAATATTCCATTGCGTGAAGGTACTTTACTCAAATCTTCTGTTGTTTAAAACCATCATTTTCCTCTCAGTTCTTTCCATTCCTACTTTACTCAAACTTCCGCCATTGTTTTACACCACCACTTTCCTCCTCTCAGGGTACTGCTGTTGTGCAACCGACCTTCTCCTTTGCTTTCCTACCCAACCCTGATTTTATGCAAACCCAGGATTGTGTTGCAGCACTACAAATCCTTCAATGAGGGCTGCACAATGACAGCCTTATATTTTTATGTATATAGGAAGAAATGTAGCCAAATCTCTGCTTCCCACATGGTTGCTCCTGGAACATTTTATAACCAAATAATCCCCAATGTTTTTTGTTTGTTTTTACCATGTCTTCCGATAGCTGAATGATCACTAATGAAGTTGTTTTCCTTTTTTTGCACATGAATGCACATTCCATTTTGTGTCACTGGGAGTTAGCTACGTGAATCAAAGGAGAATTAGACCTCTGACGATTAAGCACTCAATTATGACAGCATTGTGGCATCTGGAGGTGTACTTTGTACCTACTGCATTTCAAAGAAGCAAAAGACTAGTTGTGCTGATTTACATTCATAATCCTCTTCAAAGACTCCTTTCAGCTAATTGGGGAAACAAATATTCTTTTCCACTTTCCTTTGGAACGGGCTGTAGCTCTGTGGTAGATCACATGGCTTGCATGCAAAAGGTCCCAGCACCTCCAAGCTGCAAGTCAGCGCTATCAAAGCAGGGCTAAATCAAGGGTCAGGAACCTGTTAACCTCTAGATGTTGTTGGACTTCAACTTGCCTCAGCCCCAGCAAGCATGGCCAATGGTCAAAGATGATGTCGGGAGGACCACAAGTTCCCCATCCCTGTGCTAGATGGACCAATAGTTTGACTCAGTGTCAAGCAGCTTCCTAAGCCCATTTCCATGAATTAACACCCTAATTTCTCTGGCCAGTGTGCACTGTACACCTATGCAGGTACCCAAGCCCAATACTATGGCACAATTCAAGGGATGACTGCCATACTGGAAACCAGGAATGGGCAAACTTTTTCAGCCCAAGGGCCATTTTCCCTCTTGGGAAGCCTTCCAGGGGCCACGGGGTGGGGGGCAGAGCCAGAGACAAAAGTAGGTGGAGCTGTAAATGTAAATTTTATCTTTGTACAGTAGCTTCTCCACACTTCTCTCTATTCTACATCAAGGCAAGCAAAAGGTATTATCAAATTAGGCAAAACAATATACCCCAGGATGCTCAAATCAGTGAGGAGTGTGGTCTAGGTGGTGATTTGGGGAGAGTCCTGGTGGCCAGGTGGAGAGGCTTAGAGAGCTGCATTTGGCCCAGGTTTGCTACTCCAGTAGAAACAGTAAGGAAATCCAGGTTTGTGCTTCTCACGTACTAATTCGTTTCTCCGCAACCAGAGGGAATCCTGAGTCACAGCCTTGATTTGTACAGGGATGCTGTGCTTTACCCCAAGTTGGTGGTAGCAAGAGGTATAAAATCAGCTTACACCATCTGTTGCCAGCCATTATTCTTCCTCCCAGGCCACCCAGCAGACAATCTAGGCATTTCCATGATTAGCAATCAGGCTGTGCCAGTGATATCAGTGTGTCCCTGGCCAGAGGAAGCCAAATTAATGTAAACTGAAATCAAGATGACCAAAGCCTGTTTTCAACCTGTTTCTGTGCGCGTTTACCATCTCTGCTCTGCCCTTCTCTTAACCCTCTGTTGCAGGCACAACCAGCACGGAAGTTTTATAACAGTGTCTAAGGTGCTACATTCATTAAATGAAAAGAATGAACAAAGAATGGAAAATTCAAATCACATGAAAATTTGAATGTGAAAAACATAGTTGTGCTGATTTGCAGCCCACTAACCAAGCAGAATATATTTTCCCTTCACCCCACTCACATGCAGCTTTCATACACTGATCATCTTCTTTTTTATATTCAGTGACAGATGTCCATCTTGAGATGGCGTGTCAGGTTTTAAACAGCGTTCGAAACTCCCATTGTTCTAGTCACATTTTGCGACAGGGAATTTCATTAGCGCAAGCAGTTTCTGAGCTCTGGGCGCAGTACTGCACCTAAGATTTCAGATTAAAACTGCAGAGTGGAAGGTAAGGAGGAGCTTTTTCTGCCTCCCCACTTCCAGCCACTCTCTGAAGAATGGAGAAGAGACCCTCTTAAGAATATTAGGGGGTGGGGAAGAACTAGACCGTGTGAAAAATGGACATAATATTTTAGCTACAGTTCATTCATTTTCAGCTTTCTATTCTTGTTATAAAAAAAGTGCCTAGACATTCCGTTGTTGTGCCCATAACCTAGGTTTAAGGTGCCATTTAGCTCCTAGCTTTCATATCTCACTTTCTAACACTGGTTTTAAATATTGATATTAGCTGAATAGTCAGTTTCTTTTATTTTTAGGAATATGTTCGTTTTAAGAATTCGTGTTCATTTAGCTAGAACATGCATTAAGTAGCTTTTTGATCAGTGAAAAAAACACTGATGGCATGTTCAAATGACTATCTGTGCTGCGGTCTCTACTTAAATACAGCGGTACCTTGGTTCTCGAACTTAATCTGTTCCAGGAGTCCTTTCAAAAACCAAGGTGCTGCTTCCAATTGGCTGCAGGTGCTTCCTGCACTGTTGGAATTAAACCACGACAGACGAGTAGCAGGTGTCATCGAGAGGCGTCTGCCGGGGCGAGCCCCGGGAACTCTCTTTTATTGAATATTACAAACATTGCCACAGGTGTGCTTGTGGCTGATTGGTTGATACAAACACAAAGAAACTTGTTGCTGATTGGTTAACATAAGTACAAGGCGGGAATTACATGTGAACATTAATCACCGATAGATTAAAGGCCGGGAAACGAAGCTAGAACTAGACAGGCATGAAACCTCCTAATTAAATTATAACTAAAGATTAATATAACATGGCTAAAACAATTACTAATGATTGATCATAACATGAAAGAATATAATAAGTGAATTCCGTAGATGTGGTCAGCTGTGCATTAAGTACAGGTCATAGTGTTTTTCATGAACTTAGCAATGAGGGAATGTCTTGGTCTTTGGAACAAGTTGTGCAGTGTGTGCAGAAGCAGAGAAAAGCTTATAAGCAAGAGTTCCCAGAATGCAAGAGAAAAGAAGCAATGCTTCCCCATAATGCAACAGTTACGTGCAGAAAAAGGACTTCCCTTTACTGCACTCAAGTCGGACTTCTGGCTTCCCAAAAAACGTTTGCAAACTGGAACACTTACTTCTGGGTTTGCGGCACTGAGGAGCCAATTTGTTCGACAACTAAGCTGTTTGGGAACCAAGGTACCACTGTAATTACTTTTGAGTGACTGCCGATGTGTGGAGAGGTATTTGTCTGACATGTGTATAGTGATGTGTATCTTACCATGCTCTTGGCAAACCCATATTTTCTGTAACCTAAATGAACTATTTTGTGCCACAACTGAGCTTTCTACATTATTTAAGTTTTTTCTCTTTATATTTCCAGGGCAACAGCTACTCACAGGGGCCAAGTTATATTCAAGGATGCCTTAGCCCAACAGTTGTGTGAACAAGGAGGTAAGAGTTATTTTCATTTAAAATCTTGCTCTTCCATATTCATTTGTAGTTGTAGACATTATTAGTACTTGAGGAGATGCATAGCTGATTGATAGACATAAAAGATGCAAAATTATTAAGGATGTGATTGTGGTGTTCTTCCATACTGACGGATCAGTTTCAGGCTTTGTTCCCATATGCTTGGCAAAACGCAAGCTGTTTGTTATTGAGCTTCTTGGTTGAAAAGACCTGCCATGACCTCCCCACTCTACTCAGGAGTCCATCTAGCATGAAGATGAGCAGATGCAAAGGACTTGTAATTTGTGTAATTGTGTAGAAGAGAGAATTTCAACAGATGCAGATTTTCTCACACCTGTATGACAAGTTCCCTTAAGGCCCCGTCTGCACTATATATTAAGGGCAGTATCACCATTTTAAACAGTCCTGGCTTCCCCCAAATGATTCTGGAAGTGTAGTTTGTTGAGAGTTGCTAGTAAACTCCTCACAATTCTGAGTTCCCTGGGAAGAGGGATTGATACTTGAAATGACTAGATTAACTGTCCTATCTAGAACTCCATCGATATCATTCAAACAAGTTCTGTTCTGCCTCCGAGGTATCTGGGATGCATTCTAAATACCTGCATTGAACCACAAAGCATCAAGTCCAATTTAGGGTGTAATCCTATACCTATGAGAAAGCCCCATAAACTCATTGGGACTTCCTTTTGAGTAGAGGTGTACAGGGAGTCAATCTTGGTTTTTTCCATTTAAATTTAGTTTGTAAATTTGGAACAAGTGAAAGGTATGTGGCAGCCTCAGGGGCATTTGAAACACCACAAATACTTCATGATTTCTACCTTTCTCTTGTTCAAAATTAGACACTGAGATATATCATTGCAGGTTTCTTGACATTTTCCATCAATCGATATAATCTTAAAAGGTTGTAAATTCTGCACTTCCATAAAATTCCTGCTCTTTGTATATTGCATAAAGCCTACATTTTTTTATTAATCCAAATAAGAATCTTCTACAGTGGTATCTCGGGTTAAGTACTTAATTCGTTCTGGAGGTCCGTACTTAACCTGAAACTGTTCTTAACCTGAAGCACCACTTTAGCTAATGGGGCCACCTGCTGCTGCTGTGCCACTGCCGCACGATTTCTGTTCTCATCCTGAAGCAAAGTTCTTAACCTGAAACACTATTTCTGGGTTAGCAGAGTCTGTAACCTGAAGCGTATGTAACCTGAAGCATATGTAACCCGAGGTACCACTGTATTTTGTTAAGAGTAAACAAAAGCAAAGGGATGTGTGCCACTCAGCGTGGCAATCCTCATGTATTTACAATCAGGATTGTGTGCAGGTTTAAAGGGGAAGGGGAGGGGAAGACAGTTTCAGAGCTAGGAGAACAACAAATGACTCAAGGCGGGGGGTGTGGGGTGTGACCAAAAGGTACCCCTGATGCTGTTGCGGCCGCTGCCTATCTTTTTAAAGTCAGTTTCTTTTAGGGCAGGAAGCAAGCTGTGGAGATGTTTTTTTTTAAAAAAAGAACTGGTCCACAACTTTTGCACAGGGCACCACATGGGAAGAAGAATCTGTTGCTTCTTTTCCAAGGAGAACAAAGGGGCAAAGAGAGGAGAGGAGCCCTGCTTGCGGGCAGGAGGAGGAATTGAGGGTTTCATTTGTGGAGGAAGAGAAGCAGAGCCTCGCTGATTCTCCAGAGCCTAGAAAACATAGCAGGCAAGGCTGCGGCAAAGGTTGCCAACAAGCCAGGGGAAAAAGCAGCTTGACCTGCTCTTGCACAGATGGTTTAATATGCAGAAATCAACATAATAGTGCTCATTTGATTATCTAATTAATCGTTTTGATTAAATGTTAGCACTGATTTCTTTTCCCAATAGACCGAGTTTCAGAAAAGGTTCGCTTATCACACCATTGTTATGGTTGCCCACCCCAATTACATTCCTCCATTCACTTTTTATAAAAATTGCACTTTATTCTACTCCCTATTCTCCAGGAAGACGCTTTAACTACTTCCAGATATTGGAGTAGTTGATATTCCTCTATGGACCGACTTTATATCCCTATTCCCAATTGCTATTAAATGGAATACAACCAAAGTAGAACCACTTATTCAACAAATATCAGAGCCGCCCAAAATGTTTCCTAAGTCCACGGGAACGAATAGACTCCGGCAAACCATTTGCTCTAAGTTTGAAAAGCTCCACTTAAAACACTCCGTTTCCAAAAGAGGTCACTAGATGGCCTATGAATTGTCACAGCAGCAGAAGTCAATTTAAAATTCAGCTGATGAAGTTCACTACAGGAGTGGTTAACTCGTCACATAGTTCATAGATCCTGTTGTCACTGTTGCTTTAATTATTTGTTGCATTTGTTCATCACTTTTATCTATTTTCTAATAAAAGCAACTTACAAATATTTAAAATACCAAATGGCTTTGCCAGAGGGCAAATGGGCAAATTTAGCAGGGGATCAAATACTTTCCCCCCTCACTGTACTCTCACTGCTCCTGGGTGCCTTCATTTGACAGCTTGCTGTTAACCGAAGCACAGCTATGGTAAGGTTATCAGATTTTTTTCTATGAATCCAGGGACACTTGTTTGCGATGTACATGTGAATACTGATAAAGCTGTAAATCCGGGAAGTGTCCCTGGGAAACAGGGACATCTGGTAACCTCCCTCTATGGGAAAATATCAAAGAGAGGAGAAGAAGAAGAAGAAGAAGAAGAAGAAGAAGAAGAAGAAGAAGAAGAAGAAGAAGAAGAAGAAGAGGAGGAGGAGGAGTAGTAGTTTGGATTTGATATCCCGCTTTATCACTACCTGAAGGAGTCTCAAAGCGGCTAACATTCTCCTTTCCCTTCCTCCCCCACAACAAACACTCTGTGAGGTGAGTGGGGCTGAGAGACTTCAAAGAAGTGTGACTGGCCCAAGGTCACCCAGCAGCTGCATGCGGAAAAGCGAAGACGCGAACCCAGTTCCCCAGATTACGAGTCCACTGCTCTTAACCACTACGCCACACTGGCTCCTAAGAGAATGGCTCTTTCTCTTTTTTGCCTTTCTAAAGCAGGTTCTTCAGAGGCCGAAGA
The DNA here is from genome assembly GCF_964188305.1 of Podarcis bocagei. Classification (NCBI taxonomy): domain Eukaryota; kingdom Metazoa; phylum Chordata; class Lepidosauria; order Squamata; family Lacertidae; genus Podarcis; species Podarcis bocagei. The sequence continues at coordinate 72,052,359 of NC_138135.1, forward strand.
CCTTCATGAAGCCCCAGTTAAAAGCAACTCCAAATTAGTTTACAACCATGATCCAAAGAACTACTCCTAGTGAACCCAAGATCTTAATACTATGCGTATTCCTTATTGGGTGGGGGGAGGATTCTGTAATATTTTGCTAAATATTCCAAAAATGTATGCAAAGGAAACATGAACAGAGGGGAAGCATTGCTAAGAATAATTATATCTCTTCCTCTTTAATAAGCATTGATTTGTGCTATTTAGATTTAAATTTGAGCACTGAGCAAAGCAAACATGCCTCCCTTGGTGGGCTTTCTTGCCTTTTTAAAGCTGGGAAAATGGAAGAGATGATGAAGAAAGGTAATCAGTGACCCGGAGTGTAAAGAAATACATGTGGTGAGTTCCAGAGCCACATGCACAGAGGCTTCCCATTCTCTGGCATGGAAGAGAATTATCCGCCTGCTCTGTGGGATATGGGAAGCGCTCAATGTGCACAGCGAGTGCTTCTTCTCATAGGCAAGAGAGGGAAAGTGCCCCTGCAGGCAGTCATTCCAAGTCACTTGTTGACTCGCATGTGGAGACTTTGCAGCCTGAGTTATGAATTCATACCACCAGAACAGCTGCTCTGATTGTTTTGTTTTTTAAAAAAATAATATTTATTACTTTTATAGATTACAAAAAGGGAAGAAAAAAACAGAAAAAAAGACAAAGGAGGAAAGCAAAAAGAAAAAAACACACAATACAGTACAATATATAGACAATAGAAAACACAACCTAAACTCAAAACTAAACACATTAAACTAAACTAAACAAACCCCACTCCCTAACCTTAACCCTAAATAAAACAAAACAAAAACAATTTAAAAACATACATCATCCCTTTTCCGTACTCTATCTTTCATTCCCTTGTTTCCTCAACCTCCTCTCACCTCCCTTTTTGTATTCCACTTCTATTAATTGTTTCAGCAAATCCTTTCCATCTTTCTCCATTTTCTATCATATTGTAAATAACGTATTTTTTAACCTTATTTTCCATTAAAACTAAAATACTTATATATGCTTAACTCCTTATAACATTTCTGCTAAGCCCATAAAAAATCATTCCACCATTTTTCTATCACTCCAGCTGCTCTGATTGTTGCCTCATTCGATTGCCAGGAGTAAGTCGCCAGCTCCTCTTTCTCATTCCATTCTCTGTTCCGTCCTTCTCTTCTTGATATATTTTAGATTGCTGATAGGTACATCACTGTGTATACAAGGACACAAATTGTGCAACTAAAAACATGTATCAATAAGCGTAACTTGTTTCTAAATTACATACGGTGTCTACACCATTCTCCAATATTCCTTTTAAGCAATCTTTTAAGAGCCATTGATTTCAGCAGAACACACTTCCAAGTCACATATGTTTGACAATGGAAACTTGCTTCAGAATTCATAGGAGAATTCCCATGAAAGAAAATTTGATTCTTAGCCCACAAGAACCTCCTACAAGTCACCCAATTCTCCCTTTTGGCTCAAGAGCTGAAGACTCTACCTGGGCAGTGAGCTGCACCCAGGGAAAGACCAAGTGAGGAACCAGCAGATCTGTCTCCAGCCCAGTAGGCTACTGCAGGAGGAAAAGGAAGGATGTAGAGCTTCAAAAGATTGCCAGGGTGTGGAGAAAGAAGAGGGAAACCAGTAAGGGAAGACAGACATAAGGGGAGCAGGTGGCTGCAGTTTCCTGAGTATCCAGCTGCCATCACCTCACTTTCTCCAGCAAGAGATCATAACTGAGCTCTGCTGGCTACCTCTGCCTGAACAGGCTAGTGAGGAGGAATGCCTTTCAAATTAGCCATCTTGCTTCCTGGTGGGTGCTGACAATTGTGCTGAATATCATGGGGAGAGATGAAGACAAGTCTCCAAAAAGAGGAGGAAACCTCTAAGAACATTAGAAGAACCACACTAGATCAGATGAAAGCGCTGTCTATTCCAGCACTGTGTTCTCACAGGGCCAGCCAGATGTCTGTGGGAAGCCCACAAGCAAGTACAGTGGTGCCTCGCAAGACGAAATTAATTCGTTCCGCAAGTTTTGTCGTCTTGCGATTCTTTTCGTCTTGCGAAGCACGGTGTCGGAAAAGTTTTGGAAAAGCTTCAAAAACCACCAAAGTCTTCAAAAACCTCAAAAAAGGCTACCACACCGCGTGCTATGAGTTGCTCCTCGAAGTCAAGTCGCAACTGTATTAACGGTTTTAAGAAAAAGGAAACAAACTTGCAAGACGTTTCCGTCTTGCGAAGCAAGCCCATAGGGAAAATCGTCTTGCAAAGCAACTCAAAAAACCAAAAACCCTTTCGTCTAGCGAGTTTTCCGTCTTGCGGGGCATTTGTCTTGCGAGGTACCACTGTACTGTGATAAGAACCTGTTTGCTCATATGTGCCTCACCATCACTTCCTGGAGGAGTCTGTCCCCTTGGGAAATTCTGCAATTCTAGATCTCACCCTTGGCTACATAGGGCAAGGTTGCAGATTTGATCTTCTGCATTGCAGAGGGTTGGACTAGATGATCCTCAGGGTCCCTTCCAACTCTACGATTCTATGATTCTATAATTCTATAATTCTATATATTCCTAAAATAAAAGTATAGGGCACAATCCAACTAAAGTTAGGGACTTATTATCTCTGTTGATTTTAAGGAGTGTTAAACATCTGATCTCTCTCATTAAATTCTCTGATTTACTTGTAAGCCACTTAGAGAGGTGTTCGGGTTGTTTTTTTTAAATCAAGTGGCTTATAAATCTTTTAATTAAACAAATGGGTTTGAAAATGCCTCAACTTTGGCTAAATTGTAGCTGATAATAATAATTTTGGGTTGGTAAGATTCTAAACTTGAAAATACTTTGAAAAGTGCTACACTCTATTTTATATGATGCTCCAGGTGTTTGACATTTTTGGACCTTAATTACAATATGTGAAGGTCAAAACTTCACCCTAGTGCAATAAAATATAAATTGTAATAAAGAAATTATTCCGGGGGATATAAAAGTATGTTCATCACTCGTTTAATGGTAACTTCACAGTTCCTCTATAATTTCTCAGATGAAGGATTAGAATTTAAAATTAGCTTAAAGGTACTGGAGGCAAAGAATCCCTAAGCTTTTTCAGAGACTCTAGAAATTTGGGAAATGAAATGCCCTTAACATTAATTTTTTATGGGTGAGAAGTTAAGAACTGTCTTTTGTTAGGCATTTAATACTTGCTTAACCTTACAAATAATTTATTTCAAAACCAAAAGGTAAGTAACCCATGCATGCTGAATTATTTCCCCACTCCTTATAAAATACATTTCTAGTTCCTATGAATCCTAATAAAAATGTGTGCAAAATTATTGCCAACAGAACAAAAAACAGTGCAGGGCAATCAATACATTTCTGTGCAAAATGCTGACAGGTATAAGGCTGGCTGTGCCTAACTTCACGTACCATTACTGGATGGCTCAAATAAAAGTTTTGGGGCTAGTTCACAAATGCAGCTGCGTGTATTTATTAAAACTTTAACAAACTATTTTTCAGGACAGTTGCCCCCACAAGGCAGCGTACAAAGTGATGTCAAAATAAGCATAACAAATATACAAATTGCCAAGTTGAAATCCACATTACAACCCCTTAAAATAAGCAGCAAAACATCATCAGGACATATTGATTAATAAAAGGCAGGTGGAAATAAACACGCCTGAAAGAAATCATTAGGAACAAGGCCACATGTAGTGGTTTGGGGGTGTATAGATCTTGTTGCTGGTGCCCATCATCCTAGCAATCCGCGTTGATGAACCAGAGAGCAATATCTGTTCTGCTATGGTCTACTGGAGACCCAGGTTCAAACAACTGAGCTATGAAGCTCACTAGATGAACTTGGACTAGTCACTGCTTCTTCCCAGGGCTGCTCTGAGTTAAAATGGATATGAGGAAAAACATATACTCCCCCCACCCCTTAGAAAAAATGTGTGTCCTCCTTGAAGAAAAGGTAACCTAATATAAATAAATATCACGATGTTGCAGTCATTCTACAATACACATGCATGTGCAAAAGCCAAATTTCTGTCCATCAGCCTAAAAATATTGGAAAATATTGGATTACAAAAGTTGAGAAACATTATTATTATTAATTACCAATTGACATATTTATAACTGGCCACAGGAAATAAGTATTTTTAGAAATTTGATACAGTTACATTGTACTGGAGCTCTATATAAGCAGGCTAACTGAACCCTTCAGTTCAGTTCTGTCCTGGCCTGTGAATAAACAAGAGCTGTTTGAAGAATCGCTGTGTCGTCTGATATCAGTCAGCCTGCTTATATAGAGCTCCAGTACAACGTAACTATCAACTTTCTAAAACTATCCAATCACTGAACGTCACTTTCGATCCCTTATTTGCATAACTATCTACAGTATCCCCCTGCTGGCCCAGGGTGAGAACTTCAGTACATAACAAGTATTATGGGAGTGAATATGTACAAATGAAGCTTTATGCACATGTGGACAGGAGCCAATTCTGTTGCTGGCATCCGTCTCTCTCAGGAGAAAAAGGAATGGTGCGCCTTTGAGGTTGAAGTCAAACTGCTGGAGAGCTACAGTGGCTGAGATTTGTGGTGGCTTTTAGTGCCTGGAGACAGACAGTCAGGTCATATATCCACAGCCGTGACCAGAGAAGGAAAGACTGCTGGGAGGAGCGCAGAGAAAAGAAAATTCTCTGGTGCATCTGCAGCAGCACAACTGGATGCCTTCATCTGCCCCAGCTGCAACAAAACATGTCTCTCCTGTATTGGTCAGCCAGGCAACACATGCCTCCTCCATTCGAGGCCAGTAGAAAAAAGACATTCACGGAACCAAGAAATTGCAGAAAACAAATGAAATACCGTGAAAATCCCTGAAACGCGAAGTAATCGACTAGAAATATTATCTTGTGGAAATAAACTAAATAATAAAAATCAAAAAGTTTATGGAAAAATTTAGAAAAACCTAAAATTGAACAAAGCCTTAATGGGATGCCGGCTACAAACCTCTTTTCACTCAACTATTCAGTTTCCTCAGAAGGAAATAGAAAAATCATAAACGTTTTGACCAAAATTCAAAAAAAGGGGGTAGCACTCCCAAAACTTTTGAAGTATTTGAGGAGCTGTGTCATATTTAATGTGGCTTTTATTTCCTTTAATATTGTTGTCCTTCATACCAAAAGTTTGTTACTTGAAGACCACTTTGCAAAAAATGAAAACAAGATGGCAATGTGATGTTTGTTTAGCATGTGAGAAGAGCAAGATATATATGATATGCAGCATTATAACATTTATATCATTTTAATCTTCTGCTTTATTGAAATAGAATGGGGTTTTCTTTTTTCTTTTTGCAGCTCCAACAGAAGCTCCCTTGTATCCCCTTTTAGGTATGTCAGTAGAGTTACTATTGCTTTTTCCAGTTGCCGTGTTATGTTATTGTATTTGGATTTTTTGCTTTGCTATAATGCAAAGCAATCATGAAACTGCAGCTTTGAAAGAGTTCAGATATAAATCAGACTTGAATGAGAAATGAATATATTTAGTTCTACTCTGCCCTCCCATTGCCATTTGCTTATTAGATTTCAAAATGTTGCATCCTAAATATATAATATCTCAAATCTCTTGTCCTCAGGTGCACAGAACAAGCTCTGAGAAAGCAACAAGGGAGATGTTACTGTATTTCTAGATTAATCCCAGATTAGACTGAAAATCATAACTGAATCTTTTCCAGCTCATTTTGGATCCCCTAAATGCTTAGTAAAATAGCTGACAGATGAACCTAACAGATGTCTCTCTGTCTCTTATAAATATGTTTGAGCTCATTTGTTTATTACATTAGCCTTTTGCAGACATTAGTATTCTATCTCTGGCGGGGTGGTGGGTATGTTTGTGTCAGTTGGCTCCACCCCCGAGCATGTCTGATGTTCTCATATTAGATGTTACATCTGCATAGGGTCTGGGCATGCGGACCTAAAATATGTGATCTGCATGCTTCATTTTTGCAGCGTGGAGACTGCAAGATATACACATTGGGTCTGACTCCTATATGAACACTGATACCCAAGGCAAGGATGTTGGATAAACAATTCATCAGTGCCAGCAGGGACAATCATAATCCCCTCTCCCTTTTAAATAATATATACATTTCATTGACCACTATAGATGTTAATATATGTGAAGTGTCCGTGAGTATTAGAAACATAAAACAGGTATCAAGCAATTTGTTATGTTCCTTCACCAGTAGTTCAAAACTTGAGAAATTAGTGGTTGGACCAGTGTTTCCCAAACCTGGGTCCCCAGCTGTTTTTGAACTACAATTCCCATCATCCCTGACCACTGGCCCTGCTAGCTAGGGATGTGGTCCAGAAACAGCTGGAGACCCAAGTCTGGGAAATACTGGGTTGGACACTGGGTCACAAAGTAGAAGGGAGACGAGTGGAGAACATGAGAATGAAACCACTACCAGCTAACTGGTCCTGAATTGTTTTTTTAAAACAAGTGGGGGCCTTTAACATTATTTATATCAGGCATAGGCAAACACGGCCCTCCAGATGTTTTGGGACTATGACGCCCATCACCCCTAGCTAACAGGACCAGTTGTCAGGGATGATGGGAATTGTAGTCCCAAAACATCTGGGGGGCTGAGTTTGCCTATGCCTGATTTATATTCTGTAGGATATGTACAGTGGTGCCCCGCAAGACGAACGCCTCGGAAGACGAAAAACTCGCTAGACGAAGGAGTTTTTCGTTTTCTTAGCCGCTTCGCAAGACGCATTTCCCTATGGGCTTGCTTCGCAAAACGAAGCTTGCCCCGCAAGCTCCGGGGATAGCGGGGAAGCGCAGCGCGTCTTCCCCGCTGTCCCCGGACCTCTTCTGAAGCAAGGGGTGGTGGGGAGAAGATCGCTTCTCCCCGTTGCCAGCCCCGCAATCTCCGGGGACAGAGGGGAAGGCGCGCGCGCCTTCCCCTCTCTCCCCGGACCCCTTTTGAACCAAGGGGTGGCAACGGGGAGAAGCGATTCTCCCCGCTGCCCCTTCCCTTGCTTTAAAACAGGTCTGGGGACAGAGGGGAAGGCGTGCGGCACTTCCCCTCTGTCCCCGGACGGTCTCCATAGGAATGCATTGATTGATTTTCAATGCATTCCTATGGGAAACCGTGCTTCGCAAGACAAAAAACTCGCAAGAAGAAAAAACTTGCGGAACGAATTAATTTCATCTTGCGAGGCACCACTGTATTCCACATGTGACAGAAGTAGGAGAAGTAGAAACATAGGAAACTGCCTTAGACCAAGTCATGTGACAGGTCATGCTAGCTCAGCATATCTACAATGATTGGCCATTGCTCTCCAGGGTTTCAGACAGAAGTCTTTCCTAGGTGTAACCTGGAGCTGCCAAGGACTGAAGCTTAGACCTTTTGCATGAAAATTGTGATCCCCACCACTGTGCAAGGAGACCCAAAAAATAAAAGCGAAAGCAGGACATTTAGGACACCAAATCATATTTTCAGAAAGACGACCGAGAAAGAGATTTCATTTGTTCATTGGATTTTCAAACTATGCTGGGAATTCTTTTCTGTCTTTCATTTTCAGCTGAAATGCACAGCGAAAGCATAATATTACGAGATGACTTTGATTCTTATCAGCTACAAGGACTGAATCCTGCTATGTGGTAAGTTTTGCTTCATTTTTACATTTTTCTTGAAGAGCCACATATAGTATCATCTTTCCCCCACCCTATTTTTATTGTGACAACAGCCAACCCCCTTCCCCCAACCCTCAAGTAAAGAAGCAGCACACCTAGGCCATGGATTTGATTAATTGTATTTCTGAGCTGCTTTCCATTCAAGTGATTCTCCAAAAGTCTTTTTAAAAAAAGTATCAATAGCAATAAACATACTAGAACATCATAGCTATGACACAAAACACCACAGTTACAATGCCTGGGCCAATAAAACTAATACATTATCATTAATAAATCAACAATAAAACAATTATAGGCAATTATAGTCTATAAAACTACTCTAGCAAAACAGCAGCTAAAAACTAGTCTAAACATTATTATGTTCACTAGCACCTCATCCCATATAAAGGTAAAGGGACCCCTGACCATTAGGTCCAGTCATGACTGACTCTGGGGTTGCGGCGCTCATCTCGCTTTATTGGCCGAGGGAGCTGGCATACAGCTTCCAGGTCATGTGGCCAGCATGACTAAGCCGCTTCTGGCAAACCAGAAACGCCGTTTACCTTCCCGCCAGAGCGGTACCTATTTATCTACTTGCACTTTGACGTGCTTTCGAACTGCTAGGTTGGCAGGAGCAGGGACTGAGCAATGGGAGCTCACCCCGTCGCGGGGTTTCGAACCACCGGCCTTCTGATCAGCAAGTCCTAGGTTCTGTGGTTTAACCCACAGCGCCACCATATACCACCTCAATAATTCACTCTGCTTCATCTATTAAAAGAAGCACCAGCATGCAAGTGAATTCTGATCCAATAAAAAGACAAACAGAACTGTCAGTTCACCTCTGTCTCAAAAGACTTTGGACCCCCTGTTAGTCTCACCTGCTCAATCTGCTGGAGCATGTCTCATCTAGGGTTTGAGACTCAGTGGCTGCCCTCACCTGGTTTAGCCAGCCAGTTGAAGCTGTTTCCCAAGGTGTGGCCACTGTCACATGCTGACAACTGGTAGGAGCCACAGGTGAGTGCTGAGTGCAGGGTGAAGACCAAAGGTGGATGAACTACTGCAGAAGAAGCACCAGGCACACCATATATGCCATAAACAGAACAATACCATAGCAAACTCATAGGTGTCTCATAGATGTGTGTTTGTGGAAAGCAGTCCAACTTCCACCCAGGCTGTCCTCCCCCAAACTCAAGCTTTCCCCAAGAGATTTGAATAAACTCCGCACAACTTCCCTCGGGAATCCTCACTCTCACTGGAGAGCACCACTTTTCAGCTCCCATAAAAGGTAGCAATACAGACAGACAGATGTATGAGATGTTCAGCAGTTGGCAGCAGATACACCCTAACACTCTTCCCAGTGCTTCTGCTCTAGAAGAGCTGCAAGAGAACCGGGTGAGCAGATGGTCTCAGTTACCTCTCCCCCATCCCCATGCTCATACTGCTTGGTTTGACAGTCAATGTCTTATCCTTCTCATGCTCCATTAGCATCTTCTCTGCCATCGTCTCCTTTCTTCAGCTGCTCACACTTGGATGAGAGCCTTTGTGCTATCAACATTTGTGGATTATAATGCAAGGCTGGAATCCTGCACAGTTCCAGGAAGATAATTACCATTGATTTAGCTGGAACGCATGCACCTGTAATTTCACAAACTAACATCCTCACACCTTAGCACAAATTCTACATAATACTCCTTTAGAGTTGTCACAAGTGCACAGTGTGAGTTGCACAGGTCATAAGTCATGTTGGTGTTCAACCTGAAATTCAGGCAGTCGTATCATTTATACCACCAGATTTGTTATTTCTACCCAAGGTATACACATACAGTGGTTTATTGGCATCTTACAGGCCTGTAATACCTTCAGGGACTCCTTTTATCTTGATGGTTTTTCTATGACGCAAGGAGTAGCATACTCTCTCTGAAAGTAATAAATGCAGTGAAACAGTTGTGAAACTAGCCTCTGGGTCTCTTTAGGTTACTCACACCGAGAAAATTTGAAGTGTCTCTTGCAGGGAGTCTTCTGTCTTTATCAGTGGGGAAAGAGGCATTCTAAGACAGCATTTATATGTACCTTGACTGGTGAGGTTCAGATTGCGGCCAACTCTGTGTTTGCTGCTACACTCAGTTTGCTCTCAAGGGGCTTAGTGTTGTTTGCTAGATGTAGTATACACACCAACAGAGGAACTGTACAAGGCAGACCCTTGAAACCACCCCATACTTTCTTGGTGACTTCCCCAGACTTTGGAACTCCCTCTCTAGAGAAGTTAGACTGACTCGCTCTTTGTTGTTCTTCCTCTGGCAAGTGTTCCAACAGGCTTTTAATGGAGCTGACTGCTTTTAATGAAATGGCTGGTGCTGTGCTGTTTTTATTGTACAGTGGTATCTCGCAAGACGAATGCCTCGCAAGACAAAAAACTCGCTAGACGAAAGGTTTTTCCGTTTTCGATTTGCCTCGCAAGACGAATTTCCCTATGGGCTTGTTTCGCAAGACGAAAACGTCTCGCGACTTTGTTTCCTTTGTCTAAAAACAAAGACATGTTTTGTTTATAAAGTTAATTTATTTTCCCTTCACTTTTTGAACTGCTCTTTACAGTATGTGTGACTTTAAAGAGCAGTTAATAAACTGTTGTTGTACCAAATTTGGCTTTGTTTGGACTTTTTTTGACCATAGGAACGCATTAATTGATTTTCAATGCATTCCGATGGGATTTCGTGATTCGCAAGACGAAAAATTCGCTAGACGACAAAACTTGCGGAACGAATTAATTGCGTCTTGCGGGGCACCACTGTAATTATTTGTATGGCTTTAAAATATATTTTTATTGTGTAGATATATATATATATATATATATCCCAGCCCAGGACTTAAGTCACCCAAAGCCTCCTTAAATGGAAAACTCTAAGCTAGAGTCTTTTGGGGGCTGCACCCCTCAACCAGAGCCACTACCCTCACACTCACAGACTGGCAAAGGCAACCACATACCTGGCTGTACTTAAGCGGTGCAAGGCTTTTTATTACCCTTGTTCATTCCACACTGGGCCAGGGAGGACTCAGCTGGGCTGCAGACCTTGTGGGATCAAGTTGTCAGTTTGGAACTGTCCAATGTTCTGCTGCTGATCTTATCTACTAATTAATGGCACCCAACCCCACCCTCCTTTGTGCACTCGGGACTGCCTCCTCTGCCCAATCAGTTTCTTACCAGGCAGGTGGGTTGCCCCAAGTCCTGTGCACAATATTTTTGAGCTCTAATGGGCTTTTCCAATCCTTTCTTCTTGAAATTTTGTATGACATGATTTGTTCACATCCTCAAAGTTTGGGGATTTATATTTCAAATTTAGATTGGCTTAGCTTTGTCTGTTGGAGAGTGGGTTCTTCCTGTTGCTGTATATTTGTTCAGAATATTATGTTCTTGGACCGCAAAGAAAATGCTTGCCTTCAAGGCTTCAGAGAACTTGGTTTTGGAAATGGACTGTTGTGCTTAGAATCCTATCATATATCTACATCGGGTCAAGAACATTTTAGCAATTTCTCATTTTCTTTTCTGTTTTGAAGTGATCCAACTTCCTAAGTTTCAACTTTTGGTTTAATGTGCCTATGAATTTGCACATTTACATCTGCTTAGTCACTTAAAGGCTTGTATCCAAGTCGTCAGGGTTGTATTCAATGCTAGTCTCACCTAGAGCAGACTCATTAAAATTAATAGCCATGGCTAACTTTAGTCCATTAATTTCAGTGTGTATACTCTGAGTATAACTTAGATACAAGCTTTAAAGTCCACCCCTCCCCGTGCAAAATATGTCATGCTACTGGTAACTGGGTATTTTTGTTTTATGCAAGGAAATTAGGCACTTTCAAAAGGAAAGCCTAATTGGGGTGGCAGTGTGCTATTTGATTCTTGGGAGTAAGCTCCATTGAGTTCAAAGGTCTTACTTCTGAGTAGACATGCATAGAATTGAGCTGCAAATAACTCTTTAGTAACATCAGGCATGCACACAAAAATAATTGAAGCCATTTCTGTATTTGAGATGAAGAATATCTGAGGTGAGCAGCAAAGGCAATTAAGAAAATTGCTTACAAACACATTTTCTGTAAAATGACACTTCAGATAGTGTCAAGAGGATATGAACCTGGGTGCTGGAAGTTCTCTTTCTTTTCATTTGATGCCCTAATGATGCTACTAATATTTTACTGGCATGACTTCTTCAACTTTTTATTTTTTAATTTGTGTGTGTGTGTGTGTGTGTGTGACCAGCTCTAAGCCATTTAATTTTCGAAGCAATACATTTCAAAGTCGACACGAAGGCTTGGAATCAGGATTTCCTCAAAGCTGTTCATGATTTTATAAAGAAAATAATCCTAAAGGAGATGAAAGATGATAAAAAGAGATGTTCCAGCTAGCCAGAGCTCTTCACAGTATTTCCTAAACCAGATTATAGAGGAGAAGTAGCTGAGCAGCAAAGCCACTTGATATGCATAGAGTTTGAGAAATTAAAAAGAGGGAAAAGGCCTAATAAGGTCATTCAGATTAACCTGTAGCCAGTGATGCAGCCCCTGTTCTGTATTTACAGAGAATGCAGCCTAAGCACACATTTGTATACTAGCTTGCATTTTAAGCTCAGTTTTGGGGAAAAGAAGAGTTAAGACTGAGAGAATTATATTGATGGTGGCAGTCAAGCTTAAAAGGGATATCAGGCTGGCTGCCATCAAGCAAGTATCAGGAAAAAATAGCTACTTGTTTGAGATTAGCAAGAATCAGTATTAAATCTTTTAAGTTTCCCCCCAGTGCAAACTTGATGATAGGGGTTGTCAAGTGTGGGTTGTCAGCCAGGTTGAATGTGGCACCCGTAGTTGTCCATAACTTTCCCTCTTGTCCTTTTCTTCCTTTGTGGAGTTGACAATTGGGAAGACAAGGCAGATGTAGAGCAGAGAAGGCATGATCTGAGGGGACATGATGAAGCAACCTTGCTGGAGCTAAGCATGGCTGGGTCTGGTTAGTGTCTGGATGGGGGGCTACCTGAGAACCTCGTGTATATCAGTTTGAATTCCATGATTGAAGGAAGGTGAGATATCAGTGTAAGAGTGAGGCTCCGGTTTCACTTTGCCTGCTCAATCTCATCATCCTGGTTCAGATATCCCAAAGAAGAAGGGGAAGAAAAGAGGCCAACTCACTTAGGCCATCTTGTATTCCACGACAGAAGAAAGGTGGGATATAAAAGTAAGAAAAAAAAAATAATTAACTTCCCCACTGCTTTTTTTAAAAAATGCAACACATTCTCCCAAGCTGCTTTCACAGAGCATCTATTTAAAAGCTGACATTTGGGATACCCGAGACACAAAGTTTGCAGCATTCTAGGTGAACCTTAGTATATGGCTAGCAGGGCATGTTCAGTGGGCAGGCCTATTCCAATTGTTAATTCCTCACAATGACACAGTACTGAGATTGTGTTATAAATGACTCTGGGCACACTCCCGAAATCCTACCCATTTTCCTGTTCTGTTCTTTGAAGGGGATTGCAAACACAGTGATTTCCCTTAGGGTTTGAAATTAGCAGGGCACCAGGCGCATTTTGCGCCTAAAGATTCATCATTTGCGGGTGCCTTGAAAAGCCTGGATGCCATTTTTTGCGCCTAGCTGACACTCAATGATCACTCAAATATATGTGCTTTGAAGCCTCGAAGTCTATGTTAAGGATAGACAATATGTGAAGGAGTTTAACGATAAAGAGAAGAGTGCTTTGAAAACTGAAGTAGGGTACCAATATTTTTATTGTAAACACCAAATTAAACATGTATTAACAATTTCTGATAAAAATGTGATATTAACAATGTGTCACTTATGTGAATGGCATATTAGTTCAGGCTTATCAAAATAATAAATAAAAAGTTTTGCCAAACCCCCCCCCAAATGGCAACTAGACATTCTGTTTAGGCGCCCACCACCCAGGTCCCAGTAGCCATTTGGCTCCTAGCTTTTCTATCCCAATTTCTAACACTGATTTCCCTATTGCATGCATGAAGAGTTCCCTCTTCCCTCACAGAAGTCATTATACTTAAAGGGACTCAAAACAATATACTTCATTAATAGTTTACCATTTTCAAGGGAAAACACCTGAAAAAACACAACACAGTCATCAAGTATTCTGCCCATTAGGACTCCTCAGGCTATAGGGATTGTGAAACAGACAGCCCTAACCATTTTGCTGACCTAACAACCAGCAATTATTGTCAAAAAGTTATCTTGGAGGATAAGGACCCCTAGCAACTAATTCATAGAATACAGAGCTAACTTCTTGTGATTTAACAAGTGTTTAAATCCCCCCCCCACCTTGCCCTACATGGGGCATTTTTAAAATAACATTTGGGTTAAGGAAAGCACATTTCCTTAACGGGCAGTCATTTTAATAACAGCACATCTACAATCTCATGTTCATGGGCAGCCTTTTGGCAGCCTAGCCTTCTATTTAGTCCATCTGTTGCAATGGCATCATGCCTGTTTATGAATTGAGTAACTCTTTTGTAGCACTCCAGGTGCCTAGCAACTGTTGTACAAATACTTCAGCAAGGGATTGTTGCATATATTTTTTTTAAAAAAACTGTCTAGCATTAGATGTTCTTGCTAGGTACTTTTTAGGAAGTCAAGAATGTCCTCCAATTTGAATCCTCAGTTCAGTAGAAATATATATAACAAAACGTTGGCAGGACGTTCTTGTAAATAAGAAAGAAAACAAAAGCCACTCAGTTAGCTACACCCTCACTTGTCACTGTTTCGGATTATTGTCATCAAGTTAATCCTTTCATTGCACCCACTCCCCTGGTGGATCCGCCGGCTAAAAAGTGAACAAATATGTCGTAGAGAAGAGTAGTTCTATCATACAGGTCTTTGGGAAACGATCTGCAATAAACAAAAATATTTCTAAAAACTCTCAAGTCAATCTGTGTGACAACAACCTTATAACAGCGGTCTGTGCAGAAACCTAAGCACATTGTTGCATATATTACTGTTGAGCCAAAGGTGTGTTTTCTGTTTATCCTTAGGCAAGATTCATTAGCCAAAAGGAAAGGCTGCCGAGTACCCAACAAGATTTGTAATGCTTTGCTGCTTTGGTACAGATGGAAAAGGCTTGCATGCCCATTACTTATGTAAACAAGAAGTACACATAACTGGGTATATTTGTGCTGGGATCACGTTGATCAATTCAAGACTTGACTTTAATTATCAAAACACAAATCAGAATCTACGGAATACAAACATGAGGGGGGAAGCTGGAAGGGAAGACTGAAAGAGAAGCTGGGGCATGAGGGCACATAACTTGCCTTAGGACAGTGTTTCCCAACCTTTTTTGGGCAAAGGCACACTTGTTTCATGAAAAAAATCTCGAGGCACACCACCATGCCAGATGGGGAAAGGTCACTTTTTACTTATGTAAAAAAAAATAAAAAAATAGTAACAGCATAGAAGGTAATGGTAGATGACTGTTAGGGTCTCCCCCCAAATGCAGAATTCTATTAATATCTTCCTTAGCGAGCCGCGTTAACCCCTGTAATGCTTTCTATAGAGTAAGCATAGGGGACACTGGGGGATGTGGAACCAAGGGGGCAGTGGGCCAAAAGAGTTCAGGATCTACTGCTTTAAACAGAAATAAGAGCCAGTGGGTTCTTCCTTTTTTAAAGTATCGTTTCAGCGGGGACAGCAGTCCGGATTTCCAAAAAGCGGCGCTTTTTTGCGTCTGAGCAAAGAAGAGAGAGAGGGGAAAAAAGAGAGAGAGATTGATTTGTGGCTGCGCAAAGGGGGGAGGAGCCCAGGAGTAAAAGTAGGAAGGACGAAGGGAGGGGAAAGGAAAGTTAATAGAAGGAAAGGCAGGTGGGAGAGAAAGAGAAAGAAAGAGGGAAGGAAAGGGGGAAGAGAAGTGGAAAGGAGGGAGACCGAGGCGGGGGAGAAGCGTCTGGAGAGTTGCTCCGAAGTTTGGGGGGCCGCGGGGGTGGGCGCACGTCCCAGGAGGCGGAGGCCAGCCCGGGCTGGGAGCCGCGCCGCGGCCCGGGGGCGGTAGGCGGACCGCGGCTCCTAGGATGTGGAAAGGGGACGGCGGCGCAGGGGGAGGAGACCCGCACGGCTAGGGCAGCGCGCAGGGGGAGGGGAGCGGGCCGGAGGTGGGCGAGGGGGGCCCCGATCCCGCGCGCCGCGAACATGGCCTCCTTCCCCGCGGGCCCCGCCGAGCCCCCCGGCCGGGGAGGGTGGCGCGCCCCCACCGCCGGAGGAGAGCAGAGGCAGGAGGAGGAGGACGAAGGCGCTGCCGAGGAGGCGCACCAACTTCTGCCAACTTCGGCGCCCGCCCCGTCGCCGCAGGCTCCTCCCGGCCGAGAGCCAGAGGACGGCGGCGGAGCAGGAGGAGGAGGATCGGGTTTGGCGACGGCTGCTGCGTCCTCTCCAAGTGCGGGGCTGGCCTCCGCCACGCCCGATCCTCCGCGCTCGCCGCGCTTCTCGGTGGAGCAGGTCTCGTGCGTGTGCGAGGCACTGCTGCAGGCGGGCGACCCCGGCCGGCTGGGCCGCTTCCTGGGCTCGCTGCCGCCCGACGCCGAGGCGCCGTGCCTGGAGGCGCAGGCGGGCGAGAGCCTGGCCAAGGCGCGCGCGCTGCTGGCCTCCCAGCGCGGCGACTTCGCCGAGCTCTACCGCCTGGTGCAGAGCCGGCGATGGGATGTGGGAGGGAGCTCGCTCGCCGCCCCGCGTGTGCCTATGTGGGGCACGTTACAGCCCCGTGACGTCAGCGCCACGCAGGCAGCCAGGCAGGCAGACGGAGAGAGCCCCGCGCTGGGCGGCCTCTCCTCGCCGCCGCCGCCCCGCCTCTCGCCGCCCGACTCGCCCGCCTCCCTCCCATGGCACACCAGGCAACGTCTCGCGGCACACTAGTGTGCCGCGGAACACCGGTTGGGAAACACTGCCTTAGGACACCACATGTGTCCACGGGATGTCCCATAATAAGGCAGATGTTATACATTTAGTTTGTGATGGGCATGTAACAGGTGGTGGGACTCAAGCACAGCTCCCCGCAAAGTGAACGTGTACACACAGAGATGCTGTACAAGGGGAACTGATTGTTGATATTCCTTTTGGAGTGGGGGGGGGGTCAGTTTGCGTCCCCGTCCAGAAACCACAATCCTGTATCTATTGAAGTAGAATGTAGAAGGGAAAAGCAGCCCAAACCAGTTCCTTTGTCAAGATAATGGCTTTGGCTGGCTAGTTAAGTGCCACAATTTAGCTTAACCAAAGAAGTTGCTCTCTGCCATAGAACATATGGGTGGGCCTTTCCCCCAACCCTCACTTAGCTGCTATGTAGGAGAACAGTACAGTGGTACCTCGCAAGACGAATGCCTCGCAAGACGAAAAGCGCGCAAGACAAAAGAGTTTTCCGTTTTTTGAGTCGTTCCGCAAGACGAATTTCCCTATGGGCTTGCTTCGCAAGACGAAACATCTTGCGAGTTCTTGCGAGTTTGTTTCCTTTTTCTTAAAGCCGCTAAGCCGTTAATAGCCGCTAAGCCGCTAATAGCTGTGCTTCGCAAGACGAAAAAACCGCAAGACGAAGAGACTCGCGGAACGGATTAATTTCGTCTTGCGAGGCACCACTGTATGTAGAGTTAGATGTGTGAGATTTGGAAGCTGAAATGTGGAGGCTGAAGACACAGAGACAGGTCTTGCTCTGTGCTTGGCTTTGGAACTCTCCTGGGAAACTAAAGGGGAAGCAAGGGAGTGTTAATGCTGTGATAGCCTCCATCTTATGTTCAGGCTGTGTGTGTGTGTGTGTGTGTGTGTGTGTGTGCGCGCGCGCGCATATAAATCCTAAAGCCATCACAATCTCTGCTTACCGTCACCCCAAGGAAAGGGAACCCTTGGTAAAACCGGAACCCTAGGAGTCTCTCACAACTCAGAGATTGGGGTGGGGTGGTAACAATATGTATACCTCCCTTCTGCATTACAGGGAATGCTGCAAATGCATACTGTGTCATTGCTAATCTGCAAGTGCAAAGCAGCTCTTACTGCGTAGGGGTTTCTAAATAGGTCCATGCTATATAGGTGTTCAACGCTGCCCATCACACCTTGGGTGCAAAATAAGTAGCAGAATTAGTCATTTTGTTTGAATAAAAATACTATTAGAATCATTTAAATAGTCGAAAGCATAGACTGTTATTGGAATACAGAAGTGGTGCTGGGTTAATAATGGGACACTTTGGTCCTCTTGCCATCAGCCCATGGTGATGCCAAGACTCAGCTGTTTTTCTCCTACTTACATATACTGTGCTTAGAAATAAAATCTGTTTCAAAATTATCCTTACTGTAATACCACACAGTAGTACTTGCAATATTATATTTGTTATATCTGAAAACTAAAACATGACTGTAGTTGAGGGGGGAAACCCATTCACTTGTTTTAAATATTTTGAATTAACATGAGGATGTTTTGTTGGTGGGGAAAGTGGTGCAAGATTAAATGGAGCGTCTTATAAGCAAGCCAAATAACAATTCTGCTTTGGATGGTAATTTGTTCATTAACTTGAGTTTGGGGACTCCTAAACAGACCTTTCCTTCCCAAAGTCAGAATTTTCAAGCCTCTAATTTGCTTTTCAGCATTTTCAACTCGACTGTGTTCTGTTTTCCTGCAGGTTTGAATGTAGTAATTGTGAGGTTGGAGACCAATGTGGTGTAATTATGCATGGCAGTGCTGTCACTTTCTGTGAGCCATATGGGCCAAGAGAATTGGTAAGTGGCTGTTTGCAAAATTGACTGATTTGTGGAATTTCAAGTTTTCAATTCAGAAACTGTCAGTTTTCTTTACATGTCACTGTCAACGTTACAGTTGGGGAGGGGGCGTTCTGGCTCTTTTCCTTAGCCCCCATTGCTTACTTGTACTTCTCCCCAATGCATTGCATTCCAATATACCCTTTCAGATTTATACCTTTATATATTATTTCCTTACATCACAATCCTAACCATTTCTACTCACAAGTAAGTCTTGTTGAATTCACTAAGTCTTATTCCCAGAAATGCAACCTTAAGGTTTCATTCTTAAGCAGCACTGGTGTATTCATTGCTTTGTTTCAGCATTCAAGCCAAGACAGACTTGCAAAGTGGAATTAATCATCTAAGGTGCTGGCTGCACAGCAAGCGCTGTGCTGGCAGCATCACAGGATGAGCTATCCAATGGCAGTATATAATGCTCTAAAGAGGAAGGATATATTAGAGGATAAGTGAGCACCAGCATGGCTGCTGCTTTCATCGTGTGGGCATTCAAAAATGGAGATACGAAATGTGAAACTTTCTCATTTGAAGTTGCTAACTCCATTAACTATGCAGAATTTAAAATATTATAGATATATTTAAAAGCATGGATAAAACCCCCAGCCAGTTAATTCTTTCTGGCACAATTGCACATGACTCTTGATAAATAATGCATGTTCCATTTTAATAGGTGCAATGGATAACTTGAGACCATGAGTCCTGTTAAAAAGAACTTTAAAAAATTAATAATAATAAAGGTTGCACATCATTATTTGGATTGCCTAAAATAAAACACTGCTTTAAACTATATTCATGCTCAAAAATAACCACTCACAAAAACAATAATCAGTTATTTGTTTACTATTTAGAATGCTTAATTTGTAGATAAGATGATAAGGGTGCAAAATCAATTTAAAAATCGCATGTTCATTTCATAATTACGACAAAAGCAAAGATTTTATAGCTTGCATATGGTAAGATAGCAATACTGGGAAAAGCAGAAAATAAAATATCCTTCATTTCTGAGCTTGCCGCTGTTGAAAGTAACTGGAACAGAGTCCAAGGCATTAAACTTACAGGGTTCAAAGATTCTCATTTGTATTTCCAAGAAAACTACAATAAACTGATTAGTTTGCTGATTCAATGCAACATTTCTCCTTTTCCTTTCTCCATAGACTACTAATGGCCTTAATACAACCACAGCTTCTGTACTCCAGTTTTCTATTGGTAAGTTCATATATAGTGTCTTCAGTTTAAAAAATATACATTTTAGAAATGAAAAATACAGCTCAAGTTTTTAGTCTTCTTCTTTTTAAAAAAACACACACGTATATCTTGAAAAGTTATCAGTAAATTTCCATGTAGTAATTAGTTCAGTGTGTGCTGGAAAAGAAGATATGTCTGAAACTTTGAGAGCGTGAATATCCGCTTTCCTTGCTCTCAATCTTGGGTCCCCAGATGTTTTTGGCCTACAACTCCCATCATCCCTAACGACTGGTCCTGTGAGCTAGGGATTATGGGAGTTGTAGGCTAAAAACATCTGGGGGCCCAAGGTTGAGAACCACAGTGTTAAACAGTCACCATTTTAAACATACCTTTTATTTTAGCTCATTATTTTGTATTTATCCAGAGGTGTTCAATGAATGCAGAATTACATCATTCATATATATTTAGCCAATACACATTTTAATCCTATCATGTCACAATACAGCTATGGTCAGGCTGAAGTCCTCCTAACATCAAAACTGTGTGGGCAACTAGTTAAACCCTGCTGAGAATTATTGAACATTTGTATGATGTGTTAAACCCTGCTGAGAATTACTGCACATTTGTATGATGTATTAAGCAAAGAAGGCAAGTGGTGACTTGTGGTTTTTGACAGGCATAGAAAAGTATTAATTTTTTGAAGACATGATTCAATTAAATCTGTGCTGGAGGAAAACGTTTTAGTGTATAGATAACTCAATAAGACCAAAGAAGCAATGTTGACTGTTTCCTCTGTGGAATTCTAGAAATGTATTTCTAAATTAAATTCTCATTTTAACAAGTAATTCTTCTAGCAGGGTATACCTCAGTAGACTTGTGATTAAACTGTGGAGATACTTGCTGGAAATGAAAACTATCAATTAGATTGACACCGGGGTGGTTCTCCTCTACTTTGAATTAAATCTAGATGCCAGAAGGTTCCAAAAATGTGTAATACATTTATACTTTGCATTGACTTATTTATCGGACATTTAAATATTACTTTAATATCACTTGTAATTAGTAATGCAGCTAAGGGGTCAGTTGTGATATTGGCATCTCTCAGTCACAATACGTTGCTTTCAGCTCACCACTGATCTTGTTCATTGTGATACTCATGTGCCTGAGAAAAGAAAGGAAAGTCTGCTTTCCATCCAGAGTGCACATTTGCACTGTCCAGTGTGCACCAGCCATAGAGTGCAGAATATAATAGAAAGTGGGCTTGTATATCAGCTAAGTAATAATGTGAGAAATGCATTCCACCAAAGCATACAGCACTGGAATCAGTTGTGCCTAATTAAAAAAGTCATAATGGTGATTGCTCCAAGCACATTAAAACTTAGTTAGATTTAGGTCTGCCCTCACCCACTTTTAAGCAAATGTTGCCCATGAAAATACTTAGGCTAGAATAAATCACAGACACCCAACAATGCAAACAAATGAATATTTTACTCACAGGAGTTTCAAAAGCAAGTTTCCATCCATTGGCAGTAAAAAGAGAAAAGAAAAATAATGTTCCAAATGACTTAAAAAGAAAGAACTTGGTTTCCTTACAAAAAAAGATCATGTAATCTTTGGTTAGCAAAAATGCAGGCTGTAAAACACGTGTGCCAATAACTGCATATTAGAACAAGACAGAGAGATTGACTCAAAGTCACCCACTGAGCTCATGGCTAAGTAGGGATTTGTTAGTCCTAGTCAAACACTAAAAACCAACACCAACATTGCAATATATACTTGCAGGTAGGAATAAGTACTGTATCAATTTTCTTTCTTTTACTTTTTCGGGTTTCCAATAAGTTCAGTCTGTTTTTTAAAAAAAATCCTCATGAAAATTGGCCAGCATTTTAGTGCATATTTCTCCTGATACACACATTTTTGCAAGCAAATTGGCCTAAAAGATGGCAATTTGTATGTTCCTTTCATTCTTATGCACACTTCCCCCTAATATGCCAATTTCTTTGGTTGAAGAATTGCATCACAACATTCAGAGAAGTATGAATTTTGAAGGATAGTTACATTTAAGTTTGTGTTGTTGTTTCGGGAAATAAACGTTAGGTAGGTTCGTGTTAAAATGTGAAGCAAACAGAATTTCTCCCCCACCCATACAAGTACCAAACTCTCATATGCAGGGTAGCTGAGGGTAAAGAAAGTAAATACTCACTTTGCCCAAGGTGGGAGTGAGGAATGATCACTGTAATATCAGGGAGGATCAAGGAAAGGGACACGGTTCAAAGAGATGGAGATGTGAAAAGAGTTAGGGGAAGGAAGTTAGAACCTTTCAATATGTTCAAGGTGTGTGTGTTTTTTTAAAAAAACAATGTGTGGGAGCATTAAGATAGTCAAACTGCCAGCAGCCGTGTAAAGTCATATATTCCAACAACAGATACTTCAAGCGACTGCCGGTTGTGCAATTGAGCTCTAACACTTTCTATCTGTTTTTGCAAAGCTGTAATACGTCTTACATTGTGCCAGCAACAGACTGCACATTGAACACCCTATGCAACAACTTAATACACATCTTTCATCCAGATCCTCTCCATTGCCAAAACACCAGGCATGAATCAAGTAATTTGAGTTAGAGGAAAGGATAATGACTAAGGATTTAAGCAAAAATGGCCCAGATTTCATGCTAAATCCCAAAGCTCCTTAGATCATGCATATGAAAGGATAATTTCCCTGAGAAAATTTCATTAAATGCATTTTCAAGTAGTACCACATGTTCAATAGATCCTGGGCTCTGCTAAATACAAGCATCCAAAATGTTGAGCTGCTAATATTTTGTTGCTATTTTATTGAGCTGGTGAACAATTATTCCTGTCAGTTGAGTTTAGGGTGAACTTACTGATGCAAGAAACTATTATTATCCCTAAAGAGTACAGCAGATAACATCTACAACATATAACAGCCTTTGCAGATTCACACTAAGATGCTGGATGTGCATGTTTCCTCTGAATTAGTGCTGGTTTTTCTTAACTCAGAACCAAAATGGTATTTTGCTCTTTCTTGCTGACTGCCCTAGTGCCAAAATCATTTCTAGCCATTTCACTTTTTCCCTCCTCATATGCTGCTACATTTCAGCAAGACTAAATGCTCTGAGTTACTATAATGTGCAATGGGAGTACTCCTAATTAAGATATTTAAAGGCAGTACCTTGGGGATCTTTTCAGCAAAAAATTTTAATTGCACAGTTTAGGGCTGAGGAGGAACACACGAGAGTTTTAAAGCTCAGCTGCCATGAAATATTAGCATGGTTCATTAGCCAAAATAGTCTCTGCATCTCACTCATAAAGCCAATGTCCCCCCCCATAGCTATGTCCCTGAACTTCCCCCAAATATGATCATTCATAGCCCATCTGTAGAAGGTGACTCACAATAATAATGGATTTATGACTGAAGTGAGTATATATGTAGACAGTAGGTAAGAGGGAAAGGTTCTAGGGGAAGAACTACTTACATGTAGAACTATTTTAATTTTGGAGAGTTAGCAAAGTGTGCAGAGTGTATTTTCTGCATAAGCTGTGTTTTGTAGGGCTGTACGTGAGCTTGGAAACCAAAAGTGTTTCATTTTGTATGAGTCAAAGAATTGGAATGTTCAGCTGCGGAATTGCAATCCTACAATCTTTTTCTATTGCCTTCAAATTTTGTACATCCTTACAGATATGGTAGCACTCACATTCATAGAAACATAGAATTGTAGAGTTGAAAGGTGTCCCCGAGAGTCATCTACTCCAACCTCTTCTTCAAAAGCTCCAATTAAGGAGAGCCCACCAACTCCCAAGGGAGTCCATTCCACTGTCTAATAGCCTTTACTGTCAGAAAGTCTTTCCTGATGTTTAGTTGGAATCTCCTTTCTTGTGTAGTGAATCTATTGGTTCAGGTCCTAGCCTCCAGAGCAGGAGAAAAAAACTTGCTCCATCTTCCAGGTGATAGCCTTTTGAAAAAAGGCTGTCGTGTGTCCTCTCAGTCTCCTCTTTTCCAGGCTAAGCATAACCAACTCCCTCAACCATTCCTCATAAGGCTTTGTTTCCACACCACTGATTATCTAGGGAGCCCTCCTGTGTACATGTTCCAGGTGTGGTCTGACCAAGGCAGAATAGCGTGGTACTATTACTTCCCTTTATCAGGACAATAGACTTCTGTTGACACAGCCTAAAATAGCATAACTTTTTTTGCTTCATCATCACACAATCGACTCGTGCTAAGCTTGTGATCTACTAAGACCCCTAGATCTTATTTACATGTAGGCCAGGTGTCCCTTGTCTTAATTTGGTGCAGCTGGTTCTTCCTACCCAAGTGTAGAACCTTACATTTGTCCGTATTGAAATTCATTCTGTTAGCTTGGGCCCAATTCTCCAATTAGTTAAGATCATACTGAATCCCGATTCTGTCTTCTGTAGCATTAGCTACCCGTCCCAGTTTAGTGTCACTGCAAATTTGATGAGCATCTCCTCAGTTTCTTCAACCAAGTCATTTATAAATGAGTTCAATGGTGCTCAATTCCAAGGGCGTATGATTGCAGCCTTGGACAGTAAATTGAAAGACATATAAAACTTATTGTCTAAGCATGTTTGATATATGGATGCTAAATCAGAAATGGCTTATCACTTACTGACTCATATGGCCATCTCCAGAGCAGAGCAGATGCTAGGGTCCTGAGAATCGCTGGTGGGACTCCACAGAGCTGGTCTACAGAGGCTTGATAAAAGCTTCAAACAACCCCACCACATGCTCCAGTGCTGGGGTTCTTAACCTGCATTCCATGGACTCCTATGGGGTCTATGATGGGCTCCCTGCGGGGTCTATGATGGGCTTCAAGGTGTCCATGAACTGGATGCAAAACAAACAAACAAAAAAGATTTACCCAATACAATAACATAAATTCTTTTGCAAATTTTTGCCTGTATGTGTTTATGTGCATTTTTGTGGGTTCATGGCTTTTATTCCTCAGCCTAGTCTACAGAGTTGTTGTGAAGATAAAAATGGGTAGGAGAACCATGTATGCCATGCCATGTAACAAATTACATGCACACACATACCCCACAACAACAATTAAGATCATGAATCACCAGCTAACTATTACAGAAATTATTTTTTGTAGCTTTAACTAGAGTACCTGTCAATTTTACACTTTTCTGTGCATTTCTATTCTCTGTACCAACTTTATCTTATGAAAAAGTAAGCAGGACCCATTAATTTGTGAATTTGCCCATGATGTGTCAGGCTGTACAGTGGTGCCTCACAAGACGAAAAGAATCCGTTCTGTGATTCTCTTTGTCTAGCGGTTTTTTCATCTTGCGAAGCAAGCCCATTGAAGGATTAGTGGATTAGCGCTATTAGCGGCTTTTAGCGACTTATCTGCTGATCGGATCAGCTGATAAGCGGCTTAGCGGCTTAGAAAAAGGGGGGAAACCAGCAGGAACTCGCAAGACATTGTCGTCTTGCGAAGCAAGCCCATAGGAAATTCGTTTTGCGAAGCACCTCCAAAACGGAAAACTCTTTCGTCTAGCGAGTTTTCCGTCTTGCGAGGCATTCGTCTTGCGGGGCACCACTGTAATGGCTCTAAAGATCCCTCACTTGTGGTTAATTCCTTTAATGCTAAACTATGGCTTAACATTACATCCAAACCAGACCAATGAAAACATTAGCAAAAAGCTTATTCAACTAAATGTAACTACATTTCTCTACCTGACAATATGAGTTATTTGATCTTGGATCTCATTTTCAACGGAAAGACCTTTGTTACGAGGTCTGTTGGCTGGTTCAATACATTGATTGGTTTGAACAAGAACAATGAATAATTGGTTTAACTGAGTCTTCTACTGTTTGTAAGCCATTGAGGCTGATGGGAAGGTGGCGGTCAGCATTGTGGAGGCTGCAGGTTCTCAACAGGCTTAATGCATTTACTGAATTAAAATGTAGAGGAGGGATTATGTAACCTCTTCAAGGGCCGTACACCTCTATAGATTTGCATTGTTTCAGCTTAATTATAGCAATTGTTTATACCAGGTATGAAACTTCTAGAATTTTATTTTAAAGCAGCTAAGCACTTGTTCTTTTAATTATTTTCTCACCAGACTAAATTCAACCACTTCATTCCCTCATGATATAAAGCCCAGGGTACGGCCTGCGGGTGAATGTTGATATTCATTTTAGAGTTGGCTCATCTCGTAATCTTCTTAAATGAGGGCTCGAAAGGGAGATGTGTTTTCTTCCTGAACTGACTCCCACACAAAGACATTCATTCATGCCAAATTCCATAACAGAAAATGGTCCTCCAAGTGCAGTGGCTAATCTACAGCTACTTGTGTGGTAGAGCAACAATGTGGGGTACAGAATCAAGAATGAAAATCAGCCCAGCATCTGGAGACCAAGGGATAAATTTAGTCTTTTGTCAACATCCCTTTGACATTTTGCCGAGCACTTGAACAGCCACAAGATTTGCCTGGCATGCCACTTACTGACAGTGGCTCATTGTCTAGGTCTTGGTAGAATGAGATTATGGCGGCATACCGACTGTTGTGGAAGAAGAGGTAGACAGTTGATAAGGCTGTAAAGCATGCAAAAATCCTTGGGTCAAAGTCGCAGGTGAATAAAAGGGTGAGGAGTGCAACAAGTAATGGAAGGTACAAGACAAAATGAGTAGGTATGTGAGCTGGTGTAGCCCAGTGACCTCCCACAATGGCACATAACTCAGACTTAGGAACTGAAGCATGCTATGGGAATGAAAGGCACCAAAGGTCTCAAACCTGGACTTCTGGCAGCCAGGCTCCTAAGTAGACCTGGCTCCTAAGTAGACCTGGCAGCACCACCAGGGGTGAGCTCCCTTTGCTCTGTCCCAGCTCCTGCCAACCTAGCAGTTTGAAAGCACGTCAGTACAAGTAGAAGCGGTTTAGTCAGGCTGGCCACATGACCACAAGCTGTCTGTGGACAAGCGCCGGCTCCCTCAGTCTGAAAGTGAAATGAGCGCTACAACCCCATAGTCACCTTTTACTGGACTTAACCATTGAGGGGTCCTTTACCTTTCCCCCCTTGCTAACTGGCTTAAAGGAGCTGTAGTTCCTTCATCTGACTAGCTCTCCCAGCGGCAACTAAGTAGTTTGTTTGCTACTGCAAGATCATAGTGTATGTCTGTACAGTGGTACCTCGGGTTAAGTACTTAATTCGTTCCGGAGGTCCGTTCTTAACCTGAAACTGTTCTTAACCTGAAGCACCACTTTAACTAATGGGGCCTCCTGCTGCCGCTGCACCTCCGGAGCACAATTTCTGTTCTTATCCTGAAGCAAAGTTCTTAACCTGAAGCACTATTTCTGGGTTAGCGGAGTCTGTAACCTGAAGCGTATGTAACCTGAGGTACCACTGTACTTTTGCTCTAGCGTGTCTATGCCACTTGTAGGGAAAAGAGTAAAGCAGTGAAGCCTTAAGAAATCTGCATTCCAGTTTAGGATACCAAGTTTCCTAAACTTGGTAGAAGCAGGTGCCATGATTGAATTTGTTGTTGTTGTTATTGTTGTTATTATAAATGCTGTATTATAAACAGATTTTAAAACAATAACTTGCCTTGCAATATTACATTGCAACAGCATTTCTTTTGTAGCTAATTTTTCTTGCAGCTATTTGATCAGGTCCCCCAAACTAGGACTAAGGACTTAAAGTGGCTCCCCCAAATGGCTCTCCTCACAAGCTATGGATCTTTTCCAAGGCTCTACCCTACAAAAACGTTCTGACAATCCGGGACATAATTATCATGCGACACTCATATCTTCGCTATGGGAAAGGTGAAAACCTTACAGCTGTAGGCCAACTGAGTGAAGATTTCAGGCCAGGGAGCTCATACCGTCAGTTCTGGAAGATAACATGAAAATGTGTAATATTGTGTAATATAATGATAGATGATAGAGAGATAGAGAGATATAGAGAGAGAGAGAGAGAGAGAGAGAGAGAGAGAGAGAGAGAGAGATGAGAGAGAGAGTATGAGAAAAAAGCTCCTAGCTCCATTAATCAGTGAACAACCTCATTCCACAGCAAGTACAGTTTTAACAGGAGGGAGGTCAGCAGTGCAATGTGGAAGACAATTTGGTCTGGGTCACTTTAAATAGCCTGGACTCACACCACCCACTATGCCAGAGGCAGAAGATGGGGCCATGCCCTGAATGGTAGTGAGCTAGAATCTGTAGCAATTATAAGTCAGCCTACAGACTGTTTTCATTCTAAATAGTCACTATTCACATGGAAAAGGCTCATCAAACATTTATAATTTGGTTCAGATTTTTCACATTGGTATTTAGCAGGAAGAGCCTGCTTTTTAATTTAACCATTTATCCATTTTACAAAACAGTTAACATTCAGCCCTTTGTGACATGGGAGGAGAAGGTGAAACCAAAGGTACCAGTACGGGCCACATGATCTCCTGTACGGGCCACATGATCTCCTGCAATGATTTTGCAAAGTTTTTTGCAGATAAAATCGCTCAGATTCGGGAAGAAGTAGACTCCACCGTGGGAGGAGGGCCGGGGCGGGAGAGTGCTAGTGTCCTGTCTAGTCAAGTTGCATGGGATCAATTCCAACCTGTTACCTCCGAGGATGTGGACAGGCTGCTTGGACGAGTGAAGCCAACCACCTGTCTCCTGGATCCTTGCCCATCCTGGCTTATAAAAGCTAGCCGGGAAGGACTGGGCGATGGGCTTCGTGGGGTGGTGAATGCTTCCCTCCGTGAGGGAGCCTTCCCAGACCCGCTGAAAGAGGCGGTTATTAAACCGCTTCTTAAAAAACCATCTTTAGATGCGGCCACAATGGCCAATTATCGCCCAGTCTCAAATCTTCCATTCTTGGGCAAAGTGATTGAGCGAGTGGTTGCTGAACAACTCCAGGCACGCCTGGAAGAAGCGGACCATTTGGATCCCTTCCAGTCGGGATTCAGGCCTCATCATGGGACTGAAACTGCCTTGGTCGCACTGGTTGATTATCTCCGGCGGGCTAGGGACAAAGGTGAGAGCTGTTTCCTAGTTCTGCTGGATCTCTCAGCAGCGTTTGATACCATCGACCATAACATCCTTCTGGACCGTCTTGAGGGGCTGGGAGCTGGGGGCACTGTCATACAGTGGTTCCGCTCCTTCCTCCTGGGCCGTGTTCAGAAAGTGGTGGTGGGGGATGAGTGTTCAGACCCTTGGGCTCTCACTTGTGGGGTGCCTCAGGGTTCTGTCCTCTCCCCCATGCTTTTCAACATTTACATGCAGCCACTGGGAGAGATCATCAGGAGGTTTGGGCTGGGTGTTCATCAGTATGCGGATGATACCCAGCTCTACCTCTCTTTTAAATCAGAACCAGTGAAGGCGGTGAAGGTCCTGTGTGAGTGCCTGGAGGCGGTTGGAGGATGGATGGCGGCTAACAGATTGAGGTTGAATCCTGACAAGACAGAAGTACTGTTTTTGGGGGACAGGAGGCGGGCAGGTGTGGAGGATTCCCTGGTCCTGAATGGGGTAACTGTGCCCCTGAAGGACCAGGTGCGCAGCCTGGGAGTCATTTTGGACTCACAGCTGTCCATGGTCAAATCTGTATCCAGGGCAGCTGTTTACCAGCTCCATCTGGTACGTAGGCTGAGACCCTATCTGCCTGCAGACTGTCTCGCCAGAGTGGTGCATGCTCTGGTTATCTCCCGCTTGGACTATTGCAATGCGCTCTACGTGGGGCTACCTTTGAAGGTGACCCGGAAACTACAACTAATCCAGAATGCGGCAGCTAGACTGGTGACTGGGAGCGGCCGCCGAGACCATATAACACCGGTTTTGAAAGACCTACACTGGCTCCCAGTATGTTTCCGAGCACAATTCAAAGTGTTGGTGCTGACCTTTAAAGCCCTAAACGGCCTCAGCCCAGTATATCTGAAGGAGCGTCTCCTCCCCCATCGTTCTGCCCGGACACTGAGGTCCAGCTCCGAGGGCCTTCTGGCGGTTCCCTCACTGCGAGAGGCCAAGTTACAGGGAACCAGGCAGAGGGCCTTCTCGGTAGTGGCACCCGCCCTGTGGAACGCCCTCCCATCAGATGTCAAAGCGATAAACAACTACCTGACATTCAGAAGACATCTGAAGGCAGCCCTGTTCAGGGAAGTTTTTAATATGTGACATTTTAGTGTATTTTTCATCTTTGTTGGAAGCCGCCCAGAGTGGCTGGGGAAACCCAGCCAGATGGGCGGGGTACAAATAATAAATTATTATTATTATTATTATTATTATTATTATTATTATTATTATTATTATTATTGTGTGACAGTTTTTGTTGTTGAAAACCTGACCTAGTATTTCTACAGATGGCATTAAAACTTGGGCATTTTGACAAATCTGATTTTTATTCCCTTTGTTGTTTTTTACAAATGTATAAGATATGCAAAGTGCTTGGATGATAATAATTGTTTATCATTGAATTCATATACTGTCTCAGTTGAAAACAAAATCCCAAACACAACCCTAGAGTTTTGAGGATTGGTACCTATTTGGAAAAAATACATGGAATTAATTGTTAATGTGCTAGGAGAGCATGAAACAAACATGTTTTAAGGTCTCTATAAAATGACTAAAATGACCCATAAAGACTTAGTGCTGCAGCACATAATTTAATAGCATGATGTGACTTGTCCAAGGACTAAAAGTCCCATCAGTTTGAGCTATAGCGCTGAGATGGTTGCTTCAACCCAGCTAACAGCTGCTCTGCACATTTCCTGTTTCGTTCCTTAAGTATCCAAGTAAATGAGAGTAAATAAGAAGACGAAATTACAGCTTTAATTCCCTGAAAGCTCATTCATTCACACCAACTACCTGGCATTAGTAACAGAAGCCATTATCGTAATTAAAACTAGTTACTGAACTAACCAAATAAGTAGAAGCAGCCAGCTAACATACATGCATTGATGACATTAGATAGAGTGGGGTTGTACCATATTCTATTTTCGTTTCACTATTCAAACAATATGCAATAGAATGTCTGTAATTTTGCACAGGCATGCTCTTATTTGTCTGATTTCTGTCTGAAGACTTGTTTCTCTTGAAGAGAAGTACAAAGCCAGCTCTTTTCCTTGTTCAGTCCATCGAATCACTTGCAGTGGTTCTTGGGTGATTCTCCAGAGGTTCAGACCACCACAGCCCATGGTAACAAACATAAAATTGCTCTTTTCACAGATGACATCCTGCTTATCTGAGTAAAACACCATTTGATACTGTGAACTGCTGGTAGTATATCTGCCTTTCATAAACATGGCATTGTCAATGGCTAGTCCCTCAGGCACCTACCAATAGAGTCTAATTAAGTGCCTCTGCTTGTTGTCCCAAAGGCATTCAAACACCTGGAAGTATAAAACTCATATAGTTCAGCTAAGTATCTACTACATATGCAGCCTCTTTTGAGGAGCTCCCTAAGTGGCCATCATTTAATTTTGTACTTGCCTGAATAATCAGTGTAATAGAAATGGATGTATTTCCTGGTTGTTGTCTGGTGTTGTTTAACAGTGCATTTAAGTTGTGCTACTTGAACAGAGTAAGAAACAACTAGATTGGCTGAATGGCAATTTTTCATCAGTGAAGCAGAACCCAAGGCAAACTTAGTAAGTTTCCAGGATAGAATAGCTGTCACCATGAAACTTTAGGCACATCTCTGGGGCCTTTTGCTCTTGTCAAGCCAAGATCTGACCTGGATATGGAGCAAAGATTCAGTTTATCAAATCAGGGGATTAAGTGAGTGTGACAGCACAAATCGTAGCCTGAACTGTGAGAGGGAGGGGAAGAAAGCAAACCAGCTCACCCACCTCTCCTTCTTTGGTCTCCACCATTGCCACCAAGTAGATATTTTTATTCACTGGTTGCCTCCACTAAACAGCCGTTTAACCTTTGGAATTTATATACTGAACCAGCCAACTCTCTGTAACAGTAGTGTGGTAAGGCAATTAGGCATGGGGTGAATAACAAGGACTCCATGTTAAACCAAAACAAATTTTGCCTTGACTAAAAGTATTTGTATGGCAGCAGTTTAAACACATTCCCCATGATGGTTAACATTTGCATGAAACCACTGAGTGGGGTCATCTGGAGTTTTGGAGTTTGTTGTCAGCAGCATGCTGATGACACTCAGATCAATTTCTCCTTTGCATCTGCAGGTGAGGCAGTGGAAGTGCTAAACCATCATCTTGCCTCAGTAATGAACTGGATAAGAGCCAACAAACTGAAGCTCAATCCAGATAAGACTGAGGGAACTGTTAGTGGGTGGCTCCCTAGACCAAATAGATGGAAACTTGCCTGTTTTCCCTCTGAAGGAGCAGGTACATAGCTTGATAGTATTCCTGGATCCATTGCCCTTACTTGATGCTGAAGTGGCCTCGGTGGTGTGGAATGCCTTCTGTCAGCTTCGGCTGATGACATAATTGGAGGATTGCACAGGTATTCATGAGAACACACAAACTGCCATTCTCATTCCCCCCCAGAGCTGCCCTTGAACAATATTCAAGAGCAGCAGAATGTAACTACTTCTACTTAGAGATCCAACTTCATGCATTTATTCTGAATATTTTCTTAGGACAGGTACCTTTCTACTATTTAACATAAACCAGTTTAAATAGGAACACCACTGAAATAAGATAAATCGTCATGGTTTAGAGTAGTACCCTCCGGCACCCATCAGCTCCAGCCAACATGGCCATTGGTCAGGAATGATGGGAGTTGTAGTCCAGCAGCATCTGAAGGGCACCACAATGGATAATAACTCTGTGTTAGACTATGGAATTCCTGTGCACTAGAAATGTAGAAAACGGCACATATGACAGCCAGTAAAAATGATTGTTCCAACAGGTGGGTAAAAAATGGCATATAAATTATTTTCTTACTTCATTTGCTTTTTAATACTGTAAAGAGGAAAACAGTTGTGTCATTAAAAATAAACCAGTGGCAGTTGCTAGTCAGTTTATTTTCAAAAGCTTAATTGGAAGTGCAATGTATCCTTGTTTGTGCAACATTAATTAATCACAGCCCTTTTGCCTCTGTAGTCATACAAAGATGTTGGAGCATATTGTACATGTTTGTAAGAGTTTGAAAGTTTATTTTTAACATCATTAGCAATTTAAAAAAAAATGGTGAAGTACAGGAGAGAAATAAGAAGGTGTTATCACAGATTCTGGTTTCTTTCCTGAAGCATATTTTTAGATCTACAAATAATTGAACTAATTAAGTGGAACATGTTTAACTTCTTTACTTGTACCACCATTTTCACAACCACACTAGCCGAACTTTTCCAAGCTGCCCCATGATTTCC
Source organism: Podarcis bocagei (assembly GCF_964188305.1). Taxonomy (NCBI): domain Eukaryota; kingdom Metazoa; phylum Chordata; class Lepidosauria; order Squamata; family Lacertidae; genus Podarcis; species Podarcis bocagei. The sequence continues at coordinate 72,085,347 of NC_138135.1, forward strand.
AAAACAGGCAACTTTTTGAACTGTACATATGAGGTAACTGACATGTCACAAACAACAAAACATCCCTTGCAGCACCATTTACATTGCAGCTGTGACAATATGAGGAACTGCTGAAGCTAACAATTACATTGACGTGAAGAGCACAGTGTGAGGAATGTTTTCCATTAAAAGAGACCATTCCACCTTTGCCTTCAGCACCTATGGAAGTTCAGTGCATATAGCACTTTCACTTTTAAGAACTTCTTGAAAAGAAAACTGAAAAGAAGAAGTAGTCCTTCTGATTAATTTATTTCCCCGTGCCTTTGACTTCTCAGTTGTAATTTGAAATTAAAATCTGAACTCAGTACCTAACCCAGTAGCAGTACCTTAATCACTCTACAAACATGATCTTGCTGCAGAGGTCGGGAGGAGACCCTGTTTGCTCACTTTTCCTAATCATGGCCTCTTCCTCTAGACCTGCATAACCTGCAGCCAACCTAGCCAGTTGAGTCCCACCACATGGGAGCAAGTCACAGTTTGTGGCTGTTCCTAGTAGGCTGTCCTTGTCTTGCTGAGTCAGAGTCACAAATTGTGTAGGCCCATCTCACTATGCATTCCCACAAACGAAAAATGATGGGAATGCATCTTTGGAGCTAGGTTAACTGCTAATGAAAACTTAATTTTTTAATGGAGGGAAATATTCATGCCTGGTAGTGCATTGCTAAGCATGTGTGATCCCAGACCTTATGGGACCCTCAGCTTGCTACTGCCAAAAGCCCCCACAGCACACAGGACAATGGCCATGACAGAAAAGTATTTTTCCTTCTATTGCCATCACAGTAGTGGCGCCACCACATTTATCGCCGTCTCTGCCAGCCCTTTGAATGGCATTTTAGCAGTGGGCATGTGAAAGTGCCATTTTTGAGTGGGAGCCAAGCTTCATGGAAGAGTCATCAGCAAGAGTCACTGTGGTTGTTATTTACCAAAATGCAGTGCCCCAGCCTATGGCTCTTTTAATAGGATTACCCACCCTATAGATCTATTTCTTCAGTACACTTTGTTACGAACCTCAACCCGTATACTCAGTGGCTAAGTTTATCCTCGCATAGAACAGGGTGAAGCAACTTGTTTCAGATAGCATCACAAACATGAGCGGAAGGGGAAATAAGTGAAGGTAGAAAATAGTGTCTGAATACTTTTCAGCAATACTTTTCAAAACCCTAATCAGCAAAGGCACCATTTGGATTTGGCTTTAGGCAGAAAAATGTCTTGGGCTGGTACTGAATGGCAAAGCCATGAGGAATATATGCCCAGAGTATAACCCTAGAATGTGTTTAAGGATGACTTGTGTCCCCAGTGCACTGGTAGGAACAGAGGTCTGACGGTTTGCTGGGAAGAAAAGGCAAGACATGGGAATCTGTTTCAGCAGTGCACGCTGCATAAAGGATCTGCATCTCACTGCTGCTGTTTAAGATTTGCTTTTACTTAAATTTTGAGCAAAATGTTCAGATTGTACATCATTTTTATAGCTCGTAAGACAACCTTAAATTTCAAAGGTAGAATCCATATCCAACACAGTTAATTCATTGCACCTAAGCCACAGTACTTCTGCAATAAGGAGCTTGGTTTCCTCTTGAAAAATCTCTTTATGTATATAGCAGCCTTTGAGTGTTTACCTTGGAAAGTGTGGCACATGGCATTTCGCTTTTGCTTTAACATTACTCGTGTGTGCGTTTTGAGTAGGGGGTGTTTAGTAATTTATTATGGCTCCCCTTGGGAAATCTACTGCAGATTATGCTGCACTGCTGTGATTTATCAATTCCACATTATTTCTGACTCAGAGAGCAGACATTATTATGCGTTTTCCTTCAGCAACAGATCACAGCAAATTTAATCATCAATCAAAGAATTTTAAAATATAGAAAATTGATAATGGTGGCGAGTACTCAGTCAGAAGTGAATGTATCAGAGGGATAATTGATTGCTTGACTGTGTTATAACACTTTTAATTTTATTGCTCCTCACAGGGTCAGGTTCATGTCGCTTTAGTTACTCAGATCCAAATATTATCGTGTCGTACTCCAAGAACAATTCTGCAGATTGGATTCAGCTGGAGAAAATTAGGTTTGTTACAAATATTTAGCATTCTTCACTTTCTTGCATTGCTTTAAAATGTGTGATATACTAAAAAAAAAACTAAAATAAATAGGAAGTTGGTATTTTTTCAGTTTTTCAGTTTTGCATATTTTTAAATGGTGTTTGTCCAATAGTGCTTTAGGAAAAGGCCTGCATAGCTCTGGGGTTTAAGTTACAGGATGGAGGCAAATTCATCAATATTTCTATTCTTCTATGAAACAAGCTAATTGTACAGTTTACTGGTAGTATGCAGTGCTTTTTCTTGTGATGGTACACACCAGTACAGAGTACTGACATCTTTTGTGTGTTTGTGTGCTGGCACTAGCAACATTTTTATCAAGAGATGCATACGGGCTCCTCATTTTTTACCAAAAGAAAGCACTATTAATGTGACCCATGAACTAGACTTTGATCAAGGGTAAGGGGACTTCAGAAGGATAGAACCTTCACATGCACATAGCTGACCCCATGTGCATAAACAGGCAATTATTCTGTGAAACATTCTGACTGCAGTAAAGATTCATTGTACAGTTTAGTAGTGTGGCGCCATGAACTAAACTTCAGTCAATGGAAAGGGAGCCCCCGTACCTTGCATATATGTTGTCTACACTTAGGCATCCTAGATTTCTGCACAGAGCTGCTGGTTTTGCAGTAATTCTCCTGCTTTCTTACTTGTGATTTGAGTGATAGGCATTTCCGGAACTTTATCTGAGGACTAGGCTAGAGATCCAGGAAGACTGCTGTGATTTGTGACAAAGCTCATACATAGGCTTGGCTATGAACACACCCTTATTCAAGGCAGTGCACCTTACACAAATAATATTTCCTTACTGTATAAGACTATCACGAGGTTTTATTCTCTCTGATGATTTCTTCCATCAGATTCCCATAGAAAATTAATTTTTTATATATTGAAGATTAATTATGTTGCAAACTTCACTAGTTCTTTCTCCTCAATTTGAAGCCATGCAGTTGGAGATCCAAAATAATTGAATGGCAAAAATGGAAATTGAAACCTCTGCTGCCATGTTTACCAAGCTCTATGTTCTATCAAAGGACAGGGAAGATGTATGGGTTTGGCATTGTCTTTTCACGGCTGTTTTATTACATTCTGAAAGTACTGGCGGTTTACATTTTAGCACCGCTTTTAATCTCAGCAAGGGCAGTAATTTTCAGCATGGCAGCTAGCTGCTTCAAATAGGACAGAAGACATAAAGCAATATATAGTTTCAATGGCCTGTCTTGTGATAAAGTTGCATCAACACTTCTTAAAATTACATGTTTTTAAAAGAAAATAGCTTTGGCTACAGCAGCACGAAGAGTTATAAAATGTTTGCTTTCCCTGTAACACATGCTTTTATTTAATCTAAAAATCCTGTGAAGCAAATATTGTATTATGGTAAATATTTTATGCGTTTCAAGAGTGTAACAGGAAAAATAGATATATATATATATTTCTTTTTACTCTTCTTTAGGCACAAAATCTTTGAATGCATCCATTAGCACAATCCATTAGTAGATGTCTCGTTGAAATGAATGACACTTACTGTCCCACCAATGAGACAGTTATTCTCCTGTAGAACTCTAATTCATTTCAAAGGAAGATGTACAAGAAGTTGGATAGTGTTTATGGGCACAGTACAGTTCAAAAGAAATAGTTGTGCTTTTGCACATTTTCAGTGCATTTCCATGGGACTTGTGCACGCTTGACCCATTGTTTCATGTCAATAAGCTAAATACTGGATTATCATCTTAAACAAGTGTAATGTCAGTACATGGTATAATTTGAGGAAATGCACTTTAATATTACTGACTTGTTGATGAGATGCAACACACTGTAAATGATTGAATTGTTTGATTATAAAGTATAAATAGTTTTAATATATATGTGTGTATCTCAATATCCTACAGAGCTCCTTCCAACGTCAGCACAATCATTCATATTCTATACCTTCCACAAGAAGCCAAAGGAGAAAATATTCAGTTTCAGTGGAAACAAGAATACGTTCATGCTGGCGATGTCTATGAGGCCTGCTGGGCATTGGACAATATTCTGATAATAAATGCAGCCCACAGACAAATTGTTTTGGAAGATAATCTCGATCCTGTGGACACAGGCAACTGGCTGTTTTTCCCTGGAGCCACTATTAAGGTTTGCTAAATTTTGGTTTTAATTTGCTAATGTTTCAGTACATACAATGTTGGATCCCCAGTGCAGCCGGCTGACTAACACACTCATTTTTTGAATGAGATACAAGAGAAGGGATATATATATATATAATATATCCCTCTAATTATTCCATATTGTCAGATAATTTCCCTGCCCCCATAACAATGCCAAATCTCTTGATATTTTATGTACTGGAGCTGTCATGTCAAAGGTCATCCAGCAGAAAATGTCTTGATGGTATCTGTTTAGCAAAACAGTGCTGAAATGAATACCGGTCTTATTCCTTTGTGTTTTGTAGCCATCCTCCCACACCGCATAAGAATAAGGCTGTTAATTACAGTTTTTTCCATTGCATAACCATTTGGTTTTCATCACTCTTCCTGGGATTTTACTTATTTATTTCCTTGCTTATTTACTTACCTACTAACTCCATTTAACATTTCATGCTTTCAGTAGTGGAGTGCAAACAAGGTAGCTAACAAAATAAATTAAAATAGAAATTCTAAAGCATTGTAAGGTAAATCACATTTACAAAGATTAAAACATAGCAAACAACAGCCTTATTTGGGAAGGGGGGCATACCAAGTAGTATCCAGCAACAGAGAGAATTAGCATCCAAAAACATATTTGAAACTACCAGGGTTTAAAACTACTAGTTGGAAGACTAGGTGATGGAGGGCCAGGGCAAGGCAGGTAGAGTATGTGTTCCATAACTGCATCACTCCAACTGGAAACATCCTGTCAGGGAACTGACATCAGAGCAGAGGGGGGAGGCGAGGCTTCCAGATTCTGCAGGAGAGGGAACGAGTAAGGGTAGAGAGAGAACGTCATCTGGGGAAGGAAGTCCAGGTGACACCAGGAAGAAGGGAGAGGGAGAGAGCATCTCGGAGGTGAGGCTCCGAGACTCTTCCAGTGAAGTCAGTGAGGAGGGTGGAGGACCACCATTAGGCACGCCCACTCTGCGCAGAAGGCTGCCGCGCAGAGAGGCGAGGCGAAGGTTGTCCGTTAAGGAATTCTTATGCTGGAGGAAATTTAGGAGACGCCCACTCACGGATTCTTCTAGTGACTGAGCAGCAGCACCCAAGCTGCTCAGTCAGGGAAAGACACAACCGCCCCTAAGCAGTTTGGAACAGCTAGAGGTTTACACACAAGCAACCCCAATTCCCGTGACACATCCTGTCTCTTGATTTCACCCACCTTGCTTCTGCAAGAGGGGGGACACAGAGCAGGGTCTCAGATGTTGGCTGGAGCACACAAGTAGTTTCAGGGGTGCCAACGGGATTCCCTGGGCCCAGTACACTGTATATGGATTGGACCCTCTGCACCCTTCACCCACGCAATCAACAGACAAGAACTGGTCCCCTCTCTGCACTCAGTTCTCACCTGTGATTTCTAGAAGTTCTCAGCATCAAACAGCACCCCCACCCTGGGAATGGCTTCAACTAGATGGCCAAACCAGGCGAGGGTAGCCAATGGTTCTCATACCCTTGGTGAGCTAGGGACTTCCCCTGCATGTGAAGACAGGCTCCAGCGGATTGAGTGGTCCCACTTCAAACCTTGGCTTGTTCTGGTGACCGTAGTTGCAAGGAGCTTGTTCATAGCTTAGCTTATTATTTTATTTTATTTATTATTCATTATATAAAATGTATATACTGCTTGATTATAAGGGGGGACGGACCTCAAAACAGTTTGCAAAGATTATGATATGACCAATTCCAGCTGTAGCCTTTCATGTTGCGATATATACTTAGTTGTGCATTCAAAACAACAATAACCAGGTCTTATCAAGGTTAATAACTGATATTGGTAATATTCTTGGCATATTTAGAGCAAATAGATATGGCCTGTAGTAAAGTGCAGCTAGTGAAGTGTAGTAAAGTGTGGTAGTAAATATGGAACTTTTTGGGGTGGGAGATACTTCCCAAGCATAGTATATTGCTGTGAGACGAATTTAAAGCAGTGCAATATTTCGTTGGAAATATTTAGCATATGAAATTTTGAAAGCCAGATATAATATTTTTATTGTATTGAACGTATTTCAGTTAAACAAAATAAAAGGAAAAAATCAAAAAGGAAACAAAGAGTGCATTAAAAATGCAAAATAAAAGAAGAAGAAGAAGAAAGCCAATTATGCTAACCTTGCTTGTTTCTGTTTGGTTTAATGCTTTCATAATATCTTTTATTTTTAAAAACCTTTTATTTCACTTTATAATGGCTATTAGGCACGATGATTATGTTCTCCCTCTGCTATCAGAGGCAAAATGCCTCTGGATGACAGTGGCTGGGAATCTCAAGTGGGAAGAGTGGTGTCATAGTTATGCCCTGCTTGGGGCCTTCCTATGGGCGACTGCTTGGCCACTGTGAGACCTGGATGGAGAACTAGGTGGGCCATTGACCCACTCCAGTAGACTCTCCTTCTGCCCCTATTTTACATCCCTTCATTTTCTTTCCATCTCTGGTGAGGCCTATGCAACCATACTGAGATCCCATAGCAGAATATAAATGTAAAGCATGCAGAGCTTAGCTTAGCTTAGTTGAATTGCTCTTGTTTAGCAGTTGCATGCAACTTATGGGTGAAGCTTAACAGCAAAAGTGGGTGAATTAGAGATTAGATATGTACTAAAAGTACCATAAAATGCTTGTCAAAACTCATTTTTCAAAAAACAACAGAATAAAAAGGATACATATGCCAGATAGGATAGTGGATTAGTTTACTAACCTTTCATCTCCCTAAGCCCGCATGCGGTTTTAGAGGATAAATTGTGTTTGTCAATCTAATCCCCATCTGACATTTGGCCACATTACACCTGGTACAGTATGGAGCTTGGCTCTGGGCATTTAACAGAATTTCATATAGATATTTCACTCCGGCATCTTTTCCTCTAACACTATGGCTTTAAAGGGTATGCTGATCCTGCCCTTTAAACAAGAGCTGGAAAAATCCACAGAGAAACTTGGGCCTATTAAGCAGGTATGTCTGAAGCAGCTGCACAGAACACGCCTTGACAAGGATGGGGGCGTGAGAAACAGCTGCTATTTTTAATGTGGTTCAGAAGCACTGGCTGCTGGGAAGGCGGATGGAGTGGGTAGAAACAAGAGAAATATTTGAGAACATAGCGGTGTGTTGTTGTTGTTTTAAAAAATGTATCCCATAATTATTCTGGTTTGTTTACAAAAATGCATCCTCATGTCAGCAGAAGGTATGGCACTCAAGGCATGGCCTGCATAGACAACATTTGCATCAGGAGTCTGGAAATAGAGAGAAGACAAAGTGTGGAATTTAATTAGGGCCAACTTATTTGTTATCGCTGAAGGTGAAAGTGGAGGAGGGGGTAGGGAGGCAGGCAGGCAGAAAGGCAGCCTTGTATAACCATTGCTGCCTCCTCCCCGTGGCTCACACAAGCCTTAGAAGGCACCAGATCTGATTCTCAACACACTTCCAGTCCACCACTCAAACATGCTCTTGCCCAGACTGCTTTTGGAGCTAGAAAGGAGAGTAAAGTTGCATTCCTTGATTACACGCCACATTTCAAGATAGTGTGCTCTGTGTTGTGCATGTTCTAGAGGTATATCTCTTTGTTTCCCAAGCCAAAGACTTAATGCTACGTTATTCTTAACTCTTTGTGAAAATTGATCTTAGTTTATTAGGTTGCAATAAGTAAAGTTATCGTTCCTTAATTGCCACAGTCAAATGTTATCAGCGTTATTTTTCTGGTGGGGCTGAGCTCATGCAAAGTTTTTTTAAAAGTACTGGGGAAATTAACCTAAAGTAGCTGCAGGAAGAAATAAGTAGTGATTCTACAGAGAACCAGTGAGACTCAATTGCTGCAGGACCTGGGAGAGCTCCCAGGCATAGCAGGAACTAGATCTGAACGAAACCCAAATTGGTGGGTGGGGGAGCATGTGCAAAAGAGATGAAGCAGAAGGGGGAATCTTCCCCACTTCTTATCTGCAAATGCTCTCCTTGATTGGTTTGGTTTGTGTGTTTTTGATTTTTAAAGTGTTATTAATTATTAATAATTCATACAAGCAATATAAAAGTTATATTATCACAGTCATCTAAAGAATCTTCAGAGCTGTTCCCCCCCCCCCAGCCCAGCCAGGTAAAAACCCAGCAGTAAGCTTGGCTTTGTAGCAAGGGAAATGAGACGGGGTATTTTCTGGGGGGAATTAACAAGCACAGGAAGGGTTAAACTTTAAAGTTGACTCTCCCTTGCAACTGCTTCCCTGCAGCCCACATGGTAATTCAGTAACTGGTGATTATCCTTTAGCAAGTTCTCCCTTAGAGTCTGTGTCTGACGGATTTGAAACCTATGACATTCTGGCTCTAAGTCATTATCTGGGAGATCACTAGCACACATCAGCAATTGACACAGGTATCAGAATGTTTCTGTAAATAATGCTAAAATAACAAAAGGTTTCTCATGATTGAATTTCAATGGTAACCTGCAGTAGGAAATGTACAGTGGAAAATTAACTGTGGTTATTCTTAACTATGGTTAATGGCGCTGTGGTCTAAACCACGGCTTGCCGATCGGAAGGTTGGCGGTTTGAATCCCCACGATGGGGTGAGCTCCCGTTGCTCGGTCCCAGCTCCTGCCAACCTAGCCATTTGAAAGCATGTCAAGTGCAAGTAGATAAATAGGTACCACTCCGGCGGGAAGGTAAACGGCGTTTCTATGTGCTGCTTTGGTTTTGCCACATGACCTGGAAAAACTGCGGACAAACGTCGGCTCCCTCGGCCAGTAAAGCGAGATGAGCGCCGCAACCCCAGAGTCATTCACGATTGGTCTTAACTGTCAGGGGTCCTTTACCTTTACCTTTAATCTTAACTATGGTTAATGAAAGCAACAGTTTAGGGTTTTTGGATGATGCACTAAACTGTAGTTAATCTAAAACAGAGGTGGAAGTTTCCATTCTCCTTATGACCATGCTGAAGACTTTCCACTGAATGTGGTTAAGCCATGTGACAACACACATTTATATGTCAAGCATCTATGTGGAACAGGCATCACACAGATATCTCAAGTGGCCTCCATGTGATGGTCGTGTATTGGAGTGGGGAAATGACCATTTGTAGCTGTCAGTGTATGTAGCTAGTTTTTGTATCTAGGGTTAAATCATATAGAAATCTAGCATGTAAGAAGTGATTAAAATCTTGTTTTACTTCATGCAGAGTAGTTTTTAATCCTAGCTGGGTGTTTCTTTTAATTACGGGAAGAGATTCATCCTGAATCACCTCATACTCAAATCCATGTAACCACTTAATTCTGAATAACAGCAATTAGACTGTTAAGTATGTTACTGTGCATGGATTTGAGTTTATGATCATTGGATCCTTCCATCAATCTGCTATCAGATTTAAAATCTAAAAATTCCAGTCACTAGCATAACTCATTCCCAGCAAGAAACAATATCTAATTTATGACTCTGCAGACAGTGCCATTTTAATTAATTTTCTCCATCCTAATTTTTCTTTCCTTTCCTCCTCATATCTAATCTGTTTGCATTGCATAGACTTTAATTAAAACAACAACAACACACCCTCTCCTCTCTAAGGAGCAATCTGAAGTGGCAAAAATAATTGCCTAAAATATTACAGCCATTTTTAAAAAAACTGGCTGCTGTTGAAAGAGTGTGGTTTCAGTTTGCCTACAAATGGTAGTTTGCCTTCTGTTTTAAAGTGCCCTTTGCATTTGTCTCTAATGCAACCTGCTAGCCAGGCTCTTGGAAAAACAGCAACCTTCTTTTCCAGCTGGGTGGGCTAAGTGACAACCCCTTAATGGGGGAAATGGATGACTCTCCACTCATGTAAAGGTGCAAGCACTATGGGCAGATTTCTCTCCATCTGCCACCAGCCCTTTGCAAGCTGGCATCACCCAAATGCCTGATATACTCATTCCAGTGTAACCAGAGTTGCCAAAAAATAAATTGTGAGGCTACAGCTGTCTGAAAGAATCATCATGTCCATTAGGCCACTGAGAGTTATTAGGAAGAGGTACATCAGGGTTCATCTTTGATATTTTTTTTTAAGCCTAATTAAATGTTGGTAGAGGAGACAGCAAATGTTTTGAAAGCCCAGAGGTGAAGTCACTCACTCGGGAGCATCCTCAGGAAGATGCAGCCCACAACTGAAGCTCAAAATCTATTAGACTGAGGAATTTAGCACGGATGTTTCCTGTTGATGCATCTCCAACTGGCAAAGCTGCATCACTTAGTTACACTGTGTTCTGCTTGTCAAGCAATGAGAGACTATATAGCCAAGGGAAAGAGGTGGGGGGAGGACCAGGCTTATTGATTTACAGTTATAAGCATAAAAGAGCAGGGGAAAGAGACAGAGATGTCAAACCTTAGATGTATTGCACTTTATTCATCTGTAATGAGACTTTTGGCCTGAAAAGGGCAAAGCAGTACATTCTACCAGTTTCACTACCCTTCTTTATTTTGATGAAAATTTAATGTGTCCCCTTGGCGCTGTTTCTATTCCTCTGTATTTGTAAGATGGCCCTTTGAGTTGGAAGAACTGTATGATCAGCAGCCTGTTTTGAAGACTACTCTGGGATGCCTCGTGACCTTGATCAAGTCACTTTGTTTCTGCTCTGTCCTGCATCCCTGTGCCTGTCCAGACACAGTTTTGGTCCCATGGCTGGACCAGTTCGCACAGGCATTCTTTTTTCCAAAAAAAAAATTTTCCATTTTAACAATCCAATCAAATAATAATAATAATAATAATAATAATAATAATAATAATAATTTATTATTTATACCCCGCCCAGCTGGCTGGGCCTCTCCAGCCACTCTGGGCGGCTTCCATAAAAACCAAAAATACAATAAAATATCACACGTTAAAAACTTCCCTGAACAGGGCTGCCTTAAGATGTCTTCTGAATGTCAGGTAGTTATTTATCGCTTTGACATCTGCTGGAAGGGCGTTCCACAGGGCGGGCGCCACTACCGAGAAGGCCCTCTGCCTGGTTCCCTGTAGCTTTGCTTCTCGCAATGAGGGAACCGCCAGAAGGCCCTCGGCGCTGGACCTCAGCGTCCGGGCAGAATGATGGGGGTGGAGACGCTCCTTCAGGTATACTGGACCGAGGCCGTTTAGGGCTTTCAAGGTCAGCACCAACACTTTGAATTGTGCTCGGAAACGTACTGGGAGCCAATGCAGGTCTTTCAAGACCGGTGTTATATGGTCTCGGCGGCCGCTCCCAGTCCCCAGTCTAGCTGCCGCATTCTGGATTAGTTGTAGTTTCCGAGTCACCTTCAAAGGTAGCCCCACGTAGAGTGCATTGCAGTAGTCCAAGCGGGAGATAACCAGAGCATGCACCACTCTGGCGAGACAGTCCGCAGGCAGATAGGGTCTCAGCCTACGTACCAGATGGAGCTGGTAAACAGCTGCCCTGGACACAGATTTGACCTGTGCCTCCATGGACAGCTGTGAGTCCAAAATGACTCCCAGGCTGCGCACCTGGTCCTTCAGGGGCACAGTTACCCCATTCAGGACCAGGGAATCCTCCACACCTGCCCGCCTCCTGTCCCCCAAAAACAGTACTTCTGTCTTGTCAGGATTCAACCTCAATCTGTTAGCCGCCATCCATCCTCCAACCGCGTCCAGACACTCACACAGGACCTTCACCGCCTTCACTGGTTCTGATTTAAAAGAGAGGTAGAGCTCTCTTTTAATCACATTAAGTATTCCAAATTATACAAATACATATCATATAGTCCAAATATTCTGCCAAATTATAAATTTTTGTTGGGGCTTCCCATGCTTCAAGTTCAGTGGGGTTCCAATCATCTTATGTTTCTACTGCCTTGAGTTTCCAATAGTTCCTTCTTTAAATCTTCCTGTTGTTGTCCTTTTCTTTCGTGGCCTCTGAATTGTTTCCACAGGCAAGTTGAAGTAAACAATAATGTGCTTCTGTGTGAAATTTGTATGACTCTCCTTTTTTTTTTTTTTTTGCAGCTGGTAAGTCTGTTGTTTGCAGAATGTTCTCACACGCTGGTGTTTATGCCGAATCAATCCAAAAGTCCTTCTCTGGTGGTAGACGCCATCTTCACTCAGTTCTGATGAAATAAAATCTGAGTTCGCACAGACATTCAGCCCATGGGGAGCTGCAGTTTTCAGTGATCCTGTGCAAGATTCAAATGCCATACCACCATACCCTTAACTAATCAAACGTTTGCTGATGTCAAACTTAGCGTGGATTGGCTTTTGTTACCCAATCAGGGCTGCAGCTTTTCAAGTAAGGGTGTGTTCACATTACTGCTTGCTGCAGGTCCAGTGTGCTCCCGTCACAGGTTTCATTAAGGCAGGTGACATTAGCCACAATTCATTTGTATTCTGTTGCTTTTCAAGAAACATTCCTCTTTAATGCACTTTCCCTCAAACCAGCTTCCATCCAATTTGAATACAGAAGCAGCCATTGCACACAGAAAGAAATCAGTGGAGATATCCCCACTCCTGCTCGGATGTGAAGAGCAGTGAGAGAAAGCGACTTGCAAACTCAGCAGGGGAAAACAACATTGCAGCATTTCAAGCTGCAAATGTAGACTTAACCTAAGAAACCCCCCCTCCCACAAAGGTCCGTGGGGATTTATGCCAGTTACTTTTGAGGAATTAGGACTGGGGTGCTGAGGTATACCACAAAATACATTTATCTGTAGGTTTATTCATTTATCTGATTTTTTTTAAATTTCCTTTATTCTGTCCAACTGGCCAGGGATATTGTTTCCCTTCTTGTTCCAGCAGCTTATTGATGTTGTTAGTCAACTTCAACATGGAAAACAACATAGGATGTTTGCAAAAGCCACTAAGGAAAGTCCTGTGAAATTATCCTTTATTTGTATTATTAAAACAAGTGTATGACATCTGATTGTTTGTATTTTCTTTGCATGTTTGTGTTTTCTTCTGCTTGCATTACATTCCTTTGGCCTACCACAACTAACATTTACAGCAACCCCCTGATCACTACTTATAAAACAGTTCTCAAAACAAGCAAACAAAATTACACGATATTGTCTTTACCTGTATCCTGTTCTGTCGGATTTTTCTGAGATTCAAAGCAAACTGATTAATCGACTGTTTCCCAGAGGATTTTCCACCATTGTTTTCCATTTGTGATGTCAACCAATATATTATCTGCATTTTTCATTCACAAGAAAGGGCTTTTCCTATCTGAATTTGCATGCTCTGCTGGCAAAACTTGGATTTCTTTTCTGACTGTATCTCAAATGAGGCAGGATTCTTGGTTTGGGGATTAGTGTGGATTGAGTATTCAGATACTTAGACAGCTCAAACTTCAGACTGAGGGTACAAGTTTCATGCATTGCACATGTGTAACCTTGACATGGTGTTGCTGTAGCCCCGTTGAGATGATCTTAGAGGCTTAAGAGCAAAACCCAGGTTCACTTCAAAGCATTTGTTTAGCATAGAAGGGCATCATGATCTTATCACCTAGAGCGCTCATAGCTTGTGGTTTAACATTTTATTTACTGTACTACAGAACCATTTGTATTTGGCATATATATAGATATTAAATGTTACAACTTTTAGCAATGTTGCAGATAGGGGAAAGTATTGTTAGAAGCAGCCCTACAAGTTGACTGAATACTGACAGTAATTTATAAATTATTCAAGATACATACAGAAGAATTAAGTGCACATTTTCTCTTTCTTTCACTTTTTGGTTTAGCTTCTGTAATCAGCCAGTTGCTAAATAATTTAATGGCTTTCTCAGAGTTGTCGAAAGCTGCTGTTACAAAACCGATTTAATACATACCTCCTGCATGCTCCTTTTATCTGCAGCATAGCTGTCAGTCAGATGGGAATGCAATTTATTTCCATGGAACAGAAGGCAGTGAGTTGAATTTTGCCACAACGCGAGATGTCGATCTTTCTACTGAAGATGCCCAGGAACAGTGGGCAGAAGAGTTTGAGAGCCAGCCCAAAGGGTGAGTGTTCACTACCCTACAGAAGTATAAGGACGCATGTGGCATTACTCTCGGGTTGGGGGGGAAGCAAGAAGCTTCAGCCGAGAAGCACTTTTTCTTGCTTTTGGCAACATATGTCTGTGGTGATTAAATAATCTCAGGAAAGTGCCCCCCCCCCTAAATTTTAGAGATGAATAAGTCAAGAAGGGTCAGTGGCTCCAGAATGATATATTGAGTTTTTTAAAATGTCTCACTTTTCTATGGCAAAATCACTGCTATCATGAGCAAACCTCTAACATTCAGTATTAACTGACAGTGAATCTTGAAGAAACATCTTGGGATAATTCTGCAATTAAGTACCTAGAAAGCACCTCTCATTTTGCAACCCATGTACCACTGGAATTATATATGTACTTCATATATTTGTGCTCATTCCCATTGTTGTTTATGGGACTAACACCACAAATCTTAATTTTTTTTTCCACGAGGAAGTAAATTTCACTGAAGCAAGCAGAGATTACTTTAAAAAAAATAGGATTAAGGTGTAGAGTGTTGCCTTGGTGGTTTGTGGATTGCAGTTCAGCTTCACCATGGCATAAGACATGCATACTATAACAATGGTGGCTAGCATTTAACTTTCCTCCAGATTTCAGATTATGATGGTAGTGGTGATGATAAAGACACAATTTTGGCTGATTATAGCCCGTTTTGAATATTTAATTGGGGAACCAAGTAAAGATTTTCATGGGTCTATGAATGCCTCACATTTAAAATCAAATATTCTAATTAAGCTACAAGCTGGCCTCTTCTCCTTTTGTGCCATCTCTATCATCTGTAGACCATAAGCCTTCTCTGAGCAGGGCTCATGCTGTCTATATAAGGTGCCTAGAATATTATTGACCTGGTATCAGTATTCATGATTAAGAATCATTGCCATCCACCCCTTATCCACACATAGTATGATGAATACTTTAATTCTGTGATCACATGCTGTTTTTTCCACAGGATCCCTGCCTCATTCAATACACAGGATGGACGTTGTTCAGAGAATGGGTAGCTATTCAGTATTTTTTCCTATCCTCTTCATTCTTTCTCTGGCGCTTCCAGGCTTCGTGTTTCCTTTATCTCGCGAGGCAGTGATCCTGTTGGCTAACAACTGGATGTGATCATCTAGTCAAATACTGTGACTGTTCAATAGCAAAATCAACTCAGTTCGGAATCTACTTCATGCCATAGTCTAATATTTAGGGAATTTAATTCTGATGAGAAAACCCTCTAGATATGTTGCATGTATAATTAAAGGATAGATGGTCTGGGTGAAGCAATATGAGAGGTGGGGGGGGGGGACACACAAACATTTTTAGACCCAAGATGGTAGCGAGGAGAAAAGAAGAGCTCATTGCAAGAGCCAGACTTGGAGTAATAAACAAAAGGGAAAATGTCAATGTGAATCAGCATTTCCTCAAAAAAGCTGCAAATACCACATGTTGTCTGAAGTTACCTATGTCTAAAAGTGTGTTTTAGCGTACCCCCCCCAAAAAAAAACCTTCCACCCTGACTTTATTCAGTGCATTCAACATTCCTTGTGTATTCCTCACTCTGATTCGACTTCATAATGTTGCCATGTAGCCTTGTCATGAGAGAGCAGGAGCAGAGAGCAGTGTTTCATATCCTCACTTTGGTGTCCTTGAGGAAACAGCACCATGCAGTGTAAGTGCTGCTGCTGCTGCTGCTACCCAGGCCATGTGAACAGGTGGCTACTGTGAAAAGGACAGGTATGGTCCCCAAAGCCTTTGGTTTGAGCCAAAAAAAGTTCTCAAACCAACTTTCAACCATATTTTTTTCTCCTCCTTTTGTTGACCACACAATTTGACTTGTGTTGTGCAATTCTCCTATGCCCTGGCCTACATTTTAGAGTAAATCAAGCAGTAACTATAGTCGCTGATCCTTTCTTCAGATTTGTTGTTTTTCCTGCTTCTTCAAACTCTGACCTTAGTTGTTTCCCTGTCATTTTTCACTACCTGACCTGATTTGCACTTCTGCCTGCAAAGTGTCTCTGCTCACATATTCCCTAGCTCTGTACTGTTTGTATCAGTTCACTCTCTCATTCAGCACCTTTTATAGCTCCTTTCTCATTTATCTGTTCCCCCGCTGCAATTTGCCCACAATTAAATACAAACTGCATTTCCTATGTATATCATTCCCTCTCAAGACAATTCACCATTTCTTGTTCAGTGGTAGCGTTTCTGTTCCTTTAAATTTCTTTTGCTTTAGTCCCTTTAAAATTCCACCTCTATTTCCACCTCTATTCCTGGTCACTTTAATTATGGTGATGGTCTCAGGGCAGTGACATTCTGGCAGCCACCTATGGTATTATGACCCTCACCAGCTCATTGCATTACAGATCCATTCTGTCCCACATTTCAAAAGATCAGCTCGATATTTGCATGCTCCTCTTTCCTTAAACACCTTCTGGCAGTGCTCCAGGAACTAACTTGAAGCTGAAAATGAGAAAGACAATAATGCTGAATTCAAAGGAAAAGTGCATAAGGATAGGCTGACATTAGTGCACTAATGAAAAGTACAAGGACAGCTTGGCAGTCCATTGAAGCTTTCAGGTCTTCTGAAAAAGATTCTTCAGGTTTTAAAACAAACTTGTTGAATGACAAAGTGCGGTTTTGTCAGGTACATAAGACCTTAAATTTTCTAGAGTGGTTATGTCTTTTGTACTTAGAAATCAGACACGCATCCTTAGACATTATCTTGCTAGTGCACTTCCAGATTCTCTCGTGGTTCTTCCCAGACTATCAAAGTGGAAAGTGGGTTGCCTTTATGACATTGTTAGCAACCACGTACATCTCCAGGAGTCAACAACTGGTGGCAAGTGAGCAGCAAGTCCTTGTCTCAATGGTCCCTACCAGGCACAGCCCTTTTGCAGGGAATGGGGCTGTGCATATCTTTGATTAGAACTCATCATTTCAGAATTGCTATTCGGCCATTTCTGGAATTGTGTGAGATAACTTCTTAAACAATGGCCAGCATGCACACTGTAATTCTCTAGGCTTCAACCCCCCTCTCCTGGGTCTCTATTCCTCAGTGGGAGCAGATATATGTTGACTACCGCGTCCATATATAAATATACACAAAATATCAATGCAGTGCTTGCCTCCCATCCCACAATAACTTGTTACTTGTGTATAAAGTAGACGTTATAGGAAGTTGGCTATTCTGTAACTAGGACAACCAGCTTCGTGGTCTGATTAAAAATCCTTACATTTTTAAAATAAGGAATTTCAGAAATAGACTGGAAAGAGAAGCTGCTGAATTGCAACTCATTACCAAACTCAAAACCATGGAGAGACCTGGTTTGAACAAAGACATTGGATTCTTATCTCATTATACATGACTAAGCCATTCTTCGCCTTCTCACCCCTTGCCTTTTCCTGTAAGACCTATTGCAGTCGTTAAGAGTCGTCAACAGCTATCTGCCAATCTCCCATTCCCACCACCCTTCTGAGTAATACCCCTCCCCATCTTCTCACTATATAGAAGGATCTGGCAACTTCTGTTTCAGTGTATCTGAAGAAGTGTGCATGCACATGAAAGCTCATACCAAGAACTAACTTAGTTGGTCTTTAAGGTGCTACTGGAAGGATTTTTTTTATTTTAAAAGAAGGAAACTGTTATGACTTGCTCACTAATATCATTGCCTCAGAAGCCAGTGTATGACAGGCTATTGCGGAATAAATGAGTGCAATATAAAGGAGATTCAATACATAGCCTTCAACAGTGTGTAATGGGCCTGAGGAGTCTGCTCCAGCAGTTATCCTTGGTGTGAGAATAGGTATATTGCAAACACGCAAGAGTGCTCCTATTTTCTCTCTGTGAAATATTGGAGGCTATGCATTATGTGTTGCTTGCTCTGTGACTGTCTGAGATGCCAAACACTAGTTAGGAATTGCATGCTGGTTTGTCTTGTGAACTTTTAAACTTTCCCTGCAGCCCAATAATGTTCTCAAGCTTTAGGCACAATGAAGTAACTGAAATTAACCAGTTACTGAAAATCCAGATAAATGCCAGTACCAATTAACCCCTTTTTAATTGCAGAATATATCCCTAATAAGTAGATCTTTTGTGAATGCTGTTCCAATTAAACATCAGCCCCTGCCACTCATTATCATTAGTCTAAATTGGTTCCCTGGGAGTTATCCCAATAAAGTAACAACCCTGATTAAGTAAACCCACTTCACCACCTCTTAGGAACCTAGCCTTTGGAAGAGCCCACAATTACAGGCATGCAAACATTTGTAATCCCACCTTGAGAAACTAGTTTGGACTGTATTTAAATTGTATCAGCAATTTTGTGAAGAAAAGAAATTACATAATTACAGTCTGATTAGAATGTCCTGTGTAAGGAACTATCTGCACTGATAATAATGATTTGCACTGATACTTAATTTTTTTTATTAAATAGATGTATTATGAGGTACATCTTGAACGCTAAGCATTGAAAAATATTTGATACAACTTGTACCAAATGCATGTACTTTATACAATGTGGATTAACATTAGCATGGTTCAAGATGTGTTATCAGTGTAACTGCAGCTACATAAAAAAGATCCTGCTGGATCAGGCCAGTGGCCCTTATAGTCCAGTATCCTGTTCTCACAACCAGATGCCTGTGAGAATCCAGTAAATGGATTTTACATATTGTGCATGATCCCCCCAAGCAACTGGGTGCATGCTTTGACTTTTTCTGATAGATCATTGCTCAATGGTGGCAGAGGCATTTTTGTGTTGAAAGTGGAGCCCAACTGGTGGCTCCAGCTATTCCTCCATCCCTCCCAATGCTGATAGCTTCCGTGTGCTGCATGGCGGAACCAGCCCTGTTCTTGCTCCTAAAAATACGCAGAACCTGCTTTTTGAAGGTTCTTTGTAGTTCCAGAAGGTTCTTGAAGGTATGGGTGCATGTCCTAGACAAGTGGTGAGTAGACTTTAGACACATGGAATCTACTGTTTGGGGCCAAAAAAGTATACCTTCAAAACATTATTATTTGTCTTTCTCTCTAACCCCCAAGAGGCCTTCATAAAACGTTACTGCATTTTCTGCTGTTGCTTTCCAAGGAAACTTCTACAATGTCTGAAGCTCTTGATGTCCTTCAGATGAAGGAAGATGATGTCCTCAAATGTCATGCTCCAGGAAGCCTTCTGGGAGGCACCGATCTAAGACTTTTAGATATAACAGATATAACAATTCATTTATAAAATAAAAGGTGTTGCTGTTGGTATTTATCATCATCAGTCTGAAGAGAACATGGAGAAAACTTCTCTAGGCAACCTATGCTTTGGTTGCCATTGAGAACCCAGATGATGTGGGTGTTATCTCTCCCAGGAACACAGGACAGTGCGCCTTTCTGAAATATGCTGCTTGCACTTTCGCCAGTCAGATCCAGGGAGCCTTCTGTGAGCCCCTCCTTTTGTTTGTCACTGATCCACGAGCTGCTTATCAGCCACGGAGTGAATCGTAGATAAACATCTGCACCATTGCCTTGTGTAATCAGATTCCCCTCTGTGCATCTTGTGCAGCGATAAGGGGGCTCACCCAATTGGTGTGATGTGGGTGTTGGCTTGTGAGGCCCCACATTGCTTTTCACGAGTACCTGTGGGAGGTCCATGCCTGATTTCTCCTTCCAGCATGATCCCAAAGAGACTGAAATGGAAACTGCAACTGAAAAGGCAGTTACAAAGGAAGAATTGCAAGGCGAATGGACTGCATCTGTACATTAATTCACTACTTCTCCACAGCCTGAGATGGCTGAAACTTCTGAAGGGATACAATCGCCCTCTGTGCCAATACAAAAATTCCCAGCTAAATAATTGCAGTGCAGCTTGCCACTGATACTAGGTAAAGGGTCATCAAGACTGACAAAGAGGGTAGACAGCTCTGATCCTTCCCTCAATTCTGCTCCTTGGTGGCAGTTAAAATGCCTATTCTGTCATTTTTGTTTGCTTATTCTTAAATTCTTAACCTTTTCACCCATCATTGAGGCTATTGCCAAGAGTGGGGCAAGCAACTTGGTCAGGAGAATACACAATGCATAAAAACCTTTTTAAATATTTGTAATAATTTTTGTCAAACATATAGCTATTTTGAATGATGATGAACATATTTCAAATCTTGTCATGCTTCTTCTTCTTATTATTATTATTATTATTCTGCTTTGGACACTGTTATTGGTGCCCTTCCACCAAAAAATCCTGAATATGCTTTAATTAATTAATGTAAGTTTGCTGCTTTTAGGACCAAGGGCCACTTTACATGACCTTTTAGCTATAAATTGTAAGGTGCGTTTATATTTAAAGACATTTGTACCCCACCTTTCTACCCCAGATGAAACAGTTAATACATTAAACATAACAATATCACAGGACACCACATATAATATGAGAACAAATATTGGTAGTAAATCAGGAAGAAAAACAAAATACATACCAGCAGGCCTGAACATACTGTCATATTGACCATGAAGAAGAAGAGTTTGGATTTGATATCCCGCTTTATCACTACCTGAAGGAGTCTCAAAGTGGCTAACATTCTCCTTTTCCCTTCCTCCCCCACAACAAACACTCTGTGAGGTGAGTGGGGCTGAGAGACTTCAGAGAAGTGTGACTAGCCCAAGGTCACCCAGCAGCTGCATGTGGAGGAGCGGGGAAGCGAACCCAGTTCCCCAGATTACGAGTCTATCGCTCTTAACCACTACACCACACTGGCTCTCCTGTTGAGTTTCCTGTTGGTTTCCTGTTGAGTCTATACCCAGTACCAAAGATTGCTTCTACATAATGTGTGAAATAGCCCTATCTCTTACATCTTGACTAATGTCTTCAGGTGGGATATATCTGGAGCTGTAATCGGCACTGAATGTGGAACCCTGGAATCAGGTTCATCAGCTGTTTTTCTCAGAGATGGAGAGAGAAAGCTGTGCACTCCATATATGGACACTACAGGTTACGGAAATCTGAGGTTTTATTTCAGCATGGGTGAGTATGAGCCATTAGTATATTTTGGTATGTGCACATTTGATGAGAAAAGGTTAGTTATTCTTTTGGAGAGTGTGTTACAACCAGTCCTTCTGTCTGAGTGCCTGTCCTTTTCAGAATCTGTGTGGCACTTGATCCTTACTGCCTCAACTACCCTTGACCCTTGGTTTGGCTGTTTTTCCTTCCAGCATTTTCTCACTGTCACTTGCTACTAAGCCTTCACCAGGAAGCAGTTATCACAAGTACTTTTGACAAAACTAGAATGGTGATAGTTCATCCCTTCCATACTGAGACTGGATCTAGACATGTCAAAGAAACAATTCAGTTAATTGCGTTGTAAACTCATACAGGGAAATCCGGTAGGGAAAGACAGGATTCCTCAGCATCATCTTGTGTCACAGTGTTATATCGCATATACAACACATATAAAACACTTTTTCTTTACCAATCTAGCTGAGTCCTGTGTCTTCAGACCTCGTAACTCTGTGCATTTCCCCCTCCAAACCCTGGTAGGGGCAGAAATATATGCTATTTGATGACATCAGGACCTGAGTAAATTTTACTATACATTTCCTAGGAAGAGGTAGAAAACTGTACCTGTATTATCGTAAAATTGAGTTCCAGCTTCTGTTTCTACTTCACCTGCTACATTTCCAGTGGGATGGGAGGTGTATGAGCCTAGTGTCATGGCACCTGAGTCAGAGACAGTGTTTTTGAGGAGCATATTTTGCAACAGAATTGGAGGCCAAAGTCTCAAATTGGTTATGCCTTGCTCTCCTAGAAGAAGAATCTGAATTTTAAAGGTGTTGGACAGGGCTTGATAGATATGCTGGTGGTCACCTGAAGAGTTCCTCCTCTTCCTCTTCCTTCCTCTTGCATTTTGTGCCTTCCAATTTTTTCTTTTCTTTTCTAGCTAGTCCGGTAATGAGCTGTTACAATAATGACTTGCCTGTGGTTTAAAAGCAACCTAACCCAGGCAGAAAAGTATTCTGTACAACCTCATGCTGAAATACTTTGGGAAATCTTGTACTGGCGGGCCTTCCACAAATGGGTGGTTGTTACCTTGGTTAACACTTTGGGAAGACAGCAGATGAGATAGCAAGCAGGGGGCATAGATACAAAAGCAAAACCGTCTGCCTCTCTTAGTAAGAGAGCTGCAATTACTGGAGTTTTGTAACTCTTTTTGGTAGTGGGAACCAACAAGCAGAAGATTTCAATGGCAAAATCGCACACTTTGTCTTTGCGACACTTTTTCCAGGAATGTTGTTTTTCAAGCTCTACAGATCAGGTAAACTACATGTGGAGCTTATTCTTTCAACACTGTGTTCATTAATGTGAAATGGAAAGACAGTAAAGGAAACAGAGAATAAATTTGCTTTTCCGATGAAGCAGCCTTTTATGTCAAAAAGAGTAAACAGCCTTTCTTACTGGAAGTGGAAGTTCTCTGATATTTGCTCTGAATTGTCACGTCTCCTCTGTGCTGCATAATGTACAAAAAAAAAAGCACAGGAAGGGGAGATTTCTGCATTTCCAGGTCTTTCAGGAGATGCACACCTGCATGAAAAACAGGAAAGACACTTTAGTCGACCTTCTGAACTCTTGGGCAAAGCTGTTGGCTCAGCAAGAAAGACTGTCGACTTCTATGATCACACTGAAAAACATTGTGTGAAAATTTACTTGGTTGAATATCCAAGTGGGGGAAATATTAGGAGGGTGGAAGTAAATTTTAATTTGAGTTTAAAATATAGGAGCTGAACTGCATCCAGAATAATCCCACAGAACAGTCTTGTTGGGATTGTAAACTTCAAGTTGCAGATAAGAATCTGCATGCTTAAATATTGTGTGAAATCAACCTTTCTGCATATAGAAAACCAGCAGAACAGTATGAAACAGTCAGGATAACGTGCTTCTTTTCTACACAAAGTGACTTTCTTTTCCTTTCCTTTTAACTTCCAAGTATGTGGTTCTCATCACTGTTTATTTAAACCTCATTTTGGGATGGGTGTTCTATTCCTGCATTTGCTGCATTTCAGTGGCATTAGCTTTTGTTTCAAATGTTGCACACATCAACTTAACAATGTTTGGTGACTGTAATTTTCACAATTGCTTTTATGTAAGGTGAGAAGATTTTAATATACAACTGAATGTTAAATAGCTAACCCCACCAATATACACATTGCTACAGGTGGGAGCTGTGATGCTGGGCAAACCCATGAAAGTGACGTCATATTGTATGCAAAGATTGAAGGGAGAAAAGATCACTTAAATCTGGATACAATGACCTACACTTCCTATAGGGTAAGAGTTCAAAACAAATCCTGAAGGTAGCACAACTCAGGTGAGAAATGCTTGGCTCCTAAACTGATCCTCCGTTCATATATCAGATTTCCACCAATTCCCCATTCCTCTGTACCCCCCTTCCTGTTTCCAAAACTATTCCCAAATTTGAGGCAAGTTTGGAGGGGCTTGCTCAGGTAATAAGACTATTAAAATAGTTGTGGAATTAGCACGGTGTCTTCACCATTTAAAAAATTCTTGGAATTGTAGTTCAATAAGAAGGCTATGAATTCTGTTCATCCTAGCCTGCCTAACAAAGTCATAATTCCCAACCTCTTTGGGAATATGAAAATGACTCTTAGACCTATTCCTGTAGTATGGGTACAACAAAAATAACATACAGGACCCTAATTCACACACAAGAGAATAGAGATGACTAATCTCCTTTCCATGGAGGCGCAGGTTACAGCAGCAGCCAAGGCAACATTTTTCCACCTTCAAGCAGTTGGTCCCTTACCTTTCCCGCCCTGACCTGGCTACAGTGATCCATGCGACGGTTACCTCCAGGCTTGACTATTGTAATTCGCTCTACATGGGGCTGCCCTTGAAGCTGTCCCAGAAACTCCAGCGGGTGCAGAATGCTGGAGCGAGGCTCCTCACGGGGTCTCTGCCATGGGAGCATATTCACCCAGTCCTTTTCTAGCTGCACTGGCTCCCGGTGGAGTACAGGGTCAGATTTAAGGTGCTGGTTTTGACCTTTAAAGCCCTTCACAGCCTAGGACCCTCGTACCTACGGGACCGCCTCTCCCGGTGTGCCCCACAGAGGACCTTAAGGTCCATAAATAGCAACACCCTAGTGGTCCCGGGCCCTAAGGAAGTTAGATTAGCTTCAACCAGAGCCAGGGCCTTTTCAACACTGGCTCCGGCCTGGTGGAACGCTCTGTCTCATGAGACCAGGGCCCTGCAGGATCTGATTTCTTTCCACAGGGCCTGTAAGACAGAGTTGTTCCGCCTGGCCTTTGGCTTGGAGCCAATTTGATTCCCTCCCTCTCTTTCTTTTTTCTTTTTCCATTCTCCTCCTGTGATGAGGCTGCATTTTAATATTTTAATGTTTCAATATTTTAATGTTCTATTTTAATTTTGTTTTTAAGTTGTATTCATTCAACTTGTTTTTATTATTGCTTGTTAGCCACCCTGAGCCCGGCCTTGGCTGGGGAGGGCGGGGTATAAATAAAAATTATTATTATTATTATTATTATTATTATTATTATTATTATTATTATTTGCAAGTACTGCTTTTGGAACAAAGGTTTTCTAGCATAGTTTGTATGTATTTATATGTGTGTGTGTGTGTGTGTGTGTGTGTGTGTGTGTGTCTATTTATCAGTCTATAATTTATGTATCTCACAGATTACATTACAGTACATGTATTTAATGTGATTTTTGTTGAAGGTTCCATCTTTGGTTTCGGTTGTCATCAGTCCAGAGCTGCAGACTCCAGCCACAAAATTCTGTCTCAAGCAGAAGAGTCATCAAGGGCATAACAGAAATGTCTGGGCAGTTGATTACTTCCATGTCCTGCCAGTGCTTCCTACCACTGTAACTCACATGATACAGTTTTCTATTAACTTGGGTTGTGGAACCCACCAACCCGGCAACAGGTAATTGCATTTATTTCTTTTTTCAATGTAATTGTTAATTTCTTTTAACAATTCTAGCTTTTATCAAGCTGCCTCCCTGTGTTGCTTGGTGCATTTATGCAGGGCTAGTGTTAGGATCTGAGGGCTCCTGAACAAGAGACCACCCATGGACCCTTTTCACCATGAATGGGCTGAGGTAGCAAGATAAGCAGAATGAGAGAACATAGTAGGAGAGAAGACCTTAGCTCACTGGTAGGGTGTGATTGGCAAGTACCATGAGTGATCCCTGGCATCTCCAGTTGAAAGTATTGAGCCCCTTTTGGGGCTCGTGGACACTTTAAAGAAGTTTCAAAAAATGTGAGCACCATCACAAAATGGCTGCCCTGAGGCCTGGCTAGTCACAAAGGACAGGTAACTTGCCCAAGTAACTGAGTACAAGGAAGAACTGAGGTCTGTACCTACAAATACACAACAACTCCTTTGAGCTCACAGCTTTCTGCTGTAAATTGAAAGCAAATGCATAGATGGGGTCTGAACCACAAACCATAAAATTGCTCATTTGAATCCATGATTTTCTGTTCAATGGAAGACAATTATTTATTCAAATTGATTCTAAATGAACTCACTTCCGCAATCTCTTCCTCTCTTTTTTCAGGATTGCCTCCATAGCTCTCTTTCACAGGCAACCCAAGCATGCACTCAGTTCATCTCTCTCCTTCCTTCCTTCCTTCCTTCCTTCCTTCCTTCCTTCCTTCTTTCCTGTGGTCCCATCTGTTCTCTTTCAGCTCCACCAACACCTCATCTATACTGGTTTTGTCCTCCCTATGTGGCTCTGGCTTTTCCCTTTCCTACCTTCCCTCCCATGGCCCCATCTGCTTTCTTTCTGGGTCTCACAAGGTCCCATCCACCCCTGCCCAGATGATCCATGCAAGCAAGCCAAGTCACACCATGTGTCAGAAATATTACTGTGAGCCAAGCCACATGTGAAAGACAACAGCATTCTGTAGGTTTATATAAAACTGTGGCATCTATTTTCTTCCGCTAGGACAATAAAACTATAAGATAGGTTTGAAAGTTTTGGCCAACTTCTGCATACAACTTCTTGGGAACCCCTAGTTGGCCATATGTGTTCTACATATGCAAATGTAGGTGTTCTGTATTTTGGTAGACCATGCTCAATAGAGATCTACAATTAGAACAGTCCTTTTAAAATGAATTTCTCTTTTAAGGTACAGGTACAAGCATAATTTCCTGCTTCATAGTAGGGTTTTTCAGTACAGTCTTTGATCTTTTTTGAAAGATCTCCTTTCAACTCACATAGTGGCTCCGATTCAGGGAGTTTGTTTTGCTTTATTCGTTTTTGAAAAGAACTGCTAACTTCCCACAAACCTCATCTACATTTCAAAAATAATTTCACCGTGCAAATCTCCTTGTCCACCAAAGCATAATTTTTAGCAGTACTCTCATTTCATGACTAGGAATATAGTAGAATATGGAGTAAATGTGGTCCTCAAAGGTATCCATAAAATTTCAACTCAAATGAAATCAGTGAAGCCTCATAAGCTATTTTAATTTACATTTAAAATATCACACACACAATAATTGTGCGGAAAGACATTCTTCAAGTAAAATCATATTCCAAATAAATTATTCTGAACTGGATAAGCCATGTGCTGGCTATTTGGCGCCAGGCTGATGAATTATTAATTTGTCTTAATGCTTCATTTGCAGAACTTAAAATGAGACTATTAGAATTAAACTGCGCTGCTTAAATTATTCTACACAGACATTTTTCAAAAGGCTACATTTCTTTCAATATTTCCCAAATTAGTTGAAAGCTCACAGAATGTGACTTGTGCTTATTCCAAAAGTATGTACTGAAAGTGCTTTTATTTTTTATAATGAGTGGCAGTAATGAGTTCAGAGATGAGGTGATTCATGTTGCAAGAACTTTAGATTAACTCACACATTTGTGACCACTCACAAATACACTCCTCCTCGTTATGGACGTTGGTGGAGATGGTTGCAGCAGGGCATTCTTGGATGACAAAGATCAATCTGGGTTCTGGTCTGGCCTTGGGACCAAGCTGACCTTGGTCACCTTTACCTAGAACTGAGCAAGGGAAGTACTACCTTACTCCTCAGTCACAATGAAGCTTTTGATAATGTTGACCTTGGCATCTTCCTGGACCAGCTCCATGGGATAGGATTGGAGGATCTGTTTTACAGTGCTTCCAGTCCTACCTATATGGTCAAGTCCAGAGAGCATCACTGGGAGAGTGTCTTTTCACCCCTGAGAAGTTATGTTCTGGGGTGCTACAGCGCACTATTTTATACCCAGTGCTATTTAATATCTATATGAAGCCACTGGGAGCAGTCATCAGGAGATTTGGAAGAGGCTGTGTGTGCCATACATATCTAACCTAAGATGTGATCACCTGAACCTGCTCCAATATGTGAATATCTCCTTAGCTAAGATCTCTCACACATGTACTTCTTGTACCCCGTACCCACCCTCCACCCACTAGAATGCTTCTTGGAGATGCATGGGAAGCTATTCCTTCTCCAGGTCAGAGTAGTCTGATATAGGTCTAACATCTATACACACTGCAATCCTCCTCCCCCCCCCCCACCTTTTGAGCTTCTCGGCTACTTGGGAGGAGGCTGAGATTGTCCACTATGCAGCTTCTTGATCAAGAAGACAGCTATTCTCGTATGCCTACTATAT
The DNA here is from genome assembly GCF_964188305.1 of Podarcis bocagei. Lineage (NCBI taxonomy): Eukaryota > Metazoa > Chordata > Lepidosauria > Squamata > Lacertidae > Podarcis > Podarcis bocagei. Next base: position 72,113,246 of record NC_138135.1, read on the forward strand.
TTCTGTGCTTCTGTGGAATATAACATGCGTGCACAGCTTGGCCTTTTATCCCTGATTGTTCTGAACTTATGAAATATAAATAACCCAACTCAATTGCCAGCTCAGCCTCCTGACCCCTCCACAAAATGGTTTGAGAAACCTATTAGCAGTAGGAGCACACAGGCCTTAGCTCTCAGTTTCCCTTTGGTCTGCCTCCTTCTTGACACACCAGTACTGGCATCAATCCTCTTTAAACCCAATGTAGAAAAACAACAGCCTGCTGGGTAAGTCAGACTTGCAGAAACTGCTCTCACACCCATCAGCTAAACACTTTCTGACAAGGGTTACCATCTCATCTTTTAACGCACTGTGCTCCATGTCTGTTTCATCTTGAATGTTCAGCACTCACAGGCATTTCATACCTCAGCATCCAGGGGATCAATTATTAAATAAGCCATGATTTTAAAGCTTTTGTGTGTTCTTGCTATTAATCGCAGTTAGTGTGGGATGAACAGCCCATTTTACTTCTCTGTTTCTTTGGGTTCCTAGTGTCAGTTTGGAGTTCTCCACCAACCATGGCCGATCCTGGTCCTTACTTCATTCTGAATGTTTGCCAGAGACATGTGTCGGGTCTCACCTTCCTCACAGCACAGTCTATGCCTCTGAAAATTACAGCGGGTAAGGAAGTTCGCTCCCCAAATAGCTCTAGTGCAAGAATGATGCAAGAGGAAATTGACTCTGGAAAGCAACGGATGTGATGCCAGTGTCTTAGCTCTTCTCTGTGACAAATGGAGGAAGGCATCTGATGTTATGCTAATACATTTTATTCACCTCAGGTTGTTTTAATTGGAAGAAGGACAGCCTTATGTTTTCAGGACCCATAGTAACTGAAAAGTGATTTGATAAATCTATTAAATAAACGTGAATTTCTTAAGAATTATATCAAGACTAAACAGTTGCTTATGGTTAACTCCCTCTGCATATTCAAACCTAAATGGCTATATATGAGTCCTCGTTAAGCAGCAATAAAGTTACATTACAAGTGTAAAGTAAACCTTTTATGAGTGATGTCATTAAGGCTTCCTCAAGTATGGGCAAATCCCAGTATAATAAGGATTTGGCATAAAAGCTCTTACTCTACTTTCCTTGAACATTATATGTTCGTTCCAGAATTGTTTCCAAAGTTCCTATTTGTATAACAATAATTTGAAGGATTGAGAGCAGCTAGAATAATCTGCTTCAGTGATGATAGCCAGAGAGCTTACAAGCTAAATTTAGATTTGGAGGGGGGAGAGTGAGGCAAGGATATTAAGGAATGAATATATGCAAATACAGTTGCATGCATTTGGACTTAAGCTACTCTGTCCACTCCACATGCTCCTAGAGTTTCAGACGCTGTGATCCTTAAATGCTAGGATACCCTTTGTCTTTGTTAGTGAATGAAGCATCTGCAACTGGTGTGAGCTTGACACTATTATAACTCTAAATCGACTTGTAAGTTTCAAAGCATGAAGGCTCATATGTTTGTTTCAGGTGGAACCGAATAACTATTCCACTTCCAAATGCAGCATTAACTAGAGATACCAGGATTCGATGGAGGCAAACAGGACCAATTCTTGGAAACATGTGGGCAATTGACAACAGTTAGTAGTATTCATTACCATCATCATTGTGCCTCAATAGTGCTTATTGTCTGTGCTCCCTTCTCAGTGAGTGCCTTTGTGTTTCGCAATATGATAAAAATTGTGGGGATCCCAGTTTCTTAAGCACTCCCCCCCCAAGGTGTTGTTGTTTTCTTTATTAAAGTGAGGCTAAATATCATTTTTCCAATTTAAATGACTTGCAGAATCTTAGGATATAACATTATGCACTGAAGCAGGCAAATACATACACCAGGGCTGCCCAAACTTTTTTGTGGGCTGACCAAAGTTGTTGAGTTTTTTTGAAGTTGCTGAGCTTTTTTTAAGATTTTACCCCAGGACATATACTGCCACGGGGGCCAGATTAGATTGATACAATAAGTATTAGGCCCCCAAAATGGACTTTGGTCACGCCTGACAGAGAGAGAGAGAGAGAGAGAGAGAGAGAGAGAGAGAGAGAGAGAGAGAGAGAAATATAGGGAAATCCTAGAAATTGTTTTGAAAACATAAACCTGATTTACGTATGTAATTTTTTAAAAAATAATAATGCATGTGTCCTATTACACAGCCACAGGTGGAGTTGCAGGAATGATTTCTCTGGCTAGGTCCAGATGTACCAGGAAACCAAGGTTTAGAGATTTGCCACCACATGCTCTCCTAATGTCCATTTCTCTTCACTCTCCCTGTCTCTTGCACAGAAAGTGCCTCTGTGTGGGTTTAAATATTACAGCTAACCATCACTACATCCGTCTGAGTGCAATCAACCACACACTCCTATTTTCACTTTTATAATTGTGTTTAAACTGAGTCTCCAGAGTGGGTGTAGGAGTATGGCTGGTTTCATTTTAATCCTGAGTGGGCAAGGAATTCATTTGCAAGAGGGAAGAGGCAGGGAGAAAGTAGGCAGAATTTCAAAGCCTGCTCCGAGTCCCGCAGTCCTCGTTTAGCAGGCCTTATTGCCAGTAGATATGTAGATTAAGTCATATGAGATCTGTTAATAAAATAAGAAGGGCATGATCAAAGCAAAATCATTTTACAATGTAGCACTTCATTTGTGAATGACCTACTATATAGCTGGTTTTATAGTAAACATATTTGAGGAACAAGAAAGCTGCAAAATGTGCAAAGCTCTGCAAAAGAATGTGAGAGTTCACTAATATCCCCACAAAGAAATAGGATAAATTTTAACATTATTTTATTATAAATGCAGGTTTTCAGGCCAAGATCTCTGATGTTGATCTGTGAGCGTGTTGTTGCTTTAACGAAAATTTTGCATCAAGCTAGGAAGTTTGAAAAACGGAGTATATTTCTTCTTTTAAACAAGTTGCAGTCCAAAAGCTGCACCATGTAACTCAGTTTTTACAGGAAAAACCTTACATGAATTAAAGCTGCAGTCCTATACATACTTATTTAGGAGTGAGCCTTACTGAACTCAGTGAAACTGAGTAGACACAACTAGGATTGTGCTTTTAGTCTTATGGAAGGGGAGATGGGGAAGAACCTTTGATAAGTGATATTAAAATGTGTGATAGTTAATTCCTGCTGTTTTTTGTTGTAATGTTATTCACACATGCACATTTTTATTTTTTGCATTAACTAGGGATTAACTGTTTTTGAGTTTTTGAGGCAATATTAATGTTTTGGATTGTGTGTGGCGACATCCCCAAAATGAAGGAAAATGGACATCAAACACTTTTCACTGTGTATTGTTATTAAGAGGATATCCATGAAAAAACCGTAAGGCTAAAGCAGCACGTAAGAAAATTATAAACAGAACAATGGCAGCACAATTGGTGACTGAATGTTCATGTTTTGAAACTAGAACAAGTCCGCATGAATTTTCCACCAGAAATACATATTTAGCTTGCCAGTTTGGGCCTGAACATGGCAATGGCAAGGCATTCCAGTGCTAGCTTCAAAGTTTCCAGTGGAAAAACAGGGCCAAAACAGGGACAATTTCAGTATCATGCCGGTTAAATGGAATGGAATGACATGCAGACATGGGAGTCTATGAGAGTGCTGGGTCCCCTGCTAGACACTGGAATTTGTTTTCATAGCATATACATGCTATACAGTGTTTTTTGAAATGTCGTATTGATCATTACTAACTTCTTAGGTTTTCACACACTCATTGTGTGTTATTCATATCCATTGCTGGTTTTCTTGTATTTGTCTTGGGTCTTACTGAGCTCCTGGATAATGGATATAGTAAGGCTATTTTTGGAAAACTACTTATCAATGTCAGTTTCCTGCAGAAAAAGGGCAAATGTCCAAAAAATATCCACAGCATAACCTTACTTGTAACAATATTCAAAAGAACATAAATCATCTTGCAAGAGCAAGTTTTGTTTCAGTCAGAGTCATAGTTAACAAATGCATCCATCCATATATTCACTATAAATCTATCACTTACACAGTCACATTGCTTGGATCAAAGGTAAATATCCTAGCCTTGCTTGATATTATGAAGTCAGTATATCTGTGCCTTGTTTGTTTTTTCTTTGTCTCAAAATTTAATATAACTAGTTTTCTTTATCTGCAGTTTACATTGGGCCATCTTGCCTCAAATTCTGCTCAGGTCGAGGGCAATGCAGTAGAAATGGCTGCAAGTAAGTCTGATATAAACCATCGGCCAATGTATTTGTGCTTCATATTGTGGTTCTTTCTAGGTTGTAAGATAGTCTGTCCTCTGGGAATGCCCCCTCTCCTAGTAGAATAGGCAGGATCTTCTACAAGTGGTTATCAAGAAGAATAGTTCTCGCCTCGCTTAGACCAGACTCTTGTTAAGTCATTCTGTCATTCATTCAGCCCATATGGAATCAAAACAATTATCAGGTCCTCTTATTTGGCATAAGGTGGGGGCAGTGCTATCACCAAATACTACTGCAGTGTTTCAGAGGGGTAACATGGACTGTAACACCACCTGATGGGTTGCTCTCTTTGTCTTCCGCCTTTATTTGTTTACCATACCTATTATTACTTCTCCCAACTGGCAGTGGCAAAAGGCATAGCTTCAGCTGCAGGGAGGAAAGCATCTTCCATGAGCTGCATATCCGCTACTTCAAAAATTATTTGCCTTTTCTCCAGAGGTTTTGGAGCATTTTAAAGTTCCTCTAACAGACACTCCAATGGTCACCCTAACTTTTAACGTTTACCATCCAACCATAACAATAGTTGCACTGAAGTTTTGCTTCATCAGGTGTTTGAGACTGACTCCATTGGCCTCAGAGCCTCAGCCTCTATTTGCTAGGGTTCTGGTTATGTGTACTGATCATCACCTAACTGCTTTCGCCAAATCTATTAATTAAAAAATGGTCTGTAAAATATATCTGTGTCTGTGACCTTTCTAGCAGAGTCCCTTTTTGATTGAGTGGTAGTTGGGCCTAGGTTTCTGGCCTCGGTGTCAGTCACAAGCAGAAATGAGGCCATGCCTCTCCTTGGCCGTGGAGGTGTCATTTGCAGCTGAGGATCATGAAAGCTCGGAATTTCCCATGATTCCCATGGGGATCATGAAAGCTCGGAATTTCCCATGATTCCCATGGGGATCATGAAAGCTCAGAATTTCCCATGATTCCCAACCGCAAAAAAAATAATGGGAGTCCTCTGCCATGTTACCCCTACCATTCCCTAGCGCTTTGTGCAAAAAAGGTTAGTGAGTGGCAAAGTAAGGTTATCTCGGGTGTTCCATTGAACCCTTAAAAAAAAATTGACTTTTTCAGAGTGTTCCCATGAAACACTTCTAGCAACTTGCTTTGTTTTGGGTCAGACCGGAAGTGTGAACCTATTTCTGCCCACACATCCAAAGGACTATGAATGACCTCTGTTGGGTGTGGGTAGAGCTCTTATTTGTTGCACTTGGGATGTACCAAGCCATGTCAACAGAGAGCTGACTTCCACATCATGCTAAGCCATACCACAGCTTAGTGTGAACTCACAAGGATTAGGGTTCCTGGAGAGGAGTCTAGAGCTATCGCGTTCTTCCCCCAGTCCTCCTGCTGCTGCAGTGCTGTGTTTCCTCCAGACAAACTATGAACTATAAACCTAGGCACAAACCTTGGAGTTACAGCTCATGGTTTGCTGGAGAAGAGACAGTGGGACACAGAGAGAACAATGAAGGCAGGGGTTCCTGTTTTCATACCTGTACAGTGGTGCCTTGGTTCTCAAACTTAATCCATTCCGGAAGCCCTTTCCAAAACCAAAGCGTTCCAAAACCAAGTCGCGCTTTCCCAGAGAAAGTAATGCACAATGGATTAATCCATTCCAGACTTTTTTTTTAAAAAAAAAAGCCTAAAACAGCAATTTAACATGAATTTTACTATCTAACAAGACCACTGATCCCTAAATTGAAAGCAATAATCAATATACTGTAATATTAAATAAATAAGATAGTATTGTAGATGATAAAAATTAAAATTAATTTTTTTTCTTACCTGCACTGATGATAGTCATTATTTGGATGGGAGGCTTTTATTCATTTCCGCAGTCACACAATCAATCAGTAGCTGAACTGGGTTCCACACAGTCACAAAAACAAATTAACCACAAAAGCCTCAAAAACAAAATTGCAAAATAGCTAGCAAAAACAAAAGTGCCAAACTTAATCCCTTCCAGAAGTCCATTTGACTTCTGAAATGTACAAAAACCAAGGCGCAGCTTCTGATTGGTGCAGGTGCCCCAGAAATAATAGCCAACAGCTGCATCGGATGTTCAGCTTCCGAAAAATGTTTGAAAACCGAAACACTTCCGGTTTTTCGGCATTTGACTACCAAGGCGTTTGAGAACCAAGGTACCACTGTATTACATTTCTCTCTCTGCTATTATGTTTTTATTTTGACCATTCAGTTTCCTTTCCCTAATCTAGTTGCTGTTATAACATATAACACAGCTTCTTGGATTTTTGGAATTCCTGCCCTATGTTATTTTAGTCTGGGCAAGGCAGAGGACAGACTGCCCTATAATAAATTCCACTGCAATAAATAGGTATTACTGTCAAGTAGAAGAGTTTTGTTGTCTTGGGACAGGATTTCTGCAGTTTAGCAAAAGAATGTTTGAATGTGCTTTAAAAAAAATATTTGTAGAGATTTAAAGCTGAAGAGGAATGGTAACTGGGTAGACTTAATTTAATTTTTTGAAGTTTTATACAGCATTATGGTTGTTATGTCTGAAGACATCTGACTTTATCCATTACTTGATCTTGCACGTTCCATGACTTGATCTTTATAATACCTATAATATTTAGCTGAACGTAAAATTCTTATGTTTTATTACAGGTGTGATCCTGGCTTTTCAGGGCCCGCATGTGAAATGGCCTCCCAGACCTTTCCTATGTTTATATCTGAGAGTTTTGGCAATTCTAGGCTTTCTTCATATCACAATTTTTACTCTATCCGTGGTGCTGAAATAAGTTTTGGTTGTGGAGTCCTAGCAAGTGGCAAAGCCTTGGTTTTTAACAAAGACGGGAGGCGTCAGCTTATCACTTCTTTCCTTGACAGCTCACAGTCCAGGTAAATCGAAATAAATGGAAATAACACATTGAAGTTACAACACAGGATCCAGAGAGCCTCAGGTATCATGTATTAAAACTCGCAGCCTCCAATAGAGAAAATTGATCTAACATGTTACTAGTTTCTTAATATACTTCTTATTTGATTTTGGTTGTGTGAAATTTAATTTTAAAATTCATTTGCTTTATCTGCAGCACTAAGTATTTAATACATTTGGGGGCAACTATTGTATGCCTGAGTTTGCAAACATGCGGCATTAATATCAAAAGTGAGTGTTGGAGCCAAGTGCTAATTAATTATTTATGAGGTTATATTTATTTTGACAGCTTGTGGCAGCTGATTAGATCCATTCGATATCTCCTCCACCCCTCCGGTTCCTAATAAATAATTGAAGGCAATAATGATTGGCATTTTAAAACAATATATTCCGCATTGCATTGCTGGACTGAATAAACAATTTCAGCTTCACAAAGACCCTATAAATATTGTTTGCCTTGGCTTGTCTAGATTTTTAAGATTAAAAAAACAACCACAGTTCTAGGACGAGAGTGCTGTATAAATTGCAATTTACAACGATCCATGCCCTTGTTATCTAGGTTCCTCCAGTTCACCTTAAGGCTTGGAAGCAAATCCGTCCTGAGTACCTGCAAAGCGCCTGATCAACCTGGAGAAGGAGTATTGCTGCACTATTCATATGACAATGGGATTACGTGGAAACTGCTGGAACATTATTCCTATCTCAACTACCATGAGCCAAGGTACAACAGTCATTTTTATGGAGAATGATGTGCTTCCCCAGTTAACTGTTAGTTGTCTACAGCCCCATCCATAACACACTTAAGCTGAAGCACTTGTACTTAAGATGATTTTGACAGACTCGGTTTAGTAGGAGTTCTTGGTTGAATTGAAAATACACTATCGCTGCAGTTGTGCAAATTACCTTCATTGTTGTGGGGGTTTTTGTACCCTTCTCATGTTTTGAATTTAATATTATTTGAGAATGTGGGCGCTCCTTAGATATTTATGGATTAGCTGTACAGTGGTGCCCCGCAAGACGAATGCCTCGCAAGACGGAAAACTCGCTAGACGAAAGAGTTTTCCGTTTTGGAGGTGCTTCGCAAAACGAATTTCCTATAGGCTTGCTTTGCAAGACGACAATGTCTTGCGAGTTCCTGCTGGTTTTTTCCCCTCCCCCCCTTTTTCTAAGCCACTAAGCCGCTTATCAGCTGATCCAATCAGCAGATAAGCCGCTAAAAGCCGCTAATAGCGCTAATCCGCTAATCCGTCAATGGGCTTGCTTCGCAAGACGAAAAAACCGCTAGACGAAGAGAATCACAGAACGGATTCTTTTCGTCTTGCGAGGCACCACTGTATATATAATGAAAGGCTACATATTTTGGAAACAATATCAGCAACTGAGTATAATACAGTGGTACCTCGGGTTAAGTACTTAATTCGTTCCGGAGGTCCGTTCTTAACCTGAAACTGTTCTTAACCTGAAGCACCACTTTAGCTAATGGGGCCTTCTGCTGCCACCGTGCCGCCGGAGCACAATTTCTGTTCTCATCCTGAAGCAAAGTTCTTAACCCAAGGTACTATTTCTGGGTTAGCGGAGTCTGTAACCTGAAGCATATGTAACCTGAGGTTCCACTGTATACTACAGTCAAAGCCACCTATACATGCCTACTCAGAATTATGTCCCTTTCATTTTGGTGAGCCTTATTCACATACGATTATGCCTCAGTCCCATTATGCACTACAGTATTTAAGGGTTTTACTACATAGAGCCCACACCTAGTTCCCCTCGGCTATGCCCTTGTACCTTCCCAGAGCAATCTGGTAACGACTCTTCTTTCCCTGTTCAATGCGTGGTAATAATGATAGTGATGAGGATTTTAGAATTTCATTTCCTTCCTGAAAGTGGGACTTCCATTCTAGAAGTGTTTTCCATGTTATGTATAATGTATGAATTAAGGAAAGCGGCTGCCAGTAGAGCAGAACAATCTATATAGTTTTATGTACCTTTTCCACTGAATTCTTTGTATAATGGATTCCACAACAAGAGGCAGTTTTATTTATTTATTCATTTGCTCTCTATCCTGCCTTTCATCCCGGGAACTCAAGGCTGTGTGTACATGGTTCTTCCTCACCTTTATCCTCACAATAATCCTTTGAGGTAGGTTAGATCAAGATAGAGTGACCAGTCCAAGGTCACCTAGCAGACTTATGGGTCAAAGGTCTACAACTAGTCTTTGCCTGCAGCGGCAGGTCATCAGAGAAGGGACTAGCTGGGTATTTCTTGACTTCCCTGTTTGATAGTCAGAATTGCTGCTGGGTTAAACTCAGAGTAACTTTGGGCTTTATTGGAATAGTTATCCTGTGGTGCTGTGGGTTAAACCACAGAGCCTAGGGCTTGCCGATCAGAAGGTCGGCGGTTCGAATCCCCGTGATGGGGTGAGCTCCCGTTGCTCGGTCCCTGCTCCTGCCAACCTAGCAGTTTGAAAGCATGCCAAAGTGCAAGTAGATAAATAGGTACCGCTCCGGCGGGAAGGTAAACGGCATTTCTGTGCACTGCTCTGGTTCGCCAGAAGTGGCTTAGTCATGCTGGCCACATGACCTGTACGCTGTACGCTGGCTCCCTTGGCCAGTAAAGCGCAATGAACGCCGCAACCCCAGAGTCGTCCACGACTGGACCTATTGTTCAGGGGTCTCTTTACCTGCACATCAGTCTTCATTGGATAACATTGCCAGGAGCAATGTACAACTATACTTCAGTACTGGATTCCTTTGTGTGTTTAAAAGTAAGCCTTATTTATTTATTTATTTATTTTTGAACTTATGTACCACCCTATAGGAGGGACGCGGGTGGCGCTGTGGGTTAAACCACAGAGCCTAGGACTTGCCAATGAGAAGGTCAGCTGTTCGAATCCCCCTGACGGGGTGAGCTTCCGTTGCTCGGTCCCTGCTCCTGCCAACTTAGCAGTTCGAAAGCACATCAAAGTACAAGTAGATAAATAGGTACCTCTCCGGAGGGAAGGTAAACGGCGTTTCCATGCGCTGCTCTGGTTCGCGAGAAGCGGCTTAGTCATGCTGGCCACATGACCCGGAAGCTGTACGCCGGCTCCCTCGGCCAATAAAGCGAGATGAGCGCCGCAACCCCAGAGTCATCCGCGACTGGACCTAATGGTCAGGGGTCCCTTTACCTTTACCACCCTATACCTGAAGGTCTCAGGGTGCTTCACAGAACAAAATCATAATATAAAAACACAAAATATATAATAAAACAACCCAATAACCCTCTCCCCCCAAAACCCGCACATTTTAAAAGGGCATAGGATTTCAATCAGATCAACCAGAGGCCTGGTTACAAAGGAATGTTTTTGCCTGGCGCCTAAAGGTGTACAGTGAAAGCACCAGGCGAACTTCCCTGGGGAGAGCATTCCACAGACAGGGAGCCACTGCAGAGAAGGCCCATTCTTGGACCTCTTGGGCAGGAGGCATATGAAGAAGGGCCTCAGAAGATGATCTTTCATATGGAAAGAGGCAGTCCTTGAGGTATTGCGGTCCTGAGCCGTTTAAGGCTTTACAAATCTATGTATACATACATGTCAGGAGATCAGAAGTGGCTCACTTGGTGGGATGGAGCAACATCCTCCTGGAACCTGGTTGGTGCTGGTTACCAGGAGAGGGAGAGGTGTGGTGGCAGTGAGGTCAAGTGATGGCAGAGTATATCAGCTGGTTAATTTGTCTTTCGGACCAATTCTGATGTAAATTCTTCTTTTGTAGAGGCATGCCCATGGGTATTTAGAAAATATTAGGACTCCTGTTCTTGTTCCTTAGAACCACTGTTTCTGGATTAATTTTTCCAGCACTTCCAAAGTCACTTGTTCCATCTGACTACTTCTTGTTAATCAGTTAGCACATTCTGTCTGCAAGAATAAATGTGATATCACAAGATACTTTGAGTGCATATATTAAGATTCACAAAGACAGCTTAGCAAGCACTTTCTGAAAGTGCTGTTATTTGCCATGAGTGAAGATGCAAAGAGGTTTTGCATGTATGTGAAGAATCAAAGAGCAACGTAACAGCACATACCTCAGGTAATTATAAGGCCCATACAAGGGGGAAAGGAGGAGCACGATGTTAAATGTATGAATTCATTCCCCACCGCCAGTCACTTATGCCAACTTACTTACAGGTTTTCTTTGAAGAAAAAAATAAGAAAACGCACAGAGAGACTCAGTAGAAATATACTGAAAGCATTTTTTGCCAGTATTTAATTGTACATTGATGGAGACAAATGCTCCTTATGCTGTCCTGCCACACATCTCACCTTGCGTGTTGCATGTGGGCATCTGCTGTTATTGATTTATGGAACATTCACAAAGATGTCATTGCCATGGCAATTAATGTATGCTCCCTGTAGCTGTGTACTGTAATTGCTCCTGGAAATTCGATATTATTCTTAATTTTCTTCACAGTTTGTCAAGTACAGGTTTTGTTGTCACAGCTGTCACGAGAAATCAAGTGGCCTTGAAGACGGTGGTAGGCTCATGGGACTGGCTGGCAAAAGAAACGCATGAGCAGTACAAAACTGCACACAATCTCATCCTCTGATGGGAGTTCATTTTTATGTTTTAGAGAAATGAGTATTTTCTAGGGATCGTTCCTCCAGAAATACTGCAGTTGGGTCTACAGTTATGTCAGTGCTATGATGAAAACAAATGGAGAAATAAGTTGTTTAATGAAGGAATATAACATGTGCTACACGCTGTAGCCAAAGACACTAGGGGCAGTAAAGCGGACAAAAGGTTTTTAATTCAACTTTTGGAATGATTCTAGCATGTTTTTTTTCCTCTACAGAGACATAGCCTAGAGTTCCATGTCTTTTCCCAAAAAGCATTTATTTGAGTGGGGAAATTAGCCTGGGAAGCAGTAATTAACAGAAGAAGAGCAAGAAGGGGCAAGGGGTTGATTAACCCTTTCCCCTGTCATGATATTTGACAAATAATAATAATAATAATCCTTCCTCTAGGCTACTTTCCCACCTGCTGGGGGGAGACCTCATGTCTTCCGCTTCCCCATGGATGAGAAAGTGGCTTGTGGGTCATTTTGCAGTGACAGTTATATGAGGGGGAAAGTAGAGCGGCCTCTCTTCCTTTGCTCAGATTGCCATCTTGCCAAGCCTGCTTTTGGTTTTTAAAACTCATGGGAAATGCTATGTAAAGTCTAGTAGGGCCCTGATTGCAGCTAGCAATCTTTTTTGGAGATGGCAAGAGTTGCTTATACTTGGTCTGCTGTATGGTGATAATAATAACTGTCATTTTGGCTTACCTTAAAAGAGCTGCAACAATTATTGGGAATTATCTATGCATATGAAGAGCTTTTAACATGTTAAACTGCTATAGAAAAAAAAAGTGAAGTTGCATTTTTCTCCTGTGAAAACATTGGTCGTTTTTGTGTAGGCCTGTTCCAAAGTTTAGAAATGGTTACCTGGAAAAGTAAGTATAATGTAGCTCAGGGAAACCTTGCGCTGTAAGAAACTCCCCCTTCATGCACATTTGATCATCAAAACAAGTTTTGTTTAAATATGCTTTGACAGTCTTTTCCAACAAATATATTCCTGGAGCTATTGTACATCCACCGTACGGATAACTGGGATGATTTAGACACCCAAAGTGCTAGTTGTGCCTGTTGAAATTCAGACAGCTAATATAAAATTATATACTGCACCATAAATACGTTCTCCTGAAGAATTCAGTGCAGCCCACCTACTGGCTATATCTTACTTACTATCATAATTTATTGATCTCCAGAGACCTCTTGAATGTGTGCCAGCTACCTTTTGCTGGTGATACACTACAAGAGAAGACTCTAATTCTTTGCCATTTGCTTTAAGCTAGTACATAATTCTGCTTTCTGCCATTCACATTTTATCACTTGTATTTTTCACTCCGCTCTCCTCTAACTCTGCTTATTTCTAATTTATTTAGCTTTGAATTGTAATCTTTCCACCAAGGTTTGCTTTGTCCTTACCATAACGACATTTGGTTTAGTAGTCTTGTATAATATTACTAACCTCAGTAATAGCAACCGTGCATTGGGTTTTTAAAAAATACATGCATGCGGGGCAGTCAGTGTACACTGAATATCACAGAATTAATTAGGGGAAAGGGCCCCTGCCAAAAGGAACTTGCAATCTGAATTTTAATAGTGGGGAAAGGAGGGAGGAAAACACATGGGGTAGCAAGTGATAAAACATGAGCAAAAGCAGCTATACATATTTAGACTTGGGTCACAACAGGGGATAAGAATCAGAGCAGGAATGGACAACAGAACGGCAGTCAACGGAGGTTTGTTTTTAGGAGGGATTGGAAGGAAAATATGAAGGGGCCTCATGCAAAGACATTGGCTTTGTAGAACCATTTAAGAGGTTTCTCTACCATGGCAGTTTCAACAAGTTCATTTTGTTTGTTTGTTTTAAGAATAATTTCAGTGGAGCTACCAGAAGATGCAAGGCAGTTTGGCATTCAGTTCCGATGGTGGCAGCCATATCATTCTTCTCAAGGCGAGGACGTGTGGGCGATTGATGAAATCATCATGACTTCTGTACTTTTCAACAGTATTAGCCTAGACTTCACTAACTTGGTGGAAGTTACTCAGTCTCTTGGATTTTACTTGGGAAATGTTCAGCCATACTGTGGCCGTGACTGGACACTCTGGTGAGTATTTTGGGTTTTTGGTGTGAAGTTTCATTCTTATATTCACTTACTTGAGTAGAAGCCCCAGTAAACTCAGCAGAACTTAATATCATGTAAAAACCTGCTCTCAAATACGCTTAGGATATGGATATAAATCTTTAAGTAAAGAGGATAATAGAGCATGTTTCTAAGTATCCTAATGAGTGTAGAAAAGGTCTAATTGATTTCTGCAGATGACTCTCTTCTTACTTGTTGTTCATTAGAATTTTCCCCTGGGCACATAACATGAACAACAATGTGTTCGTTGACCTATATGTAATGAGGGGTAAATTTTACACTGCAATGCAATGTGATTTATGCTTGATGGTGAGCCTGTGCTCACATGGTTTCTTTGCCTGCAACATGTTGGAAGTTTATCCTGAACTGATCGCTGATGTAAATTAAAGAATAATTAGCTGCTCTGATTTCCTTCAGTTACATTAATTAATTTATGCAAATTAAGGCTGGGAGATGGGACATAATGTGATTAGAGGACACACTTAAAACACAATTGATAAAGAGTTTTCTGTGTAGCTACTTAATCTTTTGTATTTAGCAGGACCTGTCTCACAACAATTCTATTCAAGGGATATATGATCTAGCCAAATCTAAGCACTTCTAAGGTCTAGCAATGTAATGGGACAGTTAAACACCTATTTATCTCTCTACCCCCATTGAATCCAATGGGTTTTGAAAGGTTTTCACTGTGGCTGGATAAGTTCCCAGCAGTTTTCAGATATAAAATGGTCTCTGTATGGAAGACTCATAAACCTACTCCCATGAATATTTCCCCCCAGTGTTTTTTAGCCAACATCCCTGTAGTGTGGGATATGTAATATCTACTTGCCAGCTGCTGTCTCATTACAAAATCCTGTTACTGCATATCAGATAGGTCATATTTTGCCAGTATAGATTTGGTGCCCCAAATCACCTATAGAATGGTGTTCAGGGAATTGTCTCTTGTTTTGCCATAGCTCTACTTCTGCTCTTAGTTCTGTATTTCACATTAGTGTGGTTTTTTAAATGCTACTCTGCTGTTTGTTGCTGTTGCAGCACCAGCAATTCCCTATGCTGCAATTGTATGACACCCTACAGTTGCATGCCACACTACATATTGGAGTATCGCAGTGGCAGATCAGTTATTGAACCACATCCATAATGCTTTCCAGTGCATTACTGTACATTGTAAAGATGGACTGTGACAACAATATGCAGAATGCATATTAGGGGTTTTTATTTATTTTTATTTTTATTCTGCCCTTCATCCGAAGATTACAGGGCAGTTCAAAATATAAAAATACAAAATTACAAAATGAGAACACCAATTACACAATAAGAGTAAGAAGACCCCCTTCCCACAAACAAATTTCAAAGGACATAGAATATGATAGGCCTGGTCAAAGAGAAACGTTTCTGCCTGGCACCTAAAGATGAAGGCGCAAGGCAAGCCTCCCTGGGGAAAGCATACCACATATGGGGAGCTCCTGCAAAAAAGGTCTGTTCTTGTGTTACCACCCTCTGGACCTCTGGTGGAGAAGGCACGCAAAGAAATGTTTGTTTTTCTATGCAAAGTACCTTTAACCCTTATTCATTTTTTCCACTTATGAACATTCTCATCACATGCATTTCTTGTGAATTTTATGACAAGAGTGAATCTATTGAATAAAGGGTGATCTGTCGTGAGGACACTGGTACTTCCGTAAAGCGAAAGTGAGAGATTACAAAGTTGAAAGCTGCTTTGTATGGGAGGGTTTCTTAGTAAGTAAGTAAGTAAGTAAGTAAGCAAGCAAGTAAATAACTTCTGAATGGATATTTCCATGTATGAGACTATGCTTGTTTTATTTACTGAGGAGTGTGAGTAAGACCCAATGAATAGTACTTCTGGGGAGGAAATATGTGTGTGTTATACAGATAGGTTCTTTCACACTGGAATGTAGGGTTAGACCCAGATGGGCTTGTCATGCCTAAAGTAGACACACTGAAATCAGTGGAGTTTCAAATTAGGCATGACTACTTGCATCTAGACCAGGG
This sequence comes from Podarcis bocagei, assembly GCF_964188305.1. NCBI lineage: Eukaryota > Metazoa > Chordata > Lepidosauria > Squamata > Lacertidae > Podarcis > Podarcis bocagei. Next base: position 72,129,141 of record NC_138135.1, read on the forward strand.
GTTGGCAACAAGTGGCCAACAGGGGGGCCCAGGAGCCGCCCCTGAACCAAGCCGCCCGCTCAGTGAATCCCTGCATGCTACGCTAAACCGGCATAGCACGGACTCGCTTCCATGGCACCGGAAATCGCGTCTGCGCAGATGCAATCCGGCCCACGGAGTGATCTCCACGGGAGTGAACTGGCCCAGGTGAGGTAAAACTTGATGACCCCTAATCAAGACTAATTGTGGATCCAGCACTTAAGATATTATTATTATGAAACAAAGCAGTATAATGCACCAATGGAAAGAATCAGTTTTATTAAGCCATGTTTCAGTTGCCTTTGAAGGTTTTATTTCATAATGCACTTGCATATGAATATTGCATTAGCATAAACTTTATGTACTAGTATTACTAATGCATTAGGACTGGTATGGTGAAAAGTTATTTTCCATTAATTGTCAGCATCTGTTCAAATAAAGTTGAAAGGTATCCTGAGTCAAACATGAAGGCTCCAAGCCTGATTACAAGAACTTTATTTTTCTGCTTTCACCAAACCACCCAGTAAACGTTCATCCATCTCTAATCAAGATTCCCCCCCCCCCCCTGCTATGGATTTGCTATATAATGAATAATTTGCTTTGAGAAACTGGAATCATTGTGATTATGAGAAAACAGTAAATAATAGAACTGTTGGCCCAAGGGCACCCAGGACTAACACGCCAGGACTTTTATTAACAAGTAGATTTTGAACAGTCTGATTTGACTTTCTGATCACCTCTCAAACTAAAAGGAGTTGACTTGGCTGCGAGAACAACGTAAAATGTGCTTTGGCAGTGATAATGAGGCTGTTGAAACTGCATTAACCACTTTAATAAGGACAATGGAAGTACTCACTGCTCATTAAAATGAAACAACATGGCCATGCCCAAACTGTTTGCATCATTTTCATCAAAGAGTTGGCATGAAAGGCCTTTAACGCCATTGCTTTTCCTCTGGTCTCCTTAGATTGGCACAGCATATGTGGGGATTTTTTTGATGGGCTTTTTTTTTATTAGGTGGCAAGGTAAAAGTTCTTTTCTTGTTTTTTCTTCTTTTCTTCTTTTGGTTCCCCCCCCCCCCGCTCCCCCTGTAAGTCCAAACAAGAAACTACAGTGCTAATTACTCTGCAGCCTCCTCTTCTTGGTTGATTATTGCTGAATTGGACAGAAAAGCACTTAAATTATTGGGCTGTATAAATATTCTTTGGGTTCTTTGTGAGATGTGAACTATTCCCTTCCCTGACCTTGCATGTCTCAAGGGAAATTTTTTACTTATATCAGGTCTGTGCAAATGGCTGGTAGTTAAATTAATTATTGTTGGCTTCTCCCAGCTGTGAGCCCATTTGCTTCTCATTTTCTAACTCATGACTTTCCATGAGCATGGATTGCTATGGCATGAAGAGTGTTCTCTTGGGAGAACTCTGACAATTGCTTTTTCATTAGAAGAACTGTAGTCAATATGCTATAAATCATTTTACACCATGTCATCTTAAAGCACAATTTCAAGAGAGGGGGGGAATGCTTATAATTATATGGTGGGTTTCCCTTTGTCGACAGGAATTTGTAAAGCAGAATCTATTTCTGCTTCAAGATTTAAGCTCTGGCATTTACAAAAGCTTTTATATATTTTTTTTCCACTAAAGTATTTCCTCTCCTTTACTGCTGCTTAATGGATGGAAATTAGCTCAAAGTATAAAGTAACTTGTTCCATTAATTATCCATTAACATTTAGACCAATATTTGGTGGTGGTGGTGGTAATAATAATAATAATAATAATAATAATAATAATAATAATAATATGAACAGCCCAGATCACCTTTGAAAACTAGAGTGGTTGAACTATACACAGTGGATAAGGGCTGTGGTTTTTCCTGTTACTGTAGGCATATGAAGTAATAACTTAGGTTTGTACAAAGTCACGCTGGAATTATTTCCAGTTTGCTTAAGTGGGGAGGCACTTGTTAATCTTAAAGTTCTGTGAACATTTGCATAGAGATTTGTATAAATATATTACAATAGCAATGAATGAAAGAATGAATGAATGAATCTCTGAAGAAATCAGATTTGTGTATCAGTACATCCAATAGCTGCAGTGATCTACGTTGACGGTGGCTCAGCTTTTCCTAAAAAGAGCTAGGTGGTAGTAACCATGGCTACTACTAATGGTTCACAATGGTATCCTAATTCAGATTTCCCCCTTGCGTTAATGGCTAATCTGCTAAATACAGAAAAGCATTTTCACACTCCCATCCAGTGTTTCTGGATGATGTACTGAGCTCCATGGATGCTGGTCCTATTACTTGTGTGAAATTCCATATATGAAACTTCACATATGTATTGAGGTCCTTAGAGGTTAAGGCAAGGTGAATCAGACATGACCAAAAAGACCACCTCCCTGTTATAAAAACTTTGCTATCTTCTGAGGCAAAACGACAAGGTTGACTGTGGGAATCTGCAATCTCTTATGTTAACATGCTCGATTTGTCCAACAACAATTTATCTGTATTCACAGGGGTTTCCATTGTTATTGAAAGTCATGGATTCAAAAGTGCAGTGGTTGTGAAAGTCCCTGTACATTTACGTATGCTATTATCCCCACATGTGCCAATTAGTCTACAGTGCTTGCAGGTGGACTGATTACTTTGGGAATACCCACAGAAGTTGACTATTTCTGAGTGTGCACATCATTTAATTAAATGTACGAGTAGAATTCATTTCCCAGAAGAATGTTTATAACAAACATCCTCTTGGTTCCTTGTTTCTGGAGAGCATTTGATCACTCTTCTTTTATGATGCAGCCAATATATTTGGCTACCTTCTGACAGTGCTCAAATTGATTCCAAGCATATGTTTTTTCACACAAAGGAAGCGGGGGTCGGGAATCCAGCAGTAAAAATCAGCAGTAGGCAGGTACACTGGAGAATTACGGAAGGAAGAAATGAGAGAGGGAATAGAGTCAGTGTCTTTAATGCTACTGAGTTATGGCTACCGGCAATCTGTAGGCATAAAACGAAACCATGAAAAGGTACTGTTGTTGTTTTTTAAAAAGCACCTCTTCGCATATCATACTCAGTATGGTCCCTGCATAACATACCTTCTTTGATCTTTTTTTGATCCTTTAACAATGGCCTATGAGACAAAGAGATTGTGCTTTTTTTAGTATTTAGGAGTTGAGGGGGTGGGGGGAGAAATTCCCAGCACTTAGATGGCATCAAAGTTATTCTACCCACCCACCCCGGATATATATCCAGCGCAATGAACATAAAAGAAGGCAAGAATGTATAGTGGATTGACCAACACAGAGAAATCCAGTTTATTATTCAGCCTGATATATTTTAGCCACGTAGAAGATGCAGACAAATCCCAAATCCTGAGCCAATCAGAGGAGCTTTGGGGGGGTCGTCAGCTTCTCAGAGGTGAAGCAGGGTCTGTATGAGGCACCCTGAATCAAAGCAGCCCCCCCCCAGCACTTTGTGGCAGCTCAGCAATTCAGACAATGCTGCAGACAGGTGTCTTACTAATGTAACTTGGCTTACCATATAAGCAAAACACCAAGGTAGGAGAGGAGAACGGGCAGCTCCATTGTGACGGACAGGTCTTGCTTACAATCAGTGGGAATCATTTTATCAGGGTTCTCCAGTCCCAGTGCTTTGGGGGAATGATGTTGAAGCAAGTAAATAGCTCTGATCTCATGTGCATCTTGCAGTTTTCCTGTTTTCTGAGGAACAGGAACATTATTTAAAGAGTTATGGTGCAGCAGTTGGAGCGAGACTTTCTGTTGTTTAAGTCCAATGCAGTCCTGTTTCCCATCCTTTCATTTAAAACCATGCAGTATTTTCATTATCCTTCTGATTTAATCTTCTTGTTGCTTGCTTCAGAGTCTTGTGTTGTTTGCTTGTTCTTATCGGAATCAGTGGGAAAACACCCCCCCCCCTTTCCCTAAGGTGTTTGCTTTAAATTCATTGTTCTGTTTGTCTCATGTGATTCTTATTTAGCCTTATATTATTAAAGTGTGTGTGTGTGTGTGTGTGTGTGTGTGTGTGTGTGTCCTGAGTGATTTTTATTTATTTTATTATCAGACAAGCAGTACATACAGGCCCCAGGAATTCATTTGTTAGGGTAGTATTCACATAACGAGCTGACGATTTCCCGAATTTCCTATGGGAACATTTCTAATCTGTGACTCTCCCTCCGCCCACAATGGTTTCTTCCTAAAATGGCTGCAACCGACCAGTGAAAGAGAGACAACGGGAAAACAGATTTGTCCAATCTCTCCTGCTCTCTTGTTTGTCCAATCTCTTTTTTCCCCTCCCTCTTTCCATGTGTGCTGGTCCCGGGGGGGAAGGTTACCATTGGCGTGGTCAAAGTCCGGTCCTGGGTCACGAGTCTAGAAACAGTACACAAAGAGCGAGGCAGGGTCCGAAGCAGGAAGCCGGGCGGGGACGGGAACTCTGGAAGGACAGGTCTGGGTCTGGGCAGAAGGAGATATTCAACGACGTTGCTCCCGCAACCTGGGACCGGGCTGACTGGCCTTTATCTTCTCTGAGGCCAGGGGCGGTCCTGGCCCCAGGAGACCTGCCTCTCCTGGCCTTAAGACGAGCACTCCTCCTGGGAGAAACCAGTTCTCTCCGCCTCTCTGCCCTGAGCCTCTGCAGCTCAGGAGAGGCTGGAGGGTTACTGGACCCAGGGGGAGACTCACCTTCCCCAGACAGGGCTGGGAGAGGCGCACCTGTAGGCACTGTGTCCTCAAACCCCTCCGGAGCCAGAGTGGATTCACCTGGTGCCTGCTCCTGAGGATCCGGCACAGGTGCAGGCGCTTCAGAATCAAGGCCCTGCCCCAGTTCAGCCGGCCCTGGAGGCGGGGACTCCTCCGGTTCAGCCTCTGAATCAGATTCCCAGGCCATTACACCATGGTTTCTGCCCCAAAATGGCAGCTGTCAACCAGCAAAGCACATGTAAGGAAGTGGGCAAACTCTGGCTGTTCAGAGCACGCATTCTTAAGCTTCTGGGGCATAACAATGCCCAACCAATTTAATATTTCCTTTTAAAATGTTGATTTTTCAACATAACCTACTAAAGCTCAAAGGTACATGCTGAGTTAAATTTTAGGCACCAAGGTCCCTTTAGTATTAATCCCAGTGCTGCTATTGTTCTCTTAGAAGAACAGAATATTTACGCTGGCTACGCCCATGAAAAAAAAGTCCCACACTATTTTAAAGTGAACGAACCTGTGGTTGCCAGGACTCCTGAGTCTCAGAGCCTGAAACTCAGGGGACAAGCAGTTTGAAGCTTAAGGGCATTGCTGCTGAGTGAGCAAGAGGCAGACTATAACCAGAAGAAAATTGTAAGAAGAAAAAGTGGAAACCAGTTCCAAAAATGGGAGAACCCTGAGAGGAGGGGATTTCAAGAGCTGGTAGGAAACTCCACTTAACTGAGGTGGAATCTAGACACATATAAAAAATGTTGCAAAAAGGTTTTTTTAAAAAAAAAAAGTTTTGAAAAATATATTGAATTTGCCATAGCTTACCATTGCCATCTAGTGTCACATTTATATAATGCACTTTACAACACAAAACGTTTTATTTGCAGCTGTATAGATGAGTCCTGAGACTGCAGTCATCGCAATGTAACTGGGAGAAAGCCCCATTGAATTTAATGGGACGTCCTTCTGAATAGACATGGTCTAATTCAGCATAATTCATTCACTGAAAGGCACCACAGATTTTATACCAAAAATGATGCAGCACTTATTTCAGTAAAACTGCTTCTTATCACTATTGTGGTCCCGGTTTCTACTTAATAATAAACAGCAGATAGCCTTTCAAAATTAAAGACATTTTTTCTACCACTTTACTTCCTAGTGTGTGGCATTTCCCCCCGTCTGCATTCTTAGTGACCCAACAGCATACAGAATCCAGCTAATTATTTTCTTGACCTATAATAGTCATTGCTTTTTGTAATTTTCTGAACCACAGGTCTTCACTTCCTCATGCCCACAGCATGCACTTTCATGCTGTGAGAAAAAATAACAACAGGTATAACTAAACTAAAAGTGTCATGGTCATGAATAGCTGCTGCTTCTCAACTATTTTTTAAAGCAAATCCTTATTTCTTCCAGTTTTACAGGAGACTCTAAGCTAGCTTCTAGCATGCGCTATGTGGAAACACAGTCAATGCAAATTGGAGCGTCCTATATGCTGCAGTTCAACCTGGTGATGGGTTGTGGGCAGCCGTACAGGCCTCACATGGACAACCAAGTGAAGCTGGAATACTCTACTAACCATGGTCTTACTTGGCATCTGGTTCAAGAGGTAAGTCCGATCAAGGAAGGCAGCCCAGTTCACACTTAACACTAAAACATGGTTTACTACTATGTGTGCAGGCTGTGTGCGTTGGTCTTGGACTTGTTGCGCTGTCTGGCTTGTAGCAACTCTGCTTAATTTCAAAACAGCCCAACTGCAAACAGTGGTTCCTGAACCTGGCTTGTTAAACTGACCAGAGTTTGCTATATAAACTATTGTCCAGATGACACGACAAGCCAAACTGAAGGGAAACAGAAAATAAATGCTAGTGAAATCTCTCTTCCAGAGACCTCATTGGAGGAGAGAGGTGAATGCACAAGCCTGAGGTTTGCTTGGGTTCATTGCAACAGTGTGGACATAAAGCTAAACCCCCCATTGAGCATTATGTGATCAAGCCTGCTGATAAGTCAAGTTCACACATTCTGTCCTCTCCTCTCCCTCTGGTTTGGAGATAAGGAAGAGACCGGAAGCACATGCTACCGGTTTAGCATTAACAATTTATTGTTGTGCGCCAAAAGACAAATCTTTGTTAGGTTTAAATTGTGGTTAATTGAAACAGACCAGATTTATTATCTTGGCTTGCTATTAAACAATAGCTTAAACCATGGGTAGGCAAACTAAGGCCCAGGGGCCGGATCCGGCCCAATCGCCTTCTCAGTTCGGCCCACAGATGGTCCGGGAATCAGCATCTTTTTACATGAGTAGAATGTGTGCTTTTATTTAAAATGCATCTCTGGGTTATTTGTGGGGCATAGGAATTTGTTCATATTTTTTTCCAAAATATAGTCCAGCCCCCCCACAAGGTCTGAGGGACTGTGGACCAGCCCCCTGCTGAAAAAGTTTGCTGACCCCTGCTTAACTAATCAGTTTGTCCTTTCCAGATTATAAAATTACCTAATAAGTTTTCCTGTAGGAAAACAGAACTCATGGGCTGCAATCTAGACAAAAACAGGCACATTTACACCCCACAGGCATCTGTGGGGCAAACACTCAGTCAATACTCTGTGTTCTATTGATTTACATTCGCCTTAGTTTTTCTAGATTTCGTGCACCATCTGCAGGATGCCAATGGTGGACTTTGGGCTCTCAAATTTCAGTGGTGCCCTGTGTGACACTAAAATTTGGTGGCCCCCCTCCTCCAGTCTCTTGTGATCCATTTTACAGTTTTGTTGTACCACCCCTGCAGTGTAGAGCAGTGCAGTGCAGTGCCCAGTGTGGCCAAACCAGTCTTGCTACCCTAAAACCGCCTCTGGGGAAGCTCAGGTATTCTTCCGATGAAACATGGAAAGAATCCAGCCCTCAAAGCAACTTTATTCTGTCAGTACTGGATAATTCCAACTTTATTATAGCTCCATCTGTGGAAGGGCTGACCCCAGAAGCAATGTCTGAGGTATAGAATGGCCCCAGAGAATCTAGAAATTGTTATGTACTGAAGTTCTCATCCTGGGCCAGCAGGGGGATACTATAGATAGTTTTCACTCAGGTCCACATATGCAAATAAGGGATTGAAAGTGACGTTCAGTAATTGGATAGTTACAGGAAGTTGTTACAGTTGCGTTGTAGTGGAGCTCTATATAAGCAGGCTGGCTGAACCCTTCAGTTCTGTTCTGGCCTGTGAATAAACAAGAGCTGTTTGAAGAATCGCTGCGTCGTCTGATATGTTCACCCACAACTTAACAGAAATGGTCTATCCCTGGATGAAAGGATAATGTTTTGATGCCTTATGATGTATTTTATTCATGACAGAAATATTGTGGCGCAGGATTGGGAACCCATTTCAGCCTGAGGAATACATTCACTTCAGGGTAACTTTCCAGGGTGCACAAACAAGCAGTAGGTGGGGTGAGAGGCAAAAGGAGGCTAGCTTTTATACACTCTCAAACTCCTCCCAAGCCTTCGTCAAGCCAAGGAATAAATTATTATTAAAGTTCAAGCAGACAATTCAGCCAAGCAAAAGCAGAAAGTGAAGCAAGGGCCATGAGGGGGGAGCCCTAAGGGGAAAGGATGTGTCTGAGGATGGTGTGTGGCCTCTGTAGCGTCCAGTGGCGTAGCGTGGGGGGTGCAGGGGGGGCCGGCCGCACTGGGCGCAACATCTGGGGGTTAGGGTCAGGGGGCGCAAATCCACGGGTTAGGGGGCGCAAATTACTTGCCTTGCCCCGGGTGCTGACAACCCACGCTACGCTACTGGTAGCGTCTCAAGGACCAAAGAGGGAAGTCTGTTGTTCCCCTCCATTGTAGTGAATGTTATTGGTTAAATAACCTTCACACCTTTTAAAAAAAGTTAATTTTAATGTCTTCACGTTAATCCTGATATTCTTGTGTGTCCTGTCCTCTGCCCCTTTCCGCCTTAAGGAATGTCTTCCAAGTATGCCTAGCTGTCAGGAGTTTACACCAGCAAGCATCTACCATTCCAGTGAATATACGAAATGGAGGAGAATCACAGTACTTTTACCTCAGAAAACATGGTAATACCTGCTTTTCCTAATGAACATATCCTGCTGTCTTTCATGCAAATATGAGGGTTGTCCAAATTACCTTTATGGCCCAATTACATTTATAGAGTTATATCAGTCATGCTATTATTGGAAGCTTCCTTTTTATATATATATATTTATATTTATATTATTAATTTTACGTTTTTCAAATAAGTCGTTTATTACAAAAGACATGAGTCTACAATACGCTCTCATCAGAAACACCCACCTTGAGCCTGCAAGGCAAGGGCGACTAACTTTTTTTTAGGCGTGTCAGCATGAGTTTGGCCAAAATCTTCTAGCTGGTGAGGCCAATTCATGTGTTTTTAAAGGGCACCTTTTGGGTGTCTTGGGCAGGAAGTCACAATAGGCTTTTGGCATCACAAAATCACAGTAGAAGGCTGGTGGGAGTGGTCAGAAAAAATATTTTAAATAAAATAAAATAAATTGACAAACGAAGTAAGATCTCTGCAACTTCCTGTTGCTCAGGGAATTTAGAAGCATGAAACAGTTGTGTTGAAATGTTGATATCCATGAATAATTGCTGCTAATTATTGTTTTAAATGGTTTTAATGATTGCATGGGTTTTGGTTTATTGATATCATGTATTGATATTTTAAATGGCCTTGGCCCAGTATACCTGAAGGAGCGTCTCCACCCCCATCATTCAGCTTGGACACTGAAGTCCAGTTCCCTCACTGCAAGAAGTGAGGTTACAGGGAACCAGGCAGAGGGCCTTCTTGGTGGTGGCACCTGCTCTGTGGAACCCCCTCCTGTCAGATGTCAAGGAAATAAACAACTATCCAACTTTTAGAAGACATCTGAAGGCAGCCCTGTTTGTTGTTGTTGTTGTTTAGTCGTTTAGTCGGGTCCGACTCTTCGTGACCCCCTGGACCATAACACGCCAGGCACTCCTATCTTCCACTGCCTCCCACAGTTTGGTCAGACTCATGTTTGTAGCTTCGAGAATGCTGTCCAACCATCTCGTCCTCTGTCGTCCCCTTCTCCTTGTGCCCTCCATCTTTCCCAACATCAGAGTCCTTTCCAGGGAGTCTTCTCTTCTCATGAGGTGGCCAGAGTACTGGCGCCTCAGCTTCAGGATCTATCCTTCCAGTGAGCACTCAGGGCTGATTTCCTTCAGAATGGAGAGGTCTGATCTTCTTGCAGTCCATGGGACTCTCAAGAGTCTCCTCCAGCACCATAATTCAAAAGCATCAATTCTTCGGCGATCAGCCTTCTTTATGGTCCAGCTCTCACTTCCATAGCCCTGTTTAGGGAAGTTTTTAATGTTCTCTTGAAAGCCGCCCAGAGTGGCTGAGGAAACCCAGCCAGATTATTATTATTATTATTATTATTATTATTATTATTATTATTATTATACTGTAACCCAGTTACAGTGGTGCCTCGCAAGACGAAATTAATTCGTTCCGCAATTCTCTTCGTCTTGCGGTTTTTTCGTCTTGCGATGCACGGTTTCCCATAGGAATGCATTGAAAATCAATTAATGCGTTCCTAGGGAAACCGCCTTCAGACCAGGTCCGGGGACAGTCTGTCCCCGGACCTCCTCTGAAGGCTGGGGGGGGGGACAAGGGCTTTTCTTCCCACCCCCAGCATTTTAAAAAACCCCGGGACAGCGGAGGACTTCTCCCCTGTCCAGGGCGATCTTAAAATGCTGGCGGGCGGCATTTTAAAATCGCCCAGGGACAGCGGAGGACTTCTCCGCTGTCCGGGGCGATTTAAAAGCCCCTGGGAAGGCAGGCAGGGGGGACAAAGACTTTTGCCCCCCGCCAGCCTTCCTCTTCTGAAGGCTGGCGGGGGCGAAAGTCTTTGCTCCCCCCCCGCCTGCCTTCAAAAGCTGTCCGGCCAAGGCTTCGCGGACCTCTCCGCCAGCAGCGGCAGCGCTGCCACTGCTGGCGGAGGGTTGCCGGCATGCCGAAGCCTGCGCGTGCTGACATCAGCGCTCCCAGGCTTCGCGGACCTCTCCGCCATGTCAGCGCGCGCAGGCTTCGGCATGCCGGCAACCCTGCAAAAGACGTCCGGGGGAAGCGGGGAAGAAGCGCTTCTTCCCCGCTTCCCCCGGACGTCTTTTGCAGCAAGGGGCTGCAGGGAGATCGCTATCTCCCCCCAGCCCCTTGCTTCAAAAGAGAAGACCCGCTGTCCCCGGGGCAAGCTTCGTTTTGCGAAGCAAGCCCATAGGGAAATTCGTCTTGCGAGGCAACTCGAAAATGAAAAAACCTTTCGTTTTGCGAGTTTTTCGTCTCGCGAGGCGTTCGTCTTGCGGGGTACCACTGTACAATGAATTGATGAGAGGAGGGATAGGAAATTAATGCTGCATAGGCCCAAATGTCATTTCACTATAAGCGTCATACTTTTTGTTTCTGGCAATGCGATTCCTTGAAAAAACAATTGATTTGGATGTAAGCACTACAAAATCTTCTTGGTATCAGGTGGAAATATTTAAGCACACGCTTAGCTCTGTTATTGAAATCAAAGGGAACCAGTAAAGCTTAGCTTTCCCCCTATTATGCTCTGAATTAGTAACAATCTTAAGGTTTTTATTAGCAATTTCTATGACCAAAGCAATGCAAATACATTTATTAATCACCAGTTTCTATAAATACCTTATAGCCATTCCATTTATTCATTTCCAAAACAAACAAATAATTCCTCTACTTTTCTTAGGTCTTGTAATCACAATAACTCTGACATTAAAAAAAAAAAAACTAGATAGGTTTCAGTATTATAAACCCTTTATGGCTTCCTTCTATTTAGAATGAAATGAATAAATTAGCATTACTCTTTGGTTATCTTCAAACCCAGTGCCTCACAGCAACTGGAAATCAGGCCAAGATCGATAACTTAGTTTCATTTCCCTGCATTTGGCCATTTCTCTGTATAACAAATGACTCGGATGTACCTCTTTTCTGTTACTTACCTCATCAATTATTTTTTCTTTCCAAGTGATGACATTATATTATAATGTGTACCCCGTATTAAAAATGATCATGTATTTTTAGGAAATAAACAGCTGGTCTGAAACCTCTCAGGGTCTGATTTAATTTCACCGTTTTACCCAGAGAGAGACTGGGAGTGGACATTTAATTCATGCAGTGGTCCCAGATTTCTTCTACGTTCTTTTCACTGTTGGGAGAACTAAACAAATGAACCAGGGACCTCCTGCATACCCTCCAACATTTCTCCGATGAAAATAGGGACGTTCTATTCCATAATAATATTATGAATAATTTTTTTTACTATTCATACCCTGCCCATCTGACTGGGTTGCCCTGGCCTAGCCCCTCTGGGTGGTTGCCAACATATATGAAAACTTCCCTATACAGGGCTGCCTTCAAATGGCTGGAGGGTCAGATAACTACATACCCTCCACATTTCTTCGATGAAAATAGGGACATCCTAAGGAAATGTTGGACATTCCAGGATCAAATCAGAAACTGGGACAGCTTCTGTAAATCCAGGGCTGTCCCTGGAAAATAGGGACACTTGTAGGGTCTGGGTCCTGCATTTATTTGAATGAAAGATCTTGCAGGGTCAAAGAGATCCGATGTTCAAATCATGTGTGTGCTTTCCTAGAGGTCTGGATGCTTCCTCTTTCTCAACCACAAATCAAAGTAATTTAAGCAGGCGATGACTTTCCTTGCCATAAGCTGCCCTGTTGTTTTTTCAGCAACATGTGCACCTGTAAATCTAGCACATCTGAGCACACAAAGTTTTAGAGGCTGCTTGTGTAACTCAGGATCTGCTGGGATGGAAAATAGGAGGCACGGGTTACTTGTGTTGAAAATATCGGCTGGATGCACCTGCTCTTTGGACTGTATTGTACATGAATTATACGTTTCTAACACTGATGAAAATTAATTTCACTTTTATGGAAGGCATTTACATAAGAACAGGCTTAATGAGATACAAACAGCTGCCAGTTGCTGCCTTCATAAACAAATCAACACCTAATGGCTGAGTTGCAGGATAATTGGGTAAATGTAATTAACAGTAACTCTGAAGGTAGCAAATATAATTTCATCAGCCCTGGGTCCTTAGTCTCTCCTAATAGTTGAAAAGAACCAGCATTATCCCATGTTAAATCCAGTATAACAAAACATACTTTGTGGTTTGCCTGAAAGGAACGCTATTTGCTGTATTTCAAAATTAGGATAATTTCCTTTAAATCTTTGTAGCTGTAGATATATAATGAAAGCTTAAATCTGACACAGAGTTGATTTGATATGAAAAGAAGTGAGGAAGCGAAAGGACAGGGGGCACAAGGGGGCATGGTTACAGTGCAAAGCATAACATAGTTTTAAACATTAGTAAATGGCAGATTGAGCACTGTAACAAAACTCATATTGCCATACAGTCTTGTTCTATGAAGTTGCCAAGTGGTAATTGCCCAAGCAACCAATTGTTATCACTGAGAATGCAGCTGACATTCACCCTTTCATTTTTAGTTTCTTAATTAATATGGCCAAGCAGTTTTAAAATTGTTAATTGCTGTGCTAAATACAGTAATCCTCATATGCTGCTGTCACCTGGAGGTAAAGTGTAGCTCTCAAAATGTAAAGGGGAGGCAGATTTTGAAGGAGGAGGAATATTTTTATTGTTATTTCAAGGAGTGGCGCCTAAACCTTGCTGTGTTTTTTCAAAATGTTCTTTTCACCTATGTAAGAATCCAGCAATGCAATCCTAGACATATACTTGTTCATCACCAAAAGAGGAAAGTCCTCACCAAAAGGGGGGTGAAATAAGGCACATATTTGCATGTGCTCATATAGAATTATAAATGCAAATTTAGAAATAATGACACAAATTTAGAAATAATGACACAAATTTAAATGGAAATACTATGCATAACAGGAAAGCCTGTGACTAGGTGGACCAATGTGGCTGCTCTTGATGAGTTTAATGGGACTTAATACCAGACATTTGTGTACAGGATTGCTACCTAACTGTGCAACTTATTACCCAAAACTACCTGATCATTTTCATAAGGATTCTCAAAATTCCTCCTTCAGGTGGGGGAGCATGAGACTCTTGGGTGGAATCTACACACATACAAAAACACTGTGAAAATGCTTTTTTAAAAAAAGTTTTGAAAACTATATTGAATTTGCCATAGCTCGCTGCTGCCATCTAGTGTCACATCTGTGTATTGCACTGAGTCCTTAATCTCAGGGATGTAGGTTTGAGCCCCAGGTTGGACTAAAAAATCCTGCATTGCAGGGTTTTGGACTAGATAACCCTCGTGGTCCCTTCCAACTATACAATTCTATGATCCCTCAGGTTCTCTGATATCAGATCTTGAGGAGTGGTTTGTGTTTTTAACTAGAGTACTCACTTACATTCTTTATAAGCATCTGCCAGCCTTTTGTGGCTGTCTCTTCCCGTGCCCTCAGTAACTTTCAGCTGTCTCAAGTGGGTCTTGGAGGTGGAAAGTTTGAGAAGCCCTGTTCTAGGCAGTTCACAGCATATCAAAAATAGTAAAACAATTAGCCGATCATAAAACTCCCAGGAATACTAAACAATTTAAACAGTATGAAACAACAGCTAAACGTTTTTGCCTCAGCAGGAGCTCACAGGGGCAACTTTAATAGAAGATCAAAAATACCATTAATTTATTTTAAAGGCATCATTTTTGTCACTGTCATTAAAAATAAATAAATGAGGAAATGCCAAAATGTAACACCAGTCCCAAAACTTAGAACATAGAGCACTCCGCTTAGATATGAAAGAGAAAAACAAACACTAGGATTTGACAAGCAAGCAAACATTCTTTCATGTTCGTCATTGGGTTTGGGATGTTACAGCTTGTGGTTAGTCTCTTCTGACTTCATTGATGTTTATGAGGCTTGCTTAGTGATTTCTCTCTCTCCTTGGTGTACCGCAGTGACTTCTGGAAACACCATTCTAAGACAGTAAAGGACTTCTAGGACAGGAATCAATGACCCATTATCTTCAGATCATTGACAAGATAAACAATAAAGGGCTCGCTGTGGACATTTATTATCAGTTGTGCCTCTGTGTCATTAGGGAGTCCTTAAGAGATGAGTAACGGATTTGATAGGCTAGAATGAGTCATCCATAGCCATTATGAGCTATCCTGTAAATGCATTCTCTGCCAAGGGAACATCATTAAAGCTAGAAAACCGCCCATGCACATAAACTCTGCATGTGTAAGGACACGTCAAACAGTTTCTTTGAAAAGCATCAATTCAGGATGGACCTGAAAATTGCCATTCAGGGTGAAAAGTTTATTGTAATTTAGTTTCACTTTCTAAATGTAGGTGGAATGATGGGAGACTGGATTTTGTAGTATATGTATTCAAGCTTATTCATATGGATTAGTTATCCTTAACCCTTTAAAAGCCCATTCCACTGCTCAGACTGCATAGGGTATGCAAGATGATTATGTTGTATATAATATATAATATTCTACTGTAAATGGATTGCAACCTGAAGAAGGTCATTTTTCAATATGGACTCCATTTAGATCTCTCTTTCTGGAACCAGTCCTAGTCACTGACTAAAATAAATCTTGACTCACTCACCACAAGACCAGGATCAGTCCAAATCTCCATGAGTATGAAATTGCAAAACTATATAGGAAAGGATAGGCGAAAAGCCTTCATTGGTTGGATGGGTACAGCTTTTTATTGTTTTTATTTCAATTCAATAATTTTTAAATCTTAATTATATGTTACTACTTACAGTCCTCAACATCTTCAATGGAAGATTAGATAGATAGATAGATAGATAGATAGATAGATAGATAGATAGATAGATAGATGTGTGTGTATACACACACACACACACACACACACACACACACACACACTTTGTAAAAATAAATAAATTAAGTAAGTAAATTAGTTCGTTTCTGAGACACATTTAAGGGTATTGAACATTCTGGCATCACTTCTCAATTGAAGTGTTGCTAAATTTTGTTCTATGTATGTTTCAAATCGTTCCACTTCAGAAACAGTCTGTGAGTACCAATTTTCTTTCCAGTGTCCAGGATTCCATTGAAGGCACTATTTTCTGAAAACCAGCTTATATATTTTTCATTTGAAATGTCATCCTTTAATTTGCAAACTCTTATACAATATGCTATGGTTATTTATTTAACAGAATTTATATGCCACTTGATCGAAATTGAATCTCAAAACTGCTTATGAGAAATGTGCTTATATACTGAGTGTTATATTAATGACACACACGTTTATATATATCTATTTTATCTTTTAGGTCCAGTGCTACACGTTTCCGTTGGAGTCAGAGCTACTACACAGCGCAAGATGAATGGGCTTTAGACAACATATACATTGGGCAGCAGTGCCCAAACATGTGCAATGGGCATGGCTGGTGTGACCATGGTGTTTGCAGGTACCGCATGTTTGCTCTTGTAGTGGATGAGTTGCTGTTCATGGCCTTGCAGTTATTTATTCCAAAAGCCAGCAGATCCAGTGTCTGGGGGCATAGGAAGACCCTAACTTGCCATGAGTTGCCTGTGCATTGCAGTGAGGGAGGCAGGGCTTTAGGACTGGAATCTTCACAATCTGCTTTCTTCGTGTGGAAAAAGAACCTTCCATCTGTCTAAATATTATCAAGTTCTCTGTTCACATACATAGGGCAAGGTTGTTTGCTCAGTTATTTTTTTCAAGCAATATATGTTTGCCCCTCTCTACAGATGTGATTCTGGATATCAAGGCACTGAATGTCACCCTGCAAATAATCTCCCTTCAACAATAATGTCTGATTTTGAGAATCCAAACAGTTTAGAATCAGGATGGCAGGAGGTGATTGGTGGAGAGATTGTAAAACCAGAGGAAGGCTGTGGAGTTATCTCATCGGGATCCTCTCTCTATTTCAACAAGGTATATGTGTACACACCCCTTAATACACATTTATACGTACTTAAATTATATCTGATGTAACTAGTAAGGAAGTCAGCACTGTGATACAAGATTAAATGTGAGTTTAGATTTATTTTTAAAATAAAACCTAAAATCCCTGTGGCCCACCAATGTTTTTACTGAAAAACAACAACAGGAATGCAGACCCAGGATCTCCTGATATTAAAAGCATAAGCTGGGTCTTTGTTTATTATCTGTAATGGGTATGAGTTACTTGTGCGTAAACTGGTGCCTTTCTCGGTTAATTTGCCTTGTTAAACCTTTCTGACTGCGCAGCCCCTTCTCATGGTGGCTGCCTCAGTCACTGGCAGAATCCGTCAGTGGGCGTTTCTTGAACCTCTTCCAACATAAAAGTTGTTTGACACCCAGTCTCCTCCTCCTCTCACTGCGCGGGAGTCTTCTGTGCAGGAAAGGCGTGGGTAGCGGAGGACCTGGGCTCTCCTCACTGATGTCCAGTGAAGAGTCCTGGAGCCCTCTCTCCGATTCCCCCACCTGCCCCCCTTTATCCCTGGTGTTGCGCTGATTGGCTTCCCCCTCTACTGAGCTGTTTCTCCCCCTGCTGCTGGGTCCTTCGCCCGCATCATCTGGGAGCCTCCCCTTTGCCTCTCGCTCTGATGTCAGTTCCCTGACATTATCTGTGGACCAAATCTCACAGACATATAGGGTCGCATTGGATGTGTCTGGGTGACCAGCTAGCAGGGTGTTGTGAAAATGCTGCCACAATTTCAACATTGGCAATCAAGGGAAGGTGTAGCTAGAATGGAGTGACTGACCTCTATTTGAGTCCGAAGCGTAGAAGTTTGGTCCCTGTGTCCCAGTTCAACTCTCCCACCCTTCCAAAGCCTGGTTAAGATATGAACCATGGTTTGTTTGCCTCCAGCATTGAAACTGCACCTGACTTGTGGACTACAGTATTTACATTTCTCAATCTGTAAAATTGGAATAATCATGCTATAATCCAAATTGTGTTTCAATATTTTCTTCAGGCTTTCCCCAGTTACAGATGTCTTTGTTTAAGCCATGTGCATTTAGCGTCACTAGCCCCAGGTTGATACATGTGCTATTTTAAATAAAAGTCTTTATTTGTGTGTTGCCTTTGAATTGTTAAAAAAGGTTAGTTTATCTGAATTTTTGCTGATATAGGAAATACATGTTTTAATTTCAATTATTACTAACAAATTTTGCTTTGTACCCAGCTTATGTAGGGAAAATGCTTTTGATCCAGTGGTGGAAGCTGCATATATAAGAGAAGGAAAGGCGATTTTGCTGATTCTCTTTCCACCACTCCATCCCCCCCCCCCCGCCCCCAGTTCCCAGCACACACCCTCCATGCTGTTAGGGAGATTTCCCCAATCCTCTGGAACAGGGGTGACACAGGGGCCTGTTTCAGGAAAGATGAGTCAATTTGAATTGCATCTTCTCTTATTTTATTGGGTTCCTCTGCTGGATCAAAAGCCATTGTGCAAACAGAACATCCACTCTGGATTTTACCTTACACTCTGTTTTAATTGTCTGTAATCATATTTGAAGAATGTTGTTCCTTTTAATTAGCCTTCCTTCTCATTTCCTTTGTGATTTCTGTAACTGGAGACCTTTTTTTAATTAACTTTAATTATGTACTGCCTCATCCCATTGATGGAGTGGTTCTCATGTTAGAAGTATGACACAGACAGCTGTTCTTTCTGGCATTGTATATGCTCTTCACCTGAGAGATGGAGTCCTCTGTGCTTTCCTCAGGAAATCAGACTATCCCCAAATGGATCACAGCCGCTGGAAGCTTACACATTCTACATTTGTTTATTTATTTTACCCATTTATAAACTGCTTCACAACTTGAAGCCACCAAAGAGGTGTACAACAAGGTAGAAATGAGATAAAATGCACACACACAAATGCTTCTAAAAAGCATTTCTGCAAATATACAGTTGATATTCCATAAATCACTGGGTCACCTCAGGGAAACCCTTCTTAAACAAAAAATGTCTTCAGTAGACATCTAAAGATCATGACGTTAGGCACCTTTCTAATTTCAGCTGGAAATTGATTCCAGGGGCCTGGAGCTTCAACACTAACAGCCCAGTTTCTGGTTATAAACTTAGTGCCCCTTAGGGGAATATGATAGTTTCCAGCAGTACCCCATCTGAGGGGGATGGTTGCCGTGCAGGGCTCTATGGGATGCTTCCATCCCATGGGTAACTTGGTCCCAAGTGGTTTAGGACTTTAAATGCTAAAAGCAAAACCTGATAGCAAAACAGCAGCCAGTGCGGCTCCCTCAACAGAGGTGTTATATGGTGTTGACAGGATGCTGCAGCCGACAAACTAGCAGCAGCCTAAAATGTAACTCCCCTACCAAAAAAACCCCTCCAAATTATTATCACTTCTCCACTAAAAAATTGAGCTGGGGAAAAATTGTTCAAATTTTGCTTTTCTGTGACCCAATATTCATATGGTGATTCAAGCTCTGACTTTGGGGATCCAACGATGCTCCACCATTCAAAATCCAATGCAGGTATTGAATTAATGATAACTGAATGATAACTTTGAATAGGAAGCCTTACTCTTGGCAGGCAGATCGAGGTCAAATATACCTTCTTGTCCCCTGAAAGGAACATAATATGTATTTCTGCTGACTTTTTATTTTATTTTAAGTGTATCAATCAGTTTAAATCCAAGTGATAAATTCTAGTCACTCAATGCCCACATAGATCTTGTCAGATGTCTGTCAGCAGGCCTTGGAGGATTCTGAGGATAACTTCTGAAAGCTGTCATGGGAAGGCCATCATCAAAATGACAAACCTGTTTGGCTTTTGTATACTAAGCTCAGGATTTTTGGTTTTGAAATAGGCCTTTGTATTCAAGCTAGGAGAAATATCCCCGACTGTATACTCCTAGATGTATTTCTGTGTGTAAGTTCCTAACAGGGGGAGCTGCCTTACACTAAGTCAGGCTATTTGTTCTTCCAACCCAATATTGCCTACTTTGACAGACAATGGCTCTTTCACATTGTGTGCTTCTTTTAAAAGAACTTACCACAGATTCCACCTGCTATTGTCCTCCCCTTTGTTTCATATCTACACAGTCTATATCCCTACCAATAATATCGGAGTGGTCCATTTACTGAGGCTTTACCATCTGAAGTACATACTGGCACCCTCAGTTTGTGGATGCCACAACAACACTTTGATAATCTCAGATTCACAATATCCACTTAATATCCCATACATTTGAAGTATAGAATAAGTGCCCCCGTTGTTGTTTTTTACTACAAATATTAGCTATCTCAGTAGCTTTGTTTTGTGTCATCGCCCCCCCTCCTTTGTCCCTTGCCTACTGTAGGCTGGAAAGAGGCAACTGGTCAGCTTGGATTTGGACACCACGTGGGTAGACTTTGTCCAGTTTTACATTCGGATAGGTGGGGAGAGTTCTTCCTGCAACAAACCAGACAGCAGAGAAGAAGGTATCCTGTTGCAATACAGCAACAACGGAGGCATCAACTGGCATCTGCTGGCAGAAATGTACTTCTCTGACTTCAGCAAGTCCAGGTACCAGTTCAGACCATGATGGGACATTTGAAAAGCCTGTTTCTGTGTATAGTGCACAGCATTGCTAGCCATACTCTTATCACTAACAATAAAAGATAAACTCAAGGGATAGTGCGGAACTCTGTTTTGGATAGACTGCTGAATTAGAAGCATTCTAAGCCACAACTAAGCAATCTGAGTTCTCATATGATTTATCTGTTCATTTTCACTCAAGTGACATGACATTTTTAAGCAGCAAACAGCGTGTCAGTCAGAGAAATGTGTCATGAAACACACACACACTGTGAAATAATCCAAGCACACAGGTATTCTGTGTGTGCAAGCTCCCTAGTATGTAACCTTTTAAACGTGTTGGAAATCTTTGCATCTAGATTTGTCTACCTTGAACTTCCTGCTGCTGCGAAGACGCCCTGCACTAGATTTCGCTGGTGGCAGCCAGTGTTTTCAGGGGAAGGATACGACCAGTGGGCTATTGATGACATCATAATTCTGTCAGAAAAACTGAAGCAGGTCATCCCCGTCGTTAACCCCACTTTACCTCAGGTAATCCACAAGGGCAACTAATTAAGTTCCTGGGTCAAATGAAAATTCAACTAGAGATGCCATGGTAAGACTCCAAGCTCTGTTTCCAATGCAGACATTGTACAACATCTGTGCCAGGCCCTCCTTATACCTGCTTCTATCAAATTTGATTTCTATCAGAGGGGAAAGTATTTGTGGCCAGATTTGCAAACTCACAAATGCTTTCTAGAGGAAACAATACATGCAGTCGTATGTGTGACATGCTATTTTTATTTAAACAAATTTTAGCCCATTCTTCAGCCAAGGCAACTAATTGTCAGTGCTTACATAGCATGGCAATTTTAAACTGATAAGCCCCTGTCAGGCTTCCAGTTGCCCTGGACCATGGCTCAATGTACTTTGCGGGGTTGATATTAAACAGCTGCAGGTTTTGGTCTCGCTCTCTCTTTCTCTCTTTCTGAACTCACACAATTTAATTTTCTTTTCCTTTTTTATTATACATTTTTATTAGTTTTTTAACATATCATTTCCAACAGTCATTTAACATACATTCTTATCTTATACAATATTTTAGACTTCCATCAACTACCTCTGAAGAGTTCCCATTCTTTATCACTTAATCTGCATTTCTTAATTTCTCTGTTACTTTTAATTGTCCTTAACTGATCATTCTCTTCATAGTCTTCCTTGCAATATTTTGCATAATCCTCCTTACAATCTGTTTATTACAATTGCTTTTCAAATAGTTCAGATATTTACTCCAGTCCTCTAAGAATCTCTGGTCCCGCAGGTTTCGAATCCTTCCTGTCAGTTTGTCTAATTCTGCATAGTCCATCACACAATTTAATTTTCATCCATGTGGGTGAAAACAGGTCACCTGATGTCATTCTGATTTCAGGTGATTGACAAATGGGTAGCCCATGGGGAGTGAGAGAAATAAAGACACATGAATATAGAGGGTCACAAGCAGTAAAATGGTTATAGCAACATATCTTGTGGGATGTTGTGACAAAAAGTCAAAGAAAGATTGTAAGGCAACTTTTGAAACTGAGTCCTTGAATATAACCAGGTGGGCATCTCAGTATATTTTAGTTGTGTGTCCCACTGATTTCAGTGAAACATATTTCCAACTAAAGACAAAGGAAATGAACTTCAGCCCTGATTGTGCAGGTGTGTACTTGTATGTTTTTATATATACTGACTTCAGGCCTTTCCAGATTATTTTTTCTCTACAATATAATATATTTATTTTGTGGGACCAGTGTTGTCTTCTTTCTCTTGTGGAGATATTACTGGATAACTCAAACTATTTCTCTAGCTGCTGCATCTATTGCTTTTTCAAATGCTGGGTAGGGTGTCATTCCATAGCTGCAAAGAACTTTTTTTAGATGTTGCTTGTATGATAAGAACTATACATGGACATCCCATTACCCACATCTGTGACAATGAATGGATTGTTTGATTGTTTACTTATTTTGGAGGCTGTGGGCTCCCCTTCTGTGACTTTTGATGGGATAGTGTTTGTCCTCTTGATCATGTGCAAGAGCCTTTGCCTTTGAGGTCTAGCTCACACGTGCATGTTCACCGCCTGAGATCAAGCGATGAATGGGTAATCTCAGAAGCAGCAGTGATAAAACCTTCAGTTCATCTCAAAGTCAGTATTTTCCAATGGAGTTGGTTCACATATGCACGTGTGAACCAATCTCACATGATTTAAGCAGAATTTATGTCCACATAAAAGTGGTGAGGATCACATCATAAATCTCTTTATATCCAAGTACTTCAGCGCAACTCCTTTGCGTATCAGGTTGCAAAATCCTCCTATACTAGACACAATGAGACATAATTCTTTCTGTTTTGCTTTATATTTCCAACAGAACTTCTATGAGAAACCAGCATTCGATTACCCTATGAACCAGCTCAGTGTGTGGCTGATGTTAGCTAATGAAGGGATGCCCAAAAATGAAACTTTCTGTTCTGCCACCCCATCAGCAATGATATTCGGGAAATCAGAGGGCGATCGCTTTGCAGTGACACGGGATTTAACACTGAAACCAGGATATGTCCTTCAGTTCAAGGTACACATCATTACAGCTTAAGAGAAAGCTAATTGCCCTGACCTTATTCAGTCAAGCATCTGAACCTATTCAGATGGTGATTCCGAGATGTTTAACTAAATGTTTACCTCTAACAAAACTTTCTCTTCCATTGGAATTCAGCCGTAATCTCTGGCTTTTATATGCAGGCCTTTGTTTAGCCACTTTCACCACATTATACATCCACACACACCCCAACACACACAAGATCCTCACATCCAGGTTGATTGTTGTAGCAACGGGACAGCAAATATGAACAAGTACAACTGCATTATACATTTCTGGGAAGTAATTACTTAAATTGGAGAGTGGTAAGGTCAGCTCTTGCAAAGTGTGATGAAAAGACAGTCAAACCATAGTCTTAAAAAATGGTGGACTCGTTCAAGATTTGATTAGAATGAAATCTGAAGGGGACTATCAACTCTTGAGTAGGAACAGGAACAGGCTGGGGCGGGGGGGGGGGAGCCAGCTAGTGCCAGGTTTGCCTGCCATGATGTCAGGCAGTCGGGTATATTGAATTTTTCAACTTTCAAATTCCAAAAAGTTGTAATGTGACTTGGGAATTCAAATGATATTCTGGTTTAATTAATATAATATAATTTAGTTTTGTTTGGTAAGTAGAATGTGTGTAAAATTGCATAGAAATTATACCCTATAGTAATTTTATTTTTTATTATTATTTTTACTTAGAATTACTTGATATTTTCAGAAGGTAAAATTAAAATTCTTTGTTTTTCCAAAAGAAGTTTATGTACTTCTTCATCTAACCGCCCTGAGATCTGCGGATGAAGGGCAGTCTACAAATTAAGTAAATAAATAAAAACATAGACTTACCAAGCTAAATATTGTCCAGTAACAAAAATAATAGCAAGTTTAATTCATCATACCAATAAAAGCCCCATATTCTAAAGACTTCACAGTAGAAATTTGCAAAAATTTAGTTTCACCCCCTAAAATGACACACCCTAACTCTGCCTCCTAGGTTGTGAAAGTACTGACTATTTCCTAGCCAGGTGGTGGGACTTGTCCTCTCTTCTATAGTAAACATGTTGATTGTCCCTCTTACATGATCTTCAAGATTTACTGTCACCACAGCAGCAAGTATTGCGTCAGGGGAAATGGCAGTCACATCATTCCTGTAATGTCAGAACTAACTGTTAGACGAAAAAGAAAGTTTATGTGCTTTGACAAGCTGCTGTGTCTGAACCCTAATCAAAATTTTATTGAGTTTATAATGAAATCCCATTGTGAATTCTAGGGATCGACTGCGATAGAATTTTAATGAACTAGCCACAAGTACATGATCCTTACATAATTGGTGGATACAGGCGCTGAATAATTTACAAACAGAATTATTAAAGACATCACATGTTTACAGGCAGCTTTTCAAATATAATTCCCACCATTCTACAAATAGGGAAGTTGGCAAGGAGCCTGGGGATTTGTAGAATAATCTCATTCCGCTTTGACATTACAGTGACGAAATGCCACGCAACCTGAGAACTGCTTTGTCTCCGTGTTCACTGTGGGTTTTTTGTGACACTCTCTTTAAAGCACTTCCACTTTGGGGTTAACTACATGCATCACTTGCTTTTCCAAAGTGGCGTACAGCACTGCAAACTTCACAATGCCACTAATCCTGCTTTGGAATCAAAGTCAGCAGAGGTCTCTTCAAACTGTGCAAAGACAGTGACCCCGAGGGGAAATTCTCAGCCTCCATCTCTTTCTGTTCTACTCTCTGGCTGAGAGTTCCTGTTTCCACAAGTGCTCAGTGCAAGGAAGAACAGAAATTTGTATGGATGGTAATAAGGCAGGGATCACTGCAGATGGTGACAGCAGCCACAAAATTAAAAGATGCCTGCTCCTTGGGAGAATGGTGATGGCAAACCTAGACAGCGTCTTAAAAAGCAGAGACATCACCTTGCCAACAAAGTTTCGTATAGTTAAAGCCATGGTTTTCCCAGTAGTGATGTATGGAAGTGAGAGCTGGACCATCAAGAAGGCTGATCGCCGAAGAATTGATGCTTTTGAATTATGGTGCTGGAGGAGACTCTTGAGAGTCCCATGGACTGCAAGAAGATCAAACCGATCCATTCTGAAGGAAATCAGCCCTGAGTGCTCACTGGAAGGACAGATCCTGAAGCTGAGGCTCCAATACTTTGGCCACCTCAAGACTCCCTGGAAAGGATCCTGATGTTGGGAAAGATGGAGGGCACAAGGAGAAGGGGACGACAGAGGATGAGATGGTTGGACAGTGTTCTCAAAGCTACAAACATGAGTCTGACCAAACTGCGGGAGGCAGTGGAAGACAGGAGTGCCTGGCGTGCTCTGGTCCAGGGGGTCACGAAGAGTCGGACACGACTAAACGACTAAACAACAACAATAAAGCAGGGGCTCCTCCAAACAAGCTGGTCTTCATCCTGATTTGCTTGCACAAAGCTTACGCAGAGGTTATGCAATAATCACCCTCGATTGAGCATTTGTTATTCTATGTTTGCAGGCTGGTTACATGACAATGAGCATCAATCCTGATTTGCTTTCAGTATATTTATATGTCTTCCTGTTAATCATTCATCCCATAATTTTCAGTGCATTTCCTTCTCAATTTCCTAACCTCATGCTAGGGTAAGATAGTACTTTAAACTCTTTCAATTGTGTGAACCTAGATTTCCAGCCTCTGCCTGACAAATCCTCCAAAAAATAGTCTTTAGGGTTTACCCCTATAGTTGCTGGGGACAGGGAAGCTCAACAAGTACTAAGGCATTCAGTAGTATTTTCATAATAGATAAAAATCTTTACAGAGCAAGTTTGCTTGAATTCTTGGGAGGAGGAAACAAGCTTCATGCATGTCCAAACTCTGGCTGTGAGCAGGTCGAAGTGGGACCATCAGGCCCTCTGTAAAAACCGTTATAGCTCATGGCTATAGCATGGTTTACGGATCATGGCAGCAGATCTAGCTCCAAACCTTTGCCTGGCATGAATGGGACAGGGTCGGCTTGTTGGCATGTTCGAGTCATTTTCACATATCTCTTCATCCAATTGCCACCACAACCCCATGCACAATGAGAATGAAAAGGGTACCGTATATAACATTATCAGGCCCTCACTTGCTGTAAGAGATTTGTGGAAGGAAAAAGTAGGGGAGAAGCTTGGCTGTTCTGTTCTCCTCCACTTTGGAACTGCTACCTCATTCTCTGCAGCATAGAGATAACATCCAAGCGGAGGAGAGAAGGAGAAAAACAGCCCAGCTTCTGGAGGGAAGTTTGTGTTGTGAGAGAGATTTGGGGCGAAAGATGCAGGAAAATTATCTTATCCCTTTCTCTCTCTTCTGCAGAGCTGCAGGTTTCCCTAAGCAGTTTTCAACCTGGGCAGAGATGCCTGAGTTGTATCGACTCTCACCCACCTTTGAACATGTGTTCCCCACCAAAAAAACTTAGGCTAAAATGAACCACATATACAGTACTATGCTTTATCAAGCAGCAATGGACTCAAAACATCAGAAGTCACAGAAATATGAGGCTTTAAACATGTGGCCATTTGGTCGGCACCAAGATTGAAAAAGAAGATTCCTAAAACAGTATTCAAGAAAAAAGAATTACCGTAGTTTTATCTCAGGAACAAAACATGCACTCTTTGTGTTAATGGGTTGTGAGAGTCTTCCAGCTGGGAAGATTCACCACATGGAGTTTGGGGAGCTGGAAACCAGTGATAACCCCCTGCTCTTAAATTTTCTTTCTTCTAAATTAAGAAAATAGTGGACTAACCTAACAGAAAGCAAAGACTGCAAAATGCTTCTAAGTCCCTCTGAGGAGAATGCGGCCATAACTAGGGGACTTTCTGAAGTTGCTTGCTGTGTGACTACCAAGCTCGTTTAGAGCAAAGAGCACTTAAAAGTGGTCACAACCTGTTCAATACAGCCAGTGTGGTGCAGTGGTTAAGAGCGGTAGACTCGTAATCTGGTGAACTGGGTTCGCGTCTCTGCTCCTCCACATGCAGCTGCTGGGTGACCTTGGACTAGTCACACTTCTCTGAAGTCTCTCAGCCCCACTCACCTCACAGAGTGTTTGTTGTGGGGGAGGAAGGGAAAGGAGAATGTTAGCCGCTTTGAGACTCCTGAAGGGGAGTGATAAAGTGGGGTATCAAATCCAAACTCTTCTTCTTCAATACATTGTATGGTAACCCTAGTAATGAGCTTGCCTATCTGTACGTTTCCTTGGGGTCCCCAGACAGAAAAGAGGTTTCACTAGATAAGTGGGTAAAGTGATGGGGCAGTGGCACTCACCTGGCCTTCTGGCAGCTGGCTCTTTGCTGCTTACCAGGAAGCAGAGGGGGAGACATCAGGGAGTTTGGTTTGCAGCAAACATATCAGCAGGAACATCAGATTGGTCCCGCTGGTGCTATTCCGCTGCACCTACCTCCCCGCATAGTGACTCAGCTGCTCAGAGATGAGGTGAGCGCCGCCACCCCACCAGCTGCCACTGGGTTTCACTTGGCATTAGCTGAGTTTTAACCTGAGTCTGGGCAAGCAACACATAACATGGCATGCCATGACTCCTGTCCCTTGTTTTGGATTAGCGCAACTGGAAACTGTTCTGCTGGAGACTCTTGTTTTTGCTCTCAGAGGCTTAATAGGATTTCTGAATTCAGCAAACAGCTTCTGATATATGTAAGTCAGATTAGCTTTTTGGCATGACTTATATTTTAAGCCAGGAGTGGCAACCATTTTGCCCCCTGGGGCCAGGCACGCACAGGTTGAGGAATTTGCATAGTGCAGCAGGTAATAATGTTCTGCATAGCAGAGAAAGCTTCATTTGCATTTGTACATTCCCCCCTTCATTTGACAAGTTGCCCACACATTAGCGTAGCATTTCTATGAGGTTAATAGCTAGCTAAATCAAGCTACAGGTATTGCCTTAAGTACTGAGGGTTAACTAATATGCATTGTTCTTCTTTCAGTTGATTTGATGTCTCTTATTTAACTTTATCAAAAGCATGACTTGGTCTTTTTCCAAACCATTTGCTTACACAAATAATCAAGAGGAGGTTAAAAGCTGAAATTCTGAGAAGTAAATGCATAATTGTATCTGAAGTTTTGGAAGGGCAGAATTTGGTGAAGCACAGTTTCGATACTTCAAATGGGCCAGAGAGTTCATAGGTGATACACAAACGGCATCTACCTAAATATATTCCCTTCCCTCTTCCTCAGAACATAGGCACCATGACTGTCTGAAGTAAAGTGCACTTGCCCATAACATTTATGCTGTCTTTTTAAGGGCTACAGCTGGGCCACCTCCTATATTTTGCAGGAGGTATTTATATTCACAATTAAAATGTATTCAACTGCTCTGGCACAACAAATACCCTTTTTTTAAAAAGGACTTTTGCCACCAGGAAAGCGACAGGGAAATGCACTAATAAGTGTGGGATAAATTGTTGAGTGGTGGGAAGACATATAACTTCCACGTAAGCAAATCAGAATGAATAGCCAATAAAAAGCAAACACCATATGACCCTGTAAGCTGTGTGCAAGCAAAGGTCAATGGATGCTCAATGAATGGGTTGTCTAGACAAGACTCTGAACACTGTAAGACTTACTTCTGAGTAAACATTCATAGGGCTATACTGTGCATTTTTGATACTTTGTTTAAGCGGGAATGTTATGGTACTTTCAGTAAATGCTTTCCTATTGGGACAGTGCCCTACAACCCCCTGGAGATAAATACAGTGCTTCAGAATTAGTATAGAAACCACACAATACCCAATTACAGTGGTTTTCAACCAGTGTGCCATGGTACCCTGCGGTGCCTTGAATGGTGGTCTGGGGTGCTGTGGACAACACTGGCCTCTGCAGTGGCGTAGTGTGGGTTGTCAGCACCCGGGGCAAGGCAAGTAATTTGCGCCCCCTAACCCGTGGATTTGCGCCCCCTAACCCTAACCCCCAGATGTTGCGCCCGGTGCGGCCGGCCCCCCCTGCACCCCCCACGCTACGCCACTGGGCCTCTGCCCCTCTTTCCTTCCCTACCTCCTCTGACGCCCTCTTGCATCTCTGCCTCCCAGAGGCTTGCACAGCTGTTTATTGCAGCAGGCAAATGATGCCTCTGGGAGGCACCTCTCTTTGGGGTGGGGGCAGCTCAGAGACCAGGAACGACAGCAGGGGCTGCCTGGAGGACTCCCAAGGAGAGGGTAGAGGAGAGGAGGCTGAGGAAGCACTTCACAAGGAAGGGTGTTCGAAAAAAGCTGAGAGGCTGCCAGCTCTGCAGGCAAGGGGTGACATAACTGGGCTCCTGAGCCCCACAGAGGCGACGCAGAAAGAATGTAGTTGGTTATGGGAGCCGTGGACTCAAAAAGGTTGAAAACCTCTTCAGAAACTAACAACATCCCCCTCCAGTTATCTTGAAGTTCTCTGACAGGCAGATTCATAAATGTAAATGAAGACGTGAATAGTTAAGAAAAATAAAACACAGCATTACATCTGACATTTGCACTCCCTTCTGATTTTCCACCATTTCTGTTTCTGATTTTTTTAAAATTTATTTTGCAGCTGAACATAGGTTGCACAGATCAGTTCAGTAGTTCTGCTCCGGTGCTCCTTCAGTATTCCCATGATGCTGGCCTGTACTGGTCATTAGTGAAGGAAGGCTGTTACCCAGCATCGCCAGGGGTCAAAGGGTGTGAAGGAAGCTCACGAGAACTGACTGAGCCAACCGCATATTACACAGGTGACTTTGAAGACTGGACCAGGATTACCATTGTCATTCCAAGATCTCTTGCCTCCAGGTACGGGTTGTGATGAACTTATGGCGCATGGTAGTTTTTTGTTTGTTTCTGTTTTAGGCTGCAAGAATCTGGCAGCTACCTCAATTTTCAGGCTATTGTTGAAGAAACCCCAGAAAAGTAGTTTCTTTATAAAATTAGAACAAAACAAAGCACAGCATTTTATTTTTTTAAAAAAATATCTTTTAGACATGCAAGCTGCAGTAAAAAGAAAAGAGCATGTTTCTGACAAATAACATTTTCTTCCTTAGTATTCCCTCTTTCTTTGGGATTATCAATTAGGTCTGGAAGGCTGGCTGGAGAGCGATAAGCCCTCTGAATAAAATAAGCCATATCAATAGGATTAATTTCATAAACAGTTACTCCTGGGTAAAGAAGCAGCAGAAGGGCATTTGAGCTACTGTGTAATGTGCCGTGTCATTGGCTGATGATGATGAGTGTTAGGAAGACTCCTCTGTGCAGAGCGAGCAAAACTCCGGTTCAGAATATCCAAAACATTCTCCCAGCTGCAAACAGAAACAGAAGGACTAACAATAGCAAGTGCCTACCCAGTACAGAGTAGATCATCCAGTGTGATTTCTTTGGCTCCTACCTCTGTTGTGCCTGAAGTACTGCCATGTGCACCATTTGCAGTCGCCACAGCCGGTTGTTTATTTATTTAGGGAGGCGTTCAGCTCAGTTTTACTCAGAGTATACCCATTGAAATTACATGAACAGGACTAACTTAGAGCTATTTCTTTCAGTTGGTCTGCTCTGAATAACACTTAGCTGAGTCCCACCCTAAATAAAAACCTAACCAGCTGTGCTGTTGAATACCACTTTTCACTCTACAAAACAGCTTTTGATATAGGTGAATTAGTATGAATATGGCTTAAAAACAGTAAAAATTTCAGTTTAAACAAACACCCCCAGCGAGCAAGGTCACAGATGATGAAAGTTGTAGTCCAACAACATATGGGAATTCACACTTGGGAATAGCTGAGAAACTGTGGGTTGTTGAAGGAAACCATGGTTTCTAATCCTGGATTATCAACAAACCAGTTTGTTTTGATTTTCTCCAGGTCAGATATAGATATAAACTTTGGTTAGTACAGGCCAGGAACACAACCACAAACAGGGAGTTTGCCTATATAAAACAGGGAACAATGCTTTCAGTCTCCCCTGTGTGGCCATGTCAGATGAGAAGAAAGGTGTGGGGAGCATTTAACATTTCAGCTGAAATAGTCCTTTGTGTGGCAACCTATGAGCTCTATTTCAAAGGAACAGATACTAGGGTTGTTAATGCATCTGGAAGGGAAACATGTAGTTGCAATGGATTTTAAATGGCAATTAGGACAGGTGCTGTATAGAAAGCTGTATTAGCTCCAGAATCCCAAGCTACTGTATCCATTATAGATTCAGATGCTATTAGTCATTGCTTTTTCTCTCTGGAAGTATGGCAATATTGTAGTATTTTGACAGGTAGGAACGGATTCCTTAGGTTCTAGGAAACAGCACCTTCCAAAACAGTCTTAGTGACTTTTCCAGAATTGAGATGGGCAAATCACAGCCTAAATGCCTTGTTCAAAGAAAAAGCGTGTGACATAGGTAGGAGTTTATCTTGGGACTCAAGCACGTATGCACATGGACATACTCCTTGTGCACGCTCATTTCATGAGTTTTCCTGCCCCCCTCTTCTCTTTTGCTAGCAGTAGTGGCCAAGATATTTTGTTGTAATGTGTGTGTGAGTTTTCAGACTGGCTCCTTCTGTTACTGCCTTAACAAATATTTACAGTGCATGGCATGCTGTGTAGCAGGGGGAGCTGGTGTCTTCATGGTGAGAATGTATCAAATAATCAGTGTGTGTTGCAGTTTAAGTATTTTCCCCTTAATTAACCAACAAACAGAAGTGCCAAGTCACACAAAGCTGACACTAACGAGTTTGCTTTGCCCAACACAAATAGCACCAAATCAGTAGCGGCAGTCTGTTTAGCATTATGTTCTGCAAAATAATCAGGAATAGGAAGCAAAAGCGAAGCAACATCGCCCAACCCAAAAGGAGCACGGATCGGCATAATTAAATTCATCCCGTTGCCATTACAGATGGGGTACTGTTACCTCTCTCAATGTGTCAGCTGTAACTGTTGTATGTTGACAGATTTACATCCCAGTGCTAAATATATTCCCTTGTAAGTAAGTTCCATTAATAGCAATGGAATTTGCTTCCAAGTTTTAATACATTATGGAATTATTTATTATGTTTTTCTCATGAGTCCAAGCCACTCAGAGAAATATGCATAGATTTTGCAGTTGGTTTTCCCAGCCACGTACCATATATTTAACTTCAGGAATTATATTGCACCTTGCACCACTGACCATTCTCTGGGTTCGTCCAGTTTCATGGCACACATGCCCAATTTATATTATTGACTCTTAGGAGAAGCTCTTAGGAGCAAAGTAGAGAGTACAAAATTGAACTCACCTGCCTGTACTACTGCTGCACATCCATATACTGCTAAAATGTTTGTATAGGCCCAGCATACATATAGTCAATAACATGGCTATTTGCAGGACAAATCAGTTGTGCAATCTGGACTACTGGTGTTAGACTTACATGTGGCTTAAATACATAAAATCTAATATCTACATGAGTTCAGACTAGGCCTGGAGGCAAAGCAGTCATGCCCAGTGACAGGGCGGGCGGGCGCTTAGAGCCAGTATCACTCCACCTGGTGGGAAGATTATCTGAATCAGACAAAAACAAACTGCAGCTTCACTTAGTTTCATGAATGGCTGCATTTAGACTTGCCGCACTAATGTAGTTCAATTGGATCGCCATCATTTTAATGATTTACAACAAGTTTTGTTTAATATTAGTTATATAAGCATATACCTATGTACAAATAAATACTATGTACATCTCCATTGTGTGCAAGCCATTGCAGACCATCACCTCATGGTAAATGTTTTATAGCAGTAGCAGTGCATGCACATCTTTTTGAAGACTAAATTTATTCCTG
Source organism: Podarcis bocagei (assembly GCF_964188305.1). Taxonomy (NCBI): domain Eukaryota; kingdom Metazoa; phylum Chordata; class Lepidosauria; order Squamata; family Lacertidae; genus Podarcis; species Podarcis bocagei. The sequence continues at coordinate 72,161,794 of NC_138135.1, forward strand.
TTATCACAGAGTTCTTCTTACTATGTGGTATCTACTTTGAGAGCTTGTGTAATATAGCATATCTTTCTGGCATTCCATGTAGTTTTCTGCTTTCAATATTTCTATCCATACAGTAAAACCAGATTCCGCTGGATCCAAGAGAGCAGTTCACAAAAGAGTGTACCCCCTTTTGGCTTAGATGGGGTATACATATCAGAGCCTTGTTCCAACTATTGCAATGGGCACGGGGATTGCATCTCTGGAGTCTGCTTTTGTGACTTGGGTTATACAGGTAAGACATTGGTTTATAAAGAATTGCTGTGGATATCAATACGTAACATTCTGTTCATCCATTTGACTGTGCTTATATTTGGGGAGGAAAGAAACATTATATTTGGGGACTGTTGGCAGTGTATGGAGCCTGAAACTAATTTTTCATGCACACAGCAGCTATATCTATATGCATGTAGGCATCTGGGAGAATCAGCATTGAGACTGACTGGTTGTTTGGCAAGGAGAGGGAACAGAAATCCGGCCTCCTGCTCTTGTTGCCAAACAGCTGATCAGCTCGCTAGCACAGTTTTTACAAGAGAACAGCACACAGGCAGGCTCCATAGCTGGATGAGGGATGGAATTGTGTGCCCAGCTCTACCTGCTATATACAAGTTTCCATCTTCAGCTAGGGCTATATTCACATATATTCAGCTTGCTAGACCGTAACATCATGTGGTTCTTCTTACAAGCTCCTGTGAAAAATTATGTTTGCAATACTTTGATTTTCTTCTTTTCTTTTCCTAAAAAAAAAAAGTACCCAGAAAAAATGCTGGGCTTCTCTTCTGAGTCCTCAACAACAAACAAATAAAGGTGAAAAGATTCTTGAACAATAGCACTGCCTGCTCCTCCTTGCAACACACTTCAGTGCCAGTGTTCATTTTGGATGTCTTTCATTTTAGAGGGAGAATTGGTGTCAGAGAGAGCAGGAGCAGGAGGGTGGGGTGTTTACAAAAATGACTAAATGTTATCACCCCTGAGCTTTGTGCAGAAGAGACTAATACATGTGATTCATGTAATGCTGCTTGCCAGTTTATTGACCTTTGCTACCCAGCACTCTTTCAACAAAGAATCTCCCATATTTTTTTTCTTCCCCATCTGAAGCCTCACATGGAACCTGTGTATCTAACGTACCTAACCACAGTGAGATGTTCGACAGGTTTGAGAGGAAGCTGAGCCCTCTCTGGTACAAGATAACTGGAGGGCAAGTTGGGAATGGTTGTGGAATACTCAGCGATGGAAAATCTCTTTACTTCAATGGACCCGGCAAAAGGGAAGCAAGAACTGTCCCTCTGGACACCACAAGCATCAGGTCCGTTGTATATTCTGCTTCTAAAACCTGTGGGCAATACTGACCTTACTTTGCCATCAATTTTGCAGAACAATGAACAAGTTTCAAGTACTTCTCAAACAAACAAGGATTTTGAAGAACTGCTTTTTATGTAGAGTTACAGTAATTTGAGGGACATAAAGTTACTTAGGCTCAAAAATAGCTTTTGTACTACATGCTGAAGCAATGGCATTTAGCTGACCTGTCAGCAGCAGGAGGGAGAGTTGGAAGGGCATGGTGACAGAGAGGTCAGCACTGTGCAAACGCACCAGCAGGATCACTATATGAACTCTTCCCGTGCATTTGCATAGAACTGACCTCCCCACTGGCTTGTCCCTCCCTGAAAGCAATAATGACCTTATGCCTGGAGGCTAGGTAAAGACTGCTGCCACACCCTGCCATCCGCTACTGAAGTGGGTATATCATCAGAGCCAAAGTGAAATAACTTGTTAAAATTCAGAACATAGACTCTGGCTATATTTAGAACAGACAGTTATATTTCGTTCAATGTGCATTTTGAAGACGAAAGTGCTTTCTTTTCAAACATACAGCGAAATCACACTCAGCTTGCTTAAGCCCAGTCTGTTTTGAATGCCAGTTCTATCAGGACTATATTATATTGTGTGTGGATGATTCTCAGACTTTAGCAAGCCTCTTCATGTTCATGCATCCTGCAAGAGAACAGCCACCAAGAATACCTTGTTCTGTGCCCTTGTTTGCGTCAGTGCACAAATGTCACTTGAGGAATCTCTTGACGGTGGTGCATGGAAAAGTTGGAAATAGGAGGAAACCAGAGTACAGATTCCAGAGTGTTGGTGTACTGTACTCCTCGTGGTTCAATTGATCAACATTCTGTAATGAGCACAGAAACAGAGAAGACTGTTTTATTTAGAAATAATATTACATTTGCAACACACCCTATTGAAAAGCCAATTAATTTTGGTACAAAGAATGTCGTACCTGAACTGCTGTTGACTACCTGGCCAACTTCTGTATCATCAACTTTTTGTGTCCATTCCCCGCCTTAAACTCTGTAGACCCAGGTCTTTCTATAAAAAATAATAAAAGCAAGCTACTCTTCCCCTTAATAGTGACCTATTAATGACACCTCTCTATGACAATATGCAGGTGCCAAAATCCTATACAACTGTTAGTGGTACAGTTTCACAGACCTCCATTCCAACATGAAATTTCCAGCATGAATAGGTTCCTGGGGTACTGGTGGTTGTATTAGCCTTCCTAAGCAGGCTGTGCATTCTGTCCCACTCAATGCTGTGATGCTTCTTGCATAACACTAGTTCTGACTGCCAGCCCACACTGACTGCCGGTAGCTCTCTGGGGTTTCAGACAGGGGACCATTCCAGCCCTATCTGAAGAAACTCTTTCCAGGTCTGTCCTCAGTCACCTCATTACCTTTCTTGAATGGCTGAGAATTTTGCCTGTAGCATTTCTGTCTTGTGGGCTGCCAATAGGCTGTCCAGACGAAATTTTATTCTATTCTTAATGGCTATCGCTTATGATTTTGTTCTCTGTCTGATCAGTCACTGCAGCCACATATGGGAGCTACCTGACAGCTGCAGAGGCTAGATAAGCATTGCAAAAGGGGTGGGTTTTTTGTTCCCCAGCAGATGACATCTGGCTTGGTAGCTGTAACCACCTAAGCTTTCATCTGTGCTTCAGATTCTGCAGCTAATGGCCACAGAAGAGTCTCTCTTATTTTGTTGGCAGACTCAAATCACCACAGATAGACTAGCCTTGTCAAGAAGTATTTTCTGTTTCTAAATCTCTATATTCCTGAAGTTTTAAAAGACTTTATTTGAAAAAAGGAAATCAAGAAAGCAGTCCAATAAATCCTGAGAGGGCAGCTGAGGGGCTACAGAGGGGCAGTTGATGAGTCAGAGGATCTCACCTACAGTTGGATATTCTCTGGCTGAGGCAGCACCAAGTTCCAACATCATCCCTCTGGCACAGCCAGGGCTCCAGTGGTGGTGGGGACTGGAAAGGGATACGCTGGAGTCCCAGGCCCTCTTGTTTCTCCAACATATTCCCCCAAGTGGCTGAAAAACTGACCTAGCTCCCTCCCTCCTGCCCCACATAGCTGTAAATGCAGCAGAAAGAACAATGGAACAAGTTGCCTCCCTCCATCTTCTTCCCTGGCTGATGCAAGAAGGTGGGCTTAGGCACTGGTTGATTCAGTGCCAAAGAACATATCTGTACCTCTCCACCCGGACCTCCCTTGGCTTGCTTTGTAAAAGGTAAAGGGACCCCTGACCATTAGGTCCAGTCGCGGACGACTCTGGGGTTGCGGCGCTCATCTCGCTTTACTGGCCAAGGGAGCCGGCGTACAGCTTCCGGGTCATGTGGCCAGCATGACTAAGCCGCTTCTGGTGAACCAGAGCAGCGCACGGAAACGCTGTTTACCTTCCCACCGAAGCGGTACCTATTTATCTACTTGCACTTGACATGCTTTCGAACAGCTAGGTTGGCAGGAGCAGGGACCGAGCAACGGGAGCTCACCCCGACGCGGGGATTCGAACCGCCGACCTTCCGATCGGCAAGTCCTAGGCTTTGTGGTTTAACCCACAGTGCCACCCACGTCAAATATGCTTTGTAAACATATTTAAATCAAAATTTGTAGCTAGACATCATTTCACTCCATAAGGGCAAAATGCAGACATATTATTCATTGTTGGTAGTTAAGTTTTTACGAAGTGGTCAAAGTCTAATGGATAGTCCCTGAGGAAATTACAATTGAAACAAAATATATAACATTTGATGCAATCTCAAGTGAAACTTTGCCCTTTGAGACAGCTCACCACAATCTCCATGTTTATACCCACGTTTGTGTTATTTTCCATTTCTACTTGATTATAACAAAACAAATTAAAGTGATAAGATGACTGAACAAAAGAAAACCCCAGCAAAACAACCTGGTGTGATATTTTAATTAATATGAAATATTAATTAAAAGGTTGGCAGAGGTTTGCACAATTATGAAAAACAAGGAAGTGGCACAAAACAGTCATTTAAAAATTAAGGGAACAAAGGGAAATGGGTTTCTTTGGTACCTGATTCCATTTGCATCAGGCAGAATGGGAAACAGGTTGGCATGAGGACTGACCTCCCTGGAGAACACATGACAAAAATCACTGGGTCCAAGAAAAGACCATCACCTATTTTTGTGTCCTTTGTATTACAGGCATCCCCCCACTTAGGCAGGGGTTACGCTCCGGGCCCTCTCACGCATAACTGAAATCACATAAAGTGGGGAGCACCCTCTAAGCACTCTTTAAATGCCCTCTCTGCTGCTCTTTTTCCAACCTGTACCAAAAATACTGTATCCGAAAATATCCACCACTAGAATTGAAGCTGTGAGGCTGGCAGGAGGCTGGAGAATGCGGGGGGAAGTGGCTGCTGCTGTGCTACCTGGCACATCAGCTGTTAGGCGGGGAGGCTGAGCAGTGTGAACAAACTCCGCTATGCCTCTGGTCTCTTTGGGGCTTCCTCTGTCCTCACTGATGTCCTCTTCGGGCTCGGGGGGGGGGGGAATCTCCTTGCAAGCCACAAGGACTCTCTAGCTCTCTCCCACCATTTCCGGGTTTGGGTTGAATTATATATTTATTTCCTGGCACCATATGTGAGTGGGCACTATGCAATGTGCTCTAAGCACCTCTCTGGAGTAGACATTTAATTCAGACAAGTCCTATTAAGTTCAGTGGATCTTCCTTATTCCCAGGTGTATAAAGGATTGCAGCCTCACTATAGGATATGTTTGAAAACCATGCAATGTTTTAGTACATAAACCTTTGAAGCCTAGCCCACTCTCCTGCGTCAGCTGCTTCTCTCCTCCGTCCCCCAACTCTGCCAATTCCCTAGCTACGTGAAGAGGTGAGACAGGGAATGGACTCCTGTCACTAAGTAATTCTAATGAGTGGGGCAGAAGTCCCAGAGGAGTAAAGGGCATCAGACTACTGTTTAGTGGCAACACCTAAAAGGTGTCCTTTCCCATAAAGCCTGTGGCACCCCAGGCTAGTAAAAATTTGAAGCAATTTTAAGTAGGAAGAGCTAAACAGAGGTCTATGCAAACTACGATTTAAAGAGAAATCATGTGCTAGGAAAATGTGTCTGATAACACTATCCTCTGGGCCAGTGGTTCCCAATTAGCTGAGTGCTGCGGACCCCTGTTTTCAAAAGCCAATCCATGGGCCCCCTACTTTTGAAAATATGATATCTCTATGGTAGTTTTTGTTATGTGAACGGTGCCACAGACCCCCCTGGGTGGGTTATGCGGATATTCTGGGGTCCGCAGACCACCAATTGGGAACCCCTGCTTTAACTATGCTGTGTGTGTGTGATTTTTTCTCCCCTAAAAGAAATGTTCAACATTTTTGTTAACAGACTAGTTCAATTTTATGTACAAATTGGAAGCAAAACAATCGGCACAGGCTGCAACAAACCCAGAGCCAGAAATGAAGGTAAACTCGATTTTTATTTAGTTGTAAGTTTTCACATATTTCAAACTGTCTTGTTGATATTGTGTCTTAATTTTTGTGAAAGACATATGGAAACCCATTATTTTGTCACTAATTTCACCCTCGCAAAATGCCCATCAGTTCGATTTTTGGGGGCAGATTCACATTTCACACCTGAGTGTGATCCCTGTCAATGAAGCTTGGCCACTAAGGGAGACAGTCAATGAAACACTAGGGAAGGGGTTAATCCTACTTCCTGACCCTAGTAACCACTGCTGTTGAATCCTAATACTGTCCTTTTTAATAGTTTCCTTTCTGTCTTCTATGTCATGCAAGCTGATAGGCCTCCTGATGTTGGTGCACATTGTGTACACTGCAATGAGGAAGCTTTGGGGCATGCACGAAGGGACCCATGCGATCTGGAATCTTGTGCAATTGAGATTCCAGATCATGTGAGTGCCATTGCACATACAGTTGTATGTGAAAGTCTTCCTTGCTGCGGATGCTTGTTTTGAGAATCTGGTCTAAGATGCACACACAGTGCATGTGTGGATCTTGCTTGCAGTACCAGTCACCACACAGGAGCAGAGTAAGGTCCAAATCTTTTACTGCTGTAGAAGGAATAGGCTCAGCAAAACAGTTCCGGACAAAGTTACACAAGTAACTCACAATTTATGTGCATTTGACTTTATGCGATTGGCAAAATAATTTAAAGCAAAAGGGGGCGGGCATTCTGGAAAAAAAGACTTTGGTAACCCCACCCGCCATTGAACCCAATGTGTTCTGACAATGCAATTTTTTGCTTTACACTTTGATCCCAGAACATAAGCCCCACATAAGCTGAAGGTCACACAGAAAAATGTAGGCTTTTCAGATACAAGCAACTCTCCACTTACACAGGGATTACATTCTGAACCCCTGTGCACATAAGCGAAATGCACTTATTTAGGGAGACCATTGCAGTACATGCAGCTTCCTGCCCAACAGCTGTTCAGCAGCGTAGCCTGGCAGCAGTGAGAGCTCCTGTGTGCCATTTTGGAACCCTTGGAGTCTTTTTTCCTAGACTTTTGGCTCACTGACATCCTCTTTGGGCTCTGGGGAGGGTCTCCTCACAAGCCACATAGGAATTTCCAGCTGTCTCCCACCATTTCAGGTTAGAATTGGTTTATTCATTTATTTCCCGGCACCACGCATAGACACGGTTGCGCCCAAGTGGGGAGATGCCTGAACAGATATATACAGATACAAAGTATTGCCGTTGCTCTAAGTAACTTCAGATAATCAAAGCACAACACTGAACAGCTACTGAATTGGCTGCCATGCATTAATCACAGATATAGTTGGAGAATTGGGCCATTACCACAGCAACTGGCTGAGTTGACCTTGCTCCTGCGATCAACTCACCCATGGGGTGATTTCTGCTCATCAAGGAAATTAACCTCTTCCTACGTCCAGCTACTGCAACAGCTTAGGCTATATTTTGCTAGCATTGGGCTGTGGCAAACCAGGGTGTATGATGGTGCAGGCAGGCTTCTGGGCCTGATCTTGCTCATACATGGATCCAATGTGTGTGAGCATTTTGACAAAGTAGGCATAAAGATGAATGTGCATTTATTTCCTAGCTATACGAGTCCCAAACTCTAGGGTCTTTCAATTAATGGAGTTATTCTTGAGTCACCTCATAAAAACTGAAGTTGGGGGAAGTATTATTTATACTAACATTTATATTTAATTTTTACGCTGCTCAATTTTTGCTGTGGTCGAGCTCTTTCTCTTTTTGTGCCTGTGTAGTTGAAACAAATAATACTGAATTCTGAGCAGTCAAAACACACAGCACGGCCTCATGTGAAACAATCTGAGCACAAATATTGCTTTCACCAGAGAGAATGGTTATCTGTGTAGCAGCTTTCCTGCTGTTGGTCATACTCTGAGGCCAAATGAACTATGTAAGTAAGGAATAGCACAACAGCATAGTAAGAGGCGGCTGGATCAGGCCAATGGTCCATATGAGTCGGCATCCTGTTCTCACAGTGTCCAACCAGATGCTTGCGGGAACCCAGCGAGCAGGATTTGAGGACGTGAGAACTCTCCTCTCCTGTGGTTTCCAGCAGCTGGTCTTCAGAAGCATGGCTGCCTCCAGCTGTGGTTGCAGAGTCATCATGGCTAGCAGACATTGATAGCCCTCTGCTCCATTTCCATAGTCCATTTTCCCCTCACTTGCAAGAAAATTCACTATACAGTGGCCTTGACCACATGAGACAAGACCATGGTATTGTGAGTTTCTTTGCCAGCTGCTGCCGTTGAGAAAGAAATTCACTTTATAGCCTCACAAAATGGCTAGGAAGTTGGGTGTTCACAGGGACGCCCGTCCTCGTCGTAAAAGTAAGGCCTGGGTGAGTTTTTAGTTCTGTTACAAAAAGCAGAGAAGTGTTCTATAATATCCTCTACCAGAGCCTGTTGACATCCTATGATTTTACAGTTTGAGGGCCACTGAATATTCCATATTAATTTTGTAGAACTATAACATTAACTTTTCATGGTAAAGAGCTCCTGTCTTTAGGGAGAAATAGGTCAAACATATCAGCATCATACAGAATGAAAATTAGAATGTTTTAAAAGCCACAATTTCTCTGTTGTCATGACAGAAAAAGTACTGCATTACTTTGAAAAGTAATTCAAGCATTGATTCTTGGCTGCTGCTGGGTTATTAATTCTGCTTGGTTATTAATTCTCAAACCAAGTTATCACAACAGAACCCCTCTGGTTTTTTTTTATGGGTTTTATGTATATGACCATACACTGATAAAAGACTAATTATGCATGAACTCAAAATTGCATGCATGGTAGATTACAAATTGCCTCTGTGTGATTTTGTGCTTAGTCCCAAAGGCTGGACTCCATTATGCCGCCAGCACCATGGGAACAATCCTTTAGAGACAAATGCAAAACTAACCCCATCTTCTCCTATAACTCTTAAACCATAATGCCCAAAAGCCCCGACTCCCCATGTGATTTCCAGCTCACAGACATCTCTCAGCCTCAGTGTAATGCTGCCACTTCAAATGTAAATCTCTCTAAATCCTTCCGCAGAGTAATCATATCTGTGAAGTATAGATGCCTCGCTAGTGAGATGCAGGTATTAATTTGTGTTTATGGATTTAAAATCAAATTAGCACTATCAATAATAAATTATTGACTAGAAAACTTGCAGTGGGTATTTGTTTTAAAGAGCAATGGCAGCAGGCCTCCCTTGTAGCATTACTATTACACTTGTTCCAGTTCTGCAGCAATATGTTGGAGTGAGGGAATAAATCTTGCTGCTTTGTGGATGTGAAAACAGGGATACGGGATAAATTTAGTTCAGTTCACAAAGAAAAGTGAACCTACCTAATTTGCACTGTCCAAAACAATATGCAAACCAAAACACAGCCGCACTTTGAAATTCACCATTCAGATTCAACAAAACACGTTTTATAATATGTAGTTTAATTTAATTTATTTTTTTGGTGGGACAAGAGGATTCAGAAAAGGTCCAAGTTCTGTGAAACAGGTTAATAGGAGCCAAATCTTTGTTTATGTTGCAATAGATGAAAAGCTTTTAAGTGTGCTTATTTATCAGAAAGCAAATAGTCTGTACAAGCTCATAGGTTTTCATTTTAAAAGAGAGAATTTTTTCAAATCAAGCTTACCTTGAACTTATGGAAGAGTTGCTTAAATTTTGTCTTCCGTGTCTGCTGGTGAAGATTGGCCTATGCTCCTAGGTTTTCTGCCGGGTTTTGACTAAATTACTGTGTTCCATCTTAATGTACAGGGCTTGTAGTTCAATATTCAAATGACAATGGAATAAGCTGGTATCTGCTGCGAGAACTGGACTTCATGTCTTTCTTAGAACCGCAGATTGTATCCATAGAATTGCCTCGTGAGGCCAAAACACCAGCCACCGCTTTCCGATGGTGGCAACCTCAACATGGTATGTGTTTAACACCATTATGAACCTTTACCATTACAATTTCGTATGTAATTTTTAAGACCTAGTAATGGCTATGGAAGATGCAATTTTGTTTAATGAACATTAACATGTCTATTCTATAAACACTGGCAAAACAAACCCTTGGTGTGTTCAAATATTAGGGTACATATGTTTAAGGTCCATTGATTTTGTTCATTGTTTACTAATTCAAGTATGTTTAATTGTACAGTGAATTAATTGTACCATGAATCTCCACATGTGCCCTGGATTCCCACATTTGATTATGAAATATCTTTTCCTACTGTCACCAAGCTTTCCACTCCTGTTTTGCCTTCTTGGCCATCTCAACTCAGACAGACCAAGTTCTTAGTTGGGATGAAGATTTTTCACTAGACCTACCGTATTTTTCGCTCTATAGGACACACTTTTCCCCTTCTAAAAAATAAGGGAAAATGTGTGTGCGTCTTATGGAGCGAATGCAGGCTGCACGGATAAGCCCAAAGTCAGAACAGGGAGACGGAGCGCAGCGCAGTGCTCCATCTCGCTGTTCTAGCTTGGGGTTAGCTGCGCAAAGCCACCGCAGGGCAGTGGGGTACCTTCACAGCCTGTCCCCGGAGGCTTCACAGGCTGTCCCCGAAGCCAGAACAGCAAGAGGCTATCCCAGAAGCCAGATCTGTTGCTCTTGCTGTTCTGGCTTCTGGGGTTCAGAATTTTCTTCTTCTTGTTTCCTCCCCCCCCCCCCAAACTAGGTGTGTCTTATCGTCCAGTGCGTCCTATAGAGCGAAAAATACGGTATATCATAGAATCGTAGAGTTGGAAGGACCTCCAAGAATCATCTGGTCCAACCACCTCATAAATTAGTTTCACCCCCCACCCCGACATAAAGTGTGGGAAAATAATGACCAAATATTTCTATTTGTTTGTAGGGAAGCATTCAGCGCAGTGGGCTTTGGATGATGTCCTTGTAGGAATGAATGACAGCTCTCAGACTGGTTTTCAAGATAAATTTGATGGCTCTGTCGATTTACAAGCTAACTGGTACAGGGTCCAAGGGGGTCAAGTAGATATTGATTGCCTCTCTATGGATACAGCTCTCATATTCAGTGAAAATACAGGTAAGGCTCTCTTTTAGTAAAATGCAAACACACTACAACTTCTTTTTTAAGAAAATGAATTTTAAGTAAAATGGTTTTCTTCCTTGCACTCTTCTTAGGAAAATCTCGTTATGCTGAGACTTGGGATTTCCATGTGTCTGATTCCACCTTCATGCAGTTTGAGCTGAACATGGGCTGTAGCAAGCCATTCAGCAATTCCCATAGTATTTACTTCCAGTATTCCATAAACAATGGGAGAGACTGGCATTTGGTGACCGAAGAGTGCGTTCCTCCCAGGATAGGATGTCAGCATTACACTGAGAGCTCAATTTACACTTCTGAAAGGTTTCAGAACTGGAAGCGAGTGACCATCTACCTCCCACCTGCAACGATGTAAGAATTACTATCTTAATTCAGGCTTCCTTCCCCGCCTTTACTGTTTTGCTGTGAAATAAAGTGTAGAATTTAGCTCAATTTTTTCACGTAACCGTAAGAGAAACTGTGAATGATTGATTCCTAAGGATGCTTTTAACCATAAACCCTATTTTAATGCACAGGACTGTTTACAAAGAGGGCCACCCTAGAGCAAAGGACATTTTTCTCCATGCTTCAAGGTTAAAGTAACTATGCTTTGGCCAAATCAAATGGTCACATCTCACATCTTTGTCAGAGCTAAGCAAGTCATTATCCCATGACTAAAAAGGGAGAACTAGATGAGACGATAAACATAACTGTGGTGTTCCTCTTACTTTAAAAGTTAAAATGATAGGTTGCCAGAATATGGGGCACCTCATATAAGCACAATTTGGGATAGTTAACTATTGGTTTGGATTTTATTTTTTAAGGGTGTTTTTATTTTTTAAGGGTGTAAAAAGATATGCGTATGATTTGATAGAAATAAGTGTGGTCCTGGCATAGGCAACTCTTTCAGACTTGAGGGACAACTTCCCCTGGTGGGGAGGGAGTGAGCAGGGGCACATAACTGTGGCAGCAGGTGGGACCACAGGAAAAAGTAAGTGGCGCAAAAGCAAAAGTCAGTGGGACGTCTCTCCCTTGCACACTGTCATTTGTGGATTCGTTCTCCCTCTCTGCAGGTTTGGAGGGCCACAATGCGTTTATTAGAAGAAATTAGATCTAAGATGCTGATAAATTTTCACGAGGAGCTTTTTTATAGCTGATTGATGCAAGTTGTGGAGAACCGCATTTAAGATTGGAAAATGAGAAACTTGGAGAAGTGAAATTGCCAGATTCCTTCCCCCCCCCCCCGCCACAATTTTCGATCGTCTTTCTCCAATAGCAGCAGGACTGCTCTGAATTACTATTTTTGTTTGTGATTCCCAGATCTCCCAGAACACGCTTCAGATGGATTCAACATAATTATGTTCCTGGTGGGGATATGTGGGCTATTGATAATGTCATCCTGGCCACTGGATGTCCTTGGATGTGCTCAGGCCACGGGATCTGCGATGCTGGCCGCTGTGTGTAAGGAGACACATGTTTCATGCCCTTTTGCTTCTTGGTGATGTAAAGATTATGTCTCATTAGTCAGTGGATATTGTTCCCAACCACCCCCCACAATTTGTTTTCAGGTGTGACAGAGGTTTTGGAGGCCCTTACTGTGTCCCGGCTGCCCCCCTCCCTTCTGTTCTGAAAGATGACTTCAATGGCAACTTGCATCCTGACCTTTGGCCTGAAGTCTATGGAGCTGAGAGAGGGAACCTGAATGGCGACACCATCAAATCTGGAACAACTCTCATCTTTAAAGGGGTTAGAAGTTATTCTTGTTCAAAATGTTTTGATTGTTTTTGCAATGCCTTCTTGAAACTGTTTAGCAAGATTAAATTATAGAAATCCTTGATCTGCCCTGCTGAAAAAGAAAAAAGAAAAAAAACTTCTTCCTATCTATTATTTGTTACAGGAAGGGCTGAGAATGCTTGTGTCAAGAGATTTAGATTGTACTAATACAATGTACATCCAGTTTTCATTCAAATTCTTAGCCAAAGGTAAGGTAATGATTTATTACTGTAAATAATATAATCCGTACTAACTTGAAAAACTGTGGGTAATCCGTAGACTATTGTCATTCTGGGGGGCAGAACCAAAGAGGCACTGATGATCAAAATAACACAGGTCAGCATATTTTGCTACAGGATGGCTGACCAAGTAATGACTACAACTCCATATTCTAGGACACCCCTCCCCCCGGCCAAGAAACCTGCAGCCATAAGTGACAGTGAAAAGGTGTCATTCTAAGACAGGCATAGGCAAACTCAACCCTCCAGATGTTTTGGGACTACAACTCCCATCATTCCTAGCTAACAGGACCAGTGGTCAGGGATGATGGGAACTGTAGTCTCAAAACATCTGGAGGGCCGAGTCTGGTATGCCTGTTCTAAGAGATTGGGAGTAACAGTTTTGGCCAGTACTGCATGTTGCCCATCTCCTTCCTCTCTTGATCTTTGACCCTCTCTTGATCTTTGACCCTCCCTTAAAGAGCCTTGGATTAGTAGCTCATATTGTTTTACTGTGGGTTGTTTGTTTCTTTGTTTGTTTTGCAAATTGGCAAATCTACTTTGTAAATCTACTTGTACTGTGTTTTAATTTGAAACCTCATTCATTGTTCCGTAACCATAGTATGCTGCCCAACAGCTCATTCTCACAGCGACTTTTACATTGTCGTTATGATTTCCTCCCTCTTGTTCTAGGTACCCCAGAAAGGTCTCATTCTGTCCTGCTTCAGTATTCCATCAATGGGGGCATCACTTGGCACCTGATAGATGAGTTTTATTTTACTCAAACAACGGACGTTCTCTTCATTAACATCCCATTTCCATATGCAGCACGAACCAATGCTACACGGTTCAGGCTCTGGCAGCCTTATAACAATGGTAATGAGAAATAATACAAAATCGTATATAATTGTGTATATTTTTACTTAATTTCAAATGGTGTGATTATACAAGGCTTCTGCTCTGTTATATTTATTTATATATTGCCTGGAATCTTGCAGCATGTTATAAAATTAAATTTCAACCTCTGTATTTTGAAGGTTTCCCTGGGAACTGTTTTAAGGGTGGAGTAAAAATGCATGTAATGAATAAATAAATGAGCAAAACATTCCTATCTTGTACATATGAAAGACAATCCAGGAAGTGGGCAAATATGAGTGGCAGGAGGCAACAAGGAGCCTCCTTTTAGTTACCCCTTTTCTCAGGAAACACGGGTTTCCTATGGCTAACCCAAAGCTGATTATAGGGATCCAGGGTCATCAGGAACCAATCACAGTCCTCAGTGAAGGAGTTGCTTAGGAAACGTCATCAGAGACTGTGGCTAGCAAAGAGGTGTTACTAGTTATGAATTTGATGTGCCTGAGCTAATGTACCCAACAGAGAGAGATAAGTTAAAGATTTCTCCTCAGGCCAGGCTAAAATTACCCATACGTACCACGTTTGTTACTAGGAAGACTATGGCGCATGGTGACATCGTAATACATTTTTGGAAAAAACAGGTTAACCATAGTGATGACTTGGGATGGGGGAACAAAATCAATTCAGTTCGAATTTAAACGCAAACCTTTTCAAAATAACATGAAAACCAAAACACAGATATACTTTGACATTTACACTTCTTTGAATTTTGTGACGCAGTTCTCCAACCAACTAATGTGTACAAAAATGCATATTGGTGAAAAGAAGTGTCCATAATATGCATATATTGGTAAAAAAAAAAATTAAAAATGCATTATTTAAGGGGAAATTCCTTTGTAGGCAAAACTGCATACAAACAAGTGTATATTGGGATAAATTTGCACTAAAATGCTGCTGAATTTTTACGAGGTCATTTAAAAATAATTTGCAACCTGGTGTGGAAATGTGGAGAACTGCATTTAAGAAAGGAAATATAAGAAACTGAGAGAAACAGAATTTGACAGATTCCTCCAACCCTAGAGGTAACTTATCATGTGTAATTATTTTCTCCTGTTCTAGAACAATTAAATCAGTAGCAACATAGGTGTTTATTTTCCCAGGTAAGAAAGAAGAAATCTGGATTCTAGATGATTTAATTATTGATGGAAACAACATTAAGAACCCTGTAATCCTGCTGGATACCTTTGACTTTGGTCCAAAGGAAGACAATTGGTTTTTCTATCCCGGTGGCAACATCGGGCTTTATTGTCCATATTCTTCAAAAGGAGCACCGTACGTATCATAAAATATATCCAAGACTATTCCAAAAGAAAGTTTCACTTACTAATAGTGGTGCATTTATGCTAGAAAAGCGGAATGTGCTATCCTCTCGTAAGTTAAATAAACATATAAAATGTATGTTAATAATTTAGCTATGAAATAATCACTTTGGTTTCTCTTAATAGGGAGGAAGATTCTGCGATGGTATTTGTTTCAAATGAAGTTGGGGAACATTCAATTACTACAAGGGATTTGAACGTGAATGAGAACACCATAATCCAATTTGAGGTACTTATCACTATGTTCTTCTCCTGCTTATTGAGCGTTAGTCATTGCTAGTCTTGCTTTGACATTTCCCTGCCTCTCTTATATGTTATTAAAGGGTAGTGGAGGGAATCCTATTAATGTAATCTATGTGAATCTCTAGAATTAGTCCAATCCCATATGGAAATAAGGAAAGAATTATATTCGTAGTATGCATTCACCTAAACTTTGTAATATTTTGACCCGTTATTCCTCGTTTTATATTGTAGTTATTATAGTTCATTACAGTATCCTTAGGGGAAAGTTGTGAATGACGGGAGAATGTGGATGAAAAAAAGGCTTTCCATATTGAGTTTGTTCTGTCCAATGTATTAGAAAACCCACTGGTGCTGTGTTGCGTGTCGAGGTCCCCAGGGCCACCCCAATAACTCACACACACACAGAATTTTTTGTTTAAGGTTTTTGGCATAATTTTGGCCACAACTTTATTAAAATACAAAAATGTGAGTGGTTGCTTAGGCATTGGTTGCGACTATCTGCCCCCACCATGGGGGACAGACTGACATTCCGCACGATGCGAAAGTCAGAATGGGGGAATACACTTGGGGGTTACGCAGAGCAGGGAACCTGCCCTCAGCCCTCCCCAAATGCAACCAGGAGCTCATTGCTATGGCCCGAGCCCCCTTGACAGAGTGGACAAGCAATAGTTAGCCCCCGATTCCTTTAACGGAATCCCTTGCAGCAGCAGCATTAGAGGGGCAGGCACAGCCAATCCATGCCCCTCAACCAACCAAACCATAACCCAGTGCCTAACCGCAACCTTACAAGTTGTGACGATTTGCTACGCAGTAGGCAAAAACCAAATGGCCCCAGCCAATCGGCCAGATGGACAAAATTCCTACCAGGCCCCTGCCCCAAGAGCAGACGACCCCATGACAGGCATAGCAAGGTCAAAGCGAACAACCCTAATTCTAGGGAAGGGGGGATGGGCAATCCGATGCACGGGCGAAAAGAGGAAGCCCTAGCCTCGTGCAAGGAGTTTTAGCATTTCTGGCTGTCAATCAACAAATGGCAACATTAACTTCTTCCCAACAACAAGGGAAGCCCCAATCACATCAGTGGCCAACAATCAATTAGCCCGCCCCCAACTTTGGAGTGTCCTGGCGGCCCCCACCGCAACACGTGCTCTCCATGAAGGAGAACACGCTATGTCATCTCATTTCCCCCCCTTTTTATATACAGATAGGGGAAGATCTATGAAACGAATGAAGTTTAAGCTTCAGGGCTGCTAAAGCTGGAGGGGTCCCAGAAGTGAATTTAGTCCACACGGCTTAAAATTTTTGAGTCCATTAGACCCAATTTGAGTTGCACAACTCAAATTGATAATTTTTTTTAAAATTGGTTTATATTTCAACAATCCCAAAGTTTGAGAGTCAGTAGCAGAGATGTTGCAAAGGTTTGGTGATCTGTCATGTAACAACCCCATTGAAGACGATAGCAGTGGTTACCCAGACCTTGTTGCTGGTTGCAAAGGGGGCCCCATAACAGTCCAAGCTTCAGGACCCCAGAAATGTAGTTCTGCCCTTGCATATAGACACACGTACAAAACATAGTTTGGATCTGGAGAGGCACCGGTGGAATGGGTAGGCATAGGGTGACTGTCCCTGGCAGCCCTTTCCCAAACTCCCTGAAAAGCCTCTTGAATGGATTCATATGAAACACAGAACTGTACAGAAAGCTAGGCTGGGGGTGTGGAGGTACTTTTCAGGTGTGTGAGGTGCTTCTCTGGATCCAAGCCTGTAAAAGCGCAAAAAAGACAATTTCCATAAAGGGAACAAGTGTGTCTGTATGTGTCTAGTTTTACCACCTAATTTTGTATTTCCCATTCCACATTGTTTGATATTGTGGGGCAAAGAAATATGCCATATATTTGTGTCATATTGCATATTTGTATACATTATAAATGGGTGGGAGAAGCACCATTTTCATGCTTGTCATAACGTATATTTCTGTCGTCAAGTACTATGTACCATCTAAATTATACTCAGAGCAGACTCATTGAAATCAATGGACTTCTAAGCTAATTGAAAATTGTTACTAACTTGAGCCCATTGATTTCATTGGGTGTACTCTGAGAAGGACTTAGTATATTTTTGGATAGTCTAAATTAAAAATGGCAACCAAAGTGCGTTTCCCACAGGGCTTTTTTTCAGCCAGAACTTGGCAGAACCCAATTCTGGCACCTCTCAGGTAGACACCATTGCCATTATAAGAGAATAAGGGAAGCATTCATAGTGAAAAACAGCTCTGGTTATACACATTTATTTGTATACAGCTAGCACATGCAGAACATCAATAGTCACAGCACATTGTTGTGCAGTTTAAGAAGCAGCTGAACGTACGCCTTGTGTATTCCTAGAAAATTTGCTTTGGCTGTGTATTCATGCACATTTCAATTTGTCATGACAACGAATTAATAATATATAGAATGCAAACTGTTTTCTGTTTTAAAATATAGATTAAAAGCTTGTTCAACAAATGCCTTTGAGGTCACATTCAGACATGAATGACTCTTCAGTGCGCTTACCCCATAAGACCTGCACACACATCTTGGCATCTGGCGAAGGCATTTTGCTTTTATAAAAATTAAATGTCTTCAGCTGAGGTCTTGGAACAGGCTGATAAACATGAAGTCATTATGCATAATGCAGTAAAAGTTGCCATTCCACACTCCTGGATTCAAAGAACTTGATCTGCAGTACCATGTCTCTTGGATTCCAGATCAGTAGGTGTTTGACCTAGTTATGGAAAACTAATGTGCATTATGCTGATTAATATTCAGTATTTAACATTTTCAACCGTAAATAGTTTCATTTTCTATTTAGTTCAGTACATTATTTATTTATTCATCTATCTATTTATCAGACACATTTGTATCTCCCTCTTGCCTCAAAGAGCTCAGGGGGGGAGGTGGGAACAAAGTGTACCATTTTCCCAATACAATGGGCTCATAACTTATTCTTACTTTACATACACGATTGCAACCTTAGCCTTTTCCCATTCCCCATTTATTTATTTATCTCCCCACCCCCACACCCAGTGGGTTTTCCTTGCTTACCAGGCTCTGGGAAGGTCATTGAAGGGCCCTGGGAACACCCTCCAGAGCCATCCCACATCCTTCCCAGAGCCCGGTAAGCAGCCCTCCGCCTCATGGGAGAAGGGCAGGTCTCAGGGTTCCTAGCTTTGCATGATTTTGCCCTTACACACAGACCCCCTGGAACCAATGCCTCTCAGTAGTATCAAGGTTACTTTTGTAAAGCTATAAGTGGTGTATTTTAGAAGTTTATGTAAACAACTGTTTGTGCACCGTTATAGCTGTTCCCTGAAAGAGGACTCTCAAAAGGCAAGGTTCCATAATGTGGTACAGGATTTTATTCTCATGTTTCTCTGGCATTGGGACTATTTTTTTTCTTTGCTAAAGCTGTGGCTGGGAAATGTACAGTTCCAATGCATCAAAGCCATCCCTTGCTCAGGAGAGGAATAGAAAAAGTATAGCACCAGGAGAGTGGAATTCATTTAACTGCCTCCCATTCATCGTCTGCCTCCCATTGGAGTCAATGGGAGGGCAATTACTTATATCAGGTCTGGTCCTTGCATAGATTTCTGGCATGTTTGTGAGTGTATCTGTGGAATCCTGTGGTTCAGAATTTGGCGTATATGTGCTCTTCTTCATACTGCCCAACAATCCACTGGATTTTGAGGGACCCATGAAAGGAACTTCACTGGCAGAACAATTTGTCAACCGAGCCCTTCTACAATGTGCATATGTCTCCGCACTTCTGAAATCTTTCACCTTACCCTAATGCCCATCAGCCAATGAACCTGCACCCTTAATTTCTTCAGTTAACTTGATTCTTCCTACTAGCTAGGTACTATAATTCTGCTGTGTAATAATTCTCTAATCATTTTTAACATTTGAAGGTAACTAAGTGGTACTAATGTGATGTGTGGGGCAGATTTTTATACAGTCTTGAGAAATTAATGAGTTTTCTCTTGTAAAGACTTCCATCGGGAACCTACAGAGACACATTTCTTTGGGAAGGGAGGTCAGGATCACTGATCTGAGTTGTATCCAGTACCAGCCCTGCTCAGAATAGAACTGTTAAAATCAGTGACCTTGTCTAACTTAAGCCCATTAATTTCAATGAATACTATAAGGAGAACTTAGTTGGAGATAGTTGCTCCGTCTCTCTTGCTCTCCCTATCTCCTTCAGATATGAATAAAACACTCTGATCTTCCAAAAACAGGTGTAGAGGCACAACTGGGAAAGGAGTGCTCATGTTGTAACTTCATCCCCTGTTATGGCGTTTGATGTCTCTGGTCTGTGGGTGTTGGCAGCTTCAGAGATCTAGAATTCTGCCCACTCTGCCAGTATTAATATTTCTGCCAGCCCAGAGACCTGAATCGCACAGGGCAAAGAGGAGCAAGAAAAGAAGACTCGGTAGTGCCATAAGCCCCGCTTAAGTGGGAACACCAGGAGACACAGTCCCTTCTGAACCTCTGGCCCAGGGATTCACCCTTTTTATAGAGTTGGCTAGTGGCAAAGCATCCATAAATGTAGGCCATGCAATCTTCTAGGTTTTGTTTTATTCTACTTCAGATTAATATTGGATGCACCACTGATAGCTCATCTGCTGACCCAGTGAAACTTGAATTCTCCCGAGATTTGGGGGCAACCTGGCACCTGCTTCTTCCTTTATGTTATAGTAGCAGCAGCTACCTCAGTTCTCTATGCTCTACAGAGCATCATCCAAGCAGCACTTATTATGCCGGAACGACCCAGGGATGGAGAAGAGAAGTCATCCACTTTGGAAAGCTACACCTTTGCGGGTAAGTACTTGACACGGCTCACCTGGCTTTTCTCTTTATATCCGTTTTTCAGCACTACTGCTCTTTAGCACACAAAGACTGGCTGGTTATTTGTATATTTATATGCCCAGGTGGCTTCCAGGTGGTTTACAAAGCAAGAAAAATATCACCCTGATGGATGACCTTTTATTGTGAGAGGGACAGGGGAATGTGACATTGTTAACTTCTGCTCAGTCTCTCAGCAGCTTTTGATACCATTGGCCATGGTGTTCTCCTGGACCAGTTCAGTGGGATATGTATTGGAAGCGCCATATTATGATGGTTCCGTTTTTATATTCAGGGCCATGGTCAGAGAGTAGCACTGGATGAGTGCTCCTCAGCTCCCAGCTCCTTGGTACCCTGTGCACAGGGTACTTCTCTGCCCCCCAGTGTTATTTAACATCTACATGAGGCTGTTCGGAGGAGTCATTAATAGTTGGGAGCAAGGTGTCATTACTATGCTGATGGCACACAGTTTATACATTACATCTGTTTCTTACATTATATTTTAAAGATATAAGAAACTCTGAAATGCCATTGAGATGTCATGTTTGAATTGCAGCCTATTGCAGAACCAGGCCTGTGAATGATAAATCTTATGAAAGCCATAGACTTGTCTCAGAGCCATGGTGCATGTATCACTCAGGATACTAGGGATCATTTCTGGCAACTGGAGACACTCATATGAAACATCCTGTGTCTTTAAAACATATCGTGATAACCAGCTTTGAGATTGCCACAGGAGAAAGCGTTCCCACTGGGCGAGTGACCTCATATTTGGTAGAGAAACACAGCAGCTCATATGATCATATATGAGGAACTGGAACAAAGTCTGGGGAAAAAAACCCCTGATGTTGAATAATTAAATGAAAGATTTAATTTTTAAATATGTGCGTGCATCTTTGATTATTGTTAACATCTGAATGTCTGGGAAGCCCTTAACTGTGCATATCTGCTGTTCCAACCCAAAATCACAAAGCATTTCTATACTCCGTGAGTAATCCTTCTGGAGAAGAGACCTAGATGAAGACCATTCTCTGGCACGTAACTTATTTGCCTGCACTTCAGCATGGATGCAGAATAGGTTTTTTTGTTTTGCAGTACTTATTTATTCAGAAGGTTTGATAAACTATTTAGTCACGCAACTCTGAGTGGTATACATAATAAAACTATTAATAAAACACAGCTAAATTTCACACAAAAAAGAAATAGACATAAGATACCGTATTTTTCCATCTATAAGATGCCCCCATGTATAAGACGCCCCCTCCCTATTTTGGAGGACTCAGATTTAAGAAAATGGGGGGAGATGTATCCCTGTATAAGACGGCCCCTAATTTTTGACATTATTTTTTAGGGGGGAACCTAGTCTTATACATGGAAAAATACGGTAATTAGCAATGAAATTGGTAAGATCAGTAAAACTTTTAAAAACAACTACCAAAACCTAAATTAAATGTCTTGGAAGCCTTTTTGAAATGAATAAGTTTTTAGCAGACTTGTAAAACAATACAGCGAGGGTGCCTGGCTGGTGTCATTAGTTCCAGCACGAGAACAGGGCCTTTTCTGCATGGCTCCCTGTTTGTGGCATGCTCTCACCAGGGAGGTTCGGCTGGCGCCTTCATTATACACCTTTAGGCACCAGGCAAAAACGTTCCTCGTCCTCGAGAGGGGGGAATTATTGGTTTGTTTTTATTCTTAATTGTATGATGTATTTTGTGGTTTTTATATTGCAATTTCAAGCAAGGTATCAACACATGGTTAGATGGGCTGTAGGATGGATATTGCAGGTTGGATGCATCCCACAAGCTTTGCTTTGCCTACCAATACTCTGTGCCATAAAAGCATGAGCGTATTTTAGACTTTACATAAACGTAATGCAGTAGAAGAGCAGCTAATATAAAAGGCATTGCTTTCTTCCAGATTAGTGAGGTTCAGATGGTACCAGGGATTTTATCCTGCTGCGTCTCAACCTGTGACCTGGGCCATTGACAATGTGTATATTGGGCCACAGTGTGAGGAGATGTGTAATGGTCATGGCAGCTGTGTCAATGGGACAAAGTGCATCTGTGATCCTGGCTATTCCGGACCAACCTGTAGAATAAGCACCAAGAATCCCGACTTTCTGAAGGATGATTTTGAAGGTACCTCTCTGTTTGACATTATTATGTTTGGACTTTTTTTGTAATATTTTGTGCCCTCAAACCATTTAAAGGTTTGTTAAAGTCAACTTCTTCTTAGTTTCTTGGCACACTTTATTCCCATTTACTTCAGTGAGATACTCTAGGTTGCGTTCTAGTTAGATCCTGCCACTCCTGCGCACGTATCCTGCACCAGGTTCCCTTCCCATCCTCTCTGGCAGCTGTTGTTTTCCGCCAAGCAAGCAAATAGGTGGCTTCCTTTCTTCCCAACAGCTGGTAAGAAGATGTCAGGGAAGATATCAGCCGAGAAACTCACCTTTCCAGAGAGTTAGGCAAATGAAGGGAAGTTCAAATGTACTTGAGACAGAATCCAACAGCTTCTCTTGGCTGGCAGGAAATGGCATCTGTTCCGCCTTGTGTTATATGTTTGATTATGTTTTAATTCATTAGGAGAGTAACTTGGGAATGAATCCTCAAAGTGAAAGCGTACACTCTTAAAAGGAAGCCCAAGTATCTTAATTTGCATGCTTTTTTAGATTATAAAGGGCAGGCCCTCACTGTCAACAAATCCTGGCCACGTAAATCCTCCTGCAAGCCGCTTTTCAGCATTGGAACCAGCTAGAACCAAAACTAATTCAGCCCCAACAGCTGCCCATCAAAACAGACTTCCAAACAGAATAGAATTACCCTGTCAAGTTTTTCTCAAATTGTTCTCAACCATCAGGATACGCTACTTTCCCTGAAGAAAGCTGCCCACTTGCTATGTTTACATGGCAGTGGCAGAAAAACAGCTTACACAGAGTGCCTTGGCGGAGCGGCACGTTTGCACTGACATTTGAAATTGGAATTATTACTTTAGCTCTGAAGTGGTCTCCCTTTTACAAAACTATGCATGTTCAAATCTCTCCTATTGAAACTTAACGAAACTCAACAAGCTCTTAATTGTGGCAGAGTTGCTGCCACAATGTTTCTCCCTTTTTATCTATCTACCTCCTCACTTCTCAGCACATTCCCATTTTTGTGTTATATCAGCTTTCTCAGGGCTCCTCCAAATATTGTACTGTTAATTCATGAGATTACTCTCTTCACTATAAGATATACATATTAGTGTTATACAGTGGTGCCTTGCAAGACGAAAATAATCCGTTCCGCGAGTCTCTTCGTCTAGCGGTTTTTTCGTCTTGCGAAGCAACCCTATTAGCGGCTTAGCGGATTAGCGCTATTAGCGGTTTAGCGGCTATTAAAGGCTTAGCGGCTTAGCGGCTGAAAGGCTATTAGCGGCTTAGCGGCTTAGAAAGGGGGGGAAGCGGAAAAAATCGCAAGACTCGCAAGACGTTTTCGTCTTGCGAAGCAAGCCCATAGGGAAATTCGTCTTGCGAAGCGCATCGAAAAACGGAAAACCCTTTTGTCTAGCGGGTTTTTCGTCTTGCGAGGCATTCGTCTTGCGGGGCACCACTGTATTCAACAACATCATGCTCAGAATAAATCCACTTAAATGTGCTGTCCGACGGTGGAACAGACTCTCACCAGAGATGGTGCCTTGGGGGCTCTTAAGCAGTGGTTGGGTGGCCATCTGCCATGTAAGATTTAGTTGAGATTCCTGCATTGCAGGGGTCCCAACTAGATGACCCTTGGGGTCCCTTCCAACTCTACAATTCTATGATTCTAAGTTAGCTTTGCCCATTGAGTTCAATGGGTGTGCTCTGTGTGCGAGTTAACAGTGCAATCCAAACCTAAGAACCACCAAGATAAGTGAGTTTAGAATAGGCAGATGGGACTCAGCTAGGGCTATGCCAGTGTAAATCAGTCAACCCAGCTGAGCCAGCAAAAACTGGAAGCATTCTGGGGCCAGGGCAGCAAGAGGCAAGGGGAGACTTAGACCTATTTCAAACCTCTTTTCAGCCCAGTCGCATGGCCTGGCAACTCAGCAGAATTTATGCTGGCAAAAAGGGTACTGTTAGTCTAACTGCATTTTTAAAGGCTTGTTTTCCCTCTGCCAGACTTGGGCCAGCTTAGCTGGCAGTAGGCCTGCTCCTGAACAGAGTTTGGAATGGGGGCAACATCTTTCCACTGGCTTCCCATACTTAGAATTGCTCTACCCATAAGCTACAACCCACACTATGGTACTGATTCCAACTCATATCTGCTTGAAAGTTAACTTTCATGATTAGCGACCATAAACAACAGGTGTGATCTGCTGGCATTTAGAAGGAAAGCCAAGAGGCTACATATAACTGAAGGCACCCCCAGTTCATTCCTAATGGAAGACACTATCCAAATCTCAAATATAGATTGGGAGATTATCCATGCAAAATCCCCTCCATCACTCCCACTGCAAATATCTGTTGTTGTTTTCTGTGAATTTATATGTAGACGTTTCACTCCTGTACCTCCTTCCTTGGGAGTAAGTTCAATTCAACTGAGTCAGATTTACGTCTGAGTATACATGTATTGGAGTTCAGTTCCTGGAAGGCTGAAAAACATAAGCTATTGTTGTGCATTTTATTTAATGTTGCTTTTCTGGTGGTTTCTGGGAAGGATGTTATGGTTGAAAAGTGCTTGTACAATTCCCCCCCCCCCACTTTACAACTGATGATTTATTAGTCATTTCTGACTTAACTGAAATGCCACAGAGTAAATCCTAAATAACTGTCCCTTGCACACAGGTCAGCTGGAATCTGATAGATTTTTGTTGGTGAGTGGTGGAAAGCCATCCAGGAAATGTGGGGTCCTGTCTGGAGGAAACAATCTGTTCTTTAACGAAGAAGGCTTGCGCATGTTGATGACAAGAGATCTGGATTTGTCACAAGCCAGGTAACCCTTTTTTAATGTTTACAAATTTTCATTGAGAAAGTAGAGTCTTTTTGGCAGAGGAGTGTTGTGTACTTCTCTTATGCTAGATGCATTAATGTGGACTCATTTGAGACGCATTTTGGACAGAGTCATACCCAAAAAAACAAAGAAATGCTCACCTCACTTTGAGTTCTATCCCCAGCAATGCATTCTCTGTTCCTTAAGTTTTAGCATGTTACCCCACCAACCAAAGAGGACTTGGTTGCAGTAGAATTCTGGAAGTCAATCCATAGAGAGTTTAGCACACAAGTGCTGTCACTCAGAGCCTATCCTTCCAGTGAAGGCTGCTAGGACTAGAATAAATTTCAGGATTAATGTTGTCCAGTAAAATCTACCTACTGATGAGTCAGGTGATTTGACACTATGTAGCAGGGTGAGACAGCCTGACCAAGCAATATATATTGGGGTACTATTAAGGGGCTGCAAAGTATAGTTTTAAAATTTATTATTACATTTCTGCCACCACAGACCGTTGGGTAAGTGGAATGCCATTTGCATTTTCTGCCTTAGGCACCAAAATGCCTTGTGCCATCTCTGCCCTTCGTATGATTTTCATAGTAACCTCAATCATTGCCATTTAAGGCGAGTCTTTGATGAATGCACCAAAATGTGGTCTGCAAGATTAGGATGTCAGCATCTTGCCTAGGACATTTGCCTTGATAAATAGCATATTAATCCCATCACACTGAAATATATTGCATACTAAGTGCTCTGTTAATAGGAAGCTCCACTATGAATCATTGTTGGAACTGCAGTGTTGATTACCAGAGTAACTTTGCATTCATCATTCTGTTTTCTGTAATATCTGAAGCTTGCCTTGAATTGCAGGCATTTGTTTACAATAATTCACTGACAGAATCTAATCAAGCTGTCACCAGTTAATTCGGGTAGAGCTATTTCAAAACACCCATTTTAAAGTTAAAGATTACGTATTGTCATTTTGGACCTGCTTAGAATTTACGTATTTGTTGAAAGAGACTATGTCCAAAAATTAAGACAGGAAAAGAACGTAAGCAAGTTTGAAATTAAACATTTGTTTACAAAGCACAGGGTGGCTCTTAGTCTGTTATCCTGCCCTTCTTTTTAAGTTTCTGTTTTCCTTTGGACTTATGAATTGACTCCTACTAAGTCACAGACCAATAGAATATTCATTCCATACTAAAGGTAAAGGGACCCCTGACCATTAGGTCCAGTTGTGGCCGACTCTAGGGTTGCGGTGCTCATCTCGCTTTATTAGCCGAGGGAGCCAGGGTACAGCTTTCCGGGTCATGTGGCCAGCATGACTAGGCCGCTTCTGGCGAACCAGAGCAGCTCACAGAAATGCCGTTTGCCTTCCCACCAGAGCAATACCTATTTGTCTACTTGCACTTTGACGTGCTTTCGAACTGCAGCTGATGCTAGACAAAGCAGATCACTTCACTGAAAGGTTATGCTTCTGGGAGTGTATTACATTTCCGTTCCAGAGTCTGCACTGGCTTTTTATATAGCTTTGTGAAAACAATCCAAAGTGCTGGTCATGGCCTTAAAAACCCAGTTTGAGCTCAGTTTACAAATATCAGCCTGGCAGGGATTACATCAGCCAAAAAGGTGAACGTATGTAGCTGCCTGATATAGCCTGACTGTTGATGTCTCTGCCAGTATCAGTTTTGACTGGCAGGAGCTCTCCAAGGTCTCGGGCAAAGGTCTTTCTGAGAAGTCAGGGGTTGAACCTGGTAACGTGCAAGAGTTGTGTTCTACCACTAAAGCTATGACTGTTCCCCAAAGCTAAGCATATTTCAGGACTGGCGTGAGACACTTCTGTAAGAGCAGACATATAATGGCTGGGATAAGCCAAGGACGTCCCTCTGTTTTATTTTATGTTACCAAAGGATAGCAAAATGAACCTTCAGGATATAGCAGGCCATAAACTCAATATAATAATAAAAAATCCCCACCCCCCACATTTGGCTGTTTATTTCCAGTTGTGTTTAAGCGCATGACACGGTGCAGAATTGTACCTTAGATTCCATTTGAAAAGCTGTTGTAGAAAGTTGCTAGACTAATAAACATTTATTTTGAAACCCTTTTTACTTTGTCATCGACAATGAAAATGGAAGGAAGGTAACAAGCGGTGCATGAAGCTTGTTAAAAGAGACTTGTCTTGCCTTCTCTGAAGTGCTGTGTAAATAAGAGGACAAATTTCCTGGTCTTGCCTGCAATAAATCTAGTCCATTGCAGCTGATGGGCTACAACACATGGCTCCCCAGTGTCGTTTTACGGCATTGATAATAGGTTTCTTTGGAACAGGATGCTTGAAATGCTCCGTGTTCTGAAGAACAACGTTAGTGATAAGAACTAACAATATACCTGAGTACTTGAATTCATTGACTTATTAGTATGTCGGTTTCTTGGCATTTCCCTTGTACAGCAAATCCCTCTGGAAGCCCATTTACCCACAAAGCATAGATAGAGAGATAGGATATAAGACCGAAATTGTTAGCCATTGTTCTCAAAGTAATGAGGTACTTGGGTAAAGGCAGCTGTAACTGTGTGCACCACAACAATAAACAGCAAACATTCAGCCTTGTGAACCACATGGAAAATCTAACATGAAATAAGCATGAAAACTCATTGCACCTACCTAGGCAATGTATATGGAAATTAGCAAATAGGTGGTTTATAGACTCAGCCGAATGCAGAGGGAATATCTTGAGATGGTAGAATTGACTCCAAATTCAGGCTGAAAGTGGAGGGTCATGTTTTTAAATGTTCATGCACCAGTAAGAATAAAATAAAGCACAACTTCCTGTAAACTGAAAACTAGCATAGCAGCGGGTGGTGGGAAGAGATCCTTCCCATTTGATGTTCTTGTTTCCTCCTTACAGGAAGCTTTTTATAAGTGAAAACACACAAAAATGAGGGCTTTTGTATGTGTGTGCATGGGTACAATGGCAGCCTAAATCCATGATTGTAATGGCTATGAGTTACTCGTGCGTAAACTGGTGCCTCTCTAGGCTAATTTGCCTTGTTAAACCTTTCTGACTGCACAGCCCTTGCTCATCGCGGCTGCCTCAGTCGCTGGCAGAATCCGTCAGTGGGCGTTTCTTGGACCTCTTCCAACATAAAAGTTGTTTGACACCCAGTCTCCTCCTCCTCTCACTGCGCGGGAGTCTTCTGCGCAGGGAAGGCGTGGGTAGCGGAGGACCTGGGCTCTCCTCACTGATATCCAGTGAAGAGTCCTGGAGCCCTCTCTCCGCTTCCCCCATCTGCCCCCCTTTCTCCCTGCTGTTGCGCTGATTAGTTTCCCCCTCCACTGAGCTGTTTCTCCCCCTGCTGCTGGGTCCTTCGTCAGCATCATCTGGGAGCCTCCCCTTCGCCTCTCGCTCTGATGTCAGTTCCCTGACAATGATCTTGAGAGAAGAAAGATGGGTGTGCAGTAAACACACACACACAAAAGCCCAAAAGGTCTCTTGCCATCCCATTCCAGCAAATTCCCCCTTAACTACAATTAAAGGGTACATTAGGATACAGTTAAAGATACACCAGGAAATTTTTTCTGACAATAAGAACTGTTAAACAGTGGAACGGACTCCCTCAGCATGTATTGGACTCTCCTTCCTTGGAGGTTTTTAAGCACTGGTTATGGATGCTTTAATTGAGATGCCTGCATTGCAGGGGCTAGATGAAACTTGGGGTTCCTTCCAACTCTACAGTTCTATGATTAGCCAACCAGGGGCCAGGATTTGAAGCTATTTAGCAAACCCTTGATAAGATGGAACCTGCCTAGTCTTAACTACAGTTAAAGATGAAACTGCGGTTAAGACTGAAAGTGGAATTCACTCCAAGGAGGGGATCAGCTGTAATGAGAAAGCATGCCATTGTGTGGCAAATTCACTGCAGCCGTGTTGAAAATATCTGATACACTTAATCTAAGAGTGCATATCAAAGTGGAGTATGCTTCTGGGTTGTTTCTCTTAGAATCAGCCTCTGTATTTAATGAAATAGTACTGTTAGTTTCTGGTTTCAGTGCAGAGTAATTCCATAAATCTTTTAGTAATATTACACACACACACACACACACAAACAAACAAACAAACACACACACACAATGTGTACCGTATTTTTTGCTCCATTGGACGCACCGGACCATAGGAGGGGGAGAACAGGGGGGGGGAATTCTTGTTCTCCCCCTCTAAAACAAGGTGCGTTCAAGGTACATTCACCAGAGCTTGTGGGGCTGGCAGTGGGGGGAAGCGCTGCTTTCCCCCACCGCCAGCCTCAAAGATCCCTGAAGCCTTTGGAGCACAGCGCCCTGCTGCCCTGCAGAGGTTTGCGTGCAGCCGTCCCCAAGCTAGAGCAGCGAGACGGAGCGCTCCGCAGTGCTCTGTCTTCCTGTTCTGGCTTTGGGCTTAGCGGCGCAGCCTGCATTCGCTCTATAGGACGCACACACATTTCCCCTTAATTTTTGGAGGGGGAAATGTGCGTCCTATAGAACGAAAAATACGGTAATCACTTTTTGTGTTTTAAAAGGTTGTGTTTGCAGGTCCCAAATTCTGAGAAGCCTGAGATTTTCATTTTCTCCCTTGTATTAATAAAACAAATGACTATAGCCTAAGGCTGAATTTTTGTCTTCATAATCTAGGCTTCTGAGCTTAAAATTGTGAAAATTTGAATGCAGGATCAAATGTACTGGGATCTGCATTATATAAATAAATCTGTCTATCAATTGCATGCTAATGCCTGGAGGATAAATAAATAGCTTTGTTCCGCTCTGTGATGCCCCTTCAGCTTATAATCCAAATGCATCACTATCACAACAGAGTACTGTACTAAAAATGGTGACCTAAAAAGAGGGTGCCGTACAACTTCTATGAAATCCCAATTCAAGTTGTCCCAAACCAGTGCCGGGCTCCCACTACGGAATATTTGTTTTCTGTACTTAAAACAAAACCCAGCTCTCTATCATGAGGCTAGAGCTGCCGATTTCTTCATGGTAGTAAGACAAGATTCTTCGTCTTGTCTTTGATTTATGACACTTTCCTTTTGTTTTTAAAGTAATGTTTATTAGGAGTTTAAAAGTTACAAAAAGAAAAAGAAAAAAGAGTTAAACAAAGCAAAACAATACCTAAAAAACAAAAAACGCTGCTTAACAAAACAAAAACAAGAACAAAATCAATTAAAAACACATCCAATATTTCCATATCTTGTCTTTCATTTACTTGTTTCGACGACCTCCTCACACCTCCCTTTTTTGTATTCTAGTTCAGTTAGCTATTTCAGCAAATCCTTTCCATCTTTCTCAGTTTTTGTCCTATAATTTATCTTAACACAATCTAACCTTATTTTTCCCCCGTTTGGCCCATTAAGTCTATTTTTACTTAATTCTTTATAACATTTCTGCTAAAGCCATATAACTTCATTCCAGCATCCTTCTAACATTCATTAATTTTACAGTGTTTCTGTAAATAGTCTTTAAATTTTTTCCAATCTTCTTCCACCGACTCTTCTCCCTGGTCTCGGATTCTGCCAGTCATTTCCGCCAGTTCCATGTAGTCCATCAGCTTCATCTGCCATTCTTCCCGGGTGGGTAAATCTTGTGTCTTCCAATGCTTTGCGATAAGTATTCCTGCTGCTGTTGTAGCATACATAAAGAAAGTTCTATAAAATTTATGACACTTTCCTTCTTGTTATTATTATTATTTTGTTGTTGTCATTTGTACCAATGTTATAGGTTTGTGCAATTCTTCATGAGACTGGGATGCGGTAAGGCAGCACCAGATCCCAGAAGCCAGCCGGTTTTGCTACAGTACTCTCTCAATGGAGGCCTCACCTGGAATCTTCTGCAGGAGTTTCTCTTTAGCAACTCGAGCAACGTAGGACGGTACATTGCCCTAGAAATCCCCTTAAAAGCTCGTTCTGCCTCCAGTCGTCTGCGTTGGTGGCAACCATCTGAGAACGGACATTTTTACAGCCCGTGGGTCATTGATCAGGTATGTAATCCTTTCTATTCAGGAAAGTAAGTACCTTTGATTGAATACTGTTTCCTGTACTTTCCCTACTTTACATGATTAGCAGAACTTCACTTCATGAGAAACATGGAGCTGCTGGGAGGGAAGAATACTCCATATCAGTGGCGTAGCGTGGGGGGTGCAGGGGGGGCCGGCCGCACCGGGCGCAACATCTGGGGGTTAGGGTTAGGGGGCGGAAATCCACGGGTTAGGGGGCGCAAATTACTTGCCTTGCCCCGGGTGCTGACAACCCACGCTACGCCACTGCTCCATATCGAGTTAATTTACTCGTACACTAATGTGTAGTAAAACTTTACCCTTTGTCCTGTCATGTTGTACATTTTCATGCCCCTCTGCTAAATAGTTGGCTGGTGAAAGCAAGGAAATAGTTGGCTGGTGAAAGAAGAGCCAGGGCGTTGTCTGCTCTGACCGGCAACAGTTTTCCAAAGATGCAGGCAGGGCTCTTTTCTAACCCTGTTCTTGAAGATCTTTTTAATAAGAGATGTCAGACCATGAACCTGAGACCTTCAGCATGCAGAGCATGTGTTCTCCCTTAAGAAGACACAAACTTTTGCTTTCCACTAACCAAGAGGAACATATATTTTAAACAGTCTTCTCTGGATGCGTTTAAAACTTTTGATCACAGCGAACATGACTCAAATGTAAAGTTTGTTGTTGTTAAAAGAACTGATTCTCCAGAGTCATTGGGCCCATTCCAGCGGGGTGATCAACAAGCTGTCAGGCCCAGATCTTCTGCTGTGTAAGGAGGAGTTCAAAATGGTGCTGGTCAGAGCTGGTCCAATGCCTGGGGCTGTGTTTATATTCCCCATTTATTTGGACTGTGTACAGCACCAAAGAGGACAATGGGCAGAGTGCTGTCTATCTGCCGATTCAATAAACATTTTGTGGGAGAGGGTGGACCACTGTTTAGAGATGACTGTGATTAAATGGTATACAAATAAAATAAATAAATAAAAATCCCCACCAACAGGTGTTTGATAATGAATTTAGCTGAGTGCACATTCACAATATACAAATGTGAATTGGGATCGTGTGACCTAACCATAGTCCATAGTCTTCGTCATGTAAATCTCCAAAAAAGATTTACGAGAATGAGGGGTGAATCTCTGAGCCTGTTGCGTAGGGCCTGGAATCATTTTCAATATTTTATATATTGTGACTTTAATTTTGAGTTGTCTGCCTCTGGTTAATGGTCTCAGATATTTGGATATGAAATTTATGGTAGAAACAAATGCCAAGAACACAAGACGTAATTTTGTTTTCTTTGCTTAAAGGGAAAAGAGCGTTGCTCAGAAGTTCATTGTTACTCATTGTTAATTAGCTATTGCCAAAGTAAACAATATTAAACTGAATTTAGAAGAAATATAAATAATTAATTTTAAGTTTGGCCGGGGGGAGGGGACAACAAATTAGATATTATTTAAGTCTAACAGCAACAATGAAGTGCCTACTGTTTATTTAATACCCTAACCATTGGTGAAGATACGGGCAATGGTAAGAGTACACTTATGACTATGTTATATCAGTAAGTACAAGTAACATTTGTGAATAATTTTCAAGCATTCAGAGACCTGTTGGCAGAGAGTGGAATCACTTCATCTGAAATTGTCCAGGGGGAGCAGGCAGAGGCATTTAGGGGTTCAGGGTGGTTGCAAGGGGAAAAGGGGGGGTGGGAAACTTTCTTTTCATAACCTTCTTTCCATTCACTTAACATAGGAACCAAGCCATTATTATTATTATTACACAAATTCCAGACCTTTTAAAGCTCTCCCTCAACTAAGGGTTCAGTGTTTTACAAGTTCAATCCTTGCAGGTACGATTAGAAAGGTAAAGGTAAAGTGACCCCTGACCATTAGGTCCAGTCGCAGATGACTCTGGGGTTGCGGCACTCATCTCGCTTTATTGGCTGAGGGAGCCGGCGTACAGCTTCCCGGTCATGTGGCCAGCATGACT
Source organism: Podarcis bocagei (assembly GCF_964188305.1). NCBI lineage: Eukaryota > Metazoa > Chordata > Lepidosauria > Squamata > Lacertidae > Podarcis > Podarcis bocagei. Next base: position 72,195,005 of record NC_138135.1, read on the forward strand.
AAGCCGCTTCTGGCGAACCAGAGCAGCACACAGAAATGCCATTTACCTTCCCGCCGGAGTGGTACCTATTTATCTCCTTGCACTTTGACGTGCTTTTGAACTGCTAGGTTGGCAGGAGCAGGGACCGAGCAACGGGAGCTCACCCCGTTGTGGGGATTCAAACCGCCGACCTTCTGATCAGCAAGTCTTAGGCTCTGTGTCACGTCCCTACATACCTGTAATCAATTCTTGACAGCTTTCCTTTTCCACATCTTTTATGTGTCCAAGCCAATAGGTTACTTCTTACAGGGACACTTTAAGAATCAGTGTATCTTAATAACTTCTGTTACCTTAGGTAAGTCATTCTTAATCTTGAAACATCCTCTCCCACATGTGAAAACCATCTGAGTCTACACCTGTGTACCTCCACCATGCGGGTGACGCTGTGGGAGGACGCGGGTAGCGCTGTGGGTTAAACCACAGAGCCTAGGACTTGCTGATCAGAAGGTCTGGCTGTAGAATCTTATTTTAGTATTGGCAACAGGATAGCATTCTCCACTGCACCTGAACATCACAGGGCAGTTATAGGTGTGCAAAACAGGAGAAAGGTCCTCCGGGAGAGAAAAGTTTAGCTAGTAGGCTCAGGAGGACCAGCTGGGAGGCTTCCTCCCAGTTCTGCTGCTGATGAGGTTGCCTCACTCTGCCTAATGACAGAGCGGGTTCTGGTCAACTGAGCGTTCTACTATGTTCCTCATGCTCAGTGGTATAGTAGTAAATTTTGAAGGGCACAAGATCATCACAACAGACCAGAGAACCAAAACATTTAGGCAGCTGATGTGGCAAAGAGTGGCGTAGTGGTTAGCACATAAGAATTGGGCTGATTTCACATCCCTGATCAACCATGTGGCATTACTCCAGTCCTGTGCATAGTTCCCTGAGATAAACTCCATTGAACTCAGTGGTGCTTACTTCTGACCATTGCAGGTTCAACTTGTAAAACACCTTGAGCTTCCACTATAAATCTTCAGTCAGGTGCAATGCAACCTTCAGCTTTTAATTAGAAGTGCAAAACAATATTGCAGAGAAGTACAATTGCTTGATTGCTTTTCTCGTTCCATGCTAATTTGCCACAAACAACCGTGAAACTTGAAAGCTTCATTATCAACTATTCACTTGCGAAAGCAAGGCAGATCCATCAGTTACACTGGCTTTTCAAGAGATGACATCAACATGCCTGCTCTGCCGGGGGGGGGAATCTTGGAGCCACGCTATTTCCACCAACACCACCCCATTTCTGATCATTCCACACCAAAAGCTTCTAACCAGTCATTTGACTGAAGGGGCCAGCTAATAACCTGTGTGTTGTAGAGCTTTGTTGGTGGCCTCATCATACATTCAGCGTGGGCTGACAACAATCAGGAAGTATTGAATATAAATGTCAATAGCCCCCGTGCTAATCAGCAGTGACTTAGGCGTGTTTGGAAAGAAAAGTAAAGAAACCCCTGCTTTTTCAGCATCTGTTTCAACTTTTTAAAAGTAAGCAAACCCTTGCATTTGTGTTCCAGATCCTTATTGGCGGAAACATCTCTGGCAACACAGTCTTAGAAGATGATTTCAGTACCCTGGATAGCAAGAAATGGCTCCTCCACCCTGGAGGAACAAAAATGCCGGTGTGTGGTTCTACTGGGGATGCCCTGGTCTTCATTGAGAAAGCGAGCACTCGCTATGTTGTCACCACTGACATTGCTGTCAATGAGGATTCTTTCCTTCAGCTGGACTTCGCAGCTTCTTGCTCCGTCACAGACTCCTGCTATGGTAAAGGCCTCTGCATTTCCCATTTACATACTTGCCAGCCTTCTCTGCTGTCGTTGCTTATTGTTCTTCATTCAGCTCTCTAAAACAGAATCTAAAACAGGCTTTCCCACCGGAAAACTGTGATTTGTTGTTTCTGTCTTGGTGTTCTTGGAAGTCTCCCATCTGTGGTTTGTGTATACTGAAAGTTCATAGATGCCAGGTATTGGTGGAAAATAAGGGTCCACTCACTTGCTGAGTTTTCTGGTTCGTGAATAGAGCTGAAATTTAAAAGGCATGCCTGGAAGCACTGTCCTTACATAATAACAGAAAAAGAGCCCTGCTGGATCAGCCCAGAGGCCGCACTTTGACATCCTGTCTTCACAGTGACAAAGCCTATGGAAAGCTCACAAGCAGGCTCTGAGTGCAACACCATTCGCCCAGATTGTTATTTCCAGCAACTGGTATGCAGAAGCAGGGCACTGTGAGCCAGTGTGGTGTAGTGGTTAAGAGCGGTAGTCTCGTTATCTGGGGAACCAGGTTCGCGTCTCCGCTCCTCCACATGCAGCTGCTGGGTGACCTTGGGCCAGTCACACTTCTCTGAAGTCTCTCAGCCCCACTCACCTCACAGAGTGTTTGTTGTGGGGGAGGAAGGGAAAGGAGAATGTTAGCCGCTTTGAGACTCCTTCAGGTAGTGATAAAGCGGGATATCAAATCCAAACTCTTCTTCTTCTTCTTCAGGTGTGCTGAACGGCCACATCCGTGACCAAATAGTCAGACATGTACAGTTCCTATTATTCCTGTTTCCTTACATTCCAGTCCAGAGCTTGAGCCTTACACATCAGCTCAGCAGCTTTTCCATACACTTCAATGGTACACATGTGGACCCACCCTTTAAAGTAATCAGGAAGATCTTATGGATGTGTGAACTGTGTGTATGCACCAGAACTTACCCAGCAGCAGCCTTTACTGGAACGGGGGGCTGTTCTTTATTCTGAGTTGTACAAATTTAGGACAAAGCATCTTGACATTTCCAGCCTGAATCTCTTGTTCTGATATTGGTTCCATATAATGTTGCATTATATGGTGTGTCATGCGTTAAACTGTTATGGTTCCTGCAACTCCAGAGACCAAACTCCTACCTTAGATCTTGCTTGCACCTTTATAAATTGGAACAAAGTAACATTCACATACAGCTGATTTAACTTAGACCAAAGGAAGGTTTGATCATGTATGTCAACTAACTGCAGGCAATTACTTCAGATTCTGTGTATAAAATGGAAATTAGGCTTAAAGAAAATCCCTAAAGTAGATTAACCAATTTGCTCATAAGTAATGAAGATATTTAAGTCTGGAAATTAATAGGGGCCCCAAAACATAATCATCATGCTTCAGTTTGGAATCACAGTTCATTACAATTCTGTTAATGTTAAGAGTGCTGTAACTGATCTGTTAGTTATATGACTAAGTTTCCCCCACTTTTAGTTCAGTCAACCATTACAGTGGTGCCTCGCAAGTAGAAAAGAATTCATTCCGCGAGTCTTTTCGTCTTGCGATGTTTTTCGTCTTGCGAAGCACGGTCCGTCGCAACTGCGCCTCTTCAAACGGCTTTTAAAAAAAGCGCAAGACTTTTTCGTCTTGCGAAGCAAGCCCATAGGGAAATTCGTCTAGCGAAGCAACACAAAAACGGAAAACCCTTTCGTCTAGTGAGTTTTTCGTCTTGCGAGGCATTCGTCTTGCGGGGCACCACTGTATTTTGATGGAGTTGTATTAACCAGGACAGCCATAGTCATAGAGCAACATGCTGATAAAAACAAAATAATATAAAAACGACATGTACCTTTTTTAAAAAAAAGAAATCAACACATAATAATAATAATTTGTACACCTAAGTTGTCTGTGGTACATTTTAAGGCTTGAGACACAAAATTAGTTATATGACTAGGGATTGTAATTTTTTCTTCGTCTGTTCAGCAGTTAACAGTGCAAACCTATGCATGTCTCACAAAGGTCAGAGCAATTCTAACTCTTCCTCGGCAGTCGCTTGGCCACTGCCACAGCCCAAGCCCTCCTGGTCTTATTTCAGTGCCTTGCTCTGGCTACCATAATCATGGTAGCTCCAAAACAGCCTGTGCCTTGGGCAAGTGTAGCAGAGGCCAACGCAGTGGCAGAGCCCCTCATCCCACACCAGTAGGGCTCATCAGAAAGAGACCTGCTGAATCCTAAACCACCCATTCCTAGCAACACTGGATTGCTCCTAAATTCTTTTGAGTTTAATAAGATTTACTTCCAAGTAAGTGATACCATTATATTATTGCATAAGTATATACAACTGAAACCAAGGTGTTAGAATCAGGATTAGATAATACATCTGAAACTGAAAAATTGGATTGGGCTGGCTAGCACGTTGATGTTCATCCCTTTGTGATTGCAACAGCGAACGATGCATGTGTGAATGAGCCATCACAGACTAAACACAGAAAGTTTTGCTACAGTGACACTTAACGCAGGGCTTTTCAAGAGAGTCAGTTCATGCATTCAGCTGTTAATCGTCAAGTGTTAAGGAATCAACCGATGAAGAATTAAGAGGTGTGCATAAATGCGTGAGCAAACTCCTTCAAGTAAAGTTTAGAAGATAGAGGCAATTTGTAAAGAGATACTGCTGTCTCTCTCTTTTTGCTCACTGGGACTAATCTTTTCAGACTCCTCCACTTATGCTATCTCAGTAATCCTCACAATAGCCATGTGAGATAGGCCAGTATTATGAACTTCAAGTGGCATGGGTACAGGAGGGCTGAAGCTGTGGTCATCGTGACTTGCCTAAGCCTACCTTGGGAGCTTGTGACTGGGTGGAAATTTGAGCCAAGAATGTGTGAACTCTTAACCATGACATCCCACTAGTTCTCAGTGACAATACATCTCTCAGCATGCCATTAAATAGATATCGATTCCATCTTTGGTGTGTTCAGATGCATATCCCATTCCACTGCAGATGGCCTGTTTGCATTGCATTTCTTTCAATGCACTGCACACCTGTGTGCTTATTTATTTATTTATTTATTTATTTATTTATTTATTTATTTTAGTATGCCACTCCCATAACATAAAGTTTTATGGGCATCATATCTAAATGTGCATTCCTTTAAAAGCAATACGGTGCTCATCACAGGCTACAGACCATACAGTGGTACCTTGTTTTACGAACTTAATCCATTCCGGAAGTCTGTTTTTAAACCAAAGTGTTCTTAAACCAAGGCGCGCTTTCCCATAGCAGCGGGGGACTCAATTTACAAATGGAAGAAACTCAACAGGAAGCAGAACATATTCTTATTCCGAGGCAAAGTTCACAAACCAAAACACCTACTTCCGGGTTTGCAGCGTTCTTAATCCAAGTTGTTCATAAACTAATCTGTTCTTAAACCAAGATACCACTGTGTGCTCCAAACTCCTACACAAAGCAGGAAATGTTTGATTGGCAATACACTTTGGTATTATAATGCTGGACTGTTGTCCTACATCAGTGAGTTTGATGATACCATTGCCTTAACAATTCAACTCATTTTAACCTTTTTAGCTATTGAACTAGAGTATTCTGTTGATCTTGGTCTGACATGGCACCCAGTAGTGAGAGACTGCCTCCCAACGAATGTCGAATGCAGTACATACCGTCTCCAGAGGATTTTGGTATCAGATACATTCAATAAATGGACAAGGATTGTTTTGCCACTTCCTCCTTACACCAGGTAAATTGCCTTTGGCATATCCTTAAAATATGTCACCTTACAGGTTTTGTATTGCATTTTTAATATATTTCTGTGGTAGCTACATGCAAATAAAAATGGGGCAATTGCTATTGTTCAGTATCAGTCTCCTTATCTCATTGGTGTGAACTTGATCAAGCCAAGCTCTGAAATCTCTCAGCTCACTTGAACTGAGACCAGTTGCCCCACCATAAATGAGAGACCTGAGAAATTTGATGTGGCCAGTTGTTGTTCATTTGAAACCAAAGGTTTCTGTTCACCTGTAGAGAGTGCACTCTGGAAATCTCCACTTTGAGAGATGTTGGTCAATATCCATTTGTTTAGTCGTTTAGTCGTGTCCGACTCTTCATGACCCCATGGACCAGAGCACGCCAGGCACTCCTGTCTTCCACTGCCTCCCGCAGTTTAGTCAGACTCATGCTGGTAGCTTCGAGAACACTGTCCAACCATCTCGTCCTCTGTCGTCCCCTTCTCCTTGTGCCCTCCATCTTTCCCAACATCAAAGTCTTTTCCAGGGAGCCTTCTCTTCTCATTAGGTAGCCAAAGTATTGGAGCTTCACGATCTGTCCTTCCAGTGGGCACTCAGGGCTGATTTCCTTAAGAATGGAGAGGTTTGATCTTCTTGCAGTCTATGGGACTCTCAAGAGTCTCCTCCAACACCATAATTCAAAAGCATCAATTTTTCGGCGATCAGCCTTCTTTATGGTCCAGCTCTCACTTCCATACATCACTACTGGGAAAGCCATAGCTTTAACTATACGGACCTTTGTTGGCAAGGTGATGTCTCTGCTTTTTAAGATGCTGTCTAGGTTTGTCATTGCTTTTCTCCCAAGAAGCAGGTGTCTTTTAATTTCGTGACTGCTGTCAATGTGGCCTACATTTTTAAATATAGCAATATCAAACCTTTTCTCTTTACCTCCAGGATTATCCTTTCCCCAGCAAATGCTTCTCTGCCACCTCAGTAATTTCTTAGGTGTGGGATAGCAATGCAATAAATAAATAAAAAGACTGAAATCTGTTTAACAGTTGTATCTTTCACTCGAAAATACAAGCTTAGCTTGAAGTTTAATGCTGCCATCTACTGATCAGTTTTTTCAAGTATGCATTCAGTTGGTTGGTAAATGGAGTTCTCTAAAGATGAAGCTGGCTAACGGCTGGCTAAGGGCTCATGCACACCCCCACTAGCTCCATTGCCTTCCCCCCAGGAAAATCTGTGGCTTCCCACTGAATCGGCACCATCAGCAATCAGGTTTTCCATTGATTGCTGTTTGTTCCGATTCAACGGTAAAGAGTGTGTTTTCCATGGGAAAGCTGTGGGGCAAACGCAGAACTGCTTGGACCCCTATCTAGAATGCATGGGGCAAAAGGCACGTTTTATCACATGTGGTGGAATTGTAAAGTAATCAAAAGCTATTGGGAAATGATTTATAATGAAATGAAAAAAATGTTTCAGACAACCTTTGTTAAAAGACCAGAAGCGTTTTTGCTAGGCATTATATGTCAAGACTTGCCAAAAGAGTGGAAGAAACTATCTATGTATGCTACAACAGCAGCTAGGATATTACTAGCCCAAAAATGGAAAGAAGACAAGACACCAACGAAAAAGAACAGCAAGCAAAAATGATGGAATACGCTGAAATGGCGAAACGCACTCGAAAACTTAGAGACAAGGACAACAGAGACTTTAAAAGGGACTGGGAACTGTATATGGCGTATTTACAGAAACACTGTAAAGAAGTGGACTCACTAGCAGGGTTTGAGTAAACACTTACAACTGAGAAAACAAGTATAAAAGTTTAGATGTAATAATTGGAAATATAACAAAGTGTAGGAGGAAATTTGGAAAAAGACGGTATAAAAATGATTAGAATGTAATAATATTTAGCTAAAAGGATGCAAAATTAAGGTAGAATAAAATAGGCAGGAGAAGCAAATATCTAAAGAACCAGAAGAGGAAGTTGAGGGAAGTTTGAGACTTACATACTCTTTTGGTGACAATGATGATTGTGTTGAATACAAAATTGTAAAACTTATTATAGAAAGCACGGGGCAAGTGGAAGTGTGGATGAGCGATAACTCTCTTCCTTTGGCTCTAGAAGCATTTGTTTCACATCTCTCCACTTTTGTCAAAGGTCCCAGGCAACCCGTTTCCGCTGGCACCAGCCGGCTCCATTTGACAAGCAGCAAACATGGGCCATAGACAACGTCTACATAGGTGATGGCTGTATAGACATGTGCAGTGGACATGGGAGGTGCACTCAAGGGAATTGCATGTAAGTATGGCGCTGTCAGGGACTGGGCAGAGGAGGAGGAGGAATGGTGGAGACTGCCTCCCCATCCTGACCCTTCCAGGGAGGAGGAAGAGGACGACAGCATAGATTTACAACAGGGGTTTGTGGGAGGCTACAGCTCAGAGGCAGAGGGCAGGGGGAGTTGGGAAATAATGCGAGTGCCAGAGCAGCAGCTGGCTGACACACTGCCATTAGAAAGCATTCCAGACCCACCATCTCCCAGAACCCGGTGAGCCTTAAAAGTAGGAGAGCAAAGAGCTCGAAGGCAGAGGGCACTTAGTGGCACCCGTAGAGGAGGAGGTGGTGATGATGACGAATGAGGAAGTGGGAGAGACGGAGGGGGGGGAGATTCACTGGGGACAACGCCATTATCCAAGAGGCTGGGTTCTATAGCCTCTCTCTGTAAAGACTGAAATCACAAAGGACTGTAAGAAACTTTTCCTTGTCTTTATACCTTCCTGGGCAACCAGCCGGGAGCCGCTGACAACATCCTGACAGGCGCTCTTTTCAGAGAGACGGTGCCAGGGTTGCCAGACTATAAGACGTGGGGAAGAGTGGCCTGGTAACTCATGCATTAGCGTAAGGAGCCTGGTGGGAAGGGGCAGAGCCTAATGGCCCCCGATAAGGGCAGAAGCTGGAACTTGGCAGCTCGAGGGAGGAGTCTGGTTGTATTTGGTGCCTCAGAGATGGAGTATGGTAGACATGGAGTGGGGAGAGCAAAGAAGAAAAGATCTCAAGCTGGGCAGAACTTAACACCCCCCCCCCACTAGATTCTGTCCCCTTACCTTGAGCAGGTACTAATTAACGCCAAGACCTTGAGAAAGGAGCTGAAGCTCTGAAACTTCAGATCAAACCTGCTAATCCTAGACATTGATGTGGATTCTAATTAGGATTCTAGCTTGTGGTTTAAAATAAGCAAGTAAGAAAGGGGATTTGTTTTCTTTCCGAATACAATTTCTCTTCTTTCTTTTTTAATTTTTGTTTTTTTTTTAAGAAGGAAAGCGAGCCAGGACCAGCCTAATCAGTGGGCCATGTCACCGTTTTGTAAGGGATGCCTATTTTGCTGCACGTGGAAGGAATATTATTCCTTCTGCTTTGCTACCTTTGTGAACTTGCGTCAGGGAAGCAAGAAAGGAGTCTCTAGAAAGGGGACCAAAATTAGGCAAGGGATCCTAATGGCAACGTGAGAAGGAAAATAAGGAACTGGGTGCATTTGGAGGGATTTAAGCAAATGCCCATTGGTATTTGGAAGGTACTGTCATTGGAAGGAGGAAGGCATCTGTTTGGTACTCCATCTAGAAACTGCTGGCTGCCCTAAAACTATTTGCTTAGACTTTAGGTACTGTGTTTGTTAGTTAGAGCTATCTGAAAGTAAGTTCTAATAAACTGAGTAATATTAAAACCAAGAGCCTTCAAAATAATGAATTTTCCCTGCAATGTATTGTTATGAATTAAGGCAATTCATAATATTATTATAGTATTATAATGAATTAGACTTCGCATAATTAGTGTTTCATGTTTAAAGTACAGAAAGAGAGAGTTGTATGAGTTCTCCAACCATGCTTGTAGATGAGGCAAGGGAACTCCTAGTGCTGTAGAATGGATCAAAAGCATTCTGAAGAAATCATTGAATGCAGAGTGCCTTACCAGCTAAATTCTCTTTTTTTGCTATCACTTACAGGTGTGATGAAAACTGGGGTGGACTGTACTGTGATGAGCCAGAGATACCTCTTCCCACTCAGCTTAAAGACAACTTCAACCGTGCCCCTTCCAATCAGAATTGGCTAACCGTAAATGGTGGGAAACTGAGCACTGTCTGTGGAGCTGTAGCTTCTGGAATGGCACTTCATTTTAGTGGGGTTGGTACCTGCTGTACTGAGCTTTTTTTATATAATTCTGAAACATATCCCAAAGAGAAGCAAATTGAAAGCAGAGCCTTGGAGTTACAAACAACTTGGAAATAGAGGGGTGGGATTTAGTGTAGTGCTAAGTATTACAGTGGTGCCTCGCAAGACGAAAAGAATCCGTTCTGTGATTCTCTTCGTCTAGCGGTTTTTTCGTCTTGCGAAGCAAGCCCATTGACGGATTAGCAAATTAGCGCTATTAGCGGCTTTTAGCGGCTTTTAGCGGCTTATCTGCTGATCGGCTTAGAAAAAGGGGGGAAGGGGGGAAAAACCAGCAGGAACTCGCAAGACATTGTCGTCTTGCGAAGCAAGCCCATAGGAAATTCGTTTTGCGAAGCACCTCCAAAACGGAAAACTCTTTTGTCTAGCGAGTTTTCCGTCTTGCGGGGCACCACTGTATATGCACACAGAAGTGAGGTCTAGTCATGCAACCACACTTCCCCGCCCCCCCTCTCCTCCCACTGCATGGTCTTTGCATCTCCTAAACCTGTTCTTAGAGTTTCCCCAAGTATTCTGAGCATATTTAGGTGGCATGGAGCAGGCGGGAGGAAGGACCTGTTTTAAACCAGTATCACTGGTCCAAACAAGCAAGCATTTTATTTGTAACAATTTTTTATGCATGTTGCTAGTGAAGGCCTCAAAGTAGAATTTTTAATTCATGCAAGCTCTCAAAATTGAAACTACTGGCAGTTCTTTTCACTACAAAGCTAAATAGGCATTTTTGCAGGCTTGTTCCTATGTGTCCATGGGGGGGGGGAATCTTTTGGAAATCTATCTTACACAAAGCTATTCCCATCTTAAGCATATTTACTATTTACTACTGAGTTCCAGACAAACCATTTTAGAAGCACAGTGCAACCATTTGTGATAAAATAATTAGTATCACTATCTGTGTTTATATATTTCTAACTGACAGCCATTGCCATTTTACACTTAAAGGTTTATTTGGTTATGTGATTTAGGATTCAGAGAGAGCAAAAGACATGTTTATGGGAGGAGAGAACTCTGTAGTGGGCACTGGGTTGCTGTTTTCAGTGCAGTGGATTCTAATGCTGAAGAGACAATCCACTTTTCAGTGCAATTTCTGCTACTGGGCTACAACATAAATGCCCCCCCCCCCTCTATTTGGGAGTGTGATGTTTTTGGATTCTGGGCCTGCTCCATGAAAACACTAATTGGTTTTGTGTTGTGTTGTTGCTGTTTTTAAAAAAGTAGTTTTGGGTTGATATTATTTTGAAGTGGGAAATAAATCATATAGTTGTTATTGTTGTCATTATTTCCTTTGCAGCCATAATGGTTTCTTTTTCTTTTTCAAGGCTTGCAGCCGCTTGCTAGTTACAGTGGATCTAAACTTAACTAATGCAGAATTCATCCAGTTCTATTTCATGTATGGATGTCTGATAACCCCCAACAGTCGCAACCAAGGAGTTCTCCTGGAGTACTCTGTGAATGGTGGCATCACATGGACCCTCTTAATGGACATTTTTTATGACCAGTTCAGCAAGCCTGGGTAATAAGTATATTCCTGTTGCTCATGCAAAACCTGTTTTGATTATAAATACAGGAAACTCCCTGTTGGTTGTATTTCAGGTCATTGCATTCATCAGCGGAATGTGTATAATCCCGTTCCACCCCTGTTCTTGCCAGATTCCACCTTCTTCTGGGTCTAAAAGCAGTGTGTGTGTGTGTGTGTGTGTGTGTGTGTGTGTGTGTGTGTGTGGACGGTCGCATGTGTCTTGGTCACACGCAAAATGGTCATTCCCTGTAGTGTTTTCCTCCTCAGGCCCCTCTCTCAGAAGCTCTGAGAGCTTCTTTGTTTCAGTAGGAGGTGTTATGTACTGAAGTTATCACCCTGGGCCAGCAGGGGGATGCTGTGGATAGTTCCAGTCCACATATGCAAATGAGGGATCGAAAGTGACATTCAGTGATTGGATAGTTACAGAAAGTTGTTACAGTTACGTTGCACTGGAGCTCTATATAAGCAGGCTGACTGAACCCTTCAGTTCAGTTCTGTTCCAGCTTACAAATAAAGAGCTGCTTTGGAGAAATCGCTGTGTTGTCTGCTATGTCTACCCACTCTTTAACAGGATGGATAACAGTTAGAGCATGGGTAGGCAAACTAAGGCCTGGGGGCAGGATCTGGCCCAATTGCCTTCTAAATCCGGCCCGCAGGCGGTCCAGGAATGTTTTTATATGAGTAGAATGTGTGCTTTTATTTAAAATGCATCTCTGGGTTATTTGCAGGGCACAAGAATTCATTCATTTCCCCCCCAAAAATATAGTCCAGCCCCCCACAAGATCTGAAGGACAGTGGACTGGCCTGCTGCTGAAAAAGTTTGCTGACCCCTGAGGGACCCTGAAATTAAGCATATGTAGAAGGCTTTATAGTGTATTACCAGCAGATCACCGTATTTTTCGCCCTATAGGACGCACCGTCCCATAAGGCGCACCTAGTTTTTGGGGGGGGGAAATAAAGGGGGGAATTATTTTTCCCCCAGGCGCGGGGCTGGGGCGGGGGAGGGCCGAGCTTCCCCCGGCCCCAGCCCCCAAACAGGCAGCTCTCTGCAAGCTGTGGGAGCCCAGCGCTGGCTCCCGCTGCTTGCGGAGAGGTCCGCGAAGCCTGGAGAGCGAGAGGGGTCAGTGCGCACCGACCCCTCTCGCTCTCCAGGCTTCAGCGAAAGCCTGCATTCGCCCCATAGGACGCACACACATTTCCCCTTCATTTTTGGAGGGGAAAAAGTGCGTCCTATAGGGCGAAAAATACCGTAAACAAAAGAATGTGTCTGGCAGCAGAGGCAGATTTAGGGGGGTGCTATCAGTTCGCCTGCACTGGGCACAAAGCCAAGAGGGTACCGTGATAATGACGCACAATGGAAGGCAAGAGGTATGGGAGGGCTGCCGAATTTGGGCATTGCACAGGGCACTGCTGAAATTTTAAAGCCCCGGGTCTGCCACTGCTTGCAACTTCCCATTGCCCTCTTACCATTTTTCAACCCTCATGAAGACAGTTGTTTAAGGTCATTCCCTTATTTTCACAGTCAACATCACATGCTTGTGGATAAACAAACTGCTTTATTGCATTTTGGTGCTTTGTTGTCCATTATGACTCTTGGCAAGGTATGTGCGGATGCTAAAGGATTTTTAGTGACTGTTATACAGACTTTATAATGAGGTGGAGCTAACTGAACATTCCTCTCTATATATTGTGGTAGAGAAACGTTAGGGACTTGCCATAACCTATGGCTGCTTTCATAAATCAGGTGCCCTCAATATGTTCTGAGAATGCAGCTCCCATCAGCCCCTGCCAGCACAGTCATGAGAGCTGGTGAGAGTTGCAATCCAAAACATGTGGAGGCCATCAGGTTTGCAAAGGGTCTCCAGCAAAGGTGCTACTAATCACTCTTATTCATCTCAGTGGGACATGCTGTCATCCTGCATAACTGCATATCTGGTTTTCATGCCATTTGCAACCAACTGATTGGTTGAAACATTCCTTTCCCTTTGTGATAGCAAAACAAAGGATTTATTATAACTGAGGGGAAAAACCCATTGTCATGTAAATTTGAATAATAATAACTATATAACTACATTTACATAAGAAAGCACTATGCATAAGGATGTAGAATTCCTGTATTTCAAAGAGTGTCAGTGGGGTGCGGGGGGGTGGGATTTAGTTGGATCCCCTGTCCTGCAATGAATGCTAACCCTGGATTTAAATCTTCATTATAATAATCCAACAAGTAAAATGTTGTAACGTTTATCCTAAGAGGAGCATTGACCTTATAGGTAATCATCACCCAAACAAACACTGTAGACTTATATAGAGTCATCTAACTGTACTTCTTATCTTTGGGTAATTCTCAAGTTTTCAGTGTAAATTTTCACAGGCTCTCTCTTGCTGCTTTTTAGCTTTGTGAACATTCTCCTTCCTCCTGGTGCCCAAGAGGTGGGGACCCGTTTTCGCTGGTGGCAGCCCAAGCATGATGGTCTGGATCAGAGTGACTGGGCTATTGACAATGTGCTGATATCAGGGTCAGCTGACCAGAGGACTGTGATGTTGGACACGTTTAGCAGTGCGCCACTGCCGCAGCACGAACGCACTCCCGCAGACGCAGGACCCACCGGCAGGATTGCTTTTGATATGTTCATGGAAGACAGAACAACAGGTAGGACGAAAACCAGTGTTGTCCGTGTTATTATTTTTTTCTTCTCTGTGACAAGCATGAATTTACCCGGAGAAGCATTTCCCAACATGGCAATTCAATAGTAGGAAAAGCCTCAACCGTTGAATTTCCTCCACCCACGCAGGGGTTAAAAAGAAAGAGGAGTGCTGCCCAAAAAATGGTAACTGTAGAACAAGGCATAGGTAAAGCCATACATTTTTTTTGAAGTATTGCAATAATGTATGAGAATAGTGTTTCTGCATTAGAATGAAACAAATCATTCTTCTATTATAACCCAATAATGATTTAATAATCCAATAACTGTTTTCAGCACTTAACACCATCAGTATTTTTAATTATCAAATACTGCAGTTTTAAAACATTGGTATGAATATTATTTTCTTCAGTGAATGAGCACTGGCTGTTCCATGACGACTGTTCAATTGAAAGATTCTGTGAGTCTCCTGATGGCGTCATGATGTGCGGTAGCCATGACGGCAGAGAAGTTTATGCCATCACCCATGATTTAACTCCTACAGAGAACTGGATTATGCAGTTCAAGGTAAACACTGCTTTCTAAAGCCTTCAGAGATTTACATTAACACCAGGGCTTTTTTCAGCGGGAACTCACCAGAACTGATGCTCCCCGCTAGGCGAAAAAAAGCCCTGATTAACACCCTTTTAACAATTTAAATTTATTCTGTTGTGCCAACACTTTCCATGTGTTTTTGTGTTTCTTGATGGTAGGTGACAGGTGGTTCTTCCTTACTGGGCACTAACATGCTCCTTATCTTGACCAGGGCCCCACACCAATTTCCTGTTAAAAAGCTCTCCCTCACTTGACTACTATTTGCCTCTGAATGTAGCACCTTCAGCAGCAAACAGAAAGAGGAGGGTTGATGATTTTTTGGAGGAAACTGCCATAGCACCCCAATCCAGATTGAGAGTAGGTTCAGAATGAGAGCCCTGTAGCTGCTTTACTTTCAAAATAAAAGTGGCCAGTTTAAGGATGCCTCCCCCAAAAACATTAATAGTGCAACATGTAGTTTCCCCCTCAGCCTCTATAGTTGTAAATCTCTTACAAAAATCAGGTCTTGTCTTCCACAAAGAAACTGATCTTTTACAGCTTACTTACCACTGAGCTGGAAAATCTCACTTGCAGTTACAGCGATAGAGCTCAACTACAGCAAAAACACTGCATCTTAAGCAGATAGTTGTATAATTAATGAGTAGCATGAAAGGAAGCCTGATAACTTGATAAGACACTGACTGGATAACTCAGAAGATCAAGGTTTCTCTTTTTGTCCTTTCATTGGCATGCAATAAAATTCTGGGCAATCCTTTGTGCACCTCTGATTTCCCCCAATCAGTCTAACAGATAATAATACTCTGCTATAAATTTACATGAAAACCTCACTATTATTTTTTCTTGCTGGAAAAAAGATATCTGAAAGAAAAATCTGTGTCACTTTTTACATGTACTATATTAGATTTCTGTCGGCTGTAAAACCTCAGAAAAAATTGCCCAGAACCAAGTCCATGTGCAATATTCTACTGACTTTGGAGTGAGTTGGAGCTACCTCATACCTCAGTGCTTACCTGCTGACCCCAAATGTTCTGGGAGTGTTTCACAGCCATCTGTCTTCTTTCCAACAAAAGGATGGAAAAGAATAACTTACCGTCTACCTGAAAGCCTAGTAGGAAAGTGAGTATAAATAATATCTGAGCTACTGATAATATCAGAGTGGCCATATCGGTCTTCTAGACATATCCTCCCTTCTGTGAGAGTAGCAAAGTACCACACAGAAGAAATATGGATCAAGCTAAGGGTTTGAAGGCTCTGTTGCACCACGGTGCTGTGCTATGCATGCTGATGTTGCTAGTTCATTTGGAATGAAGACATCCATTACAAGGAACAATATAGTTAGTAGTTCCACAAGCAAGACTAGACAGTTTCCATTATTTTGGAAACTGGGAAACTGATTTCAGAATTCATATGAATGAGAACCATATATCCCTCATTTACATAACCTGCTCAACTGTAATAAGTTACCTTCAGTCTCCTATCTTTCCATATAACTAAACTGTATGACTGTCATCATGCAGCAGTGGCCATGTGAACAGCAACATGATGACAGAACAGCTGGCAGGGAGCCATGCAACAGTTCGGCCCAGACAAGCTGCAGAGGAACAGCCAGGAGCTCAAAGGCTGAAGAGGTGGGAGCTGCTCTGCCCTGCCTGTTCCCTTGCAGCTTGCCTGGACCATGGTTTGGGCAAGCTGTAAGGGGTGTGTGCAGTTTGGCTGAGCAAACAAGTGGTGGCCAAGACCAGGGAAGTGGCAAGGAGGATGTAACTAGGGTCAAACAGGCAGGCTGGAAAGTTGAAGGTTGGATCAGCATGGAGTGGGCTTTGCAAGCCTTCTCACATTCCCCTTCTCACCTCTGCCATTTACAGGAAGGAAGTGTAATCACCCCTTCGTCTTGTCCCTTCTTACTCTGGCTTCCCACAGCAATGGCATTAGTGACCATGGGATGGGACCAAAGGAGAAAAAGTTTTAGATTTGGGCAATGTTTTGAGAGGAGGAGGAGCGCAGTTTGGATGTTCTGTAGGAAGAAGGGGGAGCATGGTTTAGGCCAGTGCTTCTCAAGATACCTGATGTGGTGGATTGGCAACTTTTTCCCAGTGTGCCAGGGACCTGTACCATACTTGGTCCCTGAAACATCACACTGAACCTGGGCTGTGGTGGAGTCACCGTGGACTGGCAGCTGATGGCTTGTGGACTGACAACCACTTTGTCCATGGACAACCACTTTGTGTAGCACAGCTTTAGGTGGTCTGGAGGGGGAGGGGAGCACAGATTGGGTGATCTGTAAGGGGATGGTGTTCGGGTGGTCCATAAGAGGAAGGGGGTTGGGCAAGATGTGAGGGGTTGTGTGGTTGGATGAAGTATAAAGGGTGGGGATTGGCAAGGGGGGGGGGAGTAGGCCAGGTTGGCAAGTAATGGAAGCAGGGACACACACCCAACTGCATACAAAATTATCTTGTATCGTCTGTTGAGAGACATGTCCTATGGCCTTCAAGTTTATGAATGCATATTATTTGCGTTGTGATTTTTGCTTATTTTCTCTATCTCTGTTTATGTGTTAACTCAGCCCAGTACGGTTTAGATTTTATCAGAAGTACTCTGATATGCAATGGGCCATTGACAATTTCTATCTTGGACCTGGTTGTGTAGACAACTGCAGAGGCCATGGAGACTGTCTGAAAGAACAATGTGTCTGTGATCCAGGTTTCTCTGGTCCAAACTGCTACTTAACTCAGACTTTGAAGGTAATCTAAATATCTTTTGGTGCAGACTGTACTGAATCTTCACAATAGAAAGTATTAAAAAAATTAAATACGCGTCTGTGCTAGAATTAATCTACACATGCAAGTACCAATAAACATTAAAAAATGCAATACCTTTATTTATGTTTTGTCTGATTAAAGCAAACGTGAATCTTGTGTTCCATCAAAATATACTTTACATGTAAAATTACTCTTGGCATACTGTAGGAGTGAAAAAACATATTTTTAAAAGCTAAATGTCTATTCCTTTTACAACTAAAAATTGAGTTGGTGACTGGCTTCTCAAATGTTAAAATCCTTTAACAGACTTTCCTGAAGGAGCGCTTTGACAATGAAGAAATTAGACCGGATTTATGGATGTCTCTGGAAGGAGGCACTGCTTGCATGGAATGCGGGATTCTAGCAGAAGACACAGCTCTGTATTTTGGAGGCACTACAGTGAGACAGGCTGTCACTCAAGACTTGGATTTGCGAGGTGCAAAGTATGTCAGGTTACTTAATAGAGTTGAACATAGCTAATATATTTTAATGAAAGTTTAAATAATGACAGAGCGGCAGACTGAGTGGCTGTGGGAACAGACAAAGGTATATGAGCCTTTTACCCTTAAACCACCCACTCAGGGTCAGCTGAGGAAGGAAGGCAGAACTTGGAAGAATAAGTGAGAGAATCAATTCACTGGCCTTCGTAAAAAGAGTCATTAAATTATTATCATCCACAGTTTCACAACTGCACAAAGCATGATTCACATTCTTAAATGTCTATATAGTCAGCGACTGCAATCCTGCATACATTTTTAGTCCCCTCACTTGAAATCAGTAGGTTTGGTATGTCACCAGTACGAAGGATTTAAGCCTACAAAATGTAATATGCAAGAAAAGGCAGGAGATAAGGAGTGCTTTGAAAGCCCCAGTGTAATTAGTTGTACAGGTAGTCACTTTATAACAATGCACACTAGCTGTCACTCTGGTGTCACAGATGGAAAGGACAAAAGAAGTCTTGGTGGGGATAGTGGGGAAATAATTGCCGTTGATTTGTTGGGACCCACTAGTAGGTCATGGCCTGACCCAAGCTACAGTAGACTGAGCTTGCATATGAGGTACTGAAATGGGGCTAAAGACAGGGCTTTTCTTCAGCCAGAACTCACCAGAACTCAGTTCTGGCACCTCTCAGGTGGGTACCATTTCCATCATAAGAGATCGAGGGAGGCGTTCATGGTGAGTTTCAGTACTTTTTTTCTAGAAAAATAGCACTGGCAAAAGAGTACCCTGTAGTGTGTCTCCTAACACCATTTCAAGGACTGTTTGGAATTAATAGGTCTAAGTTAGTTGTGTCTGTTAATTTTAGACTGTTTTCTCAGGGTAGGATTAACACTGAAGACAAACCCCAAATTTCCTTTATCCATGGAGAGATTTCTGTGCCTAACAGCTGCCAGAAGGAAAGGGGGAGGGGAAGATTTATGGTGAAGTTTCTTTGAACATGCAGAAGATTGAGGCATATGGTTGGGGCACAAGGTTGTCATGTTTATTTTTAAAGTGTGAGTTATAAGAGTTTGTGCTCCTCCCCAGAGTCTCTATAAGTTAAATCTTCAGCTGGGGTAATGAATGAATCTTGTTTGAATGGCACATGCTTGTAAATGTGTGTGCACACAGGAAGGTGCCATACATTGCATAGCTATCCATTTTACATGCTTGGGGAGTATTCTGAACTGTTCATAACATATATGACAGTTACGTTACAAGAATTACAAATTATTGTAGTTTTAGGTTGTATCACATTTGTTTTCCAGGAGCTAAAAGTGGCATACATAAGTCCTATTCCTTTTACATTTTTACCCTCCTAGTAACCCTGCCTGGATCTAGACACGTCAAAGAAGCGATTCAGTTAAACGCATTGCAGACTAATACTGTACAGGGAAATCTGGTAGGGAAAGATGGGACTCCACAGCGCCACCTGGTGTCACAGTGTTATATAAAACGCTTTTTCTTTACCAGTCTAGCTGAGTCCCCTGTGAAGTAATTTAGGATGAGAGTCAGTGACTGCCCAAAGGTCATCCAGTGAAGAAGTAGGGACATTTGCTATCCACCTCAGGCATTAAAATGTATTGGACCAGCCATACAAGGGACAAGTGTTCACTAGTTGATTCCTACTGTATTTGGGGACCTGAGAGCTCCAGTTATCAATATTGCAAGCCAGCTACCCCTCTTCTAATACAGATGTCATTTAACTATGCAATAAAGACTCATTACAGTTTCAATTCTGCATGTATTTTATACTCATCATGCAACTGATTCGAGGGTTCTTCCTTGTTTTGTATATGTTGTCTGAACTTGTTTCAATTTCATTTATGTGGGGAAATGTCTACTATTTCCTTGGGAGCATACAATTATTGTGATTGCCCCCCAATGTCTTTTCATTCAGATTTTTACAATATTGGGGAAGAATTGGGAGTGAAAACAACATGACAACATGTCACAGACCAACATGTCGGAAGGAAGGAGTTCTGCTGGATTATTCAACAGATGGAGGCAAGGGTCTATTTTAATGATATCTAATAAATATTTCTGCTTATATTTAAGCACCGTACAGTTACGGGGGGAAATCCAAAAAAAAGAACATTGCCTGCAGATAGAGGTAGGATTTGCAGCAGAGCAGAACCCTTGCTCTTGAAATTGTTACCTGAAAGTTATAGTTATCTAAAATCACTGGCTGCAAAAGCGAGCCCCTAATTCAGTATGCCTCGATGGCCTCTTTTCTGCCTTTTGTTCTGGTAACACAGACACACAGGCACTAAAATGTGGTGTGGGAGGAGGGATAACAGTAAATCTTAAATCTGTGCTATAAGTCAATATAATCCAGTGAAAACAGGCACTCTAGTTTATTGAAACTCCTCTGATAATCCAGATATTTTTGATGTCTCCCATGCCATTTGGATAAATAAAATTGTATGGTGTTCAGAAATATATTTTCATACCCTCATTCTTGTCCTTGAACAATATTTTCCTGCATTTCAGAAGAAATTGGATGAACTGTTCCTCCTTTAACTACATGTCTTGTTGAAGACAATGGAACTGCTTATTCTTAAGAATCGCCCATTGTTGCACAGGAAATATTCTGTTGGAAACTCTTCTATAAATAAACAGGACCTAACTTCTTTAAACTCACTTTATTTTTGTTATAAGGCAACTGACATTTAATCTGACAGCTAGCCACCTGCTGCTCTCCTGATACCATGTACATGTTAAGGGGAATGTAAGTTGAGTGATTGTGCACATTCACCAGAACACATGGAGAATGTGCACATAACCCCTTCTATGAAGAGGTGTGCACATTTCCAAGTCAACATACATAATCTCCATACAACAGGCTTTGGGAGATGTGCATATATTCACAATGTATATTGACTGGGAAATGTACACACCTCTTCATGGAAGGGTTATGTCAGGCGTGACCAAACTTGGCCCTCCAGATGTTTTGGGACTACAATTCCCATCATCCCTGACCACTGGTCCAGTTAGCTAGGAATGATGAGAGTTGTAGTCCTGAAACATCTGGAGGGCCAAGTTTGGCCATGCCTGGGTTATGTGCACATTCTCCACGAGTCCTGGTGAATGTGCACAGTAGCCCGTTGTTATGCACATTAACCACTCAACTTACATTCCTCTTAATATCTTCACTGTCAGTGTAATATTTACACAGCACATGGTGAATCTCCTATACATTCCTAATGAACAAAACTGTACCTCAGAAAATATTAGTAACGAGAAGTGATTTCTTCACAGTGCCAAAAAAGATTATGCAACCACTTAATCAAATGGACATTACACCAACAGTTCTAATCAGTACACTTACAAAAATCTTTAGTATCAAGGTGCTAGTAGGGAAGAGTTTATCATATATTATCATATCCATTTTCAGGCATCTATAGTTATGACTGGTTCAAAGCCACCCACTGAATAATGGTGGACCACTTGAATCCAGTCTCAACATGAGTTCTCAGATATTGATAAGTTCTTACTTTACCTTGACTCTTTGTCCTGTAGGAATATCTTGGACACTGCTCCACGAGATGGATTATCAGAAATACATCTCCATCAGACATGATTACATCCTGCTCCCAGAAGATGCTCTGACCAATACAACTCGCCTGCGTTGGTGGCAGCCATTTGTAATTAACAATGGAATTGTGGTTTCGGGCTTTGATCGTGCTCAGTGGGCGCTGGATAATGTACTGATTGGAGGAGCAGAGATCAATCCGAGTCAACTGGTAGATACGTTTGATGACGGTAAGAGTCGAGCAAGTCACCATTATTTTCATCATTATGTTTTGTTGATTGACGGAGTTTCAAGTCCATATTTGAATTTTTGTTTAAAGAAGACACAGGGGACTTTTTAAATAAGTTTTTTTCCAAAAAAATAAATTGCTCATAATAAAATACATATTAATCTTGTAAAATAATGCTAAGGAAGCTTCCTAGATATAGATATTATCACCATATTTTGAAATTGAATAGTTTTAACAAAATAGTTCTGAGCACCAAAGGTCAGCAAATGCTACGACTAAGAGGATGGGGGTATGGACTGAGCTCCCCCACCCATGTGGGCCATTTTGTCAGGTGGACAGAGCTAGACACCTATCAATCAACTGGTTGACCCAACTTCAAAGGAAAGAACCTGGGGTAAAACTTAAATTCTGAAAGCAGGAATTGGATACACTAGGGAATACCCAATCAGGAGCTGAGTAATGGAGCTGATCCCAGCAATCCCCACTTTGGGAAGGGATCAGCTACACTATGGAGCTCCCGATTGGGAATTCCACAGTACAGCTGATCCCTGTGAGGTTTGTTGTCAGCACCAATCAGCTGATTGGTACTGAGAGCAACCCTGAAGGTTGCTGGTTGTTCTTTTTCAGCTGCATCTTTACTTGCCCCATCCCTGATGTCAGGTGTGGGGCAGGTGGACATGATTTGATGACAATCCAAATTAGGACCCCTACCAGCCTACTTTGGCTGTGGGAAGGAGGTTCCCCACCACTAGCTTAGATATTCAGAGAGGGTTAAATGTGGCAAATATGCCACCACTCCTACTTTTCCTAATGCCTTTGGGAAGGTTAGAGGCAGTGTAAGTTAATTAGCCACTGCCTGTGGCTTCCTGAATGCCAAGCGTAAAATTATAAATCCAATAAAATCCAGTGCACAGTCTGAAGGCACATGAGGTCACCACCATGCTGAAGTTATGCATGAGTCTGGTCAGTATTTTGATGTGTGACCATCTGGGAGCCCCCTGTACATCACCATGTTTTCCATTATTGAAAAAAAAACACTGTACATGCACACCCCTTCTCAAAGAACTCTGGTGGGAGAAGGATGAAAAGAACGCCAACAATATATGCCTTGTCTGTCTGCCTATCACTTTTTGGAATATTTTATCATTCTATTACGAATATACAAAAAAAACCTTTTATCTGTTTAGTACGTATTGGAACATTATGAAACTTCTCCTTAATTCTGTCTAATTGATGTTAATAGAAGGCATTTCCCATGAAGAAAACTGGAGTTTCTACCCAAATGCCGTCAGGACTGCAGGCTTCTGTGGCAACCCATCATTTCATCTCTACTGGCCAAATAAGAAAAAGGATCAGACAAACAATATCCTGTCCTCTCGGGAACTCATTATACAGCCAGGATATATGATACAGTTTAAAGTAAGAAGCTTCTGTTCTTCCAAAGTAAAATGTTGAGTCCATAGACATCAGATTTGCCTAGAAATTCTGACAGGGTCAAGTGAGATGCCTGGTTCGGATTTCTATCAAATATTTACTGCATATTGCTTATTAGAATTTATTGGAGCCACATTAGGGTGTCTAACAATAACATTGATACATAAATACTACTTCCATTCAAAGTCCAGGCTTTAGAAACGACTAGAGGAAAGGGATATTTTATTGTGCTCCATTTATGTCAGGGGCAACCTTTTCCTCTGAAAAAAGCCAGTTTTCCCCTTCACAAGTGGAATGTCATTATAACAGTACTACCTTTACTAGGATGTTGATTAACTGAAGCTCAGAAAAATTTAGGATGCCTATTTGGCTAGTAAACATTGGCTCACCCATGCAAAAGGTTATAACAGACAGGGGAGAAGGAAAGAAAGACAACGTCAAAGCTGGAAGAATGTTGCTTTGATTTTAGTTAAAATTAAATTGCTATTGTGTTTGTTTCAGATTGTAGTTGGCTGTGAAGCCACATCTTGTGGAGACCTCCATTCTGTGATGTTAGAATATACCAAGGATGCTAGGTAAATCTATATCCACAGTGAGATATATTGTGGAATGGGCTTGAAAACTTGAAGTAATTCTTTAAAAAATCATTTTATATTATACATTTAAATTATATGCAGGCACACAGTTCAAGAGGCCCAAAATATACAAGTAGATTAGCATATACTAAAACAGTAAAATCACTGTTTGGAACCATCCAGTATCTTTATTATTTTTTAATTATGTTTTTCAGATTTGGGTTGATTGGTTTTATTGTATATTTCTGTTGTATGCCATCTTGATATATGTATGAAAGCGTGGATCATAAACATTCAGATGAATCGTAAATAAATAAAATAAGATGCAAACATCATCATAAGAATGCAATAAATATATAGAAAGAATGAGTAGCTAAAGCTGTCCTAAATTCATCATTGCAGATTTCTTTGGAATCTGACGTATCTTGTTAGACCACTTTTCTTAATTAATTATCTGTGCAATCAGAAGAGCCTTGGAACTAGCTTGGCCCCCTGCCCATTATGGAATTAGAAATGTGGAATTTGCAGGAATTTACTTGACACTGCAGGGTTTAAGTCATGAATGTGCATTTGAAACTTATTGAACCAAAACATCCAGTCTACACGGGGACCCTGTTCTTACCAGATTTATTCCACTGCTCCTGACAAAGTTCCTATATAATGGTATTAGGATAAGAAAATCTATAACTGGACAAAGAATACAGGACGTCAATCTTTGTCTGTTTATAACTCTACTTGGAAGAATATTGTTAAGGATAATATTTTTTTAAATACACCCATTTCCATGACATTTAGTAGGTACTCGACTGTTTTTATTATTCTCCTTCAGCTGCTGTAACAATATTATTTCCTTTGCTTCTTTCAGGGCAGATTCATGGCAGCTTGTCCAGACACAATGTCTTCCATCGTCTTCTAATAGTGTTGGCTGCTCCCCATTTCAGTTCCATGAAGCTACAATCTATAACTCTGTCAACAGCTCCACTTGGAAGAGAATAACTGTCCAGCTGCCAGATCATGTCTCATCCAGGTAGGTTACTGAAAGGTCATCTTATTGCATTGCAATAAAACATCATCTGCTTAGCTGGCACTGGTTGAGGGTGCAGAAGAAGAGGCAATTTAAAACATTATTTTCTCTCCGCTCTGGTACATAATCAATATTATTGGGGAAATATTTCCCCACAGTAAAAATAAATAGTGTTTCCAAGAGAACGTCTTGGAGGTTCAGTGCTTCAGCAGACACCCTGCTCCATTACTTGTGATATATTGGACAAAATAACGTTTGTGATTTTAATGCTCTGCATCTTCCACAGCCCCTTGAAAGAGAGGCTAGCAAATGTTGTAACTGTAATACACAGAAGGCAGTAAAACAGCACCCAAGGCTGCAGCATGCATACACATGGTAGTCTCTATCCGTTGTCTAGCATGCCCATAATGTGTGCCAATATTACAATAAAACTTTTTGTGTTAGGATGTATTGTTTGTGGTTCGAGGACCCAACCCCCGCGATGCGAAAAGAATACACAAGGACGCATGATATAAGGTTAATGGGCATGGAAAGGCCACAACTTTATTGATTACAGCAGTGAAAAGGTATTGGCTTAGGCATTGGATCTCTAAAACAAGTGGGTTTATTCACCAGTAGGTGGAACCTGTTGATGCTAATCCAACTATAAGCTCCCCCCTGATGTCACCAAGGGTCGTGCCATGGCCTCCCGCCAAGCAGGCATCGGACAGAACACATGACCGCCAGATTCCTTTAACGGAATACCCAAAAATTGAAGGCATAGGCGATGGCCACACCTAGCCCTTCGACACACCACAACACATTATTCCAATGCCTAACCTACCCACCAATACTACAAAAGTTGTGACGATTGCTACGAGGTAGGCGAAAAAACCACAAAGCCTAAAGCCAAATGGAAAAACTCCTACCAGGCCCCCTAGACAACCAGGGCGACCAACCTAAGGTCCATAGCAAGGCCAAAGAACAAAGACTCTGAGCTAAAAGGGAGTGGAGGGTGGGTGACTCGCGACGAGACGACGGCGAAGAATGAGGCCGGGGAGAGGCTGGCGCCGCAGCAAAAGGCTGCTGAACACGCCCCCTCCGAGGCACCTGGTTGGATGCCTGCCGAGGGGGCGTGGGCGCCAGCCAGGTGAGCTGGAGGCAGGGGGCAAACACCCCCTGCCAGGGGCGGTGCTCGGGCCCCGCCACAACCACTCCCCTCTCTTCCAGGGAGGAGAGTCTTTGTTACCATTATATCTCATCTTTCCTCCGAGGAGCTCAGTGTGGCATTTATGGTTCTCCCTCTCCCCGCTTCATCCTCACAACAACTCTGTGAGGCAAAGGGAGAGAGGGGCTGGCCCAAGGTGACCCAGAGAGCTTCCTAGCTGACTGACAGTTCAAACTCTGGTCTCCCCATCATAATCCAGCCATTCCTCTCTGGCTCACGGTGGCTATTTTATTTGCAGTGCGACTCAGTTCCGGTGGATACAAAAAGGAGAAGAATCAGAAAAGCAAAGCTGGGCAATTGATCATGTGTACATTGGAGAATCCTGCCCAAAACTCTGTGGCGGCCATGGATACTGTACAACCGGAGCCATTTGCATTTGTGATGAAGGATACCAAGGTGTCATGTTCTTTTTATTATTATTATTATTGTTTAAACCTAGTCCATTGAAACTAACTCAGTATTACACAGCAAAATGGGTCTGGAATCCACCATGTTTCAGAGGAAGTCTGCTGAGACTCCTAGGCAATGTGTGGCTGGTGCCTGAAAAATTTGGAAATGTGAATACAGAGACCATCTTTCACCTATCAATAATAGTACCTCATGCAGATCTAGCTCCACCTAGCCCCTCCCCAAAAATGTGTACTTGCTTGCACAAATCACAGGCTGCGGTAGCAGACGGTGTGCTGGGGAGGCAGCACTCACCTGATCTCCTGACACCTGAGTCGCTATTGCTTACCAGGAAAGAGGGGGATGGGGAGGTCAGCAGAACCAATCTGGTAATTCTGTCAATGTGTTTGCACCAAGCTGACACCTACCTTTACCTGCTGTCAGGTGAGTGGCATTGCTCCTTCATGCCATCAGCTACTGACAGGGTACCTAAAACTCAGATAGCCCTGCAGTTCATATTTATGGAAGCCATTTCTGTTTTCAATTTTGAATTGGAAAAATTCAGTCCTGCAGGGGTGCAGCCTTCCAATGACAATCTATCAAAGCACCAGAATAGCTACGTGAGAACTGCCATTTAAATGATTGGTTAACTACAGTGATAAGTCCCTCGGTGTGGTTTGGGCGGTGTATAGCCCAAACACCATCAGTAATGAGAGAGAAAAATGTGAGGGTTTCCACCACCCCATTATTGGTTGTACAAGTACTGTTCAGAGGAATTAGTTCTGGGTTCCTCAAATGTGGTGTTCCACATTCAGCGGACTGGTGGGAACAATGCACTCCGATGACTGTCTGTATTAACATTTACTGTATTAACATTTACTCCTAGGGCTGTCTGGGATTAACATTTGCTAAGGATAGTGAATTTACCAAAAAGCATATTTACCAAAGAGCATTAATCTGTATTTCCAACATGTGCAAGCATAACCAGCGTCCTATCAACAGTGTTTCTGCTCTGAAAAAGTTATGTCTGTGAATGATGTCGTTTTAGCTGGCAAAGACGAAATCACTAAATAAAATACAATCTCAAGACAAGTATGATGCATTATGGCAACTACTCTTGAATATATGTGTGAAATAAGATGTTTGATCCACCACCATGTATTTATTTTTTTATATAGGGCTAAAACTGGGAAAGAAAATATATGGCATTTTTAACATAGGTTATTTGAAAATCAATGAATGTTTATAATTTAATCAGTCTACAAATAAAAGACCCTGTATCTGAGGACTTACAAGTGACTTTCAGTGTTTTAAAGTGTCGGGAGAGAAGGAGCTTGGTGCACTTCTGTTGTAATATTTCAAGTCGAGCATCAAGAGCTTTCACTTTCCCTCAGCCCCAAGTTCAAGGACTTCAACTGAAGCACAGGCTTTTCTTAACCATGGACATAAATTCTCAGTTAGAGTATCTCAGTGTTGTCAGCATTGTAATTTTTATTTATTCCTTTTCAGGGGATGACTGCTCTGTTTTCAGCCACGACCTTCCCAGTTATATTAAAGATAATTTTGAATCTGCAAGAGTAACTGAAATAAACTGGGAAACTATCCAGGGTGGGGTTATAGGGAACGGATGTGGGCAGCTGGCACCGTTTGCACATGGAGATTCTCTGTATTTCAACGGATGCCAGATAAGGCAAGCTGTAACTAAGCCCCTGGATTTGACCCGAGCAAGGTAATTTTGTGTTGCCATGAATCTTAAATATATATTTTTCAATTTGCATGAGAAAGTTAGTGTTGAACACAATGGCATTCAGTGATATTAGGGGTGCAGGTGGAATGAAAATAACCTTAGGAAATAAAATTACAGGGATTGTTTTGCAACATGAGTTGTGTTCTGTTGTTCCCTCCGTGCATTTGGCCTAGACCAAATGGTGCTATGGCTAGATGAGCTCACCTCCAACACAGAGGCATTCAGTCAGGCTTCTGAAAAGGGGGACCTACATGCACACATATCACCTTCCAGCTTGAAGTGTCTTTTCCTTGCCTCACTACCCTGAGCAGCTTTTAGGGGAAACCGCTGGAAGAGGGGGTGGATTGTTCCATCTGGCAAGCCAAACTGTTTGCCCTGCTGGGACAATTGCCTTGGCACCACATGGAAATTCCTCCCAAAGAATCTTAACTCTTGTAAGCAGTGGCGTAGCGTGGGTTGTCAGCACCCGGGGCAAGGCAAGTAATTTGCGCCCCCTAACCCGTGGATTTGCGCCCCCTAACCCTAACCCCCAGATGTTGCACCCGGTACGGCCGGCCCCCCCTGCACCCCCCACGCTATGCCACTGCTTGTAAGAGTCAGTTTTATTGTTAGTAGTTTTACTCTTAAGTGTTAGATCATGCAGTAAAGTAATTTCTATTCTATTCTTTTAACTTCTCCTTATGGTTTTTCCTCCCCAGCAAAATAATGTTTGTTTTGCAAATCGGAAGCCTTTCTCAAACAGACAGCTGTAACACCAATCTAAGTGATCCTAATACGGTGGACAAGGCAGTGTTGCTCCAGTACAGTGTAAATAATGGGATTACATGGCAAGTCATTGCACAACATCAACCAAAGGACTTTATACAAGCCCAAAGAGTGTCTTACAATGTACCACTGTAAGTACCAAGTAATACTACCAGCCTCTCTTACCGCAGACAATCCATACAGAAGAAACTCAACCACACATTAAAGTAAAAACCAGGCTGGGTGGGGCAGACACTGAAAAGTGAAATGGGTCTTGCCCTGGAGGGGGATGGATGTGACCGTTAAAAGTTATTTATGGGACACCAGCATTTTTAATTAAAGAATTAAATCCTTTTTTTAAAAAAATTGAACTTTGAAAGAAAGACCTATTATTTTCTGAGCCAATATAGTTTAAAAGTGAAAAATTATGTAGTCTGTATTCACTCGTGACTTTTCCAGAGATATTATAATTTGACAATTTCCCCCACAGATGTTGTTACAATTTCAAGGTGGTCTTTCAGTGGAGTCTGCTGCCCTTTGGAACTGGTAGGGTGGAAAGCAGGAAGCCCAAAAGAGAAGATGGAGATATAGTCAATGGCAGACAGAGCTTCCTAATTCTGGTTTTGTCCCCATCCTCCTCCTTGCAATACTGAGGCTGAGGAGGAAGCTGACAGCCAGCACTACCTGCTGGACTGCTTGTGAGGTGATAGGCAGGTGCAAGCTGGCTGAGGACTGACTGGGCTTGGTGGACAAGCCTCGGCTGCTAGCTCTATGGCAAGTAAATAAAACTTAGCCTAAGACTTGACATTTAGCAGCAAATTCAAGGTTCCCAGCTGGTTACTTGTCTCCAGTGTGCAGGAGTCTGGGGACCTCTTCAAAGAAGTAGCCACAATTGCAACCTGGTTCCAAGATTGGATTTCCCAATCAACTGGGGAAAGGTTACTAGGGGTTTGCAGATAAAAAAAGTGATGGGTATAGAAAGGATTAAACACATTTTGTGACTTGCCACTCCTGCGTCTCATCCATCCTGGCTTGTATTATATGGAATCCCCTGACGTCACAACAGTTGCTAAGACGCAGCTAATTTTAGCTCCTTTGCCTCAAACCACTGCTTTGTGACATTGTAGCTAAAAGTCCATGGGACGTGGGTGGTGCTGTGGGTTAAACCACAGACCCTAGGACTTGCCAATCAGAAGGTTGGCAGTTCGAATCCCCGCAACAGGTTGAGCTCCCATTGCTCAATCCCAGCTCCTGCCAACCTAGCAGTTCGAAAGCACGTCAAAGTGCAAGTAGATAAATAGGTACCGCTCCGGCGGGAAGGTAAACGCTGTTTCTGTGCACTGCTCTGGTTTTCCAGAAGTGGCTTAGTCATGCTGGCCACATGACCCAGAAGCTGTACGCTGGCTTCCTCAGCCAGTAAAGCGAGATGAGCGCCGCAACCCCAGAGTCGGTCACGACTGGACCTAATGGTCAGGGGTCCCTTTACCTTTTAGTTAAAAGTCCATTAATAGGATTGGACCGTCTGACTTTGGCATCCTTATACTAGTATCATAAATGCACCCCACCCTCAAATATTTTTTCAGAACGCTGTTAAGCTTGATAAATCTTGAAATAGCCTGGAAGCACATGGTAGTTCAAACAATGCATATGAGTCTTGTTTCCTGTTTGTTGTTTATTGCCAAACACATTTCAGACTTTCTGCTCTGCATCTCCTGGAACAGACCGTGATATACAGATAAGACTACGAGAGAGCTGTATTGTCATGTCCAAGGACCACAAGCCGTGCCTCTTCAAGGATAATCCCCCATGCATGCTAAACGTCTGCTTGACTCCTCTCTAACTTCTCCTCCTCTGTCTGCCCCTTTAGGGAGGCACGAATGAAGGGAGTGCTCCTTCGCTGGTGGCAGCCCCGCCACAATGGCACAGGCCATGATCAATGGGCTCTGGACCACGTAGAAGTTGTTCAGTGAGTATAAAACGTCGTCTCGTATCACCACCACCACCCTCATCTTGGAAAGTGCTGGTTTTTCCACAGCATGGCACATTTCAGTGTAGTAAGGAGCTCTTCCTAGTTCCAGGAGAGGGTATGTGTTTGAGGTCAGCTGCAGGGTAGAGGAATGCACTGGTACTGTTGTAAATGCAGGAAGGGGAAATGTGGGGTTTAAACTGCTTTTGAATTGCTGATAATTCTGTGCCCCATTGTCCATGGAAGAGCATGTGTGTGTTTCAGCAAGTAAGGTGTGAAGCTGAATTGCATTTTGAAGCACACTACAGAACGGTAGTATATGTTGTTCTGCAGTTATAAACACAATTCACCTGTAACGCTAAGCCAAACCATGACTTGGTGTAAACAAGCAAATGTGTGGGTTCCTGAAGAGAAGATTGCGGTCACTGTGCTCCTCCTGCAGTCCTGCTGCTGTTAAATTACTCGGGTCTATGGCATGGCTTGGTTTAGCATTGTATTAGTCTTGCTTCAGACTAGCCACAAGTTGTAACCAAGGTTTTGTTCCTGGTTTACTGTTTGTGGATTGGGAAAGCCAAAGAATCAACTCAGGTTCATACGTGAAGCTAAGTCAAACCATGACTAGATCCTAAGTAGCACAGCAGCAGCAAGATTTGAGGAGGAGCACCACAGCAACAATCTTTTCTCTGGGAATCCACAAGTTTGTTCATTCAAGCCATGGTTGGCCTAGCATTGCAGGAGAATTGGGCCATATTGCAATTGACTTGGGCTTCAGCTTTAGCAACTAATGCCTTATTCATCCTCCACCTCTTTTCCCCAGTAAGCAGGTGGTGTTCAGAAACAGGGTTCATTATAGCAAGTTTCTATGGGCAGACAGCACTACATTCATTTCCCTGCCACAATCTTACCAAGTAAAATGTTTTTGTCCTGTTGATTCTTCCCCTGGCTAAAATGGTCTCACAATCAGAATAACCAGTTTATGCTTATTGCATCACAGAAAGATGACCAACTTTTTCTCTAACAATTTAGTTCCTGACATTCTAGTGTCATGACGGGCTGGGATTCATCGCTCCAGTGATTGGCTGAGAGAGGTGTGCCTTCCCAGTAGATAGGTTCAAATGTTATTTTATTGAAAGCTTTCAAAGTGTAATGGAGAGTGATGGAGCTTGGATTATATCTTCAAACATTTTTGCTCAGCTGTTAAACTATTGGTTTCTTGATTCACATTTAAATTAGGGCTGTGGAAGTATTAATTGGTACACTATTTTACTCAGTAATTATCACTTTTTGTCATATACTTTATCTGTGAAAAGTGCTGATAGTATGATTGGGTCAGGTGCTGGTCCCAATCCAGCTAAAGTTAGTTGTGACTAAAGCCCCCAAGTTACGTCCCATTGAGAGTAACAGGGTGTGGGCACAACTAACTTTAAAAAGTTCAGAGCCACTGGCTTGGATCTAGACTTGCCCCATGCTCCCCCTACTGCAGTTCCTCCCAACCCAAAGCTGCTCCTGGACATCAGGAGACTCTCCAGAACGCAGCACAGAGGATTAGAGTGGGAGGAAGGAATTGGAGAAAATTGGGTGGAGGTGCCTTGCGTGACGACCCCTTACACCCCATCCCATCTCATTCTGAAGAGCTACTTGACTCTCAGAACCACTGGGGAAGCTTTGGGGAGGCAATTGAGCACTTGTGCAAATCTGGATCCAAGCCATTGTGTTGATGATTTTTAAAATGATGATGAATTAGTTTGAAGAAATATCCTATTGCCATTGAATAGCTTCAAACTGCTAGTTGTATCTTCAGCCGTGGCTGACTCTGTTAAAGCAAGACTCTAAACTGTCTTTCAAAACCTCAACTTTAGTCTATGGACAGCCCTAATTTAAAGTAGTAAATATGACAATAGCAACTCGGATTACGGCATCTAGATAGTCCTGCTCTAGACTTCACTGCAAGGCACCTTCTTGCATGTCACTCATGTCCACCCCAAGTATTGATTCACGCTTGGCTGCCTTTTGCTTTTTGTCTTTGTTATTTCAAACACGCCTTGCTGACTTTGCCTCCATAAAATCAAAATCTAAGTTTGAAGTAGAAAAAGGAAACAGAGTTTTATTCTTAACTCACCAAGTACATTTGATGCAGACTCTGCACACATAATACACAAAT
Source organism: Podarcis bocagei (assembly GCF_964188305.1). NCBI lineage: Eukaryota > Metazoa > Chordata > Lepidosauria > Squamata > Lacertidae > Podarcis > Podarcis bocagei. The sequence continues at coordinate 72,227,770 of NC_138135.1, forward strand.
ACATTTTTAAAATACTGCATTTTGGGGTATAATATAGGTAGCTTGGGTAAATCCTAACTCTTCAAGATTTTCATCTTTAAAAATTAGGGGGGGGAGGCAGGGAGGATAGAGCTTTCATATTAAAGTTGGAAAGGATATTTCTTACCATGAAATACTTCAGATTTTTCTATATATATGTGCCACTTTCTTCTGCAGAGGCTCAGAAAGTGGCTTTTAAAGAATAAGTAAAAAGCAGCATTAAAATCATAATAATTTCTTATAATTTTGCACATTAAAGCAACAGTGGCAAAAAAAAACACCAGGTCAGTCATCTCAATTTCCACAATGAGCTTAACAGAATGTTGGTTTTTACCTACCATTGGAAAGTCTTAATAAACTCTCATTGGAAACAGCACTAAGATGACCCTTTTCTAATAGTGGACAATCTTACATCAAATAATGGCGTAGCACTATAAAGTTCTCGTTGTAAATCTTAATTCTATCTATATATGAGGAAAGGCACTTCCTAAGGAGCCAGCTAGATTTCAGGGCAGTCATCCATGGGAATTAATAGAAGAAGAAGCATCTGAACATGTATTAAAGAGAGTTAAGTAAATGAACGTGCTATGGTTAACTTGGATATACAGCATCAGCTAGCTGAACTATAAGTAGGGCCACTAGATACGAAAGAGGGTTCCTGTACTTATAAAAGCGGTACAGAAGAGAAAATTCCAAGTGCTGCAGCTATTCTTATTTCTGCATGAAAGCTGTCATGTGCAAAAATTCCCTCTTCTACACAACTCTTAAAGGTAGTCCTCCTTGGCCCTGCATCTATAGCCTTCCTGCAGTCTTATTCTAAGGGCTTGTCTCCAATGTATGGCTCCATCAGATAGGTTTTACACAAGCAGGGTGCAGGAACAACCCTTAGGTTGAAGCTTTCCAAATTTTTCATGTTGGTGGCACACTTTTTAGACATGCATCATTTTGCTACACACTAATTCAGTTCTACTAGCAAACCAGGTGTTAAACTAACCCCTTTCCAGCCCCAGGAGGAGCCCGGGGAGCGTGTGTGCAACACACTGCAGCCAACACACTAATGTGTCGCGACACACAGTTTGGAAAGCCCTGCTTTAGGTTATGCAGCTCCCTTCTGCAACCAGAACCAGAACAAGATGCAGACACATGTCCATTTCATAGGACAAGGTTAGCCAAACATTGCTGGACTACAACTCTCATCTTGAGCATTGACCATGCTTTCTGGGGCAGGTGGGTGTTATAGTCCAGCAACATCTGGAGGGTACCACATTGACCACCCCAGCTACAGAAATATCCCCCAGCCACATGATCCACCTACCACAAAAAGGAAGATGGGGGAGGATCTACAGTGGCACCCACAGTTCCTTATTATTATGCCATTAATTAATCCCTGCTGCTACAATTCAGTGGCCATTCCATGTTGGCTCCTCCTATCTATGCCAGTAGGAAAATGCCAGCAGGGACCAAAGAACTCTGAGACATTTATCTTTTAAGAGACCATGTCACATAACCCAAACTAGATATGAAGGTTAAACCTGATGTTAGTCGTACTCAGAGTAGCCCCACGTAAATGAATGGACACAGTAAACTTATTGCTGTTGGCATCTGTCTGTCTCAGGAGACAATGGAAGAGTGAGCCTTCAGGGGTGAAGTCAAAAGACAGCCCAATGTTTGTCGCACGGTTCGGCCTTGTGTAGTTGTTTTTGGGTTCACAAATAGCCATTGTGGTGTGGAGCCTGACTGGGAGCATGGTGAGGAAGAGGGAGAGGAGCTTTAACTACTACTACTACTACTACTACTACTACTACTACTACTACCACTACTTATTATTCCTAAAAGTTTATTTACCATCCTTCATCTGAAAACTTTGCTCCCATTATGCTCCTGATCAGAACTAGTCACACCATATCAGCTCTTTGTGATGGGAGGAAAGATTCCACTGGCATCAAGGACAGATGGTGTGAACAATTATCACATCTAGTTTGGCTCTCTGTCTCTTAAATTATAAGCCCTAGAATTCATTTCATTCTTGATTGCATATATGGTTGGGGGGAAACATTTTTAGGCAAATCACTCACTTGGACCTGGGGAGGGGGTCTTTTTAGGATAAATACTTCCTTTCTAGGAAATATTTTTTGCTCTCTGCACTCCTATATTTTATCTCCAGGACTAAAACTTGGAACCAACTTTGTATTCTCTGTGCATGTCACTTCTCATTTAGCCAAAGCTCACTGCCTGCTTTGCTATACTGTGGAAACCACACAATTATATATATATATTGCATGTCCATCTTGAATAATCGTTTCTTTGTGAAGAGGGCAAGCCCTTATTAGTGATTTAAGAAACAAAGATGTCAAATGTTACTAATAGCTGAAGGATGGGACACTTGATCTCCTGTCCTTGTTCAATGACTCCCATCAAAATGTTAATGGCACATGAATTTGGAAGTAGCCCCATAATTCCTTTTACAAATATTATCTTTATCTTTATCAAAATTGGAATCATCATGTTATGACTTTGGGCTTATGGGCATGTTGTTAATCTTTCCATACATATCACACTTTTCATTATTAAGATAATTTCACGGTTTTGGCACAAATGATTTTTGAAAATTTTGTTGCAAAGAATCGCCATGCTTTTTCTTAAAAGATTTAGATATGAAATCTAGCTTCTAGCAGTATGAAATTGCATTCATTTCACTAGCCATATTTCTTTGCTTCATCTCCTAAGCACAGAGCCATTACTATACGTATAGGAAAGTTTATACCTACTCCAGCACAGAAAAGAAACTGTTGAAATATTGCAGCATTATATTAATTTTCTCATTATTTATGTGAACATTCAGCTATGTGGTTGTATTTCTATAACAATTTATACTTGTAAAATTATTTGAATGATGAAATAAGCATTTTTTTAAATCAGAAAGTAATTTGTTCAATTTTTATTTTCAAAAGAGATGAAAAATCCTATATTGCCTCTAAACCTCATCAGTCTTTTATGACTAATCACAGTGCTGCATGCATTGAAATACATTTTCTAATTTGTGTTGTATTTCATTATTTGCTGTCATTGGTTTTACACTAGAGTAAGGTAAGTAAACTTATCACCACAATATCTGTGCAGCCATTATACTTGTGCAAATATTCTTTTGCTCACTTAGCTAAGTCTGATTACTGTGGCTTGAAGGTGAGAGTGATCAGATTCATTTACACCAGCAAACATGGAAACGTGAACTTCTCTGCCCGTAAAAGGCATAATCCTGTTGTCCTGTGTTGTTTGATGCCCTGAACAGCTGTAGTCCATCAAAATATGCACCCAAGAGTCTTGTCAAATGCCTCTATTTCAGTCTTCACAGAGTTTCAAAATACAGCATAGAAACTCATTCCATACAGTTTCAAATCTACAAATATAAGCACAGAAGCACATACTGGGCTGCTATAATTCATTTTTATTTTAAATAATCAGTCACATGAGATTAAATAATTTGATGCTGGCTGCTCGCTGCATAGGAAGTATAGTTTGTGACAGAGCACATACTTCCAAGGGACCAAAGCCCCCTTCTTCTATTACCCAGGGGATGGCTGGAAAGTGAGGTCATGCCCTCTTGTCCTAAGCCTAAACATGAGCAGCTTCTTCCACACATCCTCACTGCACACATTCAGGGGGCAAAGTTAGCCGTGCAGTGGGGCTCACATGATTGGATGCTTCTCAAGTGTTCCCTATTTTCCAGGGACCTCCCTGATTTAGGAGAAGCCGTCCCGGTTTCTGATTTGATCCCGGAATGTCCCACTTTTCCTTAGGATGTCTCAATTTTTCATTGGAGAAATGTTGGCGGGTATGGCCTTATCCAACCCCTGAGCCATCTGAAGGCAATCCTGTATAGCGAAGTTTGTTTAATGTTTTATTATTATTTTTATATGTGGGAAGCTGCCCAGAGTGTTTGGGGCAACCCAGTAAGATGTGTGGGGTATAAATAGGAAAATTGTCATTATGGAATGGGATGCCCCTATTTTCATCGGAGAAATGTTGGAGAGTATGGGATGAGGGAAGGATCTCTCTACACAGAAAGCTAGTACGTTAAGGAGACCAGGGGAGAATGTTTCTTCCTTACAAAGAGTTTTCAGTGAGAAGGGGATGTTTTGTTTCGAATTGTGTAGTCATGTGAATCCATTTCTCATCTGAAGTGGTATGGACTTTTAGTTTACCATCTCAATGAGAACTAGATCAAAGCCATTTTAAAACAACAGCAGGAAGTTGTGGTAGGTTAGGCAAGAAGAATTTTGGTTTGGGTTTTAAATTTGGTTTTGGCACAGATTGTTATATTCTGTGTGCTGCTGTGGCAATCTAGCAATTCATTAAGTTCTTTTATTTTGCTTTGAGATACAGTGGTACCTCTGGTTGCGAACGGGATCTGTTCCGGAGGCCCGTTCGCAACATGAGCAGAACGCGACCTGCGTCTGTGCGTGCACGGATCGCAATTCGCCGCTTCTGCACATGCGCGTAAAGTCATTTTGCACATCTGCGCATGCGTGAGCGGCGAAACCCGGAAGTAACTTCTGGGTCGCTGCGGGACACAACCTGAAAACGCGCAACCTGAAGCAAACATAACATGAGGTATGACTGTACTGGTATTTAAATTTATTTCTCACATATGAGGAACGTTAACTTTTGAGAAGCGTCTTGTCGGAAGAATGCCGGTTCAGACTTTTACCTGTTTGTCTACATAAGCAATCACATTCATCATCAGGCACGTAATTAAATGGACAAACATAACACATGAGCCCAGCCATCCTTGACATGGCCAGCAGCAATTCCTGTGATTGTGGTAACTGAATAAAGTGCTACTGCAGTCATGGAACAGTTCAGGGCCGTTAACTCATATGTGGGTGGCTGACATTAGTGTGTTAATTTTTACTTGCAAACACCACCAAAATCCACAATCAGTCCAAAATTGATATGTAGAAAGGAAAGCCTGTGGATCACAGGCCCGTACCCTCCCACTTGGGGACATACAGTCTCTCTCTGAATGTACTCAGTGCGATCCCTGGCAATGGATGCTGAGCTTCTCTGCAACTAGGGCAGGGGAAGGTTGAACTGATGGCAACACTCCCTTCTATGGCATGAAACAACAGGGACACAATGGGAGACAGGGGTGAAATCTAACTATCCATCTCTAGTGATAGCTGCACCAAGGCTGGGTTTTGCTCACAGCATCACTGTCATATCATAGACTTTACCCTTCCATTTTCAGAATAGACTATCAGTCATTTGTTCATTTGGGAGAAAGTAATGTGGCAGTGTTTATGTACCATCTAGAAGGCAAAAGGGTACATGACCAGACCAGGGCACTCACTTTTACATATAGGTCAGTAATGCCTGTTAGCGATTTGTATCTGCTTCATAGGGGTGGTGCTATGCAACAGAATTAAATAGGGCGGGGGGGGGGAATGGTGTGGAAGCATTTCAGTCTTTGTGGACACTACCAGCTCTGATCTTATGGTTTCTAAGATCTACTAAGTAGATTTCATTTAAATAAGAATAACTGCAGAAGCCAATTACTGCAAAAGGCTGCAAAACCAAAATTAATGAGCCTGTGTTTCTCAGGAGTTGAACAATTATGAGTTTAGCACAGTGAAAGCAAAATAATTCTCTACTTAATGATGTTCTTTATCCATGATACATTTAATTTTCCAGCAGTCAGGCCGCTTTGCATTTCTGGTATCTAGTGCTCACTTTAGGAACTTGGCTTATCCTCCAAGGGTACTTATCCACATGTACCTACCACTAATAAAGAAGACAGCACTAGAATATTAACGAAACATTGTGTGACAATGTTCAATTAATGTAAAGCCGTCTTCCTAAACTGAATTGTAATGAAAGCACAATAAGGGTCCCTTGTCTGCTTTACACACCGTGGGTACAATCCAAACTTTGCATGCCTAATACAATCCTATATACTCTCTGAAATTAATTCCCAGGTAAGTGTGTACAGGATTGCAGCCAAAGTCTCAGTGAAATCAACAGGACTTAACTTGAGAACATAGTAAACTGGAAACTAACAGAACTTAAGGCAGCCTAGCTGGCTCCAGATCACTCCATGCCATGAGTAGCAGCAGCTGTCCAAAATGCTTCAAATTTGGATTGGTTTGGGGTTTTTTACATAATTTTGTATGAATGTTAATTATCATTTAAAGCAAGATGTGTAGAAGAATGCAACCTGCAGCTTGGGAAGGTCTTTCCAACATATATACAAAGGGACCTTAAGTTCTTCTCTTCCGTCCTCTTTCCATTGAACAGCACTCGCAAACAAAATTACATGATGAATTTTTCACGGCAACATGGGCTCAGGCATTTCTACAACAGAAGACGAAGATCACTTAGGCGATTCCCGTGAAGGACAAGACATTTCCTTTCTTTCCCAACCTGTGATGTGCCGCTTTCCATTCTTTTCAATCTAGCACTGCCGTCTGGTTTGTCAGGACTTTTTTATTGATGAATATTTTGAAAGCCTCCATCGAGACAGAGCATTACACCACTTTTTTCGCACTGTGATCTAATGAGAAGTGACTTATTTTCTCATAGGTAAATGTTTTTAATGTTGATGTGTCTGTGAAAAATTGTGATCTGTTGTAATACCAGTTACAGTGGCAGTATTGGAAGTAAGCAACTGGTTCTGTTTTTAACAAAAAACAAAACAAATCATACATTTAAGCACAAAAGACTTTTCATATTTTATGTCAGAAACGACAATATTAAGTACAATATTTAACATACTTTGTCACATAGGTATTTAAATGCACTGTATTTCAGCTCTGTATCATATTTTATATGATTAAGTTATCATTGTTTGTTCTCTTTGTATTCAACTTGATACGTTGGCACTGTATTGATTTGTTATAATAATTTGCTGCTGATTTGGGGGCTACATAACTGTCTGATGCTATGAGTAAAGCAAACAAATGCCTAATCAAAAAGTTAGTAACAGACATTGTTGTACAAGACATCATTGTCCTTCATTCTTACTCTTTAATATGTCTGTCAGTTATTGTTTTGTGGGCAAAAAAAAAAAAAATACTTGACATTTAAACCTTTTCTACTAAGCAGATGTGGATAAACTCTTTCCCACCCAACCCTCTTCAAACAGAAGCTCCTGTTTCCGTGTCCAAAAGTAAAGCAATTCTCTGTGGATGATTTACTTACAGTAACTGCCATTTGGTCTCTGTAGTAATGGAGTGATTTGTAAAAAGTGAACGTTTCTTCGTGTTTATTTGTGGTTTGTTTCTATTGCGGGTCATGTTTGTATCTTATGATGTTGTATCTACACCAGCAACATAATAATGACCCTACAACCCTAAACTGTCTTATTATCATGAATTAAACATGTTTCACTCTACAGTGAACTGAGCTAAAATTCTATGCTTCAATAAAGATAATGTCAACAAATTATTTATGTGCTACTTTTTCACAGCTTATTCATTGGGAAGAGGGAGTGATTCAAAGGTATATACACCACACACATTTATGGCCTACAGTTTTCATACCCACAAAATAAGAGGTAATGATTAGGCCTATGTCTGAAAAAGAAGTGATTTTGCACCTAGGTACCTAATGTAAAAGTGCATTGGGAAGAGACCTGGTGGTTTGTTTCACAAAATATTGTGTGCAAGTGCTGTGCGATTGGAAGTGGATATTCACCTGAGAGCTATCTCACTTACGACATTAACATTCTTCACATAGTTATGCACATAAGTCTGGAATCTACTTCTAATCTTACAACAGGTAGATTTGGGGGGGGGTCATAGCTGAACAGTCCCTTAGTGTAGGAGAAAATGGGCGGTTACATTGGCACAATTCTTTTTGAGGGCTTTAAGTACAAGTGTTGATTCCAAGGTGTGCACACGATGATGAACAAATCCTTCTCTGAAGTTAAGACATACAAACTGTGGCTAGATTTTTCAAAAGTCTTAAACAACACTAACACAGATTTTCTTATACTGTATCGCTATTAGAGCTTGTTTTCCAAAAGACCCTTATGCCCTGTTCTAGCTTCATAGTCTGCCAGATTACGTCAGGTACACATATGAGACAAGCTCCTCATGCAAGCCATGCAAAATCCTTCCTTCTCCATGTGTCAGGTGAGCTGCAGTCACATCAGCATACTCTGTCTTGCCTGCATGGTACACCCACCTGCCCTTCCCTGGGCTGACTGCGTATACTACTCTCAACAGATGTCAGAGCTGGTTAATACATAGAACCTGAAAGAATGGGCCACAGAATATACCCCTTTGCAAGGCAAGCCCCCAGGTGGTACAGATACAGCAGCAGCTGTCTGTAGTACCACTTATGATTTATTTCCAGTTGGAAGCAGTGCTGGTCTATTCCATAATAAATTTGTTAAGTCTACAGATACCACAAAGCACTTTGTTGATTTTCCATTCTCATGTGTGTGTATTCATACATGGTACAACCATCTGCTCAACACGCTGGTGGCATTTCTTCTCCCTTCGCCAGGATCAATAAACAGCAATATCAGGAGATACTACTGGGTTCTGAAGTACATTATTATACAGTGCCATAGTTGAGGCACTGTAAAAACAGGAGCACTATAAAACATGATAATCTTATCTGCTGGTATTAAAACTTGGCCCAGGAAAGTAGGGTGTTGGCTGAGTTTATTGTTCACTCTGGTCTCTTACGGATTTCCTGTGTTAAAATGCTATAAGGAAGAAATTCCAATACCACAACTATTTTTTTAAAAGGAAAAATGTGTACAATTTTGCCAAACAACAATCATTTTTCTATTTATTCAGGTAGAGTATGTCATGTATTGTTCAAACAGAGTACACTTGCAGCCATGCAATCAAATGCAATTCTGAAATGTTAATAGTTCTTCCCATTTTCTAAGAACTGGCAGGAATTTTGAGATTCCTAACAAAAGAGCCAGCCTAAGTGGATGAAAGTCAGAGGCATAAGACTCACAAGACACTGCTTAAAAGAAAAGCTCAGCGATAAAGCTAAATCCTGAAAGACGTGCCTAGGCCAACTCACGCCAGGACAGCACAAACAATGAAGTAACCCTGCAAACATCGCTTACCGTATTTTGCGCCCCATAAGACGCTCCGGCCCATAAGACGCACCTAGTTTTTTGGGGGGGAAATAAAGGGAAAAAATTATTTCCCCCCCAGGCGCGGGGCTGGGGCAGCCCGAGCTTCCCCCGACCCCAGCCCCCAAACAGGCAGCTCTCTGCAAGCCGTGGGAGCCCAGCGGTGGTTCCCGCTGCTTGAGGAGAGATCCGCGAAGCCTGCACGTGCTGGGATCAGCGCTTGCAGGCTTCGGGATGCCTGCAACTCTCCCCAAGCAGTGGGAACGTTCCCGCTGCTTGGGGAGAGATCCGCGAAGCCTGCACGTGCTGGGATCAGCGCGGGCAGGCTTCGGGATGCCTGCAACTCTCCCCAAGCAGTGGGAACGTTCCCGCTGCTTGGGGAGAGATCCGCGAAGCCTGCGCGTGCTGGGATCAGCGCGCGCAGGCTTCGGGATGCCTGCAACTCTCCCCAAGCAGTGGGAACGTTCCCGCTGCTTGGGGAGAGATCCGCGAAGCCTGCACGTGCTGGGATCAGCGCTTGCAGGCTTCGGGATGCCTGCAACTCTCCCCAAGCAGTGGGAACGTTCCCGCTGCTTGGGGAGAGATCCGCGAAGCCTGCACGTGCTGGGATCAGCGCTTGCAGGCTTCGGGATGCCTGCAACTCTCCCCAAGCAGTGGGAACGTTCCCGCTGCTTGGGGAGAGATCCGCGAAGCCTGCACGTGCTGGGATCAGCGCTTGCAGGCTTCGGGATGCCTGCAACTCTCCCCAAGCAGTGGGAACGTTCCCGCTGCTTGGGGAGAGATCCGCGAAGCCTGCGCGTGCTGGGATCAGCGCGCGCAGGCTTCGGGATGCCTGCAACTCTCCCCAAGCAGTGGGAACGTTCCCGCTGCTTGGGGAGAGATCCGCGAAGCCTGCACGTGCTGGGATCAGCGCTTGCAGGCTTCGGGATGCCTGCAACTCTCCCCAAGCAGTGGGAACGTTCCCGCTGCTTGGGGAGAGATCCGCGAAGCCTGCACGTGCTGGGATCAGCGCTTGCAGGCTTCGGGATGCCGGCAACTCTCCCCAAGCAGTGGGAACGTTCCCGCTGCTTGGGGAGAGATCCGCGAAGCCTGCACGTGCTGGGATCAGCGCTTGCAGGCTTCGGGATGCCTGCAACTCTCCCCAAGCAGTGGGAACGTTCCCGCTGCTTGGGGAGAGATCCGCGAAGCCTGCACGTGCTGGGATCAGCGCTTGCAGGCTTCGGGATGCCGGCAACTCTCCCCAAGCAGTGGGAACGTTCCCGCTGCTTGGGGAGAGATCCGCGAAGCCTGCACGTGCTGGGATCAGCGCGCGCAGGCTTCGGGATGCCTGCAACTCTCCCCAAGCAGTGGGAACGTTCCCGCTGCTTGGGGAGAGATCCGCGAAGCCTGCACGTGCTGGGATCAGCGCTTGCAGGCTTCGGGATGCCGGCAACTCTCCCCAAGCAGTGGGAACGTTCCCGCTGCTTGAGGAGAGGTCCGCGAAGCCTGGAGAGCGAGAGGGGTCGGTGCGCACCTACCGCTCTCGCTCTCCAGGCTTCAGCGAAAGCCTGCATTCGCCCCATAAGACGCACCCACATTTCCCCTTCATTTTTGGAGGGGGAAAAGTGCGTCTTATAGGGCGAAAAATACGGTATTTGAAATTTCCCCCAAGACACACATTCACATTTGATTGTAGAGTTTAAAAGGTGTAAGTTTGTATTAATGAAATTAAACATAACTAAAAGGAATTTTAATGCATTTATACAATAAGTCCCATTAACATTCCATCATTATTATCACATTTAAACTCTGAAATAAAAACAAATTCTGTATGTTTATATTTTTAATGCATGTGTATATTTCCCTACACCATTTTCCTTTTCACAGCTATAAAACTATGGGGCAGCGTCATCCAAAATTACTTGTTATCTGGCAGCTGATAAAGGATCCCCTATTAGTATGTTTTATGTAATGTTTTATCAATTCACTCCAAATGTTAGTAATCCACTTTCAAAGCCTGAAACAATTCTAATCCTGACACGAGCAAGGGTTGAGTTTGTATCCCACCAAGTTATACTCAAAAGCAGACCCAATTAAATCAGCGAGCTTCTGTTAGCCAAGTTTGTTGATTTAAATGGGCAAGTTGGCTGGAGCTGAGTTGTTTTTTTTAAAAAAAAACCACAACAATTTATAACCTGATATTCAACCCAGTTAAACTGAAGAATATTAATTCAAGCTTGTTTTGTTCCATCCACTTCAATAGTACCATATTTTTCGTCCCATAGGACGCACCGGCCCATAGGACGCACCTAGTTTTTTGGGGGGGGCAAATAAAGGGGGGGAAATTTCCTTTATTTCCCCCCCCCAAACCAGGTCGGGGAATCCAAACCAGGTCGGGGAACAGCGGTATGGCGGCGCTGCGCCTCCCCGCTGTCCCCCGAGCTTGTGGGGCTGCTCGATGTCTGCCCGAAGCGCAGGGCGCTCTGCTTCAGCGCGCCCCGCGCTCCATGCAGCAGGCTGCTATCCGCAGACTAGGGAGCCCTGCGGGATCTCCCGCGGGCTCCCCAGGCTTGCTGATAGCTTCCTGAAGCCTGGAGAGCAAGAGGGGTCAGTGCGCACTGACCCCTCTCGCTCTCCAAGGTTCAGCGAAAGCTTGTATTCGCCCCATAGGACGCACACAGATTTCCCCTTCATTTTTGGAGGGGAAAAAGTGCGTCCTATAGGGCAAAAAATACGGTACATTGCGCCTTGAACCAATAGATACTACTGCTGCTTTTATTATTTATAAAGTGCCTAACATTTCTAGGTACTATTTTTTAAAAGAACACAGGTCTTGGCTGCAGATGTGCAATCTAACATACATGATACAAAAGAAAAGGATGGTGGCGGGGAAGAGGAAAAGAATAGGGAGACTGCAATCCTATACATATTTGCCTTTAATACATCTCATGAAACTCAACAAGACTTACTTTAGAATAGACATGCCTAGGATTCAATGGTCAAGGTCCCACTTATTACATCATCGTTACCAGGTGGGATGGTTTGTGGCGCTAGACCATAATTGCACCGCAATCCTGGACAGTTCTGGGAGATGCTATGCCCGGAAATGATATTTACAGGGAAGGAGCAGCTCAGGGTGAGATACTATTTCAGGTCTAACAGTCCTGAATTAGCTAACTCATGCATATTAAATACGGGGGTATCTTCATGGGAAGGTTCTACCTGCGCTATGAAAGGATATCAGTTTTATACCAAACAATATAAAAAATTCCTTCCAGTAGCACCTTAGAGACCAACTAAGTTAGTTCTTGGTATGAGCTTTTGTGTGCATGCACACGAAATAACAATACCAAGAACTAACTTAGTTGGTCTCTAAGGTGCTACTGGAAGGAATTTTTTTAAATTTTGTTTCGACTACGGCAGACTAACACGGCTACCTACACAGATAGGTAGCCGTGTTGGTCTGCCATAGTCAAAATAAAAAAAATCCTTCCAGTAGCACCTTAAAGACCAACTAAGTTAGTTTTTGGTATGAGCTTTCGTGTGCATGCACACTTCTTCAGATACACACTTCTTCAGGTATCTGAAGAAGTGTGCATGCACACGAAAGCTCATACCAAGAACTAACTTAGTTGGTCTTTAAGGTGCTACTGGAAGGAATTTTTTTTTTTTATGGCTACCTACCTGCAACTAGTTTTATACCAGTTTATCGTGGCTTTCCCCCCAATATATATATATATATATATATATATAATAATACCAGGAATAGTTTGAAAGCGACAAGAATTGTTTGCCACGATCCCCAGCCTCCCCCCATTTCAAAACGGGGCGCAGGTTTTTCTGCAAGGGAAACTCCCGTACAACCAGCTGGTCACGCGCGACCCCTCGACACGGGTGGACAAAACGGCGGCTCTCCCCTGGGTCTGCTTTCAAAACCAGGGGGGGGGGTCATTTTCAGCCTCCCTTTTCGCGAGATTCATCTGCGAATAACGTCAAGAGCCCCGGACCGGACCCTCCGCTAACGGGAAGAGGAGCCCCTCGGCCGAGAAGAAGCTTAGCAAGCCACTTCGGGCGGGAGTCGGAGAAAGAAAGAGAGAGGCCCGGCTTTTACCTCAGGCCCAGCGCCACCGAGGTCGCCTCGAGAGGCATGCTGGGACTTGTAGTTGCCTCCCGCTCCGTCGCTCGTGCCCTGAACGGACGCGGGAACTACCGGTCCCAGCAGCCCCTGCCACGGGGAATGGGGGTGAAGAAACCCTAAAGGCCCGCCCTTGATATGTGAGTGTGTGTGTGTGTGTGTTTTGGTAATGCCTAATTTTGGGCTGCCGGGAGGAGGAGGAGGAGGAGGAGGAGGAGGAGAGCTCCGGCTGAGGGCGGAGAGTTACCTCAGGTTACCGTTTAACAGGCCGCCTTGGCCGCCGCTCCTGTTGCTACTGGGCTTGGGCGGCGAAGCGACCTCGGGAGGCCGCGAGGAGGCGGAGAAGGTGAGGCGCGAGGAGCGCGAGGCGCCTTTTTAAATCTTTATTTATTTATTCATTGTATGTTTGTGAGAGAAAGAGGGGTAAAAAAAAAAAATTAAGGCAACGGGGGGAAAGGAAGGAGGCGGCGGGTGGTCGAGACTCGGCGGGTTGGGACCGAATAAGTCAGTAAAATAAGTGAGAAACAGCTTTCGCGACCGCCGCCGCCTCCTCCTCAGAGAGAACGGATTTCGGACCGGGTTGATCTCGGGGCTTTTCAAGTGTGTGCGCGACCCCCTTTTAAGGACCAGCAAAACTTGTCCCGGCAGAGAGGTTAGAAACGGTGCGGGGAGCAGCTCCTTCTCTCGCTTGGTCAGGCTGCTGCTTTTAAGGAGCAGGGCCAGTTTTTTTATTTTAAAAAAAATGAAATTGGGGTGTGTGAGGAGAAACCTCATTGGGAGAGAGAGGAAGGAAGCCTCCTGATTATTGTTGCTGCTGCTGCTTGTTGTTAGTTTAAATCTGTTTAGTCCCTGCCTGGCGGTGTATCCGAGTCCGGCTTGTTTAGAAAGTCGTGCCCGCAGGAAGCCTTTGCCCTTCTAATGGGTGAGGCTGGTTTGGGGTGTGGAAATGGCCCCCAAGGTTTGTTTCGCAAAGTTCAGGGAGGAACCTTGGTTTTAAGAAAAGGGGTTCTAAGGGATGAGTCCAGCCCCCCCCCCTGTTCATTGGGGCTGCCAGCCTTGCTTGCACAAAAGAGAGCCTGCCCACCTTAGCAGATTTCGCCCGTGACCTGGGTCCAATCGCACCTCTTGCCCAGAAGTTGCAAGAAGCTCCTTTCTAAGTGCCGCTTTGCCATGAGAAGCCTCTTCAAGGCTTAGCCCATCATTTGCCATCCTTCCCTGATAACTTCCCCTCCTGCAGTTCTTTCTCCTCCCCTCCCTCGGTTTCATCCTGTTAACTGCATCCCGCACTTCCTCTTTTAATCTTTATGTTGCTTGCATTGCTTTTATCACACTTTTATCAGTAGGATAAGGTTTACAACTTGTATCAATATACAAGCGAGACTGGCTGACTAAAGTATTCAACTCCATTGACGTCTTAGCAAAGAGCCTGTAATCGGAAGCACTGATGGGGGAAACCCCATACCTGAATCTTTAGCCCACAGCTAAAGATCCTGGCTCTAGATTCTAGGGAGAACCACTGACAAGAATTCCAAAATGAGCTGAAAATCACTTAATTTTTGAAAACTTCTTTGTTTTTCCCAAATCCCACAATCCCACAATCATTTCCAGCATAATCTGATTTTCCCCCCTTCTAGTTGCCTTTCTGCTTTTTCATTCCCTAGCAACATAACCTTCTATTTTTTCCTTTGTTTAAGGCTGTTTGTTTAAAACTTTAATGGCGTGTTCATAAATCCTTGAGAATAAGGCGGCCTTTAAGTTGTGGTAGTACAATCAAAGTATAAGGAACAAAGTAGTCTGTATTGTGAATAAAGAAATCTGCCTGATATTTATTAATGTTCTGCATTTTTATGGTGCTTTCTGTCCAAGCTTCTGTACATAAAGGCATGTATATTTTAACTGTGAAAGTATATTAGACCTGCTAGGTGCATGTTTTGAATGCACAAAAGTCTTTTGGTGATCAAACAAATGGCCTCTTGGTTGTAAGGCATCAAAATGTACTGATTGCAGGAAAACCTCTGCTGGACAGCTCTCAGTTAAGCCAGAGCTGGCTTAGTGTGCCTGCTTAGAACACACAAATCTTTCAGCAAAAAATACACTAATGAAAAGCATTAAGTATATGAACATTCTAAATACAATTCCCTCATGCCTCCAAAAACATTGATAAAAATTGGTACAAACCTGGCAAATGAAACTTGATTTACCACAAAACTGGCCATTCAGGAGTTAACATATCCATAAAAACATACAGGAGCTTAAACAGCCTCACAGACCAGGGGTTGCCAGTGTGGTGCCTGTGATTGCGAAAGCACCCTTGAAGTCTTCCCACAAAGCCTCGGAGCACTCTTGGTCATGAGGTGGTGTGGGTGATTATATGCTTTTCCCTTGAAAAATACATCGAGCTGAAGGAGGAAGTTGAAATTATGATATTTTCCCAATTCCTCTTTTAGTTCTATGTGCTTTTCAAGGCTCATATTAATTCTAAGATCCCTTAGAAAAGTAAAGTGTGTGCATGCTTTTTATCTCTCTCTGAGGAGTTGGAGGTTGGTACTGAACTAAAGGAAATGGAGAGAGGTTACCAGAAGGGATGGCATCCATGGCACTCAATCCAAAATCAAATGAGCTCATGGGCCGATAAAGATTGGCACCCCTGCCACATATAGTACATGCACACAAGCACTTGGATTCACTGGGGTAAAACATTTTAAAGTGTAGTGCAAAGCTTCTGTAATTGTAGGATGGTTATGCAGATAGTCAGTAGATGACTGCTTTTATAGAGAATGATTGTCATTGTGCTATCAAGGCAATTCAGATTTAGTATGACAAGCACAGCAAGGACTTCGACTGCATGCACACCATACATTTCAAGCACATTACTTCCCCTACAATATCTCAGTAACTTAATTTGTGTTGGGAAATATAGCTCCGTGAGAGGTAAACTACGTATGGTGTGTACACAGCCTCCCGCTGGTATTCCCTCAGTATTTGCCTATATTGCCAATATTTCCCTCAATATGCACCAATATTTGACATAATTCCAAGATGAGTAAGGATGGAGCCGGAATGCACTATACTAGACAGGAAAAGTGGAAGCCCAGAGTTATCAACATTACCCAGAAATCACAGTCCTGTTCTCCATTTCGACCAACCAGGCAAGGGATGGAGGGTCTGCGGCCCTTTAGATGCATTTAGGTTCCAGCTCCCATCAGCCCCAGCCAGCATGGCTAATGGTCAGAAATTATGAGAGCTGGTGACCAGCATCATGGCTCAGTTGGTAGAGCATGAGACTTAATTTCAGGGTCCTGGGCAAAAGATTCCTGCATTGAAGGGGGTTGGGCTAGAAGACTCTCATCCCTTTGAACACTACAATGAGAGAGAGAGTGAGTTAGGCTTGAACTAGACAAAGGGTGGGGAAGGGGAGAGATAGTTAGATGGCCAAACTTGACCCTCCAGCTGTTTTGGGACTACAACTCCCATCATCCCTAGCAAACAGGACTAGTGGCCAGGCATGATGGGAATTGTAGTCCCAAAACAGCTGGAGAGCCAAGTTTGGCCATGCCTGCTCTAAGCAGTATTATTTGCATTATTCTGCCATTGAAAGGAGAATACTTGCCCTTTTCTCATCTTGTTATTGGCATGTGCCTAGTTCACCTCTGTATTTTCCCATCAGCAAACCAGTATTGACTCTGGAATGTGAACTTGGCTAGAAACTTCATTTGCTCTATGAACCTGCCAAGCTAAATGGGTTGGTCAGGTCAGTCTTCAGGCCAGTGTCAGCATGAGGAACACCATGGAACAAGAAGAAAATTAACAAGTCAGACCTCTCACTCTTTTCTCAGAGGGGAGCCTGCAAGCCATTTATGCCAAGAACTGGAACCATCACTTATCTAAACAAATAGTGGAAAGACTTAGTGCCTTGCAGATTATTGAACTGTTTAATCAACTTGGCACATAAGAAACACGTGGTCCACAAATGGGCATTAGTGACCTTTTAAAACTGAACCTTTCCCTAGAACAAACATATACACTGCTGATAGCATATTGGGACTCTGAGGGACAAAATCATTTAAGGAAAATGCAACTTTGGAAGTGAACATTCATTGCATTTAAACATGAAATGTCAGGTCATTGATAGCTCATTTTAAAGATCAATAATGATTCTATCTAGATGGCTTGTTGTGTCAGTCTCTTGCAGCAAAATGATAAGTATTGTGACACCTTAAAAACTAATACATTATGGTACAAGCTTTCGTGGACTGCAGTTCTCACCAAATGCATGAAATGCTATCCTGGGTTGCAAGGGTTTATGTCTGTGTATATGATTTTTGGCAGGGGGGTGGTAAATAGTGAGGTCAGAAGGAAATACTACAGGTGGTGATATTTACCGTATGCTATAAACAGTGGCCATTCACACCCACACCCACCAGTTGTGTTGATAACACAGATATCCTACCATTGGTAAGCCAATTAATACATGTAGTATGATAAAAATCCATTGTGAAAATTCATTCCACAAGTGATTGCATTGAGTCTCTTGATATATTGCAATTAAGCAGTTAAAAGTTGTTGTCAATTATTTAAAATAACTCATTGCAGAAAAGGAGTACATTTTTTAAAAAATCTGGTTTAGTCAGGGCTTGAATGTGGCCTGTGGTTTCTTCTCAGTTATAGAAGTTAAATACTTCTGTGTGAATGTCTCCAGAGATCATGGCCTTAGCCATTATCTTGGGTGGAGTTCAAAATTCTCCATAACTGCAGTGTGACCTAAACGTGTTCCATGAGTGACCTGTGATAGATACTTTGAAATAAAATATTTATAATAAAATTAACTTGAATTTCCTGCCTGTGAAAACAGGGGTTGTTAACTTGGGCTAAGTCTCCAGAATGATCAACATGAGTCCTCCCAGCTATGTAAACATACCCTAATGGGAGAGGTTAGGCTGAGGCTGTGTCATGATGGGTCTGTGACTCTTCTGGGCATACCAGGAAAGGCCAATCATCAGAACAAGTAACTTGACTATGAATTGACTCATGAAGGAAGTGGCTTGGGGACAAGGGTCTGAGGGTTTGCTGTTGAACTGCATCTTTCTATCATTTTTCTTATGTGATTTGGAAGCACTACATAGAACACCATGTGTTAGCACACATTTGCCATGACTTTCACTGCAGTAAAGACTGTTAGTGGTTTTGTGCACCCTTGGCGATTTGGTCTAGATGGAGCAGAGGAGGAGAAAATGCAAACATTTGAGCATAAATATCTGGGTACTATGCTGTCTGACCTTTTATGCTGCTCACATTCTGCTGCTCGTGCTCCAGAGTAATATTATGAAGAGTTCATTCTGGCATATTTGCTGTGCAAGCCTTTCCTAATCATTGTGGCATTGATGCTTCATATGTTGCTAGTGTGCTTACACAATGTCCCCAGGCTATAGTTTGCTTTTGTTTTAACTGGGGTTGGGTAAAGTGTGCACCTAAACATGCAATCTACAAATTTGTATTCAGGAATATAGATATCTAGCATGCATATCAGAGGCAGGTTTGGCTGCAGCTCCCTGTGAAGTGTACACTCAGTGGCGAGCCTTGATTTGATGGTATTCAATATGTAAAGCAGCCCTAGTACACACAAACTGGATGAAATCTGTGGAGCTTTCAAAATGATTCAGAAATGCATTTGGTACACAGAGTCCACATGCATAAAGGGGTTTGCCTTGATTATGGTTCATTTTCCTGACAATCCACTCTGGGAGAAAGAGGGTCCCAAACTGGATCCACTAGATAACTGTACTATATGACCCCTTCATGAATTCAAACCAGGGATGTAAAGTACCATCTTTGAGGATGGTTCTGGTGTCCCTTCATCCTACCAGTTCAGTGTTGCTCAGGTGCTAAACTTCAGTTTCTGCATTCTGCATAGTTAAGTTCCAGTTCCTCTTGTTTTGGTAAGCAGATGCAGTAACCCACAGTCAAAAGGTAAACTTTACATGAGTATAACTGCAGTTAACTAGAGTGTTGTTTTGAAAAAATCTACCGTATATGCACTAAGAATCTATAAAAGAGTCATGTTTTACATCATATATGATGTTAGGCACAGGAAACATCAAATTATGTCTGAAACTTTCAAGCTGCAGTTAAAGGAGGTAGTGAGCGTGCTCTTCCTTTGTAGTCATAAGTTGGCAGTTTTTAAATTTTGTGCCTGCATGGCAACGGAAAAAGGTGCCAAGTTCAAAAAGGGCCGATTTTTTATTTCAAAGGAAGAATTGGGAGCACACTTAGAATGCACTTCTGATTGTTCTGTCACAAGCTCAGCTTGAATTCAACCCATGTCTCCAAAAGCTCTTCCTTCGAACCCCTACCTCAAGCCACGTTTGCAAAAGGAGACTCGAGAGGGCACACTCCTGATTCTTTTCCTTTGGAAATTGCATTTGTGATGTCCGGCAATCAGGGCTGGCCAGCCTATGAAGTGGACTGAGGCATCCACCTTGGGCAGCAGAATCCCAAGCGATGGCTCCCCCATGGGCATCACACCCAGCCTTGCTGCTGCTGAAGAAGTGAAGAGAAGTGATGCCTTCTTCTCCTCACTTCTCCTGTGGCAAGGGGTGGGGACCCTGCCCGCACCCTGTCATTGCTAGAGAAGGAAGGAGAAGTGGCTGCAGGTTTCAGCGAGATCTTGCAGCCCTTTCAAGAGATCTTGCCAGAACCCAGAAGCTGCAGCCATGCAACCCTGATAAGCAAGACTTCAACGGGACGGGGAGGCATCTTCTCTCTGACCAATGAGAAATTCCTGGAGCAGCACTTCTGCATTTAGTTTCCAATCTATTATTACTATTTTATTTCTATACAAACCACTATATTAAGGTGGTGTACAGAATCTCACTTAACCAAAAACATGAGAAGAAAGCAGTGAATACTTCTTGCATTTTTGTAGTATTTTCTTTATTTATAAATATACAAACAAAGCATGTGGAGACTGAAGCGTTACTAAAGGGCAGCAGCTCTTCCACCTTACATCAGGTTCCCAGAGAGTAGCCTTGCAACCCTAGATGCCTTAAGCCAGCTCCCCACTTATTTCTTCAAATTGTCAGGTGCTCTTTTCCACCAATGCATCCCTGGACCACCCTCTTAGGTGAAGGAGTGTCAAAATCTCCAAATTACCGCAGGGATGTCATTCAAAAACAATGAATTTCCCCTAGCTACCAGCAGACCAGCACCTAACTAATAGTTTCCATTGACAAAAAGCCACCAGTTACCCTGGGCTGTTAGTCTAACAAAGGCATATGGCTGCTATAACAATATTTTGTTCTTTGGGAATCAAAAGGTGAGCTTGCTTTTATATACAGTATCTCCGGGTGATATAACTCTGCAGTATGCATCTATTCTTCTAACACTTTCAAGTTGATAAGTGGCAAGAAGCCCTTTCAAAGCCTGACTTATCAGTCACATTTAAGAACCATCAGTTATTAAGTCTTTGTGTTTGGTCTCTTGGATACACCCAATAATTCTTACTAGGCAGATAAGTATTGCTGTAGCTTGTATGGTTGTCTGTTCAGTCTTTTCAGGTGTGCACTGAGATTGCTCAAGAGCAGCTTTTCATTCTTTGTTTTCCTTTATGGGAACACAGAGGGGCTGATTTTTTTCCATCCCCAAATATTGACTTTGCTTCAGAACATCTATGCTATGGTGTATTATTGTGATATCCCAGCATTGTGTATATTGGGAGGGGAGATTCCTGACAAACTGTTCTCAATTCAGGTAGGTAGCCGTGTTGGTCTGACGCAGTAGAAATATATATAAAAATTAAAAATAAAAAAATTGTCCAGTAGCACCTTAGAGACCAGCTAAGTTTGTTCTTGGTATGAGCTCTCAATTCGTTCATTCAATAAATTTCTATAACACACTTCATCAAAAATAACCTTAGGGTGGTTTACATACATAAAATTATTAAACAGAATAACACATTAAAACTGGTATTAAAATCCATAGCCAGCCAATAGCAGCAACCAATCCCCCATTACAAATGGGCAGGACTGATAAATTGCCCCCAAATATCTTGGTGAATGAAGATGTCGTCAACTGGCATAAAAAATCATGTAGTGTTGACACCATAGTGATGGGAAAGAGTACTATTCCTGGCTACCAGAGAAAAGACCCTATAAGTCACTGCCCAATGTGGCACAGTTACTGGTGGGACCTTCAGAGTGGCTGATCCTGCAGATCTTGGAGCCTGAGCAGGTTGATATTTACAACATAAGGGAAGGTTGCTGCCAGACATAGGCATTTATTTATCTTTTCATATGGTCATGCCCACTTCTGGCAATGAGTCCTGCCTATACCACAATTTTGTGTGTCCCCAAACAAGTTGCCTAAATTTGGGAGGGGTGCTTGTGTGACAGAATAGCTCTGAAACCACCAGCCACCTGGCTTTCCCCACAAGAGTCACCCTCTGATACTATCTGCTAAAAGTTACAGAGTTAAAGAACAATGAGCACATTTTGATCCTGGGGGAGTGAATTCATAGTCCTTTCACCCATAAGCCCATTGCTAGTTGGTTTTCTTCATTTCAGCAGCCTAATTTAGATGTGAAAAGTCGCATTTCTTGTTATGATTCAACAGTTGTGAGATAGAAACCCTTGATGATCTGGAAATCTCCCTGAGATCTACCAGTAAGTCTGTCATCTGCCTGCTTCTGCCATAGTAGGGGCATCTCTGAGATGACCAGGGAGAAGGCTTACAATTTTCTTTTGCTCTGCCTGTCTTCTGATGTTACATGGTCTCAGGGGGTGGGTGTGGAGGAACAGGACATTCTGGTTGAACCGTAAACTAGTATGTAATGGTGACTTTGTGGTGTCACCCATACTCACAGAGCAGTTGTTCTTCCGTGGTCCATGTGGAAAGAAGAGACAGGTGTGTGGTGATTGCAGTGCCCTTCTTCCTCCTTCAGTCTCCCAGTTCTTCGGTCTCCTAGTTCTTCAGTCTCTCTCTCTCTCTCTCTCTCTCTCTGGATAGTTGGGCTTGTACGGCCCCAGGAGAGGGAAGAGTCTAGCTGAAGGAAGAGTAGACGTGTGGTCCCTCCCTCTCCTGGCTCTCTCTCTCACAGAGAAGTTGGTCTTGAGATAACCTCTTTGTGGGGCAGAGGGCCCAGGAGTAGGTTTGTGTCTCCTCCTTTCTTTATATGAAAGTACTCTCAGTTATTATCTTCTGCAGAAGGAAGCACTTCTTTAAATTGTCCTTTTAAAAAATGCTTATATTTTGATAGCATCTTCAAGGAGCAACTCTTCAGTTCCCTTTCCCTGAAATGTACTATGGAACATGCTGTAGAGGATGAAACTTGCCATGTGTTGGACCAGAGATACTGTGTGGAAAGGCGCGTATATAACCAAGGAACCCTACAAAAGCAACTGCACAAGAAGGAGAAGACCTCTCTGCCTCTTGCTCAGAAGATAGCACGTTCTTGTCGGTAGGACATCTTAGCTATTTATGCAGTCAGTAGATTAATTGGTATGGATGCCAAATTGCCCTTCCATTCACAGAAGGGCTCCTTCTGTTCATGGGAAGTTCCTACTGGCAAAATTGGGTTTGTGTGAAAGCATTTTTTAGATTTCCCCCTGTAGGCCCCAGAGTCACCTCCCACACTGTTCTGGAGAAAGTTAGCATGCCAGAGGGAAGAGCATAATCTTCTAATGTGCTGGCATTTCACTGTCAAATAGTTCTTTAAAATAATAGGTAGAGAACATACAAGGACTCATTCTGCATTTTCATAGTAGATACAATATATTTCCTATGATTAAGGTATTTTCTGCCCGTACACGAAAAATGTACATTTTCAGCTGATACAACTTTTTCTCTCCCCCTCTTGTATTTTTCAGTTGTTCTTCCAAGAAAGCCAAATCTGTTCTGTGTAGTTTTTTACCTATTTTTACATGGCTCCCCCGCTATCCAGTGAAGGAGTATTTGCTGGGAGACATTATCTCAGGAATAAGCACTGGGGTCATGCAGCTTCCTCAAGGTTAGTGAAATTTAACTTTTAAACTTTAGTCTTCTTTTTGGAATCTTCAGAACAGCCTTGAGAGATCTTTTGGAGACAGTCAGCTTCCAGCTGATTGTACAGTCACTTTTCATGAGGGTGTCACATGCCTTTGGGGGATGCATAATGCAGTACACCTCATATGGCAATCAACTGAGACGTTGCATTCATCTAATGGGAATAAAACCCCTCAGTTTCCACAATGGAAATATCTTGTTTAAAAGTCCTCCTGTATGAAAATTGTGTATTTCTGTAATAAAGTCAACAATTTTGTCATTGCAATGACTACCCTTTGAGGGTAGTGCATTTAACTGGTGCATTCACCATAGTTAAAACATGTCAGGTTTCACAGTTGATGGCCTGCAGTAGTGAGTGAAGCTGTTTTGCTGAATTAGTTTAATATTCGTCCTTTATAGGATTTTTGGTGACTCTTAATGTGGCAAGTCCCGATGACACACAGACTTTTGACTCCACAATCTATACCACCATCAGATTATGTCCTTATTTTAGTACATGTAAGCAAGCAGAATAAATAATTTAGCTGAGTGAACAACAGATGTGCAGTTTTTTCTGCAGAATATTTCCCCCTCTTCCTGCCATTTTTTCCTTCTGCTCTCCCAGAGTGAATTCAAATCTGAATGAATATTGGACTGGTCAATTCTAAGAAGACTCATGGGAGCTGTTCCTACATAAAAGCATATACTAGTTGTATTTTAAGGACTAGCATGTACAGGCTCTGAGGCTAAAATTGCCCCCTGCCCCTGCTCCGACGAGGTCTGCTTGCCTTCCCCAGTTGCTACCTCATTGGCAAGTGGGGCAGGGCAGAGGAGCAGTGGCTGAAGCCCTGGGAGCTGGTTGATGGTTCAGTTTGGCTTCACCACTTTCTTCTCTTCATACTATTGACAGTCCTGCTAGTTATTGATGAAGGATGTATTGGGGTGGGGGAGACTGTACATTGTGATTGTCTGGGCACAGTATCTGTTATCAATGTGGCATGTATATGAACATTTTTTTCATTTGAATAATTAGTGTTGAATCTGAGTTCATTTCACCAATGCTTCTCTCTCTCTCTCTCTCTCTCTCTCTCTCTCTCTCTCTCTCTCAGGATTAGCTTATGCATTACTGGCAGCAGTACCCCCAGTATTTGGCCTATATTCTTCATTTTATCCCGTCTTTCTGTACACTTTTTTTGGAACTTCCAGACACATATCAATAGGTAAATATTTTAGCATACAAACGTTTGTTTTCTTTAAAGGTCAGATTAACAAAATGCACTTCTGCATCAGAAACAGTTAGTTGCAACCCCAGATGAGTATTGCCCACTGTTCCATCTTCTTACTCGATACCATTTTTAAAGTTTTGAAGTCAAATCTACTTGTATTCATCATGCCAAAGTCACAGCTGCAGCACCAGGGCACAGAAGTGGCCCATAACCTCCATGCATCAATTGCTGCCCCAACATTTATTTGGCCCCATCTTAACTATGGCAATGGTGGGAAAGATGAGGTCCTCCAGATGTTGATGGATTCCAGCTTACATCAACCTCAGCCAACTTGGCCAGTGGTCAGGAATGATGGGAGCTGAAATCCAACAATATTTGGGGGAGCAGAGTTTTTCCATCACTGTTGTACGTCCTTAGGCAGCTCACTTTTGTGCCATTTTAATTTCACTGTGTGTCAAATGTGATCACTTTTAATGGCTTGTAATTCAGCAAAGTTTCTGCGAGAACCAGGGTAGTGCAAATAAGTGTGGTGCTTTGAATACTCAAATACTATATAAGTTATTATTAGTAGTAGCAAATATATTTTGCCTTGTTTTTGTCAACTCATTTTCAGTAACTGAAGGCTTCTCATTGGCATTTGAATTCCTGCGTTGCAGGGCTTTGGACTAGATGTGCCCTCAGAGTCCCATCCAACTCTACAATTCTATGATTCTATGACATTGATGGAAATATTAATTCAGGCCCATAAAGTGGTGTTGGGGTGTGTGTGTGTGTGTGTGTGTATAACTGCAATAAGGAAGATGATTAAATTTTCTTTTCAGAAGCTGAAATATATGTGATCTAGCAAAAACATGTAGGATTCCCTGGTAATAATAAACATGTATCTCCCCTCAATCCACACTCTTGCAGGAACCTTTGCTGTAATCAGCCTGATGATTGGCGGAGTTGCTGTCAGGGAAGCCCCTGATGAAATGTTTGCCAATACGTACACCAACTCTACTAATAACACAGATCTTGAAAACAGTGCCAGAGATGACATGAGGGTGAAAGTAGCTGTCGCAGTTACCTTGCTCTCAGGGATCATACAGGTAACGTCACCGTTGGTCTAGGAGCAGTTTTGAATATTGCTGCCCAAGAGATTTTAATATTGCTGTGCGGAACTCCACCTGAGTAAGCCCCTGGTTCATCCACCTGGTTTTCCATTCAGGATCTAAAATGGCATGGGATGTATCCTTTCAACCTACATTTTGGGGGAGTAGCTGTGTTTTCGTGTTGGGCTGTGGCGTGAGGAGAACAAGGTATGCTGTTCTAGACTTACTGGCAAGTAACCAGGTCACGTAGTAAGCACAACTAGGTAGACTTGTTCTCCTTTAAAAATAACATTTTATTCCAAGAAACATATAACTTGCGTTGCTTTCATTGGTCACATGGAGTGGCAAAGAAGTATGGAAGAGCCCAGGAGGTCTCATGACCTCCGGAAATCCTCGCAAGCCACCTTGGTTATAGGTGTCCTGTTATCACTTCATCCAACTTAAAGACAATAATTATTCCCTGCTTTCCTAAGACTTCTGCTGTTTATGCTTGCCGCTTCTATAACCACACACTGTGCAACCCACCAGAACATGCAAATCACACAAGTATTAGACCTGGCAATCTTGACATGCTTCAACACTTTGGGCTGGGAGGTGTAGGAGGAGGCCTGCATGGTTGGCAAGAGGTGACTTTGCTCTTGATGCCGTGTGCTGAACTTGGCTTCTCTATGATACTGTCCTGTGCTGGCTTTTAAATGATGATTCCTTGAACATGTCTCTTCTCTCTTTTCATTAGTTGTGTTTAGGACTCCTTCGATTTGGATTTGTAGCTATTTATCTTACGGAGCCCCTGGTCCGGGGATTCACCACTGCTGCAGCTGTGCACGTCTTTACATCCCAATTAAAGTATCTGCTTGGAATTAAGACTAAAAGGTTCAGTGGACCCCTCTCCTTTCTTTATGTAAGTAACTATATCTGGTATTATATCTATATTACCAAGAACTAACTTAGTTGGTCTTTAAGGTGCTACTGGAAGGAATTTCTTTATTTTGACTATGGCAGACCAACACGGCTACCTATCTGTAACTATATCTGGAGGTTAAAGCACAAAAGGACCATTTGGGGTTATAAAGTCTCTAGATTCACTGTTGGGGTTATAAAGTCTCTAGATTCACTGTCCATATCCACAAAGAAATATTAACCAGCTTTCAAATGGATCACTCATGGGTTTTGCCAGGGAATCTTTTCATTTTGTGAGGTTCCTCAGAAACTTCCCTTTCAGATCCTTCAGGCACCTAGAAGTGAGGGAGCAATGATGATTTAACCAGTGAAAGTTTATAGACTGTAGTGTAGACACAACCTAAAGAAAGACAGATTTTTCAGTACTCTGAAATAGTTATGTCAGTTATAAACATATAGCCTTCTGCTTTGCTTCCTTTTCTTTGTAATGGCCACTAGCATAGATGGCTTTAAAAATAGAGTGGGCAGAGAATTGATTGATCAGTGGCTATTTAATATGACAGCTATATGGATCCTCAGTGTTCAGCGGTGGTACACATCTAAGTACCAGATGGTTTTTCATACCGTTCTCTGCTTTCAGAAGGCATTTGAGTTGAAAAGCAAATGATACATCTTCAAATAAATAAATCTTCAAGGGCATTTGTCTGGTCCCTCCTGGCATTGGTCTGCTCCAACAAGGCAGTTTTAATTTTAGTGTACCATTGCAGACTATGAAGAAGTCAGATATTATTTGTGGCCAATTACTGAGCTGACATTGATAGGTCTCGTATATAGCTTATATTATAGGAAACTATGTTAGTGTCAAGGCCAGTATACCTTTTGTTGGCAGCATACAAGCCCAAATTACCACTTTTTACACTGCAGCTGAAAAGAGGCAAGAGGTATGTGTATATAATCTGTTCCATAAAATCCATGCAGTCAGTGTTAGAAACAAATATGTGAAAGCTAGGAGCTAAATGGCACCTTAAGCCTAAGTCAGGGGTCAGCAACCCGCGGCTCCGGAGCCGCATGTGGCTCTTTTACACCTTTGCCGCGGCTCCGGGACGGATACTAGCGACGGGAGGAGGCGCATTGTGCGCCCCGACACTCCCCACTGTAGCAGGCGCTGTACTGGCTGTGACGTCGCATGGGGGCGGTGTGTGCGTTAGTCACGCACCATCCCGACGTCACCTTCCCACCCGCCCGCCCGCTACATTGTAAGGGGCATGTACGCTGGTCACTGCATTGAAAGGGGGCATGTACGCTGGTCACTGTTTTGAAGGGGAGTGAAGAACACACACACACAAAAAGGTAACTTGTTAATTTAACGTTTATTTCTATGAGGAGGAGTAATTCTGAGGGGTCAAACAAAGAAATAATTAAAAAAGTGACAAAAAAGTTATTTTTATAATGACGAGTTTTGCAGCTCCCAGTTGTTTTTTTCTTCGGAAACGGGTCCAAGTGGCTCTTTTTGTCTTAAAGGTTGCAGACCCCTGGCCTAAGTTATGGGCACAACAATGGAATGTCTAGGTAATTTTTTTCTTATAACAAGAATAGAAAGCTGAAAATGAATGAACTGCAGCTAAAATATCATGTTCATTTTTCCCATGTTCTAGTCCTTCCCCTGCCCACCCCCCTAATATTCTTAAGAGGGTCTCTTCTCCAGTCTTTAGAGAGTAGCTGGAAGTTCCTCAGCAGTTTTAATCTGAAATCTTAGGTGCAGTACAGAACTCAGAAACAGCTCACACTAAGGTAATTCCCTGTCGCATAATGCGCCTAGAACAATGGGAGTTTCGAACTCTGCCTGCAGCTCTTTTGCCCCTGGTGAAGATTCCCAGCTTTTTGGGAGGAGGAGTAGAAGAACTGCAGACAATCCTGAATCTTGAGAAGGACCATACCTCAGTAGTAGAACATCTGCTTTGCATTCAGAAGGCCCTGGGTTCAATCCCCTCATCTCCAGTTAAGGCTGGAAAATAACTGTCTGAAAACTCTCAGAGCTGCTGCCAACCAGTTTAGACAATACTGAGCTAGGTGGACCAGTGGTTTGACTTTGTACAAGGGAGATTCCTCTGTTCTTCCCACCTGCCAATTTTCTGATAGCCACCAGAAATATAGATTGGCCCTTGACTGATCATTCTTCATGCTGCTCAGAATCTGAGACCATTGTTATGCTGGGTGATAGTGCCCTTCAGGTGAAAAACCATTTAATTAGACAATTGGCAAGCAAAGCACTGCAAATCTACTTCCATAAAATCCCTACATTCCTGTGTATCTTCTGAAGTGATTTCCGCCCCCGCCCGCCAAACAAAGTTCTACCAATCATAAATGGCTCAAGAGAAATGCCTTTGGTGTTTTTGCTAAGGTTTGAATCTGGATTTTTTCCAGTAGAAATAGCAGCTTACTTGTGTCTCTTTAATTATTGGATTACAACAGTGTAAATGACGGAGGAAGAGCTACCAAGATTTGTCAGTATAAGCAAATGCAAACCAATTCCCCAGAACAGATTTCTTGATATTGGAGAACAGTCAGAGTAAAGCAATCATATGGCTTTTCTGTAAGTTACTTTCCAAGAACTAAGATACCAGTAGCAAAATAATATTTTAAAACAGAATGAGGGAATACATGTGTCCAACACAGTTTGGGTCACTGAAGAATAGCAGTGGGGAAAAATAAACTGATTTAAGCAAATTGTCACATAGAAAAGCCTTTACTAAGAATCTAGTAGTGTCCTTCAGCAGCCTTACGTGGGTGATATCAGACTAACCTGATTTACTTTCTACAACTGTATTTGCAGACAGGGATTTATTTAGGATACCCCAACTCTATGCAACTTTTGCTTTAGCATTTCTGAGGCTGTGTGAAATATTTTTCTTGAAGGCCGTAAGCGCTAATCAAATTGGCAAAACACAAATGCACACAAGCCACCATTTTTGTTTTCAAGTAATAATAGTGAGGGGAGGGAGGGAGTGGCTTTCTTCACTCTGGCAAAATGCCATTCATATTTATGTGACAGTAGTAAAACCTGGTTAAGCGAAACTTCCTTGTGTTAATGGTTTTAACATTATTCATACATTTTAGGATTTGGGTAATTTGTTTTGATGTTTGCATTTGTCACTTAGTTATGACTTATGGTTAGGACAGTTTTTTAGATTTCAAATACTGAAGAGAAGCAACCAAAACCTTTGCCCAGGAATTTTGAGATCGAGCGTATTTAATACATCATGCTCTACATGCGTTTCTCCTGCAGCCCCCTTGCCAACTTCTAGGAAAGATCACTGCTGCTTAATCAACACTGAATTTCATTGCTATGGTAACCCTGAAGGCCTGTTGGCAGCTCCCTGCCTGTAGATCAGTTTATGTACTTTTAAACAGATTTGATTTGCTGGAAAAGGTTTGAAATCATTATTTCCAGTGCTGGTGTGTGCTTGCGGTCAGCACAGATGCAAGTTCTTAAGTTGGTGTAGTATGTTTTGTCTTAAATATTGCTATCCATTTGGAATTTAAGAGATAAAAGGATCATGTGCACTTCTGTGTGGGGAATTTAAAAGTCATTATCAAAGAAAGCTGAGTTCTCTGAGCTGAATAAATTCTGTGATTTGAATACCGGTAAATTATACAGATTGAGAAAAACTGATGTATTTTATCTTTCCACATAGCCTCCACTACCACCACCACTGAAAATCCCACTTAGCCCTCTTTAGCCTCAAAGATTTCATGAAGCTTGTCTACTTCCTTTCAAGCCTATTTTAACACCCAGAAGGGATAGAAACATGAAAAGAGATATTTGAGGTTCTCAGGGTGCTATATTCTGCATCAAACATCACATTTCCACATAAACATCCACGTCTGCTTCTCCTTTGACTATATCACTTATGAATAACATTCCACATTTTGTTGTCTTGCAGAGTTTAATTGCTGTGTTTGAAAACATCACAAAAACCAACATAGCAGCTTTGGTTGTTGGACTAATTTGCATGGTTTTGTTGCTGAGTGGTAAAGAAATCAACGACCGCTTAAAGAAGAAACTTCCAGTTCCTATCCCTATGGAGATCATTGTAGTAAGTGAGGGATAAGAAGGGATGTCTTAAGTATGTCCTCTTAAGCATGGTTTGGAATGTCCTTCACTATGCAGACAAAACTTCAGACTGAACTCCCTCTTGGATTCGATTCCAAGTTTTCTTATTGTAACCACGTTGCCTCTTGTTTCATGTGTGTTCTTTTTAAAGGTGGTAATTGGTACTGGAGCTTCAGCTGGGATGAATCTGTCAAAGACTTATGGAGTGGATGTTGTTGGCCATATCCCCAAAGGGTAAGGATGAGGAATTAAACATATCTTTTTAGCCCTCTGTAGTTTAATACAGTCAGTCGATAATAGTTTTTCCTTTTTAATTCCTTGCAGATTACGTCCTCCACAGGTACCAGATATAAGCCTCATCCCAGCGGTATTTGTGGATGCAATAGCCATAGCACTTGTTGGATTTTCCATGACAATCTCCATGGCCAAAATCTTTGCTCTCAAGCATGGCTATAAAGTTGATGGAAATCAGGTAATTTGAATGTAATATATGTCTTTCACTATCTGGTCAAAAGCCTGTTGAAATTGGTGAGAATTTTTTCCAAAAGCTAGTTGCTGAAGACACACTTATCTGAAAAATAGCTTCCCTACATTTCCAGGGCCCAGAGAAGATGTAACATTCCTGACCTCCTAACCATGGTTAGGTTGGAAACATTAAATATGCACTGGCCTCGTATCCTAATTGAAGAAGTCCTATGAGTTGGCAAGAGAAGATTCTTCCACTAGAAAGATTTGCTTTCAGTAAACATGCTACCTATCCAGTAAATCTAATACAGTCAAACCTCAGTTGTCAAACATAATCCATTCCGGAAAACCGTTTGACTTCCAAAATGTTTGACAACCAAAAACTGAATGCAGAAGCCTCAGTACAATAGGGGAACTCAAAACGGAAGCCGTGTAGCGCGTTCGGCTTCTGAAAATGGTTCGAAAACTGGAACTTTTACTTCCGGGTTTTTGGCATTTGGGAGCCGAAACATACGATAATGGAGGCGTTCGGCAGCCGAGGTTTAACTGTAACAACAAAGAACCCTTCCTTGCAAGTTTGGTGCAGGCCACTTCAGCTTTACAAAGGTTTTGAAGTCTTCGTTTTGTGCTTGTGGACTTTAAGAACATTGTTTCCATTTTTTAAATTCAGTGCTTAAATTATCTTTATGCAGTCCCCCCCTCCCCAATTAGTTGCAAAGCAGTTTCTTATTATGGAGATAATAGTCACGTGTAGAAGTTTGGCATGTATCTGTGGCAATGTTCAGCATGACTTCTGCTGGGGGGGGGGGAGAGAGGGGGAGAGAGAGAGAGAGAGAGAGAGAGAGAGAGAGAGAGAGAACAGAATGCTAGACTAGATGCGCCATTGGCCTGATCCAGCATCCCATCTTATGTTCTTACTACTTTTGTTCTCCTGCTTTTTCTATGTTGACAGGAACTCATTGCTTTAGGCATATGCAATTCTGCAGGATCGTTTTTCCAGACCTTTGCTATAACTTGCTCAATGTCCCGGAGTCTTGTCCAGGAGGGCACTGGTGGAAAGACTCAGGTATGTGTATTTAGGTTTCACTTGTCCTTCCTGCAGGGCAGCGTTCAAAAGTCCCATTGTTCTTGGCTTGTTTTGCAACAGGGAATTTCATGAATTTCAAGCAGTTTCTGAGCTCTGGATGCAGTACTGCACCTAAGATTTCAGATTAAAACTTTCAATTTCTGGAAGGAAAGGACCTTTTTCTGCCTCCCCACTCTGAAGACTGGAGAAGGGACCCTCGTAAGAATCTTAGGGGGACAGGCAGGGGAAGTATGGCTTGGTTTTTTGCAGTCTTCAGATGAGGACCAGACCATGTAAAAAATGAACATAAGATTTTAACTTCAGTTCATTTTTGGCTTTGTATTCTTGTTATAAAAAAGCATGCCCAGGCGCTAGGTTGTGGCGCCTGTAACCTAGGTTTAAGGTGCCATTTAGCTCCTAGCTTTCATATCTCAGTTTCAAACACTGCTGCAGGGACGCGATGATGATTACAGTGGTGCCTCGCAAGACGAAAAGAATCCGTTCTGTGATTCTCTTCGTCTAGCGGTTTTTTCGTCTTGCGAAGCAAGCCCATTGACGGATTAGCGGATTAGCGCTTTTAGCGGCTTATCGGATCAGCTGATAAGCGGCTTAGCGGCTTAGAAAAAGGGGGGGGAACTCGCAAGACATTTTCGTCGTGCAAGGCAAGCCCATAGGAGATTCGTTTTGCGAAGCAGCTCCAAAACGGAAAACTCTTTCATCTAGCGAGTTTTCCGTCTTGCGAGGCATTCGTCTTGCGGGGCACCACTGTATTATGATGGTGATGTTTAGTACAGTATACTGCCATTCATCCACAGATCTCATGGTGGTTCACAACATTACAATATAAAAACCACAAAATACATAATAAAATCAAACCAATAATCTCCCCTCCCACAACACAGTAAAAGGGTTGTCAATCAGCCAAAGGTTGAAGAGGAATGTTTTTGCCTGCCAACTAAAGGTGTTTAATGAAGGCGCCAGCTGCGCCTCCCTGGGCAGAGCATTCCACAAACAGGGAACCACTGCAGACAATACCTGTTCTCGTGTTGCCACCCTCCGGACTTCACGTGGAGAAGGCACACAAAGAAGGGCCACACAGGATGATCTCGGGGTCCAGGTCAGCTCATATGGAGAGAGGTGGTCCTTGAGCTATTATGGTCCTGAGCTGTTTAAGCCTTTATAGGTCAAAACCAGCACTTTGAATTGGGCCTGGAAACTAATTGGTAGCCAATGCAATCGGGCCAGGATTGGTGTAATATGCTGAAATTGTCTTGCTCTAGTGAGCAACCTAGCTGCCAAATTCTGCACTAGCTGCAGTTTCTGAACCATCCTCAGAGGTAACACGTTGCAGTAATCTAGGTTACCAGAGCATAGACAGCAGTAGTTAGACTGTGCCTGTCCAGATAAGAGATCAGGGTCATATACCTTGGACTTTCCCATTTTATCCTCACTTTTGGGGGCCAGCTTAGGCTAAATAAGTGGAATTACCCCAAGGCCATCTAGTGAGCAGGGATCTGTATCTATATCTTTCTGCCTCCCCCAATTCTGTCCAAGCCCACATACTCCGTATTTGCTACTCTGTATGCAACATGTGATGTATGTAAATTTAGTTGATGCCTCTTCTTGTGAGTGTTATTGCTTAGGGCATCAGCGTACTTGCTTAAGCATACTCAGTCAGACATACAAGTATATAGAAAAAGAAATGGGAGGAATATTTGGGCTTGGCAATGCCTTTAAAAACCTTTTAAACTATATATGGGATTCTTCAAAAGTGTTTCTGTGTCCTTCCCCCCCCCCCCCAGGTTGCTGGTACTCTGTCCTCAATCATGGTTTTCCTGGTCATTGTTGCCATTGGTTATCTGTTTGAACCACTGCCACAGGTAAGAGTCTCTTATATATATGTTTTCATTCCAGTCTAAATTGGTACATAAGCAGCAGTAAAACCGCTTTTGTTAAAGCATTGCACAATCTGTAATGTTTAGAGCTGTAAGGAAATAGAATGTTCTGTGCTGCAACAATAAGCTCAAAAATTGGTTCAATTGCAGGGTAATTTAATGGCATTGGTGATTACTGTGCACCAGCTTTTTCTAATGTCCTTCCTGAATATCTGCAATTGGAGGGAAGGCTTTCTAGTCTGAATGCCTGTGTGAGTCTCATTTGGCTCTGGGTAACGAACAGCAGCTCTTTTTATTTGTCCTGTCTTTGGTCTCCACACCTGTAAGCATGCAAGAAATTAAATATGCTTTAGCAATGAAGACTTGAGCTTTGTAATCCTAATCCAGCACTTTATACGTGTTACTTTGTCACCTTTTATACTTTCAACCATTGATTCAGGAATAGTGGGACAGAACTATTAGCCAATGATTAGCAGGAACCTCATTTTTTGGGTCCTCAGGTTATACAAGTTGCAAGTGAGAAGTCGTTGTTCAATCCACTGGATGCATGCCGATGTGCTGACACATTTATCTTGAACTTAATAGTTCTAGGCTGTTGAGATATTATTTTAGCCAAACAAAAGTATCAGTTTCCTAAAGATCACCGGTTCTCTTTCCTAAGATGAAGATAAGAAACATGTAGGTCCCAAATAAAGCTTCAGAGATTTTATTGCTGGTAGGCCAGGCCATTGCCCTGTTCACTTAACTGGAAATAAATAAGGCAGGGAGTGACATGATTGGGAAGTGACAGTTTCGCAGTAACTAAGTAAGAGTCCATTTGCTTGGTTAGCTGGAGTGGAAGAAGAGCACTTTGCACAAGCCATAAAAGGTTTGTCAGAGGACTTGAAGATTAGCATTTTATTAAAAAACAAATATAAGGATTACTTTGTATGCTTTCCTGGGATCTGCGCTAACCATAAAAGGCTAAAGGAGAAATCCCAGTTAGAAACTGGTGCAGGCCAAAGGGTTTTGAATACAGAAAATAATCTTAGTAACCTACTATTCTAGTAAAACACTGGAATCTCCATTTCAGACCCTAAAATATAATGAGGCAACAGATTGTTACTTCTCTTTTCAGAACAACAACTTGGGTGTGGAGGTAGCTCAACTGCCCAAGGAAAGGGGGGCAGAAAGCAAAAAAGCTCCATAACTTTGACTTGTATATTACAGGGCTTATAAAGCCTGCAAATGATGTAGTGCGGGGGTGGGGGAACAATAGTTCTCATAATGACCCTAATGGCTAGAGCTGGTTGCATTACAACCAC
This sequence comes from Podarcis bocagei, assembly GCF_964188305.1. NCBI lineage: Eukaryota > Metazoa > Chordata > Lepidosauria > Squamata > Lacertidae > Podarcis > Podarcis bocagei. The sequence continues at coordinate 72,263,077 of NC_138135.1, forward strand.
ATCTGGAGGGCTCCTATCCTTGCTGTAGTGGGCATGCCTATTTTAAGTTTCCCCAATTTCTTTGGGAGAGAATGCTCCTCCTCTCTGCTGTGAAATCAGTTGTTTGACGTGTTTAACTTCTACTGAATGAAGTTAACTAATGTCATGGATGCTTTAGCTGAGATTACAGTATTTCAGGGGGTTGGACTAGATGACTCTTGTAGTCCCTTCTGACTCTACAATTCTGTGAATTGTACCCTTACACACATTGATTTTGAAATGGGCCATTCAGGAGGGTTGCAGCCATAGGCACTTTAAACAAAACCCTGCTGATGTTTATCATCAAGGAATCTCATTTGGTTTCTGATGAAATATATGTGCATATAAGCAAAAGATCAAAAATGACATGTGACTGCATGGCTGTTTACACTTGCTAAACTTTGATTTTTTTAAAAAATGTTCTCGTGTATGTAAATAGATCTCCTGCATAGAACTTGCTAGTTATATACACTTTGGAATGCTTTTTTTTTAAGCTGCAACACGGTTTTAAAATAAAAATAAGAAAACCAAACCCTTTTCAAAATATGTTCCTAGGCTGTGCTTGCAGCAATTGTAATGGTCAATCTTAAAGGCATGTTCAAACAGTTTCAAGATATCACTCGCTTCTGGAGGACCAGCAAGATTGAACTGGTGAGTGACCTTGATTCTGATCAAAGTGCATGTAGAACGTTTCTGAGATGGTAATCCAGTGGTCCACCTGCAGTGTTGTGTCGCACAGAAATAGTTGCACTGTGAGAGTCAAATGATGCAAGAAGAGCAAAGCTCTAGGCCCCAAAACTAGGAACATAAAGAAGATAGTGCAGGAGAGGGTATTGAAATGTGCTTAAGATCAATTAGGCAATTCAGGGAACCCTTCGCTGCTTAGAAATGCAAAGCCAGCACAGTGGATACATTGGGTTATATCCACCTAATTTCTATTTAGAGTAGACCCAACAAAATTAATGAGCCCAAGTTAGCCATGGCCGTTTATTTCAGTGGGTCTACCCTGAGTTTGACTAGCAGTGTCCTTTCCTCACAGAGGTAGGAAAGGTATGGCCCTTGTCTGTGCAGGAGCAAAACTCAAGGCTTGACTCCTGGCAAACCCTGCGTTCTCTTGCCCTAATCTGCATTGATAAGCTATCACTAAGAACTGCTTAGAGACATATTTCTGTTTATTCTCATTCTCTCTCTCTCTCTCTCTGTGTGTGCGTGTGTGTAGATAACCACTTTTATTTCACGATATTTATATAAGTAGGGAAATCCTTTTCTGGGAATTAAAGATTTTTCTCAGTACACCACCTGCTTATTTTATAAGAACAAATAGGGTGTGCAATCCATTTCATCAATGAGGCTTCAAAATTTACCCACACATTTTTTTAAAATCCATGTTAATGTGTGCACTTGGTTTGCCTTACTATATTAGGCCTATCACTAGTTTTGAGTGTACTAGAAACAGTTCAGACCTGTTTCCTTCCCACAATTTCCTCTCCCCACCCCATTCCCGCCCGCAAGTAAAATGTGAGTGTGAAACATGGTTAGCCTTTTCTTGAAAGTGGTCTTGAGTGTTTGTAATTGACTCAACAGGCTTTTATTTGAACCTGCTGGAAAGTAGAAACCATTACTAATTAGGTGTTTGTTTGTTTGTTTGTTTGTTTGTTTGTTTGTTTGTTTGTTTGTTTGTTTGTTTGTTTAGGCTATCTGGATTGTAGCATTTCTGTCCTCAGTTTTTCTGGGGCTCGACTACGGCTTGCTCACTTCTATAACTTTTGCAATGATTACCATCGTGTACAGAACACAAAGGTGAGGCTCACATTAAACATTTATTCTCTCAAATCGAAGCTATTAGTGGTGGGAGTAAAGAGGGACAATCTCCTTCTCCATGCTCAACCAACACAGTGTAGTGTGCTGAGCTAGCTCGTCCTCCCTACAATGGAAGGTGACGTCATTCATCAAAATGGTTGATTAGGGAATCATTTTGGTACCATTCTGCTTGCCGGCAGTTTAAGAGACCTCCTTGCACCTCTTCCAACCCAATCAATCCCTCCCAGTGCAGCTGGAAGAATATCTCCGGGAAGAGTTCCTTGGAAAAGCAAACATTTGCGCAGTAGTATAAACGGCATCTGAATCTAAAATAGTATTGTAAAACCTAAACTAAATAAAAGTAGTGAAGAGCCATAGCTCAGTGGTAGGACATCTACTTTGCATGCAGAAGGTCTTAGATAGAGTTGGGAATGTCCCTAGTCTAAAACCCTGGAGAGCCGCTGCCCATCAATGTAGTCAGTCGTGAGCTAGATGGACCAATTGTCTTACTCAGTATGTTGCAGTTTCCTATGCTGCTAAAGGTAACTTGGCATCGGCATCATCTGTTCTATCAAATTTCTCTAGATTGCTTTAAAAAGCACAGGCCCGGCACTCAGTTTTCAACCCGTTTTATGCCTCAAGAACTGGAATTTCTGCTGATGCCTCTCTGTTCTGGCCTTTGATCAAGGCACTGCGTCAGAAGAAACCTGTTGGGTTACTTTTGACTTCAGATCTGATCTTAAGTCCTAAAAAGGAGGAGAGCATTTACAGCTCAAGCAGCCAATAAATGGCAAGTTGCAACTTCTCTTTAGTGAGTCACACCCAAGAAACTACAAGCAATACATTGTATAACAATATTCAGGATCTACGGAAGGGGTGGGGAGGCAGCAAAACTGTCTAAGCAGACCTTATTTGCAACTGACGTAATTTCCCAAATCTGATCCTCAAACAGAAAGCAGGTTTGAAGTGTAGGAAGTGTCTCTATGATTCCATGCATGTTGAAATAGGGTCCAAAATGTGCTGAAGTCGAAGTGTCGTTCTCCCTTCACACCCCTCTTCAATTTTATTTCATAATATTTAATATACTGCTTGACTGTAAAACAAGAAACCTCAAAATAGTTTTCCACTCACTGTTTCTGGATAATGGGCACCAGGACTTTACCAAAGAGGTAAAGACATTAGTGGGAGCCTCTAACAGAGATTGCTTTTATAGCCTCTTAATACAGAGATTCTTTCTCTATAGTCCACAATACAGAATCCTCGGCCAGATTCCCGGTACAGACATTTACTGTGATGTAGAAGAGTATGAAGAGGTAAGAGGGTGCTAAATCTCTTTATACCCCTTAAGAAGGAAGGAAAGTGCTCTCTTTGATTTAAGATGGAGGGGAGCAGTAACAAAGCCTTGGTTGGGAGTTGAATCTGAATCCCGTAGGACCCCATACTGAACATTAAGCTCCATTCCTCCCAGTGCAAGCCCACCACATGCGGAGATGAGAGCAGGAATGCCAAATGGTTCTTTGGGAACTAGCAGCTGGGACATTTCTGGAGGGAGAAATAACCAGAGCCATGAGGCATGTTCAGAGATGACACGGGAATGCAGTGCGTGTGTTCAGTAGTCATGCCTGTCTGTTGGTGGGGAATCTTACCAGACTCCCCACCCCCGCTTGACTTAAGATCTCAGCCAGCTCCCCTGCTCTGATTTCTAGCAAGCTTCAGGCCTGTTCCACCCATGTAGCAGAAACAGGAGACTGAATCCGGAGGTGTTAGGAAGGACTAGCAATTTGAATGGCTTTAATAGTGGCTTAGAAAAATTCATGGAGGATAAGGCTGTGTTCTTCCTCCACTGTCAGAGGCACTATTCCCTTGAATGTCAGCTGCTGGGAAGTACAGTTTGAGGAATCCCTGCTGCATTCGGGCCCTGCTTCAAGTCTTCCTTCCCATAGGCATCTAGTTTTGGCCACTGGGAAAACGGGATTTTGGTTTGGTCTGGCAGGACTCTTATTTTTCTTACAACTGCATCACTTCAGACTGTAGGTCAGTGAGAAAACAGATTTTTGAATGCTCTCCAGCATTCTACTGACACAGCAGAAAGGCAGCTGGGCTAGAGCATTTCTTTCTGAAGCATTAGTTTTTAATTGTTAGGAGGTTGTTGTTATTTTTACATGGGGGAGCTTTCAAAACTTGGAATATTCTACCTGCAGTTTGGAGTGGTTTAGTCTAGTTCTGGCACATCCTAGCTTGTGAGACCCAGTCCAAATTCAACGACAGATAGCAACAGTCTTGGAAGTCAAGGTCAGAGCAGAGGTGAGGTATTTCAATCAGTTTCTTCTTTCAGATATCGTAAGATTTTTGTGCTCTTAATAGATGTGAGTGAGTGTTTAGACTGACATCTTCCCGTATGAGGCTGAAGTGATATAGTCCCTCCATGGCAGCTCCTGCTGCCTCACAAATTCACGTATAAGTCTACCCAAAGGCACTACTAAAGGAATCTTTAAGGCTGCCCTCCTTCATTGGGACAGGTACTGTCCCAGGTGAGATTCCAAGGCCAATTCCTGTCAAGTAGGTCACTTATTCCAAAATGGTAGTTTGATGATGTGATGTGCTTGGGGTGCCAGAAAGAAGGGTTTGAAATGGCTCATTGAGGCAACATGTAGACTGATGGATCCTCTTTGCAGGAAGCAAGGAAATAGGGAGCCAGAGGAACAAAATGTGTTAGTGGGGTGGGATAGATCACCACAAAAATCTCCTTTGAGTTTAATCTTGTGCTTTCCCACCTCCCCCTACTCCCATGTGTACCATATGACCCCTGGGCAGCATGTTCCGGCATGATGGACAATGTGTACTTAACCTCTAATGACTCTATATTTTATATTGCTATATAAACAAGTTGAGGAAGACATGCTTTCTTTATTAAAAGAATCTCTTCTTTTCTTAGGTGAAAGAATGCCCTGGAATCAAAATATTCCAGGCAAATGCATCGCTCTATTTTGCTAATAGTGATTTATATATCAATGCACTGAAGAAAAAGGTGAGGAACAGCAATTCATTTCTACTCTCTGTCCTATTGAAAAATGCTAAACACTGCCATTTCACACTGCAGGGATTTACATATTTGACTACTCCCCTGTCTAAAAAGGAAAAATAAATCTATGTACAGACAACACTTGGATTCTAGACCAATGTTCTTCTCAATATGCTAGCTTTGTACAGGCAGGGTGGTGTTTGTTTCTTAGACATGGGAACACTAATTCTGTTCAACCATTCTGGTTTTTCACCTGTAGTCTGAGAAGGTACAACCCAGCAACAGAGTTATGTGAGTTTTCTGATGAGGTGTTTCATCTCTAAGCCACCCATGTCACATCTGGGTGTGTTAGAAAAGCCTTCTGTCTCAGCCACCCTGAGCTAAGAATAGTTGGATTAGTTCTTGAAGCATTTGAACATAGCTCCATTCTCAAGCATGAATTTGTGTCTTGTTTTGATTCTTACCCCACACATACACAGAATCTCATCTGACACACTTAAAGGTTACCTTGCATGTTACTGGTATTAAACATAGAGGTCCTATATGTTGATATACTGGTGTATCTCTTCTCTTACACCCCAGATCAGGTGGGGTAGCGATATTGGAAGCTCCAGGAATGTTACTGTAATAGGTGGTGCTTGTTAAAACCAAATAAAAGCTCTGTTTTCTAGTATTCCTAGCCCCCCCCCCTTTTCTCTGTCCTCATCAGCAGTTCCATTCAAAAGAGACTTTCCAGTGTAAATTCTCCAATTTGGCAGGTGAATTAATTTTACTTCTTTAATAGCTGCTGAAAGGTGACCTTTTAAAAGGCAAACAAAGAGTCCTGGTAATGTTGTTATGGCAGAAGCCCATGGCTAGGTTACCACTTTACAAAGATGAATCTTCTCTGGGGGGTTTTTTGCCTTGTTTCTGCTATAGACTGGTGTTGATCCCTGTGCAGTCTTGGCAGCAAGGAAGAAAGCCCAGAAAAGGCACAGAAAGGAACTGAAGCACCTTCATGAACAAAAGAAAACAGCAGTCCTGAAAGTGGTAAGCCTTGCAAGTGTTTCCTGGCACAGGCTCTGGCTCCTCCTTAGCAGTGATTTAATAAATTGAGAACCAGCCTTGGGAATGCATTCTCCCTCCTCCAACTTTCTCTTCTTGCAAAGCATTAATTTCCCCCTCCAGCAGCTAACTGAAATGTCTGCTGTCTTTGCCTAATGTTAGTTGGGTCTCCAGTTTGCCCGGATCTAAAATAATGGTTTGGACAGAAACCTGGTTAGCATTAACCAAGGTTGAGATCAATGTTGGCGTTTTACTTACCGTATTTTTCTGTCTATAACACGCAGATTTTTTTCTCCTAAAAAGGAAGGGGAAATGTCTGTGCGTGTTATTGAGTGAATGTGTGGTCCCTGAAGCCGACAGTCCGGAGTGGAGGGGCAAAAATCAGGCAAAAATCAAATTGCGCGTCTAGGAGAAGGGAAACCTGAAAAGAGGAAGCGGCTGCTTTCCTGCATTCTGCCTCAGGGTCTTACTGCCCACCCTCCTCTGTTTCGTTGCTGTGTTTGCTCAAACGGCACAAAGAGCAGGGAAAGCCCCTCCCCTCCAGGCAAGAAGAGGGGAAAGCGGAGCGTCCTTCCTTCTAATTCCTCTCCGTGCTCCAGCCAGAAAACATGCAGGTGGGAGAGAGAGAGAGAGAGAGAGAGCTGGCTAGCTTGGGTAGGTGTGGGGGGGGGGACTTTTGCCTTCCTTTCCTCCCTCCCATTATATATTCTTAGCCAGCTGCTTCTCTGCACACCCCTCTCGTGCTCCTTGTCCCTTCTGTGTTTTTCCTTCCCTCCCCATTTAAAATGTGGTTACACATAGCATGTCCATGGCTACAGCCTGCCCCCCCCCCAAAAAAAAATCACGCACCCACTGTTGCCTGGGGCTGCAATGGTGCAAAAACATGGTTATAAAGCATGGATCCACATGGATCCTCAGGATCTTTGCATTGGGTCAGCCCAAATTCACCATCAGATCACATGTCTGTGGCCACAGCATGAAGCACAAAAATGATACATCCACTGTTTCATTCAGAATGTTTTTCCCTTGTTTTCCTCCTCTAAAAATGATGTGCGTGTTATGGTCAGGTGCGTGTTATAGAGCGAAAAATACGGTAAATGAATTTCCTTCCTTCCCACTGATTAAGAGAAGGGTCAGATGAAGGAGTATCATGTTCTTGAGGCTGGTGCTATTTTTGAGCTATGCATAGGCTATGTTTTGATAGTTGGCTACCCTTGTCCAGTACTATGCATGGTTTTTACAAGGGTGTCAGTGCTATAGGAACATAAAGGTGTGTGTTTAGTGCAGCTGAGACCATTTGATTGACAATTTTGCATTTCCTTTATGAGGGAGAGAGAGGGAGGGAGGGAATACTCAGGAATCGAATGGGTCTGTTTCAAGTCCATTAGACATACAGAATGTGAGCAGCAGTTTGCCTTAATAGAATTCCTGTTAAATTGGGATTTGGGGAGAGTGCTGGTGACATGTGATATGAATAGGGAACAAGATGTGGATCAAAACTAGCTGTTGCTTTTGTCGCCTGAGCACACTTCCCCCTTGTGGTGCAGAATGAAACTGCTGCATCAAGAGAGAGAGTAGCCATCATTGTTTCCTCCCGCTGATCTCACAAAAGAAGCTTTTACTGTTCCAGAGAGGCATCCAAAAACAAAGACTGACCGGAGAATTATGTTTTAGATTCAGACTTGTTTAAGAATGAGGATGTCCTAAGGGCAGATTCACACACCTGTTTTTGAAGGGAAAAGAGACCTCATGATCCTGTAAAACTCACCCTGCCATGAGCAGAGGTACCAGCTTCTGAGGGACAGGGCCATGTTGTGTTGTATGCGATGATAGGGCACCGGGAGGCGGCAGGGCTGGAGCCGAACATGGCAGCACTGCGACTTCAATGGCTGTGGCGCCTCCTCCTGCCGCCACGACCAGCTGGGAGCTTCTTCCCTGCTCCTTCTCCTCCATGGCAGGAGGAGGAGGAGTTGGCCACTGAAGCCATGTCACACTTGGCCTCCTCTGTCCCCTTTTGTACATGCCCCCCAAATATTGGGGGCCCCCAAAAGGGATTGGCCCCTGAGAGATGGTGTTCCTGTCCGTGTAAGACCTCTGGTTTTCATATCCCAACATTGCACTTAGTTTCTAGTGTGTTTCAGGCTGAAGTAACTAGATTATTTTTTTTACACAGTGGGCCCTTTCACAGGATTTTGTGCATATCAAGGGGGTGATTCTTTTCAACACATATGCTTGAGAGAAAGGACCAGAGCCTCTCCACCCACCCCGATTCCACACGCAGAAGCTGACTTGACAGGGATGAAGTAGAATTTATTTCAACACTAGCAATGGGACTCCACACCTGAAGGAAACAGGCTGATCGAGGAAGCAGCACACACAGCTTTGTCCTCCAGTGGAGGCAGCAGCTAGTAGAATTAGGAAGACTCCCTAGGGCAGTGTTTCACTCTAGCTCAGTGTTTCCCAACCACTGTTCCGCGGCACACTAGTGTGCCGCGAGATGTTGCCTGGTGTGCCGCGAGATGTTGCCTGGAGGGAGGCGGGCGAGTCAGGCGGCGAGAGGCGGGGCGGCGGCGGCGAGGAAAGGCCGCCCAGCGCGGGGCTCTCGCCGTCTGCCTGCCTGGCTGCCTGCGAGCTCGGCGGGCAGCGCCTCCGTCCGCAGCGCCCGCCTCGCGGCTCTCATTCCCTGCCCCTGCCAAAGCTCACCCAGCCAAGCCGCGCTCTCCTTCCTGCCTCGCTTTGCTGCCTCCTCCCCCCCCCACCCCCAAAGCTTGGAGGTTCCCCGGCAAGAGGGAGGGGGAAAAATTGAAACTTACACTTTCGTGCGTCCCTCCCGGCGTGACGCTGCGCGCTGACGTCATGGGGCTGTAATGGTGGTGTGCCTCGAGATTTTTTTCATCAAACAAGTGTGCCTTTGCCCAAAAAAGGTTGGGAAACACTGGTCTAGCTATTGGTAGGCCCTGCTTTTGATCTTTCACATCAAACTTATCAGGGAATTAGCCCCCAAAAGGCAACAAAAGAAGTTGAGTTGGCTGCAGTCCTATAGTCATGTACTTGGGAGTAAGCCTTGTAAATAGGACTTCTGCATAGACATGCAGCAAGCTTGGCTCCTCAGTTACCGCTCACGCCGATGTGCCCGCTCTCACTTAAATATATTGCCCCCACCTCACTGAACAACCTTTCACCTGAAGGCTTAAAAACAAAACCTAACTATCCCAGAGTATCCTGTGGGGGATCTTTGTGAGGGTGATAACCAATAAGTTGGAGTCTCAAGCGGGTGTTCTTTAAATAAACAATAAAGGTTTATTTTTAAAACCAGGTAGTATAATACAAGTGGAGAAACTTTACTTCAATGATAATATGCTAGTTCACTTCAAGTCGTTTTCAGAGGTTTCAGCTTTATAGTTTGGTTCCTTTCCAAGGCAGTACTTTCCTTCAGTTACCCACCCCTTTAAAAACTCCAGCTCCTGAGGTACTTTCAGTAATAGTCTTAAGGGCTCACCACACACCCCTTCCTTCACTGGGTTTTGGAAGTCTCTTCTTTCCTCAGAAGAGTCTCTCCCCTCCAGACTCGCTTGAGACCTAAGTAGACTTAATCTTTTTCAGCTCCTACTTCTCCTGTCTCACCCTCAGTCTCCCAGCAAAATTTGGTCCTTTTACTCCTGCAGGACACTACACTCAGTCCTTCACTGTAGACTCGGAATGGATGTTTTCTCCAGAACCAACTCTCCCTCCTCAACACTCTCTGTATTTCAACCTGACTCCTATCCTATCTCCCTACCTAACTCCCAACCTCTCCAACCTCCCTCCTCAACCACCTCAACTCAACCACCCACTTAACCACACTGACCCTATCTCCTTCCAAAGCCTCTCCTTTTAAACTCTCCCTCCTGGAACCACAGCCAACCAGAGGCTGCCATTCTGTAACCATTTGCTGGCAGGAGAAAAAAGTGAAAAGAAACACTTGTGGAACCAACTTTTCCATTACAACATGTGTCCTTATATAGTAACGCTGATACTTGGTCCTTTGATATTTCCTAATTTGTATGTAAACAATGAGAGCTCTCTAGATAAATATTTACATAGTCAACACTTTACATTCATTTACACAGAGAACAAGCGTGCATGTGGGACAGTTATTATTATTATTATTATTATTATTATTATTATTATTATTATTATTATTTATGCAGAGTTAATATGACATCCTGTGCTGATTGTAGGAGTCTGAAAGAAGCAAAAACCTATACTTAAGTCTGGTATTTATTTATTTTTTGTGAAAGACAAACTACACAGAGAACAGTGTGAAACATGAAGTAATGAATGACGAACTGCCGCTCAACGGAAAGTTCTCTGCAACTATGCAGGACTCCTCTCCCGATGAGCTTGAGCGCTTTATGGAGCCAGTGACCAACATTCACACAATCATTTTGGATTGTTCACCTGTGAACTTCGTGGATTCAGTTGGAGTCAAAGCCCTAAATTCAGTATGTAGCATCTTATCTCATTGCCATATCCTACACTTAATACCTTGCTACCAGAATACTTTTCGCTGCTTTAAGGCACACATCAAAGTTTCATGCATCCATATACCAAGTAAAGGGAGTGAGGCCAAGGGAAGTTCTCTTGCACAAGACTGTGCACAGCTCACGTCCATTTCAAAGAGGCTTGCCCAGAAGAGCTTCCTACTGTCTTAGGCCTCAAAACAGGGTGGGAGGATTTGTGGCCTTCCAAGTGTCACTGGTCAGCCAGTAATCAAATATGATGGGAGTCGCAGTCCAGCAAAATCTGGGGGGCCACAGGCTCCCTAGCTATTTAGGCTGCAATTCTATAGACACTTAACCTGAGAGTAAGTCCCATTCAACTTGAAAAGACTTAACTTCAGCATAGGCATGCAAAGGATTGCACTTCTAAGCACTGTACTCCTTGCCTCCCAATTGGCATTTTTAGAATAACTGCTCAATTTTAAAAGGGCATGTATATGTTATGACGATGACTTTTAAAATACAAATATATTAACTGCAAATTAATTTCTGCACTGTTGTAGATCATAAAAGAGTATGAAGAAATAGGAGTTTCAGTGTATATCAGTGGCTGCAATGGTAAGCCTGTTTGACAGTTGGAAATCATGGACTTGCTGTGGTCACTTTTGACTCCTCTCCCCCACCCCCATATCTAGCCTTGCATCATCTAATCTAACTGGCAGCAGCTAAGGCCTGAGGCAAATATTGGTCTACTGCCTGATTGTACATAGCAAAGATGCTAAAAACATGCTGTGTTAGTGATGTGTGGCTTCCTGATCAACCCCATACAAGCTATGCCTGTCTCTCCTTTCTGCCTGAAGTGCAGATGAAGTGACTGTAACACCAGCAAATTCAGCTAAAGAACAGGAGAAAGTGCTAATGTAAATCCCAGCAACCTACAACTGTTGAAGATAAACCCAAGGAATGAGATTCTTGGTCCTTACCTTTGCCTGTGTAACTGTTGGCATTTTTGAAGAAAGAGGAGAGGATCTTGTTAGTTGGTTTGTTAACACACTAGCTGCTGTTAAAAGAACAGCCTGGAGGCCATATGGAGCCCTGTGACTTTTGATCCACTTTTATCCAGCTGCTTTTTAAACTCGGCAGTGCCCTCTAGTGTGCTCAAAGGTGCACTATGGGTGATGCTGCATCCAATTTGTATGCATGTTGGACTACTACTTTAACTTTTCTGTGAGAGTGCTCAAATTCAGTATTCAAAATAAGTTCAGGCATTTTGCACACATTTGTTTTGCTGCAGACTCTCAAGGGTGCTTGAACGGACACACAAACACCTCTTCACAGCCATGGGAGTTCGAAATGGTGTCTTAAAATATCACAATATTTGGGGCCACATCCAATGCTGCAACACCTATGAAGCCACTGACTTCAGGGCATGGAGCAAAGCTTCCTCTTCCTCTCTTGCCTCCTCCCTATTTCTGCTCCCTTAAAATTGACTCTGGAGACTTGCATGAGCACCAGAGCAGATTTTGACACTTACTCCCACCATGAGCCCCATAAAATGTTCTTGGGGTTCCCCCACGCCTCCAGAGCAGATAATGGGAGGGTGTGAAGTTCCATTGTGCCAGTGGACATCCTTGTGTTGATGAAACTAGTTAGCTGAATGCCGCTCAGTTTCCCCCTCATACTGGGAGTATATAAATACAGCCATAGCTCCTATATTGCACCCAGAACCAAGCACACACCACCCATTGTATGCATTGTTCCTCCTCCAGCTACATGGGCAGGTGTGTGTGGTTTTGCATAGGTAAGCTGTGTAGTCAGATCACAGGAATGAAATAGAGGCTGTACAATTTTACACCCACACCCCTTTAAAGCTTTTTCTTTTCTACCTAGGATCGGTTGTGGAGAACCTTGCTAGACTACATTTCTTTGACAAAGCTGCTCGCAGAGACTTGCTGTTTCCCAGTACCCATGATGCTGTCCTCTTCAGCCAACTGAAAGGCCTCTCAGCCTCGCAGACTCCTGCAGATCTTGTGGTGTGAACTCCTGCATCATAGATTGTATGGTGGTGCACTGATTAAATTCCAAGGGCTTCTCTTTAATACTTAATTTGCACAGATTATACAGCGCCTAAGATTAGCCAGTCTTACGGGTATGTGACACAGTAGTAGGGCCGCCTTGTTTTCTGCCAGGATGCTCTCTGAAGAATTTGAAGCCTTAATACTTTCAAATATTGAAGTCAGGTATAGCCTGAACCGGTTTGTATAAAAAAAAGAAGACTCGTGTATTTTCCTGAAAGCATCCTAAAAGATTTGGGAGTTTCTTTTTTGTTGTTGTTCAGAAATGTGCCAGCAGATGAGATATTGCACTACATGGATATTTTTAGCACTGTGGATTACTGAAAAGAGTACAGATGATGCAGCAAGCCTGGGAGACATGGACTGCTTGCTACTTTCCTTTGACGCTTTATTGTGGAGGCATTGTTGTAAAATGTATTCTTGTACCATCTACTGAAGAATTGCACTGTACGATATCTTTGAAGTGTTCAGCACTGGCTTTCAAAACTACATTTTATGTAGTCAATTTTTAAAATCCCATAAAAGCCATTTTTTGCAGCTTTTGCTAAGTTCTTCCATTTCCCTTCTGCTTATTTTTAGATGTTATGGTAGTCAAGATAGATATGCACCTATGTGACACTTTGATGGTGCCTATCTATTAGGTTAAAGGTTTTGTGACCTGAGACAGTAATAGACATTAATGGCAATTATTCTTTTTTAAAAAGGGGGGCCAGTGATCTAGTCTGATTAAGCATATTGTTATGGTAATTCAAGTGTATAATGAAAAACCTTTTTACAGATTTCCTCCTAAATGACACCAAAATCTGATACAAAAAGGCACTGTGGGGCACTGTAAAAAACGGGGGTTTCACTGCAAAATGACTCCCTTGAAACTGGTGCCAAAGTTTTGGAATCTCAAATGTTGGGGTTTGTTATTAATGAAGGTAACATGTACTCCACTTTCAATGAGGTAGTTACTGATTTCACAGTGCTGTACATGGTATGTCCCACTCAAAAGCTTGCAGAAAGGAAGAGGTGCTCCCAAACAGAGTTCATTAGATCTAGGAAGGGTAATATGCAGTTAAACATTTTTACTGAATATCATAAGGAACTACGCCATGTAACTTGGAATATTCCATTTATTTCTACTAGTCCAACTATGTTACACCACACACACAAACTAGAACTTTTGATATTACTCTGCGTAGTATTAGCCATATGAAGGAGATCTCTCAGTGGTATCTAGAATCAGTTGTAAGTCATATAACGAGGTGTAGCACTGAATTTGGCATATGACTTGATTACTTTGTTCACAGCTTCCAAGAAGTCCTTTTCAGTGGCAATCTTTCTCCTTGCTCTGATGGCGAACATACCTGCCTCTGTACACACACTTCGAATTTCAGCACCTTGCAAGGAAGAACAGTGGATGTAAAAACAATCTGAAACAACTATCACCACCAAACAGAGAGAGAGAACAAGAACTATGATGTTTGACTTACCAGTGCTGTTAGGGCACAGTCGAGCTAGCAACTCAAATCTTATGTCTCTTTCAACACTCATTGAGCGGGCGTGAATCTTGAAGATGTGAGTTCGTCCCTAAAAAACAACCACAGCCAGACTAAGCATAAGGGCTTCATCCCCTTGTTGCCATCTACACATCAGTGTTGGGAAGGCCAAAGACAAAGAGTCAGCAGGGCAACAGAGTGACTCGTAATTTGGTAGATGTTACATTCAAGCCACACCACCCTCCACCCATTCAAGCAAGGGACGTTGTCCCAGTTCAGAAACACATTCCAGTCAAGCAAAAAGCACTTGAGGGTACAGAGCAGGACCAGTGGCCTGGGGAAAACATGAGAGGGCCAAAAAGCTGCTTGACACTCCCCATCACTGATGTCTAGTGAGGCACCTGGGAGTAAAGCAGTTGTTCAGCCAATATGGTTTGTCCTTTGAAGGGACAACAATGGGGGAATGCATCCTTGGGCAACTGTTGAGGCTCCAGCACTTTACAAAGGTCCAGAGCTGCTGTTCTGCAACCACCTCCTTGCCCACCAGCCTCCACTAATCGCTTATCTGCCCCTTCTCCAGAGGAAGAGGGCAGGTGAGTGAGCAGAAGGCAGCAGCTGCTCAACAGATCATGGATTCAAGCCCCAAAGCCAAATGTTGGGTGAAAGATTTCTGCAATGCAGGAAATTGGACTACATGATCTTTGTGGACCTTTCAAACTCTACAATTCTATGAAATAAAAACCTGCACCTTCCCTTAAGGCGCCATACTTTCCTATTGCCTATGCTGTAGTCCATGTCACCCCCTCAAAACAACAGGAAGCGCAGACAGAATCCTGTGGCATCTTCAAGACAAGCACAGCACAGTACAACCTTTTGTGGGCTGGACTACAATATTATTTTCCTTTTTGTTAACTGCTACAACACAGTGTTACTCTTTTAGAATTTGTCACTAGACAGAAGCACCAGGTCAAATACATAATTTGAAATAGAATCAGGCAAGAACCAAGACAGACAGGAAAGGTCTAAAATTGCCCACCAGAATCCTTTTGACAAGAGAGAATCAGGTATGGTGCAAAATGACTATTTGATCAAATCCATTTTCTGAGAAGTAGTAGAAAAAATTCTCACCTCCAGTCCTTCAAGTTCTAATAAATGTGTTCTTATTGACTTCGCTTAGTATCAAAATAAAATTAGTCTAACCTCCAGATCTGGCAGGCTAAATTCTATTTTTCTATCCAGTCTTCCAGGCCTCATCAGTGCTGGATCCAAAGTATCAGGTCTGTTGGTTGCCATCAGTACTTTAATGTTGCCTCTTGGATCAAAGCCATCAAGCTGGTTTATCAATTCTAGCATAGTGCGCTGGACTTCATTGTCCCCTCCAGCCCCATCATCAAAGCGAGCACCTAGAAAGAGACAGCAGCAGAAACACATAAGGCACCCTTGTTAACTGTACCCCCAAAACAAGAAAATGCAATTCATGTGTACTCCCTTACCATGTTATCTGTGACTATTAAAGTAAATCAAAATATCACATTCTTTTTTTAAAAAAAGGATATTACTAGCAGGATATACTTTTGTGAAATACTTTTCCTTGTCCTTTGCTGGTGCTACAGAGACCAGCATGAAGTAGCACAGCACAGAGGCCAAATATCAAGTTGCTTCTGCCATTCTATTACCTAATCGTCTTCCAAACAGACTAACCTGACATAGAGAAAGGGGACCTGGTTTGAGCGATAAATTCACCTATGCTTTAATGTGAGCAGTGTGCTAGGCCACACTTACTAGCTTCCCTGTTCCTGCTGTTGCTGCACCAGATAGAAAAACAAGCCAGGGTGTGGCTTGTTGTTATGTAAAAACTCGAGCTAGTGGTTTGTTTCTCTCCAAACGCTAAGCCAAGAATAAAGAATAAAGAGTTGTAGTCCAGTTTCAGAAGGGCACTGATGTAAGGTGATACCAACCTCCAATAGCATCAATTTCATCAAAGAAGATAAGGCAAGCTTTTTTTGTTCTGGCCATTTCAAAGAGTTCTCGAACCATTCGAGCACCCTATAAAAAGACAGACGGTTTACTTTCATATAAAGCCAACTGTCACTTGAGTTAAGAGTATTTAAAGTAAATATTAAAACTTCCAAATGAATCTACAGAACCAAGAGGTAAAACTGTGCTCATTACGGGACATCATTTTAGTTGCAGTTCCTTCCAGGATATAACTGGTGCCTGCCTGTCCCAACTCATGTGAATAGCCTACTGTACATCATACAGTATCTCACATACCCTACATAAAAAGACAGGCTTCAGATTCTATATGACCCAAACTGCCAGAGGAGTGAACAAATATATAAAGAGGTCCAGGTTTTTAATCATACTGTATAATATTAAGGCAGAGACTTTCACCCTCCTCTGCAGGAAAACTTAGATTAAGTATAGTTTGAGCAGGCTTTTTGGAAACTTGACCTCCCCTCGTACAGATGCACAGACATGTTCCCTCTTTTCCTTACCTCTCCTACGTATTTCTGCACCAGCTCAGATCCAATCACTCGGATGAAGCAGGCATCGGTCCTATTAGCAACAGCACGAGCACAGAGAGTTTTTCCTGTCCCCGGCGGGCCAAAGAGAAGCACTCCTTTAGGGGGCTCGATCCCCAGATTGACAAATCGTTCTGGCTGTAGTGGTTGGGAGACAGTAAGTTTTAAAGTTGCACAGACAGGATGAAACGCAGTATCTTTGGGTCCTAGACTGGACCCAGTGGCAGCCAAAGCCCTGGAGGAGCCCAAGTTTGCCACAGCAGTACAATTTCAGTACTATCAATGAACTGTCAAGAAATCTTCCATTTTAAAAGTAGTGCACAAGTCAAGAAGGGACCGAGTGGCAAGAAAGCTGTGCAGCGCAGTGTAACAAGAGAGTCGGTGCAAAGCCAATAGGAAGGCACTGAAGCTTCAATAATGCAAGCAGATAAAGACATTTCCCTTTGCCATTCCCTTTCTTCAAGCCTCCAATGGTACATGTTCCCTGCAATTTCACAAAGACAGCACTGCCCTATTCAAGCAGTCAGCTTAATCACAGGAGAATACTAACAGGGTAGCATCTCTCTGAATCCCTAATACTATTGTGACAGACGACAAAAGGGCATTGTTTTTGTGCCCCACTTGTGGCAGCCTAGAAGAGGAATTTCCAAAACAGTGGACTAGATGAAGTTTTGTCAGATCTAACGAAGCAATTCATACTTTCCTCGAAAGGTGAACAAAAGGAACATATTAAATCTTGACAACTGAAACGTAAATCGATTGAAAAGCCTTTTGACTACTGAATAATTTAGGTTCTTGCGGTATATGCAATTAGCCCTTGAAAGCTGTAAGAGGAATAAAATCAGCAGATCACACACACTTTCTATTACAATACTTACATGAAGCAAGGGTGTTTCCACCACCTCTCTTAGCTTCTCAATCTGTTCTTTACAACCTCCAACATCACTGTAGGTGACATCAGGCTTTTCCTCTACCTTTGTAACAAAACAGATGCGCATACATCTTTGTTATTTGCAATAACGTGTTTTTTTAAACAGATCTTATGAAATAAGAAGAGCAGGTTACAATGAAGTCAGATTACAAAGGTAAACAATCAAAGGCCAATAGCAATAAGAGTTCTTACCTGCATCATAGTAACAGTTGGATCAATCTTTGGAGGCAGAGGGATATGAATCTGATACTTGTTTCTGTCAACACTGAATAAATAGAATACAAATGCACATTAGCTCCACAGGGGCAAACTCTCTCTTCATAGGGGGTCTGGCATCCTTCAACCACGGCAGAGTGAATAGACTGCAACCACAGAGATGTAAAGCTTTTCTCCATTTGATATTGGTGAGGCTGGTTACATAGTGAGGGTGAGGGGTCGGAATGGGTAGCTTGGAAAACCAAGGGACACATTTGGACAGACACGTATGCCATGTGGCACCACAGCAACATATTGAAGGAATCCAGGTGGAGGGACAACTTGTTCAATCCTTGTCACTCTCCCACCCTCTCTCCAGGGAACTCTGTGCCTCGTATTTTATCACAGCTCAGATGTGAGTGTTTTATTTACATTCTGCAGGCAAGCATTTTACAACCAAATAGTACTCTAGAAGAAAACAAGACCAAACTCCACTTTCGTATCATGTTCGGCTTATAATCAAGTTTTCCCAGTGGTTGCTGGGTTCAATGCTGACCTTGTCTGGTGCCTTGTATCAAGTGATCACACTCTGCAGATGGTCTGAAAATTAAAACTTGTCCACTTTTAGCTGGATTAAGCCTCAAGTGCCATTTAGTCCAGGCCCTTGAAAAGAATCTGCTATTATCAGTTGGTCCCTAACTGGCATTTTGACATTTAACACATTACATGACCCTGTTTATCTGATGCCTGCTCTATCCCATGCAGTAAGAGCTTCTGATGAGACGTTCTTTCAAGAAGCCCCAGTGTCTGAAGGCGGGATCCAGAGCCTTCTCCACGGTAGTATCCCAGTTGTGAAATTTCCTGCTTAGGGATAAGGCACTCCCCATGTTCTCCATTCTTGTTCTCTTTTAGAAGGCAGGCAAAGATTATTTTTCTTTCAGAAAATGTTTGTTGACTTGTACTCTCGTTTTCATCTGGGAATTGTTAAAATCCTTACGTATGATGTTGATATTGTTTTGTGTTCCATTTTACGAGCTTGTTGTATTTTACTCTACATTTTTTTTCTATTATAAACCTCTCAAGGAACTTTGTTATGCAGCAATATAAGAAAATATTATTTCAGTTTCCAGTCCCAAATTCAATGTGCTGGCTCACTGGATGTTAGACTGGCCCCTTGCATGTATTTTAGGCAAGCAATCAAAGATGTTTATACCGCTTGAAAACTATTTCACTTGTTCTACCATGGCTTGTTCCTATAAATATAAACGTGCATTCAACATTCTAGACTCGTTGACTAGTCAAGTAACTCAGACTAAGAACAGTAAAAATATTGGTATCAACTCACCCAACTCTCATCCCTTCTTCAATGTCGGTTGGTGCCACCTGATCACTAAGATCAACCACAAATTTGGCAAACTGCTTCACATTGATAATGTACTTAGGATCCTCAGAATCTGCATTGATTATCTTGGTGCATCTAATCAGAAGAGAAAAGTAATTAAACAAGCAATCTGTGAGAAAATGAGGGTTTAATGTGCCTGACAGCTAAGTGTCATTCGAAGTCCAGGTTTCTTGAAGAACTTACAGGGAGGCTAAATTTCTGCTGCCCTTGCCTAGGTAACCATAACTAAAAACTCTTCCTTCTACCATATTTTTTTTCTCCCTAAAACTTAAATAATCATGAACAGCTTGAGAAGTGGCACTTTAAATATCCAACTAAAGACTGCTTTCAGTGTAACCTACCCCACCCCCAGGGATTTCAAACACCCGGGCCTTAAGATATAATGTCAGAATGAAACATTAAATTAAAGTTCCTAGGAAACAGATAGATGCAAATAGCAAAGTTTTAATATTTATGTTGTAGCATAACTCCATATGTTACACTGGAAAGGA
Organism: Podarcis bocagei; assembly: GCF_964188305.1. Taxonomy (NCBI): domain Eukaryota; kingdom Metazoa; phylum Chordata; class Lepidosauria; order Squamata; family Lacertidae; genus Podarcis; species Podarcis bocagei. The sequence goes on from NC_138135.1 coordinate 72,282,545, forward strand.
CCCTATGTTACTTGTTTGCAACAGGGATTGCACATTACATGTGGAGGATAGAAGCAACGGCTATATCGCTATGCATTTTTATAACTATTTGCTCCTATGGCTGACCAGATAAAGTATCTGCATACCTTGCCACTTGCAGTGGCTGCTCACTCTGAAGAGTTTGCTTATCTGCAGCGAGATCCCAGAGAGCAGGGGGAGCCAAGCCAGTGTCTGATTCCTTAATACCTAAAAAACAAAAGCAGAAAAACCACTTGCTTTGCCACTCAGGTCAATGCTGTGCTATAGCTTGCTTCAAGCACTAGTTTGCTTCAATTAGTTCCAGCAGCAAATGCAACATAAACATGATAAAAAGGAAAAACCACTCTGCCACTTGCATCAATGCTATGTAATACTCAACAGGTTTGCAAACCTTCCTGGGGGAGCGTTTCAGGAGATTTAAACTGGGGGCTTTTAGCTCCCAGTCTTAACAATTACACCACACTAGATATTCAATTGTACATTGGTTATCCTTTTCCATGTCAGCTTCAAAATCCCAACTGTCAAAATTAAGCCGCTCTCTGTATCTGACAGCATCTCCTCTTTCATATTTCCCCTTTCTCTCTGCCCATGAAGGTTTCTTTGTTTTCAGTTCCTTTGTTTTGTTCAACAACCCTTCCTATTTGGAGTTTTTTGTGGGAGTGAGCAGTAGTGAACAACAGGCCCATATGCTCCATAACTGAAAGGGCAAGACTAAAATGAAAAAGATATATGCTTTCAATGAACCCTAAAAATACATACCCGTGAGCTCATTGATTTTCTTAAGCAGCTGCTGAATGTCATCTTCGACTTGCTTGATCTGCCTCGAGTATGTACTCTGGCCCTAGATTAGAAAAATTAAGGCAGACTGGTGGATATATGAATGGGACTTGAACAGATACTTCCCAAATGCAGACCTATGAACAGATAAACCTTATTAATCAGGCCACTGGTTAATCTAGCTTGGTAGTAGGCACTGCAGTTCTGCAAAGTTTCAAGCAGATGTTGAATTTTGTCAGATCTTGTTAATCGTGAGATATGAACCCTTACACAGCTCTTTGCAAATAAGACACATATTTACTTAAGTCCAATTAGCTCAGCAATCTGCAATTTTCATCTTTTCACCAAACCACACATGAAACTATAATATTTAGGCTTTTGGTTTGCTTATTCCAAATTGGATTTTGTTTTGAGGTGCTGTTACTTTAGATGAAAGTGAAATCTTCCAGCTGAAGCGGCAAAACTCACAAATTTATGCATATTTACTTAGAACTAAACCCTGCTATTTTCAGCGAGGCTAACTCTCAAAGTATGTCTTTTAGGACTGTTTATTCCTCCCAGTTGGTTAATGTGGATGTTTCCCAAACATTCCAATATTACTAGTTTTTTTAATTTTGAAGCTGTAACTGCAACAAATACTTACATAGGTTTTCAACAAAGCAATGTCACCTTCATCCAAAGCTGAAAGACACATAACACAGATCATATTAAAAACTGAAACAACTGCATTTTGTACTACTTCCCACCAACAGTCTGAAGACACAGAATCTGGACATAAGTTTTCTGTTTTATTATTTGCAAAAATGTATGTACTGCCAACATTAAACTATATATGGTCGTAAGCAGCAGATAAGTAAAAATACAAAAATACAATTCTACCCATAAAATAAACACATCACAAACCGGTAGATCAAATTAATACATCAACACAGTTGCATCACATCAGGCAAAGCCTGAGTGAACAGGTGAATGTTAAGCAGGTGCCTAAATGCCAATGCCATGTAGACATCTACCTGATGTCCAGCAGAAGCACATGTCAAAGGGAGGGCGTTGTCACACTAAAGGCTCTGATCTTAGTGAACATAACCAACTTTGGGACCAAATGGCCCCATAGTGTGCCTCTCCCAAGGACTGACGTGACTGGGAAGGGTGTATAATGTATAGCTTTCCCAAAGATAACCTGGTCCCAAGTTGTTCAGGGCTTCATATGTCAATAGCAAGACCTTAAATTTGGTTGGGCAGCATAACAGCAGCCAGTGTCACAATTTAGCCACAATATGGGGCTAACAAGAGCAACAGAACCTACAGGGTTAGAAGATGGGGCAAGCTTGTTTTCTCCTGCTCCAGAGGACCCAAACCTATTTATTCAAGTTACAAGAAAGGAGATTCAGACTCAACATTAGGAAGAACTTTCTGACAGTAAGAGCTGCTTGACAGTGGACCTCCCTCGGGAGGTTGTGAACTTTCCTCCACTGGGGGTATTTAAGCAGACGGTGGATGGCCATCTGTCCTGGATGCTTTAGCTGAAATTTCTGCATTGCAGGGGGTTGGATTGGATGACCCCCAGGTTCCCTTCCAACTCCAAGATTCTATAATTCTACGTTTAACGTAGGGTGGGGCAGGATTTTAAATTAAATTGAATTCGTACACCGCCCTTCATCTAAAGATCAAAAACATCTGTAGGGTACCAGGGTTTTTTTTGGGGGGGAAGGGTGGTTTGTGAAGCTGCCCAATGGGCAGAGCAAGTCGTGGCGCGGTGTTAGGGAAAGTCCACACACGACGGCTGGGCTGCGCGTTATCCGGGCGCAACAGCGGACCCGGCGGGGGGGGCGCAAATGAGCAGAGGGGCATCCGAGAGGCACGCATGCGCACTGGAACCCCAACGGGCGACCAAGGAATGGGCGTCAGGGGGCTTTTCTTTTCGGCAGCAGCCCCCGGCTCACCGCGGATGGGTTTGTCCTCCTTCTCCTCCTCTTTGGTTTTGCGCTGGTCGGTTCCCAGGTAATCCGGCATCGTGTCTCCCCCTCAGAGCTTCCGACGGCGGAGACTCCTTCTACCGGCGGCTGCTACTGCGCATGCGCGTTACGCAGCATCTCCGAGCTTCTTCCTTCCGGGACTGAACAGGAAATACGTCATGAGCATTTCCTGCTGCCGCCGGAAAAGACGGAGTGAAGGAATAGGTCCATAGAGATGCGGGGGAAGTTTAAAGCTGCGCACAGCCGGATCTTCCTTCTCGAATGGGCAGCCGCCACTGGGCCGCGGGGAAAATTTAATGCGTTTCCACAAATCTTACCCTCCCCGAGACACAGCGCGCGCCCACCCGCCTCGCTGGAGTCTGAATGCATAGAAGCAGAGACCTGTGGAGTTGGAAGGGACCCCGAGAGGCATCTAGTCCAGCCCCCTGCAATGAAGGACTCTTTTGCCCAACGAGGGGTTTGAACCCACGACCCTGAGATGAAGAGCATCGTGTTTTTTTCTACTGACTGGGCTAAATCTCTGCAGAAATATCCCCTCCCCCCCCAAAAAAAACCCCACTTCTGACATTCACGACTGCTTGGGGCTTTGTTTTCTTTGCTGTTCCCAGGAATAAACCACTTCTTGTTGTGGCCTTTTTGTCGCTTGTAGAGAGAAGCACCTCTGAAAATGTTTATTTGCGTCTGTATCTGCGGCCCTCAGTCCTTCAAGCGGGAAAGTCCCTGTGCGCAGTTTAAAAAACCACAAAACTTTAATTCTCCACAACATGTAAGATGGCAGGGACGTTCATTAAAAGGGGCGACGCGACCTTCCCAACCGCCCCTTCCTTTCGTTTAAAAAGGAGGGCGGGGGAGAGAGGGAGGCCTGCGGCTCCCTTGTGCGGCGGAACCTCTCCGTCGCGCTCCGAGGCGAGGCGGAAGACAGGAAGCCGCGGACAGGAAGCGCTTGCCCGCCCCGGAAGTGTTCGCCGGGTCCTTCCATGCGCCGGCTCCTGGCAACCCGCGACCAAGGCCGACGGCGGCGGCGGAGGGGAGAAACACCCGCGGCGGACCCGTTTGTTCCGGGACGGAGCGGCCTCCCCTGGGCGGCGCCGCGATGCTGCTGAGGGGGGCGTCCGAGGGGCAGGTCACCGGCGTCTCCAGAGCCTTGTCCTCGGGTCGGTCCCTTCTCCTTTCTCGGCTCCTTCCCCTCCGCTCTTCCCGGCCTCCGGGGGCCTCGCAGGGGGGCCACTTCTCCGCGAGTCCCCGGTGAGGCGGCTTCCTTTCACGAGGCCTTCGCCGCGATTGGGGGGAAGCGGAGGCCGGGAGGGGGGGAATTAGTCGGTTCTCCGGCGCTGAAAGCCCCCGGCTGTTTCCCTCTTTCTCCCCCCCCCCCGCCGCCCCGGTTTTGCCGCCTCCCCCCCCCCGCGGGATCTGCATAAGAGGAGCAGAAATTCACCCAGCGCACCTTTCCCCGGGACCCCGTCGATGTAGCTTTTTTGCTAGTAGAAGCTGCCCCTGTTGGATTTCCGCCTGTCGCACAAATATCCGCGGCTCTAGAAGGTTATGCAGCATGGAGGGGTTTTTAGCTCGTTTGCCTCTTGGACATATTACTTAGATTGTTGGGCAGAAGATCTCTCCTACTTTTTCTCCCACAGAGGCTTCATGTAGTTAGGTGTTAACTCCATGGGCGGAATGCGCTGTTTCCTACCTTAGTGCAGCACTGTCGATCTTATTCACGCGTTTTTCAGAAAAAGAACAAAGCAAGTCCTCATCTTTTTGGGAAGTCTCACACGCACACCCAAAGCAGATATGTCGGTAGAAGAAAGCCCTTCTTGCTGGTTGAGCAGGTGTATAGTCTATAAACTGTAGGATTGCAACCTACAGTTTGGGGGATAGAAGAGCCGTGTTGCCCTGACATGTAACTGACTAAAACACAGCATCTACTACCCTAAGTATGGTAGAAATGCGTCAGTTATAATACAGTTAATCAGCTAAAGTGCTTCTTATTTTAAAAGCACTTTACAAGTGACCTATTTCTAATAAAATTACTTTTCAAACATCTACTTATCAAATATCTATTTGTAATGACAATTATAAAGACGGGTTTGCTGATGAATTACAACAAATTTAAATAGCTGGTACTGTGTGTGTGTGTGTGTGTGTGTGTGTGTGTGTGTGTGTGGGGTATATAATGTTTTTATAGGCTGGCTAGAAGTGGGCAAAATAAGAGTGCATTTATTCGTGTATATGATACTTTAATGATGCCAAACTAGGATTTGCTGCATCTTATGTTTGCAGAACACATACTTTTGGCCAAATAAATGTATGCAAGGTAGTCCAGATTTTAGTACTGGGTGAATGTGAAGATTTTAGCTCAGTGGAAGTGCCTCCTAAGCTTGTAATATTTTTATTCACAGCTTCTGTGCTTTGCCAAGTTGAACCTGTGGGAAGATGGTTTGAAGCATTTATTAAGAGGAGAAACATACATGTTTCTGCCTCTTTCCAGGAACTGGAAGATGAGAAAGAGCTCTCTGAAGAGTCAGGAGATGAAGAATTGCAGCTGGAGGAATTTCCTATGTTAAAAACACTTGATCCAAAGGACTGGAAGGTATATGATCTAATGTTACAATTGTATTTGTTCATTTTTTAGTGAAGATTTCCTACCAGTACTAACAATTTGAAATATTTCTATTTTGCTTCAAGCAATATATTCTATATTGCTTCTTGATAATTGCTTCATCTTTTATTCCCTGTGTGATTTGATCTTAAGGATTGTTTTCAGCCACACAAAAATTAGTTCTCCCTGTCCCCACTTCAGGGAAATTCAAGATTCAATCCCACTTATGTAGGAGTAAGCCCCATTGAGTTGCCCAATAGCATTTTGTGCCCTCTCCTTTTTTCAGATTGGTATTAGGTTTCCTTTCCCAGTTGCTAATACTAAGTAAATAGTTCTAAGCTAACAGCACAGTGTCAGTGGGTCACGTGGAAAAATATAACATTATAGAAGCTTTGAAAATATATGATGAACATATAATATGAAGGTCTGGTCAGATCAGCTAACAGTGGCAATATGGAAGTCTGCCTTCTAAAGTTCCATTAACAGGCATTGCTGCTGCCTTGTGCTTAATTTATACATACCTGTTTTCATTTAACTCTTTTCTTTTTCTTTTGCTTCATTCTGTTGTGCTCACATTTCTTTCTGCTAATACTTTTCTTGTGGCAACTCTTAGAGAGTTGGAGAAGTAGGGCACCGCACTGTAGCAGCTACCTGTGTTCTTTCCCTCTCTCATGAAGTGAGAGATCCCTCTCTTCTTCTTTCTCTCCTTTTTAAGGTCTCTTAAAATTCCTTATTCAAAACCTGGATGGAGGAGCTATAGGGATAAGGAAAGGCAATAAAGGCAAAAGTGGCAAGAAAACAGAAGAAGGAAAAAGTAGTTTAGCTTTCTCTGCCACTTGGCTGCTCAATAGTTGCTACTCACCATAAATAGCTGTTGATATTTGCAATTTTCTCTCAGAATCAGGATCATTATTCAGTTCTTGGGCTGGGACATATAAGATACAAGGCATCTCAGAAACAAATAAAAGCTGCTCGTAAGTACCTTACATTCATTTTTTGTATTGAAAATGTTTCAGGTCATATGAACAGTTCCGTGCTGCGCTGAAAGCTGTTGATTTCATAAAGGAAGAATAGCTCACTTAAAAGGACACCAAGAATGTGGTTTTGACTGCTGTGGCACACTTTTTCAGCTGAGCCATAGAGTCTCATTGTTAGTTTAGGACTCTTATGGGGTGGGGAGGACGACACTTTAAAATACATGTGTTCAGGGATCAACAATAACAGATGAGTCACAAAACTAAAGTAAAACAGTAAGATGCATTTTACATTGACTTCCAATTGAAGTAAAACACCTGAAATTAAGGTGGGGCAAAGCTATGCACACATGCCGCCTGTGGTCCATTTGTAATTTTTATGTGGTAACTCAGACAATGTAACTCCTTGTGCAATTTAGTTCAAAACTTAGAGATGCCAGACACACACAAAATACTGAAAGGCTGATAAATGATTGATCTTAACTGCTGCATCAGCCTAAATCAGCTATGGTAGTGTGAAGGTTTGGGGGTCATTCACAGCCCAAACCCATTTGTAGTTAATGGGGGCTTTCATCCCCATAGGCATGGTTAGGATTGCATCCTAAAATACAATACTTTGCATATGCAGAGTTGCATTTTTTCAATACTGTAGTTATAGTATAATTGGTATTCAGAAATTAATGTGTGGGGTGAGATGTTGAAACCTTAAGTATGTGTGAAACACCACAAAGTACCTGTTTTGCCACTTTGCATTTCATATAAGGGAGAGGGGAAATAATTTTACTTACATTTCTGTCCTTCATTAAGGATAGCTATGACCCCACAGATATGTAGTATGGTTCAACTCATGGGGTGTCTTATGAAAGTACAGGGTATCGCTGCTGTTTGTTTATTTTTTTTCTGCTTAAAACATTTTTGCTGCTTAAAACAGGCAATATGCAATTGATGATAAAGCAGGTGAAGGGAGGTGTTTCTGAAGCTGACATTTCCTTCTCCTCCCATAGATAAAGCCATGGTTTTGAAACACCATCCAGACAAGCGAAAAGCAGCAGGAGAACAGATAGGTGAAGGTGACAACGACTACTTTACTTGTATAACAAAAGGTAAGTCCTAGTTATCAACTAACATAGCCTATATGACTGTGCATAAAATTGTTCAGTATATTTGTGATTCTTGCTTACATAAAACACATATTAGAAGAACAGAGCTTCCAGCAAATGGAACTGTTGGCAGTGTCTCAGTAATAATAATAATGTTGCTGCTTAATAAAATAATCATGAATTCATTGAAACAGGTTATTGTTCTCCTTATTGTTCTTGTAAGCAGATGAGAGGGCTTGTGTGTGTCAGCTTAGATTAATTATGAAATAATTGATTGAATTATACTTACTCATGATTTTAGATTCCTAGTTTGTGTATATGTGCAAGCTACTCTAAAGATAAGCAGCCTCTTATCCAATTATTGCTCTTGTCACGACTCTGAAATGTTGCATTCCAGAAATTGCAATAACTGGGGGAGCTTTTGAAAAGGGAAAACTGATGTAATGATGATTTTAGAATTGTTCTCTATCCCCTTTTCAGAAGTCCTAATGATAGCTTTTAAGCATGTTACAGAAACACGCAGTGCATATCTTATTCTATTGATTAACCAAACCTATTGGTAAATGCAGTCACTGGGATTCTTCATTGGCTCTGAGGACTGGATACATATGAATAGTCATTTCATCCATCCAGCGCAGTCCACAAAGCTAATTTTCTGAAATGGCTGTGCATTGCATGTTAGTTCAGAAAAAGTCATGCTGGGCATTCGCAGTGCATGAGCAGCAAGGCACCTTTGAGGGGGAACCAAGCTTGGCTCCCATTCTAAGTTGATTCCTTACTGTAAATTGATTATTTACTGTAATTCCATTTTCCAGCCTATGAAATTTTGTCAGATCCTCTGAAGAGACGAGCATTTAACAGTATAGATCCTACTTTTGATAACACTGTTCCTTCTAAAAGTGAAGCAAAGGAAAACTTCTTTGAAGTTTTCTCCCCGGTTTTTGAAAGAAATGCCAGGTAAGCTATATTAGAGGCTGTAGGGGAGATTTTCTCCCACTTTGCCTTATTGGCAGCGTGTCTTCGTGTTAGAAGTGTCTTTGATTCCAGCCATTTGGGGAGCTTGAGCATCTTAATAGTGGTCAGATGCAGATAGAGTTGTGTCTACATACCTAGTGGTTTGATGTGTTTGAACTGAACTCGCACTCAGTTATCTCACTCTTAGGTACCAAAATAATATTTGTGTGCTTATTGCTGTTTCCTAGCAACACACACTGGTGATACCATTGGAGCGGTCTGTTGTAGAGCAGATCCATCTGTTGGTTCCAGAACTGTTCTAATTGTTTAATGCAGCCTCAGTGCTTGGCCATCTTCCAGGGTCACTTGCTTCACAAGGCCTAGCCTTCACGATGGTGCACAAATAATTTTCTTAACTTTGTCAGAGCAATGGAGGAGAGGCTATGCTCAATTTATTGGTTTCTGTCCAGTGTACAGTTTTATATTGCATCTTGCAGTTGTGGATGTTTTTAGTCCAGCAGTGCTAGGTTAAAATAAACACTTAGATTTGTTTGTTACTATGTTAAATGTTTTTGTGTTTTTATATTGTAAATCACTCTGTGATCCTTGGATGAAGGTATAGAAATTTAATTTAATTTGCTAATACTGTAGAAATAATAGATTATACTATCTCAACATTCCGAGTCATTTTGCAATGTTAGCACCAAGATGGAACACTGATACTGGTTTCCTTTGTGCTACTTGCTTGAGAATAAGATTAAGCTCACTTCTTCTGAATTTGAAATCTCATTTAAGTCTTATCAATTATGGTCTATAGAGTTCAGAGGATTAGAGAAGCAAATCCATATACTTCAGATTAAATTCTCACATGATATAGCAGTTAATGTATAGTCAAAGTTACTGTTTCGTCAATGAATTCACCCAACTTTTCATCGTAGTGAATGTCTGCGTATGTCTTAATTGCTACAGATGGTCAAATAAGAAAAATGTACCTAAGCTTGGGGACACAAATTCCTCCTTTGAAGAGGTAGATGCATTTTATTCATTTTGGTAAGCAAACTTTTTTCTTTTTCTTCATTTTGAAATAATTTTATGTGACATGTCAAAATTGTATAGAAAAACTTGTCTGTAAAAATAAACAAGACTCTTACACTTGTACAAGTCCGTAGAGTATAAAAACATAAGAGCACTGAATAACTTTTCCTTAGGAATAAAGGGTGGGGCCAGGAAGTAACATTGCAACCCTGTTGCAGTTTGAAACTTTCCTTCCCCCCAAAATAGACTGCCATATATATAAATAGTGGGGTTGCAGAGTCTTTAGTCAAGACAAGCCTGGAATAGTTGTGATATGAGATCTTCAGATTGATGGCTTGTGACTTATGGGAATGGCGTTTTTATTTAGTGGCAAACAGATGTATGTGACCAGATGTTAACATCATTGCCAATCTCCATTGCTCTGTGCTGTGGTTACGTAGAAATGCAGAAACAACGCTAGGGGGAGAGGGGCCAACGTAGGAAGCAGAATGCCCATCTGCACCCCCATCTCCATTTTCTTTGGAGGCACTGTTCTTCCCATATCATAAGATTTTGCCCTGCAGCATAAAATAATCAGAATGAGCTGTTCATTAATATCCTGATGGCATGTAGATTTCCTTAAGATTGATAAAGTGTACGCACCAGAGAACTAGCAGTATAATCTCAAATTAAGAATGCAGACTAAAAATGTTCTGAAGAATTTGCAATACGACTACAGTGGTGCCTCGCAAGACGAAAAGAATCCGTTCTGTGATTCTCTTCGTCTAGTGGTTTTTTCGTCTTGCGAAGCAAGCCTATAGGAGATTTGTTTTGCGAAGCACCTCCAAAATGGAAAACGCTTTTGTCTAGCGAGTTTTCCGTCTTGCGAGGCATTCGTCTTGCGGGGCACCACTGTATTGCTACTTTTGATTAGGCATCAGCATAGCACTAACTTTTTCTCTCTTCTACTTTATTGTATGTTAGGTATAATTTTGATTCTTGGCGGGAGTTTTCTTACTTAGACGAAGAAGAAAAAGAAAAAGCAGAATGGTATGTAAATAAAAGCACTGAAGTTAATACACCAAACAAATTCAACTTGCATATTCAACCGTGGTGCCTCCGGTTGTGGACGGGATCCGTTCCGGAAGTGCGGTTGAATTATGATGGCATTGGGTTGCTGTAATCTGAGGACCACTTCTGCGCACGTGCACATGGCGAAACCCGGTAAAATACTTCCAGGTTTGCCGTACGCACTGTTGGGATACTGCCAGGGAGATGGAGGCATCAGGCAGGCCCCCAGTCGTCCCTGGACGATCACCGGTCTCCCGTGGAACAGCATCAGTCAATTAGCGACACGAGCCTCAGAGGCATTCCAAGGCCCGTGCACACCCTTTCAGCAGAGTCTCCACAACGAAAGGATGCAGACAGAAGAGCATATTTACAGCTTTATTCAACGTAGTTCAGAACACAGAAAAAACATGACTGCTTGCCTCCATGTCCAGGAAAACAGCCGGAACAAAAGCTATATACAAAACGGAGGTTCCCAGCGAGAAGCTGGAAGTAAACAGGCATGCGATACACAACAGCCTGTTCCCTTTTTAAGGTGGAACGGAACTATCCTAACATGCCCATCCCAAAGTTTACATAACCAGAGGGTAAACGGAGGTTCGACTGTGTTACAGATTTTACACTAATCCTATTAATGATACCAGGTACTGAATAACAAAGCAGAATAATCCTTATGAATAGGCCCAGTATAGATTCTCCATAGATCTAGTAATCCTCGGAGATAATCAGTCCAAAAAACGGTCCTGTTCTCTACTCTAGTATCTCAGTATTGTGCAAGCATTCCCCAGCTTATTGGAGGAAAATTTGAATAGAAATAAAATATAGGAAAGCTTTCTGTTTTTAGGAAGGAGGGAGGGTTCGGTTAGCCAAAGTTTAGAAGCTTATTCAGGCAGTGGTAAACACATGGTACGTGTCAGGGTACATTGAATACAATAATTGGGGTTTTATCAAAAGGCATCACTTGCGAAGCTGTTTGAAGCCCTACTGAATACGATCGTATTCACTGAAGAATTCGTGGAAGTGCTGCTATTCCTCTTCAGTTTTACAACATTTCCTGAAATGATTTTATACTGAGATGTGCTTGAGCGTAGAAGTGCTTTCTACTTAATGCCTCTCATCTCTCTCTGCAGTCGAGATGAGAGGAGGTGGATTGAAAAACAGAACAGAGCAGCTAGAGCATTAAGGAAAAAGGAAGAGATGAATAGAATAAGGACACTCGTTGGTAAGTGTGAACTCAGTTTTGTCAAGACCCGTTCATTACGTTTCAGCCTTTATATGTTCACTTCACAGACACCTTTTCTTTTCCTAGACACCGCATACAGCTGTGATCCCAGAATAAAGAAGTTCAAGGAAGAAGAAAAAGCAAAGAAAGAAGCTGAAAAGAAAGCAAAGGCAGAAGCAAAACGAAAAGAACAGGAGGAGCGCGACAGAGTACATTTCAATCTATACTTGTTTTGAAGGATTCAAAAAGTGTGAATGCGTACAGCAGAGCTTTCCAAACTCTGTGTCGCGACACGTTAAGTGTGTCGGCTGCAGTGTGTAGGTGTGTCACGCAAATACTCCCTGTGCTCCTTCCGGGGCAAGAAAGGGGTTCGTTTAACCTCTGGTTTGCTAGTAAAACTAAATCACCTACATGAAAAGTTTGGAAAGCGTTGGTGTACAAAATGTTTTGGTGCGCTGCCAGCCTTGACAAAACTACACATTGGGTGGTATTCAACCAGCTTGAACTATGAACTTCTGCTAGCAGAGCAGGGCTTCCTCTTCCTCACTTCCCCCCATGAAGCCTGTCCCCCCCCCCCCCGTCCCCTGTGGACGACCCTCCATAGCTGGTTTTATGGATGGGGGCTGCAGCGGAAAGGAGGTGAAGGAAAAGTTGTTATAGTAGCAGACACAGCTGTCACCCCCTGAATATCACTCCAAATTGCTAATGCTTGTTGCCAGAGGTGAATCTGGCAACTTCATTATAGTTTTCAGCAAATGCTGGATGCACCTCTACCTTAGTCTTTGAAACTTGAGATGTATATTTTCATGACCCACCCTATTTTTTGTGATTGAAGGCATACAATTGAAAAATACAAACTGTTCTAAATTGTATATAAAATAGTTTTAACCTGCCCTGGGACCTTAGAGTGAAGAGCAGGTAATAAATTGAAATAATAATCTTTTGTCTTGGCCCATGACCCATGTAATAAATTGTGCTTTCCTAGAAGACACCTTGTTCCACCTAATTAAATAGGTATTCCACCTAAACAACTACACAATAGCTTTGAATTCAAGTGATGGGTGTGTTCTGGCGCCAAAACTTGAGATAAGCAAGTGTTTAAAAACCGATTTAAACCTGTTTCATTAGCCGTAAGAATTTGTGACGTTCACATTTGCTAAAGACCTGTCATGCTGAAAGATTTTATGGAGCACAGATGATTACTGGAATGATGCAGTTATTTATTTGGTCAATAATTCAGGTCATGGCCTTGAAATAATGACAAATATGCATCTCTGGTTGGTTTGCTAGTAAGAATACCTAAAATTTTGAGAACCGAGTATCACAAACTGCTTTTAACTTGGCATAGATATGGTATCAGACTTTACAGTGGTGCCTCGCAAGACGAAAAGAATCCGTTCTGTGATTCTCTTCGTCTAGCGGTTTTTTCGTCTTGCGAAGCAAGCCCATTGACAGATTAGCGCTATTAGCGGCTTTTAGCGGCTTATCTGCTGATCGGATCAGCTGATAAGCGGCTTAGCGGCTTAGAAAAAGGGGGGGAGGGGAAAAAACCAGCAGGAACTCGCAAGACATTGTCGTCTTGCGAAGCAAGCCCATAGGAAATTTGTTTTGCGAAGCACCTCCAAAACGGAAAACTATTTCGTCTAGCGAGTTTTCCGTCTTGCGAGGCATTCGTCTTGCGGGGCACCACTGTACTGATTCATAGTTTTTCTTCTGTTTCAGCAAAGGCAAGCAGAATTAGAAGCAGCACGATTAGCCAAGGAAAAAGAAGAGGAAGAAATTAGACAACAAGCGCTGCTAGTGAAAAAAGAGAAGGATATTCAGAAAAAAGCAATTAAAAAGGAAAGGCAAAAACTGCGAACAACCTGCAAGGTATATGTGTACTGCTATAGTTAAATATAAATTTTATCAGCTTTCTAACATCCAGCTCATAGAACACCGGGTTTGAACAGCACTCTACATTAGTCCTAATTCTCGGAGAAGCGACCTTGATATCTTAAAAGAGTTTTTCTTTAAAGCTTTATAAAGCCTCACATTTACTTTTGATGTTCTTATTCAAAATATCCTTGTGAACTGAGGCATGATGTGAAGGCTATGGTAACTATACAGTGGTACCTCGGGTTAAGTACTTAATTCGTTCCAGAGGTCCATTCTTAACCTGAAACTGTTCTTAACGTGAAGCACCACTTTAGCTAATGGGGCCTCCTGCTGCCACCGGCCTCCAGAGCACAATTTCTGTTCTCATCCTGAAGCAAAGTTCTTAACCTGAGGTACTATTTCTGGGTTAGCGGAGTCTGTAACCTGAAGTGTATGTAACTCGAGGTACCACTGTATATAGTTTTCCAGATGGGATGCTAAAAATGAACAGTTGCAGTTATCCAAATAAAAAAGTGAGCATTGGGGAAACATGCACACAAAATGTGCATATTAGCAAAAATAATATACAAAAATGCATTACGTTAGGTGAACTTGCACACACAAATGTGTATTTTATGGGGGGAAATACTTACGTCCTTAAGTGACGCTGTAGTACTTATAGTCAACATGACAAGAGGTGCAAGTTCTCCAAAATCCAATTTTAGAAGCATAAATTTTAGCCAACGTATGTGTCACTGATATTTTGCACTAATTAATCAAGAGCTTAAAATACTAGGCATTTGAATGTCAGAAATCAGCTAATTCTTCAGTGCTTTCTGCTCTGAAAAGCAAAGTTAGTTCAACTTTCGATAACGATGTTGTTCATGGAAGCGGTTTGCTTAAATAAAGAATTACTACAGCCAAAATGCCCAAACCAAACATTGCTTGTTGCCTCTACCTGCTGTTTTTCTGAAATCTGAAGATAAAGCATATGGTGTTCTCCTCTTTCAGAACTGGAATTACTTTTCTGACAGTGAGGCAGAATGTGTTAAGATGATGGAAGAAGTAGAAAAGCTGTGTGATCGTCTGGAATTGGCAAGGTATGCATTCCTGACCTACATGTTACGTTTTTTGACCTTCAGCTTTCTACTAGATCTGAAATATCGCTCAATAATTTATTTTTAGTCTGCAGTGCTTGAATGAAGCACTTACATCCACCACAAGGGAAGAAGGAAAGGCTGCTGTAGAAAAACAGGTAATTATTCATCTTTTGTCACGTAAGAGTGTGTCAACATAGTGAAAATATTGGTGTGATCCTGTCGAACATGTATGCTGTGTTGTATAGGAAGCAAATTGCCCAGCAGAATTGCATTTCTAAAGAGAATGTGCCCCTGCTTACACACCTAATTATGCCTCTTTTATTGCATTTTTAAAGTCCAGCAGAATCTCAGAGCATACAAAGTGGAAGAGCGGTATGCTATCTAGAGGTTAGCAGACGAATCTTTGCACATTTATGCAAGCTTGAGAGATAAAAACGAGAAAAATGGTACACTACCTTGTCCGTCTCCCCTCTTCAGGGGTAGCTGGCGGATTATAGATTTTTTATATATAAAAAAAGGATAAGGAAGTTCAATGCTTGAACTTCATGTTAAAGTATATGGACTTACATGGTGCCAATACCAACAGAAGACTGAGACACTGCTTGTTCTGTTACACTATTTAAACTGAATTGTGAATTAAGCTTAAATGGTCTGACAATTCTCTTGCTTTATTGTGGTTACAACATGTCTAAGACCAGTAAGATGCATGTGGTGAAATAATTATTTCCTCCTTTAGACGAGGGTGTTCCTCAGAGTTTTAAATCAGTCTAAAGCTACCTATTTAAGTGCAGTTAATTTGCACAGATCTTGGGGAAAGCTTTCTTAATTGCTTCTGCAAGAAACAAATGGTGAGACATGCTGGGATCCCAGAGTTGTGTTGTAACTTGTGCAGCTGCTACCTCTTTTTAACTTGCTCAGCTGTGTTTTTGTTGGAAAGCAGTGGACTTCTCCCACAGTGGCAGTTGTGGACCAGGAAACTTGTGGCAATTGCCTGCGTATTGGGAGAAGCCTTTTGTGCTTGCAGCAATTCAGTGCTAAAGTCTCGTGTGTTCTTGTATTCCCATAGATAGACGAAGTAAATGAGCAGATAAGGAGAGAAAGGGAGGAAGCAGAGGCTCGTATGCGGCAAGCGACAAAGAGTTCTGAAAAACCCACAAGCGGAGGTGTTGGCGGAAGCAAGAACTGGTCAGAAGATGACTTACAGTTGCTAATTAAAGCAGTAAACCTCTTTCCTGCTGGGACTAACTCAAGGTATCTACAATTATTGAACAGTATGTATATAGGCAGTAGTCTTGTGTTGAAGCATAAAAGGAAAGCAAGTCAGGGTGCTGATTTTTATGTTAAATTGATTTGTGAATATGCACTTTCTCAACGTATCACAGATCTGCAGAAACAGCTTTCTGCTGAGGGATATTTGCAAAGTCATGCAAGTTGAATGCTGAATTTGTTCTGTATTTCTGACTGCATGATTTCGGCTAGATTGCACTTTGGGGGTATGAGCTGAAGGCCAATGCATTTTCCAGGGAAGACCCTTTCTTCTTCAACAATTTGTGTTTTTCTAAAACACAAGGTTATTGTATATTATGGATATTGTTAAGCATATGCATTAAGCACAACTGAGAATAATGTAACTCTTATTTAGGAAGATGTGCATGTATAATTCAAAAACTGCATCCAACAAATAATTTCAGTATTTGATTTTAAAATAAACAGGGTGAGTCCAGAGACGCCATGGATACAGAATACCCATGTTCCACGGGGCCTCTTTTAAAAGACTCATCCTGTATATCTTACCAAACGATATATTAATTACAGTACACAAAAAAACTAGCCAGGCATTTAACTGCTAGAATCAACATACTTTTAAAGGATGTTTTTAGAGCATTTTTGTTTTTCCTTTTGCCTGATAATAGGTGGGAGGTTATTGCCAATTACATGAATTTGCACTCTACTACGGGAATAAAGCGAACAGCAAAAGATGTTATCAACAAAGCAAAGAGCCTCCAGAAACTTGGTATCTTTATCTTTGTAAGATGGTCTGCATGCTTCCATTTACTTCCTAGTAAATTCAGCTTACATTCCACAAGCCTAAATACATTCCTGTCCATCCCTGCCCATTTCCACTATCTTCCCCAATTCTGCGGCGGAGTATATGAAGGGTGAAATAATATAGCCCTCTAGTCAGTTTCATTGGTTTCTTGGCTTGATTTCTCCTGGAGTGCTGGCTGTTTTGCGTAATGAAGACTTTCATATCCCAAGGGTTGAGATGTCCTTATAATAACTGGAGTGTCATTTTGAGCTATACTTATATGCAAAATTTCAACATTGTATAAGTATTGATGCTCCTTACAAGGGTGACCTAAACCACTTTCTATGCGCACCCTCTTGATAAAATAATGTAACTTGTTGGCCTTTCAGGTGAAAACTGAGTTTACTTAAAATTCTCAGACGTCTTTCGTTTATGACATGGGTTGAATTGTTTAGTTGGCCTTTTAATGCTTGACTTTAAGCAGAACAATTTCCTGTGAAACATTCGTTTGGGGCATGATTACTTAAAAGCAACTTCTTATTCTTCTTAGACCCTCATCAGAAGGATGACATAAATAAGAAAGCTTTTGATAAGTTTAAAAAAGAACATGGAGTTGTGCCACAGGCAGACAGTGCTACACCGTCAGAACGTTTTGAAGGTAAGCGGGGAAGAACGATTTGCCTCTCCCCACAGTCCCACTCCCAAATATGATGAATTCAGCTTTCTTATGCCCAGATCTCATGTGGTTAAGAGCCATCCCTCCAGTTCTGCCCCTGGATGCTTTTGGGCATTATCTGCTTGATGTCTATCACTACTACTGTGAGGAGCCGCAACCAAGTGAACAAAGTTCTTCATTTGCAAGTTCTAGTGTTTGCAGATGTG
The DNA here is from genome assembly GCF_964188305.1 of Podarcis bocagei. Lineage (NCBI taxonomy): Eukaryota > Metazoa > Chordata > Lepidosauria > Squamata > Lacertidae > Podarcis > Podarcis bocagei. The sequence goes on from NC_138135.1 coordinate 72,300,112, forward strand.
AACAGAATAGTTAGAATTTGCATGAAATTATGTAATGTTCAATTGATGGAAAACAAAAATGCCCCGATGTTTGAACTAAAGGCATTCAGGGAAGAGGGAGAGTGTTGGGAAATTGCCTGGGAGTTCTGCATAGCTTTCACTAACGACTTCATGATTAAAACACATTCTTTTTCATGTATTATTTTCAACAGCCACATTTACAGATTTGTCTCCATGGACAACGGAAGAGCAAAAACTTTTAGAACAAGCTCTCAAGACGTATCCAGTGAATACTCCTGAAAGGTGGGAGAAAATAGCAGCTTCTGTTCCAGGCCGATCTAAAAAAGACTGCATGAAACGATATAAGGTAGGAAAAGATTGCTTCTGTTTTTACTCCATAGTGCACTTCAGAGTATTACCAGCTTAAGAGAGATCACATTTGCTTCTCTCCATTCCACTTCTTTAAATTCTCACTCAAGTGTCATAGGAACCTTACCTGTTCCTTGGGAAAGAGACCATGAACAAAGGTAAGAGTAGCTTGCTGATAATAGTCACTGGCAAAACAGCTTTCATGACTGCCTGAGATAGTAAGGGCAAAATTAATGATGCCTTGCCTTATGTAGAATTTGCCACTTGTGCCAGGGAGGGAAAACCCTGGCTTACCAACTTTTCCTGCAGGCAAGGCTGTCCCAGGCAAAGCAAATCACACACTATGGGTCCCCACATAACATGTTTTAACAGGCAAACTCTGCTTCCAAAACTAATCAGGAGACAGAGGAAGCTACAGACCCTGTCTTGGCAGATAAAAATGTAAGAGCCGTAAAAATAGGCGCCAGGGATTGAATGTGATGCTAGATACATACAAAGCACACATTCACTGCACATACCTCTTTAATTAAAACAGGCTGGCCAAAAAAGACTTTTAGGATTGCATTATACCATTTGAATCGAAGACATATACCATGACCACTTGCAAATGTAGAATTGTATCAAATGAAGAAATAGAAAAGAGCAGGGAACACACTAGAATTTTCTTTCAATGTTAACTAAATTCAGAGTGCTGGCCTTTTAGTTCAGTGCCATTCATTTAGGATTATTTGTGGTGTTCTTTATTGAATCGAAACATAAGTGAACTACATAGTGGATTTCAGAACTGGGAGCCCCCAAACTTCACTGCTCAGTCAGTGGGAAATGGGGACACAGCTGAGTCCTGTTGCAGCTACCCGGAGAGAGAATGATTTCCCTCCATGAGCAGTTCACCAAGTTTGTGTGTGAAAGAGCACAGACCTCAGAGGGGAAAAGATTCCTTGTCCCTGCTTTATGTGCTTAGCCTTACAGTAAGTGCCAATTCATGGTGGCACAGCCAGAATCCACACTATACTTGCATCAAGCTTATGTTGAAAGTCAAACTGCAGCACTGGGGTGCTTGTACAGGATTATAGAAATCACCCTATAACTTGAAACTAAATAGCTTTTGGAATAGTAATATCTATCCAATTCTGAACCCTAATTTTGGAAGTCTGATCTATTATAAAGTCAATACAAAAGTTATTGAGCAGTTAAATCGGGTGGTGGGAGTGAGTGTTATTCACAGGAAGGCTAGCTGGTGGCAGCCTACTAATGGCAAGTGTTAAAGTTTACTGATCATTTGAAACTTTTGTCTTACTGTGCCAAGACTTAAGTATTCTTTCTAGCTTCTCAATACGTGAAATAAATAGAACTTGCTCAGCAAATTCTACTAGATAAAAAACAATGTGAACAAGGTTCTCTCTCTCATTCTAGGAACTTGTTGAAATGGTTAAAGCGAAGAAAGCTGCCCAAGAGCAAGTAGTGAATGCTGCTAAGACTAAGAAATGAGATTCTCCATGACAATCTTAGTGTGTTCTGTTTTGTAATAAAAGTACAAATGTATAATACGGCTTTTATTATTTATATAGATAAGTGTACACTTCTTTGTGGAAACAGAAGACAAAATGTTACGTAGTGAACTTTGTTCCACTCAGGCAGCATACATGGGTTTGTTGTTGAACATCAAAGCAAAGTTTTAGTTAAGGGTGGAGGAATCAATTTGCCAGTCTTGAAAGTTCAAAGCCATCATCACAAATCTCTGCAAATCATCCCTTAAGCCTCCAGGAAAGCTTTACAATAAATGTCAAGCACGAAGCCAGTACATTCCACTACGGAGTCTGTTGTAATCAGGGAGTTGTTCAAGTGGCCCTGAAATTTTAAAACAGAGATAATTACAAAGAGCAGACAACTTTTTTAAACAAATGGCAGCTAGTACTGAAATCCTTACCAACAGCAGCAACTGCAGGGCACTTATCATAAATATACTTTGTGCAGACTTCTTTGATTGTTTGAGCATCAATTGCCTGAAATACAAAGAACACAGTAAGCCTTTAATTTGTGACCATTTTATGTGACAGTGCAAATAGCTGAAACCTAAAAACAAGTATCCATCAGCATAGCTGAGGGTGTCTATATGCTATATCAAACATTACACCAAGAGCTACAGCCCATGAAGTACGTAAGAATTTTGACAAACATCCAAGTTTTCCTGAGACCAGTTAGGAGCTCTGAAACACAGCTCTCAACTGCTGGAACCCTACTTTTGGCCAACTCTCTTGTAGCTGAGATTTCAGCATAATGTGCAGTAAACAAAGCCATAACTCTGAGCTGTTATGTTAAGATGGCTAAGAAAAGCACCAAACCATTATGCTCCTTACTTCAATTCTTGCTTCAAGTTCAGGAATTGGGATTCGACGATTGTAACACAACATTTGTCGTCCAATGTCTTCACAAATGGGAGTGGAACCTAAAATTAGACATTCTTAGCATGTGTGCAAATTAATTAGACCGGACTTTTAAAAAGAAAACAATCAGATCATACCATCCAGTTGTAACAACATGTTGGTTTTCAAAAGATTCTTCGCACGTGCAACCTCACTTTCAGTAACGCTAGTACACAGTCGTATCCTAAAGACAATGAAAAATAGAAATGTGTTTTAATAATTTGGCTGCCAGTGTTCTTCATGATATACTTCACTGGGCTCACTAAGAACAAGCAAATGCACAATCTAGATAATTTAGAAAACGGGCCTTTATGAATAGCACATAGAACAATTACAGCTCCAGTAACCTGTTCCTGTAAGCTAACATCCCAGTGAAATGGATGGGCCAAGGCCACAAGAATTGCAGAATCATAATGTAATACAAGTAATTTATTTCTTATACCCCGCCTATCTGACTGGGTTGCCCTCTGCATGGCTAATAATGGTAGAGTTGGAAGCGACCCTGAGAGTCATCTAGTCCAACCCCCTACGGTGCAGGAATGCTGCCCGCAGCCGACCCTTGTTGGGCTCGAACCACCAACCTGGTTAACAGCCAGATGTACTGACCCACTGACCTGTTAGGCTCCAAACCCAGCACCCAATATGCCAGTGCATGCATATTCTCCTACACTTTGTAAAAAAAAAAAAAAAACAAGGCACAAGAGTAATTGCATGGTATCCTCTAGGTCAGGCATAGGCAACAACAGCCCTCCAGGTGTTTTGGGACTACAACTCCCATGATCCCTAGCTAACAGGACCAGTGGTCAGGAATGACGGGAATTGTAGTTCCAAAACATCTGGAGGGCCGAGTTTGCCTATGCCCACTCTAGGTGAAATCCTGCACCAACTTTATGTAAGCTACTGCTCTCATGTATGCATAAAACATTACCCTTCAGGGCGTTTATTGCTTTCATTCCATATCAGCTCCTTTCAGATATGGTCACTTCCTTACCATTCTCTCTGAACAAAGTGCATCATGTCTTCTATGGTTGATCCCTCGCAAACCATATAGACACCCCACAGTCCAGTATCTGTGTAGCAGGTGTTGAAGGACTGGAAGCTATGACAAACGTTGCCATGGCATGCAACTTGAGCAAGCTTACTAGACAGATTCTGTTGAAATAAAAAGAGGAATATATTTGGGGTAGAAGGGTATCATGAAGCTTAGACACAGATGTCTTCATTCTAGGCACTTCTTAAATGCAGAAATTTTTCTACCCCACACTCATCCATCTACCAGCTTCTAAGTGGCAAGTACGGTACTAATCTATAAGAACAAGTTTAGAGACAGACAAATCTAAGCTAAAATAATGGCTGTTGGAATTGAAAGGAAACTCGGTTCAGAAGGGGCTTGATTTCTGCGAAGGACAATGTTAACGTGTCATTTTCAGGTAACTCTTTTTCCCTGCAGGACTAACGGCAACTGGGGGAGGGGACAGAATTTGCCAAGCAAAAGCACAGGTGAAAATAATTCAATCCTTTCGCTGCTCACAAAGCTTTTAACCTAATAATATCTCTATATCGCATCAGTTTTTGCTCTTAAGTGGCAGGGAAATGGATCTACAGGACTCAAGGAATGACTTATTTTCAAATAGCTATAGGAAGTATCAAGACTTGTCTACGTTTACAAAAAAAAAGGAAAAAAAGATGATACTCGAACTGGGCTCATCTTTCGCAAGGAGACTGTATAGACACAACACTGCAACAATCCTTTACTTGAAACTGGTTAGTAATGTTGAGGCTAACTCACCACACCACCTCCGAAGGATCGATCCCAGTTGCCTATCAGAGTATTTGCCACCATGAGAGGAATGGTGTCCGGGTGACACCAGCCGGCTGCTTCAACAGCTATCGCAATGTGGGCCAGAGGCATCTTATCATCTCGAACACGAATCTGATAAAGCACCACAAACAAAAGGTTTCAGGTACCTTTCAAACAGGCCATGAAGAACCTCAGGCGCTGGGGCAAAATGCAGCCTGCCAGATCTGATCCTTGAGACTCCACAACCTCAACCATCTTGGCCACACACCTCTTTCTCCAGGCCATACCCCTCTCCAACACAACTTTGCACCCTCCTCGAGTGCAAAGTTTTTGCCCGGCTGGAATGAGCCCATGAACTTTGCCCAGATGGATGGAGGACAAAGAGGAGGATGAGCAGTCTAGTTAGAAACTAGCCTATTGTAATAAAGGTCCTTCATCTCTGCCTCTAGCTTCATCTACCATTGACATGTGGCCTTTGGAAGTCTGCCCGGGAGGGGATGTGGACCTCTGTCTGAAAAAGGCAGCCCCTTCCCTGCTTTAATGTAAAGGCCAAAATGGATGGAAGCTAAAAAGAGACAGAGAGCCAAATTTGCCTAATAAACTAAATCAATTGTACAGCTTTTATTTCCACTAAAATGGCTCTGTAATAATGTCTAAACAAGACATCACAGCAACTTAGCAGAGGTTAAATGAGAAATGGAGGGAAAGTCAAAGCGGCAAAAGAAACAGGCCAGAAATCCCATGAGTGCTGTAATGCAACACTAATGGTGCTTCAAAAGATGCTGACCACCTCTGCTCCTTTATCCGGTTTCTCAGCAGCTTTTGCAGCCAAACCAGAATCTCAGCTAACCAAATACCTTGTATAACTATTACATTATCAGTGATTTTTCAAGCTGCAGCTGTCTGGGTGGGAGGGAAAGGCCTCAACTTACTTCACTGCCCGTGAACCGGCAAGGGGGCAAAGGTGGCGCTCCTCCTTTTGCAACAGACGGCAAGTTACCAAAATGGTACTTGGCTAGTTCAAGCAATTCGTCATGAGCGACTCCTAAATGAGATGCATGTCAGTTTAGGGGTGATATATGTAAATGAATCAGACAAAAAAGCAATTAAATACTTCATTTTAGAATCCAAAGTAATACTCAGCTAAACATTGACTATTTTATCCTTTCTGATTCTGAACAGAGGAAATATGTACTTCTTAGTTGTGTAAACATCACAAATACCACAAACACTGTATACATCATACAACAGCGGCATCATACCTCCCGCAGCAGCAAGTACCATTCTGGGTCCTTTATAATGTGTTGTAATATACTCCACCAAGTCATTACGGTTAATGGACCTACAAGCAGATCAGCAAAACAGTGAGAAAGAAAATAATATGATGCATAGAAGGGCAACAGAACGAGATAACTTGTCTACAGTTGAAAGCAGTATGCCACCGTACGAAGCAAAATTGCTTCTGATGTTCAATATGTATAATTTGGGAGGAGGGAATGGCCTTGCTGCTTTTCAAGAAGAGTCCACCAGGGGCACAGTCCCCATACATGGTTTTTATGGCCAGGAGCTCTCAGGAGACAAGTGAAACACTAACAAACTCCTGCACACTAAGAGCAGATTGCAGAAGAGCAGAGCATTCAAACTCTGAAACAATTAAACAAACTTAGAACCAACTAGTTGATTGCTATGGAGAAGAATTACAAGGATTTGTGTCACCTTCCACTAATCATGTTACAATATCCAATTAAGAGTGGGGGGGAAATTGTTACCTGGAAATACTGCATTTTTCTCCAGGTACAAAGTGCAACACATAGTATACTTGGCAAAAAAAATGCAATAGGTCTGCCAGAAAAAAACCCACCCTGTAATTTCAAGAATGAGATGGACTATGCACAACAATTTCAATTAACTTTCAATTAAGAATAATGAACTGTGCAGAAAGGTTGGAACATTGTATTCTTTGGATCACGATTCCCCCCACCCCCAAAATAGTAATCTTTGCTTTGAAAACTGTAGTATCATTTAAGGTTTTAGCAGGGAGCACAGCTATAGTATACCCTTGACCAAAGAATGGTACACTTCTATCTGGGATGGTCGTCTTCTTCCACCGAGTGCACAGCTTTGGGAGGGAGGGAGCGAGGGATGCATGTGGAGCCGTGAGGGAGGAAGGGGACACCAGATAAGCGGAATCAACCCTGGCAACTAATGGGGTGACAGATGTTGCAGCCAGATCGCCCTCACATCATTGACCATAATGAAACGACTATACTATAAAATATCATTTAAGAACTGGAGCAACAAAAGGGAGGCATACTTTATGTTTTCTGTGGGTCCTAATATGGTCCGTCCCAGTGCTGTATTTTGATAAGCCGTGGCATGAAGATAGTCAAAGACAACTTCCTGTAAATTAGTCTCAACTTCCTGCATTTCTCGAAGGATCACTCCTCGCTCCCGTTCAATCTCTGCCTCCCCAAGTGTGCTATTCTGTATGATATCAGCAAGAATCTCCACAGCTGGAAGTAAAATAAGAAAGAAATACATCTTTTTAGAAAGAAATTGGGGAAATGACAATTTTATATTTAGAAACAGCCAGGAAATGGGAGGGGGGATGCATAACTTTGTGCTCTGGATTTCAATTTAAAATTCTATCCTTGTCACGGGATCCATATTTGGAGCCAAATATGGTACACGATAAACCATAGCTTACTCTGCATATGTGAATCACACCCAAGTTGCTCATCCGATTTGGTATTGGGAGGAAACTAACCACAATCCTTGGCTATCTCAGCAGGGATCATGGTTTGTTTCACTCTACACAAAAACAATGATAAGCAAAAGTTTATTCCTAGATTACCAATTGTGGTTTCTTTCTTTCACGCACTAGCAGGGAGAAGTGAAGTCACACAAATCAGTCATGCACAGTAAGCCATGGTTTATACCTAACCGTGATGTGAAAAACATTGTCATTAAGTATACTTTCAAGGTTCAACTCCTGAGCACTCTTATTTGGAAGGAAGACCCACAGAAATCAAGACTTGTTTCCAAAAAAATCAAGACTACTTCCAAATTAATTATTACAGTCCGGCCTCAATTTTAAAAATAGTATAGAGAGTATGACACAGAAAGGCATAAATAAAGCAAGCCCAGCGCACAGGGCCCCTAACCTTGGTGTTTCTGCCGATGTTGAACGGCCAGTTAATCTACTTTCAAGATCAGTTCCTTAGGAGATAAAATCTAAATTCCCAAACTCACAATTACCTCTTGGCAGGTCTTTTGAGAAAGCCTTTGCATAATATACAGTTTGTTCTCTTGATGTATAAGCATTAAGGTGAGCACCCATGTTTTCAATCTCCAGTTCCAGATCCAACTGGGACCTTTTTTTTGTGCCCTGCAATTTTTATATAAGAAAGAAAACAGTAAGAGTACCTCAGTGGAAAAAGAAGAGATAACTGAAATGACGCGCTGTATTTCCTTATCAGAAATAAACAATGTAGTTATCCTACATCAGGGACCCCAAATTGATCTGGTCTAGCAAGTTTGTTTTGGATGTCTACTGGATTATCTACTTCCAGTTTGTCAACAATAACCAGGGCAGGTATATAAGGCACCTGCCTCACATAGTGTTTGGTCTATGACAGGCTTCCTCAACCTCAGCCCTCCAGATGTTTTTGGCCTACAACTCCCATGATCCCTAGCTAGCAGGACCAGTGGTCAGGGATGATGGGAGTTGTAATCCCAAAACATCTGGAGGGTCGAGGTTGAGGAAGCCTATGAGTTGAATTTGATCAAAGAGTGGTTTTAGACATCAGGAAAAATACTGCAGTCACCTGACACACGGTCCCAGCACACGCTGAGGACAGCCACATATATGTGCACCCAATATTATTAAGCAGAAACTCTAGTTGCTTGGGTCCTGGTTACTGTGTGGTTTTTCATGACATCATGAAAGAGCCAAAGTCCCCTAAGAAAAAGGACTCAAAGGTCATTTTTCTGGTAAGTCCCCAAATGGTTTATGGAGACCTCTTCCCCCAAGATACCAAAGCCTTCTTTTTTTATTGAAAACTGTATGTGATGTGATTTCAACTAGCCTTTGTTGGGTGCGGCCCAGGTTACTTTACTTACTATTATAGGTTTCATAATTTTAAACAAAGCATTACTTGTCTTGTGCATGAAATACAGAGCAGGCTATAATGGTATAGAAGTTAGCTAACAAATTTGAGCACAAAATGATTATCTGCATCTAAAATAGGTAGGTACAGTCCCCCAGGTCTAACTGAACAAAAATGTATATCCCCAGGGTCTATCATAATGTAACACACAACACAATCTTTTATTTGTTTACTCAGAGGTTAGTCCCACCAAGTTCAACAAAACTTACTTTCAGGTAAGTGGATAAAAAATTGCAAGGCTACACTTCTGTTATGTTGCTGGAATCTCAGAAGTCACCCAAAATTTAAGATATAACGTATCAAAACTAATTCCTGTACTACTTGACTTATCACTCTCAATATTTTTAAAAGCCTTGTTTTCTTAATAAAGATCAAAAATTGTCTCAATCTGGTCCATAAGCTCTTATTTGATTAAAATAAACCAGTTTGTATGGCTCACTCCCCAAACAACGAAGATGACCAGAAATATACTCAACCACCTTTGAGTTTTACAACCTCTAGATGGAGCAAACAGAAATAGTTCTTGAATTAAAAAAATACGTATGATCTGAAATCTTGTATGGTTGTCTCGTATGATTTCCAGGCAAGCTTTCAGAGTGCAGACTGCCCAATCTCCTGGCACAGCCCAGAATGCCCCCTTAATGCTGATAGATCTCCATGCTTTTGCCGCAACTGTTGTGTGGGAGCACTGCGTCACATGCTCTAAAAAGCTTTCTGCAAGTATGGCGTGTCATGATGGAGTTGCATACCTCACCAGAATGGAGCACCCGCTACGCGTGAATCAGCACCCTGTAATGCAAGGAGCCAGGTCTTCCTAGAGATTATGATGGTTGCGCAGTCAGCCACAACATACAATACAAATGGGATAGATCCTTCGGAGGAGCAATAAAAGAACTTCATCAGCCTTGTCTGGCTGACAAGCTGTAAAGTAACTACTCGTCCTTTAACCTTGGTGGCTACTCTCAAAACCATTAAGCATTAAATACTTGGGCCAAGGTTATTTCACCACAGCTGACTTTATTGGAACAAGATATAGATTGCTTACATGCTTTGACACTGCTTTCTAGTTTTCCAATCTGAAGCTAGGCGTAAGGTCTACTACTGAATTAAAGATGAACACAAATTAATATTTAATTGGAAAAACAGCATGGGAAAGTGACTTTGAGAACTTGCCTTAAAAGCCATATGCTCCAGGAAGTGAGCTGTTCCATTGTTTTTCTCATTTTCGTATCTGCTTCCAGCGTCAATCCAAAGTCCCACCTCGTTCAAAACAAATCATTAGTCTTACCAACCAATAAAACACAGACTGAGATTCAATATGCTGTGGAGGCAGAGTGCTCCTATCTCTCAAAGGGGCTGGTCGAGAGGCGAGAGCCTGGCCAGACTGCAAGGTGGTGAGCATGAAGGTGGAGGGGCACAGAAAACAGTGGGCGCTGATGGGAGCGGTGGACCAGGCCCAGGCCAGGGAGGAAGAGTCTGCTCCCACAGAGGGGGAGGAGGTGGCCGCAGAAGAGTCTGAGTCAGGGTTGCCGCAACAGTGCCTCCACTTGGCACTCCTGGCACTGGCCTGGCCAGTGGCGGGGGGAACATGGCAGGCAGGCAATTGCGGGGCACACAAGGGCAGCCCCAAGGTCTCCCAGTCTGGGTGCCTGCCAGTGTGCCTCCCAGCCTGGCTGAGAGGGAGGGAGGGGAGGGGAAGCACTGCCACCACCTAAGGAGGGAGGAAGACAGGAAAGTGCCCAAGGAAGCCCCCCACTCCCCCGGTGCACACATCCACACCAGCTGCCCAGTCCACCAGGGGGAGGAACACTTGCCCTGCCCCAGGCACCAGCATCACACGTTGCGCCTCTCGTGTGTGGAAGAGGCATGGATTCTATTTAGCAATTAAGGCTGCATTCGGATAATGCAAAGGCAACCCAGACTCAGGAATGCTCCCACTGCAACCACACTGCACCACAAAATCACCACCTGATCAATGTATTATCATATTGCTGGTGCATAGTGGACCCACCCCACTGATCCACTTTGGTATCTTGAATCAATTTCCAACATCAGAATACCAGCACCGGTGACAACGGCTGCTATTTCCTGTAAGAACAGTTTCCCTGCTGATGCAGTGATCAAAGCAATTAGGCCTTAATATAAACAACTATTCTACAAGCCAGGAAAGTTTACATTAAAATCTCCTGCATAAGTAAAGCATACCCTTAATGAAGCATCATTAATATTTACTAGGAAGCCTTGGCATTTAAATTTTCCTTCAGTAAGGATGCTATCATTGTTCTTTACAAAACCATCTTACCGATATTTGAAAAGGCAAAGATTTGAAAGGCCAGGGGAGTATTTCACTCACAACTGTTACTTACTGTGCATGTTGAAATCCCAGAATCTTCGGACGCTACCCTCAAGCCGTTATCTAGAGAAGATACCTTCGTCTCAGGAACATTTAGGACAATTTGAGATACTGCCTTGGTAGCTCTGAATCTGCTTCTCCCAAGATGTACAGACTATTGGAAAAAGTGACCAGTGAGGAGTATGATACAAATGCTTATCTTCACTTACAAGGAAGTAAATTATGTTTATAAAATTATGTGAGAGCAAACAGAGTTCCAGTTACTGTTCTATGAGAGTTTAAGACAATAAGTGCTCCCAAAACTTTGTTCAGTATTTTCTATCTACAGAGAGACATACTGGGAAGAAAACCTATGTGGAGCCCTCACTTTAGGGTTGTTGAGACAACTCTCTCAAATGTTAAAAGAATGCAAAAGGGAGCCACCAGATTGTGCTTGCCACCTATTTTCTGCTTGCCACCTATTACCAGAGCTTCCATGTGCGAGGGATAATTCAGAGCCCCCACATGAAATAGCTCAATGCATGTGGCTACATATGGCCCCTTCTCACAGTTGCTGGAAGCACAGCCAGATGGCACATCAGGAGAAGAAAGGGCCGGCCCATGTCCTTAAAATTTAACGCATGGGAGGGTTTTTATTATCCGCCACAACCGAAAGACATATGGTTACTGAGTGATGAGAGTAATGTGTTGTAAGATACAATATTCACTATTGCTTTGGTGTGTTTGGGAGCATATTCTGATACTGAAACTAGGCTTCCGACACGAAGGCCACACTCGATAGGAAGACCTAGCTCCTTTCCCCAGAATTACCCTTTAAATAAAGCGCTCACGTTGGAAAAGGTGAAGAACGATGACTTCCCTCTTGGCCAAGCTGCCTCCTGACCAGCACCGCTGGACATTGACAACGCAGAAAGAACTAGGAGGAGCTGGGTGAGGGTCAGTGGCCATTCATAGGGTGGGGAGCTCCCTCCTCACAACAGGGCGTGAGCTGTTCCCCAGCACAGGGCAAAACAACAACCACCACCTATATTTGTAGGGGTACCTACAGAGCAGATACATTAAAAAGCCACTGCACCAAAAGGAATAATTGTGAAAAATAATAAATATGGGGGGGGGGGGGACGGCCAAATTTTGTCCTTGCTGAGGGCAGACCTGCTCACAACACCTTGTGAAGAGTTAAGAAGTACCAGGCGACATCCCAATGTCCCCACCGAAACTTAAATCAACAGCACGGACTACAATTCCCATCAGGCGGCGCGCTACGGACTCCATCAACGCGGAGGGAATACCAGAAGGAAACCATGCGCGGCAAGACCGCCAGGGAACTACGCGCCCCAGCATGCAGTGCGCGGCGACCAGACAGGCGAGGGCGCCTCTCGTTCCGGCAGCAGCTGCCTCAGAGGCCCGAAGGCTCGGCAGCCGTTGGCCGGCGGAGCTCCGGTCACTCACCCGTTTCCCTAAGGCTGAGTTCCGCGAAAGGAGGAGGCCCGGGCAGGCCCCCAGGAGACGCCCGCCCGCCAGCCGACCCGCGGCCGCCGCCATTTTCCTGCCGAAGCCGAGCGGTCGGCGGAGCCGGGAGCGCTTCCGGAAGAGAGAGAGTCATGAGGGGAGGAAGCGCGGGGGAGGGGTCGGTGCGCAACGGGGAAAGGTCGCCGAAGCAGAAGCGCCCCTCGTACTTCCGTTCCGCTTTCGCGCTCTTTCAAACACCTTTCCTTGAGTTCTCAAAATGATGTCAAATAACGCCCCGCCGACCAGGGCCGGCTCACCCGCGAGGCGAGGCGAGGCAGGATCGTAGAATCTTAAGAGTTGGAAGGGACCCCCGAGGGTCATCTAGCCCAACCCCCTGCCAAGCAGGAATCCCAGCTAAAGCATCAATCCAGTCCCAGCTGAAAAACCTCCAAGAAAGGAGAGCCCACAACCCCCCGAGAGAGACCAGACCACTGTGTAACAGCTCTTATTGTCAGAAAGTTTTTCCTGATGTTTAGTCAGAATCTCCTTTCTGGTAACTTGAAGCCATTGGTTTCAGTCCCACCCTCAAGAGAAAACAAACTTGCCCATATTCCATGTGAACATTCCTTGAGATATTTGAAGGTGGCTATCATATCTCCTCTCAATCTCTTTTCCAGGCTAAACATACCCGGCTCCTTCGACTGTTCTTCATAAGGCTTGGTTTCCAGACCCTTTTATCATCTTGGTTGCCCTCCTCTGTGCATCTTCCAGCTTGTCAATATCTTTAAATTCTGCTGCCCAAAATTGGAGAGAGTATTCCAGGTGGGGTCTGACTAAGGAAGAATAGAGTGGAACTATTACTTCCCTTGACTGGGACACTATACTTCTCTTGACACAATCTAGAACAGCATTAGGGTTTTTTGCTGCTGCATCACACTGTTGACTCATGTTAAGCTTGTGGTTCACCAAGACCCCTAGATCTTTTCCACATGTACTGCTAGTACGCCAGGTGCCCCCCACCCTATATTTGTGCATCTGGTTCTTCCTGCCTAAGTGCAGAACCTTACATTTGTCCCTGTTGAAATTCATTTTGTTAGCTTGGCCCAGTTCTCCAATCTGTTAAGATCATTTTGAATTCTGATTCTGTCTTCTGCAATATTAGCTACCCCTCCCAGTTTGGTGTATTCTGAAAATTTGATGAGCCTCCCCTCAATTCCAATATCCAAGTCTCTTATAAAGATGTTGAACAGTAATGGGCCCAGGACAGAACCCTGTGGCACCCCACTTGTCACTTTTTTTCCAGGATGATGAGTACTGTTGCTTCTTCCACCTTCTGGGAGATTAAATTGTTAGCAATGCAATGGAGGAGTTTGCCGTACCTTACATTATTAGCACAGTTTGAGTTCCAGCAAATATCAGGGAAGTTTAAGCTTCCCATGAATACCATATCTCCTTTTTATTGTTTGGTAATCTGCTTTATGAATGCATCATCCAAGTCTTCAGTCTGGCTTGGTCTACAGCAGACGCCTATATTAAGGTCACTGTTGTTTCTGTGGCTGAGACGTTTGACGCACTTCTAAATCAGCACACCACTATTGTATTTGCTGTCATTGCCATTTATCAGTGTGCTTATTTTAAGTGGAAGGGCATGCCATTTTTATCTTTTAAAAATATCAATATAATCTATTTTAAATCAGGGATGGGGAACTTGTGGCCTTCTAGATGTTGTTGGCAAGCTCCCATCACTCTCAAGTCACCATGGCCACAGATTCTCCATCTACATTTTAAAGTATATTAATATTCTGTTGGATTTTTTTAAAGTTAAAAATGGCATGCTCAGGTGAGTTGATTCTTTAACACCCACTAGTGTGGACATATCTTGTGGAATTAGATGCCATAAGATATGATGGTGGTACTAGCTTAGGCGATTAAAAGGGGATTAGATAAAGGTTTGGATTTGGTTACCTACTGTGAGAAATAGGATGCTGGACTCTTTATGTTCTTGGGGATAAACATTCATAAACTAGAGTCCTGAGATCACTTCATCAGATTACTGAATATTGTTCTAAGATGGTATTTGTGGGTGTGTGACACATACAGTTGCAGAGGAAAGCATTGTAAACCAAGGGGCTAAAAATCCAACAATATTTAGATTGTTCATAATTTGGAGTTATCTTGAAGCTTTTATTCTGCTTTATTTATACACAGAGTAAACTTGTAATTAACTCTGCTTCTAAATTGTTGTGTCCAAAAGACTTGTCCACTTGGAGGTATTAGCTGTTATGCCTCAGAATGAGAAAAGAGCCCTTCATTATTCTCTGGCAATTTTCCTCACCTTCATCCTTTAAACATATCTGAAGCAGAGGCAAATTAAGGATTTGTAATCTTAAGTGTTTCTGCCTCACAGTGCCTGTGTCTGTAGGTAGCTGCTTCATTGAACTTTAAGTCCTGCTTTTAGGCAATGTCTAGATTTAATTTGCTGAAGCTAAGCAATTTTCTACTGAGACTAATGGTGCCATTTTTCTGGATGGAATCTACCCATTTGAAGTGCTACACAAATGTTGTGCTTGCACAACCCCTTCAGGGATAAACTGACAAATTACTGAACTATATATTCTGATAATTAATGACTATTCTGAGTAATTGAATTAAAGTAACACTCATATAGTGTAAACCATTGTATTCACAATTTAGACATTTATTGCCAAAGTATTTTATGTAAATTCAATAGGTGAGATTGTACAATATCTTACATTTTATGGAAACTGTTTGGCAAAGTTACATCTATTGAACAGCTGCTCATTATCATCTCCTGAATTTCATTTTATTATCTGTGCCTTGTTTCCCAACCAATTAAACAGCACACAGTTTTTCTTTCCCATGGCTGATTAATGGAAAGTAACTACATAAAGCCTTCAGGCCACTGACATTGATTCTTTGTTCTTGTGAGTTGTAAGGAGTTTTTTTCTCTAAGGAATGAGGAGGGAAGATTGCCGTCTCAAGCTGTAATGTCAGGGCTCTTCATTAACCGGGTGCTTATTTTGAGGACAATTGTTAGCATTTTCACAGCCCCTAAAAGAAAATATTACCTCCTCATCCTGTTTTCCCTCATAATTCTTAGCAAACTGCATCATCAACTCAGTAATTTTAAAGCACCAGTAAAAGGGATGCCATTGCCTGCTTTTAATGGATTAATTTCACCTCTAATACTGTTGTTGTGGTCATCACAGGAGCTCATGGAGTTTTTTAAATTATAAGTTTTAAATTTAGATGACACATTGCCATTCTAGTGACCAGGTGCTTAGCATATTGAGTATGCTGGTTTATAAATGTAATACAGTGGTACCTCGGGTTAAGTACTTAATTCGTTCCGGAGGTCTGTACCTAACATGAAACTGTTCTTAACCTGAAGCACCACTTTAGCTAATGGGGCCTCCCGCTGCCGTCGCGCCGCCAGAGCATGATTTCTGTTCTCATCCTGAAGCAAAGTTCTTAACCTGAAGCACTATTTCTGGGTTAGCGGAGTCTGTAACCTGAAGCATCTGTAACCTGAAGCATCTGTAACCCGAGGTACCCCTGTATTGGCATTACATGTTTACGTATGTACTCAATGGCTTCTCCTCAAACTGATTTTGCAGTATGAAGATAAAGCAAGGTTACTTAGGTGGTTTCTGGAAAAGTGCAACAAAATGTCATAGGAAATGATGCCTCTCTCAGACAATGCTGAAGCCTTTGAAAAACTATTGTCCGCATCCAGCCTTGCAACTGTGTTCTTTCTTTTATCTATATTGCTGCAGCCTATTTCTGCCCTGCTATAATTTCCCCTGTATGCATGCCTTGGCTGCGTTTCATAGAGTCCTTCCATACTCCCATATTTCATTGTAACTGCCACCATTTTTCTTCTTTATAGTGTTCCTCTGCAGTCCTCTAGTATTACTGCCTTCTTTCTCATTCCCATTGAACCAGAAAACCATGTAAAAGTGATCTACAGAAAGAATAATACAGCAATGTTAATTGTTAAATTAATGTTCTTTCCCCCCCTACTGAGTTATCCCAAAACAGTGTTGATTTAGGTTACATTTTTAAAACATAAAAATATATATTAAAAAATGAAGTATATACACCAAGTATCCTGGTTAATCTTAGAAAAATGAAGCATTACTTAATTCTGGCTAGCTCAGATTGGAATGTCTCAATGTACTCTTTCCCAGGCCCTAGGATGGGTGGGAGGTGGTACACAAGAGAAGTTTACAAAATTGCATTTGTGGAATAATAAATTGTTTTAAAGTTTATACACTTTAAAATTGTGAAATGTAACCTGTTCAAAAGTCGTTTTTCTGTTCCTTTTGAGTTTTCTGTCTTTTATTTAATGTCTTAATACAAACTGAAGCAAAAGAGCACAAATATATTCCTGGACTAACTCCATTGTAATCAATTGAAAGGCACCAAGGATAAATTGTGCCCAAGTGGCTCAATAAATTGCCCAAGGTCATACAGCATGTCAGTAGCTCAGAGGGGATTAGAACAGAGAGACCCTCCCGACTTTCCTTTTCAGTCACACTCTTGGTTACAGAAAAGAAAAAAATCAGGAGAATGTCCTTGAGACACCATGTTTTCTTACCAAATGCACAACTTTTGGCATGTTCTAGGAATCTATCACTATTAATGTTAAACACAAGTAGTGATTAACCATACATGACTGTTATTTTTCATTTAGCTGTATTCTGTTTTTGCTATAGCAAAAGAAAACTTCATTTGTTTAAAAACAAAACAAAACACAGAGTGCAGACATGAAGAGCGTTTCAAATAAATTATCCATTGGATTAGTGGGATTATAAATACAAATAAGCATTTTATTTTTTCTAAAATAAATTTAGGATTAATTAAATACATGCAAGTGAAACAGGTTACTTCTCATTATCACTACCTTCAATAAGGTTTCCTGATGGAATATGATTAATACTGCATAATTTAAAAAGCGTCATTATTTTAACCATCTACATAGATATATTTGGATCTCAACCGTTTATCTCCTCCTTATTCTTTGTTATATCTATTGATGCACTCTGTCTTGTTTCCCCCCAAATGTAAATTCCTCTAAATGTTTCAGTTGAAAAGAATAAAAACACCCTTGGGAATTTGTAAAATCTGCATATCAACATGGTGATAATTTTACTGATTACTGTGTTTCTAGTCTTCAAATGTTAAAGATTATATATTCATCAATAGCAGAGATTTAATTGCAGTTCTACCATGTCACCCCCAAACTCTAGACAGCTGGCACTGTGTACTGAACATGTTGATTATGTTTAATTCATGCAGTTAATGAGTGCCACATACTCCCTTGCAGTTAAGCAGTTGCAGAAACCTAGAGTAGAACGTTGAAGCTGAAACTAGAACTCTCAAATGGCTATTTTAGATTTGAAGGATTCCAGTGTGCTGAAGTTTTTATTTTATGATGTCTGGAATAAGGAATGTTTTATGTGTCAGGTGGTTCAAGAAATAAGGAGTGAGTAATCTGTGATAGATGATTATATTGTGCCATATAGTTACTTGTAAACTCAGGGGTGGTTCCACTTAGCCTCTTGGGCTTGCCGATCGGAAGGTTGGCGGTTTGAATCCACATTGAATCCACAGAGCTCCCATTGCTCTGTCCCAGCTTCTGCCAACCTAGCAGTTTGAAAGCACACCAGTGCAAGTAGATAAATAGGTATTGCTGCGGCAGGAAGGTAAACAGCATTTCTGTGCGCTCTGGCTTCCATCACAGTGTTCTGTTGTGACAGAAGTGGTTTAGTCATGCTGGCCACATGACCTGGAAAGCTGTCTGTGGACAAATGCTGACTCCCTTGGCCTGAAAGCGAGATGAGCGCTGCACCCCATATTCGCCTTTGACTGGACTTGACCATCCAGGGGTCCTTTACCTTTTTACCTTGGGAACTACTTAAGAACTTTTATTTCAAGTAAGCAATATTAGATACCGTATTTTTCTCTCTATAACACGCAGATTTTTTCTCCTAAAAAGGAAGGGGAAATGTCTGTGCGTGTTATTGAGCGAATGTGTGGTCCCTGGAGCCGACTGGCGCGAGTGGAGGCAAAAATCAAATCGCGTGTCTCGGAGAAGGGAAACCTGAAAAGAGGAAGCTGCTGCTTTCCTGCATTCTACCTCAGGGTCTTACTGCCAACCCTCTGTTTCGTTGCTGTGTTTGCTCAAACGGAACAAAGAGCAGGGAAAGCCCCTCCCCTCCAGGCAAGAAGAGGGGAAAGCAGAGCGTCCTTCCTTCTAATTCCTCTCCGTGCTCCAGCCGGAAAACATGCAGGTGGGAGAGAGAGAGAGAGAGAGAGAGAGAGAGAGCTGGCTGGCTTGGGTGGGTGGGTGGGTGGGTGGGTGGGTGGGGGATACTTTTGCCTTCCTTTCCTCCCTTCCGTTATACCCCTCTCCTGCATTCTTAGCCAGCTGCTTCTCTGCACACCCCTCTCGTGCTCCTTGTCCCTTCTGTGTTTTTCCTTCCCTCCCCACTTAAAATGTGGTTACAAAGCATGGATCCACATGGATCCTCAAGATCTTTGCATTGGGTCAGCCCAAATTCACCATCAGATCACATAGCATGTCCATAGCTACAGCCTGCCCCCCCCCCCAAATCACGCGCCCACTGTTGCCTGTGGCTGCAATGGTGCAAAAATGTGGTTACAAAGCATGGATCCACAGGGATCCTCAGGATCTTTGCATTGGGTCACCCCAAATTCACCATCAGATCACATAGCATGTCCATGGCTACAGCCTGCCCCCCCCCAAAATCACGCACCCACTGTTGCCTGGGGCTGCAATGGTGCAAAAATGTGGTTACAAAGCATGGATCCACAGGAATTCTCAGGATTTTTGCATTGGGTCACCCCAAATTCACCATCAGATCACATGTCTGTGGCCACAGCATGAAGCACAAAAATGATACATCCACTGTTTCATTCAGAATGTTTTTTTCCCTTGTTTTCCTCCTTTAAAAACGATGTGCGTGTTATGGTCAGGTGCGTGTTATAGAGCGAAAAATACAGTAGATAGATGATAGATAGATAAGTCTTACCATGCAGATTGCACACTGTTTCAGCAGATGGCAATATAGTTGTGCATAATTGACACCACTTCAAGATACAGTCCAGTTTCAGGTTGTTTTGACACACAAATATTTTAAAAGTGACTTTTGCTGCAGGGTCTCCAAAGCTTAAAGTCACCATGTGCCACATAATGAGATCTTCATGGGCCAGTATGAACCAATACAGGCAAGGCTGGCTTTGCCTATAGCCACAGCATTGAGTAAAAATGGGTGTAGACTTTGAGGTTACTTCCAGAAAACCTGTTTATTTTTATCCTGATTTGTTTTCAGTGGGATTAATGATGTTGATTATTTAATGAGCATTCACTCCAATTTATTTGCAGAGAAGCTAGACAATGTTGCGTCAAAGCAAGTGTTATCCCCTGCATTTTCCTGTCACTTTCCTTATTACAAAAAGTCTGGTCTTTTGAGGGAATATGACCTCCCAATCAACTTTAATTACACAACCTGAATTTGATGGTAGTTGATTGAGCCATACCTGAAAACAGCAACAGCCTAGAAGCACCCAAAGTTTATGAACTATCATTTTGGCAGGAATCATGTGCCATTAGTACTTTCATAATAGGCAAAAAAAGGCAAAAATTTCCCCCCTATCTTTTAGCAGGGACAAAGTTTTTTCAGTGGTCATGGACTGGTTTTACACATAAAAGTTACTCACTTAATAACTAATATCATATGATGACTTGCATGAGTAAATGAGATTTCATAGATGAAACAACAGAGATAAAAGCATTGCACCACTTGGATTTGAAAACTATGCTTGCATCTATCAAGCTAGTCCACACATTTTGCCTGAAGTCATTGGGACCCAAGTATGCTGGTGGGACAGAGGAGAACAGGATATACACATACATTTTTCTTGGCCTTGATTGTTTATGGGAGCTTATTGCCATGATTAAAAAAGAGTTTAAATTGTAGATCATGCTTGAGGGTACGTATACAAATGTATTGCCCTTTATCAATATGTGGAATTCAGATCTTGTGAGATTTTCTGGAACAAAGAAATGGTGTTAAAGCATTCTGAAAAGTGAGCTTCTGGACCCCAGATGGAGAGAAAGATTATATTGGAAACTCAAGGATTTGCAGTGTGAGAGATGGATAGATCCCTGTGTGAATAATTACATCACACTGTCATTTAGTTCTTTCTGCTGTTATTTTCTATGGACAGGTAGAACAAGCTAATACAATATGGTATCTAACCAGCAGCAGGACAGACACATTTTATAATAAAGAGGGACGCTGAGATCCCAGTGACAGTGGGAACCAGCGCTGTTTTACAGGGCTCACAACATGGAATCATAGAGTTGGAAGGGGCCACAAGGGTCATCTAGTCAGTGGCGTAGTGTGGGTTGTCAGCACCCGGGGCAAGGCAAGGCAAGTAATTTGTGCCCCCTAACCCGTGGATTTGCGCCCCCTAACCCTAACCCCCAGATGTTGCGCCCGGTGCGGCCGCCCCCCCTGCACCCCCCACGCTACGCCACTGCATCTAGTCCAACCCTCTGCAATGAAGGAATCATTTGCCCAACATGGGGCTCAAATCCACAACCCTGAGATTAAGAATTTTATGCGCTACCATAAATGGGTGGGAATTCTGGTCCCCAGGGTGCTAAAACAAGAAACAGCATATAAAGGGAATTGGTCACTTGTGCATGATTAGCATACAAGACCGAAGGTGAACAAACTGCTCCTGGAGGAGCATCTAGAGATGGGAAGGCCTGGGGAAAAACCAGAAAAGTTGTGGGGGAATATTTCCCCAATTTTTTTTCCAGGCCTTCCCATCTCTAAGCATGATGCGTCCCCCAGCAGAGGTGCGGTGTCCACCACACTCAAATTCCCCGCAAGCAGACCTATAGCAGATGTGCAGAGCAAGTGGCACCTGAGTGAATATGGCCGGACACTTCCACGTGGCAGGTCCTTCCTCTGCCCCGGGTGCCACCCCACAGTGGCGTAGCATGGTGGGGGGTGCAGGGGGGGCCGGCCGCACCGGGCGCAACATCTGGGGGTTAGGGTTAGGGGGCGCAAATCCACGGGTTAGGGGGCGCAAATCCACGGGTTAGGGGGCGCAAAATCCACGGGTTAGGGGCGCAAATTACTTGCCTTGCCCCGGGTGCTGACAACCCACGCTACGCCACTGCACCCCGCGCCCCCTTCGTGCCCCAGTCCTGCGGGGAAGGCCTTCACAACCAAGCGTGGACCAGTTTGCGGACTGGAGCTGGCGGAGGGAAAGCTGAGGAGGGAGCTGTTCCTCTCCGGGGAGGGAGAGGGCGGTCGCGAGCACGGGTGGGCCGGGAAGCCGGGCCCGGGGAAGGCGCTGCTACTGCCTCTGGGCGTCCCATGGTGAGGCGCAGGGCGCTGTGGAGCTCCGGCCTCGCGCTCTTTTCCCCCTCGGCGCCCGGCAGCGGGCGGCGGGCAGCGGCCAAGGAGCGCCGGCAGCCTCGAGGCCTTTGGGGCCAGCAGCAGCAGCAGCAGCAGGAACCGGGCAGAAAGCGCGGCGGCAGCAGCAGCAGCCCCGTCATGGACGACGAGGAGGAAGAAACGCCTCAGGGGAGGTGAGGAGCCGCAGCAGGACGCTGCCAGCGCCGCTTCCCCGGCTGGATTTATTCACATTTCTAAGGCTTGGGGGGGTGGGGGGCGGGATCCGCAGCCCGCTTCGCTTGCGCCGAAAGCCACATGAAACGCATTTCTTTCCTTTCCTTTCGCATGCGAGAAGCAGCCCCCCCCCGGCGGCGCCCCTCCTTCTCCCGCAGTGGGCATGCAGCTCCGCCGGCTGCTAGAATAACTCGGGGTTTTAGGAAGGCGATTTCGCGCCGCGATTTTGGAGCCCCCCGACCGGGCATCGTCGGCTGAGGCGAAGGTGCCGCGTTGTGCTCTAAGGCTGCAATACCTAAGGGCAAACCCTGTGCCCCTGCTTCCGAGTAGACGCATAGAGGGCTGTGCAGGAGTTGTTGCCTTCTGTGGGACTTCCTTCTGAGGAAGCTTCGATCAGGTGGGTCTGGCCGCAGGTGCAATTTGCTGGAGTCCCGTTGGAGTCCCTGATCCAGCATCGCAATATGTCACTTGTGAATGTTGATCATGTGGAATAGAACCTGGAAGTGAGATGATTTTAAATTAAGCTTCCCATGCATTGGGGCTCTTTTCCACAACTGAAAAAGGGCATTTAAGCTGCTTGTGCATTTGTGCAACATCTGGATGTTCATGCGGGCTAGCTAGACTGAAGAGAGAAATAAAATGTATGCTCATTCTTTCTTTCAAATGAAAGATATGTTTAAATCTTTTTGTGTGGAAGTGCCCGCAGGTTTTCCATTTAAATGATAGTCTCAAAAACTAAGAGCTACTTTTTATGAGAATTGCAAACGGTAGATGTGCAAAAACTGATTTAGGCACCACTTGTGCAAATGGGCTAAATTGATATTCTTGTCTTTACTGGGTTGTGGGTGGGGCTGCTGATGATGCCCATGATTTACGTGTGTCTTGTCACTTCCCAGCCATCTGTTGTAGTATCAAGCCCTTGCTGAAGTTCTTTGGACATACTGTGCAATCAAATGACTAACACGTTGCCTGAGTGAGGGCCTCCCACACTGTCAGTTTAAATGGAATGCAGTTGAGGTACATGGCAAATCAGCATGTAGCTTGCTATCACATTGGAAGGCGGTTTGCAGATGGCACCTTTGCTTTACAAGCAGGTATAGCAATCTTTGTGTTTTAGAAATAGCAAAATAGTTAAACCTTTGTCACCCTTTAATTCAGCATTTATGGATCTCTGTTATTTGCATTTACCAGGGATGAATTAAGAGATTACTGCTGCGATCTGTGAAAATCAGGTGACTGCAAATCGTTAGTGTTTTTTAGAATTGGAAGACGGTGTACTGAAGACAGTTGCTAAAGTCTCTCTCTTTGCCATCGGAGGCTTACCTAATTTGAGCTGTGTGCCTCATCATGTCTTGGGCCTCTTTAAGGGCCACGTCAGGGCTTGTAATATTTTACAATTCACTTGTTCATTTTGCAGATTTCTATGAATGGGCAACCACTTTGAGGGATTCTTGTAAGGGCTACAAAGAAAATAGATTATGCCCAATTGAGATATTAGCATACATTGTGTCCAGCCCCGTCTTCCCCTGGGAAGATCTGTCTCATTTTTAGCTGGTGAATCAGACTGGACTGGAGATTGAAAGCCAGGCAGATCAATTCTGTTGCTATACTCCTAGCCTTCTCCCTCATTGACATGGAAATGTGCTGCAGCAGTCTTCAAAAAGCATGTTATATAATCCCTCTCTTCCAAATTTGTATGCCTTGCAGCACTGATTTCTTATTTAACGTTTGCACATAAAAACAATATCCTGTGGATTGATATTTGTTGTAGGTGCAGATCTTCAGTAGGGATCAGCCTAAAATAATCTGGAGTATTTAAAAATGAACTGTGTTCTGCAGAAATATGTTTCAATGTCTGGCAACTGGCCCTATTATTTAATGTGTCTTGGGTTGCATATGCTGGACAGCTTGCTAGCAATCGCTCTTAAATAGTATCAGTAAACACTGGTGTAAAAAAGTAGTATGTTGTTTAATGTGAGTCTGATTTGTTTCTGTTCTTTGTATGCTGGGCAAATAAATGCAAAGGAATATATAAAAAAATAAAAAAATTGTCCAGTAGCACCTTAGAGACCAACTAAGTTTGTTCTTGGTATAAGCTTTCGTGTGCATGCACACTTCTTCAGATATACTGAAACAGAAGTCACCAGACCCTTATATATAGTGGGAGGGTGGGGTGGGGTTTTTCTCAGAAGGGTAGTAGAAGATGGGTGATTGAGTCAATGGGTATGGTAAACCTGTTGACGACTGTTAATGACTGCAATTAGTATGTAATGAGACAGGAATCCTATTAAGACAGATCTTAATAGAGATGTTACCGGGACACGGGTGGTGCTGTGGTCTAAACCACAGAGCCTAGGGTTTGCCGATCAGAAGGTCTGCAGTTCGAATCCTCGCAATGGGGTGAGCTACTGTTGCTCGGTCCCTGCTCCTGCCCACCTAGCAGTTCGAAAGCACGTCAAAGTGCAAGTAGATAAATAGGTACTGCTCCGGCAGGAAGGTAAAAGGCGTTTCCGTGCGCTGCTCTGGTTCTCCAGAGGCGGCTTAGTCATGCTGGCCACATGACCTGGAAGCTGTACGCCAGCTCCTTCAGCCAATAAAGCGAGATGAGCGCCACAACCCCAGAGTCGTCTGTGACTGGACCTAATGCTCAGGGTTCTCTTTACCTTTTTAATAGAGATATTGGATGCCTGTCTCATTACATATGCTAATCATCTGCATACTATCCCTTGCTTTTTCCTGTAGGACTAATGGCAGTCGTTAACAGTCGTCAACAGGTTTACCATACCCATTGACTCAATCACCCATTTCCTACTACCCTGCTGAGAAAAACCCCACCCCACCCTCCCACTATATATAAGGGTCTGGTGACTTCTGTTTCAGTGTATCTGAAGAAGTGTGCATGCACATGAAAGCTTACACCAAGAACAAACTTAGTTGGTCTCTAAGGTGCTACTGGACAATTATTTATTATATATATATATTTCGACTGATCAGACCAACCTGAATCTAAATGCAAAGAAGTAAAGGTTCCTGGACTTGATATAAAAGGATTAGTTAATTGTGGTACGTTCAAATTATACTAAATAAAAAAATTCCTTCCAGTAGCACCTTAAAGACCAACTAAGTTAGTTCTTGGTATGAGCTTTCGTGTGCATGCACACTTCTTCAGATACCTGTGCACTGCTCCGGCAGGAAGGTAAAAGGTGTTTCCGTGCGCTGCTCTGGTTCTCCAGAAGCGGCTTAGTCATGCTGGCCACATGACCTGGAAGCTGTACGCCAGCTCCTTCAGCCAATAAAGCGAGATGAGCGCCACAACCCCAGAGTCGTATGAGCTTTATCATGCATGCACACGAAAGCTCATACCAAGAACTAACTTAGTTGGTCTTTAAGGTGCTACTGGAAGGAATTTTTTTATTTTGACTATGGCAGACCAACACGGCTACCTATCTACTACTCAAATTATACTGTTTGCCATTTGTATATATGTTTTAATGCGAAAAGAGGTATGCACCTTCCTCAAAGACAACCTTCAGTAGTGTTTCTCAAACTTAATAAAATAATTCCCCCTTCCTCTCAAAAAAAGATTTTAAGTGTTGACCAGAAAAATGGTTCTGACTCTCAAAGGAATGAAGTCCTGTAACAGCCTCCCAAAGAAACATCAAAGGAACTACTAGCTTTTTAGTTTTAAAACTGTGAGCATGAGTGAGAGATTTTGTTTAATTTTGATATGCTGTCTTGCGATTGACAAGAAAAAAAAGTGTTCTGCCCCTAAAACTTGTAGGAGTTACTGCCGCTGTAGACTGAGATCCTGGACAGCTGGGCTGATTGCAAAGGGCCAAGGGGCTTTGCATTTAGACCCCACTTTGCAGGGTGTTCTCCGTTCTGTTTACTTTAGTTGCTGCATTTTGTTTCTAAAGGAAATTTGCCCTATGAGCTCACTTGGCACGCTTAGCCTTGTTTCCTCCTACATGCGAAGAACAACAATCTAGATGATCACAGGCTGTGTTTTGTTACTGGTTGCACCAATCCATTGGGAATGGCTGTTTGGATGTGGAAGATCTTCCATCACTATTCATGATTGAACTTGTTAGCCTTTGGAGTTCCTTCTGTCCTCTTGGGATTCATGTTTGTTTCGATTGTGGGTGCATGAGTTTCTACAGAGAGCATGATGCTCCGGTAAATGAGTTTTAGTACAGTATTACCTTGGCCGGGCAATCAAAGCCTCAGCTTCTGTTGTTGAATTTCCCTCCTAGCATTCTCTGCCTTTGCTTTTTTCAAGCCTGTCATCGTACATGTACACTCTGTGCCCTGCTTCTATTTTGACATCTCCCCCTCCCCGCCCCTCTCCATCTTTCATACCTGCCGTTGACTGTATAAAACCTTCTCACTGCACATGCTTTAAAGATGATAGAGCACGGTGACAGTTTGCTCCAAAATAGATGAGCAATGGCAGGGCCGGCCCACCCATGAGACATGGGGAGGAGACAAACCTCAGGTAGCAGGATCCACAGGACACACATCATTTCGCGACACAGTAATTCAGTTTTACTACCAAACTGGAGGTGGAACTAACCCCCTTCCAGCCCCAGGAGAAGCACACACTTGCACACTGCAGACGACACACCAATGTGTCGCAACACAGAGTTTGGAAAGCTCTACTCTAGGGTTGCCTGGGCTCTCTACTGCCCAGTGTGATTCAGAGTGCCCGACCCCCCATGGCCTTTGATTCCCACTACAACCATTGGGTAAGGTTGATTTGACACTCCACCGCTGCCCCCACTCCTGGTGTAGAGCTTCATTATGCTTTTCCCCCTGGAGAGGTAAGGGCAGTGCCACTTTCTGGTTCAGTGATCAGTGACCCTGATCAGTGGTAATGCAAATTGCCCCTCCCTCCCGGTGCTGCCCTGTGGATTGTAGGCAGGGATTCCTGCTCGCTTGCCTGTGTAAGCTGAACCCTCAATTTCATCCATCCATGGCTAGGATCTCCCCCCAGTGTGTATGTTCATGAGAAGTGGACTTGACAGGTCCCATGCAAAATGTCACAACAATGGGTTTGAGGGACAGTGGACTGGCCCCCTGCTGAAAAAGTTTGCTGACCCCTCTATTAAAAGGTTCCTTGACCTATGTGATTCTACAGTAGATCAGGCATAGGCAAACTCAGCCCTCCAGATGTTTTGGGACTACAACTCCCATCACCCCTGGCTAACAGAACCAGTGGTCGGGGATGATGGGAGTTGTAGTCCCAAAACATCTGGAGGGCCGAGTTTGCCTATGCCTGCAGTAGATTCTCAGGCCGTGTTTCTATATCTGTCTGTCTGTCTGTCTGTCTGTCTGTCTATCTATCTTTTTATTAAATTTGTTTTACCATTTAAAATACTCATTTTACATCCTTAAGATATCAGTGACTTCCCTTCTCTTTCCATGGTTCATTTTACATTTCATAAATCACTGCATATTTCAGTATTCCATTATTGCATCCATCAAAACTTATTTACACTGTTGATTTTCTCTTAATGCTGACAGAGTTTTCAGCTGTACACAATTATTTCCCATATATTTGATAAACGTTTCCCAATCTTCTTTAAACATATGTTCTTCTCAGGCCGTGTTTCATTCCAAATGCCTTGAACCTTCTGTTGAGCTTCACAGTATTGTTTTTTTTAAAAGCATCATTCATAATTGCAACGTATTTTCCACTTGATGCCTAAAGCAATCTCATCACTAAAAAGCAACAAAATGAAAAGGATGGGGAAGAAAATGCATTATGCCTGTCAGAGCCTAAGTGGTTAAAGTTGCTGGAGACATTTCCTTCACAGAGTCTATTTTAGACCTCTCACATTAGTTTGAAACAAAAGCAACCAATGCGTATTTTGCTTCTGAGGATTCTCTTGCTAGCCGGGGTCTCAAGGTGACTTGTTTTGTGTATTAAGAAAGAAGAGAAGCTGCTGAGTGCTGGTTTTTCAGTCACGCTTGCTGGCAGAGCCTTTTCCATTTTGGCCCATTGGGGAAGCACTGAGAGTAACAATTCAGAATATAAACTTGACCTTCTCCAACTGTGGCATGTTCCCACAGTGCTTCATGCCCTACCAAGCTTCTGGAAGGGCATCAAAGAAATTGCAGGGCAGTTTCTGTGATTATAAAAATGGCAGAATCATGCTTTTTAAATTGCAAGTTGCTGCTGTGACCTGCTGTTCCCCCTTCTGGTATTAATTGAAAAATGAAAATATTCATAAAAGAAACATCTGGAACAACTCGAAGACTATGGTCCTGCAGCTGCTGGCATTTTAGTGGGATTTCAGTGTGCAGAACTGAGTGCATGGTTGCCGTTTAGGCATTGTACGATTCGAAGTTTAACACTACTGTTAATCTGTCTCTGAGTTGCATAAACTTTCGCTTTCAATCTCATTTTGAAAGGGGGCTATTCTCCAAAATGAAAGCATTAGAAACAGGAGGAGGGAGAATATTTGGAAATGTTGCATTGACTCTCAAATGAAAGTGATTACGATATTTATTATTTTAATTGAAGGCCTATAGGAAGATCTCTTTTTCAGCTTCGTGTCTCATATATTTATATATTTATGGTAGCTGATATTATACCTCTGTTCACTGAGTCTCAGTGAAAAGAAAGCTGTACTGTGTTAAGTTCTTCACAGTCCAAAGGTACCTGCATTCCTTTCACACACATACTATGTGGGTTATCAGTCATATTTACCATTCGCTAACACGCACCTTTAGACCACACACACCTAGGGTGTAACAGGAAGCAGGCTGGTTGCTTTTTCTCAGGTATCAGGTTGCAATACTTGCTTTTCATAAGAGATGCAAAATATATTGCTGCCTCTGGAGGAGACTCAAATACCTGGATGCATGACTTGCAATAAGTTGGAGTCCTTAAAATATAGTTACTGTCAGTTTGCCATCTCAGGGTGGGGGGAAATCTCATGTTGAGAGAATAAACAGTCTACTTGTCACGGTCTTGGTGTGCATGTAGGGAGATCAAGTACCATTGTATTTACAGAACAGAAAAAAACTTTGGGATGTGTAGACCTTGGGCTGCTGACCTTTACACTGGCATTCATAAATTGCATGAATCTGCTCATACTCCTCACTTAGCATAGCCCTTTGGCTTTTGCATCTTTTCGTGCTGCTGTTCAGCAGGTAGCAAAATAGAAAAGCCTCTGTCTTTCATAAATGGTGGTATATTCCTTTTTCTTGTCTATTTCCCTACGTAGAAGTTATATACCGGTAGCAGATGGAACTCTTTAAATTCTATCTTCCATTCCCTTCATCCTTCAGAGGACTCATCAGAGCAATCTTTTATCCATGAATTCAGACTGCTGCACTGGCAGGCCTAGTTTATATGGAGCACTAGGCAAAAGTATAAAACTGGTCCTACGGGATGAAAAGATGGGGTGTACACTGCTAAGCCCCACCTTCTCTCACACATGCTCCTGTATGCGCATGGCCAAGCCGTCCCATTTTCATGGAGTATTAAAACCTGTTTTAAAACTATGCACTTGCAAAATAACAACTATGGAGCCCTGGGGCAGGCATCTGTGTCTGAGGCCACGACATGCCTTGTCTCGGCATCCCAAAAAACCGGAATGAATTGTAGTGTAATGATTTCATGCCGTGGGTTGTTTAAAGAAATACATGTTAAGAGCCAAAGGGAATATATAAGCTGGAAGAGACCTTTATAGCTACAAGAAAAACTTGAAAGAATGGTCTACATTTTAGATGTGCTGATGTACTATTAAATGTTAAGGAAAACATGTTTCTTTTGAGCAGAATACCGACTAATGCCTTACAAGTCTCAGCAAAGCTGCAGAATAACTACATATGGAGCCACGTGGCTGTGGCCCTCTCCTCACCTGAGCTGTCACCTGCCCATGACATCACAATTTCACTTCCCTACAGCAGCAGGAAATCTTGAGCAGGTGGTGAGGGAAGGCTCAGAATACTAAAGTGTATTTCTTCTTAACATTGATTCTTCACTTCTTTTATTTCTGCTTAAATTTTGCACCAACACAGTCTTAAGGTTAATAGCAAAATGATTGTGAATTATGACAAATCCAGTTATTCACCCAAGCTGGTAAGTACTGTACTGTATGAGAAGAATCATAGCTGTTAACTGAACTCTAGTTTAGATGGTGCTCAGTGGGGGAACCAGATTTCTTAAATCAGCAGTGCAGTGCTAAACATATCTCACTGAGTTGAGTTGGGCTTCCGAACTGGGTACAGTGGTACCTCGGGTTACATACGCTTCAGGTGACATACGCTTCAGGTTAGACTCCGCTAACCCAGAAATATTATCTTGGGTTAAGAACTTTGCTTCAGGATGAGAACAGAAATCGTGCTCCGGCGGTGCAGCAGCAGCAGGAGGCCTCATTAGCTAAAGTGGTGCTTCAGGTTAAGAACAGTTTCAGGTTAAGAACGGACCTCCAGAACGAATTAAGTACTTAACCCGAGGTAACACTGTATAGGATTGCAGTCTAAGAATACATGCCTTACCTTACTGACATCAAAGGATGCACATTCTTTGATATAAAAAAACCTGAATCTGTGTCAGTAGACTACACTGCAAATTACGCTGGACGTGATTTGTGTTCAAGCTGCCCTAGTACTGGAAAGGTACAGTTAAGGTTTGATTTATCTCTTCATGGAAGGCCTGTTCTCAATCTCTAGAACAGGATGAAAGCTAGTTTATATGTAAGAATTATTCTGGACAGGGATATTTGTAGCAACCCTGGAACTGTAATAGGAACCTTGAAAGTATAATGTAGCTGATTAATTTGGTTGAAACCCAGATATTTCATTACTCTCGATTCCCCAACCTTTGTTTTCTCCTGCTCCTCCTTTCACAGCACATTGCATCTCTCACCTGGATACTGCATGAGGTGTTCTCAATTTCTTCTTCTGCGTTTACTCAGTTCTGTGCCATCCTGATGCTGTTTTCCAAAATCCATGCATCTCAGTTCACTGTTTTCTTTTATTTACCCATCCCACTTTCCCCCGCTAGTTTTGAAGTCTTTGTTATCTTTATTTCTCCCCTTAACCAACCTACAACGCAAAGGGTCTTCAGTCCCCAGTTCTTATGACTTAAAAAAGAGAGCTTGATACCTCTGTTCTAATGTACACTTCAGAGCTTAATATACACCTGTCTCTTGACGTCTGATCATTGTTTCAACTATACAGAGCTCTTGGGACCTCACCTGCCCTTTCCGTTGTAAGTAGCCGAATTAGCAACCAAGCCACTGTTTGCTGTGATCTTAATAGGGGACCAAAGAGCTCATTTTAATCAAGCATTTCTGACAGAAGTTCAGAGTGCAGCTGGAAAGCACTTACTTACAACCCCCAATGTTCAAAGTATTTTAAGTCTGGATTTGAAATCTAAAGTCTGAAATAGTAGGTGCAAATGTAGTTCCCCTGTGTGGTAGGTTTGAGGTCCTTTGCAAACCATAAATATTACTCACTGTCAAGGGAAAGATGATTCATCTTGGTAGAAATAACCTTGTTGTTTCTAGGTATCATTGCTGTTTATCATTCCTTGCACCCTCTCCCTAAAGTGTGATGGGAAGTACCCATCAGTTTAAAGTACCACATCCATGGGGAAACTGATTTAGGACATCCTGCTTCTGGTTAATCTCTCTTCCTGTGCTCTCACCTGTGGTTTTCTCCTCCCCACCATCCTAGCCCTGGTCAAGGATCCCTGCTTGTCATAGAATCATAGAATCATAGAGTTGGAAGAGACCACAAGGGCCATCGAGTCCAACCCCCTGCCAAGCAGGAAATACCATCAGAGCACTCCTGACATATGGTTGTCAAGCCTCTGCTTAAAGACCTCCAAAGTAGGAGACTCCACCACACGCCTTGGCAGCAAATTCCACTGTCGAACAACTCTTACTGTCAGGAAGTTCTTCCTAATGTTTAGGTGGAATCTTCTTTCTTGTAGTTTGGATCCATTGCTCCGTGTCCGCTTCTCTGGAGCAGCAGAAAACAACCTTTCTCCCTCCTCTATGTGACATCCTTTTATATATTTGAACATGGCTATCATATCACCCCTTAACCTCCTCTTCTCCAGGCTAAACATGCCCAGCTCCCTTAGCCATTCCTCATAAGGCATCGTTTCCAGGCCTTTGACCATTTTGGTTGCCCTCCTCTGGACACGTTCCAGTTTGTCAGTGTCCTTCTTGAACTGTGGTCCCAGAACTGGACACAGTACTCCAGGTGAGGTCAGGAGTTGTCAGTGCAGATGAAAATGCAGAGTGCTGTTGGATGCAAAGTTATTGCCTGTTTGGTTGATGTGTCTTAGGAATGAACTTGCTAAATCTAACTGCACAGATTGTGAGCTTCAGGAGTGTTAGAATCAATTTCTGGAAGAAGGACAGACCAGCCCCTCCTAACATGTAGGAACTCGAGAATCTGATGCTGTGCATATCAAAGAGCAAGATTCTGCCTGAATCGCAAAAATCTTGCCACACCTGCTTGCTAAAACAAGTTCTTTGTGCATTCTTTGTACAGAAAAATGGAAGAGGCGCTGACAGGATTATTCTGGGGACATTGTTTTGGGCATTAAAAATATTTCAGCTAAAAAAAGATAAACTTTTATATATTTCTTTTTAGTTCTTCACCAAAAGATATGGACGAAGAGCAGCCTTTGTCTCCTTGCGATCAGAATCCTAAAGAAGCAGTACGGAAACGGCAAAATTCTAGTCAAGGTTCCCGGGGCAGCGATTCTTCCAGAACATCCAGAAAAAGCTTCAGACTGGATTATAGGTTGGAGGAAGATGTAACAAAATCAAAGAGAGGTAAAGATGGGAGGTTTATCAACCCCTGGCCAACATGGAAACCTCCCTCTTTCCCAAATATTATGAAATGGGCTCTTACGGAAAAGGACAACAGCAAGGTCCCATCTTCAAAGCAGGTAAACATTCTATAGTTCTATACATCTAGATATGTTTGAAGCACTCTCAATACCACTTCATGTAAATTACTTGTTTACCAGTAAATCAAAGATTTTTGAAGTATATATTACATGCAGTGGTGTTGCGTGGGTTGCTGGTGCCCGTGGCGTGGCAAATGTTGCATCCCCCTGGTGGGCTGGGCAGCTGGGGGGGCAAGTAAATAGATAATGTGGTAAATAGATAAATAAACTATCTGTGCTTCCAGACTGTTGCTATTTTCAGGTAGGATTCAATCACATACTGGTAAATTTAGGTTGTGCAATTATAGTTGACTGGGATGTCTTGCACAAAAAGCCCACTTCCCCCCAAAAGCAGACTTTTCGTAACAGAAAAATTACTGGAAAGTGTGGGATAACACTGCCTTTGTCACTTCACCTAAGAGCTCATCAACATTGCACCATAGAGCCCAGATAAAACAAATTCTGTGGCAGCCAAGAGTTGAAGGCAGCCTTGCACATGGATTGCCTGTCTACTAGTAGATCTCTGAGGGATTTGCAGTAGATCAGCAAGGATTCTGACTCTCAGTTGTTTAACAATAGCAACTAAAAGGCTTTTCTCCTACATTACCCTAGAACTGGGTTTGATTTTTGAGTGACAAGACTGGGAGTATAGTTCTGGTACTGAAAATGAATTCCTAGCCTTTGTATAAGAAGGCAGAGTTGAGTTGCAGCTTCAATTTTATGCTGGCGGTGCATATGCAGTAATTTTGCAGCAGTGCTGAAAAAGCACAGGATGCTGCATTTGCTGTAAAATTCATTATTCTGAGAGTTTCAGTCTTCTTTTTTTAACACAGCACTTTTCTTGGTTTATATCATTACAGAAGCATTACACATAAGCAAGCATAGCTTTGCAATAACAGACGTTTGCTAAGGTGGATGAACATGTAGTTAGGAGTGGGATTTGAATTCCTTGAGTAGTTACTTGCCCCTTCATTCCAGCAAAACTAGAACGAATAATTCAGAACATTACAGATGGAAGAATAATTTTCAATTTTTGTAGCAGTGTGTACATGCATCCCTTGTGTATCCTCTAAAGCCCTAAACAGTTCAAGCACCGGGTCCCTTTAACACCTATTCCCATGTGTTCCATTATGATACCTGAGATCTACTGAGAACATGTTTTTAATTAGGCCTTCTCTGTCAGATTCAGATAGCAAGGCTGTGCAATATGACAGTGTCTCCTGCTGTATATTCACCCAAATTCACGTCTAAACTCCTTAGCAGATGTCCCTGTTCTTGGCTAACCTTCGGAGACCAGCATCAGATTAGAAAATAATGGTGAAATGTTGTTCTCTGCTACTGCAGAGAGCAGGGCTAGATCTAATAGGTTTAAATTACAGAAGGAAAGACTTTGGTTGAATTTGAGAAACTTTTTAATGGTAAGAGGAGTTTGAGAAGTCGGGAGAGGGAGCTCTCCTTTGCTGCAGATCTATAAAGTCTTAAACGGCTCAATACCTCAAGGCCCACCTCTCCCCATAAGAACCAACCCAGATCCTGTGATCATCATCAGAGGCCCTTCTTTGTGTGTCTCCTCTGTGAGAGGTCTGGAGGATAAGCAACACAAGAACGGGCCTTTTCTGTGGTGGCTCCTCACTTGTGGAATGCTGTCCCCAGGGAGGCTTGCCTGGCACCTTCATTACATATCTTTAGGCACCAGGCAAAAAACATTCCTCCTCTCCCAGGCATTTGGCTAATGAAACAATCTATGCCCTTTTAAACTTGGAGGTGGGGCAGTCTTGTTTCATCCTCATCATCATCATTTTATTTGTATGCCGCCTTTCCATAGTTAAAACAATGCTCAAGGCGGCTTACAACATGACAAGATTTACATAATTACCAACATCACAAACGTCATAAACAATAAATAAAACGGATCAAAAAGTACACAACCAAATGGAAAACAATTTCCATATAAATCATAAAATCTAAGACTAAAAATACAGCGTTAATATAAATCACAATTTAAAATGACATACATAAAAAATAAAAGCAATTTTTTAAAAATGGAGTCCTTTCCACCCAGCAGCAGCAGCTGCACTCCTCCGTGGAGCCTGTTAGGCCCCGCCCCAAGCCAGGTGGAGAGAAGCAGGGCAGGGCCCTATAATAAATATTTTTGTGTATTTATATTGTAAGCCACCCTGCGATCCTTAGATGAAGGGCAATATACAGCAACAACAATTTGGAATGCCCTTTGTGTTTGGGAAATGATTTTCATGTTTACTGTTAGTTGCTGGTCATCTCTTTTCTCAATGTTATCTGTCGGTGTTATCTGCAAGCAGAGTTGGACCTTCACCCTCCTATAATACTTCCCTTAACCCAAGCTGCAAGCAAAACTCGTTACCTTGAAATACCAAGGGTGATTCATGCACATAAACAGGGTTCCTTATGTACAACTGGTGCAGATCTGCATCATGCTAATCTGAACTGGCTGGATGCGTCAGATGCAAATGATTCTTGTCATGGTGCACGTTTCTCGTATGCTGGAAGTCTTGCAAATAGAAACCTAGCAAAGCAGGGAGGAGGCTGGCTGGCACCCTTCCCTCTGCTGTGCTGTTTACATTTACAAAGCCTCCTGTGACTCGTGATGCAGAGCCAATGTGTCACTTCCTTTCTGGCTGCCATTGGCCCAGTTGCTTTGAAGTCACTAAGGGCCTGGTAGACAACTGATGGCTTAGTTGCATTGAGGAAATATTTGATGCTGAAGTCCATGAGCAGCATTGGTCTACACTAAATGATGTTCAAGTGTATTTATACCACAGTCTTTAATATTACACCTTGTTGGTGTAGAGCAGGCATCCCCAACCCGCGGCCCTCCAGATGTTTTAGCCTACAACTCCCATGATCCCTAGCTAACGGGACCAGTGGTCAGGGAAGATGGGAATTGTAGTCCAAAACGTCTGGAGGGCCGAAGGTTGGGGATGCCTGGTGTAGAGTTAACAAGACTTTCTGCCTCAAGGGTCCAAGATGGACGAAATACTTGCTCCTTGTGAGCTGGGTATGCTTTCTAATTTTGTGTCCTTGTTTTCTTTTGCTAGGAACTTGACAGAGAGCTTCCAGTACTGAAACCTTACTTTGTTCAAAACCCCGAACTAGCTGGAAAAACCGGAGCTGGTATGCGAGTAACATGGCTTGGACATGCTTCTGTAATGGTGGAAATGGATGAACTTACACTTCTTACTGACCCCATCTTCAGCCAGAGGGCCTCTCCGGTGCAATTTGGGGGACCTAAGCGTTTTAGAGGACCTCCGTGTACTGTAGATCAACTCCCCAAAATAGATGCAGTGATGATCAGCCACACTCATTACGACCACTTGGACTACCACTCCGTAATAAATTTAAATAGTCGCTTTGGCAGTGACCTGAGATGGTTTGTGCCCCTGGGTCTTTTAGACTGGATGCAGAAATGTGGCTGTGAGAATGTAATTGAGCTGGACTGGTGGGGAGAAAACTGTGTTCCTGGTCATGACGCAGTTACGTTTGTTTTTACTCCTGCCCAACACTGGTCCAAGAGGACTGCAACAGATGACAACAAAGTTCTCTGGGGAAGCTGGTCTGTCTTGGGGCCCTGGAATAGGTTCTTTTTTGCCGGAGATACTGGCTATTGTGTTGCATTTGAGGAGATAGGGAAGCGATTTGGACCTTTCGATCTTGCAGCTATTCCCATTGGAGCATATGAACCAAGGTACGTAAGCCAATAAACTGGAGCCTGTGACCCAAGAGACAAAACCAGTTGTAGTTTTATATACAGCACCAACAGTGTGTAAAACACAGGCAGTGTCATAGCCACATTAGCCTACCATGATGCCAAATCACTCCTGCTTCATTTTCCTCTAGTGTGAGCAGTAACAACAAACTACAAACCTTGGCTCATAGCTGTCAACTTTCCCCTTTTCTTGCGAGGAATCCTATTCGGAATAAGGGAATTTCCCTTAAAAAAAGGAAAACGTTGACAGCTATGCCTTGGCTTATCATGACAGCTTCCTTCCTTCCTTCCTTCCGTCCTTCCTTCCTTCCTTCCTTCCTTCCTCAGCCGCAACTGTGAAGCCAAGAACAGTTGACTTCAGATTTACAGTGGTACCTCAGGTTACAAACGCTTCGGGTTACAGATGCTTCAGGTTACAGACTCCGCTAACCCGGAAGTAGTACCTCAAGTTAAGAACTTTGCTTCAGGATGAGAACAGAAATCGTGCAGCGGTGGCGCAGCGGCAGCAGGAGGCCCCATTAGCTAAAGTGGTACCTCAGGTTAAGAACAGTTTCAGGTTAAGAACGGACTTCTAGAACAAATTAAGTTCTTAACCCAAGGTACCACTGTATTTGGAGAGAAACAAACCATGAGCACTGTTTTGAACATCACAGAAAACCAAGGTTCTTGGTTTGTTACTTGCATGAAGGAAGAAGGGCAGTGGGAGTGATACATGCTGCGGATTTATGTTAAGCCATGGTTTATGGCGTACTATGTCACCTGAACGGGGCCAATGAAAACTCACAGTCTTAAAGACAGGCAGGAGGAAAGGCTAGATCTTAATGGGCAAGGGGTAGGTGAAGATTGGCTGCTGGTTTTGTATTATAGGAAAACTAAATGTGATTGAGATGCCTTGTGGAAGATGGGAAATTAGAATGATTGAGATGCAGCTTAACAGATAAATGAGCAATCTCTTTTAGCAATATGGGAGAAGGGAACCAAGTGAGCTAGTAAGAGGAAAAGCTATGCAACAGATTGAGAAGGGCAGTAAGGGAACCTTAACTTGGCCAGTGCATGTCTGTGTAACTGGCAAGGAAAAATGCTCTTTCCCTCTTTGGTAGGTGGTTTATGAAATACCAGCATGTGGACCCCGAAGAAGCAGTAAGGATTCATATTGATGTACAAGCAAAGAAGTCTGTTGGAATTCACTGGGGAACCTTTGCTTTAGCAAATGAGGTAGGTGTGAACTAACCATTTGTGCAGCTGCAGATGTCCATTCAAAATAGTAGCATCTAGAACTGCCTGTTCCAACCTGATAGCAGAAATATCCTTTCTTCTGACTTAAAACAGAAAGTATCATTCACTTACATCCCGGAGTTTTAGTGTATGGGAGAACTGCACATCCTCTGTGTTTTTGTGCCAGCCCTGGAGCTGTGTCCCCTGATTGGAAGGAACATTATCTCAAGAAGAAATGCAGTAGGCAGCATCCTCTGAGGAAAGATAATTCTACTGCATCTCTGTATCAGGTGTGATTAAGTGATCTAATTACATCTGATGCAAAGAGGCAGCAGAATTACCTGCCGTCCGTGGAGACTAATTGGAAGGAGGCAAGGAGAGAATAGTGGGCTGTTTCCTCTGCAGGTGTGTAATTTTGAATGGAGATTTAGTTTGAATGGATTTTTGGTATAGGAGCTCCAACTAATTTAACTATATATAAAAAAGAAGTCATGTAGTGTTATAATTTTTTCTTATGGACCATAGCAGTTTTCAAGGTGTTTCAAATGCTTCAAAGAAAATGGCCTCTGATTTTAGTATTATTTTATAGGCTGTCAATTTTAGTTCTGAAGACAGTCGATTCTCTATACAACTAATTGTGTATTGTCAAAGCTAGGTTTCCCCCCTCAGTTTTTAGTTTGACTTAAATTTTGCTTAGTAGTAAGTCTGAATGTCTTACAGATACTCTGAAGCAAGCGACGGTACTAAAGAAACAATGACAAGGGTGCTTTAAGAGATTGTGTAGAGCTTAGTTGCTCTGTCTTTATGGACTGAATTAATAGTTGCTTTGTGTTAAAGTGACAAAATCATTGGAGGCAATTTCACTTGGTATGAAACTGGTTTTCCTGAATGTGTAACAAAATCATATCTTATCAGTATGCATAGCATATTATATCAGCATACATATGTGCTAGTACCCCAACGTTCTTTGACATTCTAGCGTAATGAAGAAACTAGCCCCCAGTCACCCAGAGAAACCCAGCTAGATGTGTGGGGTATAAATGATAAAATTATTATTATTATTATTATTATTATTATTATTATTATTATTATTATTTACTGGCCAACAACACAGGATGATGCTCTGCAGATGAAGGGGCTGAGCATATGAGACCATAGTTGATTCTTAAAACTGGAATTAGAATCAGAAATCATTAATGTTTATGAAATCCCTGAACTTTCTGGTAGGTGCTTGAGAAGGATTCTGAACCCCACAGATCCCCCACATTTCATGCACTGCTAAGTACAGAGATTCAGAATGTTAACTAGTTCTGCTGGGAAATTTATATGTTAAAAAATTAAAAGGAAGGCCGGTAAGGACACTATTTAAACATTTACTGTCAAAAGGTGGCGTGCACAACTGGAGAGGCATCTCTGTCATAAAATTTATGAGTAGTCCACTGGACTTTGATAAGTCAGTTGTAGCAGCCCAAGGGTTTCATAGAATGTAGGCATTGTTTAATCCTCTCTGACAGTTCTTTTCATTTACAAGTTTGCAGCAAGTAAATGTATTTTGATACAGTGGTACCTCGGGTTACAGACGCTTCAGGTTACAGACCAGAAATAGTACCTCAGGTTAAGAACTTTGCTTCAGGATGAGAACAGAAATCGCACGGTGGCGGTGCGGCGGCAGCGGGAGGCCCCATTAGCTAAAGTGGTACCTCAGGTTAAGAACGGACCTCCAGAACGATTTAAGTTCTTAACCCAAAGTACCACTGTATGTTCTTTCAAACTGGCGTTTGAGCTATTCTTGAATTTACCATGACTACAGTTCTCAATCTGCGGTTGCTACTTATTAGATAACTAAGAATAATACTTTCCAAATGTGGAAAACTAATAACATATTGTGTTGAGTTAGGCTGTTTCTCTCTAAGGCGTTTCCCTGTCCTGCCTTCAGTCCTTTAACTGGAGACTGAAAGTGGACCTGATGCAGAGCATATTCATCCTAATAATGAGAGCCCTGGCTGGACAAGACTAAAGACCCTTATATGCCTATGGGCAGGCTCACAAGCAGGGCACGAGCTCTGTAATGCCCTTCTTTTCATGTTTCTCAGTAACTGGTATGCAGAAGCATACTCCTGACTCATCACTGAGCTGTGGCCCTATGGTTTTCTAATATTTTTTCAGAATATCTGCCTTTGTTGAGCACTTCATACTTTCCCATCAACTTAACTGGAAAGATTGTGCTCACAATCCATTGCATGTGATCATTCACCGGCATGAACCGAGGTTACAAATTGGTTCTGATGTGTGCAAACAACTGCTCTCATGAACAGTTGTAATATCTAAGAAGTTTATTCATGGAAAACATAGCTTTTGTAAGCAGTGTGCAGCCCCAGAGTGCTCTGTCTGGACAAGTTACCACAGCTGCACAGAGCAGTTGATTCATCCTGAAATAGCAGGATCAGTTCAATAACACTTGTTGCCACAAATACAAGGTATGCTTTAAGGGGGTAACCCCATTCAGAGCTTAACAAGGACTTCAGCAGGAAAAGGAAAAGTCTTATTGGATTTCAGTGGAGCCAGAATTCCCCTTAAATTTGCAAGACTAAAGTATGTTCTTTCAAACTGGTGTTTAAGCTATTCTTGAATTTACCATGACTACAGTTCTCAGAATAATACTTATGAAGGTTTTTCACAACAGGCTTATCCAGTCCTGACTGCTTGTTTTCTCCACAGTATTACTTGGATCCTCCTGTTAAACTGATGGAAGCTCTAGACAGATACGGACTGAAAACTGAAGATTTCTTTGTCTTAAAGCATGGTGAATCACGAGACTTAAATATTAACGAGGATGGATTTGAATAAAAATGGGGGGGAAATCAATTTCTTATTAATTGTATCTGGGGTGGGGGAAGCAATTAAGGTTGATACCTTTTTGTAAAATTTTGAACAGGATTTTTAAGATTTCAGGAGTTTGCATACCAGCCTTATAAAATTGCAAGTTTTTAATAAATGAATGAAATAGCACTTGATAGCATTAACTTAGCTGCACATGCCGTGTACATAAGGAGTTAATTGCATTGCCTGTGAAGTCATTTCACCTCTTTAAAACCAGTGCAGGTCACCTGCTAGAGATTAACTAGGGCCACAATCCATAAGACCCAAGAGGACCTGTGAACTAAAGGCTTTCTTGACATAGCAACCCTCCCTCCCTCACTGAACTGCTAAGTGCTTTAACCTTCCCTTTTTAAAAATCGGATTTCTGGTTTAAAAAGTGGGGGATTACACTGAAAAACAAGGCCTACATACACATGAAGATTTGGAGCACAGAGAGTGTAACCTTCTGTTGGATAAAGTGCTTATGTATAGAAATT
Source organism: Podarcis bocagei (assembly GCF_964188305.1). NCBI lineage: Eukaryota > Metazoa > Chordata > Lepidosauria > Squamata > Lacertidae > Podarcis > Podarcis bocagei. Next base: position 72,341,590 of record NC_138135.1, read on the forward strand.
GGTTTCTGCATGCATTTGACTGCAAGTCTGTTATAGTAAAATCTCCCATTGGCAATGGCCTTCAGGCCAGGGGTCATATGCACACTAGTTTACCATATGCATTGATGTGCTTGTAGGACCCCTTCCTGCCTTGGAGTGTGGTGGGAAGAGCATAGTTAAGGCACTCCATCATTTCCGCCAATGATCTGATCAACAGGCATTGGGTGGAATTAGAAAACTGCAGATAGGTTTTCCTGAAAATGATGGTATGTGTGCATTCATATACCTGGAAGGTCTTGCTGAAATACCATGAATTTTTGGCAGGTGATTAGGATCAAAACCTTCATTTGCATACATCCCACCATCCTGTGAAATGGACACACTTTCTAATCTTTAGCATCCTTACTCAGATGCCAAGCCTGCAGTGATAGAACTTCCTTTCTAGTATGCATGTTTCAGATTGCATATTTTAAAACAGAATCCTAACCATGTCTACTCAGAATCAAGTCCTATTTAATTCAATGGGACTTCCTCATAAGTGGGATTAGGAGCACAGCCTTAGCTACAATTGTTTAACATCAGAAAGGGCTTGGGTTGTTTTTTGGGGGGGATTAGGCTAAAATCTGAAATGATCTAGTTCAGGGGAGTCAAATCTGAAATGATCTAGTTCAGGGGAGTCCAGCATGCATCCTGAGGGCTGCATGTGTCCGAGGCCTTTTTAGCGACATTTGATGCTCCCCCCCCTGCAGCCCTTGTGCTGCCTTCCCAAAGCCAGGTACGTGAGGCACTGGGCTTTGGGAAGGAGGCATGAGGGCTCTGACAGGGTCCCAGAATCCTCCCTCCTTCCCAAAGCATAGTTAGCACTTTCCCGGCTTTGGGAAGAAGGTGGGAGTTCTAGGACCCTGTCAGGGCCTCATGCCTCCTTCCCAAAGCCTTGCACCTTTCTTATTGGCTGTAGAAAGGCAGCAATGAGAGGGTGTGATGGTGACCACATTTTGGCCTGTGCAATAAGGTAGCGTGTGGCCTGCGGGTTCCGTCTCAAAGTACTCTTGCAGCCCACTTGGTGTAAAATGTTGGGTTGTGCTGATCTACTTAAAGATCCTGAAACTACCCTGATGGAAGTGGTTTTGAGTTTTACAACCAATACAGTAGCCACATGGAAAATGTTTTGAGTACTGCAGCATTAGTGTGAATAGTCCCAGCCCACTATCTCCCTTGAGCAGAATGATCACTTAGAGAATGTGCCCTGTGCCTTCGTAGCTGTTGGAAATTAAGAGGATTTTTGATGGTGTCTTCCAACACAACTAGTTGCTAAAAGCACATTTTGAACAAAACACTGACTTTACTGAATGCTTGTACATTTTCAATTGCAAATGTAAGAGCCAAGTTTTGAAATTATAAAATGTGCCTTTTCAAAGAGTTCTAACTACAAAAAAAATGCCTATTTATGTTGCTGCTGGCCAGAATCTCTGTACACTTTGCATTGTGTTGTCACTGTGAAATTGTTCTAGCACAGGCCTGAACACTTCTTGTTTTGAGAATAAGCAAGCTGCATGTAACTGGAACCGTTTGTTCTCTGAAATCTTTATTCAGCTTGTTTTGTTTGTTCTTGCTCCCTGCCGCCAACTGTGGGTTTCAAATGAATTGGTTTGTCAGAATGATGTGGAAAAACATATACAAATTGCTTATAACAATTTAAAAGCATGATATTAATTTGTTCAACATTGTAAAAAAATGGCCAATTATACATGTGTCAAACTAGTAAAACTAATTTACAAAATAAAAGATTTCTCTTGCTCAGAAGTAGTCATATTATTGAATAATACTTTCAGTATCTTATGTTAATATGACTTGAACTCTCACAATAAGAAATAACCATTTAATTTAACTACACTCCTTTTTCTCTCCCAATTTTTCTTTAGTAGGATTTATCTTCAGCTAAAGAATAATATTCAACATACTGTTTGCAGTTTTACATCACTACATACTTGTATTTGCTGTGAAATACAAATGGGAGAGTACTATGGCATGCATTTGAAACATACTACTGGGTTTGAGCTACTAAAACACAAATGCAATGAATTATGGCTTTGGGTACACTGATGTTCACAGCTCACTTGTTGGAGGATTTAAGTTCATCTGTAAGATACTGGGCAGTAACATCCTTTTGTGACTGATGAAATCTGTCATAACCAAGGCTGCAAGGTTTCTACCTCGGGTATTAACTCAACCATACATAAATCTGACCATCTTTGCCAAACAAAAATTCCTTCCAGAGGTGTAAATTTAATTTTTGTGTGCATAATTGCAAGCTATTCTTTTGAGAGGGCTTAAAGTTAAATAGTAAATAAAAAAGCACATAGTCTGATAATACTTACTGTACTGGTATATAAAAACAGGGTATGGGAGACAGCAATGCCAACACATGACAAAACATTGTATGCTCACTGCAAATGCTCTTATACCTGTTGCACCCTTGCAGCTTGCTATACACAAGCTGTTCCTCATACATTTCAATAGAGGAAGTAGTTCTACCCTTATATGGAACTCACATACCACCAAAATATTCTAGCATCAGGTTTTCTCAGCCCTAAGAAGATAGTATAAATGTATTAATTGATCTTGATCTATCTATCAAGGCAGTGTACAAAAATATACAAACTGAATAAAACATAAGACACCACAAAATAGTTATAAGAATAGCTGGCTCATCTTTAAAATAATTAAATGTCTGAACTGAAAATAATTAAATGACTTAAAGGTCAGCATTTTTTTAAAAAGTCTGAGACACCTGAAAAGTAGCAAGGATGAAACCAGCAACACAAGATGCCTAACTCCTATTTGAAGTGAGTTGGACTCTTGAGACACAGGGAGAGCTTTAAATCAAAACATGCAAAGTTATGGCTGAAGCATTTCTACAGAAATTAGCTACACAAATTGTATTTAGCAACATAAATGAACAGTACTGATCTACAGCTTCATGTGAATTCTACCCTATAATGCTTTTCCATCGAGGTTGAAAGAAGTTTCATACATGCAAGAAGTTCTACTACTTTTCTTCCTGTTCCATGAACATGTAGGTCTACATATATATATATATTGTGAGTCCTACATTCATAAGCATCAGCTAAGGCTTTTGCATCCGGAATTTGATTTTGAATGGAGGCTTTTAACGATTTCCAGTTTCAGCACCGCTGCATTATCAGTTCTGCCACTTGTTCTTTTACTTCTGTGTCATGATAGTACAACAAAGATGTTAGTTTCTGAGCACACTCTGTAGTATTCCCCCAGAGTACAGAAAAAATTGAACCTTCATTGTGATGATGGACAGTAATGCTCTTGTCCTTTTGCGTAAGTTTTGTTAAGTTTGTGGCAAACACCAGGACCCTGAGCAAAACTTCTTTGTTTATGCAGGTGTCAAACAGGGATAGTAAGAAGGGTGCCTAGAGAATTAAACAAACAAGAAATAGTTGTTCGTAGGCATGAAAAAATAAGTGAACATACATCTTTTTAGTAAACATCATACGCATCACTTACCCACCTTCATTGGGCTCTAGTAATTTACTAGCTTCTGAACTTCCCTATGCCAACCCAAAATCAAATTTTGAGCACCATACACCTCAGGCATTCTCCAGTTACTAACCTGGAGTATTTCTTACCTCTGCTCACTCAGCTATAGCTATTTTAACCTTTAAAGCCCTATAAGGCCTAGGACCCTCGTACCTACGGGACCGCCTCTCCTGGTATGTCCCACAGAGGAACTTACGGTCTTCAAATAAAAACATCTTGGAGGTCCCAGGCCACAGAGAGGTTAGGCTGGCCTCAACTAGAGCCAGGGCTTTTTCGGCTGTGGCTCCGATCTGGCGGAACGCTCTGTCACAAGAGACTAGGGCCCTGCGGGACTTGACATCTTTCCGCAGGGCCTGCAAGACAGAGCTGTTCCACCAGGCCTTTGGTCAGGGCGCAGCCTGACTCCCTCCTTTGGCAATCTTTACAGAACTCTAGCCCAATGGTTGCCATCAATTTGATTTGAATTAATTTTATAATGAAATGATTTTAGAATGTATTATTTTATTGTTGTTAGCTGCCGTGAGCCCGGCTTCGGCTGGGGAGGGCGGGATATAAATAAATTATTATTATTATTATTTTTTATTATTATTATTATTATTATTATTATTTATTATTTCTTCAAATAGTAATTGTTGGAAGAAGCATAAAAAGTAGCATTACCTGAGCATTAAGGAGATGTTCCGTCATAGCTGGGTTTGCTGATAGATTCACAAGCACCTTTAGAACCTGAACCTATTAATATAGGGGGAAATTTAATTTTAATAATATACTTTGGATTTAACACTACACATAAAATAAGCAGGAAATATTAGGAACACATAAGATTTGCAAGCACAACTTACAAACTGCAGGCTAGGAGATCATAAAACAAAAAAATTAGATCCCACTTTTTCTGGCAGTTCAACATGGTGACAAAACCAAAATTATAAGGAGAAAAAATAGCAAACTAATATAAACTCAATTTTCTTGTAACAAGCATTTGTCCTTATTAGGAAATAAGCCCCTTTTAAGTTTTATCAGTACTTATTTTTGAGTAAACCAGTACGAGAATTGGCTACCCGCATTGCAAGCTTCATAAATCAGTTTGGTTGGTGGCACAGAAAGGGGGATTTGCAGCACCAAACCAGCACACCACTTTGGAACCAGCCTGTAGCCAAGCAGACATTGGGTTTGGGGGTAAACCTATGAGCCCTGGTTTGACTGTCAATTAGACAGTTTGGAGGGCACTGTAGAAAGCAGGGTTTGTGGCACAAAACTAGCACCAAACTTTGACATCAGTTGCCGGGGGGACGGGACAGAATTTCGGGGCCACACATTAATGAAGCTTGCATAGTATTCAGCGGAAACACAAACTTAATCTGAGCTGTGAAGTGTAAACGGACCCCAAAGCTGCAATGCAGCAGGACTAGTGACAGCAACCTTATTCTTCTAGGAGCTTCTTTGCACCTATTCTTAATTTAAAATTCACATCCATCTTTCAGAAGTATAAATCTATCCTGAATTCTCAGAGACTCCAGTTTTCTTCTATTAATGTGTGCTTCTGTAATCTAAAGAAGAAACATTCAGAACTGTTCAAAACAAGCTCTGCTGTTATTTTCACTCAAAGTAAACAGGCTGAGAGTGATAGCCATCTTGTGGGGCCCTTAACTTACAAAGGAACAGGGAATGGTGTCCTGCTAAGGTTTTTTGTTATGAATGACCAATGCTCTGGTTCAAATCCCTTTTCTAATTAGTTAACTTTTTTTGAGTTGGCTCTGGAGTTCAGAAAGCCTAAATGGTCCTACTCCCTCACTTTTTAAAAAGAGGTGAGTAAAGAAAAATCAGCTAAAAACATTTTCTACCCCCTTTAACTTATGTGCATGACTACTATTAATTTTCGAAGTAATTTAATACACAGAGAATTAAAGGACAAGAAAAGCAGAATCCAAAAGATTTTCCTCCTAACAAGATAGAGCATCTTATGGTACCTGTGTTCTTTCATTTCCTTCCAAAAGCATATGAAGAAAGCATGGTATGAAGCTTGTCATCATGTAATGATAGTCATTGGTAACAGACATATTGGTTAAAAATCGAAGCCCAGCCAGCTGAAGTTCAGAGTTCAAGGGAGATAAATCTGTCTCCTCACAAACAATGGTAATATATATCTCAGGGAGGGAAAAACAAAAACATGATCAGAACAAACCACTCCTAGTGATAATCCCACTCTTATCATTAAAAACAAAATATTATCGCTGTTGAACACAAATTTTGAACAAATAAGCAAAGGTAGTGACAAAGTACCTTTTTTAAAACATGAGGTATAGCGAATGCTGCTAATTTAAACAATTGGCAAAACCTTTTATCACAATAATCCTTCCGTTAACAACATATTCTAAATGTAGAGTTATCTGTTTTCTTCTCTGCAGATGTTTAAAGTATTGTTAATACCATATACAGTGGTACCTCGGGTTACATACGCTTCAGTTACATACGCTCCAGGTTACAGACTCCGCTAACCCAGAAATAGTACCTCGGGTTAAGAACTTTGCTTCAGGATGAGAACAGAAATTGTGCTCCGGCGGCACAGCAGCAGCAGCAGGAGGCCCCACTAGCTAAAGTGGTGCTTCAGGTTAAGAACAGTTTCAGGTTAAGAACAGACCTCCGGAACGAATTAAGTTCTTAACTCGAGGTACCACTATATACTCGAGTATAAGCCGACCCAAATATAAGCCGAGGCACCTAATTTTACCCCAAAAAAACTGGGAAAACTTATTGACTCGAGGATAAGCCTAGGGTGGGAAATGCAGCAGATACTGGTAAACTGTGGTTCGAGGACGCAATCCCCGCTTAGTGGAATGAAGACACACGGACACGTAATATAGGGTTGATGGGCAAGAAAAGGCCACAACTTTATTGATTACAGCAAGTGAAAAGGTATTGGCTTAGGCATTGGATCACATCAGTTGACTCCACCCACTCGGAGAGGGGTGAGTCTAAAAGGGGGGTTTATTCACCAGTAGGTAGAGCCTGTTGATGCTAATCCAACTATAAGCTCTCCCCTGATGTCACCAAGGGTCGTGCCATGGCCCCCCGCCACACAGGCATTGGACAGGGTCTACGACTGCCGGATTCCTTTAATGGGATACCCAAAAATTGAAGGCGTAGGCGATGGCCACACTTAGCCCTTCCACACGCCACAAACACATTATTCCAATGCCTAACCTACCCACCAATACCACGAAAGTTGTGACGATTGCTACGAGGTAGGCGAAAAAACCACAAAGCCTAATGCCAAATGGAAAACTTCCTACCAGGCCCCCTGGACAACCAACCTAAGGTCCATAGCAAGGCCAAGAGAAAAACTGAAACCCTGAGCTCTAAGGGAGTGGAGGGCGGGTGACTCGCGACGGGATGACGAAAAGTGAGGCCGCGTGGCTGGCGCAGCAACAAGTTAAGCTGCCGTCCACGCCCCTTCCAAGCCGCCTGGTTGGGCGCTTGCCCGTGGGCGTGGTGCGCCAGCCAGGTGAGTGGGTGGCAGGGGGCTAATGCCCCCTGCTTGAGGCGGAGATCGGATCCCGCCCACAACCCCTCCCCTCTTGCAGGAGGAGAGTCTTTTCAAAAATAAAAATAGATACCAATAAAATTACATTAATTGAGGCATCAGTAGGTTAAATGTTTTTGAATATTTATTTCAAAGAAAAACAGTAAACTAGCTCTGTAAGTGGAAAAGAGGGTCAACAAAAACAATATGGTACCAACAATAACTTTAAAAGTACACAAACATTCATCTCTCACTGTACTCAAACTACTCCCTCTTCCATTCCTCAGCTGCCTCATGAGAGCTCTCAAATATTCCACAGTACTTTACTCAAACCTCTTACCATTGTTTAAAACTGCCAGTTTCCCGCGTCCCCTCCAGCCTTTCAGTGTTTCTCCCTTCTCACTGTCATGCCACACTCACTACTCTTGTGCAACCTGACTTCACTTTTGCTTGCTGCCTTTATGCAAATCCAGGACTGTGATGCAGCAACTACAAGTCCTCCATTGGGGGCTGCCACTATGAAAGCCTTTCTTCCTAGGGAAAGAAAGGTATCTTGTGGACCAGAAGCTAATTCTGGACTAAACTTCACAAGCCCACAGGTTTAATTTTTAAGGAAGGGAACCTCTTCTCAACGGATAAAGGGGATGCTGGTGCTATCTTACCTGACGTTTCCAGCAGTGATGACAACAGAACACAGGTGCTTCCCCCCTCTCCAAAAGAGCCTCTCTACCCCACTGGTTCGCCCAGCCTTCGGTCTCAGATCATTTGATATACACATATCAAAGGGCTTGAGTTCAAGCTCCCTCAAAGCTCCGTGGGAGATGGAAGGGTCAGGTGTGGGAAGTGGAGAGGCGGAGGACGGCCTCACGTACAGAAACGCGTAGGTGAGAAGCTGAGATCAAGGCTCTGCAGTCAGCGCAGCACCGTCCAGGGCAGCCCCGCACACCTCGGGCTAGTGGAGTAGGACGTGAGAGGCAGCTTCCATTCGCGAGCACCTTCAAGAACCATAATGGCAGTTGCCACAGCAATCACCACCGCCGCTCTGTCTGGTTTTTTTGTGTTTTTTTAAAGGAGCACTGCCACGCATGCACCGGAACGCCTGGGCTTCTTTAAGCGTTTGCACATTCGCAACTGCGGGGCTGTTTGCAGACACGCAACTTTGCCGCTGTCAACGGCAGGGGAGGAGAAGGAAGGAGCAGTCGAAAAGGGCTGCTTTTGGGCTGCTTGTTCCTCCTCCTCTGCCGACAACAGCCTCTGCCGCTCGCAAGTCATCCGCACTGCACTGGAGAACAGGTAAGTGGGACCCTCACTTGAGTATAAGCCAAGGCGGGCTTTTTTAGCGTAAAAAATGTGCTGAAAAAGTCGGCTTATACTCGAGTATATACGGTAGATTGAGGGGCAACACCACCAACCATCCCTACAGTTTTAGGTTTCATCATGCAAATTCAAGAGCCATTTCATTGCCCTCTGAATACAAATACTAAAATTGGCATGTTGTCATATTTATTTGCAACACTTGTTTGAACAGCACCTGAACTTAAAGTAATGTAGGTTGGATGACTGTGACAAGAGAAGTAAGCCATCCTAATTTTTGTTCATCATTAGCGGTCCTCTTCTGAATGCCCTTCCCTTCTTATGTCAGGTGGGTAGTACCAGAGAGAGGGCCTTTTCAGCTGTGGTGTCCCACATATGGAAAGCCCCCTTGAGTTATATTTATGCTAATCTTTGTTATTAATTTGGTGTTGCTTATGACTTTGAGAGCTGTCCTGGGAGTTTTAACTGAAGGGCAGCATATAAAATGCTGTAATTAATCATTATAAAAAGTATTTACCCAATCAACATTACAGGGGAAAGCTTAGATCACATTGAAGTCAATGGGAAAGCTTTCATTGCTTTGAATCTAAATGGGATTGCACAAAAAGTTCTTCATATAAACTCATTATTTATGCACAGAGTTTTCTGTAGTAGAGTTTCTTGCTTTTAAACTTACCTTCATCTCTTCTTGATTTTTAATATTCATACTCAAGTTATTCAGTGCATTCAGTGCTTTTTCTTTCACTTTAGTGTCAGGAACTGAAAGCATTTTTCCAACAATGATAAGCCCGCCTAAATTTCGAATGATATCCTACGAGTTAAACAGAAAAATGTGTGATATACAATTATCTTAATTTAATTCCGGGAGCCAAACAAAATATGTTTTAATTGTTATATGAATTCTGCTTGAATCAACAAAGAATACAATGAAGCAATTGGATTTCATTTTTATCTAATCTGTAAAAACTACTCTAGGCATAGCATTTACTGTAAGGTGGAGCACATGGGTAGACACTGTGAAAGCAATCATTTTTCCCCTCTTCTCCCCTCTCCAAAATGACTCTAACACACCAGGACACTCTCTTGAAGTGGGACAGAGTTATGCAGGAGTTGGAAGGGGGATGAAATTGCCTACCTCTTCACAAGTGTTCATGGAACTGTGGTTTGCTCATGCAAAGGGCTCTGTGCATCATTCTTGCCAACGACTAATGACATCTCTACTTTTTCTCATTGAGGTAAGGTACAGAACAGTGAAGTACTCTCAACTCAATCTCCCGTTTCCTCTATAAGGGCTCCTCCAGATGACCTGTTTACTTAGCATTCAACCTGATTTACTTGCACAAAGCTTATGTAGAGGAAAAATGATAGCTGGTCTACTGAGCATTTGTTCCGATTTGTCTGCAGGGCGGTTTATTACAATGAAAATTTATCCTGATTTTCTTGCAAGGTGTCCATATATCTTTCCATTAATCATTCGTTTATTTCACACTTTTCAATGCATTTCCTCCTCACTTTCCAAACTATACAAAATCTTTCTTTTTTTCAAAGTGGATTTGTTGAGCTACAGAAACAGAGCCCTAACTGCACAAACTAAACGTTTTTGTTCTTGAGGCCCTCTCCACAATAATGAGAGTCTGGAGGCACCACTAGCGTTGAGATGGGACAAGGCACTATGGGTCTGCTTAGAATTGTCACTTAAGCTGTGGAAGCTGTATTGCTCCTAGAAAAATACACGGCCAAATATTACAGTTACCTAACACAGTGGTTCCCAATTGGTGGTCTGTGGATCCCCGGAGGTCTGCATAATCCACCCAGGGGGTCCGTAGCACAATTCACAATACCAAAAACTACCATAGAGATATAAATATTTTCAAAAGCCCGTGGCTTTCGAAAAACGGGCTCTTAAGTACTTTGCTAATTGGGAACCACTGACCTAACAGAAGCCAAGATCTACTTGTAAAATAAGATTTCAATTTGAAGATTATATGATCATGATCCCAATGAAACAAATTACATTGTTTTAATCAGTTTTTGCATGATTATTACTTTATCTTATTGTCTTTTATATATTTTATTTTCTTTTAAGCAAAGAACAATACTTACCTGATTTGCAGAGAATGCAGCACTGTTGCTCAATGTAACCAAGGCTTGCTCCTGAATGGTGGGATCCTTCGTAGAGTCAAGTAAACGAATAAGATTCTGTATATGGTGTGCCTCCAGATCATGGGATGATTTTGGAAGATCCACGTCTTCTAATTTTAGAAATTTTAGAAACATAAACAATTTCTGCACTAGTAATTTACTAGTAATTTAGGGCAACATCATCATGTCAGTGGTGGATTGGGCCTGGGGTAAAAGTGAGTGGAGCAACACATTTTAGGTTGTCTTTTATGCAATGGGCTAGTTGCTACATAGGCTCACACGCCACTCTCTGTTCTCTCTACCCAGACATCAAGGACACATTCCAGCCATGCAAAAACTGTTAGGGTGTAAAGCAGGGGCAGTGAGGGATATGGTCTGGGGAGAGGCGTGTGTGACTTGGAGAGAGTCCCAAGGGCCAGACAGAGGGGGCTACAGGGCCACATTTGGTGCCTGAGCCTGAAACTTCCCATCCCTGGAATAGAGTGTTAACACCTGCCTCTACATTGCATATTTGAAAGGCTGCACTAGTCTACAGTGGTTAATGTGTGTATATGCACTAGCTAAAACAGTTGCACTACAACTTTTTATTTTATTTTACATTAGGCATTTCTTTGCATTTCAAACCTGTGTAGCTACACTCTGAATTATTATAGCCCAATGACAAAGTTTGACATGAACATAAAAGTCTGTGTTAAAACAGAGATACATTTTGGTGACAGTGGGCAGATCACTAACACAGCTACAACGACCAATTAGTAAGATGGTTATGATAATAAAGTCCTATTTAACTGGATTTTTATGGAGCAGAATAAAGCAATGAATGTTGTTCTCCCTGCATCTGAGGATGTCTGTTCTGAACCGGTGTTTGACATTTCATCTCAATTCATTTCATCTCGTCTTGGAACTAATAATAACCATGTATTTCCTATCTATTCTCCCTCCTAGGACAGTGGGCTTGGGTTCATCCTATTCTTTACTTAAAACTGCATTTGTCCAATTGGCTCCAAGCCACCTCGGAAACAGCATGGAAAGAAGAGGAGGGAGAGACATACGGTATTTGAAACAGGTTTATTATACCTTATCAGCAGTTGGTCTAGGTAAGAAGCAACAACCTCGTTCACTAATAATTAGCAATGGGTGCCTGAACAAAAAGGTTCATTTTTTTTAATAAATGAAAAAGTCTCTAATGGCAAGAGGGGAAAGAAAGTAGACTGCAGGCCAAACTGCCTAGAGTGACAGGCCCTGGTAATGTTATGTTAATAGCATGTACTGTACATAAATAACATGCGAACCCCTTGAACTATGCTTCTGACAAGTGATTGAGGAGTCCTAAACAGCTCTGGTCTAAGGGATTCTTGTTTACTTGTGTCCGACTCTTCGTGACCCCATGGACCAGAGCATGCCAGGCACTCCTGTCTTCCACTGCCTCCCGCAGTTTGGTCAAACTCATGCTGGTAGCTTCGAGAACACTGTCCAACCATCTTGTCATCTATCCTCCCCTTCTTGTGCCCTCCATCTTTCCCAACATCAGGGTCTTTTCCAGGGAGTCTTCTCTTCTCATGAGGTGGTCTAAGGAATACACAGCTGTATTTCTCTGCACTTGCCACTGGCGAACTCAGGGCCGGATTTCGGTTTGATGAGGCCCTAAACTACTGAAGGTATTGGGGCCCTTTATATGTCCAGCTCTCCTCTATCAACAACAAATTGTTGCTGTTTTTTGTATTGAATATATGCTACAGTGGTACCTCTGGGTGCGAACAGGATCCATTCCAGAGCCCCATTTGCATCCTGAAGCGAACGCAACCCGCGTCTGCACGTGCGCGGGTCGCGATTCGCCACTTCTGTGCATGCGTGTGATGTCATTTTGAGGGTCTGCACATGAAACCCCCAAAGTAACGTGTTCTATTAAATCTGGGTCGCCGCGGAGCGCAACCTGAAAACGCTCAACCTGAAGCAACTTCAACACGGGGTATGACTGTATATGGTAGTTTATGGACCTAATGGGTATCTAAAACCATTTGCACATAACAAAATATGTATTTTATCAAAGTAATTGTTGAACTGAAATACAATTAAGAAGTATATTAATAGTGAAATACAGTGGTACCTCGGGTTAAGTACTTAATTTGTTCCGGAGGTCCGCTCTTAACCTGAAACTGTTCTTAACCTGAAGCACCACTTTAGCTAATGGGGCCTCCTGCTGCCGCCGTGTCACTGGAGCCCAATTTCTGTTCTTATCCTGAAGCAAAGTTCTTAACCCAAGGTACTATTTCTGGGTTAGCGGAGTATATAACCTGAAGCATATGTAATCTGAAGTGTATGTAACCCAAGGTACCACTGTACAATTAAGAAGAAGTATATTAATAGTGAAATAATTATTAAGCTCCAACTTAACATTTTGGAAATGTGCACCCAGTTTTTTTGGGGGGGCCAAGAGAGTGGGGCCTTAGGCTATAGCTTGTTTGGCTTATACGTAAATCCGGCACTGGGACTTCTCACTATCCTCTTGAAAAGCGCAAACTCGGTAACTGGAAAATGCATTAAGAACAAAACTAAGCGCCCGGCGCTCTTGCCTTGCCGAAGGTTTTCCGGCCCCTTCCGGCCCGCGCTGGAAATCACGGGCATCGCCGACACTTTCTGGAGCAATGTGGGGGCGGCCGCCCGGTGCTCCTGCCCTGGACGGACATCTCCCCGCTTTGCCCCGGCTCCGGCTCCTCCCTCGCGCCCCCTTCTCGCTCGGTAAACGCAGTAGCAGACGCCGGCCCCGACCGCCAGCCCCGCCACCAGCCCCGTCACCGACGACCCTCCGCGCTCCCTCATGGTCACGTCTCTCTCGGCCCCTCAGAGATCCGCCGGGAGGAAGCGGCCATCAGCGACATGGCTCCGCCTCCCTCGCTCCGCGGCCTGGAAGAGAAACGGCGCCTCGGCGCCCCCTTGCGCGCGCGGCGCCCTCCGCATCCAGACCTCCGCGCGCAGGAAGCGCGCTGGGGAGATCTGGCGCCGGCCCCCCTCCCCGAGTTTTTTATTTTACCGCCCACTGCCGCCTCAGAAGTAGGCGAAGCAACGGAATCCCGAGTAAAACATCCACTCGCTTTCTCCCTTCAGAGCCTGTTTTAACCCCGCTCTTCATCCAGGGCGGCTCTTTTTAGTGCAGTTCGTAGGACGAGGAGATAAGGACTTAAAAGCGCAATCCTAAACCCAGAGAGATGGGGCCCCAGGGCGCGCTTCTCCAGGGGAGGCTGGAGCCGCAGGGCGGAATGCGCCTCCCCCCCCCCGCCTGCTGTAACGGCCCCCACCAACGGCTGGATTCTTCCATTTGCCCCTCGCGCTCCATCCTCAAGCGTTGCTTTGGTGCCCCCCTTGCAGCTGCCCTGGTCGGGACGCCCTAAATCCGCCTCTGCCCGGATTCTTGCCTACTCTGAGCAAGAGGGGAGAGGCGCAATGTTTGCGCCCCCTGGCAGTGGCGTAGCGTGGGTTGTCAGCACCCGGGGCAAGGCAAGTAATTTGCGCCCCCTAACCCGTGGATTTGCGCCCTCTAACCCGTGGATTTGCGCCCTCTAACCCTAACCCCCAGATGTTGCACCCGGTGTGGCCGCCCCCCCCCCTGCACCCCCACGCTACGCCACTGCCCCCTGGTCCTGCGCTGTTGGCGAGGGCCAATCTGGCCAACTTCTAGGTATGCCCCGGGGCCAGGCTCTGTGGATGGAGTGGCTGGATCAGCATTCCCCCCCCCCACAGCAGAGACCATGGAGCTCAAAAAGAAGCTCAAAAAGGTTGTTTTGGGTCCCCTTTGGCCCTCTGCCAGTGACTCCCCCCCCCCCACCATAGGGGTTGGGTCTGTTCTGCTGCGCCCCCCCCCCGCCTGCTGTAACAGCCCCCACCAACGGCTGGATTCTTCCATTTGCCTCTGGCACTGCATCCTCAAGCGTTGCTTTGGTATCCCCCTTGCAACTGCTGATTTTGGAGTTCATGGGAACTACAGGGGAAAGGAGCAGTAACTTTGCATGAGTCTCTTCTGGATACAACTCAAAAGTGGGGTGGGGATGGAGATCAACACCTGACATTTAATCTCATCACCTTCGCACATTGTCTGCTGACCTGTGTTGCCCCTTCTAGGTTGCTGAGTACAGTGGTACCTCAGGTTACAGATGCTTCAGGTTACATACGCTTCAGGTTACCGACTCTGCTAACCCAGAAATAGTACCTCGGGTTAAGAACTTTGCTTCAGGATGAGAACAGAAATTGTGCTCCAGCAGTGCAGCGGCAGCAGGAGGCCCCATTAGCTAAAGTGGTGCTTCAGGTTAAGAACAGTTTCAGGTTAAGAGCGGACCTCCAGAATGAATTAAGTACTTAACCCAAGGTACCACTGTACTGCAGTCCCAGGAGAAGCCACAACAGGCAAACTTCCTTTCCTGCCTAACTGTTCCTTGTCCTCTTTTGTCAGGATCAAGTTACCATTGCATGTGGATACATAAAAAGCAGCATTTTCTTTAAAATGAAAAAAGCAGCTTGAGAGGGGCCAGTTTAGGAAAAAGCATCAGTGTGAGGGCTGTTTTAGCCTTTCTCTGCCTGCCACTTCTCCATTCCTATCTACCCCCAACTGTTTCTCCCTCTCTGCGGTGCTGAACCCATGTTTGTGAGGGTAGAGTGTGGAAACAAACTGGAAATAGCTTGAGAGGGAGGAATCTCTTAGCAGAGAAGGAGGGTAGGGGGGCTTTTCCTGCTCATTCTCTACTTAAACCACCCTCTTCCAACAGTGTTCTTTTAAAATAAGTAGTAGATTACAACTTTTACTTTCATGCATCTGCTTGCAATGTTGATGTGCCTGCTATTCCAGGGATCAGCAAGGTTTACCTCGCCTGGGCCGGTTCACTCCCGCAGAGATCGCTCCATGGGCTGGATGACGCGATTTCAGGCATCTCCACATGCACAGACGTGATTTCCAGCATCGCAGTAGTGAGTCCCCACTCCGCACTGCGCCAGTTTAGCGCAGCGTGCGGGGACCCGACAAGCGTGTGGCTCAGTTCGGGGGTGGCTCGTGGGCTGTTTAAATGACCCCCGTGGGCCGCTTGTGGCCCATGGGCCGCAGGTTGCCGCCCCCTGTGCTGTTCTGTGAGGTTTGGTCTCATTTGCGCTTTCTCCTCCAGCTCCAGCAGTCATTGTTTCTTCAGAACTCTGTTATGCACCCTGTTCCCCCCTCCCATAGGATAAATGTATGTGTCAGCTAAGTGTAAACTTGGAGATTGCAACTTGAAATGTTGTCTGTGGTATGGTGCAATGCAGCTTATCATGTTCTTCAAAGTTCCTTCTCTCACTGGTAACTTCTTCGCCTGTTTCTCTGTCTGTGCTATGCTTTTCCTCAAGTCTCACTTCCCAGCTGTTTTCCCAGGTTCCTCTTTTTTCCTTCCAATGCCTTGCTGCATGCTTCCACCAGCCACCTTGCCTCTGGTCTCTCCACCCCTTCGTTTTACTATCTCCTATGATCTCTTTCTAGTCCTCAACCTTCCCCAAAAAGCCCTGCCTCTCCCTAGGGCCTATGTGGTGTTTTAATCTGAGCCAAAATGACAAAGTTCCTTTTCAGCCTAGAAGTTGAACTGAAAATATTCTGGCAACGGTGCTCACTCAGCTGTTTGATAATAATCTGTCAAAAGTGCAATACGATATAGTGAGTATCCCCCCTTTTAATTAAAAAAAAATTATAGGCATAGTTTCTATTGGCATATCAATGTCTTTTTTCAGTGAACAAATGTGCTTGAGTTGTGTTATCATTAAAATGATTGGGAATGTGACAATTTCTGAACACATTTTGGAGGTGCTATCATTATTGCGGTGTTAACATTGTAATCTTCTCAGGTATTTAATTACTTTCCCAAAGACATCTATAAATTAACTTCCTAAGCAGTGTGCCATCTGAGACATTAAAATATAACTTTTAATTTGGAAAGTTTGCTGAAAAATAATTCATTCTTGTGGTTGGATTTCTTATTTTAGTCTATTACCTCAGCCTGTCAAAAACCAACCTCTCTTTAATCTGTATTAGCCACGGAGGTGTGTTGTGAATTGGAAGAAACACATCACTTACTCGGGCTAATATATATTTTGTGTCTACGAGCACAATATTTAAAAATAATGCATAGGCAGTTTTTAGCAGCGGTTACAGGTGTAAAAGCTCAGTTGCAAATGGCATATTCTAGTTTTGTGTCATGCACTAATGCTTTAATTGAGAAGAAGCTATGTTTTCATGATGTCTGTCATTAAGACAGGAGGTTCACAAACTCTCTTGGGGTGTTGTTTCTTTGAGGTACAGGATATCTTTGAGCTTCACACAGTACACTGCTAATGCACGAAGGTTGAAAATAATGCACCTTTCTTTGACAGATCAGGGGTTAATTTGGGTCTCATAATCTGCCTGTTCTATCTGGGGATATACTCACAGCTTTGTAGTACAGCAGCTGTTCTGCATTTTGGGCAGTCGGTTCTTGGATTTGCAGATTCAGGAAATCCCGTCCACTGAGAGCATGCTGCTCTGTTTTCATAATGTTACTTCAAAGCCTTATTCTCTGATGGTTAAGTAACAAGATGCCATATCATGTCGACTACTTTTTGCACAGCTGAGTAGTCAAGTTTGGATTTGCCGCTGGGTGTGTGTATTTTATTAACAAAGAATGTGGGCTTTAGAATCATGTGACTCTGAAGCATCTTCTTTGGAAAGATTTATTTTGCTAAGCTAATAAGATACCTAAGGATGGAAAGAAATGAATCAAGTGCCTGTGATGAAATATAATAGCTTTTTAGTGTAAGTGAGAGATGAGTAGTAACAACAGCAATAACTGCAGATGACAGCAAAGTCATGGCCTCTGGGGAAAGTGGTTTCCTAGTAGTATTCAACTTGGTGCTCATTTGGCTGAGAATATTTTTGAACTTCATAGAACAAACCAAAGTTGCATTTTTGCTTTGCATCTTCAACTAGTTGAGAACTCTTGCAAACACCCAAAGGAAAAATACTGACTCTTCCTAATGGTACATCAATATTGAAATGGCCAGAAATGAGGCCAGTTGGGGACTTCCGGAGGCGGCGCGAAATAAGTAATGGTGGTCCTCTTTGCGCTGCGAAGAGGGGCTCCGCAGAAAAGGGTCGTTCGCTGCGGCAAAGCGACGACCCATTAAGATAAACCACGAGCAGAACGAGCTCGTGGCCGTGGGATCCGGCGGGCACCTAGAGCGACCCCCAAAACGAAGAAGGGTCCCCGTAAGGGGGTCCGGAAGCGCGGAGGGGAAGCGGTGCTGTGGATTCATCGCTCTTTCTGCGGGAGTGAAGCCACGCGGCTGTTGCTGATGAGCGCCGACCTTTCTTCCTTAAGAATTGGATTCTAAATCATCTACTCGTGAGTAGGAAGAGTATTAATTTCGGGACTACAAAGTAAAAATTTGGCTGAAAGCGGGAGACGAGAAAAAGGAAGTCCGTCTCCCGGTAGTGCTTAGAGATCAAAGGCAAAGGAACTGACAAGCTGGAAGCAATAAAAAGGGATTTAAAGACGGGAAGCTTCATGCGTCTGGTGGAGTTTGGTAACTGAAGGGAAAGGCAAGCTTTTATTTTTTTATCTGCTACTGTTCTGACTTTACTTGAGGATCCTCTCCCTTACTGGACTTTTAAAACCTTAAAAACCCCAGTCCCGGGCTTGCAGGGGGTAAAAAGCTTCTTTGCGGATACATATACAAAGTTGAAACGGATACATAGAGGCATCATTGGTGGATACAATTAAATAACTGTATCTTGCATCTTCAGATAAACTATTGGGACAATATTGAAAGGGCTCTGCCAGTGGAAAAAAAGTTTTCTTTGAGGACTATTGTTAATTTACTTAACTGCAGGAACTTTAATGGCGACTGAACCTTCTTCCTTCTTTCCTGAACTGTAACAACACTCCCTCTAGTGGAGTTTGGGATTTACAAATTCCTGAGAACCAACTTTGTTTTGACTCTCTGTGGCTTGGTTATCTACTTTGAGGCCTGTCTTTCACATGGAACATTTGACAGTTTGACCTTGAATCCAAAGGCAGGTGTGGAATGAGTGGTCCACCGAAAACAAGAGCTGCGTCGAAAGCAGGAAAAGGCCAATTAGTACAAACAACTCTGATTTCCCAGGCTCGCAGATCTTCAGTCCCTGCTGTTTTACAGGGAGCTGTACCCTCAACAACAGCTCCATCTAAGGAAGCTGAACAGCCAACAACTGAGGATATGGCAGCAGGGGGATCTGGAACTCTTTTAGAGGAAATGCTACAACAATTTGCAATTTTGAACAAAAAGGTTGACGATCAAACTGCTAAAATTGACCTAGCTACATCCTCAATTACTAAACTTTCTGAACAGGTGGCTAAGCACTCACAAGATATTGGGAGTTTAAAGGACGCTACATCTGAAAATCGGAAATTGGCCGAGGCTGCGAATGAAAAAGCAGGCCAAGCAATTCAGAAAGCGGATGAATTGAAAGGAGAAGTAAGGCCGCTTTACAAACACGTCAGCGACCAGCAGGCCTACCTGTCTATGGTGGAACTGAGAAACAGGGAAAATAATTTGAGATTACGCTCTATCCCAGAGATTGAGAAAGAGGATTTGACTGGCTTTTTGACAGCAGAATTTTCTAAATTCTGGGGTATAGAAGAAGATACAGATTTTAAAATAACAACTGCATTCAGACTGGGAAGAGTTGCCAGGAAGGACAGGCCTAGAGACTGTTTGATCATCTTAAGGACCAAGCAAGAGAGAGACAAACTACTTGACCTACATTTTAATAAAGCACTTGAGATCCAGGACAGAAGAGCTCAAATTTACAAGGATATCCCTAAACAACTACTGGATCTCAGATCAAACTACACTGAACTAGCTGGGCTTTTGAGAAGCAACGGAATACCCTACAGGTGGGAGTTTCCACAAGGCCTATCATTCAACTACACAGGAAAGAAGATTAAAATCAAAACGAAAGAGGATAGCCAGAAGTTTCTGCACGACCACGGAGAAGACCTGCAGAAGGGAACAGCAGGTCCTTGGCCTCCACCTGAGTCTGGGAAAGTGCCAGCACCCTCGGATTTAGACAAGAAAGAAGACACCCCATAAAGAGCAACAACAGATTAATACAGGATGTCTCTACAGCTGTATAGTTGGAACATTAATGGCGCGAATTCCCCGGAAAAACGCAAAAGGATTTTTCATATTTTGAAGAAGGAACATTTGGATATAATCTGTCTGCAAGAAACCCACGTGACCAGGCTTCACAGGAAAGTGTTAATAAACAAAAGACTAGGCCAAGAATTTATCTCATCAGACAGAGTTAAAAAGAGAGGAGTGGTGATCTATGCAAAAGAGAACTTATCACCAAAATTCTTGTTTAAAGATGAACAAGGAAGAATCCTGGCAATTGAAATACAAATCCAAGGAGAAAAAGTCTTGATATTAGGAATTTACGCACCAAATGAGGGGAAATCAGAATTCTACAAGAAGCTTCATGAGACATTACTGGATTATCTGGACTATTCTAACATCATTATGATGGGAGACATGAATGGGGTGGTCTCTACCTATATGGATAAGTCACAGAACCAGAACCTGACCAAAGATGGAAGACTACCAAAGACTTTTTTCGAACTAACTGACAATATGGATTTGATTGATCTATGGAGGACGAGAAACCCCCTAGGTAAAGAAGGAACTTTCTTTTCTGAGGCCCATCTGTCATGGACAAGAATCGACCAAATTTGGACAACTAGAGGTCTGGCACCTAAGACCACAAGAGTAGAAATCTGCCCAAAGACATGCTCCGACCATAACGCTATGAAAATAGAAATGAGATTTACTACTGCCGATTCCTTCAGATGGAAAATGAATGACAACCTGCTAAGAGATCAAGAGATTGTAAAGAAGGCCCAAAAAACTTTAAAGGACTACTTTGAAATTAACCTCAACACCTCGGTGGAAAAAAGAATAATCTGGGACGCAAGTAAAGCTGTTATGAGAGGGTTTCTGATACAACAAAATACGATCAAGAAAAAACTTTGGAATGGGAAAAAGGATAAGATATTAGAGAAGATAACAGCCGGAGAGAAAAAATTAAGACTGAATCCAAAATCAAAAGAGACTTTAAGAGAAATTAAATTTCACCAGTCACAATATATGAAACTGATCAACCAAGAAGTGGAATAGAAAATTAAACAAATGAACCAAAGATCTTTTGAATCTGCGAATAAATGTGGGAAGCTGTTAGCTTGGCAGTTGAAAAAGAGACAAAAATTAAACTATGTTACCAATCTAGAAGTGGAAGGAAAAAATATTCAGAAACCAGGAGAAATTAGAAAGTGCTTCCAGAAATATTTCAAAAAACTGTACACCCAAGGGCCTGAGGAAGTGACTGAGATAGAACAATTTCTGAAAGATAATGGCCTACCAGAATTATCTCAAGAGAAGAGATCAATCTTGAATTGTAAAATAACACAACAGGAAATTGAGGTTGCCATACAGAACATGCAGTTAGGCAAATCCCCAGGCCCTGATGGACTTACCTCCAAGTACTACAGGATGTTAAAGGACTACTTGACACAACCATTAGTGGAGGTTTGCAACCAGATTATGGGGGGAGGGAGGGCACCAGATACGTGGAAAGAAGCATTCATCACTTTGATACCTAAAGTGGAAACTGAAAAGACTCAACTCAAGAATTACCGTCCCATCTCACTCCTGAATGTGGATTACAAAATATTTGCAGACATTTTGGCAAATAGATTTAAAAAGGTTTTAAATGAAGTAATTCATAAGGACCAAGCAGGCTTCCTCCCTGGTAGACATTTGTTTGATAACACCAGGAACATTATTGATATTCTGGAACTTTTACAAACAAACATCAACACTAAAGCAGTGTTAATTTTTATTGATGCGGAGAAAGCCTTTGACAATATTTCTTGGAAATTTATGAAGAGAAACTTGGAAGGGATGGGAGTGGGAAGGGGGTTTGAGAACGGAATAGAAGCAATCTATTCCGAACAAAAAGCTAAGTTGATAGTGAACAATGTGGTGACAGAAGAACTTCAGATTGAAAAAGGAACACGTCAGGGGTGCCCCCTGTCCCCTTTATTGTTTATTTCAGTCCTGGAGGTTTTGCTGAACATGATAAGGAAGGATCGGCAGGTACAAGGAATACGGGTCGGAGTGAAACAATATAAACTGAAAGCATTTGCAGATGACTTGGTTTTAACATTACAGGAGCCAGAATCTAGTACAAAAAGAGTTCTAGAACTGATACAGAAATTTGGTCGGGTGGCGGGTTTCAAGTTGAACAAACAAAAAACTAAGGTGTTAGGGAAAAATTTGACAGCTACTGAAACAGAAGAGTTTCAGAAGGAAACAGAACTAAACATTGTTAAAAAAGTGAAATACCTGGGGGTCAATCTCTCTTCCAAGAACTTGAACCTATTTAAAGATAATTACGAGAAATGTTGGTTAGAAGTTAAAAAAGATTTAGAAATTTGGTCAAGACTGAAGTTATCCTTGTTAGGCCGAATTGCAGCTATAAAAATGAACGTTTTGCCAAAGATGTTGTTTTTGTTTCAGGCCTTACAGATTGTGGACAGAGTGGAATGTTTTGGAAAGTGGCAGAAGGATATCTCTAAATTTGTCTGGCAGGGCAAAAAGCCCCGAATAAAGTTTAAAATACTAACTGATGCAAAGGAGAGAGGGGGATTTGCCCTGCCGGACTTAAGGATATATTACGAAGCTGCAGCCTTCTGCTGGATGAGAGATTGGATTTTGTTGGAAAACACTGATGTCCTGGATCTGGAAGGCTTTAATAACTCGTTAGGTTGGCATGCGTATTTGTGGTATGACAAGGCAAAAACACATGGAATGTTTAAAAACCATATTGTCAGGAGAGCAATATTTATGGTCTGGAAAAAATACAAAGACTTATTAGAAAGCAAAACTCCGAGGTGGGTATCACCAATAGAGGCCAAGGCTCGGAAAAAACCCAATATGGAGGCCGGATGGCCGAAATATTGGGAAATAATAGAGAACATCGGAGACAACTGGAGGTTGCAGAGCTTTGAAAGGTTAAAGGGTAAGGTGCAAGATTGGTTTCACTATGCCCAAATCAATGAGGTTTTTAAGCTAGATAAAAAAACAGGATTCCAGGTGGAAAAATCGAAACTTGAGACAGAATTGTTAGAACCAAAGACCAAGCTATTATCGAGAATGTATAACTTGCTGCTTAAATGGAACACTCAGGACGAGACAGTTAAATCAGCCATGATAAAATGGGCTCAGGACATTGGTTATAACATCATGTCTGAGGACTGGGAAAGGTTATGGACCACCGGTATGAAGTTTACGGCATGTAATGCCTTGAAAGAAAACATTATGAAAATGGTATACAGGTGGTACATGACCCCAGTCAAGCTTGCTAAGATTTACCATTTGTCCGATAATAAATGCTGGAAATGTAAGGAGGCTGAAGGGACATTCTTTCACCTCTGGTGGACCTGCCCAAGAGTGAAGGCCTTCTGGGAAATGATATATAACGAGTTAAAAAAGGTGTTTAAATACACTTTCCCTAAGAAACCGGAGGCATTCCTCCTGGGCATTGTCGGCCAGAAGGTGTCAAAGAAGGATAGAACTCTTTTCATGTACGCTACTACTGCAGCAAGGATTCTTATCGCTAAGCATTGGAAGACTCAAGATTTGCCCACACTGGAGGACTGGCAGACGCAACTGATGAACTACATGGAACTAGCCGAGATGACTGCAAGGATCCAAGATCTGGGAGAAGAAGCTATGGAGGAGGATTGGAAAAAATTTAAGGACTATTTGCAAAAGTACTATAAGTTATATGAATCTTAAGACGCCGTATGATTTGGAATGTTAGCCCCAGCAACAAAAGTGGTATATATAAGAAATTGGTTAATTTTTATGAAAGAATTAAGGTTTAAATGGGTAAAAATGACAATATGTTATATTTTAAGAGTAAATGGAAAACAAGAGATTTAAACTTAAACTGCAATTGAAAGTAAAAAAGAAACACATGAAACAAGGTTATAATTTGCTGATAATTTTATTGTTAAGAATGCATTATGCGGGAGATGTGGGGAAGTCCGATAGAATTCTGAAATAAGTTGATGAAATGGTTGAGATTCTCTGTTTTTTTTCTTTCTTTTTACTGTCTATGTTCTTTCTTTTCTATCTGTAATTTGGAAAAAACGCAATAAAAATTATATAGAAGACCATTCCAGAAGCGGGAGTGCCATTGGGTGGCATGTTAAGTGTGGGATTGAAGTGCTTTGGTGGGAGAATGTTGCCATATGTGAAATGGCCCTTAAGTGCTGTAACTTCATTGCTATTCTTCTGTCCTCTCTATGAGAAAATGAGTTAACTTTAGGTGTATCCAGAATTTTTCCAGAAAACCAGTATATATATATAAAAAAAGATACAGGAGGTAAGTGGCAAGATAAGGCTGATGCAGTTGCTTATCGCATACCAGCTTCTTTTCCATATTTGTTCTAAGAAGGTATGGGACCCATTTGAGCTCTTGGGGTTAATTCTTAATGACTGGCAAGTCTTCCAACGTCCAGTTAGCCAAATCCTCAGTTAGCACTTGTGTCCATTTTTTGAATGAGAAACTCTACCAATTTGGGGAAAATGCTAAAGGTGCTTCCTCCCTTTCTTTTACAGAACTTTTCGTGTATGGCTGAAGAAAGACAGTGGTCAGTATTGACCTAACACATACCACCCACTGACTTGTAAGTATTTGCAATACTTGGTCCATTTTAATTCTCATCTTTCAGGCCCACTCCTCACTTTTTCTTCATCAGCACTTCCACCAATAATTAGCTGTTGAGAGTACAGTGTGGACCTTCCATAATTCTGATGGCATTTAAATACATTGAACATTTTTAAACAAGGGATTCTGGTGTGTGGCAAATATAAACAATGTGACACCCATGTTACTGGACTCCATATTTCTGCATGTGCGTTAACCCAGAAACAAGAAAGCTGTCTGTCGGTCCAGATTTATAGAAGCCATTGTGACACCTTCCTCTGCTGGCTCACTGGTCACCAGAGTGCTAAAAGACCTGGTGGGCTCCTACGGTTGGATCATTTCATCTGTGTGAGAGAAAGGAGATGGAAATGTAAGTAGGATTTCTCTCAGCATCTGAATTTTGTGATGATAGTGAATTCCTCTTGAGCATAGATGTGTGAATGCCAAAACCAGTTTAGGGACAGGAGAGCACATTTTTCTCTTTCTTTTCTAGGCTTTCAAGGCTGAGGAAAGTGTTATCCCGGTTGGGAAGGTGAAGTAAGATTTCGCCTCTCCCTGAGACCTCCCTCTCACCCACAACATTCTGTACCCCTCTTTCAGAGGACAGAAAGGGTAAAACCCTTCAGCATATAGATGTTGCTGTGATGCACCGGATCCTTTGCCTCAGGCATCATCTGAACCAAGTCTGGGGCCTGATCCTGAGGATTCCCAGTCTGCACAGGTTCCCCTTCAACAAACACCAGCTGGGCCAAGTCAGGGGCATGAGCCTACCCTGGCTCCAGATGCGGGGATTACCAAACCGGTAGTGCCTTCAGCTGGGCCATCACTTACAGCTGCTCCACTACCGGTTTGGTCAGGGGAGGCTGAGGCGGTTCCTGGGTCTAGTAAGCCACCAACGTCTCCCGAACTGCAGAGACTAAGGTCTAAGAGAAGGAGACACCTGAGTACTCGCAGGAGGAGTGCTCGCCTTCAGGCGAAACAGGGAGGTGAGTCGCCGGGGGATCTGGACTGGCCGCTACCCCGATAAAGATAAAAGGCTGTCGGACCCTGCCCCAGGTTGCAGGAGCAACATTGCTGTATGCTAGATCCTGCCTGAGATCCTGTACCTGTCCTTGCTCTTGCTTGGTTTCCTGCCTCGTGTCCTGCCTTGGCCCTGTCGGACTAACTCCCAGCAGAACCTTCGGATTCTGGACCGGCCCTGGACTGTACTTCACGGGTTACCCCCAGGCCCAGCACAGTTGCTTCCATAGTCATATTAGTCCCTAAGGTTTCTTAAGAAAGGTCTCTCTGTAACTGTCTGAGGCCTAGTTCGAGGTTCTGAAAAATAAAAATATCCCATGTAGCTCTTTGTTTCCCTGTAGGCTCTGCATACCTCCTGCCAGAAGGGGATGGCCCAGGAAAAAATAACGGTAATGTCTATTTCCAAATATATGTTCAGTGTATATAAGAAAGTCCCCCAAGCAGTTCTAATTGCTAGGCTTCTCTTCTTTTCCATTTAGATGACATAGTCCTAGAAGACCTGGAGGGAGAGCAGGGGCCCATTTTCTGTGAGCAGCAGGACAGCTCTGGAAGAAGATGGTGGAAGAGCTCCTCCGTCAGAGGAGCTCAAGAAATGCCCAAGAAAACATGAAGACAATGTCTATTTCCAAGGATATGTTCAGTGTATATAAGAAAGTCTCTAAAACACCTAGTCAATGTCTTCCCTGCTAGGGTGAGAAGCGCCGCATTTCCATTATGCTAATTATTTCTAAACTTGCATGTGTGCATTGAAATTAGCATATGCAAATCTGTCCCCCCATTTGGCCACCCTGATATCCTCTCTTCTTTCTCTTCCAATAAAAAATTCAGAAACAATTAGCCTAAGCCAAATAAAGTGGTGCCTCGCAAGACGAAAATAATCCGTTCCGCGATTCTCTTCATCTAGCGGTTTTTTCGTCTGGCGAAGCAACCCTATTAGTGGATTAGAGCTATTAGCGGTTTAGCGGCTATTAAAGGCTTAGCGGCTAAAAGGCTATTAGCGGCTTAGCGGCTTAGAAAAAGGGGGGGAAGCGGAAAAAATCGCAAGACTCGCAAGACGTTTTCGTCTTGCAAAGCAAGCCCATAGGGAAATTCGTCTTGCAAAGCGCATTGAAAAACGGAAAACCCTTTCGTCTAGCGGGTTTTTCGTCTTGCGAGGCATTCGTCTTGCGGGGCACCACTGTAATGGCAGTAGGGATGACAATTTAGGTAAACCACTTTCCTCTCATGAGATCCTTCATAGTAAAGGTTCAGGGTGAGGGGCCATGAAACTCCTTGGAACTTGCGGGAGGGCTATACCTCGGTGGTAGGCGGTCTGATTGACATACAGAAAGCGGACTGATGTAGAAGGGATGGAGCAGTTGCCCCTTCTCAAGTGGGCTGCAAGAGGAAGGATGCTCCCTCCAACCAGCATAGAAACGCAGCTCTCCACCTCTCAACTGCCAGCCCCTGACACGTTAGTAAGACTTTTTGCAGGCTAGTATCTTTTGTGGGTTATTTCATGAAAAATCCTCTCATTTTCCTTTCATTAGAGGATTTTTCATAAAAGAAAATGCCCATCAAAGGAAAATAAAAGAAAGGAAATCTGGGAAGAAATACAAAGAAATGAAAAAGAATTACTTAATAAACCAGACAATGAAAACATTAAACAATATAAAAATCCTTCAAACACAATTCTCAGTGGTAATAAATGAAGAGCTGGAATGGAAGATCAAATGGCTAAAATAAAAACATTTTTAATTCGGAAATAAGCCGGGCAAACTCTTGGCCTGGCAACTAAAGAAAAAAATGAGATGAAAGATTAATAAAATCAGAATGGATGATAAATGGTCTGATGATCCAAAGGAAATCAGTAGATGTTTTGCCAATTACTACAGAGTTACACAAAGAGGGGTCCGAAAAAAGTGAAAAAAATGCAGAATATTTGAAGACGAATGGACTGCCTAAGATCTCAAAAGAGAAATCCAGGATATTAAACTCTCCCATTGCCCCTTTAGAGGTACAAGCAATTCAAAGAGCAAAAATATTATCAATTTTAAAATTTAAAAAATGATAAAAAGAAAGGAGGTGCGACGGAGATTTCAAAATTTGAATCCGACCTGGTAAACTCTAAGACCAAAACTCTTTATAAAACATACAGACTCCTCCTTGACTGGGAAGTCAAGGAAGAGGAGGTCAAATCAGCAATGATTAAATGGACTCAAGCCTTTGGCCACAACATAGACATGAGCCAATGGGAACACCTATGGAAAGTTAATTGGAAATTTGCAGCATATTTTACGCTAAGGGAAAACCTCCAAAAGATGCTATATTGATGGTATTTAACCCCCTGTAAACTTTCCAAAATGTACAAAAATGTTCCAAATACATGCTGGAGATGTGGAGAACCAGGTGGAACTCTCTTCCACATATGGTGGGTGTGTAAAAAGTTTAAGACCTTTTGGAATGATATATAGAGAGAGCTCAAAACAATGTTAAATGTATCCTTACTGAAGAAACCAGAATCATTTTTATTGGGCATTACAGGTCCAGACATTGTTAGGAAGATAAAAGTCTTTCTGTATGCCACCATTGCCGCAAGGGTATTTATAGCAAAACATTGGAAGAGTGACAAAATTCCTACTAAATCTGAACGGTTACTAAAGCTGGTAGAATATGCTGAATTAGACAGTCTCTCAGAAAAGATCAAAGATAAGTCAAAACAGGAGTTCATTTCAAACTGGGAACTTCTAAGGAGATATTTGAAGGATAATTGTTGCAATCTGAAATCATTAGCAGCCTTTGAGTAATCTCTGTGAGTAATACAGATTAAAAGGGAGAAAACAGATTTACACCGTATTTTTCGCCCCATAAGACGCACCGGCCCATAAGACGCACCTAGATTTTAGGGGGGGAAATAAAGGAAAAAAAATGTATTTCCCCCCCAGGTGCGCTGCACTAATCCAGAAGCTTGGGGCAAGCTGAGGTCAGCGCGCCCCAAGCTTCTGCGTGCCGGCAAGCAGTCCGCTGCCGCCCCAAGCCTCCCGCACCCGGCAGGAGGTCCCGCTGGGTGCGCAAGGCTTGGGGCGGCAGCGGACTGCTTGCGCGCACCTAGAAGCTTGGGGCGTGCTGAGCTCAGCACGCCCCAAGCTTCTGCATGCCGGCAAGCAGTCCGCTGCTGCCCCAAGCCTCCCGCACCCGGCAGGAGGTCCCGCCGGGTGCGCAAGGCTTGGGGCGGCAGCGGACTGCTTGCGCGCACCGAGAAGCTTGGGGCCAGCTGAGCTCAGCACGCCCCAAGCTTCTGCATGCCGGCAAGCAGTCCGCTGCCGCCCCAAGCCTCCCGCACCCGGCAGGAGGTCCCGCTGGGTGCGCAAGGCTTGGGGCGGCAGCGGACTGCTTGCGCGCACCGAGAAGCTTGGGGCCAGCTGAGCTCAGCCCGCCCCAAGCTTCTAGGTGCGCGCAAGCAGTCCGCTGCCGCCCCAAGCCTCGCGCACCCAGCGGGACCTCCTGCCGGGTGCGGGAGGCTTGGGGCGGCAGCGGACTGCTTGCGCGCACCGAGAAGCTTGGGGCGGGCTGAGCTCAGCTGGCCCCAAGCTTCTCGGTGCGCGCAAGCAGTCCGCTGCCGCCCCAAGCCTCGCGCACCCGGTGGGACCTCCTGCCGGGTGCGCGAGGCTTGCAGACACTCGCCCGAAGCAGGGGGAGCCCTCCAGAGGGCTCCCCGTGCTTCGGGCGACAGGCTGCCGCCCCAAGCCTCGCGCACCCGGTCGGACCTCCTGCCGGGCGCGTGAGGCTTGCAGGCATTCGCCCCATAAGACGCACCCCGATTTCCCCTTCATTTTTGGAGGGGAAAAAGTGCGTCTTATGGGGCGAAAAATACGGTATATAGGTTTATCAGAGTGGAAAAATTGGGAAAGGATGGGAAGTCAATCTTATGTACTAAATATATTATAGAAGGACTTGTACTTTTTTATTTTTATTTTTGACAAAACTGACACGTAAAATAAGGAAGATATGTCTTTGATGTAGATGCAAGTATGAACAAAAAAGCAATTTTTTTAAAAAACCCTTACAGGTTATTCACAACGCTGTGTTCGTATTTGGTTCAATTGTCATTGGTGTTGGTGACTGACTTTCCCCATTGCTGGTTGCTATGCAGGCTTGAGGCCATCTTTTGGCAGATCTGCCTTCATGCTGTCATTTTCCAGCACTACCCTCCTTCTGTCACTTGGTTCCTCGAACGTTGGGGACAGCAAGCACAACCATGAACCGCAGAACCTGAACACGGAGTTTGCCCTCTCTACGAATGCTGGGCAGAGCTCAACCATGGAACCGACCTCGCCATTTCCCCAATGAGCGTGTCTCTCTCTTTGGGGCTCAAGGGAGCATATTAGCCCAGCTTCACCATGCTCTGGGATACAGCACTCATGTTAAGGCAACCCTCTGAGAAACAGCTTTTTGGTCATGAACTTCACCTAACAGCTTGGACTGTCCTGAGAGGAAAGCATTAAAAAAAACGCAAGTCGTACAAGGGGACGTACTTGTGAGTTAACCCCCTTTCATTCCATGTTCTTCAATGGGCTTTACATGTGCATGCTACACCTTTAAAGTACATTCTTTCCCCCAAAGAATTCTGGGCACTGTAGTTTATTCCTCAGAGTTGCCATTCCCAGCAACACTTAACAAACTGCAGTGCCCAGAATTCTTTAAGGAAAGAATGTGCCTTGGCGGTTGGACTAGATGACCCTTGGGGTCCCTTCCAACTCTACAATTCAGTGATTCCATAAATGCATATGGAGCCATGTATTGGTGTGCACTGAATGTTAGTCACACTTTGGTTCTGTTGAAATCAGTCACAGCTAAGTCCCATTGATTTATGAAAGTGTGGCTAATTTGTCTAAGAGATTGATAACCCCAATAAATTACTTTGTTCTTAGATCAGGGCGTATAAGACTTCCTGCAAACTGTGTACAGAAAAGTGACCAACTCAAGCCAAAGCCGGAATGCATCTTTTTCTGCAGTTTGTTCAGCATGCTGCACTCTGGGCAAACAACACAGCACACCAGGCTAACTTTAGTGAGCCTAACAGGACTGCAGCTCAGATAAATGAATGGTTTCCCACAAGCATTGAAGGTAAAGTGACAATGCCCCCCTTTAGCACCAGGACTTTTGAGATGTCAGCTAAACAGACTGCAGGACACCTCCTTTCAGGAACCAAGGTTGATAAGAAGCACATGGGGAGACACTGCAAGAAAAGGGAACAGCTGCTCTCACGGTAGGAACATGAGAAGCTGCCGAGTCAGACCACTGGTCCATCTAACTCAGTATTGTCTGCACTGGTCGGCAGCCCCTTTCTAGGCAGTTCTAGGCAGGATTCTCTCCCACCTGGAGATGTCAGGGGTTGAACCTGGGAGTTTCCGTATGCAAGCAGATGCTGTACTTACTACTGACCTTTCCTTTTTATTATTTGAAATATTTATATAACCAGGTTCTTGGACAGCTTACAACAAGGAAAGGAACACATGAAAACTTACATATACAGTCGTACCTTGGATGTCGAATGGCTTAGTTGCCGAACACTTCGGCTCTCAAACGTCAAAAACCTGGAAGAAGAAGAGTTTGGATTTGATGTCCTGCTTTATCACTACCTAAGGAGTCTCAAAGTGGCCAATAATCTCTTTTCCCTTCCTCCCCCACAACAAACACTCTGTGAGGTGAGTGGGGCTGAGATACTTCAGAGAAGTGTGACTGGCTCAAGGTCACCCAGCAGCTGCATGTGGAGGAGCGGGGAATTGAACCCGGATCACCAGATTACGAGTCTACCGCTCTTAACCACTACACCACACTGGCTTTCCGGAAATGAGTGTTCCAGTTTTCGAACGTTTTTTGGAAGCCAAACGTCCAGTGCAGCTTCTGCTTGAGTGCAGGAAGCTCCTACAGCCAATCAGAAGCCGCACCTTGGTTTTCAAACAGTTCCAGGAGACAAACGGACTCCCAGAACGGATTAAGTTTGACAACCAAGGTACGACTAATAAAGAAAGCATATATGTATCTACCCCTTTCCCGTAACAAATAAATTGATTGTATTTTCCTTTTTACAGCAGGTTAAGAGAATGCCCTATTCAAAACCATTTTCTTCCTTTTAAAATTTTAGACCACCCTTAGATCTCAGGGTAGTACCTGGATTAGCAGTTCCTCCTTCTGTTAACCCAGTTATATAAATATAACGGCTACCTACCTGAATATAAATATAACATTTTATAATTTTTGTCTAGAAGTGAAGGCTGCTAATGAACATCTTTCCCATTTC
Source organism: Podarcis bocagei (assembly GCF_964188305.1). NCBI lineage: Eukaryota > Metazoa > Chordata > Lepidosauria > Squamata > Lacertidae > Podarcis > Podarcis bocagei. The sequence goes on from NC_138135.1 coordinate 72,373,213, forward strand.
CACTTTCCATATGTGACTGACTTTCATTAATCATCCCCACCCTGTTCTATAAAAATAATTAAATTTAAGTTACATCAGTGTCAGCATTTATAAAATGAAGTTGAATAAATAATAATAATTTCTTTTCAATTTTTACAGGTTCAGCTTTGTTTATAGGAAGACTTACAAATGCTACAGAGTAAACTTGTCCTATCCATGCTTCCATATATCTGCATTCCTAAAAAAATTAAAAAAAAAACATTAATAGGACATTTTAAGTCTTGTCTCTATCAAGAAGAAGTTGTGTGAAACTTATGGCTGTAAATAAAAAGAGATGCTTATTGCCATTTCTGTGGTGGTTCTGTTCTGTTATAGCAGTTATAGACTTCTGAAAAATGCCTTAGGGCTCCTGCGTTCGAATCCTACTTGTGGTTTTCCCACAGTCATTTGGTTCGCCGCTGTGAGAACAGGATGCTAGAGTACATGGTCCGTTGGTCTGATCCAAAAAGCTCTTCAACAGCTTAGCTCAGTTGGTTAGAGCACAGTGCTGATAACGCCAAGGTGGCAGGTTTGATCCCCATATGGAACAGCCATATATTTCTGCCTTGCAGGGGGTTGGACTAGATAACCATGGGATCCCTTCCATTTCTACAATTCTGATTCATTGCTGCATCTGTACATGTTGCACCTCCACTTATTGTGAGGTATTTCAATGGAAAGAGTTATACCAGGACTGTTCTCACCTGGTAGCTTCATTATAAACCTTAAGGTATGAAGTTGAAGGAAGAAAGGTCCTTTCAACCAACTTCAGATGATATATGCTAGTTTCCATAAGGGCATTTCTACCCAAAGTACCTACCAGGGAAATAAAAGGATCTGGAAAAGTTAACCTCGCTCAGAGTTGCCAAGGCTGCATCACTCGGGCTGATAATAGTATTTTGTATCCATCTCTTAATAAACAACACAACAGGATGTCCTTTCAACCAACTTCAGATGACAGAGAGGAGTTAAGTTTGAACCATTTATTTACACACTTTTGACTTTCCTAAATTTAAGCAGGAGTGTTAAGTCTAAGATCTGCTCGGCCAGGTGGAGGAGTCTGGCTCTCCGGAGCCCGCCGTGACCCGGGAGGGCGGCTGTCTGGGAGGAAAGTGAGCCGGAGGGAAGGACGGGGCGCAGGCCGGGCGGGAAGTTCTTGAGAACCGGCCCTTTGTGGAATCGTCTGCGCCTGGCCCCTGGCAGATCCAGGGAATTAGGCTTGCCCTGTCCGAAAAGGGGGTGAGGAGACTGAGGAAAGCGAGCAAAACTCAGCGCGCCAGGCAGGAGAGAAGCATCGGAGCCGCAGAGCCAAGCATAATGAGAGCGGAGCTTCCCAAAACATTTGTCACTTCGCCTTCCCAAGCTGTGCAAGACAGCGCAGAGCACGGGAGACTCTCGAGCTCAGGGCTGCGGGTCGAGCTGCAAGCGATTCTTTGCATTGCTAGGGGTTGGACTAGATGACCCTCGCGTCCCCCTTCCCGCTCTACAATGAAAAAAACGGGGGGGGGGCAGCCTTTGCCCAGGCCTTCTCCACGCAAATCCAAAGCCCACGAAGAAGGCGCGCTGCGGCCTAGATGCTGAAGAAGACGCAAACTCGGCAGGCGCAACTCGGCCCGCTGCCACCGACCAGAGGCTAAGAGAGGCGGCGGCGCACGAGGTCGGCTGGCAGCCCTCGGTGACTGGGCTGCCGCGCGTGGGTTGTGAGGCGAGCTGCCCGCTCATGGAGGGGACGTGGGGCCTTCCTTCAGCCGCTGGCCGTTGGCGAGCTGAGGCGAATGTTCTCCCTCCCGCCCGCGTCCCAGAGGCGGCCGTTGGCCAGAGAGCGCGCGCTGACCGCGTGACGGCCTGTCCAGGGGGCAGTGGTAGGTCGGTCGCTAGGCAACCGCCAAGCGGTCACTGCCGGGGTCCGGAGAGCGGCCGCTGGACGGAGCGCGTGTCTGGAGGGCCCCTTTCCGACCATGGAGGCGATTAAGACCACGGCCGTGTTTCAGAGCGTGGACCCCTCGCTTAGGGCCTATTTCAAGAAACACTCCATACCCGACATCTATGAGGTAAAGGCCCCGCTGAAGGGCCGTTGGGTCACAGTGGCGGTGAACACGGGTGTGCGTGTGAATGGGGGTTTGCGGGGGGACTGGCCCTCTGCCTCCTGCTCTGCTCTGAATTACTCACTCACCTCTGGTCCCGTTAGACGCTAGTGATACTCCCTGTCTCATCCCGTCTTTCTAGTCGACCTGAGTTTCGGTGCACACGTCGTCCAGGGACCCAGGGGTAACTTAGGAAGAACAAAGCTGGAAGGAGAGAAGACGAACGAACCCATATCATAAAAATGCTTTCGTTGCAGAAAACTGGCAAGATATAGAATATATAGAGAATTTAGTTTCGGGCAAGCACTGCAGTTTAGGAGATCTTCATTTGTCTTTTCACTAGGGTGTTGGGGGGTGGCATCATTTAAACTGTAATCACGAGGGTAGAAAAGCTAACTCCATCTATACTAAATCCTCTTTTAGGTCACAAAATCTGCCTGCTTGTTTATTGGAGTACCACACACACACCCTCCCTCTCACAAAGCTTCAGGTTGCATCATAAAGATACATCTAAAAGCAATATAAAACCATCATTAAAATATTACTATCAAAAGCTTTCAAGATAAAGGCTAGAACCCCAAACATATTTATTATAGAGTAAGGCCCTTTGGGGCTTAGTTTTGGATCAGCATCCATAGGATTACAGGCAAAATGAGCTGTCTTTCGAAAACCAGTTCAGTATAGTGTTTGCCTAAAGGATAGACCCATTGAAAAAGTAGTCCCATTGAAATCTACGGATTTATGTAGGGTGAATATCACCCTCTGATATTAAGCCTGCAATCCTAACACCACTTATCTGGGACTAAGCCCCATTTAATTCAGTAGGAATTACTTCTGAGTAGACATTATTAGAACTGTGCTGTAAGTTAGGTTTTAGAAAAGTGCTTATTCTCTGGCTTAAACTTTTCTAGGAAACTCTTTCCTTAGTTCTTCTGTAAGTGTTCCTCAACTGCCTTTCCATAATGCTTCAACCATATCATGTCATACTAATGCCTGGAGAAAATGTAATCTCAAGGGAAGATAGGGAATTATGATAGACACTTGTCAATAATTGCCTTGCATTTTGATTATACTTCCTTGGAGCATTGGAGTTTGGGAGCATTTTATGTGCATCTGCCCCCACAAAAGGGGTGTTTTGGGTAGATTTCAGATATTCATATTGAAATAAGATTCAGGTTAGACTGGAAGAAGTTCTTCAATTTCTGAATTCCTAAGTAGTAAGCCTTTTATTATATAAAGGGTATCAATTCATATTCTGCCAAACAGTAGAAACTTTTCCTGGACAATTCTGAAAGATGTTCTCTAAGGTGTTAAGAGTAATATAGGGCACTAATTTGGACCAAGTCAAGTACCAATAAATTGTTGGGAAGATTGTACATGTGATACAAGTAGGGATTTTTGTTATCACACTATGGACAAATAAACTGGCATATATAGGCAGAATCTGGGAAGACTAAAATAATTAATTTAACGCAAATGAAATTTGAAATTCAAGTAATATGGCTTGGGGCCAAAACAAGAAGATGTTAATGTTAAATTCTGCTTTTAAATTGGAAATACAATGTATTTTTAACCCCTCAGGAAAAAACAGCTTTCTGTTTAATTACTCTCTTGAAAAGCCTCTTCAGTGTTAAAATCGGAATACCAAGTATGTGAGCAGCCATATATTCTTATGAAAATATAAGAATACAGTACAAACCCAAGTGGGGTAATCTTATTTGATACCCAGTTAACATCTACTTGGGATTGGGTTCACGTGACGAGGGGTAGCTAGGGAGAGAATAGGGAGTGCAGTTTAATATATAGGCAGTAGGTGGCAGTTACAGACTTAGAGCGCTACATCGTTGTCAAACATGAGCTTAAAGATGATGAGCTAGAGAACTGGAAAGTATAACTAAAGAATTATGTGCTCTGATTGAATAAGAGATGCTCTCTTCCAAAGGTTGATAGGTGGATCTGTTATTTTGTCAGAATGGAAGTTTAGAGCCGAGTTGTAAGCTTGCTGTGTGTCTCCCCAAAGGCTGACTAAGATGTGGAGTGCATAACACAGACACAATGCTCTCAACTCACCTTTCAGTTTTTGACCACAGTTAGTTGAGCACTTGACTGAGTTTTAGTTACGAGCTTGATGTTGCGCCTGTGGCAACGGGTAAAGATCAGGGATGGGGGCTTTCCCCAGCATTCCCTCACAGGCAACTTTCCAGCCAGTAGTAGGTGAGGCCATGTGGATTTGGCCAGAGACAAAAGCAGATAGCTCCATGGATGTGACTCTTACCTTTGGACAGAAGGCTACATTCCAGTCACACATCACAAGTTTCTACCCACACAACACTCCATAGTTGATCCAGACAAGCAAGAGGCATTATCACATTTCAAGGACACATTCCAAACAGGCAAAAGCATTTGAGGCTGATGCAGAGCAGAGCTGGTGGGAGATGTGACTGGGGAAGAAACTAAAAGCCGGATAGTGGGGCCTGGAGCGCTGCATTTGGCCTCTCTCCAAGAAGAGAGCTTCCTAGCATTTAAAATCACACCACTACTGTAGCTACTCTCCTTTTACAAGCTTGTGATTTTGCACTGGATTCCTCATACTGGCTCTACATTTTTAAAAAATAGCTTAACATTTCATGAAATGAAAAATATACCTTTCTTTGGTAACTGAAATGTTCAGTTTGTGAGAAAGGGTATATGTTAAATGTTGGTTTTTTTAAATGTGTTTTTTGTAACGGGTTAAAAATGAAAATAAAAGAAGAATTCGCAGAATGCTTAGGTCCAGGTTTTGGGACAAATACTCTTGGTGAAAGAGCCCCAGTAGAGATTTATAATCACAAAACATGCAGCAAAATAAAGCGTGGAAATATAGGCTGCTAGACCTTTTAACCCAGTCAGATATAAAACCAGGTACTGTATTATTATTATTATTACCCTTCTAATTTTCTTTCCCCTAGCTGTCAAAGAGACCACAGGTTTGGTAAATTAAAAATTGGTTTACTTACAAACTCTTTAAAGGTCAAATTTATGTGCTTTTCCAAGGAGCAGCAAGGAAACACACAGTACAGTTTAGTTTCAAAATTGGTAAATGTTTCTAAATTATTTGATAGAAACACAAATATGGCTTGCTTAATTCATGTGGTCTGGGCTTTAAGTGATCAGCCCAGATGCCCTTTCTGGTTGGATTCACATGGTGGAAGAGAATGAACAAAGGCTTTGCTAACCTTTTCTGCCAAGATGTTGGGGTGGGACCTAGCTAAGCCTGAGAGGACTGTTTACTCCATGGCCTCAACCATTAACTAGAGCTAAGCATGCTGGTTATTTGAGGCTGATATTGATCCCACAAAAAGGACATGTCCAGTAAGAATCAAGTTATGATTAAAGAACACAATTTACAGACTAGCTTTTGTAAATCAATGAAGCAGGCATCAGAGGATCATGGAGCTGCATGTTAGTTGAAATCACAGTGTAACTGGTTTAGTTTGTATGATAGCTTTGATGAGAGGAGCTGGATGAGGGAACTATTCTGAAGAAAGCAACTGTAAAATAAAGACGTTTTTATTTATTTACCAAAATGAAATGGCTTAGAAAAATATTGTCTATTCAATTTAAATAGGGACAAAATATTTTTATATCATTTTACTTTTATTTTATTTATTTTATTTGTACCCCGCCAATCTGATTGGGTTACCCCAGCCACTCATAATGCTTTCAGAAGAATGTATAAAGGTAATAATATTTAAAAGTTTGTCTTATACTTTTATACAAGTATATTTGTTATATTTATTACAATTCCAAATGTGGATTTTTCATTGCAGGCCCTGTTGTGTGGTCTGCTAGCTATGCGTCCAGATGATCCACTCAGGTTTTTAGAAGAAAAGCTCAAAGAAGTAATGGAAAAAGGTCTATATAGTATTTTATGGTATGTATGATATTTTGTCTGTGTAGACTATAAATAGTGTGGCAAGCTGTAGAATACTGAAATATGGGGAAATGTTATTTAGGGTTCAATCCTGAAGTGAGTGGGAATACAAAAAAGTTCTACAGCTTTATCCTACTCTACTGCAGAGATGAAGTGAAAGCAGAGGAATGCTTTTCTGTTCTTTTTGTTTTGTGTTAATGTTTTTCTTACATTTTTCACTCTAATTGAAAACAAGTCATTGAGTTTGGGGTCGGAGGAACCCAGGAAAAGTAGTTCTGGTTAACTTCAGCATCCATGGTGAGACCACCTCTAGTTCTACTTCAGATCTCATTACTTCCATGGCAACCATAAGACAGTCTCAAGTTGCCAGTGCTCCCAACATACAAGACAGAACATATGCCATTGTTCTATATAGTGAGATGGTTGTCTGAATGTAGGGGGCATCTCTGTGACCATCATTGTCATGATCAGTTCACTTCTAGGTGAGGTTTAGAATTTTGGCATCTACTTCCCCCTGCAGTACTAGTACCATGAAGTGCTCTTGACCTGCTGGTTTAAGCATAATTTCCATGTAGATGAGACCTTGTGGGAAGGCCCCTCCAGGGACATGTTTTATTTCTGAATTTTCTGCTTAGAAATGCAAATTAAGTCGTATATAGATGTCTTAAAATAGTAACTAAAATAAATGTACACTTTGAGTCACTACATTGGCAGCCCATGTGTTAAAGTTTGAGATAAGATGAAAGAAACCAGATTGGGAACATAGTGATGATGAACTGTAGTTCAATTTCTGAATTGTTTCAGTTTTTAATTGGTTTTGTGCCAAGCAACAAAAGCGATAATTTAAAAGTTATTTCTGCAAGTTATTCTTGGAGAGTGCTTGAATGTATTTCAGAATTGTTCAGAAATGAGCAATATTTAGAATGGTTCTGTCCAATTTGCCTCATTCCTCCTCCCCAGGCCCGGCAAGGATATGCAGACAGAGGCTTTACATTTTATCTATACAAAAAACTTTTTTCAACATTACCATAGAAGAATTGGAATTGTCAAAATAATGGACTTGTTTAAAATATATAAGCAGTAAAGTTGGATTTTTGGAAAACAGTGTTTCCCATGATGTAGTAACATTTATTGTTTTTATTTCATTCCATAAATATTTAACAGTGGCTGCATTCATGTGTAATGATATGCCAGACTTTCTGGCTTATTGCAGTTTATTAGGAATAAGCAGTGTGCTGGTGAATGCTGCCTATTCGTTGCTCCTCTGGCAAGAGTCCAAGCAAACAAACCAGGAAGCATCATTATTTGTTGCTCCAGGGTTTCAGGCTGGTTAGGATGTAACAGAGGACCAAAGCTTTTAGGTTTGTCTATCCCAATCACACCAAGGGTGGTATGCACCAGCATGCTGTTTATTCCTAATAAACAGCAAAAGTTTGGCCTATAATTACATACAAATGTGACCAATGTCTCTGAACACAACATTAAGTGTTAGTTACCTGAAAAATTGTTTGGGGCACTTCCAAACACACACTTTGAGGTTAGGATTCAGTCACATACTAGTAGAATCAGGTTGCACAAAATTGATTGAGTTCAGTTGCACAACAAATCTGCTTTCCCTTGTCTCCCATTCAAACTGTTTACAAGGAAAATGACATGGGGAAATGCACTGGAAAGTGTGGGATAACATCATCTAATTGCAAATAAATCAAAATGAATGCTCAATAAACAGATCATCTGGAAATCACCTTTAAAACTATGGTTCACTAATACAGTATAATTTAATAGTGGTGCTATTAGTGTTAACGGAAAATGGAAACTTATGTAATCATGTGATGCATACAAAAAGTAATATTATTATACCCCCCGCCAGGGACACGTGTATTGATCCAGACCTAAGTCTAAGACTAAAAGCGATTTCAGATACATATTTACACACCCTTTTGGGACTGGATGATGATCAACTAGTAAGTATTTCTAAACCTTTTTGGCTAACTCTGAGTGGAGTAAGAACAGTTGCTATCCTCAAATGTATTTTACAAAGAATTATACTTTTTTTTGGATTCATACTTTGCTTTGTCTGAAAGTATTGAGAGGAAAAAAGATCCCCACTAACAAAGACCTCATAATATAAAGCAGCAGTCCTTAACACAGCTACTCTGTACCCATTAAACTCAGAGGGACATCTGGATAAACATGATCAAGATTGTGCTGCCAGAAAATATGGCATAAGGAAATAATTTAATAAAATTTCAAGTTAAATCTTACAGTTGGTCCTTCAGATTGTTGGCATCCTTTTCATTTTAGGTTCTGAAAATGGATTGTGCAATTGGAACAGTAAAGCTAAAGCTAAAGGACCCCTGGACGGTTAAGTCCAGTCAAACTTGACTATGGAGCGCAGCACTCAATCTTACTTCAGGCTGAGGAGCCAGCGTTTGTCCGCAGACAGCTTTCTGGGTCATGTGGCCAGTATAGTTCCCCTGATGGGCAAAAATGCACCACCAATAATTTGGGCTTTCCGGTCCTCTTTTGCTGCCTCATATGGACCTTTTGAGCACATCAGTATTGTGGAGGGCAGTTTAACCCTTTCATAATCTCAACTAGCAGTAAGTGATTGGAGGGGAAAGTGTGCCCAAAAGAGAGTAGAGGCAGGTGGCTTTTATTTTTTGTTTTTGTAAAACAATCATGGACAGACACCAGACTTTCGGGTTCAACCTAGTTATTTTACTATAACTCTGAGATCCATTGACCAGAGCAAAGTGCAAAATAGTGGCAGGAAAGAGGGCAGCATATTCTGAACTAAAAGGCAGGATGTTTCTGAGCAAGCCCATTCTCAGCTTAGTCCAGGATTTTATTTTCTATACCAAAGCTAACTTCAAAGTCCTGTCACAGAAAAATCTATTTCTGTTCCACCCCACTCCACCCCAAAGCTTTTTTTCATCTCAACCACCTAGTTTAGAGGAGGGAAGCCTTTTTGTGTGTGTCTATAGTTATATAGTTGGGACGCGGATGGTGCTGTGGGTTAAACCACTGAGCCTAGGACTTGCTGATCAGAAGGCCAGCGGTTCGAATCCCCGTGACGGGGTGAACTCCTGTTGCTCAGTCCCTGCTCCTGCCAACCTAGCAGATCGAAAGCACGTAAAAGTGCAAGTAGATAAATAGGTACCGCTCCGGCGGGAAGGTAAACGGCGTTTCCGTGCGCTGCTCTGGTTCGCCAGAAGCGGCTTAGTCATGCTGGCCACATGACCCGGAAGCTGTACGCCGGCTCCCTCGGCCAGTAAAGCGAGATGAGCGCCGCAACCCCAGAGTCGGTCACGAATGAACCTAATGGCCCTTTGCCTTTACCTTTATAGTTAAGCAATTTGGAGTCTGAATCCTTGCTGATCTACTGCAAGTTACCCAAGAGATCTACCAGTAGATCTTGATCTACCTACCCTGGTGTAAAAGGACAAGAAGTACCGTATTTTTCGCTCTATTGGACGCACCGGACCACAGGACGCACCTAGTTTTTAGAGGTGGAAATCAAGGAAAAAAATATTATCCCCCCCCCCAGCCCCAAAGAGCAATGGACAGGCTACATGCAGCCTGTCCACTTCTCCCAGAGCTTCTCGGGGCTGCGGGGGAAGCCCGGGTCCCCCCCCCCAGCCCCAAAGAGCAAAGAAGCCAAGACAGTGCGCGGGATCCATAGCCGCGCAACCTCTCCAGCCAGGAGCTAAACCTCTCCAGTGCAGCTAAAGAAGACAAGGCAGCAAGCGTGATCCATCCCGCTCACTGCCTTGGCTTCTTCTTTAGCCTTGCACAGCATCTTTAGTCTTGCGCAACGGGATGGATTGCGCCCGCTGTCCACCGGGGCTGGACTAGATGACTCCTGGGGTTCCCTTCCAACCCTGCAATTCTATGACCTCGGAAGGTGTTTGGGGTCTCCACCACTGGAGGCTTTTAAGCAGCGGTTGGGGGACCATCTGCCTGGCGTTCTTTAGCTGTGATTCCTACATTGTGAGGGGGCTGGGCTAGATGACCCTTGGGTGGCCCTCCCAACTCTATACAGTCCTACAGTTCTGTGGCAGGAGATCCACAGCCACTTCACACAATGCCCACCCCCAATTTTCATCTGAGAGACATGTGTCTCTCAGTACCCCCCCTACCTGCCACACTTCCCCCACCCCACTTAAGCTGAGGGAATTCCTGCCCAGAGAATCTCCCAGCAATCAAGGAGGAGGAATCCGCTGCAGCCTCCAGCAGCGGAGGATCCATGGTCCCCTTCCTTCTCTCCTCCGTAGTTGCTTTGAAGCAGGAAAGTGGGAGAGGAGCTGCTTACACGAGTGTAAACTGCCCCCCTCCCACTTTCCTGCTTCAAAGCAATTACGGAGGAGGAATCCGCTGAAGCCTCCAGCAGCGGAGGATCCATGGTCCCCTTCCTTCCCTCCTCCGTAGTTGCTTTGAAGGAGGAAAGTGGGAGAGGAGCTGCTTACACGAGTGTAAGCTGCTCCCCTCCCACTTTGCTGCTTCAAAGGGAGCCCGGGAGGAGGGAATCTGCTGCAGCCTCGAGCAGCGAAGAGGATCCATGGGTCCCCTCTTTCCCTCCTCTGTGGTTGCTTTGAAGCAGGAAAGTGGGAGAGGAGCTGCTTACACGAGTGTAAGCTGCTCCCCTCCCACATTGCCGCTTCAAAGGGAGCCCGGGAGGAGGGAATCTGCTGCAGCTTCCCCCAACTCCCGCGGAAGCCGCACGCTCTTTAAAGGGGCTGTGCGGCTTCTCCTGGCTTTTCTGGGAGGTGGGGGGATTCCCCCACCTCGTAGAAAAGCCCGCAGGAGCCGCGCAGCCTTTAAAGAGGGTGCCGCTCTTGGGGGCTTTTCCCCCAGGAGGGAGAAGGGACTGCTGCAGCCAGTCAGTCCCGTCTCCCTCCTAGAGAAAAGCCCGCAAGAGCGCACGAAGCTTGTGTGCGGCTCTTGAGGGCTTTTCCCGTCTGCCTCCCCCCTGCATTCGCTCCATAGGACGCACACACATTTTCCCTTGCTTTTTAGGAGGGAAAAAGTGCGTCCTATGGTGCGAAAAATACGGTAACTGCCTCTGTGGTTATTACTGTTATTACAAATGCATAGGCTCATGTGTATTGTACTTACTTCCTCAAACAATGAACTGCTTTAACAATGGCTGAATTTCCTTTTCCTTCACAATCTAAACTATTTCAGTTGCATTGGTTGCATTATTGTTTGATTTCATGCAATCAGAATATTGTAACAGCTGACGATGGAAGTGAAGTTAGTTATAATTATCTGGAGGGGGCCGAATCTAGTGTTCAATCTCTTAACATAACTGTCAACAAATGTACAATTACATTTTACAATTAATTATATGACAATACCAACATAGAAAGTTTTACTTGTGTACATATTCTCCATTTTGATGCAATTTTATTTATGCATTTACATTTTAGATGACTGAGGATTTATGTGATAAAGCATGGGACTTTTATAGCATTAACTTAAAGAGAATGTGCTTTGAGTAAGTATTTGGTTACCTTTAGCGTATAAAAACATTACGTGTACTTCATTTCCAATTCAACATGATCACATACTAAATAGGCTATTTAGTGCAAAGTCACATATTGGGTAGTCATGGCATTTTAAGAAAAATGTTAGAAAAAATATATTGTTCCTTCGATTTGCTCCTTACATTTTGTTTGAATTAATATATATATATTGATGTATATATTCCCCATATGCTTCCTATGAAATTATATTTTCCCATTTTCTTTCATTCAGGTAAAAACTTCATTAATATATTGTTTATTGTGGCTTAATAATTGCAGTGCCTGGATAGAGTATTGTTCTATGAGGAAAATTTCTAGGGAAATTTTTCAGAGAAAGATGGCTTTTGCAAAACACTTCTATGAACAAAAACAATTAAAATTAAGGTTACAGCAGTGGAGAGATTGGGTGAAGTTTCGCCATGAACAACACAAAAGTAAGTCTAGCACTAACAGGTGGCCAATTTGGTTACAACTATTTACTGTCTCATAGATCGCAACAGGTGCTGCTTGGGCCTCTTGAACAGTACCATTAGATGTATTTTCAAAATGTGAGATTCATTTTGACAGTGGAATTTGACTCACTATAATTGGTTTTATTTGACTGCTACAAAGTCCCAAAAGCATATTTCATTTTTATTCATTACAGCTTGCCCGGGGTCATTCAAAAATGTATTAGTATAATTCTCTCCCCCCCCCCCACAATGGTTCTTATATCTACTTCACTAGGCTGAAAAACCTTCTGTTATTTTACCTTAAAGATATAGCTGCTTTTACTAGTAACTGTTTACTTATCCTACATTGTATATCAGGCAACGGTTAAAGATGAGATTTCTATCAAATGACATCAGTTTTTTATATTTTATATTGTATAGATATGTGTGTGTGTGTATTCCACACACACACAAACAGTCAGCATATGCAACAGAACATGTCTCCAAGCATCTTCACCAATATGATAAATATGATAAAACATTGGTTGAGTGAGAATACCACTGATATAAACCCTTCTTTCATATCTACGTGTATGAGTAGGCAAATTACAGCACCGTAAATCTGAATCCATTTTGTTAAAAAAGAAGGAAATAATACCCAATTTTTCATCAATTTCCTTTGAGGCCTGGTTCAGAAGATCAAATTACCGTATTTTTCGCTCCATAAGACGCGCCAGACCATAAGGCGCACCTAGTTTTTGGAAGAGGAAAACAAGGAAAAAATATTCTGAATCCCATAAGCCAGAACAGCAAGCGGGATCGCTGTGCAGTGATCCCGCTTGCTGTCCTGGCTTATGGGATAGCCGCCCGCAGTCTCTCCCGGGCAGCGGGATGAAGGCTCCCACTGCCCAGGAGAGGCTGCCCGCGGCTAAGCAAGAAGCCAGGACAGCCAGAGGGATCGCAGTGCAGTGATCCCGCTGGCTGTCCTGGCTTATAGGATAGCTGCGAGCAGCCTGTCCCGGGCAAGGGGAGCCTTCATCCCCTGCCCGGGAGAGGCTGCGCGTGGCTAAGGCTCCCCTAAGAGCCACGCTCCCTTTAATGAGCCGCGTGGAGCGTATGTGCGGTTCTTGGGGGCTTTTCCCCGAGGAGGGCAGCCCTCCTCCCTCCTCTGCTGAGCAGAGCCTCCTGCCTGCATTCGCTCCATAAGACACACACACATTTCCCCTTAATTTTTAGGAGGGGAAAAGTGCGTCTTACAGAGCGAAAAATACGGTAGCCATCTTTATTATGGTTAGTTAAAACAGGGCAGGATAAAACTGTGGTTTGCTCAGGGTCCCTAATGGAATGCCTGTGGCACCCTAGTGCCCTTGGACACCTCTCCTCTTTGTAAATGCCAAGGCCCCACTACTATTTTTTTTAAAAAATGTGTTTATTTGACTGTTTATTTGTTGGGGGTTGTCTGCTTTTGGGGGAGGCGTGGCCTGCTTATTTTTGGTTTCGTTTATTTGTTTCTGAGTATATTTATGTCTTTTACCTGGTTATTTGTGAGTAGATGGGTTCTGAACATCACCAGTTTTTTTGTCAATGAAACTGATATTTTAGAATTCCCATAACAGCCCCCAAACTCGAAAAGTTTGGAGAGTGCTGGTTCAGTTAGTGATCACTATCTGAACCAGCTTTGAGAGTCAACCAACTTCCTTGCTTCAGTCAAAAGGTAATGGAAATTACTGCTTGTTAATAAAGTTCCTGCTTTTCCATTTATGTTGTTTATCCAGCAGCAGCAAAGAGGCTTGGGAGAGTCTTTGATTTCTCTTTACAGATGATTATCTTAAAGGCTTGGCGAAGACAGACTGGCTTTACTAAAAAGGCTAAAAAATACAGTGAGGTATGTTTTCTATGATGTTTTGATTACCTCTGTTCTCTTCCAATTCATGTTTTAGAAATTCATTTTTGTTGTTGTTTAGTCGTGTCTGACTCTTTGTGACCCCATGGCCCAGAGCACGCCAGGCACTCCTGTCTTCCACTGCCTCCTGCAGTTTGGTCAAACTCATATTGGTAGCTTCGAGAACACTGTCCAACCATCTCGTCCTCTCTCGTCCCCTTCTCCTTGTGCCCTCCATCTTTCCCAACATCAGGGTCTTTTCCAGGGAGTCTTTTCTTCTCATGAGGTGGCCAAAATATTGGAGCCTCAGCTTCACGATCTGTGCTTCCAGTGAGCACTCAGGGCTGATTTCCTTCAGAATGGATAGGTTTGATCTTCTTGCAGTCCATGGGACTTTCAAGAGTCTCCTCCAGCACCATAATTCAGAAGCATCAATTCTTTGGCGATCAGCCTTCTTTATGGTCCAGCTCTCACTTCCATACATCACTACAGTGGACACTCGGGTTGCGAATGTGATCTGTGCGGGATGCACGTTCGCAACTCGCAGTGTTTGCAACTCGCACAGCACGTCGTTGCACGCGCAGGTTGCAATTCGGCACTTCTGCGCATGTGCAAAGTGCGATTTAGCGCTTCTGTGCATGTGCGACCACCGAAACCTGGAAGTAGCTCGTTCTGGTACGTCCGGGTTTTGGCAGGCCCGTAACCCGAAAAAGCACAACCTGAAGCGTCTGTAACCCAAGGTATGACTGTACTGGGAAAACCATAGCTTTAACTATACAGACCTTCATCAGCAAGGTGATGTCCCTGCTTTTTAAGACGCTGTCTAGGTTTGTCATTGCTTTTCTCCCAAGAAGCAGGCGTCTTTTAATTTCGTGACTTCTGTCACCATCTGCAGTGATCATGGAACCCAATAAAGTAAAATCTCTCACTTCCTCCATTTCTTCCCCTTCTATTTACTACATTTTTCCAGCTGCTCTGATCTGAGTGGGTATGCACAGTGGAAAGTGTGAAATTAAAAATGCTAGTGAACAAATACTGATTCATTTCCATAGAAACTATGTGCCTCATGACTGCCCAGTAGTCCATAGATTAGGAGATTTACAGGTTCAGCACAGATGGGGCAGTTTACACAGAAAAAAAATTGGCCACCATGATATCTCATTCTGAAACCACTTTGTTTTGCTATAAGACCATGCAGCAGGCTTTACTACAGGTTGGAGGGTGGAAGATTTAATTTGGCTTAAAAAGTTGGTTAATCCTAACCCTTCACAGTTTCAAAGTTGTAAATAAAAATAGTTTGGGTTTGCTGTGCCCATGTGTTTTCATGTGAAGGCCTTTTTTCCAGTGCAAATTATATTAGCTGAGAGATATGACAACTAATGGGATCCAAGCTGTAGTGGAAGCGACAGCTTCAAAAAAGCAATTTTCCTCATGACCACGGTAGGGGAGGAAAGTTACTTTTCCCT
Organism: Podarcis bocagei; assembly: GCF_964188305.1. Taxonomy (NCBI): domain Eukaryota; kingdom Metazoa; phylum Chordata; class Lepidosauria; order Squamata; family Lacertidae; genus Podarcis; species Podarcis bocagei. The sequence goes on from NC_138135.1 coordinate 72,388,535, forward strand.
TTGAGGCCTGTTCTGTGCCCATTAATTATCACCTCCCTTAACTGATGAAATTTACATTTAAAAAAAATCGTGTTAGATGCAAAGACACATTTAAAGTCTCATGTAGTTTGAGAACTGATTTCTTACATTTGTCAAAACCAGACTGTAGTTTGAATAAAGAAAATGTTAACTTTGTTGTCCTTTTTGTGTACATTTGGCAGCAAATAGTAGAAGATTCTGAAGATTTTCTTAGTGTTGACTATCATGGTGAAAAACGTGAAAAACGTGAAAGGCATGAAAGACATGAAAAGCATGAAAAACAGGAGAAAGAAAAAAGTCACTTTTTAAGACATTCACATGAAGATTATATATCAGCACCACCTATAAAATCAGGCAGAGATCATATGGCAAAGCTGCCAGAAAGAGCAGTGGCCCAGGTTAGTATTTAATATTTTTAATTCAAGCTTCTCTGAAGGCTCAGGTATGTCCACAAGGGAGAAACCTAAAGGCAGCAAAAGGCACAAAATTGACTAGCAGATACCAGCTTCCCACTGCAGATATAGTAGGTTTGCCAGAACCTGGAAAAGTGCAGGGCAGGAGCTTTGATCAAGTTGTTGGAGCCATTTGAGTCCCAATTAGTGGAGCCTCAGACATAGTTCTTTTTATCTGTTATGGACACTCTCCAGTTAGAATGTTCTATCTGCATTATTAAGTTTTTAAACAGTACTAAGCTACCACTTATGTATACTTTATCCCAAAGCAGCAGGGGCAGTGGGTAGGGTGGGGAGTGAAATGAACATATATATTTCCTACTGTTCATTGGGTTTTTCAATGGCAAGCATCCACCCTGTGCACTCCCACCAGGTTGGAGAGGTGGAAGTGACCCCCTGCTTAAGTTGGGGGGGGTCATTAAGACAGAGGAATCCTTTCAAGTGTTGATCTTGTGGAGAAAATGTGAGTTGGGGTGGTTGAGAGAGGGATATTCACTGTAAAATGACAAGAGGTGAATCACTCCGAGTAGTTACCCTAAATGTCATAGGATTAGATATCCTAGTCACACTTTAGAGTGATGAGGCATCTGAAAAAGGAATATTCGGATACAATGCTGCTCCAAAAGACTTATCAGTGGTGGGAGAAACATTACATGCAGGAATTGGAAATGGGCATGGATTGCAGAGCACTATGCAGCAGCTATATTTTTTGAACCAAGAGAAATCTAAAAGCTAAAGATCAACAGTGGACAAGTTTTAAGCTTAAGTAATGCTTTGCATGTTACTGTGTTTTTGTGTTTTGAAATTAGGTCTTCCATTATTTAACTATAATCGATTTGGCAAGATGTGCTCAGGTTAACCGAAATTGGAAAGCAATGACACAAATGGGTTCAGTATGGAGTAATGTAAGTACAGATGCTTGAAACCAAGATTTAGTACCAATTTTTTTTTTTAAAAAAAAAATGAATTGAAGAGAAAACCCAATAAATAATGGTTCTCCTTGTTAAATTAGCCTATTGTCCTTCAAATTTAATAGTGCTGTCAGAGAATAGTTATGTATCATATGATAATGATTGCTTTGGCTAGAATAGTTGCACGGACGTAATTTTCTTATAGTCTCTTATTTAAACATATGCATTTTGGATAGAGATAAACTAATTTTGGTTTGGCTATCTAATATTCCAATTACAATTAATCAAAAATTGTATTTCCCTTATGTTTGAGGGATTAATGTTAATTAAATTGATGGCAAAGTTTTAGAGTCTGAGGGCCCCCTTTGTTCTTGAAAAAGGGCTTCAATCCAACAGAGGCGGGAGATTTTTATCCAATTCTCCCTTCCCCATGCAGCCGCCCATGCCTTTTCCAGGGCTGTTCAGACAGGAGTGTCAAAAAAAGCATGGGGTCTGAGCCCAGAATCTTTTGTGCAGAACCCTAGATCTCAGTCAAGGGCTGGGGGGACCACTGCTGCTTTAGCAGGTGCTGAAGATTGCTGGGTGGGAATCAGCATTCATTGGCTGTGCACACTACCACTGTGCAAAAGCCAGCCTCAACATTACTCATTAGCTGCGGGAAGCCCAAGAAGGCAGAGAGCATTATGACTGGTACATTGTTGTAATAGTAGGACTCATTAGTTGAATCTGGCCCACAACTAAATAAGTAGAAGACTGTAAAAAAAAAAACCAAAAGTGATTAGAAAAACAGTGAAAGACAGATGAATAATTTGTGAATAATAAATATGGAAAATGTGAATGATTCCTAACAATGAACATTTGAAGGGCTCTGCATAATCCCCCCACTTCCCTAGAATATCATCTTTCACAAGTTTGGGAGAATTTCTCTCTTCAAGCTTAAAACTAAGCTAAGCTGCTTCTTCAAGTGGCTGTTTAGCTGTGCTCAGTAGCTAGGCTGCCAAGCACTTTGGAAATTGGGGCCAGAATGTTTCATGGAAATGACATCAAGTGCAGCTGACTTGGAGTAGTGACTCAGCTTTGTTTTAAATTAAGAAATCAAATCTTGTGTCAATCTCATTGAAAGATTACACCCAGCCCCCCCAAAAGTACTATCCCAATGTGCCACAATATTGCGGGCTGAAACTTTACCCCAGTACTAGGCATTTGTAGGCATATGAAGCACATAATTTCTGCCTCTGTATTGGGAAGATTCCTAGATTTAGCATAGATATTGTCCTGTACATCTCTACCCATATCCTGTTGTCATTGGACTTCAATGTATTTTCATTTGATTCTCCTGAACTACTCACCTTCCAGAAGTGAAACAATTGTTTGTATTTTTAGGATGACAGATTTAATGAACCTTAACATTTGTAATGTATAGAACTCTTTGTTGTTAATTATATCGAAATATATTTTCTGTTTAGATTAATTTTTCTGCAGTAAAAGAGAAGATTAAAGATAACATAGCCGGAAATATTTTGCTGAAGTGGCATACTAATGTGCTGAATTTGAACCTTCGTGGTTGTTCTACTCTTTATTGGTTTACTTTTAAAAATATTGGTAAGCATTTTATTAAATTTCTAATTTCTTTTAATTGTCTTGCTGTTTATGTGTCCATCTTTTTGAAATACAGCCATACCTCGGGTTGAATATGTTTCAGGTTGAGCATTTTTGGGTTGCGTTCCACGGTGACCTGGAAGAAACAGAATGCGTTACTTCTGGGTTTCGCTGCTTGCGCATGCGCTCAAAAATGACATCACGCGCATGCGCGGAAGTGGCGAGTTGTGACCCGCAGATGCGGGGTTCGTTTGCTTCAGGATGCAAACAGGGCTCCGGAATGGATCCCGTTCGCATCCAGAGGTACCACTGTATTCAGAAAAATGTATAATAGGTTTACAATTATGTAAATTCACATACAGTGGTACCTCGGGTTACATACGCTTCAGGTTACATACACTTCAGGTTACGGACTCCGCTAACCCAGAAATATTACCTCGGGTTAAGAACTTTGCTTCAGGATGAGAACAGAAATCGTGCTCTGGCGGCGCGGCAGCAGCAGGAGGCCCCATTAGCTAAAGTGGTGCTTCAGGTTAAGAACAGTTTCAGGTTAAGAACGGATCTCCAGAACGAATTAAGTACTTAACCCGAGGTACCACTGTACTTTGAGGCCCCAAATGAAGTTCCCAGATGAGGGTTATCCTTTTGTAACTAGCAAGGGGTAAGGAGAAGGAGCCAAGCTACCTGTAGGCCAGCACTGTTGGAGATCACTCAACTTGAGACTTGTGAGACAACCACACTTTCAACTGCAGCTTCAGACAGTCATCTCGGTGTTGGTTGGCCTGGAGAATAAGCAGCAAGGGCAAAGTGCAGATAGTGTAAATAATCCAAGTGAAGGCTCAGAATTTGTTTTTCTTCCCACCTGACAATCTTACCCAGTTTTGGGTTTTTGCTGTCTTTGTAGCAAATTCTTCTTCTTATGCTCTGTGGTTGTTTGTGGGGGTTTATTTTTACATTTTCATTTCTCATAACTAGAGTGGACCTCAGACTGGAACCATAGTTAAAAGTAAGCAGAGGTGGGTGCCTTTTTGATGTTCCCACTTTCTTGGGCATATTGTAATTAATTAATTATTCATCCATGAAGTGCCAGTTGAAGAAGGTTACTTAAAGAGCTACGTTATCTTTTCAAAGCTATTTCTCATTCAAAATTCCAGTTTCTGAACTTTTCTTTGGCCTATTAGGAAGAATAATTATTTACCAATTTAGCCATGAATCTTTCTAGTAAATAAAAATGTACCTCTGCTTTAACAGAATTCTGCTGCCTGTTTTAGGTTCCCATTTCCTGCTCTAGCAATTCTATGGGGCCATTCAGGATTCACTCATTTTTCTGTTTCAGCAGTTTTAGACTTTATTAGCCACTGAAGTAACACTTTATTCCCCTGGAACTTGTTTGGCTTTTGGGCTGCAGCTTCAAATGTCAACCATTAGATCCCTCCCATTTTTCTTTTACTCTGTAATGTTGCAGACTCTCTTCTTGCAGCAACTGGCTTCAAGTTGCCTGTAAATCCAGCCCACCCCCAACAGCAACAGCTGTGTTATCCTAAGTCCAATATCTGCCTTGTCATCCTTTCCTGTCTTTCTATACTGTGAATAACTAAGACCATTTGCGGGGGGGCGGGGATCATAACAGATATTTAAAGTGAGGAATTTTGTAAGTTTCAAATTTAGCCAGGCCCCTGCATCTTACTTTGGACCCACAGGAAGGTCTTTCCCTCTCAGTAGTCATTTCTTCAATACTTGAGATCACTGTAGGAAATAATTCTGTGGCTGCAATCCTGTGTCACATATCTAGGAGTATACCCCACTGAACTCATGGGGACTTCTGAATATATGTGTATAGGATTACAGTGTAAAGGAATAAAAGTAAAAAAAAACAGGAGGTGTTCCTGGACAACTTTACAGAAAATTTAAAGGTAAGTTGCCAGTTTTCCGTCTATTTCATTTTAATTTGGAGCGGTGAGGGAGGGAGTGTAAGTGTTACACACACAACCCTAGCTAGCTATTCCCTCTTCCTGCCAGAGCTCCTTGTGCCCCACCCGAAGGTGTTCCTGAAGGACTGAGGATCCTCCAGAGCAATATTCCAGGGGCTTTAGCTATAAAGATAAATCAGCCCCGAGTATATTTCACGTAGGCTCTTCGGATTCCAGAAAATGATTTTCAAGCCAAATAACACATGTGAACCTTTAGGGTTATTGGAGGAGGATTTTCAGTTTGTGAAGCCCTGCTAGAGTTTACAAGCAGCCAGTCGTGTCCGACTCTAGGGTTGTGCGGCCATCTCACTTAAGAGCCTGGGGGCCAGCGCTGTCCGGAAACACTTCCGGGTCACATGGCCAGCGTGACGAAGCTGCTCTGGTGAGCCAGCACCAGCGCAGCACGTGGAAACGCCATTTACCTTCCCGCTATAAAGCGGTACCTATTTATCTACTTGCACTTAAGAGTGCTTTCGAACTGCTAGGTGGGCAGGAGCTGGGACTGAACGACGGGAGCTCACCCCGCCGCAGGGATTCGAAGTCCTAGGCGCTGAGGTTTTACCCACAGCGCCACCCACGTCCCATAGTACAACTTACTTCTGGTTAAACATGGATTTCAAGTTTTAGGATGTTTAAGCCCAACTCTCTAAAGAGGTTTAGTTTATTACACTGCAATAAATCATATGCCTTTGCGTTAAAAATTTGCAGATGGTTGCTAGTTAGGCAAAAATGACACAAAACAGATTAAAAAGAGTAAGTTTATAAGGAAACAGGTAATATCATCATGTGATTAGTACCAAAAATATTTTAACAGATAATCCCTCATGAACATACACTGCATTTAACAAAAATATAAACTACCATTTTTTCTTACAAAAATATTAAAGGATTGAATGTGGCAGTGATCAAATTAACCTATTACAGTGACAATAACCCCATGTTTCTTTCCTGTTTGAACTGGATATTCTTTGTGCTTTTCCCATTCTTCATCGTCGGTATCCTGTTCAAATGTTTCTGGGTAAATAGGAAGCTTATCTTTGGGACACTCTTCATAATAGCTTCTGACATATTTCCCAACAAACCAGCCTTTGAATTCCTCAGGTTTTCTACATTCTAAACCATGGTAGTGAACACTGTAGTGGTGCTTCAACCAGTAGAAAAGATAATGAATGTTGTAGTCACATCTCCAAGGATTTTCTCTAAGCCACAGTATTTTCAAAAAGTACAAATCTTCTAATACTCCGTATTCGAAATTTTGCAGGGAGTTGTTTGATAAATCCAATTCTTCCAGGTTCATGAGTCCTGCAAATGCAGCTGTTCAAAAAATGTAAACACTAGGATTACATATCTACTGCGTAGAAATAACAACAACCATAGAGTTATGTGTTAGTACCATTAAACCTTGGCTGAGATTCACTGTGGTTGTGTTTTAAAGAAACAAGAGAGGCACAATGTTCTGAACATTATTGTGAGTCTTCTGTACCAGACCCATCATAGAGATTAACAGTGTAATCCCATACAAATTTATCTAGGAGTAAGTTGTATTGAATTCAGTGGGCTTGCTTCTAAGAAGACATGCATAATATTGCACTGTAAAACAATCTGATTAATCAGTGACTGTTGTTGCTTCCCGTAGGTGGAATTCTCTTAGATTTGATAGATATTCAACTTGTATTTATTACTATTTCATAATTATTAAAAATGACATTTTGAGGAAATGAGCCACCTTTTGTATCATGAAAGCATTTATTAAAACTCACTATAGTTTGATATATCATAATAAAGTTTACTCACCTGGGTCTATGTGAACTATTCCATTACTACTGAGGTTTAATACCTTCAGGTCATTCATGTCTTCAAATTCCTTGGGTCGTAGCTGGTTGATTTTATTGTTAGATAGATCAAGTTTAACTACATCTGGAGGGATGTTACCGGGAACTTTCTTTAATTCTTGAGAAGGAAAGAAGAAATATATATATACATATATATTATGGAAAGCCGTAGTCCCCGCCACTACATAGTTTCCCATCTATCCATATAACAACATAGACTACTCATGTGCATTCTTAAGTCTTCTTTTGTTTTTAAGACAGCTTTTAAAAGTTATTGTCTTCTATTTATACCCCACCTTTCTTCCATTATGGAATCCCAGGTAGCATACATGTGGTTCCTACATGGTCTCTCATCCAACACTGACCAGACTCAGACCTACTTAGCTTCAGTAAGGTGGTAGCCTGGTGTGCATATCCTATTCCCAAATACATTGCCCATTACTCCTTTAGTTTGTGTATCACCAACTTCAGAGAATTAATGTACCCACTGAGAGTTTGAAACAAAGTAAACCAACTGACGTGCTAAAGAAACCATCTTAAAAATCTACAAGTAGTACAGATTGTGCCAAAAAGTGTCCTTTCCCTGTTGTAGACAATGTAGAGCATTGTTTTCTGGCTGCCTTATTGAATTAATTTTTATGAAGAATGATGCTATTGATTCACCAATTCACATATTGTCTTTCTGTCAAAACAACATTGAGAAGTTTGTCTTCCTCTGCACTTTGTGGCTTGGGTCACTTTTTAAAACTCATCTGGTGCTATTTATTTAGATAGCTTGTGTAGTTGTCAGGTGTGGGGGTTGCAGTTTGACAGGTTGGTGGATGAATGGTCTTTTAGAGCAGGAGTTTGAATGTGGATAACATTTTGTTGCCTTCCAGATATTATTCCCTGATTTCTATTGTTTTTAAATTTGTCTAGGCAGGGAACCTAGGGGTGTACAAACATCCCTAAATCCAATCTAAAATTAATTCAAACTTTCATCTAGTATTTTACATTCTGCTACCATTGGTTTAATTTGCACAAATCTTTTTTCCATTTAATCTGCTAATGCCAATATATGAATATTTTAAACATTTTTATTTATCATTGTACATGATAGACATGCATGTCTCAGGTATCAGCAAATATTTGCAAATCAGTTACTTTCCCTGTGTGTTTCTTTTCGAAGTTAATGAATCTAGAAAGACAGCGTGCAGAAACAAATACAGTGGTATCTCGGGTTACATACGCTTCAGGTTACAGACTCCGCTAACCCAGAAATAGTACCTCGGGTTAAGAACTTTGCGTCAGGATGAGAACAGAAATCGTGCTCCGGTGGCAGCAGGAGGCCCCATTAGCTAAAGTGGTGCTTCAGGTTAAGAACAGTTTCAGGTTAAGAACGGACCTCCGGAATGAATTAAGTACTTAACCCAAGGTACCACTGTATCTTGCGGCAATTTAAAGACCAAGTTAATTAAATGACTAATAGCCCATCATAAAGACATCTCTGGCTGCAGTTCTAACCCTGTCTACTAAGAGGCAAGTCCCATTGAATTAAAAAATGGGGGAAATGATCTCTTGAGCCAAATGTTAATCCCATGAGCCATACCTCTGGCCAGAGGTTCTCTACCCCTGTTTCAGGGAATGGGTAGTAGCCAAAAAGTAGCAGTTGAATTCAGTTGGTTCTTCCTGCTTTACTAAAGAGCTTTGGAATGTAACTGAGGAGTACAGATAAAGTCTACAGGTAACAAAAGAGATAACTTCTTTCCATTTGAAAATAGCAATAATGAACAATGCAGTTCATTGGTTTTTAAAATTCAAGTAGAAACAAATTAAGGCCTCAATCCTAATTCCACTTACTTGGAGCCCATCATTGAATACAATGAGGTTTATTTCTGAGTAGACATGGGTCAGTTACAAGACATGGGGCTTGAAAGATAAATTACTCTAAATTATTTTTATTATAAATTAATTTCCTTGTAGTCATGGGTGGTAAGTAGATGCAGGCTTCTCCTATATGATGGCACAATTTGTTTGATTAAATCACTAATATTTTAATGCTAAATGTATTATAGGGCTACATGCTCATCCTACTTCCAGGCTGCTTGCATCTGACACACTTAAGGCACATATGCCTACTTTTGTTATTTTGTAATCAGGATGCTATAAGTTTTTATCAGTCTATTGATTGAAGTCTATTGATTGTTATGGATAATAATAATAGTGGATAATGGATAGGTGAAAAATTCCACCGCTTGGGCTAGATAACCACCAACTGTAATCTTCTGCATGTCTACTGACAAGTAATTCTTTGAATTCAATTTGGCTTACTCTCAGGTAACAGTCAGAAGGCTTACAGCCTAAAATATTTTTTAAAATACACCGCACCTTTCCATTACCTTGGGTGAAGTTTCATAATGATAACTTTAATTGTCATTAATGAGCAGCTAAAAAGTAACATGTATTTGGCTTATACAGACCTTTTTTTCTGCAGTCCAGTGTCCGTACAGGAAACATGTAAATGTGGCAGAGAGAAGAGTCAAATTCAGGTCTGATGGGTTTAGGTTTTGGAATAGGAGGGTCTGGTCTTTCTCCTTCAATGCACAGCTGCTCTGAGTTTACTTGCTTGAGCTTTTGACCTTTTAGTTTTGTTGGGTGTACACATTTAGCATAATTTCCCAAGTTCCTGTTTCTTGGAAGCTGCAGCATCGTTATAAGGGTTTCGATCTGACAGTTGCAGTCCCATGGATTATCATACAGGCGTAAATAAATTAAAAGAGGCATGTAAATAAACACCTCCTCAGACAGGATTTTCAACTTATTGTGCTGCAGTAAAAGCGTAGTGAGTTTATTTAAACCAAAAAAAGCTTCATCCTCAATTTTTGATATCTCATTCTGTTGTAAATCTAGACTTTTTAATTTTGTGAACTTGGAAAACATGTTGTTCTTCAGCTTGCGAATTCTATTTCTTGCTAGGAGCATGTGTTTTAAATCTTCTGGCCAATCAGACAATACAAATGTCAGTTTCCTTTCTTGGCAATCTAAGTATTTGTCATGAAGATAGGTGTACACATCACATGGGGGGCCTGGGGTGTAGCGCTTGACGGTGCCAGATGCTCTTCTTAAGCCGTTTGACTTTCCATTATTTGCTTTGTTTCTTGAACTTCCATTTCTTGTCTTCCTAAAGTCAGCTGCTTTACAAAAGAAAAGTAGTATTATAATTGTAACCACTTGCATCCTGACATCCAGCTGGTCCCAATTATTTTGTACAACAGCTGGAACAGTCAGAGTATTCCTTTGAAATCTGAGTTTGGAAGCCTTTAACTAGTGTGGTTCTGAATCAAGGAGGCACAGCAAGGGTTTGAGGAATCACTCTGTTGGAAGAAAAGCAGAATATTAGTGAGATATTACCCTAGAATTAATAATAACTTATTATTATTATTATTATTATTATTATTATTATTATTATTATTATTATTACTCCACCTATCTGACTGTGTTTCCCCAGCCACTCTGGGTGGCTTACAACATATATAAAAAATTGTAAAACATCAGACATAAAAAATTTCCTGATACAGTGGTACCTCGGATTAAGTACTTTATTCGTTCCACTGCGCCGCCGGGGCACGATTTCTGTTCTCATCCTGAAGCAAAGTTCTTAACCTGAAGCATTATTTCTGGGTTAGCTGAGTCTGTAACCTGAAGCATATGTAACCTGAAGCGTATGTAACCTTCAGATTGTCTTCTAAAGGTCAGTTGTTTATTTCCTTGACATCTGATGGGAGGGCACTACTGAGAAGGCACTCTGCCTGGTTCCCTGTAACTTCACTTCTTGCAGTGAGGGAACCGCCAGAAGGCCCTCGGAGCTGGACCTCAGTGTCCAGGATGAACAATGGGGATGGAGACGCTCCTTTAGGTATACTGGACCGAGGCCATTTAGGGCTTTAAAGGTCAGCACCAGCACTTTGAATTGTGCTCAGAATTGTAGGTCTTTCACGACTGGTGTCCTAAATTATAGTGAATTAAAGCTGACATTTCAATATGTTTTCCATAATAATCAGCACATTGTGTATTGAAAATAATTTCGGCTGTGATAATAATGGTGAGCTTCCCTCCTAAATGGAGATATAAATAATTTATTTATTATCAAATAATGATGATGTCACACACCATTATACCTGATACAGGGAACTCAGGGAATGAATTTGTAAGGGCATTTAGGTCAACAAATGGAACCCAGATAATTTTGCCATGGTCTGATGATTATTGGCTTGTAGTAAACATGGAAGAAGCTGTTTTCATTAGTGACAGCAGTGCTAGGAATGCCCTTCTTGGCTGAAATATGCAGTGCCCCATCAGTATTGGCATTCCATTGACTCCTGAAGATACACTTGCTTAAAAAGCATTTCCCTGATCTCCTGACTCTCATCTCTTGTAGTAATTTCTTTTTAGGATGGCTCACGGTTTGGTTTGGTTTGGTTTGGTTTTGTTTTATTAATTTTTAATGGGGGGGTTGTGGTACAAAGCAAATGGAAAAACAGGGAACTGTACACCTGTTTTCTGAAAGTCAATTCATAGTCCTTTTCACAGATGTTTGGTGAGAGACATTTTTGTCAGACGTCTTGCAGTTGGGGGAAAGGAGAGGTGAGGAAAGAGATGAATATATTGTTCTTTCATTCTGCTGCCTATTCTTAGTGTGTGTGTGGGGGGGGGTTGCGTCAGCATCACATGGGTAGGTCCTTTGTGTATTTATTTATTTATTTTTATTGATATTGTGGAAGGTTAGGGGTTCCCAAGCTTGCTTGGTTGTGTTTGGTGGTAATTGTTGTTGTAACTCTTATGCTGTTTTAAGGGGTTTATCATATATTTTAATTATGGGTATTTGAATGTAGCTGTTTTACAGTGTGTTTTTATTTTTGGTAGCTATATTTTTATTCTTGTTATTTTGCTGTTGACGTTTGTTTGTTTGTTTGTTTGTTTGTTTGTGAACTGTCTTGTATTTCTTCTTGAAATGAAAGCGAGTGAATGGGAATTACATTGAATGGCATTCACTCTTTTAAACAAGTGTTAAGTGATGGACACTGGGAAAAGAAATCCTACCTTCCCATATATGTTAATAGTCTGAAGTAGCAGTGACTACACAGGAAAGAGACCTTGGGTCTTTGTGGATAGCTTGATTAAAATGTTGACCCAGTGTGTGGCACCTTTGAAAAAGGTGAATTCCATATTAAAGATAATAATACCATGTTACTGGTTTACCTGGTGGTCGTTGTGGTCTGACATGACTGTTGGGCAAGGAGTGGGAAGACCAGGAATCTACCTGATGTGGCTGGGCAGGGCGGCGGAGTCTGGCAGTGGAACTGGAGTTAGCTAGCACCATCAATGGCCAGAGTTGATGGGAGTCATATTGTCTGGCTCCCAGGGAGAAGGGCTTCCGAGGCAGACCAGAGAAAAGACTATGAAGGTTTGGTCTGCCCTTGGAACATAGAAGGTGGACCTGCCCAGCCTGTCCAATGCCGATGCTGCTCTTGAACCTCTGGCTTTCTGTTATGTACTGAGTTGAATAGGATCCAAACTGAAGCAGTCTGATTGGTCCTAGAACAATAGGATCCAAATTGCAGCAGTCTGATTAGTCCTAGAACAATAGGATTCAGAATGCAGCAGTCTGATTGGTCCTAGAACAATGCAGCAGTATGATTGGTTGGCAGGAACCACCCAATCCTGCTCCAGATAGAAGTGAATCCACAACCTGATTGGCTTACAGTAGAATTCTGGAATTAGCCAATCATGTGCAGCCCATTGTGTAAATAATGTATATAAGCAGATACTGTGAGGGGACTTTCATTCATTCCTCCTCACCACTATGAGCTTGAAATCACTTTGCGACTCTGAGTATATTTCACTTTCCATAGGCCAGAAGTTTTCCAGCGCTGGTTAATGACTGACAGCCGAGTTGCAGAGTCTCCACGGTTTCATATTTTTTCCTAGCTCAACCTAGAGATGCTGGGGATTGGACATGGGACTTTCTGTACACATGCAGAGCAGATGTTCTACCACTGAGCTTTGCCCTCTCATGATCTTATGATTCTTCTTAGCCTGCTTCTAAATATTTGCTCTACTGCCTTGGCTGGTACAATACCATGTTCTATGAAAATACTGTCTGGGATTGCAGCCTAACAGCATGGGTGGGAAAGTGGCCCTCCAGATGTCATTGGACTCCATTTCAGTGTCTGCTAACACCATCAATGGTCAGAGGTGATGGAAGTCATGTTCAAGCAGTATCTGGAGATCACAGGTTTCTTATCCCTGGTGTACAGGATAAGATGCTGATTCACTCTGTCCTGTACATGTAGGCTTCAATCCTATACAAATTTACCTGGGAGAGAGCCCCATTCACCTCTAGGTTCCAGTGTTATAGTAATATGATCTAGTTCTAAAACTAAATGGACAAAGAGGTTTGCCCAGTAGTCTGCATTATCTTCTCATCCTGGAGGCAAGGGGATCATAGGAAAGTGAGGCCATTAAACAAGATGGACCCTAGCATGGGCTGAGATGTCACAGGACAAAACCTTAGTTAAGAAAAAGGCTTGTAATGTCTCTATTCACTCATAGTATCAACACTCATTAAGTTTACATTCTTGACCCAATCAAGTCTAGGAGCTGTCAGAGGAGTGACATGCTGTCACAGGCATCTTGTCCAAGCCTCAGCAGGGTGGCTTATCTTACTGTTTGAGAATGTGTGTTAACAGAGCAATAACTATATTCCTTTGGTGATGTGTGTGTGTGGGGGGGGTGTCCCTGGAAAAAGCAAAACTATCTTTTAACAATGAAAACATTGTGTAATCCCAATGAAATGACATATCTCCAGTGTTACTGACCATTGGTATAAAATATATTTCATTCTTTCCCATTGCATTGCTGATTTTGGGTTTATGTTACTGAAAACTGCTAGATATTAGCTGATGTTTTCAAGTAATGCAAGATACTGATTTGGTGTTATATTTATTTTAGCTCACTGTAAGAATTTGCAAGACTTAAATGTCACTGAATGCCAAGGGTTAAATGTAAGTATTCATACAACAAATTTGAAATAGCCTTAATGTAATTCAGATATAGTAAATTTTAGTTCTAATTTTGATTTCTAGAGAAGACACAACATTTTTAAAATGAAAAGCTGTGCTCTATTTATGTAGCATAATATGGCTAAAGTCCAAATATTACTAAGTTTGAATAGGAAACCCATCTGATTTCATGGTTTGTAATCAAGGAAAAGCTGTATAGACTTCTAGCTTCAGTCTACACTGGTGTGAGGAGCCTCCAATGGGCCAAATATGGATCAGAAACAACAATTCAAGGAGGCTATTTTCAAAACCAAAAGAGGTCATTTATTCTACCTAAAGATTCTGGTTATTTTAGTTACATTTATATGTTGTATTATGTTAAGATTGTGGTTACAGCAGATGATGCTAAATATTATTATTATTGCATGTCCAATTTATTATCAGATGTCTAGGTGTGTTGTTGAAGTATAGTGTGAGCTGAAAAAATGCATCTGATATAGAGCCATATTATTTACTTTAAAAATGAAGCCAATTTCATTTATGATTTTCTTTATTGAACAGGATGATCTAATAAGGCTTGTAACAGAAGGTTGCCCAGCAATCCTTTACTTAAATTTATCTCACACAGATATCACAAATGGAACACTAAGACTTCTGTCAAGGTAAAAACAATCTGTTTTATAAATAAATTCTGAATTTTAGTGTAACAGTAGAAGAAAGATTCCACCTTTATAAAGATCAGCTGCTCTCTCTCGCTGACTATCACTGTAATATGGAAACAAGTGTCCCCCAACTTTTTGGACCAAGTGACACATTTGAAATTGTAGGAAACTGCTGTGGGTGCCAGAAAACAACAACAATTTCACAGCAGAAAAGTTGGCAGTGCTGAGCACCCCCCTTAAAAAAAAAGGGGGCAAACTACTACAACCCTCTCCCAAATAAAACAGTGATCAAAAAGCAGGGGCAACACCCTCCCTCCAATAAGACATTGACCACTGGTTTTGAGAGACTTCAACATCCCTGCCAAGGCAACTGGCTCTGGGGTGGCTGAGGACTTCATGGCTGAGGTGGAACTGACAATAGTAAGGCTTGAGAATATGGACTGATAAAAACTTGCAGAGAGGGGACAAGTAGCTGGGCCAGGGAGGTTATTATTGCCTCCTTGCAAGAGGGGGTGGTCCTTCCCTGCTTGAAGGAGGCAGTGGTAAAACCACTCCTCACGAAACTCTCCCTGGATTCAGGAAATCTAAGTCATTACTGGCCAGTTGCTAATCTCCCCTTCATGCTCACAAACACAAGTCTGACAGATGACATGTTCACAGCCCGATCCTATAGATGCACTCAAAAATAAGTCCTATTGACTTTCTCCCAGGTATGTATGTATAGCCTCAGTTATTTGTACTTCTAAACAACAGATTGGGAAAGGACCATGAAATAAATTTGGTTAGAGCTGAATAGAGCACCATGATTACCTTATTATACACCTGATTAGGCACTTTGGAGCTATTTGGACAATGAAAGAGAACTGTGTTAATGGCATGTTTGATTTTACTGCAGTTTACCCCAAGATGTTCTAGTTAGTTAGTTAGTTAGTTAGTTAGTTAGTTAGTTAGTTAGTTATTCATTTATTTGGAATAGTTATAGCCCACCTTTCTAGTTCAATCAGTTAAGGCAGCTAACAAAGACAGCTATTTAAAAATACAGCCACAACAACAACATTTTAAAATTCAGCAAAAGATGGACAGTTAAAATATAACAACAAACAAAACAAAACAAAACAAAAACTTAAATGGATAATCAGCAAAAAGAATTGCCTAAACACAAAAGTTTCAGGAGGTAGAGATGAAGCTGTATAGAATTACTGAGGTTGTGACAAATGTAAAGTAGCTGCTGTAGTTGAGAAAGCCCTCTCACCATGCATTGCATGGGGGTGATGCACATCAAAGCACCTCACCTAATGATGTCCATGAATAGGTCGAGGGAGACAGGACCATGCAGGAGGAGATGGGCAGAACAAATCCTCTATGCCAGTGGTTGCAAGGCTATACTGGCAAATTAAATGCTTATCCATATACCAGGGTTATCAAATTGAAGGAGGCAGTTCACATCTTCTAAAGGTAAATTGCAATGAATTTAATTAAAATAGGCCATTAAATCCAGTTCTCTGTTACTTTCCCTGAAGCTCACAATGTGCCTGATTAATCCCCTAATATGCGGATGCATGGTAAGACATGATGAGGCTATAATAGGAAAGTGTGAGATACTGGACTTCTAAAAGGTTCTTGGCAGGAATTTCAAAAATACTGACAAGTCAACCCTTGTGAAACATCTTCTAGCTGCTTCCCTGCTCCCTTCTGTATTATGCATATACTTTAAGAATCATAGACACAACACAAGCTAGTCTAAATCTTATGTCTGAAGCTCCCTACCAGTTGTGAAGCATAAGGCTCCCTGAGTTCAATGAGACTTCTTGTATTGGGAACTTGCAGCCTTCCAGATGTTGTTGGACTATAACTACCATCATCTCTGATAATGGGCCATGTTCACTAGGGCTGATGACAGCTGCAGTCTAACAACATATGGAGGGCCACATGTTTTCTATTCAAGTTCCACATACCTATCTTGCACCTAGGCCTCACCAGTAGTGAGGAACTGATCAACAAAGTGGAAGTACAGTGAACATTGAGAGGAAACAATAATATCCTCTTGGGTTTCATTAGATAGAGGCAAGGGAAACCTGAGTATCGTTGGACTTGCACTGCGGACTTTAAGAAGGCTGATTTCCTTAACAAACTTGAGGAACTACTGTGTGAGATCCCACTATACAGTGATACCTCAGGTTACATACATTTCAGGTTACATACGCTTCAGGTTACAGACTCTGCTAACCCAGAAATAGTGCTTCAGGTTAAGAACTTTGCTTCAGGATGAGAACAGAATTCGTGCTCTGGCGGCTCAGTGGCAGCAGCAGCAGGAGGCCCCATTAACTAAAGTGGTGCTTCAGGTTAAGAACAGTTTCAGGTTAAGAACAGACCTCCGGAACGAATTAAGTACTTAACCTGAGGTACCACTGTATGTCAGAAATACTCAAAGAGAAGGAAGTCCAAGATGGATGGAAGTTTCTTAAAGGTGAAATATTGAAGGCACAAATGCAGATGACTCTAACAAGAAAGAAAAATGGGAGGCATTTGTTGGTAAACATTTTTATAAACAACTTGGATAATGAAACTGAGAAGATGATCATCAAATTTGCGGATGACACCCAAACTGGGAGAGGTATCTAATGCTGTAGAAGTATTGAAGACAGAATCAGGATTGGAGATTACCTTAACAGAATGGAGAACTGGGCCCAAACTGCCAAAATGAAATTCAATAGGGATAAATGTAAGGTTCTACACTTAGACAGGAGGAACGAGCTGCACAAATATAAGATGGGGGACACCTGGTCTGGGTGTAGCACATAAGAAAAGGTCTAGGGGTTTTAGTAGACTACAAGCTTAGCAGTCAACAGTGTAATGTAGCAGCAAAGAAGCTAATGCTATTCTAGATTGCATCAACAGAAATATAGTGTCCCAATCATGGGAATGTCATAGTACTGCTCTATTCTGCCTTGATCAGACCACACCTGGAGTAATGTGTTCAGTTCTGAGCATCACAATTTAAGAAAGATCTTGACAAGCTGGAACGTGTGCAGAGGAGGCAACCAGTATGATCAAACATCTGGAAACCAAGCCTTCAGTATGTTTCACCTGGACTCCTTCCTTATGCATTTCAGCTGGTCATAATTTGCTTGAATGAAATAAAGTATGTTATATAGGTAGTTTGTTAAATAGCTAATTTGTTCTTTGTGCCCATGTTCCTGGCGGTACACCAGCAAATGAAAGCTGGGTTAATTCTTGCTGTGAGCTAGAATCAGCTCTAGTATGACAATCTCCTTAAATGTCTGATCTGTATAGTTTTATATCCTTATGCCATTTTCTAGTGTCCAATGTGGCCTAGTGGTATTTTCAAAGTAGCCTCCAGGTTCATAAAGCCTTTTCAAATGCTGACATTTCCCCCTGCAAAAATAATATTCCATTTAAATATAGCTAAATCATCTTTTGCTTCTCTGTCTCAGCACTAATGTGTTTGGATCAGTGTGAATGAACTTTCTGTTTTCAGCATACCATATTGTAGTTTTCCTATCTGAACTTTGCAAAAGTTCTATCGCCTGCCAAGCTATGCTGTCCTAATCACATTATCTCCTGCAACCACAAAAAGAAAACAAGCAAACAGCTCAGATTGAAATTTCCTTTAAGAACCCTCCCACAAAACCCTTAGTTTTTGCACCAGTTTCCTGTTGTTGGCAGTCTCAACTAGGTGCAGCTTACGTACTATGTTATATTTTAACACAATTCTTCAGTAACATTTATAAATCATACAGTTGGTTATGTTACGATGTTGCTGGGCCAAACAAAGCTCATTCATTGTGAGCCTGCACTTCCTTAATAAACATTATCCCCACTTTGAACCCTCCTTTGCTGTCAGTATAATTGGCTACACTCAGTCAGGGCTTTGAAAAGATTCACACAAAAAACACTGCCACGTGAATGCCAAGTATAGGGGATGCAATACATCCCATATGTTGAGACATCTAACAGAGCATCCCTCCAAGGGAAATAAAATGACCTAAAAGGTAACCTAATCTCCCTTCTCTTTGAAAGGTATGCACTCACACATTTTCATAGAAATATATTGTTGTAAAAAGCTTGTTTCAATTCAGCCATGCGTTTGGGACTCCAGAATACCTATTTGTTTATTACATTGTTATATTAAGAGACACCTGAAGTCTAGAAGAACAAAGTATAATTAAAACCCATTGCAGGGATTGGCCCTATGACCCTCCAGATGTTGCTGTGCTACAACTCCCATCATCTATGACCATTGGCTGCGCTTGGCTGGGACTGATGGGAGCTGGGAGTCTAGCAACATCTGTGGGACCACAGGTTCCCATTCTTGCCATAAAGAATATTAGATACTGACTAATACAAGCTGGAGCATTTTAACTTTGCCGAGAGAAGATGAAGCCTGTTACCATTCATTGTTACTTGTCATTGTCATAATGATGTACATACTGAGAATATAATCCACAGTTTGTACACCTAAAAATTAATGTGCTATCACTGGAAGATCTTAGGTGTTTATCTTCTCACAGAAAAGTTTATCTGAATGCCTTTTTGTCTTAATACAAAAATAAATATTTACTGTTTATATTTCTTTCCATATGTCTTTAAATTTAACCCTTATTATCTGCAAAGTTTTCCCTCTCTTATTCATTAAGAACACAAAAGTCCAAGTCTTACAAGCAGTGGTCATGATGTCATACTTTCATCACGGTGGGTGTTCCCAGCTTAGCTTTTGCTGACTTGTGAAGTTGCCTTAAATGTTTTCCTGAACTAAAATTTGTTGCAGAGCATGTTGTCTACTCCTAATCATACAGTGTATTTTTTCTTCTGCAAGCTTTCATTTGTGGTAATTGTGGCATTGCATCTCTTAATTTAGTTCAACTACTTTATAATTGTATAAAATTAATACTCTTCAGTATGATAATGCCTAAATACGTATTATAAAATTGAAGTTGTAGAGAGTACAGTTTCAGAGTATTCATTTGCTGTGTATATTGTCTAACCCACTTCCTTTGTCTGTCCCTGGATATATGTTATAAAGGTTTCCTATTAATAAGTCACAGTGCAATCCTGTGCATATTTACTCAAAAAATGCCACCATGCTCAATGAGGCTTACTTCCAGATATAGCAAAGTATTACAGCTTTAGGTTGTTATGTGAGCACACAACTATTTTGTATTTTTGTTTTGTTAGAATAGCTGTGTCAAACCTTAATGGAAACAATTGCACAAGCAGGGGTGGTTTAACATGTTTAATTTTTTATGCTTTTAATATCCTTTGATAGAGTTCTGGTTTTCATTTTGAACACAAAAAGCTTAAAAAACAATGTGAAGTTAACGTTACAACTTGGTCCTTAAAATGGTTGAGAGTCATATATTTCTAATTTACTGCAAACGTTTGAGTTTACAACCAAGGAAATTCATTTTAAAATCAGGTTTCATTTAAGATGACTTTGGTTCGTGAATAATCTTATTAAACAGTGTAAAGTACATGCAACAAAGAAAAATGAAACACATTTTTTTTTGTATTCAGGCAAAGTGAATATTCCCATTAAATTCCAGTATCCACCCATGTTCTTAGAAAGCTTTTTAGCTACAGTATCAAATTGCACCAGAAATCTGTATGCAACATCTTAGTAACTGACTTCTTCTTTTATCTGGCATAGGGGATGCCCCAATTTACAGTATTTAAGTTTAGCTTATTGCAGAAAATTCACAGACAATGGCTTACTGTACCTCGGCTCTGGAAGAGGGTGTCACAAGCTCATCTACTTGGATATTTCAGGCTGCCTCCAGGTTTGCATTTCAGTTTTCTTTTTCATATTGTAGCGAAGTGATTCCTTTAGAGAACTGACGGCACCAAGCACTCATGGTATAATCAAGTAGTACAGGCACTGCAGCAAAGTTTTGAGAGGTTTTAAATTACATTACCACAGCTGCTTAAATTTTCCTGAGGAATAGCACTATAGGCTTTTGGCTTTTGTCCAGTGGGCGTCTTTAACTATAAACAGCCAGTCCTTATTGCATAATGAAAGCATGCATTGCTGTTGGAGGTGGACTGAAAACATGCTTGCTTTGTGCTTTTGCTTCCATACGTACAATTTGCAGACATTAACAATACTCAAGGGTCCTCTGCTGAGCAAACAGAAATAAAGCTCCTTGAAAGGGACAGGATTTCCTGAAAAGGAAATCAGATTGTCAGCGAGCTTTCTAATATCACTTTCCTTCTTTTGTAAAGTGTAAGTATGTAGCATGGTAACATACTACCACCCTTCCACTAAGAGAGAGAGAGGGAAATATATAGAGAGAGTGTTACACACTCTTTCTCTCTCTCTTGGCCCCCAGCCCCCAACAGTCTTTTTTGTTGTTGTTGCAGGGATGTGTACAGCTATTCTTTCAAGCTGCTTCATTTAGGCAGCCCACTGTCGGATGTGTAAGAATCTATACAGTGGGGACATCCTGTACCATCGTAACGTAACTTCAAATTCATAAAACAATAATTGGAAACCATAGGAGGATCCTGCAGGTGATGCCAAGGCACACTTTGAACCTTGCTCCATTCTCACTAGTGCAGACATAAAGGTGAAATATAAAAGCATCTAGGAATGAATTGCAAGAGCTACTGCAGAAAATTGGATTCCTTGGGAAGAAGAGGGGGAAATAAATTTAATAAATAAATAAACATTGGATTTCCCCTTCTTCAGTCCCTTCCCACTAGCACCACATATGCATGCAAAAGACATAAATCAAGTAGTAAAAGCAGGTGAAGTTCTCTGCAGAAGAAAGGAAGCTGCCCAGCCATGCACTCACTTTGCGTGTTATTTCCCAATTTCCAGCCACCCTGTTTAGGATATAGTGACCTATTGCACACCCTTCCAGGTCCCCCTCTGTCCTATCAGCAATGGTAGGTCATTCCTTTCCATTTCCATGTCCCTCATCTGGGATCAGGTGAGACTTCATTGACAAGTTCACATACCAAACAACCCTTTCCAAAAGAATTTGCTTCTGTGTTAAAACTGAAGCAACAGCTTCAGTGATTGCTGGAGTAGCTGAGAGCCAAGAGAAGGATCTGAGACCTCCTTGGTTTCCTATCTGCTACTGAGGCTTTTGCAACAGGCCTGTTCCTGTTATTTATTTGTTAATATTTTTCTTCTACCCCGAAACAGGATGCAATAAATCAGCAAAATACAAACAGAACAAATCTAAACAAAGTGTAAAAGGCAGAAAACCTACATGCTTACCAGGTTATAGAAGCTATGGTGAAATGTAAAGGGGCAGGAATGAGGGTGTTAATTGAGTGAAGTTAGGAAATGGAGATACAGACTGGGTGAAAGGCCAAAGCAAGGAAGCTAGTGGAGAGGTAATGGTAGAGGAAAGAGCTTTACAAAATATCCTGCTTGAAAAACATCTATGAACCCCATCTGTGAAGTTCAAGGGCCCTTAATTTGTCTCATAATAAAAATAATTTCAATGTAATAATTTTAAAATTAAAATGCACATCGTATGAATGCAAGTTAAGAAGCATTGATCCTTATAGAAGTTTGAGCTGAACACTCCTTGGATAGACCCATCCTGTCTATCCTAATTGCATTCTCCCTTCCTTAACAATGTGGATCACTTAAATCAGTGTCACTGGATTCACTTCAAAAGTTTGAAGGCTACTTCATACTTGCCACTTTTCTCCATAGGGGTATTCTCTTTATGGGGGGGAGAGAGAATCATGTGCATATTACATCATCAAGGGTCATATATTTCACCATTAGCACATGAATATGAAAGTAGAATAAGCAGTTTTTACCAGCTATGGTGATTTTTAAACAGGGACCGCTTAGCTACAGTAGTCCATGAGGGACTTCCCTTACATTGGGTCTGGAAGCTGAAACTAGTTCAGAATGAGGTGGCATGGCTTGTAATACCAGTGCTGAGGGAAGTGCACTGTCTGATAGCATGCCTCTGGGCCCTTTAGAACTATATAGCACAATGGCAGAAGGTTGCAGAAAGACGGGCAAGAAAACAGGTGTCCTTTCCTCTTAGTGAAACTTCCCCCACCCTCTTCAAGTCCCAGACAACACTACAGGGTTCCTGATTCAAGCTGGTTGAAGTCTTAGACAGAAGAACTTTGCATTATAATGCAACATCATGTTGTAACTGTGCCCCACTTATTTTAATTTCTAGTCAGTGTGTTTTTGGATAAAAAATGAGGTACTGTTACTCATATATTAATAATAATAATAATAATAATAATAATAATAATAATAATAATAATAATCCAATAGGATGTTAAAAACACAATAAAAAATCAATCATTAGAAACGTTCCTAAACAGGCCTACCTTCAGATGTCTTCTAAAAGTCAGATAGTTGTTTATTTCCTTGACATCTGCTGGGAAGGCGTTCCACAGGGCGGGCGCCACTACCGAGAAGGCCCTCTGCTGTGGGTGCCAGCACAAAATGGACAGCAAAAAGGGGGGGAGGGGAAGATGCCAGTACTCCATACCAGTGAGTATTAGACTGTCACGGAAAAAGCTCTGCTTACGCTTCACATGCCAGATTTCTTTTGTTGGGTGTACTCGCAACTGATTGCTTTCTCTCTCATTGTATTGATTTTTAGCAGAAAATATGGACATATTTCAGAGCTAGGGTGAAGAATAGCTTAATGATCTAATAAATTTTATTGGCTTGCAGTGAGACACGAGACCCAGGAGATAGAAGAATAATTTACATTGCTGGTTGTAAACACAATTTTGTTGAAGTGAGAACTTCCAAAAGTTGGTGTAAATTGGTCAGGAAACAGGCAGTTGTTGCTGACCATCTGACTGCAGGCAGAATAGCCAGCCAGCTTGTCACCAGGGCAATGAAATACCCAGATTGGCTAACTCTATTAAGGGGTGACTTAATGTAAGAGCTGTACTGGATCAGACCAAAGACCCATCCAGTCCAGTTCTCATAATCACCAAGCAGTTGCCTATGGGAAGCCCCCATGCAGACCTGAGTGCAGCAGCACTCTCCCTACTTGTGATTCTCAGCAGCTAGCATTCAGAGGCCCAGTGCCCCAACACTGGAGGTAGAATGTAGCCACTTACAGTCTTGTCTCCCATGAATTTGTCTAAATCTCTTGAAAGCCGTCCAAGTTGGCAGCTGTCACTACAACTTCAGATAACTTCAGATAGTTACTATGTGCTGTGTGAACAAGTACTTTCTTTAGCCTGTCCAGAATCTTGCAACATTTCACTTCATTGGATGCCCTCAGGTTCTGGTATTAGAGAAGGAGAAAACCATCTCTCGGTCCACTTCCTCCACACCACGCATAATCTTATATATATGTCATGCCCGCCCCCCCCCCCTATTATTTTCTTCTAAACTAAAAAGGCCCAAACATTGCAACCTTTCCTCTTGGAGTAGTTGCTCCAACCTCTTGATCTTTTTGGCTGCCCTTTTCTGAACTTTTCCCCCAGCTCTTCAGTATCCTTTTTGAGCTGAGGTGACCAGTCTCATGACTACAGGCTATGCAGGTCAGACTCATCTTCACCTCTTCCCCCCTCCCAATTTCCAACTAATCTTCAAAGCAGGCTGATTTCCCCCAAGCCTCTGACCCTTGAAGGCGACTCTCTGAAGCCAGTTTGGCACACACACAAGCATTTTGTACATACACACACACAGGCTGAGAGCTTCAATGGCACCCCTCTGGAGGCTTCACCTGGGGCAAAAACCACCGCTGTGGCACTGCTGAAGGGGTTTGCCGGAGACTAGCACTCCTTACTCTCAACCTAAAATCCTTCAGTGATGAAAAAGCACCACTGAAGGCCAGGAGCTCCTTTAGTTTGCTCAGCTCTCCTGCCAAACCACAGAAAGCTCCAGCCAGTCTACAATTGTGGGCAACTGAGAGATGCTGCTAATACTAGGCGTAGTGTAATCACAGAAGCAAATTGTTTCCAGCCTAGTTGAAAACCCAGCTGATAAGTTTCTAAAACTTTGTACACTATAATTTCCATATATCTATTTCCAGCATAGGAAGAAAATACCCTGCTGATTTAACGGGGGTCAAAGCAGCCTGGAGAGAGACTTAATACTTTGCTATGTTCCAGAATATAGTTGTTATTTGCAGATAGGGTTGGATTGCCCCAAGACAGAGTCAGCTGGCAATGTTCAGGCCACCTCACATTTCCTGGAGGCTGTAGGAGGCAAAGTGTCATCACAGCAATGCCTCTGCGGGCATATCTGCCAGACTGATTTGAACACCTGGCATGATGGCTCTTCCAGCGGCACTAATCCCAAAATTAGAAAATCTATGTAGAGGAGTAGGAGTAACATTATGGAGTGTTCTGCCTGTTCTTATCTACAAATTAAGCTTCGTTCAAAGCTAGGAGGCCCTAAATGGCAATAATTCCAATATGCGGTCCATTTTATGTTTAACAGAAATATTTTAATTCAAGCCAAAAAGATGTATTATAATGTACACTTGGGCTGCAATTTGTGCATACCCATGATATACACACATGATATATACACAATTCTGTAGCAAAATCCATTGTATATGTTAATAGCTGTTGATAGGATACCAGTCTTGGTCCAACTGACTAGACATTGCCCAATTAGTTCCACATATCCAGAGGGGATTTGGACTTGAGTTTTTTCCACTATCACCACAACCCCACATATACTACAAAGCAAACTGCTTTTAGAATACTGTGGAGTTTCAGAAGTACTTCATGAAATAGTACAGGGAACAGTTGTTGAAAAAGCAAATATTGAAAGTGACAATTATATTGATTTTGTTTGTTCCAAAGCAGCTACAATACAGTGTATTGCTAACTCTCAAAGAATATGAATATGAATTAAAGGATAGTTGTTACCAGTAAATATCAAGTCAAACGTGCTTTCTAAAATAATAAAATAGGTTGGGATTGGGAAGTCCCAGCCATGAAAAAAATAAATAGCCAATACTCCCAGTATCTCCCAATTAGAACAGTGGTCTTTTGTGTGTGTGAGAGGAAAAAATGTAATAATTACAATGTATCAGGAAACAGTAATCAGATTTTCAACTAGTTTCTTGCCGACTTCTTGGAAACAGTTTCAATCTAAAAGGGAAGAAAGATAAGATAAGGAAACATGGCTCCAGATTTTCCCAGTCCTCAAGAGTTTCTAAGCTTACATTTCAGGAAAAGTCCAGAAACTGATATTTGGAGGAGCTTGTTGCAGTTCTTCATACATTTTCTATAGTGATTAGTTATCTTTTCGCAGCATGAATTGGGAATGCTGTATTTAAATTAATAACATCTGAATGTACTTTCTCAAGGAGCATTCACCCCCTGGGAATTGTTCAACATGACCTTCTGTCCTCTTGTGAACTGTTTCCTATGCCGAGATAGAAAATGGCACAAAAGCTGGCATCCAATTCTTATACCATGTGAAAGATGATATGTTATCTTTATTTAATAAATTTGCAATTTGGCAGTGGTTCTTACATTCCACTAGATTTGCATCATTCAGGCAGCCCAGAGAGAACAAAACCAAGAAAGAATGTGTTACCTAAGGCAAGTTATTTATGGAAGCAAACTAGCTATTGTTAATAGTCCATAAATTAGAAATGCATGCAACTAAGATATTTTGTATGCAGTGTAAATTCAGTACAGTAGAGCAAAGCTATATGGAAGCCTTTTAAGCTGGATATTTAGGCATCTTTGTAGGCATACTATAGATATTCTTGAGCAATTGGTGGGAAAGCAGAGAGGCAGAAGTTAAAACGATGGGTATCACATATTTATTTGCTATATTTCATTTGAAAATAAGAACTGTGAAGTTTGTGCCTTAAATAAGTTTCTATTTTTGTGTCTTCTCCAGCCTGTGCCCCACATTTATCATTCCAAATTTACTTCTTCCTCCCATGTCTAAAATAAATTCTAAAATTCAATGTTACTGGCCACTTTCAAGTAAGCTTCTACTTATGGTATTAAGCTTACTCTTCTTTCTGAGCTGTTTTTAAAATTTGGAGTCCTAGCATACTTATTTTAGTGTTCATGTTGGCATTGTAAATAAACCCACAGATGTTAGTAGCTGACTAAGAGGCTAGTGTCCTGAATGTCCATTCAGGCAGCAAAGGAGAGAAGGCACCCCCCTCCTCCTTTGTGGCCTGCATGGAAATACAACAGCAGCAACAACATCTTCTTCCAAGCTGATTGAAGGTATCAAGCCACCCCATTCCTTCTCCACATGCTTACTTAGTTTCCATGTTGGTTGCAGAAGAAGGGCTTGTTCTTCCTCCATGACCAATTCAGAAACAAAGTGAGCTGGCAGAGGAGAGAGAGTGCCACCTGTTGCTTATCTACATGCCCTGCTCACTTGCCAGCATGGAATTTCATTCACTCACTGGCAGTGACTTCCTGGTCACCTATGTCTATCAGTTGTTAGATATGAAGTTGTCTTACAGACCTTCAAAAACTTGGAAGAATTGTATTGGTGCTGCCCGATCTAGAATTATTGAATTTAAAAATTGGTGCTGGGAGGAAAGTGATCTATCTCTCAGCTGCAGTGATACTAAAGTTACATTTCTAAGCACGCTTACTAGTGAGTAAGTCCCACTGAATATTCATATTATTATATCCTTTTTTTATTCATTTACATCCTACCCTTCCTTCCAAAGAAGCCCAGGGCAGCAAACATACTAATCATATTAATCTTAAAACAGTTTTAAAACATTCTAAAAACAGTTCTAAAAGAGTTATATGCTAGTATTAAGAGCAATTTGGCCTGGTAGCTCACTGGCAGCCAATGCAGTACTTTCAAGACAAGGGGTCCTATCAGCTGCCCTACTTACTTACTAGCCCTAGTAGCTGCTGCATCCTGCACTAATTGCTCTCTGGTGCTCTTCAATAGCTGCTTCACACACAGCACATTACAGTAGTCCAGATGGGAGGGCAGCAGTGCATGGACAACTGAGGCCAGGCCATCCTGAGCTAGGAACGGTCAAAGCTGGCAAATCAGCCTTAGCTGAACATAAGCGCTCTTAACCACAGAAGCCACTCCAGGGATAAGTCAGAATCCAAAAGTCCTTCCAGACTATAAACCCTTCCAAAGGAGTGCAACCCCTCCCAGGACATGTCATACACCTAATTTCTTGGTATGGGAACCACCCATTCACAGCACTAACAGATTATCAGGTCTCCGCCTCAGTTGATTAGCAGCAATCCAGCCCTTCTCTGCCTCTAACCACTGGTCCAACACTCACCTCAGAGTATTTGTTGTGGGGGAGGAAGGGAAAGGAGATTGTTAGCCGCTTTGAGACTCCTTAGGGTAGTGATAAAGCAGGATATCAAATCCAAACACTTCTTCTTCTTTACAGCTTTCCATGGCTTTCCATATGTTATTGGACCCCAATCACATCAGCCCCAGTCAGCATTGCCAATGGGTGGTGGGAGTTGTATTCCAGCAACATCTAAGGGCCACTGATTCCCCATGTAGCAACAAACGATGTCTTGCCATGATATTGGAAGGCAGGGAGAGTTTGGGGAGGAGGGGATCATGCAAGCCACTCATTTAGCTCTAAACTATAATTTTGTGTTATATCTGAACGAGCCTTTAGCGGGAAGAACATAGAAGGGCATTCTCTATAGCACCTATTTATTTAACATAGGCTTCATTTGAACTTTAAATTTTTATTAATTTTCCTAGACTTCTTAACCAGAAATAGCATGCATTCATAAAGGCATTGCTATGTATAGGATTAACTTTCCAAAATTAATATTTAAATGGAAAAAGACGTTTGACATGTACACACATACCCAGTATTTATGAAGCTGGGAAATGCTGTGAATCTGGAATCAGAGATTTTCAGACAGACTGTTTTCTTATGGATTCTCTTGAAACTAACCTTCTTTTGTCCCAGATAATATATTTTGTAGTTTTCCTTTACTAGCTTGAAAATAATGTATAATAATTTTCTCATAATATAGATGTTAATAAAGATTTTCAATACTGGCATACAGTTCATGTTTTCTATTTAAAATGTTTTTAAAAATCAGCTTACAGTGGAAGGCTTCAGGAATATTGCTGACAGCTGCAGTGGTATCAAACACTTGATCATTAATGAAATGCCCACTCTATCAGACAGATGTATTCAGGTAAGAAACTGAAATGGTCATATATTTGTTCTGTAAACATATATTCTGTTAATTTCCAGACATGAAAAATATGGCATTTTACAGCAAAACTAAAGAAAACTATTCTAGAAGTTAGCTTAGCTCTATTTTGGTTTTGTTCCCAGATTAAAAAACAATTGAAGCCACAATGGCTTTTTACTGGTGAAGTAACAGTGTTCTTCTGTTGGGCTGGCCCCACAACTGAGCAGTCCTACAAGTGGCATATTATATCGGGACTCTGCACCTACCACCTGGAAAAGAATGAAGCATCTGAGGAACAGGGTCCTCTTCCCTCCACTAGAATGCTGTGTGCCATGTAGTGCAGGCCATACAGTCTAATTTTCCTGCTGAAAGAAAGGAAAATTCCCATTCCCCGTTCCCTTTTTTTGCCAGGCAGTAGATGCCATGAGAGAGTTTACTCTTTGAAATCACTCTTCCACCCCTGCTTCATTTGGCTGGGAAGAAGATGTAAAAAAGTGCTCCCCTTTACATAGGATGACTGCACTGCTTACTTCTTTTTTGGGAGCCATTCATGAAATAAACGGATGAAGCTCTCTACCTCCATTTTCACTTTACACAGGGGATTTCCGTATTGTTACAGGCCCCCTCAATCCTAACCAAGCCATGCACAGGATTGTGGGGGTCTTTGCCCTCAACCAGGGTCTGTGCTCCTTTGGAGCACTGAAGACGCAGTGGAGGCTGTCATAGCTTTAAGAAATATGTTTTATTCACATATTTACACCTGAATTTAGATGGAGGGAGTCCAGATCTTACAGCATGGTCATCTCAAGAAGGGCTTATTCCCTGCACCAGTGCAGCACTGGAGTCCAAGGCATCTCTCCCAGCCTGCCTTCAGCCAGCCTGCCCAAGATGGACCTCTCTCTTTTTTCTCTCCCTTCTTCTCTCCAGTACACCTTGCTAAAGACACTCTTTTCCTGCCACCTGCCACACCAACCCATTCACTTTGGCAGTCTCTTTTTAGACTCTTCTTCTTAGATGGGCCATCAACCCCTTTTTTCACGATAGCGGCTTGGCTTATCCCTGGCTAGCTATGTGACGCTGCCTCAGCTTGTGATCCTAAACTGAGTGCAACAGCCCTTGGTTTAGTTTTAATTAATCAAACTTTGCTTCATGAATTTATAAGTTTGATCAAATTCTAGCTCTTTACTGAATCTTTCCCCCATTCTCATAACAATATTATTTTACTTATTTTTATTTAGGAATGAATTTGGATAGCGATATTTGACATCTGAATGATATGAGATTATGGTATATTGTATGAGTCCAATCCCCCAGTAATCCATAACAGCTAATAACCTATTACTGTACTGTACATATTTAATCAGAAGATGATTTCAGATGAATTTACCTACAATCCAATTTGAATCAGATTGTTAAGCGCTCAGTAATGCAATATATATCTATATATAAAAACTAATGGGTGTGTCATTTTTATCAAACATTTAACTTTATGCAGAGATATGTTTCGATTTTGCAGCAGTAGTCTAACAGTAGCTACTAAGAACAATATCAGAATTGATGTGCCATTTTTACTTCTTCAGTTATTAGTATTCAGTTGGATATGAGAGGATAGAAACTCCAGCATTTGTTATTATAAAATGTATATTTTCCACATAAAATACAATGCATTTGAAAGCTGTGTATTTTCTCTTAAAGGCTTTAGCTGAAAAATGCCATCAGATTGTGTCTGTTGAATTTAATGAATCCCCACATGTTTCTGATGCAGCTTTTAAAGCACTTGCTAAATGTAAACTTGTCAAGATGAAAATACAAGGTTAGTGATGACATAGTATAATAGTTCCTGTACAATAGTTGTATGTGCTACCTATTTACCATGGCGTTGGCTCTTTGACATAAATAGACGTGTGCATAAGTAGACATGCTTTTTGTGACTGAAAAAGCTATTGACTTCAGGCCAAATGTAACCTAATTGTTGTTTTGTGATTTCAATAGGGAGTAATCAGATTACTGACCTAACTTTCAAACTCATAAGCAAATCCTGGCCTCATATGAAACACATTTGTGTGTCTGACTGCCAGAAGATAACAGATTTGAGTCTCAAGATGATTGCACCGCTGCCTGATATTGTTGTACTGAAATTATCAGATTGTATAAGGTATTCCGTTACATTCAAATGACTGTGTGGGTTATTCATTTTAACAAAATTGCAAATTAGCAAAAAAATGTGTTAGCCTCCATACACACAGAACAGAGAAAAGGTCTGTGCCCCACTGTAACACCACAATATGCTAGACCAGGGGTTGGCAAGGTTTACCTCACCTGGGCTGGTTCACTCCAGCGGAGATCCCTCCGTGGGCTGGATTGCTCCCGCGATTTCCGGCGTCTGCGCAGACACTATTTCCGGCACCACAGAAGCGAGTCTCCGCTCTGCACTGCGCCGGTTTAGCGCAGCACGCGGGGACTCACCAAGTGGGTGGCTCAGTTCGGGGGCGGCTCGTGGGTTGGTTAAACAACCCCCATGGGCCACTTGTGGCCCATGGGCCTTAGGTTGCCTACCCCTGTGCTAGACCAACCAGCACATTATATTTGTAGAACAGAACATCAACAGCTTCCTTCCCTAGATGTAGTGTAGGAACAGTGATAAAATGTAGACTGCAACAGAGGACATGGCAGAGACAACAAGACTGGGGGTGGTGTGGGCAAGTGTCTACCAGTTAAATGCATTACAGGACCACTCTAGTAAAAGCATCATAAAGCTACCCATTTGAGTGAGACAACAAGAACCACTTATTTTTGTGTAGTCCTACTGAAGTTAGTGGACTACTGTTCAGTAAATTATTTCAATTTAGTGGGTGACATTCCATACATGGGACGCGGGTGGCGCTGTGGGTTAAACCAAAGAGCCTAGGACTTGCCGATCGGAAGGTCGGCGGTTCGAATCCCCGCGATGGGGTGAGCTCCCGTTGCTCGGTCCCAGCTCCTGCCAACCTAGCAGTTTGAAAGCACGTCAAAGTGCAATTAGATAAATAGGTACCACTCTGGTGGGAAGGTAAACGGCATTTCCATGCGCTGCTCTGGTTTGCCAGAAGCAGCTTAGTCATGCTGGCCACATGACCCGGAAGCTGTACGCCAGCTCCCTCGGCCAATAAAGCAAGATGAGCGCCACAACCCCAGAGTCGGCCACGACTGGACCTAATGGTCAAGGGTCCCTTTACCTTTACCTTATTCCATACATACCATCCTTGTGTTTGCAATAGAAATCTACTTGTGCAGTGGGATTTTGGGATTCTCTTCTCTCTTTCAGTCTCCTGTGTGCTTCTGACCATATGGAGTGGAGGGACTGCGGGAGGCAGTGGGGAGGAAATGGAAGTCCTGTTGAATGAACAGATTACTGCTCGCACTATCTTGACTCTCACCCACAGTGAGAGTCATAGGTGTCAACTCCCCAGAGCCTGGGTGCCTGAGCACCTACAAATTTTGGTGCCAGGGCCATGCATGCTGCATGGTACGCATGGCCCCAGGCACCCATGGTCATGGAGCCAAGTTGGCACTCCTGGTGAGAGTCAAGTTTTGGAAGTAAGTCCAATTCATTTTAATAAGAGTTCCGTCTCAGAGAACATGGTTCATTCAGGCCGGTGCCATTTAGCTACCAGATGGAAGCAGGTTTCCAACAATCTCATTGTTTAGCTTGTAGTTCTGGAAAAAACTAGCATTGTAGCACCCACTTTTGTAATGGATGCAGAGACAAATATTGACTGCTGTATAGTTTAGTTATAGATGATCTTGCATTCAGATGTTAGTTTTTAGAACATTAGTAGAATTGTGACATATATCAGATAACTTATTTTCTATTTGTTTTAGAGTCAGTGATGGAGGACTAAAAGCATTTACTGATGGTGCTTCAGGCTCAAATATACGAGAACTCAGCTTGGCCAATTGTTCCTATATCACTGACAGTGCTATCACAAAAATAGCCCACAGGTACCATAATTCCATATATATTATTTGTTTGGTGAAACATAACAGATACATTTCAGGAATGTTGCTTCAAAATTCTTGTTAAAATCAATCTTGTTTCTGATATCTAGCTTAGGAAAAGATGTTGTGCATAGTACATAAAGCAAAGTGAGTTGTTGTGACTAAGCCCTGTTGAAATCAATCGAATTCACAGCTCAGTTGTAATGTTTTAGGAGTCATTTCAATGGAGCTTCTTAAGAACTGTTCATAGAATTTAGTTTGGAATCCAATAATCACCTGTGAATAAGCCCCATTGAACTCAGCGACTCTTACTTCTGAATAGACAAGCACAGGACTATAAATAATTTAACCGTGAATGACATACCCATTAATGTCTCAGCTTTTTTTTTTTCTGTTTTGTCACTTTTTGTAAAACTGACAACTTAAAAATGATTCATAGGATTCAATATTCAAAATTTCTGATATTCTACAAGTGTTTAGAAAATGATTTTTCTTCCCTAATACCTGTAGATAATTTTATTTATTGCTGGTTTTTATATGGCTGTGTGTGTGTACCTATATTTATGCATAATTTGTTTTTCGTTATAATTATCAGATAATCAAAACACAGCAGTTTTGTTTTGGGGATCCGAAAGGCCATATAGGTTCTATGTATCAAATAGGCTTTGGGCTTATGTTCTTTGAGTATACATGGCAAACTACTTTTGAAACTCTGAGAACGTCTCAAAACAGTTGAAAGGGCAGGTGAGGTGGGAGTGGGGGTTATTACTCAAAGGGAAAAGGGAAAAATTCCACTGGGTATATGCAAGTCCCAGGCACACCTGAAGTTGCTTCTTTACAATCAGTGTCAGTGTTCTAGTACCTAATAATAATGACAATTTCCATTTATTGAAAAAGGATCTACTTACTGGTCTCCTTTGGCTAATTTGTTCATGTGAATGTTCCATATTTTATTCTGAAGCTAAGATGCCTGACATGAACAAAACTGTCAAAAGAGGAAATGAGAAAAGCTTGAAAAAACATTTTACATGTTTTTAAAATACTGAACAGGAATAGTGAGGCAGGCTACTATACAGCCTAACACTGAAGTGCCCAATAACTAATTTAAAACAATATTTATAGGATGGTCTTAGTTAGTATCTTAGGGTATCCTGTTTTGTGAGCAGGCAAATGAACATTTTTATTGTAATTTTGGACGTGTCCTATGAAAACCTAAGCCAAAAGTTGCACAGGTATGGCATAATAAGAAAAGAAATAACAAGATCTATTGTTTTTTAAGGTGCCACAATCTGATTTATCTGAATCTGCGTTATTGCCAATCTGTGACTGATGCTGGAATTGATGCTTTAACACAGATCTCCTCACTTGCATATCTTAATATTTCTGGAATTAATGTCACAGACCAGGTAAAAATGAAAGCACAAAGGCATGGCAACGTGTTCCTGTATGCTCTTAATATTGCTGTGCCAGCACTTTCTGTGAGTCACAGTGATATTTTCTGTATTATTCTCAATTCCTTTTCTTAATTCTTAACATCCTCTTTGCCTTTTGGTCACTGTAGCACATTGGAAGGAACAAGAAATAGAACAGCATTCAAAAATAAGGGATTACCTCAAGATAATAATATGAGCTAAATAGGATAAACTGTAAAGTTTGTGGGCTGGGTCATTGAAACATGAGATAACTGGAAAAATTTTATTAATCTAATAATGTTCATGCTAAGGTTCTTCAGTGAACACAACCGATCTTTCTTACATGTTCACTGTTGACTTACAAAGGTTTGAGACCAAGTATTCACAGCAGTAGCAAAACAGAGTCTCTTTGGAGTGCAAGGCGTGGAAGATCGTGGAACTAAGACTAGTTCATGACTTACAGTATTGAAATACTGATATCTGTTACCCCAGAGGCTTAATACAGCCATTTTAAAGCTTATAAGTGTTCAAGAAACTATTGAAAGTACAGATAGCAGCAGATGGTGACAAAGAAGTACAGTTACTGGCTAAACTAGATGTGATGTTATTTGTATGAATGCAACAATGTGAACATATTTTAAAATATAGATTACAGTCATGAGTTGTCCTGAGTAGCATTGGGACTGTAGGAGGTAGGTGTTTTCTCCTCCTCCTGTGAAACACCCTCCCTTTCGAAATTGCTATTTGCATTCAGAGGGGAGTTTATTTTTGGTTACTCTCCTCTCCACCACCTGAGGGTCTGATGTACACCAGGCTGTTTACATTTAAAAAACCATATATGTTAACTGGATATATGGGAAACCATGTTCAATTGTCTTAACAAAGTTGATAAAATGATACCATGTCGTATAGAAGGGGTAAGTCCAGGGGCGTAGCTAGATGCTTTGACACCCTTTTGTGAAATGGCTACTTTGTCCATAAGCATGATGCCCCATACTTGCAAAATCCAGGCTTCAAAAAGATTTGCATTTAAAGTCGTCCGCCCCCCTTTTGCAATCACATATTTAGTTGCAGTTAATAAATGGAGGGTGTGATTCATTCTAGTGTTATGTGCAAACCAGCACTTGTGATTGATCTCTTCCCAGACAAACCTTGAGCAGTGAGCCAAGAACAAATCTGTTCAATCATGTTGTTGTTGTTTAGTCGTTTAGTCGTGTCCGACTTTTCGTGACCCCATGGACCAGAGCACGCCACGCACTTCTGTCCCCCACTGCCTCCCGCAGTTTGATCAAACTCATGCTGGTGGCTTCAAGAACACCATCCAACCATCTCATCCTCTGTCATCCCCTTCTCCTTGTGCCCTCCATCTTTCCCAACATCAGGGTCTTTTCCAGGGAGTCTTCTCTTCTCATGAGGTGGCCAAAGTATTGGAGCCTCAGCTTCACGATCTGTCCTTCCAGTGAGCACTCAGGGCTGATTTCCTTAAGAATGGATACGTTTGATCTTCTTGCAGTCCATGGGACTCTCAAGAATCTCCTCCAGCACCATAATTCAAAAGCATCAATTCTTCGACGATCAGCCTTCTTTATGGTCCAGCTCTCACTTCCATACATCACTACTGGGAAAACCATAGCTTTTACTATACGGACCTTTGTTGGCAAGGTGATGTCTCTACTTTTTAAGATGCTGTCTAGGTTTGTCATTGCTTTTCTCCCAAGAAGCAGGCGTCTTTTAATTTCGTGACTGCAGTCACCATCTGCAGTGACCATGGAGCCCAAGAAAGTGAAATCTCTTACTGCCTCCATTTCTTCCCCTTCTATTTGCCAGGAGGTGATGGGACCAGTGACCATGATCTTCGTTTTTTTGATGTTGAGCTTCAGACCATATTTTGCACTCTCCTCTTTCACCCTCAATAAAAGGTTCTTTAATTCCTCCTCACTTTCTGCCATCAAGGATGTGTCATCTGCATATCTGAGGTTGTTAGCTTCTCTGAGTTATTCAAGCTCCTTCGCCACGGCAAGGCAGTGATCCATGAAGGGGCTGTTCAATCATAGTAAGCCACAAACCATGCCTTATTGTGATGTATGAACCAGCTCAATGAAGCACTTTATCTGTCTTTATCTGTCTATCTCTATCTATCTATCTATCTATCTATCTATCTATCTATCTATCTATCTACTTGTTTTTAGAACAAGTCTGTTTTACTTTTGAAATGTAAATTCAGCCATTTTTGTTAGTTTTCTCTTTCCATTATGGAAGATGGAAAGCTGCATTGCATTTAGGGTGTCTTTTTATACCTGTCGTGCAAAGGTCATGTAAGCTCTATTCTAACATTCTTGTGTCTTAAGTTTTTCATTAAAATGGATGTAAGGATGTTTGATCTTTCTAGTGGCAAGCATGCTTCAGTTCAGAAAGATATCGTCCTGAGGGCTCTGGGAGCATAAACATCTAAAAAATCTAAAAATAAGTTTTGGAAAAAAATACATCCTACATACTAATAACTTTCTAGCATACTTTGTTGGCTTAAACAAGAAGCAATGTTTATAATTTGAATAATATGCAACATATGAGATACTAAAGATAAGAAATATTCTTGCTATGTGGAAATTAATATTTTGCCGTGACCCTTTTTCTTGAAAAAATAACTGTACTACATTTATTCAGTGTTTACTGCACTTTTATTTTGGCTTATAATCAAAGACACGGTGAAATACAAGAACTGATACATTACTAAAAGCAAAGAGCTCAGAGTGGATGTAATTGTTACAGTGGAGGTTGTATATTTTAACACAATCATATCGCAATATTGTTTGCCTTTGGAAAAATTAATTATCCAGCCGTATTCAAAATCTACCCTTCCCTAATCATTTTCAACTGGCTAGTCTTCCAACACTGCTGACCTTTTTCTTTTTCATATGTCTTTTAAAAAATTCTTAACAATATACAGTATTTAGGAACACACTTGTCAAGATGGCCCTGCCAAAGATCCCAAGGATTCTCAGAATCTCTTATCTTCAGAGGCATTCTGATAGGACCCTTGCTTGTAAAGTTTGGTTGCCCTATTTCATCACAGGATTTTTTAATATTTATATTATACATTCTGCAGGACAGTAGGACATCCCCAAATGGAATATTAAGTTCCTCCCATTTCGCAAGGCAGGAAAATGTCACCACTCCAATGGAATCTGTTTGCCCCCTCTCTTGGAGTGACAGTTCATTTTTCCTGCCTAGTTTGACATAGTATTACATTAGCCCAGCTCTCGCGATCTGCATTCTAGCCAATAATTTCATTAATTTCCCTCTATCATATTTTCAATTACCTTTGTGCACTGTGTGACTGCTGAAGTGATTGCCTGAGAGTGTCATTTTAGTTATTTACTTCAAACGAATTATTTGGAGTGTGTGTTAAACTATACATATTCTTCCTGACCGTGGCTTTAATTTCCTTTCTGAGTTGAGAGAAATCATTAGTGGTCAGTATTTTTAACCTGAATGCCCTATCTTTAGGCATCTAAACTTGTACTGATGTATCAAAACATAGGGATTGACGTCCAGATGTACTGAACACGTAAGCTTTCCTTTGATCTTATATCCTGTGAAAAACTGAGCTGCTAATTTTAATAAAGCACAACATCTGAATCAAATTTGGAGACTCATTGTTGCCCAAGGCAATAAAGTAAAGATATGTAATACAAATAAGGGGACTCACATAGCCTTGTGGGACATATTTTGGAGAAGAAAAGCCTAAGGAGGAAACCCTACACAAATTCGGAGTAGAGTCCCTAAGATGGTTGTATGGGTCCTCGGACCCCTCCTTCTGGCAACTCCTGCAGCCAAGCTGGTGCCAAATGTCTTACTCTGCTTTCCTTTGGACCACATCAACGAGGCAGGGTGTGTCTTGTCATCTGGGCATCCCAGAACCTCCATATACACTGCCCAGGCTTGCACCCCAGGGTGCTGCTAATATAGCAGTTTGACTTCAGCCCTGGAGGCGCACTCCATTGTCTCTCAAGACAAATGGATGCCAACAACAGGTGTGAATTGTGAGACTTGTCTTTCTTCCAGATCTGCTTCCTCTCCACATGCCAGTCATTTCATTTATGTTTTCTAATTTAAAAGGCAAGACCAAGCTTGTTCTTTTGGCTAAAGAACAAATACCATATTGGCTTTTAAATCACCTGAAGACTGGCTATTGAAAAGCACATAAAACACAGTAGAGCCTTAAGCAAAGTGTAATGTTTGAGGAGGAGTAATATTCAGTACCGTAAGCGTTAGAAGCATGTCCCTAATGTCATTTGTGGCGTGCTGGAGAGTACGCTTATCTCAGACATACAGTAAACCTACCTGTAAGTTTGGCTGAGTTTTTATCAATAGTATCTTAGAGTGGTGAATGGCACTATTTAGCAGGAAGAAACTCGAATGAAAATCCTCACTATTACATATATTTACATGGCTGATTATTTGTATATATTTTAAAATTTTATATATGGATGTTTTATGATGGCCTATATTTATAATGCCTAATAAAGGTTTGGCAAAGTGGAAGTAAACAGTAAACCAGTACAGATTTGGCATTGGCCTTTTTAGTGGAGAATGCATAAATTCTTTTACTCTCTCTACACTCCCAAATGGTGAAAACTGCCATAACTGAAAGTCCAAGGATTCCTTTGACATAAGGCTATTTGCCCTGTATCCCAAATGATTTAGTCAAGGTTTAATAGTTATGTGTTCTATAGAAGTTGGTAGTAAGTAGGGGGAGTCCTTATCCAGTGTGTGTGTGTGTGTGTGTGTGTGTGTGTGTGTGTGTTTATGGATTGAATTATGAAAACAGGCTGTTGCCTTCTGCTTTTTCATTCATACTTTGTTTCCTTCAAACATGAAAAGCTGTCAAAAGACCTTTTATTATGCAGTAAAATTTTACACATATACCATGAACATGTCCTACTTTTTCCACGTAATAATGTTATTAACATGCACCACATTTTGTTCTTTCAGCTAACCATTTCATGAGCATTTTCACAACACGTTTTTCTCTCTTGGTTGGATTCAAGGAATTAGTACAAAAGCAATACGCTTCCTTATTTACAGATGTGAGTGGGTGTTTACAGA
This sequence comes from Podarcis bocagei, assembly GCF_964188305.1. Lineage (NCBI taxonomy): Eukaryota > Metazoa > Chordata > Lepidosauria > Squamata > Lacertidae > Podarcis > Podarcis bocagei. The sequence goes on from NC_138135.1 coordinate 72,427,636, forward strand.
TATACTTGGAATTCACAATTTAACTCGCTGATAATGCAGTAGCTTCCTCTCTGTTGAAGATAAGTGTCACAGAAATTGTAGCAGGAGTTCAGAGACATAGGCGTCCCTTGAAAAACCCACTTTTTCCCTTTACAAACTAGCGCCTTTCCCTTCTATGAGAAGTGAGGCTACAGGGAACCAGACAGAGGGCCTTCTTGGTAGTGGTGCCCGCCCTGTGGAATGCCCTCCCATCAGATGTCAAAGCGATAAACAACTACCTGACATTCAGAAGACATCTTAAGGCAGCCCTGTTCAGGGAAGTTTTTAATATGTAACACTGTATTGCTTTTAACACTTGATTGGAAGCCGCCCAGAGTGGCTGGGAAAACTCAGCCAGATGGGCGGGGTATAAATAAACTACTACTACTACTACTACTACTACTATTATTATTATTATTATTATTATTATTATTATTATTATTCTACAGCAACCTCTTCCTTGCAATAGTGAGCGCCTTGCAGAGCCACGCAGAGACCTAATTCAGTGCCTCCCATCAGGCCCACGCCAGGCAGATTAATGGGTTCTGCTGTACATTGAGGGCATGCACCATACACGTGTCTTACACACACACTGCCTGGAAAGGATAACTTCATAACTATGTTTTGTGAATGGAAAACCGTGTTTTATGAATGAAACTCATGTCAAATGATACAGTGAACCAGAAGGTGGGCAGGAGAGTAGTGTTTTGCTCATATTTCACCCCAGCAACCACCTCCGAAGTCAGTAGCCAGGAAAGTTGGAAACTACTCAATGGGCTATGAATGTGTCAGGGGGTTGCTTGTCAGTAGAAGACAGGAACTGCCAAGCAGTGGAATTGGAGCAAGACCAAGAAGAATATATCTGGGAGGGAGAAGGAGATGGGTAGTTAAAATGGCTGGAGAGGTAAATAAAATGTGTCTGAATATGAATGGCGGTTTGAGGCAGGCAATTCACAAAGTATCATGCTAGACAAGTTTGGGAACTATGTAATCATGCAGAGAGGCGTAGCAAGGTCAGGTGGTACCTTGGTGCAGAATTTGCTTTGTCAACCCCCCCCCCCCCCAATTTGAAATTATTAAAAGAATGAAAAATAAGCTACTTACAGTTGCAAGCGTTATTTTCTGGTTTATTTACTTAAGATTGTGAGCATAAGCACTTAAAACCCCTGCAGACTCTGTGTCTTCAATATCAGCCAGAAACAAATTTCTTCTAACCCACCGCCCCATTGCTCTGTTCACTGGCCTGATGGTAGAACTTGAACCTTGCACTCTATTTTGCAATTTTGCCTAATAATGGAATTGCCCTCATAAGGATGTGTGTTTTCCTTATGCTTTGGTGCAGCTCCCTTTGCTTTTACAATGCCTTTTAAAACAGGTGGCTAATCTGTGTCCCTCCAGGTGTTGCTGGACTACAACTCCCATCATTCCTATTGGCCATACTAGCTGGGACCAGTGGGGGATGTAGTCCAGCAACATCTGGAGGGACACAGACTAGCCCCCCAGCCCCCTGTTTTAAAGCTGACCGTGTAATGCACCATATCAGAAGCACAAATCCCTTTCAAGGGGCCATTTTCTCTCCTCCTTCTTGTGTTTTTTCTTAGTATCTGCCCTGAACAACTCTGCAACGCAAACGCTTGCTCATTCTTTTGAGACATTTGAGTTAGTCCTAATAAAGTATTGTTCAACTTCAACTATTGGGCTGTTGTTGTTGTTTTAATTAAACGGACCATTTCAAAAAGAAACTGATGTTCTTAGGCTGCAGTTCTACGCCTGCTTTCCTGGGATGAATTCCCATGGAACTCAGTGCAGCTTACTTCTAAGTAGACATGCAAAGGAGGGCACAGATGTGTAAGCACCATCTCAGCAGCTCACTGAACAACGAGAAACAATTTTCATGCTAACGTGAATATATTCTTATATTAATTATCTCCTGAAATGGTGATGTATGGATCTTAACTTGTGTTTCTTTGGGGTGTTAGGAGGCACTGATGTATCTCTTGGCTGAATCAAACTGAGAACACATCATCCAGCTTCTGTGTTTGAAAGACATGTTTGTTTATTATTTTTGTTATTAGTTGCTGAATACCTGGCACACATGGATCGCAGTAATCAAATGGACATAGAAAAGCGGGGGGGGGGGGACGACGACGACGACATCTTGGTAGCTTTTTTGTAAATATCCCTCCTACGTAAGAATAGCTTTGCCTGATCAAACCAAAGGGTCCTGTTCTCCCCCTCTTGCCGTCTCCAGCTAAGGCAGGGAAAGTGGCGGAGTTAGCTGCATGGGTGCCCGGAGCCCATGCCGTGCACTTGGGGGTGGGGGTGGAGCTGTGCAGGGGGGTAAAACGATCCGCTGCTGTGGCGGGGTGATCCACTGCACGTGAAGGTGATGCGATCTGCCGTGAACGGGGACAGCTCGGTGAGCACCCCGCGGTGTGCCTTTTCGTCACCCCCCCAGGGAAGACACCCAGGACACCCCCACCGCCCCCCCTTCCTACGCCCCTGACCACACATGATCCGGTTTTGCTGAACAACAACTCCTATGGTGTTTTGTGATGTTTTCATTAAATAATAATAATAATAATAATAATAATAATAATAATAATAATAATTTATTATTACTTATACCCCACCCATCTGGCTGAGTTTCCCCAGCCACTCTGGGCGGCTCCCAATCAAATGTTAAAAACAGTATAGCATTAAATATTAAAAACTTCCCTAAACAGTGCTGCCTTCAGATGTCTTTTAAAGAGAAGATAGCTGCTTATTTCCTTCACATCTGAAGGGAGGGTGTTCCACAGGGTGGGCGCCACTACCGAGAAGGCCCTCTGTCTGGTTCCCTGTAACTTGGCTTCTTGCATTGAGGGAACCGCCAGATGGCCCTCTGCGCTGGATCTCAGTGTCCGGGCTGAACGATGGGGGTGGAGACGCTCCTTCAGGTATGCAGGACCGAGGCATTTTGTTTCAACTGGGGCAGTTATAGCAGACTAGGATTATGCACATTGTAGAGGGAAGGACATACTAACAAGCGAGTTCACAAACCCATAGCATGTTCCTAAGTTTCCAGCTATGTTTTGTTTTGGTAAAAGAATGCATGTTTTAAAAGGTAATGGGGGGACCGACCTACAGCACTGAATAACAGCAAAGCAAAATAAATACATTATGTAGTATAACAGGTTTTTTTACATATGTGTGCCAATAAACTAATATTTGTCTAAAATATTTTTAGGCTTTGGATGCTCTTGGCAAACTCTGGAAAATAAAGGAGATTATTATATCAGAATGCAGGCTGTTAACTGATACAGGAATTAAGGTAAAATAAGATCCTATGCTATGTATGTTACAAGCATCAGTACATGTATGTCACTCTTGAACACATCTGATTTACAATGAAATAGTAAATATGCTGAGGTTTTTTCTTAAAATTGTTGGAACATGTTGCCATTAGGAAAATGTGCTCAAGCCATGGCTGTTTTCCTTTATATGCCAGCATGGGCTGTTTAATTGTCCTTTCAGCTCCAGACCATTATGACCTTTTTATTTTACAACAGTTTTTATATTGCACATTATTGTGTGCTACGTTTATTATTTTCATAGCTTTTAGCTTATGATATATTGTGTATTTACATTTTCATTGTTTTATTCTTTTTGTAAACTGCCCTGGAAATATAATTGAAGGGCTGTAAAACCACTTTACATAAATAAATAGTGGCTTGCGTCGAGTGTTCCAGGAAATTTAAGGATGAGTTGAGATTTGAATTGGCGGTTTCAGTTTCTTAGCTCATGTTGTTAACCACTGCGCTGCTCCCACTCTGAACTCCTGAGCAAATGTGGGCAAGTGAAGCTACAGTGACTGAGAGTTTTGGAATGTGGAAAGAGATAATATTCACCCCAGGAAGGGAGATTTAACTAGAACATTTTAAGAAGTGAAAAATGTCTCTGCACAGCAACCAATGGCAGTTTTCCCTTTACTTTTTAGCAGGGCTTATTTAAAACAGGATGTGTTTTTGGCAGTGGCTGCTATGCAGCCCTCATGGGATTCTGATAAGATGGCTGAGACAGAAAACAGATTGTGGATAGAAAACTGCAGCTTTGCAATAAAAATGGTGTCCCATCCTTTGTGTCTGGCGTATGCTAAAAAGAGAGAGAAAGGACTGAGGACAGATTCCTGGGGAGAACTCAGCAGAAGGAAGCTGAAACGACCATCACAAAGGAAGTAACTATTTCAAGAACAGGAGGAAATCTTAAACACCTATAATGTTAGTAGTTGAGGAGAAAGACTTGTGCAAGCATAGAAAGACTCTTTGGTGAATTAATCTAGCAAAATATTAACCCTGCATTAGCAATAACATGGTTTCACTACAAACTTATACAGTTGTTATATTTTTTAATCTATATTCCAAAAATGCCCAAAAATCTTGCACAGAAATCACAGTGATCATCACATTTTATCAAGTAGCGACTATGAAAATAATGACTATGCTATCCTATGAATTAGTACCTTTCTGTCGTAAAATTTGAGCATCCATCAATCTATTGTTGTATATATGTATCATTCATTATCTACAGCCACACAGAGTTGGTTTGAATTTTGCTGCTCTGTATGCATGTGATAATGCACAAGCACACATTTGACAGAATAATATATTCTTTGGAGAATAGTTATGAATGGAGTTTCCAGTGTGCCTCCATGTTCCTAGTTTATTGTAATGTAAAGAGCAACTGTGTTAAAAGTACAGATATCCTGTCTAATTTATGGAAGGCCATTATGTAGTCATCTGGGCTTTCATACAGACATCAGGAAAAGCATTTAGAGAAAGCTGCGTGGAACTGAAACTTTATTTAAATGGAATTAACAATTTCTCTTCCACAAAGTCAATTCCTTAAAGCTAATCAAAATTTCCAAGGAACATGTCTTTTTTGCTTGCTACTGTGACTTCTTTATAAGTGGTGTAACATCTTCATATAGGATGCAACTTGGATCCATCTGCTAGGGGCCATGTGAGCCAATACGATGATTTTAAAATTTTGTGGGGAACACACCAACACCATGTGCTGCGTTTCTCTTTCTCAATTCCTTCTCAAAGAGATAAGTCCTCGCTCCAAGAATATCCTGATATTTATAAACAAACCAAATCTTCTTTAGAAAATTACTACCTCCCAACACCAATAATCATCATTATTTTTCCCAGGGATTGTATTTTTGTGTGTGTAATTTTAATTCTTCTTGTACATTATTGGAGGATACGTTCCGCTTAAATAAACAAGAATGAAAAAAAACAACCCCTATTTTTGTATGCTTCTCATAATTGAGCAAATAGAAACTTGAAGGAGCTGGTTTACATGGGGGACACAGCGGCTAAGATAAGATTAACACTTCTCTTCCAGAGTAGTTGTCCCAACTCAATTCAGGGATGCTTTAAAAAGAAGGGAAATCTGGTCGTCTAGTTTGGACCTATATTTCCAGGCTGAATTAGCTCCTACATTGTGAGATGGGCTTTGAAGCCTTGTCTAGAGTATATTCTAAAAATAACCAGCTTACTAAATAAGAGTGTTATTTGAAAAAAGTATACAACAGCTGTTTTTTATCACTTTTATGTGTTAAGATTGCCAGATTATGTTTGGTTCACCAGTGTTGCCAAGGCAGTTTCGCGGAATTATTTTCCCTCTACAAACTGATCAGCTATAAAAATACAAGTTTGAGACAATGTGATTAATTAGCACAAGTACTTTTTGAAAGCAGGAAGAACTACGGATATGATCTTTTGAGGTTTAAAACTGTTCATCATCAGTTTAGTAAGTTTAAGAGTCTCAAATGAGCACCTTTTTCTCAAGCAGTGAGACATTCCAGGGGTCTAAGTGCTTCACAGCGTTTGGTTTCCTTTGGAAGAAAGGATCTCTGGAAACTTGTGTCAATTTGCAATATTGAAATTTATTTACTAATATACACATACTGGGTGGTCAAGATAAAAATACAGTTGTGAAGACTGCACATTTTCTATCTGCAGTATCTGATGAGAGGAGTAATTTCTTGAGAGAGAATGTTGTGTCTTATCAGGGAGATTTAGAAATTTAGGTTTGTTTTATATATTTTTTCATTTAGGTTTTACAAAATTTTATTCAGATTTGCACACATCCATTTCATTTTATACTTGATCAGTCCACTAAGTTCTTTCTCTGGTCAGTCACCACCAAGTTCAGACCCTGTTATCATATATATTTTTGTCCTTGTGTGCATCACCTAACACTTGTTTACACTGAATCACATTTTATGCCCTTTCGCCAAGCTTGAAGCAATTCTTTCTTTCCTTGCAGTCCCTTTTTCTTCTTACCACTATGAAAAATTAATAAATCAAATCCAAGAGCAGTTTAGAGGCTTGAAAGAGCACAGAAGCATGTAGAGATCATTCAAATGAGCTTTTCTTGACTGCAACCAGTAGATAACTTAACTCATTAGGGGAGGGAAGCAGCTCAATTCCACAGCTCATACTTTGCAAGCAGAATGTTCCAGGTGTGATTAGGAAAAAACTCATATCTGAAACCCTGGAGAGCCAATGTCCATCTGTGCCAATGATGTCTGGGCTAGATGGGCCTATGCAGGGCTTTTTTAGGGGGGACTCACAGGAACTCAGTTCCAGCACCTCTCAGGTGGGTTCTGGCAGTTTCAGCACCTCTCTGGTAGGCTCCATTGCCATTCTAAGAGAAGAGGGAGGTGTTCATGGTGAGTTCCAGCACCTTTTTTTCTAGAAAAATAGTACTGGGCCTATGATCTAGCTCCGTATAAGGCAGCTTCCTATGTTCCTTTACAGTGGTGCCTCGCAAGACGAAAAGAATCCGTTCTGTGATTCTCTTCGTCTAGCTTTTTTTTCGTCTTGCGAAGCAAGCCCATTGAAGGATTAGCGGATTAGCACTATTAGCGGCTTTTAGCGGCTTTTAGCGGCTTATCTGCTGATCGGATCAGCTGATAAGCGGCTTAGCGGCTTAGAAAAAGGGGGGGGGGAACCAGCAGGAACTCGCAAGACATTGTCGTCTTGCGAAGCAAGCCCATAGGAAATTTGTTTTGCGAAGCACCTCCAAAACGGAAAACCCTTTCGTCTAGCGGGTTTTCCGTCTTGCGAGGCATTCGTCTTGCGGGGCACCACTGTAATATTTTTTCCAGCCATTTAATGAGAGAAAAAGTGCGTCAAGTGTTTGGAGAAGATTAGCAGATTATCTTCAGCATGAGTGCATTGTGAAACCTTAAATCTAAGTGCTCTGGGTAAATTTGAGAATGATTGATTGATTGATTGATTGATTGATTGATTGATTTGTGACTTCTGTTCCAGAGATTCTGCCTTGATTTAAGACGCCTAGACCACGTTGATTTATCTTATAACCAGCAGTTAACAAATAATTCATTAAAAAATTTGGCATTCAACTGCCACAGAATTACAATTCTAAGTGTGACTGGTTGTCCCAAGGTATGTATGAAAAGAAAGACAACTTGTATTAGAAACTCTGTTACTGAACATATAGACATTGTTCTGTTAAAATCATTGTCAGTGTTGCTAGTATTAGTGCTAAAGGCTTTGGTGGTAATGCCTTAAATATACCTTAACTATTTTATGAGCTTACTAAAACTTTACTTCTCTTGGCTGTTGCTAATAATTCCTTATTCCCCCCCCCAAAAAAAACGTATCTTTTTTGCTTCATTGACAGGTCACTGATACCGGCATTCAGTTTGTGGCTGCAGAATGCCCTTTTCTGCACTATTTGGATATTTCAGGCTGCATGTGTATTACTGACAGAACACTTAAGTGTCTGTGGAAAGGTTGCCTTCAACTTCGAATTCTTAAGATGCTGTACTGCCCAAATATTACCAGGTAAGTTGTTCTTTAGAAGTCTAGTTTTTATTTATTTCACAAGGTTTATATACCCCTTGATTGTAATAAAAACCTCAAGGTGGTGTACAAAAAGAATAAAATTATTAGAAAAAAAAACCCAACCCAGTTAAAAACTACTACAGTGGTGCCCCGCAAGACGAATGCCTCGCAAGACGGAAAACCTGCTAGACGAAAGGGTTTTCCGTTTTGGAGGTGCTTCGCAAAACGAATCTCCTATGGGCTTGCTTCGCAAGACGACAATGTCTTGCGAGTTCCTGCTGGTTTTTTTTCCCCTCCCCCCCCTTTTCTATGCCGCTAAGCCGCTTATCAGCTGATCCGATCAGCAGATAAGCCGCTAAAAGCTGCTAATAGCGCTAATCCGCTAATCCGTCAATGGGCTTGCTTCGCAAGACGAAAAAACCGCTAGACGAAGAGAATCACAGAACGGATTCTTTTCGTCTTGCGAGGCACCACTGTATTTAAATCATTCAGAGTTAATTAAAATCAATGATAACAGATTGTAAAAACAGATTGTAAAACATGTCAACATTCTACAAGTCTGAATACGCTTCCCTAAACAAACATGTTTTTAGTGTACAGTGAAGGTGTCTGATTCATGTCAGCAATCAAGTTGTGGATGAGCTTGGTCTTCTTGTGGACTAATCTGTTTGCAGATCACCACATAAGCTACTTAATAAATGTATACATCATGTACCAAAAGAGTCATCGCAATAGCATTCTTGTTAACAAAATAGTCCCAATGATCAACCAGATGGCTTCATCTACCCCAGCTGCAACAAAACATGTTCCTACAGCCACAGCAGGCGCTGTAACTCTCCAGGGGTTTGATTTCACCCCTGAAGGCACACTCTTCCATTGTCTCCCAAGACAGACAGATGTCAACCAACCAAACTTAGGTGCAAACCTATACACACTTTTCTGGGAATTAAGTCCCATCGAACACAATGTCTGACCCCCGACCACTAGGGCTTCATAGACACATCCATCTTATTGGGGGAAAACAAAGCTACATTCTGTGAAGAACTACTTCTAACTAAATCTTATTAAAATGAACGAAGATTGTGCATATGATGTACCTTCTGAGTTCAGCAGGGTTGAAAGGTAAGAACCCACAAGCACCCATTAGCGCTATTTGCTTTCTAAAAGCCAACCGCTCAGTTGCAATTTATATGAACAGCATATTGTATAGTCCAGCTTTTACTGTCCTCTCCGGCCAAATTGTTCTTGCCATTATATGCATGTTTTGTTATATTAATCCCATTCCCTCCGGCCATAAAGCTTGAGTTGCTCAGGGACATGGGGTGAAGGAGAAATGCAAGTCTTTCTTTCACTGCCAAAGTCTCAGCTAAAATTGCATCTCCTGGCACACTATTTACCGTACAATTCATGGGAAGCTTCCATCAGGAAAAATAGTAAGTTCCCTTGGAAAGCAAGTTGCATATTTGGAGAGGATTTTTGTTGTTCTGACTATGGTCTGGTGGATGCTTCAGCTGCCCCAGGGCTATTTTCCAAAAAATGCATATATCCATAACAAAACCACACACCTTTTTCCATTTGTGGGCACCCTTCTGTCTCCGGGGGTGGTGCACCAGTGACGACCCTGGGGTGCAAGCCCAGGCAGTGTGAATAATAACAATAATAATTATTTACATTCTGTCCATCTGACTGGGTTGCCCAGCCACTCTGGGCGGCTTCCAACAAATTAAAACATCAAACATTAATAACTTCCCTAAGCAGGGCTGTCTTCAGATGTCTTCTAAAAGTCAGATAGTTGCTAATTTCCTTGACGTTTGATGGGAGGGTGTTCCATAGTTGTGAGGACATCCCCCCCCCCCACCTCAGCCTCACTGATGTGATCCAAAGGAAAGTGGACCAATAGGTTTGGCACCAGCTTTGCTGCAGGAGTTGCTGGATCTTGCCATTTCACATCTGTAATACTTAATGATGGTGGTGTTCTTTAAAAACCTGTTATTTATTCTATAGACAACTTCAAGTATGTGTATATGTACAGTGGTGCCCCGCAAGACAAATGCCTCGCAAGACGGAAAACCTGCTAGACGAAAGGGTTTTCCGTTTTGGAGGTGCTTCGCAAAACAAATTTCCTATGGGCTTGTTTCGCAAGACGACAATGTCTTGCGAGTTCCTGCTGGTTTTTTTCCCTTTCCCCCCCTTTTTCTAAGCCGCTAAGCCACTTATCAGCTGATCCCATCAGCAGATAAGCCGCTAAAAGCCGCTAATAGCGCTAATCCGCTAATCCGTCAATGGGCTTGCTTCGCAAGACAAAAAAAACCCGCTAGACGAAGAGAATCACAGAACGGATTATTTTCGTCTTGCGAGGCACCACTGTAATGGTTTCATTATTTTTGCTGACCTCTTCAAGAAGCATACCACCTGGAAGTTGTGTTACAAGTATTAGTGTATGTTAAATTGTATTCATTGAATCAGTGCCAAGTTGTTTGGCCCTCCGAACCTATACAATTTTTCTAAATTATTGCTGCTATCCTAGTCACTATGAACAATTACAGTGTTTGTGAATAATCTATGACACAGTCCTGAAAGTCAGTTAGAAGCTCAGACACACAGCTGGTTTTAGGGTCCTCTAGTTTTTTGCTATATTATTTGTTTTACACAAGAGATTCCTTCAGAGGAAAGACTTATACAGTGGTATTTCGGGTTACATACGCTTCAGGTTACAGACTCCACTAACCCAGAAATAATGCTTCAGGTTAAGAACTTTGCTTCTGGATGAGAACAGAAATCATGCGGTGGCAGCGCAGCGGCAGCAGGAGGCCCCATTAGCTAAAGTGGTGCTTCAGGTTAAGAACAGTTTCAGGTTAAGAATGAACCTCTGGAACAAATTAAGTACTTAACCTGAGGTACCACTGTATGTACATTAATAGTGTCTATCTATCTATTTCAGACAAGCAGTTTCAAAATTTGCACCAAGGCTCCAGAAATACGAATACAACGATGAAGAACCTCCTCAGTGGTTTGGTTATGATACCAAGGATGTCACACCCATTCCAAAGAAACATAAAAAACCTCGGCCAAGCCTAGAACCAAGTATAGAGTCCAGTACACCCTCCATGCTATCTCCTTCAGCAGAAAAAAGTGTGGAATTCAGTCTCCCCCCACAATAGGACCTCCACAGAATACTGGTAATCATATATGTTTAATAGCCTTAAGCACAAAGAATTGAAATGGAAACTCAATTTTGTTTTGTTTAAGAAGATAATGATACATTGTCTTAAGATTGTTTTTAGTTTGATAGCTAGTACAAGTCATCCTAGAAAACATTGTTACTGTCTTTCCTAATTAGTTCAGTCAAATAAATGTTATTTTGTTCAGTTCTTCTTTGAACACCAGTCAACAAAGAGCTTAGTTTACAAATAATTAACATAATTTGTGTACAGTTTAGTGTACATTTAAGAAAATTAAGTTGGTATTTTTCTGGTTGTTGAAGACAGCATTCTGCTCAGATTTCCCCAGCTGTCACTCAAACTAAGGAGGCCTTAAAAAGAAAAAAGGTGCATTTTAACTATGGAGTATTAAGTGTATCTTGCGTTGAGATAGTTTGTATGCCAATCAGTTTCACCCACACGTTACCTAAAATACACAAGTGAAACACATATTCCTCAAATAATAAACATTTTTATTGTTTACTTATTACATAGGTGTCCTGCCTTTCTTCAATAATGGAACCCAACATGGTAGTATTTCACATTCACTGACTAAAGGCAGAGCTGCTTAGCTGTATCATGTGCCTTATGCCATGCAGCTTTGGAAATGATAGTCTTGCTTCACTCGTTCTGATACTGTAGTTTATGTGATTGTATCGTACAAAGCTTTTTAAAGCTATTTTGAGAGAAGGGGGGGGCTACAAAGAGATATATCAGTATTGTTAGTAAATAAATGAGGGAGTCGGTGCATGAGTGCAACACGACTATTGCTTGGGCAACTGAGCTTCCCTTTCCTCCTGTGAGCCACCAAAATCTGCTCTGGAGATTTAGGAAACCCTCACAGCAGATTGGGAGCTGCTTGACTCACCCCCTCCAGGTGACCGAGGCCAGCCTCGTAGGCTGGCAAACGTGGGCCTGCATTCTTTCTGTCACTTGGGTTACCACTGTGAGTGTGAGTGCACACTGGAGAGATCTGATCTAACGCCAACCGTCTGTCCTATGGGTGAGGAGAGGTGGTGATGACTCCCAAGGTCTGCTGGGAACACCTCTGGCCTCCACGGCGTTATTCTGGCTCTACTCAAACCTGCATTGAGTGGAGGCTTTCTTGCACTGCATCGTCCTCAGTGACTTGCTATCCAATATCCCTATAAAAAGGTGGGGGACCAGTGTGGGGAGAGGCCTTCCTCCACCATGGTGTCAGAAGCAGTGAGGGAGAGAACTGGGGCTAACCCCCTAGAAGAAAGGTGGTGGAAAACAAAAAACAACAACTCAGGATTAAGCATTTTAATCTTCAGGGTATTTGTTGAAAGCTTGGCTGCTTAAAGTGATCAATAAACAAGTTGGGGGGAAAGGTTGTTTCCATTGATTTCTGAGCATTTGAAGCCAAAGACACCAGAAACACTAAAACATGCCTCAGTGCATATTATATGCAAACAATGGGCAAGATTTACAGTAATCTTTCTGCATTGTTTCTTGATTAAGTAAAGATTATTCACTCCATCATGAGGCCTTCAGTTTCACAGACTGGAACCATGTTTGACTTTTGAGATGAACTGTGCCATTTTCTGTCTCTGCTTTAATATATTTTCCTTGTTTATCCTGTTGATTCATATGGCCTAAATGGACAAAAGAAAAATTATGGTAGTTAATTTCAAAAATTGATTCTGGGACCTTTTTCCAAGCAGATTCATTTTTACCTTCATGGAAATTTTTACTGGAATAAATCATGTCCTGCGGCTTGGTTTCTTCCTTGACATCATACCATGACTCATCGCAGCAAAGCCCCAGCAGAATAGATTTGGGGAAGAAGAATGTGTCTTTGCATTATGTTGATTTTAAATCAAGCTTACTGATAGTCCATGATTATAGAAACATGTTTTCCCAATGCAAACCCTGTGGCTGCAGAAAGCTAGCTCTTAAATTCAGGTTGTGATTCGAGGACCCAATCCCCGCTTGGGGAATAAAGACACGTGGACACAGAATGTAAGGTTAATGGGTAAGGTAAAGGCCACAACTTTATTGATTACAGCATGTGAGAAGGTATTGGCTTAGGCATTGGACCACGGAACATTAGACTCCACCCACTTGTAGAGGGGTGAATCTGAGGAGGGGTTAACCACCAGTAGGGGAAGCCTGTTGATGCTAATCCAACTATAGGCTCTCTTCCTGATGTCACCGAGGGTCGTGCCATGGCCCCCCGCCATGCGGGCATCGGACAGGATCCACGACCACCGGATTCCTTTAGCGGAATACCCAAAATTGTCAGGGAAGGCAATGGCCACACCTTGCTCCCCGAAACACCAACAACACATTCCAATGCCTAACGGCCAAATACCACAAAAGTTGTGACGGTCGCTACGAGGTAGGCGAAAAAAAACCAAGAGGCTGGGCCAATTTAGCCAATTGGAAAAAACTCCTACTAGGCCCCTGGTTAAACAGGGCGACCAACCAGAGGCCCATAGCAAAGTCTCAGGAGCAGCTAATCTAAAGGGAGTGGAGGGTGGGTGACTCAAAGAAAATGTAAAAAAATTCCTTCCAGTAGCACCTTAAAGACCAACTAAGTTAGTTCTTGGTATGAGCTTTCGTGTGCATGCACACTTCTTCAGATACACTGAAACAGAAGTTGCCAGATCCTTCTATATAGTGAGAAGGTGGGGAGGGGTATTACTCAGAAGGGTGGTGGGAATGGGAGATTGGCAGGTAGCTGGGATGAGCCTGTTGACGACTCTTAACGACTGTAATAGGTCTTACAGGAAAAGGCAAGGGGTGAGAAGGTGAGAAATGGCTTAGTCATGTATAATGAGATAAGAATCCAATGTCTCTGTTCAGACCAGGTCTCTCCATGGTTTTTAGTTTGGTAATGAGTTGCAATTCAGCAGCTTCTCTTTCCAGTCTATTTCTGAAATTCCTTTGTAGTAAAACAGCTACTTTGAGATCTTGTATAGAATGTCCTGGGAGATTGAAGTGTTCTCCTACTGGTTTCTCTGTTTTGTGATTCTTGATGTCAGATTTATGTCCGCTCATCCCAGCTATCTGCCTATCTCCCATTCCCACCACCCTTCTGAGTAATATCCCTCCCCACCTTCTCACTATATAGAAGGATCTGGCAACTTCTAACCCCTACCCTCCTGGGAGGAGGAAAGGCTTTGTCACAATTCCTACTTTGGGACTCAGTCTCTGTTGCTGGCCATAAGCTGAGTACAGCTGTAGCAGGCTGAATGAATCACTTTCTTGCCACTCCATGCAAACTAGAATCCATGGACTTCTATGCTTTAATCTTATCTTCCAAGGCTAAGCTATGCTCCAAAATCTATTTTCAGCCTCTGGATTTAGAAAACAAAGCAGAACTGTATTCCAGAGGTAACCTGGGTAAGCCTCCAAAAGATGAAAATGAACGAGTAGCTAAGTTGGAAGGATATTATGTGCATAAAACAATTTAGCGCCTTTGTTTGAACTCAAATGATTTATGGGAAAGCATTTAGTTTAGGCATCTGTTCCTTCCCCTAAGAATATTCTGTTGAAATTAGTCATATCTCATAAGTGCAAACTACAGTGGACTGTCCTTGGAGGAAGTAAAAGTTAGCATACCACTCACAGAAAAAATGGCCAAAATTATTACTTAAGTCACAAAATGTACAACTAAAAACAGTATAAGGAGGCCTACTGTATTTGAAGCAATACCGATCTTTTTCCTGATGGATTTAAGGTTTTCTCTGCCACTATATAAACCAGGTGCCAGTGACAGAGTCTCATAGTGTACAGAACACTTCTCAAACTCATGACTGTTCGTTTTATTTTTACACCTGAAGGTTTATTTCCTCTTTAAAATTCAGCACAATTTATGTACTCAGGACATGGCTCTCTCCATCCAAAACACACGGTAAATGAAAAACGCATAGCTTTCTAGAAAGGCCTTCTTTCAGCTGTGGCCGTTTAGCATCTACACTTGAGTTATTCGATTCTACGTGTTTTGGAGTCACTTCAAGAATTTAATCCACAAGAGAAAAGGCAACAGGCTCTGGTGAAGACTGAAACCCTTCTTAAGTGGTAACATATTATTGCCTCCTTTATGTTACATTAATACCACATCATTTTTTATGCTGGGTTCAGAGTTCAGAGCGCCATTAATTTGCACTTGGATGCGGAGGAGAGCAAGAAGAAGACAGGAAAGTGCACAGGGACTCTACTGAGCTCCAATGACAATCCCTCTGTGGTGGTGCAGGATCATGCTCCAGGTCAGGAGTAGTGGTAGCCTCCAGATGAGCTGAACTACAACTCCCATGATGCATCTCCATTTGCCGTGCTAGCTGGTGCTGATGGGATCAGGAGTCCAATAACATCTGGAAGGCAGCCACACTGGCTAGTCCTACCCCAAGTATAAATGTGTAAAGAGATCTAGCGCATGTGAGACCTCTGAAGAAGTTGAGCTACTATTACATACACATTTCAAGCGCCGTTACCCTTCAAGAGCACTAGAATCCTGGTGATACCAAAACCAACATCTGGACCCCTTATTCAGTCTTCTGAATTACTGCCAGTCATCTATGCTATAAGCACACAGTTGCCATATTTTGTATCTCTGTGTCCCGTAGTGCCAAATTTTGTGCTAGATACGGCACTAAGGCTGGCACCAGACATATAATGGGTGAATATAAATCACCAGCTTATCAAGTGGTTAATGTGTGAAAGTTTGCTTACTTCTTGAATGTGTGCTATCAGGAGTGGCAAAGTGCATCCATACAGACCACTGTGGCCAGATTATTTCTATTCTGATGTTGTTGCTTCACCCCTAGTCACTCGGCTGTTACTGAAGGAAGACCACTTCCTCAATACACTCAATACACTGTTTTTTTGCTTTGTCATTTGGAGAAATAAATGATTCATCTGTTCTCACAGTCTTAAAAGTTTATTCAAAGAAGTCTATAAAACATTTTCTGCTTTCTTTGAATTTATTCTCTTTTTCTTAGGAAAAACATTTGCCTGTTTCAAAAAGTGCCTTTAGGTCTTTGATGCCATTAAGATTTATAATGCTCACACCTCACCTAGCCCCCTCATCTCCAAGGTATGGCTACATTTTCTCAATAATAATTTTTAAAACCCTAAAGCACACTACAGTAATCTGACCAACATGGTACCCTCCTATCACTGTGAGCTGGAACAAGACTCCACACTTTTCTCTCTCTCTATTTCTGCCCAGTGTATTCAAACAGCAAATGACCATCTTAGTATGGAATAAAAATCATGAATGTTATATATTAAAATACCTTGTTAAAAGGCCTTATCACCTGATAAACCACCCGGACTTTAGCATGCATTAGAATTCACACCGCGGTGGGTTGTGTGTGGAAATCTCACCATGCTTTGATCAATACTGATGCCCAAAAAATCCCAGGGTTGGAAAACATTCCCACTGCAATGGGTCTGCGAAATGCCTGAAACAGGTACAGGAGATCATACTATGGGATGTTTATACAGCTAATGGAGTTTAAAGGTCCATTTCTAACACGATTAAAATGTGAGTCATTTTGCAAAACAAACTATTTAAGAATATGGCTGCTACATGCTTGCTGGGTTCCGTTGATAGACTGGCTAGACTCTCCATCTTTGAAAATGCCTTGGCTCACCTCCTGTTTTCTTTGGAATATATGAGCAGGGTGCTAAATATAGATGGGGGAATCTATTTTTTTTAATTTGCAGTTACTACAGCACTGAGATTTATAGGGGAGCATTACAAATGTTGTAAATGGCTCCTTTGCTTGTTCTGCCCACTCCAAATGTAGCTGCCAAGGTTGTAATTTACACAGCCTGACTCCATATTAATAAATGGAGTCTAAGATATACAGCATCTTTGCCCCAGATCTTTTGGGGGAAAGAATGCCGCATGCCCTGGCTAGCTTCTTGCAGTTGCGTCTGGGAAGCCTCTTTGCTCAACTGTCCTAAGGGTCTTCTCCTGCGGCTGGTTTATTTTTACATTTGCTACATTCATTTTCCAAAACAAAGTTTTTCTTTGTTGATATGAAGGCTACAGAATACTTAGCTGCACTTCACAGCCATCCTTCCAAAACCAAGAGAAGGCAAAGTTGCTCCCTTGCTCTTAACAGGGACATTCCTTCTCAGTGACACAAAGGGTCGAGATATTTTAATCATCACAACTTGTGCAAATATAATGGGCTTCATGAGAAACACCAGAGGTGGAGAACTCACTCCACGACCCTTTAAATGAAATTGTGAGGAAAATCCCACAGGAGCTTGTGTTAATATGGAAGCAAAATTACTTGGCTGGAAAACATAATACATATAGAAGTTAAAGGCTGGTGGGAAATAGCTGAGTCATGTAAAAGCCGCTGAAGACTTGCCTTGACATAAACATGCCTTTTCTTTTATTCAATTAGATAAATATATCAAATGTATTAAGTGATCAACCATCTGATCCAACAAGTTAATAACACAATGAGAATGATTTCAACATTGCCTAAAATATTAAAATGCTCTCTCTATAGACCACTTCATATGCAACTCTAAGTCATAGTTCAGTGCTGTGTAGACCAACCCACAGCAAGCCACGGGCTCCCACACTTCCCCATTCCCTTTCACATGCCACAGGAGACTGAAAGCTACCACTTCCAGTTTTAAATTAACCAAAGTTCCCTGTTACATCTGAATGCAGCGAATGCTGGATAGCTTAAACTGTTGTCCATTCAAAGAAAGAGAGATCAATTGTGGTTTATATTCCTGGCTTGCTCACTAAATATAGTGAAGGATGACAAAGAATTAATTAAATTAAATTAAATTAAATTAAAATTAATTTAAAATCCAGCAGATCCTTGGCTGCTACCCCCATTGTTTCACCCTGTTTTGGGGCCTCCAGTAGTTTCACAGAAGACAACTGTTTCACATAGTTCACAATTTGTAGTATTCCACTGAGTACGGTTCACTGACTCAGTCTCCAACTGGTGAGCCACTAAAATGTTTTCCCTACAAAGTTCTGCAAGTTTTATTTTTTACTTCAGTTCTCCTTCCCACATACTGGGATTATCTTGCGTTGTTAAGAAGAGCATGGCTTGCTTCTGAACCAACGAAGCAATCAAATTTGTGTTTCGATGAAAAGTTACAAACATGGGCATGCATTTATTACATCTAGTCTAACTTGCAGCAGAGAAAAGCCTGGACGAGAACAACAAAATTAGTTTCAATCTCTTCCATCAACCTAAGTGGCTTCTTAAATAAGCAGGTCTTTGATAGACTAGGATAGAGAGGCAATGATGTAAGAAGAAAACTGGCCAGGTGGGCTTCCCTAACATTGATTCTTCGTCAGGTATCCTTTCTGACTCTCCTATGACCTTGCCTGAGCTCAGATCATTGTGTATTGGGCTGTGTCTGTGTATATTTGTGTCATCAAAGGCTGTTTAAATTAGAAGAACAAAACACAAGTGCGTAGCTTGGAAGTGCAGTTTGAAGCAGCCTCCTCTGTTATGCTTTGACTGTCCAAGCAAAACTGGTGCCAGCCCTTGGATATATAAAGGCCCTTGATGTGGTGCATGGATATGACGAAGCAAAACCCAAACGAGCATTCTTGACTCAATGGTAACAAATCACTCTTTCCTGCAGTTTGCCAGGGAACAAGTTATTGGACTGCTAACAAAAGGAAATAACCTATACCAGTAATTTGGAGGGGGGGAAACAGTATCATAGGGATGTTTGTCCCTAGGACTTGAAAACTGTACTGAAGGTGCATATAATATTATTTGATTGTGTTTGACTGAAAATAACAGGTTTATAAAAGTAAATCAACTTTCCATATCTCCCATGTATTCTTCGCCTATAGCAAGCAAGGCAAACTTTGGATTTATGCTAGCATTCCTTCTGTTTCTAAAGTGCTACATCAGCAAAGGGTATTGAGAAGCACAGTAATTACATCTGGCAAGTCTAAACCAGAACTTATCTATTCTTTCCTTCTTCCCGGCAGAAAAAAATCAATCACCCCCAAGATACACATCATTTGAGCCATTCTCCAAGGAGCCGCTTATTTGTGAAGCAAGCTCTTAGTTCAGAAGACTAAAATAGAGACAATGTGCAGCTCTCTGTGAGAATTTTCCATTTAGCAAAGTAGGGTAGCTCTCCCTCCCCACTGAATCTCACAATGTTTTGTGCAGTTCAAGCATGAATTTATGCTCTCTGTACTTAGAACTGTCCATCACAGTCCCGGTGCAGATATCCCATGACTAAAAGCTCTAGAGTGGACAACAAGATTGCTTCTCCCCACCACATGCCTCCTAGGTTAACCCCACTTAAGCATTGCCTAGGCACTGGCGTTAACTACAGTTTAGGCTGAAAATGATGGGGAGAAATCTGGTACAAACATAATTTGCACCCATGGAAAGGGTTGCAAACCTGACTGCATACACTTAATTAACAGTAATTCGATTCATACCTAAAAGCAAAGTTTTATGGGGAGAGCGTCTACAAGACAAGACTCACCTGTAACTGTTATGCGGTCCTCCCTGAAGGCATTCTGAGTCTCCTGTAACTGGATCTCTGGACTCACCTCAACCTTGCTCCCAGATAACTGCAGATAAGCTTGAAGAGTTGCAGGTACCTTGACAGTAATGGAGCCTATTATACACAAGAACAAAAGGATTTGTGTTAAGACAGTTCAAGGTGACAGGCATAAGCCACTTTGGGTCAGAGAACCCTCCCCCCCCCACAAAAAAAAATTAAACAGAGTTCCATGAGAAATGTGGGCTTGCTGTTTTTACCCAGCAAAAGGAAAGCAATATGGCAGCTCCAGATCTTTTGGACTCCAGAGCCCATCTTCCCCAGCCAGTATAGCCAATGGTCAGGGACGATGGGAGCTGGAGTCCACAACATCTGGAGGGCGGAATTGGATGCCCCTGTTCCACAGCAATGTGCTGGCTGCTTTCGTCAACATATTGGTATGCTGGCTTTCCATAGTTAAAACCATGCTCAAGGCGGCTTGCAACATGAAAATCTTTATGTAATTACCAAAAAAAACGAAAGTAGTCATAAACAAGAAATAAAACACATCAAAAACTACACGAACAATCTGAACCATTTCCACCCAAATCATTACATCTAAAAATTAAAGGTGCAAATATAATTAATAGCAACAAGAGCAACAAGACCCCCTAAGCAACCCCCAGCCCAAGAGTCTGTTCAACATCCTCAGCTTTCGTAGCTGGAGTCAGTCATGGCTTCTCCCTCCCAGGCCAGGTGGGAAAAGGCCTGAAAGCCAGGGAGCAGGTCCCCCAGGACTCACAGCCAAGATGCTGCCTCAGCTTTTGTAGCTGGAGTCAGGCAAGCAAGCGGGCAGAGCCCCACTCTCCTAGGCCAGGTGGAAAGTGGCTACTAAAGCAGGGATCAGATCTTCCAGGACTCACAGCCCATATTGGACAACAAATCTTGACTGTATACTGTTTGTGTGTGTGAAGTCTGGATGTTGCAGTGAACACCTAAGAAATTATTCAGATGATGATCCTCATGCCACCTCTGCTTTTTCTTGTTGGAAAGGGTTACTCTCTTCATACTTTATCAGGAAGCCCTGATTGAGCTCTACAGTTTGAGAGGGAGGTTAGCTTCATTTCTGCCATAGTAATTTAAGTGACTCACTCAGCACAAATGTAAGAAAGAGAGAGAGAGCAGAAATCATATTTTCCACAGAGCTACAAAGTTGAAGTGCAAATTTCAAGAACTTTGCATATTGGTCATTTACACATAATGCTACCTTTCATTTGGACCCAAATCCCATTGAAATCAGAAGAACTTGCTGTTGAGTAAAAGTGCTTCAGCTGTAAAAGCTTCACATACAAAATTACTATTTACTAACCTTCCTGAGATTTCAGATCCACTTCCCCCTTTTGATTGATAATGTAAACATCTATCTCCCCATGATGTGTAGAAGCTTTCAGGAATCCTTCGGAGGAATCTGAAGAACAAAAGAATGAAAATATTTTGAGCCGTGTGGGTTCCAATGAAATAGTATGTATATTTTGTGAGTCCCATATTAAAAGACTGTTTCTGAAATGTTTGCTCCTAGGGCGAAAGCAGTGCCGTGGAGTTTTTGTGGGGGAAGAGAGAAGAAGGGACACAATGTTCTCTCTATATTTAAACTTTAATAGATAGTTTGAGACTCACTGAACATCTACATAGAAAGAACATCTGCAGTTGTTCAGAGATGGTAACATAGCTTAGTTCTTCTCAAAATGTTCATGATAACCACGTAGATATTTTTCACCAGACATTTTCATTTTTCCTCCTCTAGGAAAACAGGAAGAAGGGTTCACCAAAAGCAAAATGATGTATGGATGATTCTAAAAGGAGCATGTTTTCAAAGGGTACAAAGATAACAAACCTAACATTGTTTTCTAAACTGTCTCTGCATGCTATCCAGGCTTTTGATGAATGTTTCCCCCTACATACATACACTGAAAGAAAAGCTTGCATTTAAAAGTTGTTCAAAAGCTAATTTGCACAAACTCTAGGGAACAAAGGTTGCTTGTTATTTTTTGTAAAAAAATTCTAAACCCCCACACTATGATATTAAGAGAGTTTCAGAATACATCTGAAGCTGAACCCAGAAGCTAAACAACAGGAAATGCTCTAAAAATCTTTGCAGATTATGGCTGAATTGCCAGTATTTTTCCCCAACATGTACTTATTTTATCCAAAGGATTTATTAACAAGGAACAGAAAAAGTCATGGCGGTTTGAAAGCTAAATCTCAGAGATAACCAGACAACTAGACAAAAAAAGAAAGAGCTATTTCAAAGAGTTTTTTAACTAGTGGAAACCAAAAGCTTGATTCAGGTTTGTTCCTCAGGTTTCCAGGGTTTGTCCTGTAGCAATGATAAATGCATTTAACTTGTTCATACTTTTTCTTTTAACAAAGCTCTTGGGCCATGTATGTGACAGATCACCCCTCCCAGAAAAAGAGCAAGAATGTGCTATTATAGCCTGTGTTTGCTACACACACATCAATGTGGACCCCATCCAGGTGCACATGGAGGAAACTGATCCAAGCGGAGTTTAGGCCCAGTTTTGGACACAGAAACTGCCCTGGTTGCCTCGGGAGAGAGACATGGGCAATGTGTCCCTGCTAATCCTTCTTGACCTCTCAGTGGTTTGAGATACCATTGACCATGATATCCTTCTGGAGCGGCTATCCAAGTTGGGAGTGGGCTTCTGATCCTACTTGGATAGTCATTTCCAGGGTGATGCTTGGGGTTCCTCAGGGTTCAATATCATCCCCCATGCTGCTTAACATCTACTTGGAGTGGGGTCATCCAGAGTTTTGGAGTGCGCTGTTATCAGCCATATGCTGATGGGACACAGCTCTATTTCTCCTTTACATCTGCAGGTATGGCGGTTGGCAATTGTGCCCAGACCATTGTCTTGCCTCCGTAATGGACTGGATGAGAGCCAACAAACTGAAGCTCAACCCAGATAAAACAGGCACTGTTAGTGGGTGGCTTGCTTGAACAGATGGATGGGAGGTGGCCTGCTCTTGATGGGGTAACACTCCCTCCGAAGGAGCAGGTATGCAGCTTGGGGGTACTCCTGGATCCATTGCTGTCACTTGAGCCTCAGGTGGTGCAGAATGCCTTCCACCAGCTTCAGCTACTGTTGTCTATGCTCTGGCAACCTCTAGGCTAGATTACTGCAACATGTTATATGTGGGGCTGCTTCTGAATATGTTTCAGAAACTTAGTGGCCAGGCTGCTCACTGAGGCAAGATGGTTTGAACATGTAGCACCAATCCTGGCTCAACTGCACTGGCTGCTAAGCAGTTCTTGGGCCCAATTCGAAGTGCTGGCTGTAAAGCTTTAAATGGCTTTACATACCTCAAGGACTGCCTTTCCCTATATGAACTGAGCCACACCCTGTGATCACCATTTGAGGCTTTTCTTTGCGTGCCGCCTGCATAAAGGGAGATATATAAATTGAATTAACACCACCACCACTGTGCCCCCCCCCCGGTGACCACTTTTGTCATGATAATCTCTCATCATGTCTATCACTTGGTCTTTGAGAAAAATTTGCTCTTGGAATTAGGCTTCAAAGCTCGCTGCACCAAACATTCCATTTTTTATTCCCGACCAACTTTTGTGGCAATCATTTCTTCAGAAAATGCTGCCACTGTAGAAGCCGGCAACGGATGTTTGGACTGTATCACTGCATCAGCTATTTCAGAGTAGGATCCTGGCCTTGTATGTCCACTGTCATGAAGTACCCCTAAAATCCAGCTTTTGCTAGAATTACAGGAACCTGCACCTAAGAAGGGAAGTTCTGTTTTGACCTGCAGAGGCAGGTAAGGTACTCAGGTAAGGTACCTTATGTAAGGTATGTTCAAGCAAACAGAGTTTCAGCACCTCTTGCATAATCCACTAATTGCCACCTCTTTCCACTGTAAATCTTTGCCATGTCAAAAGTAAACAAAAGAGCATCAGACTCCTTCTGGAAGCATTAAGCCAACATGCAATCACCCAACGTGTCACTCCTTGCTTCTTCCCTAAATGGCTAATGAAGACATTACAGGAGGCAGAGATGAGGTAGGCTGCTGAAGAATCCAGGGAGTCTCTCCCTCTTGCTGCGACCAGCTCCCCTCCCCCTGGTCTCCCAGAACACGCAGAGAAATGAAGAGGGAGGAACAACAAGAGGCAAGATGATGAAAGCTCAGGGTACTGGGGAAGGAGAGCGGTGGGAAGGCAGGGACCTCCAGTCCTTGCAACTGCCTTGTTGGCAGAGTTGCTGGGATCACTATGACTGAGCTGTTTTGTTCTTTGAATGGCAGTTAACTTCACTGCCATTGGGTGCTTGATTGTTTTATTGTTGACTCCAGCTCCTGACACCATGCAAACTCCCTTCCACCTCTGATATCTTGCCCTTTTCTCTCTAAAGTGAGTGGTCCAAGCCTCCTTGTTTTACCGCCTTTACCCCTTCAGCCAACACTTGTCACTCTCTCGTTGCCCTGCCTAGTTTTACTGCATCCTAGGTCTTCCATGTGTTTTCAGGCATGCTTTAGAACTGCGAGCTCAGATAATTAGTTTTAACTTGCTTATTCACTGTAAGCTCTTTTGGCTTCAAGTTACAAGAGATTCTGACCAAACAGCAGGAAGAACTTTCTGAAAGTAAGAACTGTTCAACAGTGGAACAGACTTCCTTGGAGTAGTGGACTCTCCTTCCTTGGAGGTTTCTAAGCAGAGGTTGGGTGGTCATCTGTCATGGATGCTTTAGCTAAGATTCTTGCATTGAAAGAGTTTGAACTAGATGTCCCTTGAGGTCCCTTCCAACTCTACAATTCTATGAAACTTAGCCTGTTGTTAGTGTACAGTTTAGGAAGGTCTGTGTCAATTCACATCTCTTCACATATATTCAATATGTATGCTAATTCCCTTTTGATATATTAGAATTACCTTTGATGTCATAGTTTACTCTTGGAGTGTGCTCAGCTCTCCGTGTCAAAAGATCCTATAAAAGTGTCAGGGTTCCATGTAGAACTGCAGCCTTGAATGTAAGCTGCACCATTCAGAAAGGCACTCTGTTCTTAACTGATGCACTGGAAGTTGCTCACACAATTTCATGCGCTTTCCATTCCAGGGGTACATGACAACACAGCTGGATAATATGCCAAGGAATGTGAATGAAATAAGGGAACACAATCTCTTCCTAAGAAAAGCAGAGCTGCCAGCTCAGGTCATTTGAAAAAGTGACAGCATCTTTTTGGCTTTGAAAAATGGTAAACAACCAATGATGAGAAGACAGCTTCAAATGTGGCCTTGTCCCACCCAGCCCAAAGGAGTTTTGATACGTCGGCCTGTGAGAGAGACTGGAACGCAGCCACTCTGGTTCATCGGTTGAAAAAAACAGCAGGATTTGGGGTTGGGGTTTTTTAGTCAGTATCTGTAGAAAACATAGAAGGAGCTTAAATGGAGTAGCCAGATTACTGAAGGTGGCTGTTGCTGTGCAAAACTTTGAAATACGCTCAGGCCATGATAAATGATGAATTAAGTCAGAAAATGACTGCGTTCCCAGTCTTTAGATTAATAGGGCGTCTCCCATCTGGAATGCTGTGGGGAGCGTTTCCTAAAGCTGGCCAACTACATTTCCAGGACAGGAATTTAAATTAGAATACATTTATAAAGTCAGCATTTGGGATGTGGAGCTTCTTACAGGTGTTATAAGAATCCGGAACGAAAGAGGGATGGGAAATATGCTTTCTTAGTTTCCTTTCCTTGTCCTGTCCCAGAGATTCATTGCGGACACAGAGAATCCAATATATACGAAAGATCAGATACTATCAACCCAGTCCTGGGACAATGCATGTGGAAGTTTTACATCCACAGTTTCAGCCACACTGCAGTCCAAACCTGCCTCATGTGGGCTGCAGCCTCTCACCAGCTGCCACAGTGATGCTCGTATCACATTGTTGGCACAAGCCTTCCCCATCCACCTGTTGAACATGCAGGTGTGGAGCTTGCCAGCCATATCCCCACCAGTGGAGCCTAACAAAAGGCCCAGAAACAGGGCACTCTGAGCTGGCCTGGGATCAGCTAGATTCCAAGCTGCTCTCGCTGCTGGTGTCAGCCAGCAGAAGCCCTGATCCAGGCCCAACAGCTCCAGAAGCCTAAAGAAGGCACAGGGATCAGGCCCAATCTTCTCTCTCCTCCCCCCCCTTCTGCTTCTGGGCTAGGGATGCACTTACAACTCCACACCTCTGCAAAGCCTCAGGATTGCTCTGCTACATGGGGAGTGAATGCGTTGTTCCTCTCCCCAATCCAACAGTTAGGGCTGCACACATGGAGCTGTTCGTTTTTCAAAAACAAAGATCTAACATTATTTTGACCCCCAAAGAGGAATGGCCCTCTTCTTTCCTGTTGAAGAGCTGGGTAGGATTTAAGTGCCTTTTGTCCAAAAAAGAGAGCTCTGGAACTGCAGCCTCAGCTTCAGCACCTGCTCCATGTTGGAGGGGATATATACTACGTTTGCATGTCAACCTTGAAACTGTAGCTGCAAATAGAGGACAATGGGCACAATCTAGCCAAAAGGTTAGTTAATTCCCATTGGAATCAAAAGAACTTAATCATCTTCCTGGTTCCATTCCTTTCCATGGGTCTAACTTGCAACCAAGCTTAGCTGCATTGCATTGATTGTGAATAAAATGAGACGAGCTTAAATTCAACCGTTTTTAGGGCAGCCCTCTAGGGAAGGCAGAGAGCAAAACTAAAAGGTGCAGATGGCTGTGATAAACGATGTGGTGTTCCTGAGATATTTCAGCAAACTTGGTTTTTACAAGCACAGAAGATGAAGTGGAAGGAACAGTTTTGATAGATTTGCTTCAGTTTATGAAAGACAGATTTCTGGGGCTAAACACACAACTGATGCAAAGCCCATTTTTGTTCAGCTTTCTAAGTTGTAACAAAGGAAGCTAAGGTTTATGGAGAAAAGGGGGAAATAATCTGCAGACCACTTGCAGCGGTTGTTTTTGAATTTTTAATCACAGCAGCCTTTAAAATGAATTAAATTTAAGTTGGGAAGGAAGCTTAGGGTTCTCTGATCAAGAGCTATTTAGGGTTTGATATGCTAAGGAGAGAGACCAATGTATGAACTAAAGAGAGTGAGTTGGGCACTCAGAATAATGAGAAAGAGGACTCCTTTCCCAATCATAAATAGAAGGATTCCAGTTGATCTGTTTCTTCCAGCTTCCCTGTTTCCACTGGTGAGACACATCAGATGCAGCAGTCATCGAATTAAGAGGAAATCAAGTGTAGCAAATCAGTTTAATATGGCCAGAGTTTCTCAGCATGATCTTGCAAACCTTTGGCGAGAGCAGGGCTTTTGTTTTTTGTTTTAACAGCCACAGCTGTTGAACTGATTTAGATGCTGGCCAGGGGGCGGGGACAACAATGCTGGTAACTGGCACATTAGTGGTCAGAAACAGCACTGGGACTTACTGAATCACACTGTGAGGTTATAAAGATATGAGTTCCAGGCTCTAGGAATCTGAAATGCTGTTGCTGCTCTTGAGAACTGGGCTATAACTGTTTCGTGTTTCCAATAACTCTTGCCGCCCCCACCCCATGTGGCCCCTCACTTCTACCTGTGGGCAAGAGCAGGGTTACAAAAGAGCCTCAAGGAAGTGAGCCATGCTGGAAATTGCAGCTGGAGTATGCTAATGAGAAGGTCCCACCTCTCTCCCTCTGTGTTTTATTTCTGACTTGCATTGGGATCCAGATGTTCCTCCAAAGAGTTGCATTTTGCCTGCCCCTTTCTCTACTGTTGGGACACGGGTGGCGCTGTGGGTTAAACCACAGAGCCTAGGACTTGCCGATCAGAAGGTCGGCGGTTCGAATCCCTGCAATGGAGTGAGCTCCCATTGCTATGTCCCTGCTCCTGCCAACGTAGCAGTTTGAAAGCACCTCAAAGTGCAAGTAGATAAATAGGTACCACTCCGGCGGGAAGGTAAACGGCATTTCCGTGCGCTGCTCTGGTTCGCCAGAAGCGGCTTAGTCATGCTGGCCACGTGACCTGGAAGCTGTACGCCGGCTTCCTCGGCCAATAAAGCGAGATGAGCGCCGCAACCCCAAAGTCGGTCACGACTGGACCTAATGGTCAGGGGTCCCTTTACCTTTACCTCTCTACTGCCTGTAAGATCACTAAGAACATCTGCAGAAATTCTACTTATAGTGCTGTACCTTACAAACTGCTATAGAGCGGTGACCATAAAACAGGCATTTCCTGCTCTCACTCCTCTATTATGGGATGCCCTTCCCTCTACAATAAATGGCACTCATCAGCTGCATCAGACATCTTATAAAGACTTTATCTTTTTGCCCAGGCCTTTCCTGACCCACATGATTGGACCCTGTTTCTGTCCGTGCGAATTCATCGAATTCCTTTTTTATTTCATAGAATTGTAAAGTTGGACAGGACCCCCAGAGTCCTCTAGTCCATTCCCCTGCAATGCATGAATCTTTTGCCCAGCGTGGGGCCTGAGATTAAGAGTCTTCCCTAGGCTCCATCACCAGTTCAGATCCCATTAGCACATACGTGAAGTTCAGGGTTTTGCCCAAACGTGCATTGCTTTACACTTGCTTACACTGAATCACATCTAATGCCCATTCACCAAGTTTGGAGTGATGCTTTGAGAGCTCTTTGCAATCTTTTTTGTTCCTGTCCTGAAAAAATGGTGTCAGCAGCAAATTTGGCTATCTTACTATTCACCGCTAATTGCTCACTCACAGGTTTGCATATTTATCACCCAGAATATATATTTTTTAAAGGCAGCAGGATCCATAAATCAGAAACACAAAACACACTTTGGGCTTTCTTCTTAGCATTATTTTTGTGCCAAAGTTTTCCATTTCGCTTTCAGTCACTGCCAGGACACCCAACAACCACACTGATCTGCTAAAAAACAAAACAAAAAAACTGGAGATTCTGGGTTCACAAACTGAGAGGAAAGTTGCTGAACGTGCGTGTAGGGGGGAGAGCCAATCTGACGTGAGCATCCTTCTGGATCACATTATTTGAAGCTTGGCAAATATTCTACAGAGCAGTGAGCCATATGAACCTCACTAAGTCTGGGAAACTGATACAAGAACAGAATATAAACCACAGCCATGACGTCAGCACAGAATGAAACGCTTTATGAAAATTTGGAATGTTTTGCATCTCAGGAGGGAATACAGTGGTGCCTCGCAAGACGAAATTAATTCGTTCCGCAAGTTTTTTCTTCTTGCGAGTTTTTCGTCTTGCGAAGCACGGTTTCCCATAGGAATGCATTGAAAATCAATTAATGTGTTCCTATGGAAACCGCTTGCCAGGCTGGCGGTGCGGAGAAGGGCTTTTCTCCCCACCGCAAGCCTCCAGGACAGGTACGGGAACAGAGGGGAAGGGGCGCAGCGCTTCTCCTCTGTTCCCGGGGCTTGCGGTGGGAGGAGGGTTTTTCCTCCCCACCGCCAACATTCAGAACAGCATTCTGAATGTTGGCGGTGGGAAGGAAAACCCTCCTCCCACCGCAAGTCTTCAGGACAGCCATCCGAAGGCTGGCGCGGGGAGAAGGGCTTTCCGCCCCACCGCCAGCCTTCAGAGCAGCCTTCCGAAGGCTGGCGCGGGGAGAAGGGCTTTCCGCCCCACCGCCAGCCTTCGGAGCAGCCTTCCGAAGGCTGGCGCGGGGAGAAGGGCTTTTCTCCCCACCGCCAGCCTTCGGAGGAGCCTTCCGAAGGCTGGCGCGGGGAGAAGGGCTTTCCGCCCCACCGCCAGTCTTCGGAGGAGCCTTCCAAAGGCTGGCGCGGGGAGAAGGGCTTTCCGCCCCACCGCCAGCCTTCGGAGGAGGTCCGAGGACAGTGGGGAAGAAGCGCTGCGCTTCCCCGCTGTCCCGGAGATTTCCCTATGGGCTTTCGTCTTGCGAAGGAAGCCCATAGGGAAATTCGTTTTGCGAAGCGCCTCCAAAACGGAAAACCCTTTCGTCTAGCGGGTTTTCCGTCTTGCGAGGCATTCGTCTTGCGGGGCACCACTGTATACAGTCCTGACACTCAATCCCCACCCCCACCTCCAGATACTCCATTTCTGCCATGAAAATGTTACAAGAAATTGTGTTTGGTCTTTAAAACAGGATATTTACCAGGGAGTGGGAAGTTTTCTACCTCTTTCAAGAACCTATTTCCCCAGGCTGATTTTCAAAATCAAAGCTGACATAGGAGATGAAGTAAAAGAGAAGCTTTCTTGAGGAGAAAATGCCCCAGCATCAAATGTTATTGCTTCAGTGGCTGTTTTGAGTGGTTGTACAGAAGGGCCCAGGGGAAAGTGTTGTTCCTGGGAAACTCCTCTACTGCCTTCTTCTTTTTAAATGCCTATATACAATTGTTAGGGATGCAGGTGGCGCTGTGGGTTAAACCACAGAGCCTAGGACTTGCCAATCAGAAGGTCGGCGGTTCGAATCCCCGCAATTGGGTGAGCTCGGTCCCAGCTCCTGCCAACCTAGCAGTTCAAAAGCACGTCAAAGTACAAGTAGATAAATAGGTACCACTCCAGCGGGAAGGTAAATGGCGTTTCCGTGCGCTGCTCTGGTTCACCAGAAGTGGCTTAGTCATGCTGGCCACGTGACCCGGAAGCTGTACGCCGGCTCCCTCGGCCAATAAAGCGAGATGAGCGCCGCAACCCCAGAGTCGGCCATGACTGGACCTAATGGTCAGGGGTCCCTTTACCTTTAGCTTTATACAATTGTGTGCCCAAAGAAGATACAGCACAATTGTGAACCTCCAACGAGTGAAGAGATAATCTCTCTGCTAAGGGAGCAATGAGACATCATATGGAGCTCAATAAATACAAGAAGCAGACACAAGCATGAAGCACCACAAAGAACAGCGTCTTCATACATGCCTTTAAAAAATGACTACACTGTGTGGGTTGCTGGGATTATTCCCACCCCCAAGCAAGTCCAGCAAGACCTTCAACAAATATTGGGTCTTCAGGATGGTAGTCAACTAAGTTTTAAGGGGTCTAACTTACTTTATTGTGATGTCATAACCCCCAGCCAATCAGTATATTCTACAGCCAACTTCTGGTGTAATCAGAGAGAACCTGCCGCACCCCATTTTAATTATAATTAAAATACGGAAAATTGTGGATTTTCAGCCTCCCAAGACTTTATTCATTCCAGTAGGGTTACCTTGCAGGTTTTATAAATTATTGAATCTGAATTTAGGGCAAATCTTGCCAGGAGCAGCATATACATTTTGTTGGTGGCCAGGGCGCAAATAACAAATTCAAGGTTCCTATTCATTAGGTGTCCTGGGTAAAAATAGCAAACATTGATGCTGAATGAAATACATGCCATCAAGGCTGGAAAAAGTATTCAAATTCATTTTGATAGCCCAGCTGAATGGAAATTATTGCCTGCATGAAGTTGAACAATCTGGATAGAATTATGGTTGAGTGTCTTGTTACACACCAGATGTCTGGAATGTATATTACACAAGGATCGTCTTTCATTTTTTGACTCTGAGTCGCAATGCTTTGTCTTCCTATTGATTACACTCTTTAGATGCATATATGGTCGCTACATCCCAAGACAAAAATGTATTCATTTAAGTACATCTCCTTTTATGAGATGTTCTTAAACTTTTAATTTATGCTGTATCTTATTCCCCCGCTAAGACAATATATGTAAGTTCACGGCTGTTCCAAAAGAGTTCCATACCACATTGTTAAAGAGTTAACAGACACAGCGGGAGTCAGTCATGCTGAAATCTAAGGAACTTAAATATCTAACTCTCTTTCGCACCACTGATTTCAGTGGACCTCGGGAACATCTAAGGTGAGCGGAGAAAGGCTTCAGAAGAAAAGTTTTGAAGGAGCTTTTCAGGCTCCCCGATCAACAATGTCTGCAAACACGCTTTTGGCTGAGCTGGGTTTTTACCTGCTCCATACCTGATGTTGTTTATGAAATAATAATAATAATGATAATAATAATAATCGTACAGCAGCTACACAATTAAAAGTTGCCCAGGGGCTGAAAAGCTGCCCACACGTGACATCTGCACAGGTAAAAACAAACACCCTTCAACTTACCTACTGTGATGTTTCCTGTTTTTGTTTTAAGGGTTGTGTCTCCTGCAAAAAAATTAAAACAGTAGTTTGAAGCTTGGTGTATGACGGTTTTAATTCACACAGTGAATGAGCAAGATGTTGAGTGGTCCTGAGGCCAATTATCAGGGCCAGCCCATCCATGAGGCAAGGCGAGTCGACTGCCTCAGGTGACAGGATCCACAGAGGCAGTAGATCCTGAAGCAGATCTTTATTGCCCCCTTGTTGCTGTTGCAAATCTTCACTCCTTCTTCCCTGGCGGGGAAGGAGGCACCATTTTCCCTCAGGTGCTAAAATGTCTTGGGCCGGCTCTGCTAACTATAAATCGCCTCTTATTTGCAATGTGCTGACACACCCAAAGCAGAAATTAATGCCATCTATAGTCTGTCTTTTTAAACATTTTACAGAGGTGGTTTATATGAAAAAAATGAGCAAACAATACTGTTCCCCAAAATATCCAGAGCTGATAACTATTTCATTTTGGACCAAGCCACCCACCTCTGCCCAATTGTTTTACATGGAGGGGGAATAGTGATTGGAATGACTTCAACATCACCCTTTTTATGGATAGTCCCAAACAGTATACACAACAGATTACTAGCAAGTTACAAGAAATACATCTCTCAGCAAATAATGGAAAATAATTTCCAGATTGCGAACATGCAGAGTTGGTGACATTTTCCCACTCCTCCCACCTCAATCTGTGTCCCTTCATGTTATTCTACAGAATTGCATTTTGCGTAACTTTCCATCCGAAAATTAATCACAGTTCTGCAATTTGCTTGGCAGATCCTGGGTAGAAATTGTTCTGATACTCTTGGCTAGTGACAGAGAGAAATGGAGTCTGGGCATCCTTGCCCACAATATCTCCAAGGTGCCACTGTAGTATGGAGCTCTGCATGGTACAGAAAACTCGACTGCAACCAAGTCAAATAGCCTAAAATGAAACTATGACACCTAGAATGAAGCAATGGGAGAGCAGGCCCAGATCTGCAGCCTTTGTTATTGTCGTTTAGTTGTTTAGTTGTGTCCGACTCTTCGTGACCCCATGGACCAGAGCACACCAGGCACTCCTGTCTTCCACTGCCTCCTGCAGTTTGGTCAAACTCATATTGGTAGCTTCAAGAACACTATCCAACCATCTCGTCCTCTGTCGTCCCCTTCTCCTTGTGCCCTCAATCTTTCCCAACATCAGGGTCTTTTCCAGGGAGTCTTCTCTTCTCATGAGGTGGCCAAAGTATTGGAGCCTCAGCTTCAGGATCTGTCCTTCCAGTGAGCACTCAGGGCTGAGTTCCTTCAGAATGGATAGGTTTGATCTTCTGGCAGTCCATGGGACTCTCAAGAGTCTCATCCAGCACCATAATTCAAAAGCATCAATTCTTCGGCGATCAGCCTTCTTTATGGTCCAGCTCTCACTTCCATACATTACTACTGGGAAAACCATAGCTTTTACTATACGGACCTTTGTCGGCAAGCTGATGTCTCTAGAATCAACCAAATAAGTCACAGCTGTGCCCCTGAGCCTTGCCTGCTTGTGGTGACCACATGACTATTAATTCAGTGCAATGCTTACGTATGCCAAGTAAATGCTGGATGTTACCAGCATCAGATATCTGGTGAGATGGCTATAAATCATCAGTTTTAATCATCCTGGCAAGATTTCATGCTTCAAAATAGCAAGCAATTAAAACCAGCAGAACTGAAAGCTGCATTCGCTTGGCATGGAACTAGCTCATCTGCAATTCTGTCCAGAATCTTGTCTTACCAGGAGCAGAGCTAATGGATTTGTATCACTGAGCTGGCCAAATCTGTATTCTGCTTTCATGGTACAAAGTGGTGTCTGACAGCTGCTCTGGGACATAAAGGGATTCTGGGAAACAGGAGATAGGGTTATGTGCGTTCAGTAGAGAGTCCATCTCCTCCTGACTTCTGGTTTGCAGAGATTTCTTGTAAATAAAAGGGAGGGAGCGTGGAAAAGCTCTTAGCAGAAATCTACCTATTATAGGCAGAAAATGAAGTGCTGTACTTCTGCAGGATTCCTGATTGCACCAATGACCCTAATATGTTGATCTGGCTTCCAATTCCACTTCTACTTCCTTGATTTATGATCCCACCTGTGTTCTTCCTTATTGCGAAACTTTCTCGCTATGTTATTACACTGTGATCTATCCCAGCCTCCTACTAGGTTTCATAATTTAAGGCACAACTCGCCCCCCTTCCAGAGACTTCCAAGATGTGATGCATTTAATATTTCAAGGCTTCTTGTAGCCCTGTACTTTCAAGGTCCAGCAGTGGTTTTGAGCCCTCCTAAAGTATTTTAAAAGGTCTTGTCATGTGTTTTTTAATCTGTCCTATGGCTTAACACTCCCCACTTGGAAGCTGCTTAGGGTGGGGGGGATGTTTTTGTGTGACATTGTGCAACCTTGGGGTCACAAGCATTCAAATATGCCTCCCATGCGTGGTGCCCTGCCCAGGGAGGTGCAAACAACCTTGGGTATGGAAAAGAATGAGAATCCTGAATCAGCCAGGCAGAGTAGCTGGTGGGATTGGAGTGCCAGGATACCAACCACCCCTAGGTTTGCAACCTCCTCCAATAAGGTCTGGTGCCCAACTAACTCCTTCGGAGTAGAAAACTTGGTACCTTCCAAATGTTATTGGACTCCAACTCCCATCAGCCTCAACCAGCATGGCCAATGATAACAGATGATGGGAGGTGTAGTGTGGCAACATATGGAGGATATCCCATCGGCTATGCCTGGCTATGCCATGTGGAAAGCTTTAGAGGCCTAGAGATTCATACTCCTTCACTCCTCTGCTAAGTCTAACCATATGCATTCAAGTTGTGGCCCGGCTGGAGCACAGTTTATGAGGTCCTTGGGGATAACGACAGTCACTCTTTGGGGAGAGGGAATTATATCTTGCAGGGTGGGGGCTGTCTCAGGAAGTCAGGTGATTAGATCCTTTACAGGTGTCAAGGCCTTTACCCAACAGCTCTGAAGTCCTTGCCACAAGGTCCACTCCCTGAGACTTTTAGAAACCTCCATCCCAGTCCATGCTCTAGTCACTACTTGAAGCTAGGGTCATGACACACAAATGTTCCTGATCACATGGAGGGTCTACGCATAGATGCATACATTGACACTTGTATGGAGATGCTCTGTTTTCAGGGCTTTTCATCTACTAAGAAGACCTCACAATCTCTTCATGGACAGTTATTTCACAGAAGTGTTTTGAGTAGGATATAACATTTTAGTTTCTTCTGAACATTAGTTCAGTTTCTGAACCCATCCTGTATGTAGGTCTCAGATTCAGACTGCGATCCAAAAGCAGACTGTGCCCCTGTCAGGAGCTCAAATAAGAGGAGCTTCGGATTCATTTAAGCTGCCACAGAACTACAAGTTACAGCATCTGCCTAGGAAGCAAGTATCCTCAAGTCTGGCCCTGCCCATCCTGGCTGGCCAATGGACTCTCCCAGACAGGAAGGACTTCCTGTTTCATAGATCACAGAATAGTAGAGTTGGAAGGGACCTCAGGGGTCATCTAGTCCAACCCTTGGGATTGCAGGAATCTAAACCAGATCATACATGACAGATGGCCATTCAACTTCTGCTTAAGAACCTCTGAGGAAGGAGAGTCCACCCAACTCCTGTGGGAGTCTGCTCCACTGTCGAACAGCTCTTACTGTCAGAAAAGTTCTTCCTGATGTTCAGTTGGGATCTCCTTTCTTGACTTGAATCCACTGATTCGGGTCCTAGCCTCCAGGGCAGTGAAGCATTACTGTGTGACCTTTCGATTCGGACTCTTGATTCTTACTCGTTGGGCCTGCCTACTCATTTGTCCCTCTTTCCTCTTTGGGCCTGACTTCTGGCTTCACCCTACAGCTCTTACTCTTGATTTTGGTTTCTGATAATTGCTCTTCTCGATGATTCCTGCCTTGCTCTTCAGCTCCAATTCCCTATCACATCTCCCAGCTCATCTCAGGCTGACGCCTACAGCTCATTCCCAAAGCCAGACCATTTGCTGACAGTCTTTTAGAAAGGCATGTATTCTGTTCTCCACTTTCAAAAACCACATTGTTTTGTAAAAAAAATTCAGATCTTCTCAAATAAGATTTACCACCTCATTTGGTTTATGGACTTTCTAAAGATACCCATAAAGAATGAGAAACATTTTAAGATCAACAAAGGTCTCACAAATCACATTATCTGAAGCAAGTTCAATATGCTGCTTTGGAAGAATTGTGTGGTCATATAATTGTTCCACCAATTCCAGTGCTTAATGAAGCCTATAATTTTTATGCTAACCAAGCCTCAAATCGAGATATTCTGGGGAGAGGGAAAAGTCAAATTCTAGCCAAATTGTTTATTCTGAACTAGTGCTGACATCCAGGAATTACAGAGGTTGGGCAATGTATCATTGATAAAAGCAATTCAAGCTTTCTTCATTTTTGCTCTTTATGAAAACTGGAAGCATTTTTATAAAGCCCACATTTTGTTTATCTGTACATACTAAGATACAAGTCTAAGTTTCAGGATCAGGCTGGTTCCAGAACCTGATGACTATGTGTCTGCTGTGCTACACAGTCGTACCTTGGATCCCAAACACCTTGCAAGTCAAACGTTTTGGCTCCCAAACGCCACAAACTCGGAAGTGAGTGTTCTGGTTTGCAAACATTCTTTGGAACCCAAATGTCTGACACGGGTTCCATGGCTTCTGATTGGCTGCAGGAGCTTCCTGCAGCCAATCAGAAGCCATGCCTTGGTTTCCGAACGTTTTGGAAGTCAAACAGATTCCGTTCGACTTCCAAGGTACCACTGTATTCTTTGAGTTTCTGACTTGGGATCATCATCAGATGCAAGATTAAATACAGAGGAAGGCTCCAAGATACAAGCTCAATAATCCACTTTGCTTTTAGCCATGATGTGAGAAGCCACAGATATCTACTAATGAGCAAAAACAGAGACATCTGTAAATACTTAGGGTTCCTTCCATTTATGTTGCAAGCACTGGACAGAGAGATGACTCTGAGCTTGTTGGTGTTGTTCCTCCCCACCCCCAGTTCTATGTAGATGGGTCTGTGGCTACCAGATACCTGTCCTACTCCACCCCCAAAATATATGCCTAAACTGGTTGATACTTCCAGAAAGATTTAGGGTGGCCCATTAGAGGCCCCATGACACCATCTGGAAGGAATCACCACTCATTGCAAAACTCATTCATTTTCTATTTGCTTTTTCTACAGCGTTTTAATTTCCCATAAAATATGAATACAGTATAATAAACACATTCACAGTGCATTACTTGGCACATTAACTCTGAAGTAAGTCCTACTCCATTTAGTGGAGTGTATTCTCAGTGAGGTGTATATGACTGCAACTTCAATATGACTTCCGAGTAGGCATGTATAAGATTGTACTGTCAGAAGTATGTTTCATTTCTGATGACTCTAAAACTTTTTATAGAAAGAACACTTGTTTAAAATAACAGAACGTCCCAATAACATTTCATTAACAGCATTCTGAAAATAAGCATGGAGCAATGTTAAGGTTATCTTGTTTAAACTGGATACAACTCTATTTGCCTTTTTACTGCACCCTGGAAGAAAAATACAACATATTTTTATAGGAAGTGTTGTAAAAGTAACCTAAAACACACACAACACAAGTACGAAAACATCCATAATAGGCCTTTGTGAACAAATTAAGAACCTATTAGTTAGGAGCTTTGAACTGGACACTGGCAAATTTACATCAGTGTACTACATGGCAGCTAAATATAGTTCATACTTCCATAATTTTTAAAATCAAGTTGTATTTATTTATTCAAGACTGTGTGTGCCCAGTCAGCCTGGCTCTATTCTGAAGGCTGGGATGACAGCCAAGAGTTTAAGTTAGCAGCCAGTTCACTATGAAAAAATAAGGAGAGGCATACATCTAGGGACTGGGGTGGGTGGGGCAGAAAGGACTAATGGCATTTGAAGCAAGACGGACACTTCTTGGGAGTTGACAGCTCGGTGCCATAGTGCTGAACTTCTGTAGCCTTATAAAGATGGGTAGTTTTCGGATTCAGTATAAGTTTCTGAATCACCAAGGCTGAATACTTCTAGCGTCTGCACACCAGGAGTGGTAAATTATGACTAGAGGAACTGCACACCCACACTCTGACCACCAACCTAAGCAACATGAAGAATACACAGATTCGTCATCTGCCCAAGAACAGATGAGAACCACTGGACCAACACATAGGATGCTCTTGACCAAGAATGGAATTGGCAGTGCCTTGGTTGGCGTGTACCATGCCAGCCCAAACACCCAGAGAAATGTTTCCAACAAATCAGCACAAACACAAGTCATCGTGACACCAATTTATATCAAGAGACACTAACCCCGCTGATTTCTGCAAGGATTTAGATCCAGTTCATAAGGGAGAGCTCCAAGTTCCTTCCCAAACTGGGAATATACATGGCCCCAGGAAGGGCAACTCTGGCACAAGAAAGAAGCATGACATTTTCCCAGCCCTCATATTTCCACTGCCTGTCGTTGCTAGAATGGCCGCAGTGAAGCAGCATTGACATATAATTACAGTAACGAAGGAACAGATCCTGTTTATGAAGAAAATATTGTTATGCCAGTGGAATTCCTCTAGCTACGAGTATTGCGTTTTCCACCTATTGGTGAAGTTATAGGGTACTTCCCTTATGATACCACTTTATCTATATAATATTTTAATGCAATCATTTAGCCAAAAAGCTATAGCTTGCTAACAGTGACTGTCAGTGTAATAGTTTATAGTTTTGAGTATGGTTTATTAATCTGCCATGCCTGGAATTAGGTATGGCTGCAATCCTATATACACTTAGCTGGGAGTTCCGCTGGATGTTTATCACAGATCAGAAATGGTATCACCCTGGCCAAGAAGATGCCAGCATGGTTAACAAGCAGAGCCAAAGAAGCTATTACAGGCAAGAAGTCCTCCTTAAAAAAACAGAAGTCTTGTCCAAACAAAGAGAACAAAAGGAACACAAACTTTGGCAAAATAACTGTAAGCAGACAATAAAGAATGCTAAAAATAATTTGAGAAGCACGTTGCTAAAAATACTAAAACCAACAACAAGAATTTCTTCAACTACAGGACATCTGCTAGGGAAGCGGTTGGGCCCTTGGATGATAAGGGAATCCGAGGCGTGGAAAGGAGGATAAAGCGATTGCACAGAAGGTGAATTTTTGTGTGTGTTTGTCTTCATAGTGGA
Source organism: Podarcis bocagei (assembly GCF_964188305.1). Lineage (NCBI taxonomy): Eukaryota > Metazoa > Chordata > Lepidosauria > Squamata > Lacertidae > Podarcis > Podarcis bocagei. The sequence continues at coordinate 72,466,568 of NC_138135.1, forward strand.
AGATAAAGGACAGATCCTGGTGCCTGAACTAACTTTTGCAGGAAGGGAGTCTGAAGAACTGAGGCAGATAGTGGTGGCAAGACACAAAGTTCCAGGCCTTATTGAAAAAATAAAAACTGACACATCGTGGCGTTTAGCTGGCATCTACCCAACAGTTCTCAAAGAACTCAAATGTGAAATTAATGACCTTCTATCACAAATATTTAAAAAGGCATTTGCTAAACAAAATTGCAGACCAATTTGCTATCTTACCATGAACATTCCCCAGCAGAATGTCACCAGCTGTTGAAGAGAGCAATGAAGATTCTGCATAAAGATATTTGGCTTTTAATAAGCCATTTTTGGTAGAAATGTGAATAGATGACCCTTGTAGCTTTTCTATATTCACACTCTGTAAAAGGGGGGAAATGAATAAATTAATATAACAGCATTACAGCCAAGAAACAGACAAACATCAGTTCATCTTAATGATATATTAAGCTACATCTTTCACATACACATGTTCATAGAGCTCCAGATATCTGCTAGCTAGAATCTTCAGAATAGACAGGAGGTGGGGATGGTATAGGATGTGTCCAATTGGTTTTATTTTGCAGGTAGGATTCAGGCCCATACTGTAAATGTAGCCATAAAATTAAAGTACTCTGTCACAAATCCACTTTAAAAAAGAACTGGACTTTTTGCAGGTTGGAACGTGAAGGGAAAATGCATTGAAAAGTTTAGAATGAATAAATGACTAACAAGAGAACGTAAAAACACCCCACAAGCAAATCAGGAAATGCAGAGTGAACGTTCATTGTCATATAACTGCCCCACCAACAAATGAGAATAACTGTTCAATAAAGATGGAGTATTATCTAACCATGTAAGTCTTGTGCAAGCAAATCAGGATGAATGCTCAATAACTAGATTGTCTGGAGAAGCCCATAGAAGATATTAACTATAAAAGGTTGAAATTATTGTTCAAGCCGAAAACTGAAGCAGAGGGAGGAAAGAAGGTTATCCAGTCACTTTTCCACCACAGAAGTTCAGAAAGCGGTGACAAAGGAACATCAAATACACAATATACAAGCAAATGCCTGGTAACGTCAGTGCCAATGACTGAGGAGCAGTGAGGTTGTACCTAAGCTGAGGGGAAGGGTGAAGACAGCATGAGATTCTGTGTCTGGCTCCCAATCTCTTGGGAGAGACTTGACTCTCTGCACCAGCCCCATGTGGCTTGTCCATGTGGAAACCTGAGATGGTAGTCAACTAAATATTACTCAGAGTAGTTTCAGTCAAATTAATGGCTCTAACTTCATCATGTTCACAAATTTCAATGGGTAACTTAATTGGCTACCGCAGTTGATACCTATGGTGCTCTTCACGTTGTCAACAAAGACAGACAAAGCTTGCAGCTAGAAGTTATGCACCAGAAAACAGGTGCATTGATTTGCAAAATTACAATCTGTGAAATTTCATAACACTGAATTAGCATTAGAGGTTGAAGTACTCCCTTGATGGTGGGACAAATGGCCAGAACTGTGGTTGTGGGCATGGATAACGTATACAAAGGAGAGTAAGATACTAAAAGATATATGGCACTGCAAGTAAACAGGTAAAGCAACATCTACTTTTTTGAAGAGTCTGCCACGTTCATGTAACAATTGGTCGTAAAAAGTGAAAAACTCATTGCCTGCAGCAGAGCATTTGACTGGAACTACAGTGGTACCTCGGGTTAAGTACTTAATTCATTCTGGAGGTCAGTACTTAACCTGAAACTGTTCTTAACCTGAAACACCACTTTAGCTAATGGGGCCTCCTGCTGCCACCGTGCTGCCAGAGGACGATTTCTGTTCTCATCCTGAAGTAAAGTTCTTAACCCGAGATACTATTTCTGGGTTAGCGGAGTCTATAACCTGAAGCGTCTGTAACCTGAAGCATATGTAACCAGAGGTACCACTGTACAGCTTTAATGATAGTTAAAGCCCAGTGTCACCATCAAGGCCCAGATGTGTGGATTTCTGTCTCTAGCGCAGTGGTGGAGAATATTTTTGGCCCAGTAGGCCAGATTCTCCTGTGGCCTAATTTCAACAGGTGGGTGGGATAACCCACCTGCCAACTACCTAGCATCGCTATGGTATCAGATGACTGACAGGTGAGTTGCCTCACTTAATAATAAATAAATAAATAAATAAATAATAAAAAAATAAATTTTATTTATACCCCGCCCTCCCCAGCCGAGACCGGGCTCAGGGTGGCTAACAACTAATAATAAAAACAAGTTGATTGAAATACAACTTAAAAAACGAGATTAAAATACAACATTAAAATATTAAGATGCAGCCTCTTCACAGGAGGAGAAAGGAAAAAGGAAGGGGGGGGGAATCAAATTGATTCTAAGCCAAAGGCCAGGCGGAACAACTCTGTCTTACAGGCCCTGCGGAAAGATATCAGATCCTGCAGGGCCCTGGTCTCAGGAGACAGAGCGTTCCACCAGGCCGGAGCCAATATTGAAAAGGCCCTGGCTCTGGTTGAGGCTAATCTAACTTCCTTAGGGCTCGGGACCACTAGGGTGTTGCTATTTATAGACCTTGAGGCTCTCCGTGAGGCATACCGGGAGAGGCAGTCCCATAGGTACGAGGGTCCTAGGCCGTGAAGGACTTTAAAGGTCAAAAGCAGCACCTTAAATCTGACCCTGTACTCCACCGGGAGCCAGTGCAGCTTGAAAAGCACTGGGTGAATCTGCTCCCATGGCAGAGACCCCGTGAGGAGCCTCGCTGCAGCATTCTGCACCCGCTGGAGTTTCTGGGACAGCTTACTTGTCAGTCCATGGTGCAGCACTTCCCAAGAGTCCAACAGCCACCTGGTTGTTGGGTGCTTGCAAACTGCAGAGAAAGGGGCTTTGCTGCTCCTGCAGCAACAACCGGTTTGCATTGAAACTGCTGCTAAAATGGAGGGAAGGAACTAATGCAGGCTTCCTCAACCTCGGCCCTCCAGATGTTTTTGGCCTACAACTCCCATGATCCCTAGCTAGCAGGACCAGTGGTCAGGGATGATGGGAATTGTAGTCTCAAAACATCTGGAGGGCCGAGGTTGAGGAAACCTGAACTCAGCCCCAGTTGCCTCATTGGCTGCAGCTGGAATAAATTAGCAAGCTCTTGGGAAATCAGCACAATTTACATCAAAAATTCAAGAGCCTCAACACTGGAGCTGTTAGCTTAGGTCTTTGGTCTTCCAGCTTGGCAGTCCATGGCTGTACCCTGGACTGCCTTCCTAGCCTGGTTGGTATTCTGCCTAGCTTGTTTGCTTGTGCTGGAGAACAAGGGCTATATTCAAGAAATGGTCTGGCATTGGCTTATCCCAGGAACCGCTGGCAAAAGTATCACTCTGCAAGGCTGCTGGATGCGCTTGGGCACACCATCTGGTTTTGATTTGGCTCTGGCCACCGCAGAGTTTTGTCAGTGTGCCTGACAAGAAGACATATATTATGCCTGATTGTTGCAAAAGTGTAATAAGACTGGAAAAGCAAAGGAACAATAACATCTACAGAATATCTGAAATCATGACCATATTATTTCAGCCCGCCCACTCATTTGTGATGTTAGGGTTTCCCTAAAACTGACGCTCTGTAGAAGGCTGCCAATAGTGGAGAAGAGGGTCAGTAGACTAACACCAGTCTCCCAGCAGGAACAAATGGTGGCTCAAGACAGATGTGGATGGAATCAGCTGATAAATTCTTCGTTTTTTAAGAGACGAAGAAGGATACAGCAGGCAGCCAGAGCAAGAGCCAGGATAATAAAAGTCTAAAGATGTTTTACCAAACGAACAGTTTCTACAGTCACATTGGAACTATTGTAAACACGAAGACTATAATAGATACTAATACCGTATCAAATTTAATTGTGTTCTACTAAGCTCGGTTTGACTTATGCTGCAATAAAACATTCAGATGCTTTTAATTTTCCGGTTCAGTCCTGTCTCATATGCAATTTTGTGACCCAGCATGCCTATCTGATTTAAAGCTGTGTATTAATTTGGCTTAAAATCTGCTCTAGCATTTCAGCACGATCTATCACAGCCTTATAAAATGAAGAACTGTATGATGTAGTCAAGCTGCTGACAATTCCTCCGAAACAAAGAAGACTCTCGACCAGATGCTCAACACAGTATCTCTTACTTTCAACCACTGTTAAGCAAGACTCGGGTATCAATTTGACCCCATGTCAGCCTGCTTATATGTACGTACACCAGATAACTGGGGTCAGACATCAGCACTGAAAAATCATGCAATTACTGTCTACAAGGCAGTTTAGCGCTTCCATCACTTGGTCAGTTGGGTACACACACCAGTAGGTACGATGTGATAAGGAGAATTGGGTGGGGAACCACATCTGAAATGCCAGTGGGATTTTAGTCTAGCCCAGGCTTCCTCAACCTTGGCCCTCCAGATGTTTTAAGACTACAATTCCCATCATCCCTGACCACTGGTCCTGCTAGCTAGGGATCATGGGAGTTGTAGTCCCAAAACATCTGGAGGGCCGAGGTTGAGGAAGCCTGGGCTAGCCTCTCTGTGGAGAGAGGCAGCCCCAGGAAACAGTTGCTGCTTGTTTTTAGCTGCTAGTTGGGTTACCCCATTTTATTTCTTAAAATTAAAAACAAAGCATTTCAATTAATCTGCAGGTTTTTAAATGTTCATCCCAATCTCTCTCTCTCTGTCTCAATGTTTTAAGCATTTGCCCCAGTGACTGAAGTAGAAAGTGTCCAGTTTCATTGCCAGGGGAATTATAATGCACAGCTACAAACCTCTGACAGTCTTGGTTTACACTGGAAACGCTGACAGAGCCCTAGCTACATAATGATGACTGTAGTCGATGGAACAAAATTGTCATAAAAGCCCACATGGCAGATAAAATACAGGCTGATTGCTAACAGAAATGGCTCTTCGAGAAAGCAAGCCAAACTTCTTCCTCCAAAAAGTTGGCTGCTCTGCTATTGTGTTTGGAAGATAAGTGTTATACATGTCAGTTTTGATGCTTAATTCTACAGCTGTGATTTTGCTGGTTTATATGTAGGATTTACACACCGAGACACACACCACAGAGCATTATATGGTCACTGCAAGATAAATTAGTATATTATAAATTCTATGTTTCTCATCTGGATAAAAAAAAATCTTCAAAAGAACACGTGAAGTTAATCACTAGCATACAAATCAGGTCTGTAAACAAAGAGTGAGAATACACTCAATGAAGGGTTACTGCGCAAAATGCAATCCTTTGTCAATTTCTTCCTCTTTCCTCCTACAATATTGAGGCACCGTTAGCTACATTGTCATTGTATTGTACATTTCCTCATGTATGAACATATCACTGGTGAGAAAGGGTAAAGGTAAAGGTAAAGGTAAAGGTAAAGGAACCCCTGACCATTAGGTCCAGTCGCAGACTCTGGGGTTGCGGCGCTCATCTCGCTTTATGGGCCAAGGGAGCCAGTGTACAGCTTTCCGGATCATGTGGCCAGCATGCCTAAGCCACTTCTGGCGAACCAGAGCAGCACACGGAAGCACCGTTTACCTTTCCGCCGGAGTGGTACCTATTTATCTACTTGCACTTTGATGTGCTTTCGAACTGCTAGGTTGGCAGGAGCAGGGACCGAGCAACGGGAGCTCACCCCGCCACAGGGATTCGAACTGCTGACCTTCTGGCTCTGTGGTTTAACCCACAGCACCGCCCGCGTCCTTGGTGAGGGAGGGTAAACGAGCCTAAATGCTATGGGGCCAAATGTTTGGCAATGTCCCCCAGTCAAGCTGAGCCTTCCCCAATCCGGTTCCCTTCAGATGTTATTTACCACAACACCCATAATCCCCAGCCATTGCTCATGCTTGACTTGACTGGCATGATGGGCATTGTAGTCCAAAGCGTTTTGAGGTTGAGGAGGGTTGGTCTAGCGCCACTCACTGCTAAGTGCTGGCATGATGTCGCTGGCAGCTGCAGAAGTGACTAGTGGGGGCAGGCAAATCAGCTCTGAATATCTCTTTGGACTAAATGAGCCTTGGGGTCCCTTCCAACTCAACACTTCTATGACATTGCCCTACAAACACTGCTAAAACTGCTTTGTATACTAAAATATATTTATACAACTTAAGCAAGTTTACTAAAATTAAGTCGCACTGAGTTCAAAAAGGACTTCGCAGCAATCTGACACACCAGACGTCTCCATCCTGGGACCATGACTCCACCAGCTCCAGCCAGTTTAGCAAAAGTAAAAGTTGATGGGAATTGTACTTCAAAATATCTGGGAAGCACCATGTTGGGGAAGGCTTCTGCAGTAGGCAGTTACCTGGGAGTAAAGGAAGTCAATGGGGCTTCGTTCTGAGCATAAATGTACAGCATTTCAATATGACTCCCTAGCAGGGTCAATGTTTCAGCTTGCAATTATCTACGGATCATGTCCAATTCTTATTTTCTAGACTTTTCCAGTTTGATATGTGAAATTTTTCATGCCATTCACTTTTGTTTCCTGATTTCCACTTCCTGAAATATGGCAGCCCTACTTTAGTATCTCCCAGCCAGAACTGGAAGTGTGTATTTTCCTATACTATCTATTAAGATTCTTATGGCTACCGCAATAACCCTACTTATTGTACTTTCTTGCTTTATCAGAGATTATTACATATGCTGAAATACAACTCCCCGCTGTCTTTTAAAACAGCTGTATGTTAACACAACAGTGAGTTCTTCACCCAGTGTACAGTGGAACCTCGACTTATGTACGGCTCTACTTACATACAATTCCAGTTACGACCTTCAGTAGGTGCTTCGACTTATGAACTTTCCTCTAGATACCAACAGAGGCCTTGCCAGCAGCCCAGAGCTCGCCCAGCCGGCTGTGGGGCAGTGCTGAGGCCTCTGTTGCTGGAGAGAGGGCCCCCATCCCACCCCCAAAGCTGTGGAAGAGGTGCCACCTGCAAGAGGCACAGCAGGGCACACTGCAGCCCCAAACCCTGCCGAGGAACCAACCTGTGAAAGTCCGGAGAAGAACCTGGCCTGGCAAGAAAAAAACCTGACCCTGGCCAAAGTGAATCAGGTCCTTACTGACCCTTGCCCCACCCCCAGCTTGTAGCCAGATAAGCCCACCCACCCTCAGTGCACGTAAGAAATAAAATTAATGTTATTTTTTTTCATCTACAATACTGTCTTATTTATTTTATAGTACAGTACATTTATTATTGCCTTCATTTTATGGATCTATGGTCTCGTTAGAAAGTAAAATCCGTGTTAAATTGAACGGATCAATTCACTTTTCCATTACTTTCTACGGCAAAGCGTGCCTCTACTTATGTATGTTTCTAGTTATGGCCGGACCTCTGGAACAGATTATGGTTGTAAGTAGAGGTTCCACTGTATTCTAAACAAAGTAAGATGAAGCAAAAGTCCTATAGCCAGGGCTTACTCCCTTGTAAACGCAGTTAGGATTGCAGCCTTAGTCTCTCTGATCAATTCATCTTGGCTGAGGTAAGCCAAAGGAGGTCGCAAATAATCTCTATGCTCTTACAAATTCACTTTAAATTATTTCCAAGGAACTAGCTGGAATTATTATTCCTGCAAGCAATTCCAACAATAAACTAAGCACACTTGAGATATCGCTCTTTTCTTGCAGGCCTTGAATGGATGGGAAAATTCTCTGCTGTCTACCTATGAGATATTTATTTACCCCTCGGTGCTGCTCAAGTCAGGGTCACATTATACACATCTCAAGGAACAATAACACTTTCCAATAACAAAGCAAACAAACCAAAGGCGCCATCTTCTGGAAAATACCTGGAACTAACTGAAGTTTCAACACCTCACCTGCATTTCCACAGAAGACGTGAATTTCAGTTGTGTCTACAATACTGTTGCCTTGGGATAATTAGGGGGCATTAACATCCATTGAATGCCATCTCAGCCATGTGCCCATTTAAAAATTATGGCCCTACATTTTGAGAATAGCTTGTCTACGACTGGGATATTAAATCCAAATCTAAAAGCGGATTCATTCTGCAGGGTTTAACTTCCACTTGCCGAAGAAGTTATACTGAAAGCAATTTGACATTTGTAGAGAAAAAGGAAGCAACAGCATAATGTATGTGTCTAATTTCAGAGACCTATAATAGAAGCACGTTCAGCTCAAATTCAGTTGCTGGAATCGCAATCACTTTTCACAGAGTCAACTTGTTGTTGCATTATGCTAAATGGGGCTTGCCCAAGACATTTTGCTGCCTGAGGCAAAGGAAAAGATTGTGTTCAACACACACAAACACACACCATTCCATTTAGAAAAGCTGCCCAGACTGGCTATTGAATTTTTGGCCTCATCTGCACCGTGCATTTAAAGCAGTATCATAACACTTTAATCAGTCCTGGCTTTCCCCCCAAATAATCCTTGGAAATTGTAGTTTTTTTAAGGGTGCTGAGAGTTGTTAAGAGACCCCTATTCCCCTCTCAGAACTACAGATCCCGGAGTTTCCTGGGAAGAGGGATTGTTAAACGACTCTGAGAACAGGAGTTCTGTGAGGGGAATAAAGGCCTCCTTACAACTCACAACACCCTCAAACTAAAATTTCCAGGATTTTGAAGGGAAAGCCATTACCGTTTACAGCGGTATGATACTGCTTTAAATGTATAGCACAGATGGGACCTTAGTTCAAGATTGGCAATGCGACGGAATTCCACCATTGCATCTGAAGACAACAGGGTCTCTTAAGGGGTGTGGAGAAGGACATGAAGAGCACACACAGTTCTGTCCACTCCACACATCTGCCACCTGAGGTAGCTGCCTCCCTCTGTCTCACAGTAGGGCTGGCCTTGATGCTAAATGTAATAATATTTGCTTTATAATAGGCACTGCTAGTTTCTACAAATAGGTTTTCCACTCCACACCTTGGTCTATCCAACGTAGGCTCTATAACTTTAACTTCAACGCAAGCAGGTGCAGTTTTCCCAGTCCAGAGAGACCATGAAAGGAGAATGGTACTTGCTGGATTTTCCTGCCCCACAGCTGTCAAAGACACAAAGCCTCTGTCTGAAAAAACCTGCAATAGTCACAGAACTTGTAAAAGTGAAGACACATATTCTCACGAAGATTTTAAAAGCCCATAATGTTATTTTTGTAATGTATTTCTTCAATGTATTTTATAGGTGACCCAAATAATTGTAGTCCATACATTTTAAAAATGCTTACACTTTCTTGTGACACATGAATATCAGCATTTCCTTGAAGAGTTCCCAGGCAGATAACTTTCCCTCCTTTAGCTTGAATGTCAATTTTCTGACTCTGAAACAGAATTGTATACATGTTAAAAGAGTTCAGTTCTTATTTTTTTGAAGACAGTTATGATGGGCCCTAACTAGGATTTCACCTGCATCTCTCGGCTATTATGGAAAGTGATACATCAATTAATTCTTGCAGGACCCACAATTATATCTGCATGGCTAAAAGAGTTCCAGGTCTGAATTTCTACTTATTATGCAGTTGCAGGAGAGGTCCCAAGAAAAGACTTGCAAAAAATTTATGCAAGAGGATAGAAAACACAACTCTTGTACTCTTGTATCTATACTGGTACCTTTATTGACCGCAAGATGCTCGTTCCCTTTTCTGTCTCTATTCTGCAGCTGTTACATTCAATTTTCTCAGTCTTCACACAGCCATTCCCTGTTGTCTTGATATCCAAGTCTAAAATCAATTTTAAATAGTGGAGATAAATAGAAACAAATTCAATGCAAAGCAATCTAAAATTTTGATTTCCTTTAGCAAAACAATGTAACAGAGTGAAAAAAGAAGCACCCCACTTTCAAAGCATGTCCTGAGTCCCCCAAACAAACAATTAGTGTCACATGTCAGCATCTGAAGTGTTAAGGAAAAAATACATATTACAGCGATGTGTAGGAAGGACAAGGAATATATTTAAAATATACCCAGGTTACGGAGCCAAATTATTAGCAGTTGTGACTGTTGTTATGACATGTGTACGCTACTCTTCCTCCAAGGACAGCATATATGGAGCTTATCTAATGATTTTATTGACAATAACCCTGTGAGACTAATAAAGACTGTGACTGGCCTAAGGTTACATGTTGAGGTTTGCGAATGGCAAGATTGGAATGCAAGTTTCCCCAATCCAAGTCCAAGAGACTACCCACCAAGTGACTTCACCATAATAACTGTCAAAGAAAGGAAAGGTGCTTTCTGGGTTTGGCCTGGTGATAGTAGCAGGCAAGAGAAAAGCTGACCTGACTAAACAGCTGGGATTTAGACAGTGTTCCTAATTTTGCCAAGGCAACTTCCTGAACTCTGGCCTTGCAGCAGAAGCTTTTGAGCTGCAGTAGTGAACATTATGACTCCTGTCAATAGCAACATTGGGCCTCTTACAGTGGTACCTCGGGTTACATACGCTTCAGGTTACAGACTCCGCTAACCCAGAAATAGTACCTCAGGTTAAGAACTTTGCTTCAGGATGAGAACAGAAATCGCATGGTGGCAGCAGGAGGCCCCATTAGCTAAAGTGGTACCTCAAGTTAAGAACAGTTTCAGGTTAAGAATGGACCTCCGGAACGAATTAAGTTCTTAACCCGAGGTACCACTGTATCTGCAAAAGCTGGGAAGTAGCAACTTGAATGGGCCACATTATCTACTATGGCAAGCCAAACTGAGGTTCACAGCTGAAAAAACGGCCATCCTAACCACTCACCACAGAGCATGGGGCACTTTGGTTAAATGTCACAGCAGTGCCTCTTTTTGACCAGTTGCTGCACATACCAAATTTTACGGGGGTCCTCACATCCACAGAGGCTGCGCCGTCCATGTCTTCCGAGATGATCGTAATCTCCTTTCGCACCTCATCATACTTCACGTGCAGACTATCCAAATCTGCGCCGTGCGCGGGGCCGGCGGTCGCCCCACGCACCGTCACGAACACCCTGTCGGCTTGGGGGTACTTGTGTGGGTCCAGAGGGTGCACAGAGACGTGGCAAGGGAGCCGTGCCTTCAGGAGGCCATAGGGGCCCACAACCAGAGTCCACTCCTTGAGAGGCTTGCTGCCCTTCCGCTTGCTCGCGTCGGACTTGCTGCAGCGACAAGGACTGGCAGCAAACCAGCGAGGCTGCTGGCAGCTGCCAGCCCACGACCTTCGCCCAGTGACGCCTCCGCCCTTCAGCCACCGATGCCAGCTCCCGGCCACTGTCCTCGCTGCCGTGCACCAGCCTCTTGGGGGCAGAGGCCGCATCCTGCACCGCCTTGAGGCTGCTTCAGGGGGTCCTTCTGACACGCAACACCCCAGCCCTGCAAAGAAGAAAATCAAAGTGCAAAGGGAGAAGTTGCGCTCCAGGCTCTGGGCTGGGCATGGGGCACCCCCTTTCTCCGTCCCCCCCCCCGTCCCCAAGACCCTTCAGGGCACAGGTATCTCCATTACGGGGACCCCCCTCTGCCCACTTACAAACCCATCCTGGAAGTTTCAAAACAACAAGCGCAGAACCGGTGAGCTGTACTAGCAGGGATTGGCCATTCCAGGGGCGCCGAGGTGGCTGCTGGGAATTGTGGTTCCCTGCTGACATCGGCGCGATGACGGAGCCTGAAGGCCAAACTACAAGTCCCGGGAAGCTGAGCGTCTCCCGGGGAAGCTTTGGCCCATGAGCGGCTGGGGGAGGCGGATGTCTCCCTGCCTCCCTCAGGACAGGATGGAGTCTTGCGGCTGCCCAATAGGAAGCGCGGAGGGGGCGGGACTGGAAGAGGAGAGTCGGTCTCCATGGCAACGCGGGGCGCTGACGGGGCTCCAGCCTCTCCGGCGGCGGCGAGGTTTCCCCGGAGGGAGCGGGGCCGCGCGGGGAAGGTAAAGGAGCAGGCGCGAGCTGGTTTGAAAAAGGAGGGAAGGAAGCCTGCTCTGGGCGCGAGGGGAGGAGTCGTGGGATTGGAAGAGGTGGAAGGGACCCCCGAGGGTCATCTAGACCGACCCCCTTCAGTGCAGTGACGCGGGAGAAGGAAGCGGAGCAATGGCGTCTGGAACTTGGATTCACCCCCCGCCCGTCCGCCCCAGAATGTGTTTCAAGGGCACAAGCAGCCCAGAGAACCCCACACCCCCCTCCTTCCCAAAGCACTTCCTCCCAGGGGGCGACCAAACCTCGGAGAAGCTAAACATGCCGGGGGGGGGGGCTGGGAGCCGCATATAGACCACCCTGAGTATACCGATGGCCACCCCCATCCAAGCGGGGGCAGCTTGAATGAAATATTGGGGGTGGCCCAGGTAAGCCCTGACCCACAAGATGCAGCGCACACACGTGCCCCATTTGAATGGCAATGCTCATCAACTTTGGGGGGGGCACACATCCCTCAAATATTTTATTGGGGGGGGGCGAAGGAGCCTCAGCCCCTAGGAATTGGCTCCCATGCCACCATCTGAAACAAAGTGCTGCCCCCACCCCACCCCATCGCCAACTGTTCTAAGTCCAGAGAGTGGGTGTCCCATCAGACCCATAGGTATTCAAATAAAAAGCTAGCCAGCTCTTCTGCCACTCATGCAGAAGGTGGTTTTAGTGGGTGGGAGTATAGCTCCCAGGTGTGCATATGTGTTAGCCAAACGAGGCTGCTCCATGCGTCAGGATTCTATAATTATCACATAGTGAAGCTAACTGACTTTAGCATGCCAAAGTAATTGCAAGATGGCTGGGTGGACTGGTTCTTCTATAACTTCCTTTGGGCCCCCATCCTTTCTCACAGATCCCCCCCCCCCCCCAGCATTTGGAAACAAAGTGGAAATAGAAGTAGAAAGGGTTTCTCAAAGACTGCACTTAGCAGTTGAGTGGCCAGATGGGAAAAGGGACAAATGACACCCAATTCAATTTCCTGTCCTACACAACTTTTAAAGGTGCAAGAGCCCTGGCCTCTTTTTCATCTGGCCCCCCTAATGTGTTCTCTCTGTTTATGAAGTGTTGACCAAGTAAGAAATCTTGCGTTGCAAATAAAGTGTTGTCGATCTATTCCCCTTGCTTTCCGATACTAGTAGTTGAGCTTTTGCATTGTTATATGAAGGCTGCAGTGCTATTATCTTGGAGTAGGTCTCACTGAATATAGTGTGGCTTAAGGACGGGTAGCACTGTGGTGTAAACCACTGAGCCTAGGGCTTGCCGATCGGAAGGTTGGCAGTTCGAATTCCCGTGATGGGGTGAGCTCCCGTTGCTTGGTCCCTGCTCCTGCCAACCTAGCAGTTCGAAAGCACGTCAAAGTGCAAGTAGATAGATAGGTACTGCTCTGGCAGGAAGGTAAACGGCGTTTCTGTGCGCTGCTTTGGTTCACCAGAAGTGGCTTAGTCATGCTGGCCACATGAGCCGGAAGCTGTCTGTGGGCAAACACCAGCTCCCCCGGCCAGTAAAGCGAGATGAGCGTTCAACCCCAGAGTCATCCGCGACTGGACCTAACGGTCAGGGGTCCCTTTACCTTTACTTTGTATAGGAGTGTACTGCATGTCTCCTCCTTTGTTTGAACGGTTGTTTCACTGATGTAGTTGTGTCCAGTTTCTATTTTCTTAGAAAGCACACTTTAGTTGCTACCAGGGAATGCAAGCATGCTTTAACAGGAAATGGAGTGTAATTTCTTCCTAATTTCTCTTTGTGTTACTCCATCACATCAGCCAGGCAGGTGTAAGTGTGTACTCCAATCTTACAGGCATACAATCTTCCTTTATGTTCCAGAATTTTGGGCCTGTTACAAGGAAGTGACTTAACCTGTATTGGTGGTTATAGGTAAATGAAACCTCCATGTTCATAGGTAATAAAAGGTTTAAAAAGGTAAAGGATCCCTGGACGGTTAAGTCCAGTCAAAGACAACTATGGGGTTGCGGTGCTCATCTTCCTTTCAGTCCGAGGGAGCCAGCATTTGTCCACAGACAGCTTTCTGAGTCAAGTGGCTAGCAGGACTAAACCACTTCTGGTGCTTCTGACGGAAACCAGAGCGAATGATGGAGATGGGAAGTACAAACCCCCTTGTATTTCCCAGAAGATCCTCCTGGCTGCTGCTGGAAAAAGAAGACTAAATTAGACTGTCAACACTTTTGTTCAACACCAGTTCCTTTTAAGTTTTTGTGACTTTCAGATTCATTATACTGAATAGTTCTTGCACAATTATTTGAAGCAAATTAGAAACCTTACCAGCGAAGTCAGGTTTGGGCTGCTCCAACCTTCCCTTTCTTTTCATATGTAAATAACTTGGAGGCATGTTTTTAATTCAAGGTTAAGTTCCTAAAAAAGAAAAGAACATCTTTATTTAATGTAGTGTTTGGAATCTAGCATTCTTTTGCTTTCAGTATGAGAGTGATGTTTCATTAAATATTTAGAGGAACCAGAGGTTGTTTTTTTTTACTTTCTTTGGCAACCATTTCAGAAAAGATGAAGAATTATAGCAGGCTTTTATGAAAAGTCAGGCTGAACTTAAGGATCTACAATTTGAGAAGAAAGAAGACAACAGTACAATTTCCATTAATAGTATGGAAAAGTGTCGTGATTCATTTGCATTTTTCTGTAGTTGAGTTTCTAAACATAAAGCTTAAAATTGTAACATGAGCTCCATAAAGTTCAACACTCCCCATCACCATTTTCAGTTTCCAATTATTTTGGTAACATTTTGTGTATGTGTGTAGGAGGGGGCATAATTTGACTCCTTTTAATAAGCAGCACTGTCAAATCACTGCGTGCTCTTTGTGGTCCTGAGGGTAGATGGATTTATATTTATTTTTAAAACCAAGTTCAGATTACTAAACTCAGAACTTTTCATCCATGTGGCACCCTCTAGGGCTCACATTCAGAAGGACCTTTTAAAACCTTTTTTCACTCACAGATTACAACTGCTGAACCAGGAGGAACGATATACTAATGAAGTTAAATAAATATTCATTATTACTATTCAAATATAGAGATGCACCATCTTCTAGATGTTTTTCCAGAAAAAATGAAATATGTGCAATAGTTACATATCTAACCCAAATGTTATTTGTTACTTCAATACCTCAATCCTGTGTGTGTCTACTCAAAAGCAAGGTCAATGAAATGTGCTCCCAAGTAACCATGCATACAACTGCAACTTTAGTTGGGAGTAATTCCCAGTGAATTCAGCAGGACTTACTTCTGAGTAGACTAATATAGGCCTGTAGACTTTGTAGATGGGCAACATTTCTGCTACAGAATCCCTGCCCCATCGCGGAACAATTCTGAGAGTTGCCATAGTGGTGGGATGAATATTGAGTTTGTATTGAGTGTGTTTATGTTCTTACTTAGCAATGAGCATATAAAAAATCTGTTTGGTATACTTATGATATGAAAAGCACTTAACTTTTTGTTCAGATATGAATTACAAATACTGTATACCTAGAATGTGATGAGGAAGCTGCTTTACTGTAAGATGGACATACTTTTACACAGGGAGAAATACAATACATTCTGTAACCGGGTATAAAATAGGACTGCAACCGAGCACACGCTGCAGCTTACTATATTGGCTACAATATAATCCTTTTTTCAAACTTAATTTCAGGGCGGTGAGAGGCAACCCAGGTAAGGCCTTCATTGGTTACTCTTGCTTCACCAGTAGCATACCCCCTCACAATATTTGATAACATAACTAGATTTCTATGAAATGGTTCCAGAATATTGCTAGGCATCAATTGCAGGCTGAAATGCGTAACCTGGGATGCCTGTTGAGTTCATAAACAGGCTCCCCGCCCCAATGAAATGCTGAATGCTGAAACTCCCCAGCTGAAACTCTCATTCTGCTCTCAAACCCACTAAAGTGTGTCAAGGGACTTCCTTTTACATAACGGCAGAAGAGGGTTGGCATGTAAGATAAAACAAAGGGTTTTTTTAAAATGGAAAGTAGTCAGTTTTATTTTGGCATTTCTACAATTAGATCAAAGAGAAAGGGAAAAAAGAATGTCCTAAGGCCTATGAAATGTATTCTTCTTCTTCTTCTTCTTAATTTTTATTAATGAAAATATCGTGAAGCTGTGTTATAGGTGGTACATGACCCCAGTTAAATTAGCAAAAAATTATAAATTACCTTCAAATCTATGCTGGAGATGTAAAAAGGTTGAAGGCTCGTTATACCACATTTGGTGGAATTGTGTCAAGATTATGTCCTTCTGGAACAATATTTGCGATGAATTGAAAAAATCTTTAAAATAACCTTCCCAAAAAAGATCTGAGGCGTTTCTTCTTGGACTAGTCTCAGAAGACATTCCCAAGGATAAGTTGTTTTTGTATGCTACAGCGGCCGCTAGAATACTGGTGGCCAAAAATTGGAAGAGTGAGGAGACTCCTTTAATCTCAGAGTGGCAAATTCAATTTTGTGAATATATTGAACTAGCCAAGATGACAGCATCAATCAGATTGCAATCAAAACAAAAATTAAGAAAGGAATGGAAATGTGTTGAAGGATATACTGTACAAAATCATTCTATTAGAAATCTCTGGATAAGTATAGACTGAACCCATTAAGTTAAGAAGTTATGCTTTCCTCTCTTTTTTTCTTTTTTTAATAGATGAATGACTATTGTAATGAATAAAAATGAACACAATGTTAGAGGTTTCTATTAAGTAATAAGTTGGATATCACTCATGTGGGTGAAGGAAGTCACACAGGCATTTGGGTATAAGGGGAGGTGGTTGCACGGTTAGATGTGGGGAAATTGCAGAAATAATATATTCATATTATGTAAAATGATGAAGGTGTATGGCAATTAACATGTAATGTGAATTAATTGAAAATGAAATGTATTCTTCTTATTGCCGTTGAATGTTTAAAATACATTGTTCAGTTGAAGAAAAGGGTCTTCAAATTTATTCCAGTTAAGTGATAAATAAAATTTGCTTTTGAATAAATTAATTATACTTTTTTGTGCAGGTTATGGGAGGACATTTTCTTATCCAGGCATTCCCCAATCCCATGCTGCCCGTGCCATGCATTGAACCCACGCCTTGGACATGAAGGGTGGTATCCAACAAAGTTGGGTTGGCGCAACAGTTCTCTTTGTACAATTGAACTTCCCCTCTATCTTCTTGCCCTGTGTGCCGCCTAAATCTGTTTTGGGTTTTGCTCCTCAATGCAGTGGAGCAGATTTGGAGAAAGTATGGGGTGCACATGGGGAGAGAAGGAGGCAAAGTTCTGTTGCACAAACAGAAGTCCTTCCACTAATGGAACTACCGTATTTTTCGCTCTATAACACGCACCCGACCATAACACGCACGTAGTTTTTAGAGGAGGAAAATCCGTAGGCATGCCACCCGTAGGCATTGCCTCCATAACACGCACAGACATTTCCCCTTACTTTCTAGGAGGAAAAAAGTGAGTGTTATGGTGCAAAAAATACCACTTTGTTGGATACTGCCCCAAATGTTCAATAGACAACCCTAAGTTTGCACTTGCTTTTTGCATTTGTGATGAGTGGGGTGTGTTTTGATACAAATCTTTTCATGAAGCTATGAAGCTTACCGACATGTCCATAGAGGTACAATTGAAATAAATATTTAATAACTATAACTCATATTATGTGTATTCAAATCTTTTTTTTTATTACTATATGCCCATGTTTATGTAATATATTAAATTTATGCTGATTGCAGCTGATTACATAATGTTTTGATTTCTGTAGGAGGCATCATCAGGGTTAGATTTTATTTTGTTTTTTTGAATTCCTGAGCAAATGCAGCTGCTGAAATTTCCCTGTAAAGCAGAATGTCCTTGAAGAAAATCCAAATAGTACTAGAGGCCAGCTTACACTTGTAGCCTTCAAAGATTTTGCTGACCCATAGACCATGGTGTTCTTTGAAAAAGAAAACACAGACAGATGTAGCAAGATTGCATCCTAATGCTAAATTGCTGCGGTATGCTTTGTAAATTAACTAACGTATGCTGCTTTGATTCATCTGCATTCCAATTTAAATATACTTGGAAAAGTATAATGATAAATTCTTTGATTTAATTTCAGATCAGTTTGGACCTCCACAGTCCTAGTGACTGCAATTGTTTAGGCAAGGAAAATGAGCTCTGAAGGTAATTACTATGCCATCTAGTTATTGGCTAACACAAATTATTTAGTGTGTGATGCATTGTAGATTCCATATAACATAGTCTTGATCCCTGACAACTGGAAGGTACTGGGAGTTTAAGATCTGCCTTGATTTCTTGAATTGGGTCAGCGCTAGACTTGCATATGGCAATATTTATAAGGATGTATCTAACTGCGCTGATATTCCTGGAAGTTGTGGATAGGGAAGTGGGTTATGGACTTCACTATGGCAGTCTCTGAATACTTCTGAGGACTGTCTTTGAAGACAGACACTTAGTAGAGTTATTCCTTGTTTTTCTAATTATTGCTTTTATTAGTATTACTAGTGCACAGTCAAAGCATTTCAGTTGTTAATTCATTAACAAAACTTTCCCAGCTATGCACAGATATTGACTATATTCAGCTATCCCTCACCCTTTCCCCTCCCCTTTCTTCTGGAGTTCCCCATTATTGATATGTGTAACCTCATCCCATGATTTATCTCCAGCTCTCATCTTCTAATCATAGCTGTCAAGCGTCCCTTATTTGGCGGGACAGTCCCTTATTCCAGCGCCATGTCCCGCTGCTGTCCCTTATTGATGATGTCTCTTAAATAAGCTACTGAAGGTAATGGGGCCCTTGATATGTCCAGCTTGCTTTGTCAACAACAAATTGTTGCTGTTTTTATGTGTTGAATATATGCTATATGGTAATTTATGGACCGAATAGGTATCTAAAGCCATTTGCACGCAACAAAATATGTATTTTATAAAAGTAATTGTTGATCCCTTATTTTGGCTGCTGATCCCTTATTTTTGAGGCTGCTGGTCTCTTATTTTCAAATCTGTAAGTTGACAGCTATGCTTCTAATTTATTTTGCATAACGATCAAAAATTGATATGTGGATTTTGGTACTTTTTGCAGATGTTTGGAAAAGGGATGATTCTGAAGAAGAGGAAGAAGAAGAGTATGTTTCCAGTGAGTCAGAAGAACAATCTGAACCAGAATTGGAACCAGAGGATCCTGAAGATCCTATTTATGCCACAGCTCCAACAGTTAATATTCGGGATGAAGGTTCCATTGACGTGCACACATGTCCTGCATTTGAGTGCCTTGATGAGGTAGTGTACTCTTAGTTTCCTTTATGTCAGCATGATAGATAGATACTGTTTTCAGTTGAATTGCCTCTGTAGGAAATTAAAAACAAAGCAACTTTTAAGTACCTATTGTGAAAATAGCATTGATCTATCACAACAGCAACTGAAAACAAGATACAGGAAACCATCTTGTCAAAAAGCATGCAAACTGAAATAAAACAAATGAAAAAACTCTGCACTGTTATCCAAGCACACCACTTTGCCTTATTGGGGTAATGTTCTTGACTTTGGTGGAATGTTCATTATCTCGTTTCCACAAATATGTTAAACAGAATTCCTAAGAGTCCCTTTCAAGGCTTTGCATAAGAGACAGCAAGGCATAGAATATGTGTCAAATGTAAACTGTTACTTTGCAGAGCTGACACGATTGCTCTTTATAGTGATCTGTTCCAGGGGTAATCAGCTTGGTGCCTTTGAAATACAGTGATACCTTGGGTTACATACGCTTCAGGTTACACACTCCACTAACCCAGAAATAGTGCTTCAGGTTAAGAACGTTGCTTCAGGATAAGAGCAGAAATTGTGCTCCGGCGGTGCGGCAGCAGCAGGAGGCCCCATTAGCTAAAGCGGTGCTTCAGGTTAAGAACAGTTTCAGGTTAAGAACGGACCTCCGGAACGAATTAAGTACTTAACCCGAGGTACCACTGTATTTCTGGACTACAGTTCCCATAATTCCTGGCCATTGTCCATGCTGGCTGGGGCTG
Source organism: Podarcis bocagei (assembly GCF_964188305.1). Classification (NCBI taxonomy): domain Eukaryota; kingdom Metazoa; phylum Chordata; class Lepidosauria; order Squamata; family Lacertidae; genus Podarcis; species Podarcis bocagei. The sequence continues at coordinate 72,486,472 of NC_138135.1, forward strand.
ATGGGAGTTGTAGCTCAACAACTTCTGGAGGGTGCCATGTTGGCTGCCCCTGGGCCACTCAAAGGAGACGCTGTTGACATAACTTTGGAAAAGAGATGTGTGGGGGGGTGAAATGAAGTTTTTGTGCAGCAGAAAGACCATACTAACAAGTCTTATTCCCTCACTGTTGTTTTGGCTGCTGCTTTCCTTAAGATACGGGATACATCTCTTTAAGGATTGGGCAGTAATATACACAAACATGCCAATATCAAGAATCATTGTCAAATGATTGCCATTGTTTTGGCAGCTATCCAGCGGTATGAAGTACGCATTAAAAGTTTGCTTGGTGACTTTAATTTGTAAAATTATCTTTTTTGTCATAAAAAGAGTTTTCCGAAGGGGAAAGAGAACAGACTTAGGAGAGCATGGCAAGTTCAAACTGCATCAGGCAATTAAAAAAACATATACCCCTGTTTTCTTCAGCACCTTTTCAGATATTTCCTCTCTGCTTTTCCTGTGGATTTGTTTCTCCTGTGGATTTGGTCTTTAGTTTTGTCTGACAGGAAACAGTGAAGTAAAATTAGTATGTTCTTAAATTCTTTTTGTTTATAAAATTTACGAAACATTTTCTGTTCAAACACACCAAGGCCTAGCCAAAGAAGAAAATAGTTTCCTAACACTCTTGAGAAAGACCTGAAATAAAACTTTCTCTGGATTGCACTAAGAATGGCACAAAACTAAAACACGAGAGACTATAATATAAAACCCTGTTGGCTTCCATTGCACAGAAGCCAACTTAAATCAAAACTAGCAAGGTGCAGACACAAATGTAAAACACTGTGTGTTGCAAGCTAAACCGTAGTGTTGGAACAAGCTCCCAAAGACCTGTGCTTATGATTGGCTCTGTTCCTAAGACCCAGTGGGAAATTTCAGCCATGCCAACATTCTCAGATATTCATATATCAAGTCAGGTACATATGCCACTGGCTTTGTAATAAGATCATTCTATAACAAGGCACAGTTTATTACCCCTTTTAAGGCTCCCAAACTATTTGAATTCCTTAACTTCCTCAGCTCATAGATATGCCTTTGTAAAGGCAAGATTCAACACCTTCCCATCGAACGTGCTGAGAAATAGATTCTCCAATGGACAGATATCGCTCTTATGTGATTGTAATAGTGGGGCACCCGAATCGTTGCATCACATAATTTTTGACTGTGCTTTTCACTTACCGGCCAGGAGCAAGTTTCTTGCTCAATATCTTAAGGGAATTGCCGATGATACGATTGAAGCCAAACTGAGATATCTACTAATTGATGATGACCCCCTAAAATCACTCATGGTTGCCAGATTCCTGATCAGCGTCCTATCCCTAAAGAAGAGAAACGGTCTCCTGTGTGATTCGGACAACCCCTTTAAACCATGACCTGTGTTTTAGGTGATATCACCATTGTTTTAAACCATGATCTATGTTTTAGGCGATATCACCATTGATATCGCTGATTAATTTATGAGCAGAGGGCGATGTATAGGTTACAAAATTATTGTAATGTATGATGGTGGTTTCTGTTTGTATGACGGTGGTTTTTGTTTTGCTTCGGTTACTGTTTGTCTTTTGTAAGTTTTGGCGATTTTAAATTTGGAGGTTTAAGTATAATATGTCGGTATGGGAAACTGTCGTGTAACGGGCCAATGGCCGTAATAAAGATCAATCCAATCCAACATAGGCACAGTGCTTTAAATTAACTGTTAAGTTTTGTTTTTTTAAAAAAGAGAAATAAATAAATGATGTGCTGTTCTGTTGTACTGTGCAATACTCTTAGTGTATGTGCACAGATAGCTAAAAAAACAACCACAAGGGGAAAATAAATTTTATATTGGAAACCTATGGCATGACTTGCCACATAAGCTTCCATGAGAGTAAGTCCCTAACAAAACACATCCTACATTATTGGACTTCATTAACATGAAGCTTTTTTAGATTGACCATAACAACCATATGAAATGTTAACAAAACGTTATTTCCTTTGGGCAGTGATGGCAATCAGTATGTAAAGTGCTGATAACAAAGACTGCTGTAAACTAGTCAAAATAAAAAAATTCCTTCCAGTAGCACCTTAAAGACCAACTAAGTTAGTTCTTGGTATGAGCTTTCGTGTGCATGCACACTTCTTCAGATACACTGAAACAGAAGTTGCCAGATCCTTCTATATAGTGAGAAGGTGGGGAGGGGTATTACTCAGAAGGGTGGTGGGAATGGGAGATTGGCAGATAGCTGAGATGAGCCTGTTGACGACTCTTAACGACTGTAATAGGTCTTACAGGAAAAGGCAAGGGGTGAGAAGGTGAGAAATGGCTTAGTCATGTATAATGGGATAAGAATCCAATGTCTTTGTTCAAACCAGGTCTCTCCATGGTTTTAAGTTTGGTAATGAGTTGCAATTCAGCAGCTTCTCTTTCCAGTCTATTTCTGAAATTCCTTTGTAGTAAAACAGCTACTTTGAGATCTTGTATAGAATGTCCTGGGAGATTGAAGTGTTCTCCTACTGGTTTCTCTATTTTGTGATTCTTGATGTCAGATTTATGTCCATTTATTCTTTGGCGTAAGGTTTGGCCTGTTTGTCCAATATAGAGAGCTGAAGGACACTGTTGGCATTTGATGGCATACACAATGTTAGACGATGAGCAATTAAATAGTCCCGAGATGGTATGTGTGATGTTGTTGGGGCCAGTAATGGTGTTGTCCGGGTGTATGTGGCAGCAAAGTTGGCATCTGGGTTTATTGCAGGCTCTGGTGCCAGTGTCCGTGTTAAGTCTGGTTGTAGTATTATTGTGGGTTAGGGTTAAGGTGCTACTGGAAGGAATTTTTTTATTTTGACTATGGCAGACCAACACGGCTACCTATCTGTTGCTGTAAACTAGCCCCAGACAGCTACCACTGTATAACTGACCTTCTCTGACATGGATTTTTACCAAGGCAGCATGCCCAGCATCAGTACCTGAAAACCCTGGGCAGCTGCCAAGGCCCCAATGTCATGGGAAGGCTTACCACTATTGTTGCCTCTTAAAAACAAGACTATAACAGGCTTATTGACTGCCCACAGCTGCCATCTCTGTCCAGCAACATCCTGGAAATTGACATGTTCAGCACTGTTGGGGCCAAAGAACACAGCCTTTGCAAAGAGGCCTTGTCACCTCTGGAGTAGACCCTGGAGGGTGATTGGCATTCTCCTTTACCCTTTTTGCAGATGTTGCTGATTGAATAAATGCACAGCATTAACTAATTCCCAGTGCATCCAGGGGAAAAGAAAGGGAGAGAGACTGTGAGACCCTTGCATGCTATATAGAACCCCTGGCATGACAAAAGCTAGTTTTCACAGTCCAGTAGAAGCTCAGGCATGCTTGCATCCCCTTTACTTTAGCGTGCCATAAGACCAAAGTAGCCCTGGAGAGCGTTACTTAGCTAGGCATTCCTGAAGTGATATGTGTTGTCTCATATGCCAAGAATTCCTGAAGATATGTGCAAGTTTGTTCTTTCCATACATTACATACACACTGGGCAAACTGTATAGATCCAAAGCATTCTCTTCAGACCTCGTCCACTGCATAACTGTTGCAAAGCCTGATAACTGGTGTTTCTTGCTGTTTCCTTAGTTTTGCTAGATATTGATCACGGGTGATCAGAACTGCCTCCATTTGGCTTTTTACATGTATGCACCTTTATGTCCTGTTCCAGTTAATTGAAGCGAGCTGCCAGCTTTCCTGTTTCCCCACCGGGTGTTCATTCAACACAATTTTCATGATAGGTGAATAGAACTATTGTCTCAATTATGTACATATTTGGTTCATGCCACATTCCAATGAATTGTCCAATGTGGTGCACAAAATGTACAATAAAAACAATGGTATTCAATTTTCATTTAAGCTGGAGCCAAGGATCCATTTCTGTTTCTCGAAGTGTTTACATCTTCAGCTAGAATCCTGTTGAATTGAGCATTGTGTTGTACCAGTAGATAATTCCATATTGGTAAGAATTTATGGTAGTATTTAACATTTTTATTTGGGATTTGTTTGTTTGATAGTCACCATTCAGCTCCTTCAGACTTCTCACAAGAAAATAATAGACGTACGGCTCATCTCTTACACAAAGTGTCTTATTTTTCTAAAACAATGTAGCATTATAGGGAAAGGCTAGGAACTTTAGAAACGTAGAAGTAATGAATAAGGATCGCTTAGTCCTGGTCCATTTCAGCGTGTCGTTATTTCCATAATGACCTCAATTTGGCTAAACATTTCCATGTCAATTTAGCAACGTGTAACAGACTGTTTCATTGATTTCACTCCTTGGTTGGAATAAAATACTCTTCTTAACAGAGATCTGTTTAAATACCGTGGTTTTTATTAATCAGCTGCTTCTTTTTGTAGCTACCCTCCTGAAGTCTCTACTTACGATTGTTTCCAGTGAAGTCAGTGTGACTTCTTATAACTTCTCCTGACAATGGGTGGAATACAACATAATTATACATGAATATTCCGCTACCCCTCTGCAGCAGATTTGGGGAGGGTGGCTGGGATAGAGAAGGGTTTGTGCAAATCCTTTTGCTGCTGGAATGGATTAGTTGAATACTGCTCAGTATTTTACCAATAGGATTATAAAAGAACCAGTTTAGGTCTAGTGCCTCAGTATCTTATCCCTATGCAATTATTGAGAAATGGCATTGTTGCAAGTGGGGTAAAGACATGTTGTTTGTATCTCTGTCTCCCTCCCGCTGAGCTATTAGATGCTTCAACATTTCCACTGCCTATTCGACTAAGGACATGAGCAAATTCTGGAAGGGGAGAGTAATGTTGTACCATTTTGACCTTTAAAAACAAACAAACAGAAACTTTGCACTAGATGAGTGCTGCAACCCTTCTCTAGGGTATTTGGGTGCCAGACAACCACTGCGGATGTTTTAAAAGTTAAAAGTCAAATTAGAAAAATAAATAAATCCCAAATTACATAGACATTGAAGGGGTAGGGGTGGTTATTGCTTATCAGTGGTGATATTACATTGTCCAGTAGGTACACTTGACATTCCTGCAACCATATTTCTCGCACCACTCTGAACAGCAGTGCAGGTACTAACTGGAGGCGGGGGAGGGATTTTCCCATGCAACAAAATAATGTGGTTTGAATGCTGCTGGAAATCTGACATCCCTGACACAGGAATACTGCCTTGAGAAGATGTTGGGATTCCACACCACAAATTGTTTGTTGTGCTCTAGATATAAACTGATTATGGACAGTGAACCTCAGGGTTTCAGCAGTATTCTGTGAGTTCTTTATAGATATATTGTTTAGATGTAGTGTAAAGTTTCACTATGGTATTTAGCAATTAAGTTATCCCGCACCATGCTACTGCATATCTAAAAGTGAAAAGTCATTGGGAGGTGCAGTGGCAATTGTTGGGAAATGTGCAAAACCAAACGTTTTCTTCACAGAGTGTTATGTATGTAGTTGAGCCCATGAATCAGTGTGCTAAACCTAACACAATCGCTAAGCACTTGTTGCAATACAAGAGACAATGGAAACCAATGATACGTTGATTTGTCAGAGACACTAAAGGTCATCAGGGCATGCAGTGGCAAGATCTGTTGCCCATCAGATTCCGACAGATGGCTAAAAATGCTTTTCATAATTCATATATATTACTTAAATACTGTTTCTTAAGTGCTTGGTGGAGGAAAACTCTAGGGTCAGTTGGGAAAGGAGAGGCTGCTATTCCACTTAGGATACTCCATAACTTAGCGGGTAGGAACGATAGGAAACTTGTCTCCCATTAGGATGGCTTGATAGCTGCTGTAGGATCAAAGCTTCAACACATGTGAGTGTTGCATGCAGCATGTTTTGTATTGGGGAGAGGACAAACATTTAGGAAGACAGAGGAGTAGGTTTGCAAAAGAGGGAAAATTAGAGTAGTGTATGACAACCATGCAATTATCTTGGTGTGTTGGGGTTTTTTGTGTGTGTTTTTTTTGCAGGGAACTGCAAGGAGGGGCTAGGAGGTTGATTGTAGCAATAACAAAGGGGTGATGGGAGACAACTCAAAGACAAACAACGAAGGAATAGACGTAAACTATAATCTTTGCAGAAGCCAAAGTTACCCAGACCTCACCACAATTTAGTCCCCAGAGCTATCTCAAAAGACCTGTTCTTTGATGCTATTTATCTCTGCTTAGTTATTATTACTTCCCACCCCACCCCCTCAATACCTGTGGGCACACCTGCTGCTAAGTAGCATTAGAAAAGAATAATGTATGAAGCAATAATAAATTTATTGAGCACTCTCAGTGGTGGCCTGAGTTCTGGAAGCATCACAGAGGACTGGGATTGCTCTTGAAGGGCCCTTGAGCGCTTTAGGGAGCGGCATGGAGTGGAGTCATACATGCATCTTTCACCTCATTACATCTTCATTGCAGTATTGCTGCATTTGTTTTACGGCAGTTGGTTCTACTGCATATGCCCTCTCTGATTCTGCAAGATTGGCTGGGATTCCTCTGTCATAAAGGTTCTGTCAGTGGTTGACTCCACCTGTGCAAGGGTAACTTGGAAGTGATTGCAACTGGAAGACAGTATTGGACTATTACCTTGTTTTTCAGAAGCCCAACCCATCTCTGTGTTTTGCTTTTTGTTTTTATGCCACAGACATGCTGGAATGTTGACAAAGCCAATTTTGCAATATGTCACTTTCCTAACTGCTGTAAAGCTGTCAACATTGTACTCATTAAGGCAAAATATGTAGTTGTGTTCCTGTTCTTTCACAGTTTGTTTTTCATGTGACTAAGTACATATTCTGTGATATATGCAGATTTTAGGACAGGCATTGGCAAATTCAGCCCTCCAGATGTTTTGGGACTACAACTCCCAGGATCCCTAGGTAACAGGACCAGTGGTCAGGGGTGATGGGAGTTGTAGTCCCAAAACATCTGGAGGGCCGAGTTTGCCTATGCCTGTTTTAGGAGGAATTTGTAGCCAGATTTTATAGAATTATGTTGAGGGTCTCAAGGTGTGACATGAAGCTGCAGTGTATTTGTATTGAGATAGTGAAAGCACATACACTCTCTGTACTTCAGTAGGCCAAAAGGCAGTTGGAAGGTGGAATTGCTTATTGAAATAAAGGAATGAGGGATACAAAATAAATAATGATCACTAATCAATAGACCTGAGCATTATTTATTGAGATCTGTGAAGGTAGACTATTATTCCATCAGAAGGGCAATTGCTTCTTCCTTCAGACAGGCTTGTAACCTTTATGGCATGAGAACAGCACTGGAATATGCTAGTCTGTTAATCCAAAGTAGATTTAGTAAACTATTCAAGAGAGGTTGTTTGTGGGTGCCCTGAGTGTTCTTCTCTGAGTCCATTTCTCCTATGTAGGATACAATCTCTCTCTCTTCATAGGTCATTCAATTTTCCTTGGATTATGTTAATAGATATCGGGTAAGCAATCCCAAATTTCTCCATGTGTAATAGGCTTTGTAAGTCTTTTTTTCTCCCAAAAGCCAGATAGCACCATTCAGAGTGACCTAAGATATGGTGCAAAATGTAAGTATGGGGAGAAATTTGATTCAGTTCGCATTAAAAGGCAAATTTACCTATATTGCACTTTCCAAAACAATTTGCAAGCCAAAACACAGCCACCGTGCAACTTTTCTACTTCTCTGAATTTTGCAGTGCAGTTCTCCAGCCAAGTAATGTATACAGAAATGTATATATGACATTAAAGTCTGTATATAAATGCATTGATTAATGAGAAGAGCAAACACAAATGCATTACCTTAGGGGAAATGAGTTGCAGGTTGCTATGGGGGGTGGGCGACCTTGTGTGTGTGTCCACTTCCCAAATTCCCTTCCTCTTTAGAAATCTTGCTTAGGAGGAACCAGAGGTACCAAATTGAGGTGGTGGACTCTCCTTCATTGGAGGTTTGTAAGCAGAGCTTGGATTGCCAGCTGTTATGTATGATCCACTGCAGATTCCGGCATATTAGGCAACTGGGAGTATAAGACGACCCCCAACTTTTGCTGTTCAATTTTAGAGTTTTAGAGTTATAGAGTTTGAGCGCCACCAGGGGCAGAGCGCGCACCCCTCCGCTGCCTCTGCCGTCGTCGCAGCAGCAGCCCAAGGTGAGGCGTTTGGCGGGCGAGCGCTACGCTCAGAAGGACTTTCTGTGTCCCCTTCTGTGGGGAGGGAGGAGCAGCGACGGCAGAAGGGGTGCCTCTGCTCACCGGCTCCCTCTCTTCCTTCCCAACGCATATACCTGGCATATAAGACGACCCCCTACTTTTGGGGTGATTTTCCAGGGATAAAAAGTTGTCTTGTACACCAGAACATACGATAGTTGAGATATCTGCATTGCAGGGGGTTGGAATAGATGACCGTTGGGTTCCCTTCCAACTCGACAATTCTATGATTCAAAGTTTTGTTGGACTTTTGATACCCTTTAAAAACAAATGTGTTGAGGTGGGTGTGGGTGTGTGTGTGTGTGAATGGGTAAATGCATGTGGGACGGGAGCCAAACAGAATCTTTGACCCGGGTGAAAGAAAGCCTCGTTTTGCCCCCGCTCCATCCCATTTATCATTTTTGGTTGCCCTTTTCTGAGCATTTTCCAAAACTAAAATATCCTTTTTTAGGTGAGGCGACCAGAACTGTACTAAGTATTCCAGATTCAGTTGCCTTTCTCAGAGCTACTGCTGTGCCAATTATAAACATGTGCTCACTGGCCTCTTTTTTAAGGTATCCCCCCCCCCATAATATCAAGTGCACATAATTTGTGAAGCTTCTAACTTTAGCAATAAAAATGTTCACCCAGCAACAGTTTTGAAAACAGTTTCAGGCATTTACTTATCCAAACATTGTGGCCCATTCCAAATCTTACTAAATCTAAACCTTGCAAAGCTTTTGGAGCAACATTAAAGCCCTATAACTACATTGGCATAAAAAATAAGACAGATGTTGCCTTCACCTCGAGCCAAAAGGCTCTTAACAGCAATTAGGCAAACCATTTCTATCCTGTCAGACTGTTCAAACTCCTATTATCACTGGGGAAATCATTGACAGTGGTGATAATGTGACTTTCATTGTGAATGCCAGTGTTTAGAACCTGCTAGTAGGCATGTGGAATCAGCAATACAATGAAGGCATGTCTTCCAACATTGACATGGTCAGCCCGGGAAAGATATATAATACCTAGGTGTACGTATCCAAAAAGTTATGGAACTGTTAAAGTACATGCTGATAGCTTCTGATGAGGCCAACAGCAGGGCAGAAAATTCATTTTGGTGCATGGTAAGATCAGCGGCGGAGCAAGCTGATTGGGCGCCTGGGGCGGCGTGCATGCCCTGTGCCCAGGGGCGGGGCCAGCTGCCCGCGGGGGTGAGGCCAGCCATGGCAGGACACTCTCTGAGGGGTCTGCCTGCCTTCTCCCACTCAGCCGCCCTGCAGCTGAGGGGGAAGTAGCGGGCAGACCATTTGGGCAGCGCAGAGCCTGTGGGCACCGAAACTACCGCGCACCTCACAGGAGAGACACGTGGGTCAGGCGCACTGCAGGCCCTGTGGTGAGTGCCACCCGACATTTTGCCACCCCCCTCAGTGGTGACACATGAGGTGGTCCACCTCCACCGCACCCCCCTTCCTCCACCCCTGGTAAGATACAGTGGTACCTCGGGTTACATATGCTTCAGGTTACATACGCTTCAGATTATAGACTCCGCTAACCCAGAACTAGTACCTCGGGTTAAGAACTTTGCTTCAGGATGAGAACAGAAATCGTGCTCCAGTGGCGCGGCGGCAGCAGCAGGCTCCATTAGCTAAAGTGGTGCTTCAGGTTAAGAACAGTTTCAGGTTAAGAACGGACCTCCGGAACGAATTAAGTACTTAACCCAAGGTACCACTGTACACTGATACTAATGCACTTAAAGTAGACTTTAGCAAAAGCAAGTTTCTTTGTGTTAAAGATGCTTCTCCTCAAGTGTATATGTCTTGAGTAGATTATTTATTCAGCTATAATCCAGGCATGAATATAAATGTAGCATTTTCAACTATGGAGAAAATAGGCCTTATAGAGCATAGTCCACATGCGTATTATCTGACACCATTTGAAGACCTTGCTGCTCACATTCTTGCCATCTTAGCTGACACCTTATTTATGTCAATGTGAGTACATGTTCTGTTGTTCAAAATGTGACACAGAGGGCTTGTCCAGACTTCCTTTTGTGCTATGCTTCTAGGCACAGGTCCGCACTTTAAAGTGCTGTGTCCTAGCATCCCCCCCCTCTGCTTTTACCGCTGAATCAGAGCAAATAGCAATCCACAGAAAACCCCTTCTTGCCTTTTGTTCTGACTCAGTGTTAAAGTGCCGATTTCCGCAGGGAAAGCATCGTGGCAAAAAGAAGAGGGGGGGGGTTGCTTGGACACAGCGCTTTAAAGTATGGAGTTGTGTCTTGAAAGTGCAGGGCAAAGGGTAGGAGTGGATGAGCCCTTTGTTGTAACGAAGTTTTATTAACTTTCTAAATGACAAATCCTCAGTGTTAAACTATGTTCAGCATTTAACTATGGCACTAAGAAGCATATAAATGTTTTCGCCTTTTGTATGCATTTCAGAATACGATTGGACTAATTGCAGGTGTTAAAATAACTATCCTTATTTTCTTTACCTTTCTTAAATCAGGGGTCAAATAGAGGAAATAAGAAATGAGGGTGTCAAGGTCAGAGGGAAGTGCTTAATTAATCTGCTGGGATTCTTTTTTAAAAAACGGCAGGCATTTAAAACTGCTGGATTAAATCAAAACGTCTTTGATGCCAGTGGAATACTTTCCTTATTTTGTATATCACACTGTACTGAATGTGCTGATGTGGAGTTCTCTGTTGTCAAGATTCTAAAATTTCCTTTTATTAATAACACTTTGGAGATATAGGCCTGCTGTAGAACCCCTGACCTTTGGTGTCCTCTTAGATCTCCTGCTTTGCACCCAGTGCTGGTTTTTTAAAATCTATTTCATCCTTAGACTTCCAGGTAGGTGTCTAGTGCAGTAGGAACAGCCAAGAGCTTCAGTAATGTGCAAATCACCATGCTGTATTCCCTGTTGATAAACGTCTTCCACTCTTTTAGGGTTACAGGAACTCACTTTGATGAAACCTGTTCTGTTTGTTCTTATCTATGGCCTATAATTTCTCATTTTGAAAGTCAAGCTGTTTTTCAATATTTGGTTTTTCTAAATTTTAAATTTACTATTTACTGCGTGCCTTTATAGAGTTAGACATGGGTTTCATGACTATAATACTTATTAAATGCCTTCATTTTTAAAAGGATTTAAAGCCATTAATCCAAAACATATTGTTTTAGGTGTGGCTTTATTGCAAATAGGGTTATCACATTTTAACTTGCTTTGCAGTGTAGCAGATGCATGAAGCTGTTCTTTTCCACAGAAGAAGCAGCCCACTTCTAATAGAAGGAAATGCTTTGCATCTTAAGAATAATTCTTAAGAAATTGTAAGAGTCCCCAGCTTCTTTGATTATACTGTCCCTGTTGAACCAAACTCTCTCTGCCAGAATACATATGTTAATACAGTATTGCCTATCCAAAACTAATAAGGCTTTGACACCCCCGTTCCCAGGGCGTCCACATTAAACTGCCTTATCCAAGCCCTTTTCTAGAAGTAGAAAAGTGTGGATAATTAATGCACATGAAATGTGACAGACCCTTTCCCCTATCAGCGGCCTCCTTGCTCAACTGTACCCAGAGAAGATGCTCTCCATGTGCTCAGGAATCTTACAAAGGCATGGCTTCTGATAGTGTGGAGAAAGCTCTCTTTAGAATCATAGAATCATAGAGTTGGAAGAGACCACAAGGGCCATCGAGTCCAACCCCCTGCCAAGCAGGAAACACCATCAGAGCACTCCTGACATATGGTTGTCAAGCCTCTGCTTAAAGACCTCCAAAGGAGGAGACTCCACCACACTCCTTGGCAGCAAATTCCACTGTCAAACAGCTCTTACTGTCAGGAAGTTCTTCCTAATGTTTAGGTGGAATCTTCTTTCTTGTAGTTTGGATCCATTGCTCCGTGTCCGCTTCTCTGGAGCAGCAGAAAACAACCTTTCTCCCTCCTCTATGTGACATCCTTTTATATATTTGAACATGGCTATCATATCACCCCTTAACCTCCTCTTCTCCAGGCTAAACGTGCCCAGCTCCCTTAGCCGTTCCTCTTTAGATTTTCTAAAGGCTGCTGTTGAGTCCCACCTCCTCCCATTTTCATTACAGTCCTTTTGAAGCATTTAAACTGGAGATAGAGCCAGGGCTGTCTATTCCTGACTGACAGCCGACGGTCTACTCTGCTCTATCCAAGCCAGAGTGGCCTCACTTCCTTGGTACCAGAGAGTCTTTTAAATGGAGATGCTAGGGACTGGACTTGGCACTTTCTTCTTGCAGAACGCAGGCTTTTCTCCACTGAGCAATCGACCTCCCCCAAAACTTCTCTGTTGTGAACAGCTGTCAGGCAGGAGCCCAGCAGGTCAATCCCTGGGCCACCAGGGTTCCTGCTTTTGCTTTGTAGCAGTTTCCTTGAGTGTGTTCAACTTATGCCAAGAGATCGGGGAGTGCTTGGAAGAGCACTTTGAACTGGCAAGTGTGTATTTTGTCCTGAGTGTACCCATTGGGAATTTGCAGGAAGATCTGATGTAAACATTCTTAATTTACAAAAGTTCTGCAAACCAACAGCTTTTGGTTCAAAAGGAGGGAAAAGAAAAGATACAACTTAACCAACCTTTGTGGAAATGATATATGGCAGTTTCATTTGTATAAAAGCATTTAGTGAATAAGAACAGTATTGGTAATTGTTTCAAAACTTGGTGTTCAAAATTTCATTATTTATTGGAAGGATTTCAAATAAATAAAAAGCTGGTAGCTTCACAGCAAGGATTAATTTTGGACTGAAGTGTGTGGTCTTGGACAAAATGCGTCTCTGTGGTCCAATCTAGGGAACACGGAGAGTTTTAATTCTGTGATGGGCAAGAAATTATGTGGACTCTCACAAAGTTATAGCACCTAGATAGTTTGAATGAAGCTGTGGTAGCTAAACAAGTTTTAAATTGTTGGGCACATCTACACAAAGATCTGAACTGAAAACAACACAATTTAATACAGTACAGTGGTATCTCTGGATACCAACGGGATCCGTTCTGGAGCCCCGTTCGCATCCTGAAGCGAATGCAATCCGTGTCTGCGCGGGTTGCAATTTGCCGCTTCTGCGCATGCGCGTGACATTATTTTTGACTGCGCATGTGCGAGCGACGAAACCCGGAAGTAACGTGTTCTGTTACTTCTGGGTCGCCGCGGAGCACAACCCAAAAACACTTAACCTGAATGTTTGTATTCTTCTGATTCATCTAACTATACTTTTAGTTGTGAATTACTCTGCCTTCTGTTGAAGAGCCCTACTTGGCTAGGATAGGTCTGTGAATGGTAATAATGCCTAGATCAAGAGGTGTGTATATGGTTGTACGCAGGAAGCTGTAACTGTTGTGTGCCAAGTTAAAAACGTTGCTTCTATAGCTCAATGCACTTTTGCACCTGCTGCACTCACCCCTGACATGTCATCCTTGGAAGGTCCCCCATGAGGGGTTTGTGACCCTCAGACTAAAAAGAAAAGGTCTCCCATCCCTAATACTTAACAATGAAATGAAAGTAATAAATGAGCAAATAAATTATGGATAGAAAGCATTGCAAATAAGGTGCTGCCAGACATTCAGGCAAATTACAACGGTTTTATTGTTGCCTAAAAGATAATGATATAAGCTTTGGAACTGTGCTTGGGAAGGGAGTTCTAAGTCTGGGTGCCACCACAGAAAAGGAACTGTCCCCAGAAGCCACCCACCACATCTCCGAAGAAGGGGAGAGGTATTTGGAGCAGGGCCTAAGCCAAGAATCGCTGCACATAGGCAAGTTCATGGGGGGTTTCATACACCTCATCCCAGACCTACAGTTGAGTGGCAAAAAAACCCCAGCAATTAGAATTGTGCCCAGAAGCAAACTAGTAGTCAGTTGTGCAGATCTTTAAGCACTGTACAGTATGTAAATGCAGTAACCAAAACCAATCAAAATTACAGTAGATACTTATCTTCTATTGACTTCAACATGGTTTGGAGGAAATCTTTTACTGCACATCATAACAAGTGATTACATTCATTTCTACATTTTGGGTTGAATCCTGTGATTGAACTTCACTCACAGGATGTTCCCCAGGAGTCTGTTTTCCCCTGCAGCCTTCCCTAAAGCTGCTTCAGATAACTGAGGAAACCCCAGAAAAGTATGAGAGGTGAAATGGGAGCCTGGAAGGGGAATTAGATGAACAGTGAACAGAAGGAACCCTTCCATTTTCAGACGGGACACACTGGACCCAATCCTGTAACTTAAGGATCTTTTCATCTAGAAAACTCACCAGCAACAACCTCTAGTGATGATACGTAACATTTTGTAGCGAAGGTGATAGAATCTCTCAGTATTAGATTTGGTTTCCCTCACCAGTTAAGAGACATTTACTATGAAGAAAAATAGCCAAATTGCATGGCACAATTGGGCATAGTTCCATCTAGCAAAGCCCCTGTAACAACACACACACACACACACACACACACACACACACGTGTGTGTAAATCCACATACTTTGGTCATTAGCAACAATACGCCATGAAAATTCTAAATGTATTTCTTTACTGTTCACAAATATAAGGCATTGTAAGGATGCCTCTCCTATAAGTTCCTTCTGTGGCATATACAGATATATACACCTATATTAGCCATCTTTGGAAATGCCTACTGAAGAAGCAATATCACTTAGATCATAATTGCCTAAAGTGGCTCTTTAAAAATAATAATATTTCCAACAATATACCAGAAATCTGTTTGAGAAAAATGGCACATGTTACCTTCTCCCATGACATTCCACCAAAAATGCCTTCCATGCCCTACTAATGTGCAGGTGTCAGCAGTGTTAAATCTTATTAGATTAGTAGTAGCATAGTTGCCAGGGATGTTGCAGATGTGTCTTTTGGCATTGCTGTATCGTCTCTTATTTCAACATCTATTCTTATGCTGATAGGAGTACGTAGGATTGCGACTGTCACACCAGCTGTAACCCTGATGTAGGGGCTGCTGGCATAAGTGGATGATACGACTGTGCTGTAAGGCCCAGAATTCCCCTTGTAAACTTGAAGCCTTTATATATATATATTTTCAGTTATTCGTCTCTTGAGTACAGACAACATTTTCTAATAAGGTCTGAAAATATTGGTTGAATCCATACAAAATTAGTTGCACATAAATAAACCACCACATTATGTTCATTAATATTTTTAGAGATTTAGTATTGCAATGTTTGGTCATATATAAAAATAGCAAGATCATTAGAAATGCTTCCTTAACAGCATTTATTAGCCTTTAGATTAAGATACGTTGTTTTTGTTCTGGTACAGTCACATAGTAAAAAAAAAAAAAGCTGGTTGACAGTGGCAATGAATTATTAAACTATAACATACTGAATCTATTATTTACATAGAAAAAAATATAGTTGTCTTGGAATACTTGAGTTTAAGCCAGTTTGGGCTCACTAGCTTTGCAGCAGGTTGGTGGTTCTGCAGAGATATTTATGGAATATGATGAGGAAGCAGTACATTAAGGGTCTGAAACTGTTGCTCTCCAACTCTAGAAATCTGGTTTTGGTCTGTGGGTGGCCGAGGCATTGTTTTGTGATAAGGCAATAGTGGAATGCCTTTGAAGTCAACTTGACAAAATAAGCTTACACTCCGCTTCTGACCTAACAGAGGTTAATGGATGAGGCTGACACATTATTTGCTACCAAAAAATTGAATTGTTCCCTGTACATTTAGAATTTATCAGGAGAGATACATTAGGGTGCCTTTGGAAGAGATGTTTTCTCAAGGAAAAAAATTTAAACATGAGACATAGCAGTTGTTTTTAAAATTGCACTCAGATACTGGAGAAAAGTGTCAATATTGAGAAGTTACTAATTCATGGCACAAAGACTTTGGGTCTCATCATCATTCTGACCTTTTTGAAAGGTTGTCTGTAACCATTTAGACTATTATCCGAAGCTGTAGGCCAGGTGCCCCAGAAAATCCCATTGCGAACACCTTTGTATTTTTTGTGATAATATACGCCATTGAGATTAGCCGCCAAGCATGCGTCAAACCACCACCCAGAGCTATAGTACGCTCCACAGTTTCCTGATGGATACCTGTCGTTGTCTCTATCTGGGGTAGTGAAGAACCTTTGGTCATGGTTGTAATGTTTGGAGAATTGCAGGGCGTTCCCAGCTGTACCACTGTAGCTGCCAATACTTAAGCGGTATTTGAGAAATTCATTGGTCACATAAAATTGTTCGTATTTTGCATATTCTTTGACTCCGTTGAAATCCTCAAGTTCAATCCTGAGCTGCATCTCCTTGCTTTTGGTCAGAAGGTGAATTTTGTCATTCCCTAGCCAGTATTCTCTACTCAGGTTTCCGAAGCCATTCTTGTATTCTTTCCATGTTCTGTTGAAGCTGGTGCTGCCATCCTGACGCATTTGGAACACTGTCCAGCCGCCTCCCATAGATTCCATCTCACAGTAAACATCAAAGCTGTCATGTATTGGATCAGGAGTAATTCTGTAGATTCCATTACGCAGTTTGCCTGCTGCGTAATAATTGGAACAGTCTCCTTGCAGAATCTGTATAACTGGACAGAGAAAGGGGTTGAGGAAGTTAGCCGCGTTATTTACAACCCATTTTAAACTTGTATAGCATAATAGAAAGCAATCTGAATCCATAATGGAATATACACTTTTAGTCACCTTTCCATTTGTGCATTGTGTATGGATGTAAAATAAATGATGCACATAGCTCAATGATATCAGAGAACAGCTTTTTCTGTGCTTCTGCAAGTCATTGCAATAATAATAATAATAATATCAGTAATGTAGGAAATGACCCTTGAAGAAAACAGGGGAATCATCTGCTGGCACTAGTTTAAATTTAATATGTGGTTAGAGCTGAATTTGATGACACTTGATAACTTTTGCAATTCCAGTTCTATCTCTTATAGAAGACTTTTTGCTGATGTAAATTGCTGCCTCTACGTCTCCTTATTTGGGCAGGGGGAGGACTGGGAATAGTAATTTCTTGACAAGGGTATGTTGTGTCTTCTGCTGTTGCCCACAACTTGCTTGGATTTTTGTTTGCTTGTTCCCACATGAGCTATCATTTCATATCATGTACACAACTGATCCTTGTAGGGTCAGAAGCCTGTTCAGGTCAAAGGGGAGGAGGAAGCAATAGGTGGACTCTAGACGAAGAAACCTCCATTACTGGTTCTATTTAATGAACTACTGTATTTTTCGTCCCATAGGACGCTCCGTCCCATAGGACGCACCTAGTTTTTTGGGGAGGAAATAAAGGAAAAAATTTTCCCCTTTATTTCCCCCCCAAAACCAGGTCGGGGAAACCGAAACAGGTTGAGGAACAGCGGGATGGCGGCGCTGCGCCTCCCTGCTGTCCCCCAAGCTTGTGGGGCTGGCCGATGTCTGCCTGGAGCGCGGGGCGCTCTGCTTTAGGGCGCCATTCGCGCCGGGCGGCAGGCTGCTATCCGCAGCGTGGGGAGCCCTGCGGGGAACTCCTGCAGGGCTCCCCACTCTGCGGATGTTTGCCCGGCGCGAGGGGCGCTCTGCTTCAGGGTGCCCGTCGCGCCGGGCGGCAGGCTGCTATCCGCAGCCTAGACAGCCCTGCGGGACCTCCCACAGGGTTGCCTAGGCTGCGGGTGTGTTCCCGAAGCGCCGGGCGCTCTGCTTTCAGCGCGCCCGGCGCTCCGGGAAGCAGGCTGCTATCCGCAGCCTAGACAGCCCTGCGGGACCTCCTGCAGGGTTGCCTAGGCTGCGGATGCGTTCCCAAAGCGCCGGGCGGTCTGCTTTCAGCACGCCCGGCGCTCCGGGAAGCAGGCTGCTATCCGCAGCCTAGACAGCCCTGCGAGACCTCCCACAGGGCTGCCTAGGCTGCGGATGTCTTCCTGAAGCCTGGAGAGCAAGAGGGGTCGGTGCGCACAGACCCCTCTCGCTCTCCAAGCTTCAGCGAAAGCCTGCATTCGCCCCATAGGACGCACCCAGATTTCCCCTTCATTTTTGGAGGGGGAAAAGTGCGTCCTATAGGGCGAAAAATACGATAACTTAGAGGACTGTCAGAGGCATAGCTTTTATATTATTTCATTGCTTTGTGTGAGAACTCTCATTTTTTCTTCACCGAATGTTTTATGTTGCACTCCTCAGTGTGCAATAGAACTATCCACATAATTTTTGCATAACAATTATACTGAGGCAGTTGACAATTTGATCTAGGGTCAAATGCCAAGTCTCCACTTGACATTTGTTAACTTTTGCATTAACCGATGTCTTTTTACACTTCTGGAGAACAGGATAGTTTTATTTCTTACAATATTGGCCTAAAGTGCTGGTGTTACCTGTTGTTTTTTCCTAGCTATTTGTAGACTATCATGACACTGAACTCAGAAAGATGTCGTTTAAGAGCATGACTTTGGTTTCCTGTAAACGTGTTATTATGTAACCTCTGGATTTTAGAGTGGAAATGAATTTGGACAGTATACTAATCAGGAATGCAACACTTTATGATATAAAGTATTTCTTCCAGGTGTTTCCTGAAGATTATGGCCCATTCCCCCCCCCCCCGAGCCAGTTATAATAGAAGCCTAACAAGCTTTACAAATGAAATGCTCTTACATTTTCCCCCATGAAATTATTGACACAGCAGCATTCAATTAATATCATTTGGAATGAGGAAATAAGTTTTCTGAGTTACGTTGATTCTTATTATAAATTATTTTGGGAGGGGAAATATTTGTCACCCAAATTTGTTGGAGGGCAGCAGAGTGAAGCTATTGAGAGAGTTTGAAGTTTTCATGACCAGGCATCAGTATTGATTTTTGGGCAGTGATGCAGTCTTTCATAAAGGAAGAGGACTCAAGTTTACTTTAAGAGGTGCATAGATGCTCCCAATAGGTCTGCTCCTTGTACCCACCCCCATATGAATATGTGTAAACTATCATTCTAATACATCTAATAGATACAACGTACTCTGATTCATTTATACTGTTGATGCTTTAGAGAAGTGCAGCCAGCAATACATATGCTGTTTGATTACTTTTCAGGGACATTTAGTCTAGAAATTGTTTGTCTGTTAAGAGTCTTGTTCTTTTAATTATGCTGAATACAGTCGTACCTTGGTTTTCGAACAGAATGCGTTCCGGAAGTCCATTTGACTTCCAGAACGTTTGGAAACCAAGGTGCGGTTTCCGATTGGCTTCCGATTGCGCAGGCACGTCAGAAACAATAGTGGAAGCCACATCAGATGTTCGGCTTCCAAAAAAAGTTAGAAAACCAGAACACTCACTTCTGGGTTTTGATTACAGTGGTGCCCCGCAAGACGAATGCCTCGCAGGACGGAAAACTCGCTAGACAAAAGAGTTTTCCGTTTTGGAGGTGCTTCGCAAAACGAATCTCCTATGGGCTTGCTTCGCAAGACGAAAATGTCTTGCGAGTTCCTGTGGGGTTTTTTTCCTCCCCCCCCTTTTTCTAAGCCGATAAGCCGCTTATCAGCTGATCCGATAAGCCGCTAAAAGCCGCTAATAGCACTAATCCGCTAATCCGTCAATGGGCTTGCTTCGCAAGATGAAAAAACCGCTAGACGAAGAGACTCTCAGAACGGATTCTTTTCGTCTTGCGAGGCACCACTGTATTTGGGAGCCAAAACATATGAGTACCAAGGCGTTTGACAACCAAGGTACAACTGTATTAGAATGTAGTGAATTTTAATGTACTTTCACATACACTCATGATCCAGCTCCACCTGATGTGGATGCTAGGAGGAGTCATAACAGATTCAGTAGTGCGTATGGATCACCCAGCTGGGGAACACTGTGTTGTATCTAACACAGTTGTCCCATTAGTGCAAGGACTTTTAACCATACAACAATACTTCCTCTCCCTCTCTTCTCTCTGTGTGTTCCCCACACCTCCCAACCCGTTATGGGGGTTCTGCAGAAACAAGAGGGGGAGAGGAAGTCCTCGCACTAAAGGGATGCCTTGTTGGATACAGCCCATCATTGTGTATTTTTGCTTCTCTGGCAATCCATATTGCTTTGGGTCCTTCTCAAGCAATCCAAGACTACGACATGTTGTCCGTTGTCACGGAGTGGCTGGATGCAGAGGAGTGGTGGAAGGCACCAGCTGGGGGACCCCCGAGGGAAGAAGGCTCAGGGCCTGGGGAGTAGTGATGGGATGGTGACGAGTGGTCAGAGGGAGAAGAGGGAAAGGACTGGGAGGAGGAGGTGTCGGAAGCTGAAGGGATAACAAGGTTTAGTGAGCGGGAGGAGGTGGTGGCAGAGAGCAGTCCAGAATCAGAGGGAGAAGTGGAGGCTGGAGGGAGGCAGCGATCAGGCAGGCTGCTTCCCCTTGCTGCTGCAAGCTTATTCAGGGATAGAGATTTAAAATAGCCTATTCAGGAAGAGAGATTATATATGTTCCACTCACTGCTCACGTTTATCCAAACGAGCCTCAGCGTTCTTTTGTTCAACATTCAGAATGTTACAGACTGCTGTGCTGAGGGATAAATATGCTTAAGAAGGCATAGAAACATCAAAACACACACTGTGGAATGTGAATAGTTTTGATTTATTTCCTCCCAAAATATAACCATTAAGCTTAAAGGCCCAAAGGAGTCACGTACCAGAATGAACTTGAAGGTGAAGTAGGCATCATTCAAAATTCTACTTCACAATGAACTTAATTCGCATTAAGTTCACTCAGCAATTATGGGAACTACTTTTAAGTGCAGTTCAGAGAATGTTGAATGACTTCAGAGAACTTTTTTTTTTTAAAGAATGGATTCCAAGCACTGTTTTCTAGCAAGAGCTATGAATTACAAAATTATTTTTTGTTATTGTAACAGGATAATGCTCTTTTAAGTGCAACCACTAAAAATAGATGGGTTGGGAAAAGTAATAGTCAAAATGATATTTCATGTAACATTGTTTATTTCATGTAACATTGCCAAGATTCCACTCTAAGTATATCACATGCTGTTCATTTGGGATATATTAGTGTTGCTCAGATTTACACATGTGCAGCTGTAAAACATAATCATTTTGTCATCCATCTGTAAGACTACACCTTCCTCTGTATTCCCAAATGTATGTAATATGGCAAGTTATTTATTAACATTTTGAAGTGTAATTCAAAATAATATTCAAAGGAAGATTTTTGAGTTTCTTCGTTTTTGTTTTTAAAATTTATGTAACTGTAAGCTTTAAGTCACACCAATATAAAACATTTGATGCTTCCATTAGGAAGTGGTATGAAGAAAAGCTAAGCACACAGCAGTAACAAAATGTAGACAAAACATTGTTCGGATGTCCACACTCCAGGATAAATGGAATTCATTTTAAAAAATCTCAATATAACTATTACTTCCTTGGTCCTGTATGAGAAATCAGTTTCTTCCATTCTTTCTACCTGAACAGAAGTGATAAAAGTAAAAGGGCGTCCTTATTTCACCAGTGCAAGCTCCTCTGAGTTTCGACAGCTACCCACGTGTAACATTGGAAAATGCCCTTTAACAGCCTGCTTTTTCTGTACTTTAACAGGGCCAAATCCTTAAAGATTCTAGCCTGAATCCAGCCAACCCACTGAGATGCCAGTGAACATTGCAGTGTGGTTTCTGATGTGCACCCCCCACCTGTTACATCCATGGAAAGTTGAGATGCGCACTCTTCTTCTCATAAGCTTTCTTCTTGTGCTCAGTAAAGGAACATAAGAATTTGCCTGTAACTAACTGCTGTGTCAAACGCTGACAAAAATAAAGTGTGTGGGGTGTTCAAAATCCTTTTAACAGGAAAAGAAAAACCCATTATGAAGTTCAGAAGTGCTAGATTCTCATCTGTTTCAATAGCTTCCCTCACAGCTAAGCTAAAAGTCTTCTTGGCCCAATGAGATGGTTATATTTTATTGTGTTTCACTAAATACTACTACTACTAATAATAATAATACTAATAATAATTTATTATTTATACCCCGCCCATCTGGCTGGGTTTCCCCAGCCACTCTGGGCAGCTCCCCACCGAATATTAAGAACACAATACAGCATTATTGAATCCTACTTTTGAATATTACTATTGAATCCTAACACATTGAATCCTATTTTTATCTATTTCCCCCCTAATATCCGGATATGACCTAATTGTAAAGTAATATGGATCAAGTAACGCCTAGTATTTACTTTTACTTTTTTGGTAGGTGGCAAAAAGTTAATAGATGTATGTAAGGAAATGCTGTTCTGATCCTTTTAGTAAAATAGTAAAAGCTGACCTACCTGGTTGTGGTTGTGTGGCTGGGCAGTTTGAAGAGCATTTATTATCCAGATTGTTCACAGCAAATGTCAAATTGGCTACTTTGCTGTCCACATAGCTTTCCACGTTGTTCATGTTTATGAGGTTCATGTGCTCCAGTTGATTCTGTAAAGATTGGATTTGGTTCTTTGCATTCTTCAGACTGGCTGACAGCCTGGAAACCTTGTTCTGCAATTCTTTTACTCTGTTATCTTGTATTTTGCTGTTGTCGACTGGAGCTTCTGTGCCAGGTGGCAGGAATTCGTTGCTGTCTTTTTCTAGATTCTCATCTGCCTGCAGCTTGCAGTCTTCGCAGGACTTCTTCATCTTGTTTACAACTTCCTTCAGGTTCTGCACTTCTTTGAGCGTTCTCTCAATCAGCCGAAACTGCTTGGGCAGCTGGATGGTCATTGGAGGCAAGGTTATCCGATACGGGCATTCCTCTCCATCACATTCCCCGCTGCTTTTGAGCTTTATTGGACAAGCACCAATCAGTTCTTCTTCTCTGGCGCTGTCTGTGCTATCATCTGTCGCTGCAGAGCCATTTGCAAATAGCAGCAGAGCTGTCTGGAGCAAAATCCTGCAAACGAGCTTCATCTTTTCTGAGGAGCTGCTAGCCCAGTGAGGAAGTGTGCAAAGTTTCAGTGACTTTTATAAAGAGCAGCTAACTGCTGCCTCTGACTTATCAGAGAGGCTGCCGGCACTGTTCTCGGAAAAGGGTGGGAGTTGATTGCATCACAGCAAGCTGCAGTGATATTAATAGAAGAGTAAAGTAGGTAGCTATGGGGAATTTACCCAGACTTGCACATTACAAAATGTTATCTCCGGCACCTGTCTGCATAATCAAAAAACACAGAGATACTTATACCCAGGTATTCATTTTAGAATAATAAATATATACACAACACAACAAATACAGCATTTCAAAAACAAATGTATGTTTTTTAACATGCTAGTGTTTGGTATGCTTTTCATTAAAAAACCCCAACTAGCAATGAAATTGTATGTGTTCATTGTTAGCATATAAACAGTATTTGGGTAGACTTCAGCCAACAGGGTATGCTTAGTGGACAACATTAGGGTTTCTTGGAAGCTCAGCATAAGTTCTTCTGCAAGAAAATTTGTAATGGCAACTTGTCCACTGTCAGTCTCCTGTCATGCAAAGCTATGTATGAATGTTTGGTGTATTCTGTGATGCATTCATGTGAGGCAACAGTTATGCTCAAGAAGCCTGGCCAAACACTCTGCATGAACCAAGGCTGCACTCTGGAACAGTCCAGGGAATCCTCTGCAGTGAATTCTGGGAGAAATGTGCGAAGGTTTTCTAGCAAATAAAATGATGTAGAAAGTCTTTGAGCATTCTCAAAACTACCTGTAATGGGTATGAGTTACTCGTGTGTAAACTGCCGCCTCTCTAGGCTTAATTGCCTTGGTTAAACCGTTCTGACTGCACAGCCCATCTCCGTGTGGCTGTCTCAGTCGCTGGCAGAATCTGTCTGTGGGCGTTTCTTAAACCTTTTCCAGCATAAAAGTTGTCTGACTCCCAGTCGCCTCCTTCTCTCACTGCGCGGGAGTCTTCTGCGCAGGGAGGGCGTGGGTAGTGGAGGGCCTGTGCTCTCCTCACTAATCTCCAGAGAAGAATCCCGGAGCTCTTCCTTCGCTTCCCCCATTTGCTCCCCTTTATCCCTGGTGTTGCGCTGATTTCCTTCCTCCTCTACCGAGCTGCTTCTCCCCCTGGTGCTGGGTCCTTCGCCCGCAGAATCTGGGAGCCTCCCCTTCGCCTCTCGCTCTGATGTCAGTTCCCTGACACTACCGTATGTTGATCAGGGGGAAACTGGTATGTCCTCTGTACCGAATTATTTTGGGAGTCTGGTATTGACACCCACAGTGATTCTGCAGAGGTGTCTGCCCCTTTTGTGTTTGAGGTTGTGCCAACTCTCCACAAACTGATGATGCCCCCCCCCATATATTTTGGACTACTGCCCTGAGAATTGGCCATGTTTGCTGGGGCTGATGAGAGTAGCTTGGGAAAGACTGCTACATGCCATTTTTTACATTCAGAGTGACACCACCCCTGTGCGCCCCCCCTCCCCATAAAGTTTGAATCTATATCACATAGGACTGACTTGAAGTAAATGTTTTTTATTTGAGTTGAACCTGTTTCCAAGTAAGCATGTTCAGGGTTGCAACCACAGGATCACTTCACACATTATAGGTATAGAATCTTTGTATCACTGACCCATTTTGTATGCATGCAAAATCTGAAGCATTTGACTAGTTACACATATGGGTAGCTCAGTTGGTTAGCATGTGGTGCTGATAACGCCGAGGTTGCAGGTTTGATCCCCATATGGGACAGCTGCATATTCCGGCATTGCAGAGGGTTTGACTAGATCAGGCTTCCTCAGCCCTCCAGATGTTTTTGGCCTACAACTTCCATGATCCCTAGCTAGCAGGACCAGTGGTCAGGGATGATGGGAACTGTAGTCCCAAAACATCTGGAGGGCCGAGGTTGAGGAAGCCTGGACTAGATGATGCTTGGGCTCCCTTCCAACTCTACAATTCTGTCGTCCTATAGGATATTCTATGGGCATATGACTTGTGGAATGAATCCATTACGCAGGTCTTTAATCTTTCCCCGCTAAAACTATCAACATTAGAAGTAGCCTTTTGAGAGCTTCTCACAGTGAATAATATTTCCTCCTCCTCCTCCTCCTCCTCCATCATTGTGGAGGTCATTCACTTCCCCCTGTGAAGCAACATTTCAGGAAATATTGTGAAAATGTTACGCTGTTGCTTGTCTATGTACCCTCCATGCCGCTTCCTGGGCAAAGGACACAGGAATTCTCATTTCACCAGGTCTCTAGGAGACCCCTCCTCCAATGTAAAGATACAAATCCTTCCTACCTCAGACCAACCGATTCTTCAAAAATGGTGATTGCTGTCGAATCTTACTGTAGAATGTGCTGTTCACAAAGAGGAAACTGTCTCCTGATCTTTTGACAGTGGAAAAATTTATTGGCCTCTCTGAATGACCATCTAGAACAGAAGTTCCCTGTCTCCTAAGTTCTTCCTGCAATCTTTGGTTAAGGAACTTCTTCCTTCAAGTTTCCTTAGATACACTTTCCTATCGGAAGGGCAGAAACAGATTTCAATCTTAGATCCCTGGATTTATTGCCTATTCAATCATAAAAAGAAAATGTTAAAATTAAATTCTGACCTGAAAACTACGGAAGGGATTACATTGAATTGTTTTCTCATGAACCGGGGACAGGGATCAGAATACTTAGTTTATTATCTTGGAAAAATATTCCAGGGTTGGCTTTTCCCCCCCTTAGTTCAATATTTGTTTGGTTTGCTGACACCTCTCAGAGGCTTAAAAACTCTATTACTGAGTCATCTGAGGTTTATTAAGAACAATATAATGTTAGACACAATGAACAATGTGTAACACCAAAACATGTGATCAGGAGAACTTTATCACACATAGCTGGCACCAGAGGGAGGGCAAGTAGCCCCTCAAACAAGGAGCTTGCCCCTCACTCACCACCCATTTCTGAACTCTTCTCCTTAATATTTGCTGTTATTTTTCTCTCTCACCCACCTGGAAATACACTTTGCCTCTTCTGTTTTCCCCAGAAATTTTGTTCTTGTGCCGCCGCTGTTACCAGAACCTTTCCACAATGCCTGCATCCTGTATTTTTATTGTCATAAATCTATTACTGAATCAAAAAAATAGTGTCTGACATTTAGTACAATAGAGGTTTTGGAATTCTTGTTATATCTTAACAAGGAATCAACATGTCCCTTTTCCATTTGCAAAATTAATACACACATGCTAACTGGCCGTGTAATCCCATGCATATTTACTCAGAAGTAAGTCATCATGTTTTTACTGAGGGTTTTTACTGCAGAGTTAACATGCAGTAAAAACCCTCAGTAAGCAATTACCCTCAGTAATTGCAGTCCAAGGCGGAAGCCCAGAGACCTAGACATTGTAATGTCTGTGGAAGTTTCATATAAATATCTTATTTTTCCTTATCTTACCATATGATGATGTCAAAGGCTGTTATTGTTACTTATGTAATTATATTTTTTCACTGAGGCAAGCAAAGTACTGGAATAAAATGTGTTTTCAAGTGTGATGGCTATTTCCTGCTCACTGCCAACTACATTTTATCTCCAAGGCCTCAGTACTAAGTGATAATTAGATGCTTTTCTGCTGGCTAGCTCTCTTTCCTTATCCTTGATCCTTGATCACTGATTTTTTATTTTTTATTTTTACTGGAGAAAGTGTCAGCCCAATACATTTTTCAGTCAAAAGTGGAGTTCATAGAATCATAGAATCATAGAGTTGGAAGAGACCACAAGGGCCATCGAGTCCAACCCCCTGCCAAGCAGGAAACACCATCAGAGCACTCCTGACATATGGTTGTCAAGCCTCTGCTTAAAGACCTCCAAAGTAGGAGACTCCACCACACTCCTTGGCAGCAAATTCCACTGGCAAACAGCTCTTACTGTCAGGAAGTTCTTCCTAATGTTTAGGTGGAATCTTCTTTCTTGTAGTTTGGATCCATTGCTCCGTGTCCGCTTCTCTGGAGCAGCAGAAAAGAACCTTTCTCCCTCCTCTATGTGACATCCTTTTATATATTTGAACATGGCTATCATATCACCCCTTAACCTCCTCTTCTCCAGGCTAAACATGCCCAGCTCCCTTAGCCGTTCCTCATAAGGCATCATTTCCAGGCCTTTGACCATTTTGGTTGCCCTCCTCTGGACACGTTCCAGTTTGTCAGTGTCCTTCTTGAATTGTGGTGCCCAGAACTGGACACAGTACTCCAGGTGAGGTCTGACCAGAGCAGAATACAGTGGCACTATTACTTCCCTTGATCTAGATGCTATACTCCTATTGATGGTGTCCATCATGATTCTTGCTATACCCTGGGGCAGATCTACTATGAAACTATTGCAGCTTAAGCTTCAGGGTCCATAATGCTGGAGGGGCCCCAGAAGCAACTTTAGTTCACGTTGCTTTAAAATGTTGGGTCTAGGAGACCCAATTTGATTTGCATGAGTCAATTTGATATTTTTTGTTATTGTCTGTAGTTCAAGAACACCAACAGTAGCACAGATGTTGTAAAGGTGTGGTGATCTGTCGTGGAACAACTTCACTGTAGCGGTGTGGTTACCCAGGTCTCGTTGCTGGTTGCGACGAATTCCTGCCTTCATCCTTTACCCTGACCTCCATTGTGCTGCCTGAAGGATTGCCTCTGAATGGAGACAACAAGAAAGTGGGGGGCAGAGAATGAGAAAAAATCCGGCAGGTTAAAGGAAAGGAAAGTTTGGCTGAAATTTGCAGGAATGAGGGTGGAGGGCCAAAAGAGTCTTCCTATTTTTCATTTGTTAAACTTTGGAAGGTGTGCAGATTGAGTGGTGGAGAAAGCTGATGAAATGAAAGCTTATTTTTTAATTAATAAATAAAAATACAAAGGTGTCATCCAGAGAGGCATATTTGAATCACATTTTGTAATTCTTTCAAAGATAATGTCAGAACTGCAATTTGTTGTGTATTTTGTCAAACACACATTGTATCAATACGTATTGCTAAATACAAAACCTGGGGATTGAGTTCATTTGTGAAGAGAAGAGAGTCAAAACTAACGAGAGGATAAGTCAAGGAGAGGATAAGTTATTCTCTTTTTGCAACTGTATTACAATCTTCTTAGTTTTAACCTTAACATCATTTCTAGGCAATTACAATTCCCGAATCAGTTCACACAGTGCAGCACAGTTCCCTGAATCAGTAGTGCCACAGGATGTTGTAAAACCCAAATTTCATGGCATTTAGATAGAGTTGCTACTGAACTAAACCTATGTAAAGGAAATTGTACTTTTGCCTAGTTTTCTTAAAAGGGAAAACACAGTGATTCAGACTCAGATTCACTGTGTGTGTGTGTGTGTGTCCCAATACAGCTGGTCAGATGGCACACATTTTGGAAAATGGCACATTACAAGCTTTGGGTATCTTGTGATGGTGACTTATGTCCCTGGTATGTAGTGTTGCAATGCATGTTTTAAAACTTTTGTATTGCAAAACTATACATTCCTGACAAAAGGCCACGTTCTGCATTTCGTACTCAAACAGGAATTGATCATCATTTTAATGGTTCCTGTACCTTTGCCATGTACCTTTATGCAGCCACATATATTTTGCACAGTAGTTACTGCAAATCTGAATAAAAATCAAAGTGATACAGTACCTGTTTGTGCTTGCTTCGACTGGTCATACATGAGAATTGTCAAACCATTAACCTCTATTAAAACTGCTAGCTAAGGTCTGGTGCCAGTTTAAACTTTCCTGTAACAACGTTTATTTGTTAGCAGCGCTGGTTTATGTTGGGTAAGAAGGAAATAAAATAATTATTCACGTAGAAAACCATCTGGGGTGGTGTGGCTTTCCAGTTTATTGCATAGAATGCCACACACACACACACACACACACACACACACACACACACCCTCTCAGGGAACAAGTTAATTCCTTTGAGGCCAAGGTGGCTGACCTAGAGAAGTTGAGATGAGATTGGCTGGTGGATGTGATAGCTGCATCCCACTCTCGGGATGACAGCTCTCCTGTTCCCATGGCAACAGAGGGCCTCAGTCTAAGGAAGGAGGAAATGTTCCCTTTGATTGAGAATGAATTCAAGGAGGCATCCAAAAAAGGGTGTGATGTAGGTGACTTCAGTTACCCTCACATAGACTGGATTACATCTATGTTTTTTGAGTCTATGATTCTGTGGCCCAGTCGCAACAAACAAGTACAATATCTAGATACCCTAAACAGTTACCCTAGATACCCTAGATCAGTTTGTCATGGAGCTGACCAGAGGGGCAGTGACACTGAACTTAAGTGGTGCAAGATGTAAAAGTTCATTCACTGATTTGGAACGGTGACCACAGCGCTATCAAATTCAATATATATGTAAATAGACGATTGCCAAGAAAATCCAACCCCATCACATTTGACTTCAAAAGAGGAAACTTCCCAAAGATGAGGAAATTGGTTAAAAAGGAAGTTGAAAGGAAAAGTCAGGAAGGTCAAATCTCTCCAAAAGGCTTAAAAGTTGTTTAAAACCACAATATTAGAAGCTCTGCTAGAATGTATGTCACAGATCAGGAAGGGTAAAACCAGGGTCATGAGGATGCAAATGTGGTGAATGAGCAGAATCTAAACAGCTATTGGAGTCAATAAGGTTTCCTTTAGAAAGCGGAAGGTTTTCCACTGGAAGAATGAGGAACGGAGACAAATAGTGGTGGCATGAGTTGAAGTTCTTATTGACAAAATGAAAAATGATAACTTGCCATGTCTGGATGAGATTGACCTGGAAGATCTTAAAGAATTCCAATATGAAATTGCTGATCTTCTATCAGAAATATATAACTTGTGCCTAAGATCAGCCACCATACTTGAAAACAGGAAAGCAGCCAATATTACATCAATTTTAAAAAAGAAATTCAGAGGGGATCCTAGAAATTACATACTGGTCTAATTTGAATATCTTGGAAATAAATTTCACAAATGAAAGAGCAAATTCTCACACGCTTCCATGACTGGGGGAAACTGCGCTGGAATTGAAATTTTAAGAATTTTGTATTTTAAAATGGTAGCTAATAGTACTTGAGTGTTGAAAATGATATAAAATTCCTTCCAAGAGGATTAGCTCAATATTGAGATCTCAGCAATGAGAACCTAATTTTTTATATACTGAAGTTTTATACCACAAGTTGTGAAACAAATCACCCCAGGCATGTACAGTGGTGCCTCGCAAGACGAAAAGAATCCGTTCTGTGATTCTCTTCATCTAGCGGTTTTTTCGTCTTGCGAAGCAAGCCCATTGATGGATTAACGGATTAGCGCTATTAGCGCTATTAGCGGCGTTTAGCGGCTTATCGGATCAGCTGATTAGCGGCTTAGCGGCTTAGAAAAGGGGGGGAGGGGAAAAACCCTGCAGGAACTCGCAAGACATTTTCGTCTTGCGAAGCAAGCCCGTAGGAGATTCGTTTTGCGAAGCACCTCCAAAACGGAAAACTCTTTCGTCTAGCGAGTTTTCCGTCTTGCGGGGCATTCGTCTTGCGGGGCACCACTGTAATCATTTCTGAGTATTGCTAGATACAGTGAAAAGTTTCACTTTGTTTTCACGTTAGATAAAAGTGTTGCCTGATTCTTTTCATAATAATTATTCAAGTAAATTCATAATTGTCACTCTTACATTTCTTAGTTGTTTTATGATGGAAAAATCCCTGGAACCAGAATGGCTGAACTGAAGGCAAAGTACACTGTTTTGCATGATACTCTAGTAAGGTAGGCTTTGTAGACCTTTCTGTATGTAATGTGAGTACTTATTTCTAGTGATTAAATATTTGTGCTAATTATGTGTTTGTAACTCAGCAAGAAAAATAAAATAAAATATACTGAGAAAATTTGTTCAAATTAAAAGATGGGAGAAGGGAACAAAGAGTGTGTTTCTGTTCACTATATCTAGCATCATTCCAAAGTTAGGTCTTCTGGAAAAGCCGGGAAACACCGTGTTTGGTGGTTGTGCCCAGTTATGAAACTGTTCTGCATGAATGTCAAATTCTTACAGGAATGGTCCGTATATATTTATGTAAATATTTGAACAGCATTGAAGATTATTTTTTTCACCAAGCACTAGTTTTGTTGAATCATTGACCTCAAGGCTAAGTGTTTCAAGGTACTAAAAGACAGCCAGACAACAGTTTCCGGCTTTCAGATATTATTTCATTAAAATTTTAATATTGTAAGCATGGAAATAATACTCTATTGAATGCGTACACAGGAGAAAGAGTACAAAGCAAAGATTTATTTCAGCATTTGATTCCCAATTTTGGCCATGCAGTAAATAATAAGAAATCTGTTCCTCCTTTTTCCCTATTGGTTGTCTTTCCCTA
Organism: Podarcis bocagei; assembly: GCF_964188305.1. Lineage (NCBI taxonomy): Eukaryota > Metazoa > Chordata > Lepidosauria > Squamata > Lacertidae > Podarcis > Podarcis bocagei. Next base: position 72,517,908 of record NC_138135.1, read on the forward strand.
CTGTCAAAACTTACATTCTTAGATGAATAGAGCAATAATCTAATCTGACTTCTTTGCCTTTGTCACTTGGTGCTCCGAAGATATGAAAGAATATTTGTGATTTGCAAGAACTTTCCATTATAGTAGTTGAAGGTTTGTTTCCTAAATATGTGTTTTATCCCAACATCGCTGTTTTGCTTCAGCTTACAGGAAGCAGAGATTCAGCTTCTACAGGATGCCAAACGTTTCACGGTCGAAATAGAACAGCAAGAGCAGATACTAGAAACCACTGATCAGTTTCCAGAGGGATATTCTTCAGAGGTCACCAAACTGAGACAGCAGTACCTGAGATATGTCAATGAATACAATGCGATTCAGGAAAGGGAGTATGAAATTCAGTACAAGTTGAACAGGTAGATAATATTGGAGTGGCTATCTGCAATACGAACTATGTACCAAGGAGTAATGAGAGAGCCAGTGTGGTGTAGTGGTTAAGAGCGGTAGATTTGTAATCTGGGGAACTGGGTTCACGTCCCCGCTCCTCCACATGCAGCTGCTGGGTGACCTTGGGCCAGTCACACTTCTGTAAAGTCTCTCAGCCCCACTCATCTCACAGAGTGTTTGTTGTGGGGGAGGAAGGGAAAGGAGAATGTTGGCCGCTTTGAGACTCCTTCGGGTAGTGATAAAGCGGGATATCAAATCCATCCAAATCCAATGACTGTCACTTATCCAGTTGATTGACGAACGGGGAACCCTTGGTTTACGTAGGCTAGGGCAGGGAGAGTGGAGCTGCATGGAGCCACCGGACTTTAACTGCCTGGTGAGGACATGAAAAGTGGATGCATCAGATAAGGCAGTCAGCTGAAGTTAGGGCTAAACTACATGTTACACTTAGTATGGAGCATGCAGATATGTCTCATGTTTTCCTTAAATTAATTACAGGTGTGGAGGGCAATTGTTACTGGGATAAATTCCATACCCGCCCCCTGCATGGCTGTGAGGTTTAGGAAAAATGTTTGCATGGGGGCTACTGGGAACTTTTTTCTAAGCCTTGTAGCCACGAAGGAAGCGGGTCTTTTTGTGGGAGTGTGACTTGGGTGGAAGGGATGTAATTCCCTTCTCTATGCACCAGTGTCCAAATAACATTTGCCCCCCACATTTGCAGCTAATTAAAGAGGTGGGGGAGACATGCCCATTAAGTGTAATGTATAATTTTGCTCTGCGACATCTGATGGGAGTTGGAGTCTAGCAACTGATTGAAGAGCCCGGGTTCCCCATCCCAGAGACAAAATGTTGGAAACTAGTTGTTGCAGATATGAATCTTACGAGTGAGTAAATCCAAAATTGTGACACTTCAGTATTATTAAATTATTTTAACAAAACCAATACTTAGCCTTTCATTTTGGCCCCTTTTGTTTTCCTTAGCTGTATATTGAAGAATTTCAAGGGTACGTGCTTGCAAATAATTGATATTTAAATCACCTTATTGACATTATGAGTTGAATGATCTTTTATGCTGTTTTCCTTTAGTTTACGAGAAGACAAGAATCTCATCGAAAGGGAGTATAAAAGAATGCCAAAAGCTACTGTAAGTAAGATGTTCATGTTACCTGTGACGCCTAGCGTTGTGCCATTTGGCTGGATAAAAACAACAAAGCATAATGTAGCACCTTAAAGATGACCACCAACATTTGCTGTGTAAATTAGGCTATATATTGTTCAGTCCTTTTGGTTTGAGCCATCTTGTGAGTAGTTAAGGGAGAAAAGTATTTTAAGTTCATACATCATGTAAAATATGGCACTTTATCCTATCTCCATTTCCATATTTGTCTGGGATAGTTTTGATAGATATGCTTACCACTTTCCTCGACATTTCTTATTGTTTCGAGATGTAAAATTCTGAACCATGTATAGCATTAGATGTGTACCAAGGTTAACCAGGGTTTGAAACCATGGTGTATGGACTTTCTTTGCACTTTGTAGATTACAGGGAGCTGTAGGCATGCTGAGCCAAGCCACACAAGCTTGTTGACTTCTGGAGAGGCGCTTATACCACTTTGTACATCCCCTGGTCCTTTTTGCTGCCATGTCACACTGAACTAAGCCAAGATATGGCTTAGTATGTCATTATTGGGAAACATATACCGTATTTTTCGCCCCATAAGACGCACCGGCCCATAAGACGCACCTAGATTTTTGGGGGGGAAATAAAGGGGAAAAAATTTATTTCCCCCCCAGGTGCGCTGCGCTACACCAGGAGCTTGGGGCGTGCGGAGCTCAGCGCGCCCCAAGCTTCTGCGTGCCGGCAAGGTCTCCGCTAGCGTGGGAGAGCCGGGCGCCTCTCCCAGGGCTAGCGGACCCCTGCGCTAATCCAGAAGCTTGGGGCAAGCTTCTGCGTGCGCGCAAGCAGTCCGCTAGCCTTGGGAGAGCCGCGGGGCTCTCCCAGGGCTAGCGGATCGCTGCGCTACACCAGGAGCTTGGGGCGTGCTGAGCTCAGCGCGCCCCAAGCTTCTAGGTGCGCGCAAGCAGTCCGCTGCCGCCCCAAGCCTCGCGCACCCGGCAGGAGGTCCCACCGGGTGCGCGAGGCTTGCAGACACTCGCCCGAAGCAGGGGGAGCCCTCCCGAGGGCTCCCCGTGCTTCGGGCAACAGGCTGCCGCCCCAAGCCTTGCGCACCCGGTGGGACCTCCTGCCAGGTGCGCGAGGCTTGCAGACACTCGCCCGAAGCAGGGGGAGCCCTCCCGAGGGCTCCCCGTGCTTCGGGCGACAGGCTGCCGCCCCAAGCCTCGCGCACCCGGTGGGACCTCCTGCTGGGTGCGTGAGGCTTGCAGACACTCGCCCGAAGCAGGGGGAGCCCTCCCGAGGGCTCCCCGTGCTTCGGGCGACAGGCTGCCGCCCCAAGCCTCGCGCACCCGGTGGGACCTCCTGCCGGGCGCGCGAGGCTTGCAGGCATTCGCCCCATAAGACGCACCCCGATTTCCCCTTCATTTTTGGAGGGGAAAAAGTGCATCTTATGGGGCGAAAAATACAGTAAATGTGGAGCTGCCCTGTGGTAACTTGCATTGCTTCTATTGATTTGCATTTGGCTTTTTCAGTGAGGAAACAAGGTACGCCAGGGCAAATAATTTTGAAAGTGAAAGAAAACGACTAAGCTAAGCCTCAAGAAGAGCAAAAGCATTTATATGATCTTCCAAATAATCCAGCCAAATACCACCAAAGTTATAGTTTGTGATGAGTTTCATTTCAAATGTTTTGTCCCCTTCCCCCAAAAAACACGGTAGCACTTAACAGTAGCAGCAGTGACTGACTTCTTTGCTACTGCCGGTGCCTTAGCCTTCAGGAGACCTGCTCCATATGCCCCTAATCCCACAAAATATCCCTAGAAACCCAGAGGTGGAGATCTCCTAATCCCATCCAATTTAAGGCGGTTGCTGATGAACTGAATGGGTTGGGTTACGAGCGACAGGATGGAGGCAGGAGAGGAAAGAACTCTGGGAGGAAGATGCAGTCCCCTCCCTTTTTATTCCTGACCCTAATGAGGGACTGCCACAAAACAAATCCACAACACAACTGAGAGATTTTGTAATAAGGAAGCTAAGTGGGCAGTAATATTGCAGGTCGAATAACATGCATGCCCCTAAAATACTATTTTAACATACATTCTAGAATAGCCATGTTTTAATGTTTTGCTAATTCGTGCATTCCACTTTCCAAACATGAAGTGACTAATTTTCTCTCTTTTCAAAGGATGCCGATAAGAGGATGAAGGCTCTGAGGGAAAGCTGTGAAGAGCTTCGTAAAGAAACTACACACAGGCGGCAAGAAATCAGAGCACTGAAAGATGATATTTCTTTAAGACACAAGCGCCTTACTAAGGATCAGAAAGAACTTGAGGAACTATTTCGGAAGCAAGAAGAAATAAAAGTATTTCGAGAATAAATTCATTAGTCTGTGTAGCTGTGCACCACTGTGTGCTCCCAGTTGATACAACTTGAATATTAGTTCTGTACTTTTCCATAAAACCTCAGTCTGTGTAGACTAATGTTTGTATTTTTATCACTAGGATGACCTTGTCCGTCTTCAAGCCATTCCTCTTCAGCTCGGAAAGGATATGGACAAAATAAACCGCAGAATGCAGTATGGGTTTCTTTCCTTAATGTTTTTTGTTTGCCCAGTATTATGTATATTTATTGACTTTCTACCCTTCCTCCCAAAGGAGCCCATATTGCTAGGCTAGCAGCCCAGTGGACAGTCCTATTAAGCCCGCCTCTGTTTGCTTGAATTTAAGTCACCTGGCACTTAACCGTTGATCCTAAATATTTGTGTTGGTCTATTTGCTGGTGTAACAAGCATGACATCATGGTTTGTGATGCTGTGGTTACACAGCGGTAGGTTCTTCCCATCTTTCACATTGGTTTGTTGAACTGGGTCCTCTTCTTCTGGCTTCCACAACATTCATAATCCAATCCTGACAAAATCATAGGCAATGGGGAAGATGTGATCCTTCAGCTGTTGTTGGACCTTAACTCCCATTAGTCCCTGCCAGCATGGCCAGTGGTTTGGTATGATGGGTATTATAACCCAACCATCTCTAGATGGCCACAGGTTCCTCATACCTGCCCTAGACTGAAGCTCTTGTTTTAGTGATAGCAGAGATGTTCATCTCCATCAAACTGATAATGTAATATATTACATGGGTGTTCACTATAAGCACCTGTATAGCGATGCTGTGCTGCCTTACTGCCTCCTGCTGCTATGGAAAATGTTTCTTTTTTCTTTTTGCTTTTTCTGAAGGCATGGCTTGTTTCATCTGGTGCTGTTATTACGTTGTGACTCTGCAATTAGATGGTGAACAGCTTTAAATCATACTTTTAAAAGCTACAGAAATAACATAGAAATTCTGATATTTCAGGAACATGATTATTTGAGATTGCATTTTATTTTCCTGCTACTTTATAGTTCTTTGGCCCTTGTTGCCATTAGCTTATCAAGCCTCAAAGCCCTTAAAGGCTAGTATTTGGTGGGTCTCCATCAGAGCTTTTGAGATGGACAAAAGGTCCTCAGGGTCTTGTAAAGCTAAACTGATGCACAGCCATCTAAACATACGCTGTCAACTACAACATCAAAGGCAGATGGCGCAAACTTGTTTTTTCCTGCTCTGGAGGGCAGGACTTGAACGCATGGCTGCAAGTTTCAAGAAAGGAGATTCCAACTAAACTCATGGAACTTTGAAGTGTCAGGCATAGCCCTAATGGCTTTAGCCCGAACGTAGCAGAGTTTTCCTGCACAGCGAAGAAGCTAGTTGAGGTGGAAATGACTAGTCAGCTAGACTCACAATAACTAATTACAGGATTTATTAAAAGGGGGAAAAAACCCAGCAGAGTTTCTACATACAAAGCAAAGCAAATAAATCCTTTCTTTCTCTCTCTCTCTTAACCATACACAGCACTTCTACGCCTTCAACACACCTAACACACCAAACTGTGCTAGCATTCCTAGATAACAGAGTTGAGTGCTGGTCGTTAACCAATCAGTGTAAATAGTTTCTAGGTCAAGCAGACCTTGGCTTTCTGCCAAGAGTAAATTGACACTGCCTTGAGTTAATTGTGTGAAGCCAGAATCTGTAAGTTTTCATGAGAATCAATTAACAGAAACTGAACAGGAAGTTATCAGGAATAACTTTCTGGCAGTAAGAGCTGTTTGACAGCGCAGCAGTCTCCCTCGCGAGACTGTGGACTCTCCTTCCTTGGAGATTTTTAAGCAGAGGTTGGATGGTCATCTGTCATGGATGCTTTAGCTAAGATTCTTACATTGCAGGGATTGAACTAAATGACCCTTGGAATGTATAATTTTTTAAATCAGTTTTAATTTTTTTAATCAGTTTCTAAAAGAGAAGGAGCTGAGTTCTTATTGAAAAGGGGTTTTTTATAATAATAAAAAATCCTTTCCACCTGCCATATTAGGTACACCTTTTCATAGTAAAAAAGTAACTGGATTAAAAGTGTAAGGGTTTTATCAACACCTGGGTAGAAAATGTAAGGCCCTCAAGACTTTGCTCCTGATTTTATCAGAGCACAGATGAGTAACAACATGGAGCTGTTCAGACTTCCAAGGGACGCTTGTGAGGGGGACATGAGCACCTTTGGGGCAGGCACAAGGAGTGCGGTGGTTTGGCATAGTCTGTGGGTTCCTAGTGTTTGTTTTAAAAATAGTTACATCTCTAGCCCTTGTGAAAACTAATATATCATGTCAAATGTGGAGGCACTATTCTGTTAATTTGTTTTGTAAGAAACTAGCCTGTGGGTTAAACCACAGTGCCTACGGCTTGCCGATCAGAAGGTCGGCAGTTCGAATCCCCGCGACAGGCTGAGCTCCCGTTGCTCGGCCCCAGCTCCTGCCAACCTAGCAGTTCGAAAGCACGTCAAAGTGCAAGTTGATAAATAGGTACCGCTCCGGCGGGAAGGTAAACGGCGTTTCTGTGTGCTGCTCTGGTTCACCAGAAGCGGCTTAGTCATGGTGGCTCCCTTGGCCAATAAAGTGAGATGAGCACCGCAACCCCAGAGTCGGCCACGACTGGACCTAATGGTCAGGGGTCCCTTTACCTAGCCTGCTCCCACCTTTCAGCGTTTTTAGCCAATGAATGATATCACAACATTGATTGACATTTATGAAAACAAATCTAACCACTCAGATAATGAGAAGTCTAGAGTGACACACCCATTTTCTACAGATTGAACTAGGCTCCTTTTAAAGCTTTCCCTAGCGAAGTGCTCATCGCCCCATAGAAAACAATTCAGGCATCCGTGATTTTAGTGTAGTTATGATTAGGCAAAAGTTACAAAAAAACAACACAAAAGGTTGCAGCAGAAATGGGACTTTTTGGATCTTTCTAACTCAGATATTATTGCGTAGCTCCCAAAGTTATAACTGAGCTTGTAAAAATTAAAGAAGTTGCCCTGCCAGTGCAGTTATTGCAGGGTCTGTGGATGAGAGAGCATGGATTACACTGGCTCTATACACAGGGTTATTTCCATTTTCAAGAGTGGGAGTTAAGAGTAATGTAATGCCAACCCTGAAATGTACTCTAGTGTTTATCCTGGGACTTCTTCTTTTTTTAGTGAATGAATGTGGAGGGGGTAGCTGTTATTATTATTATTATTATTATTATTATTATTATTATTATTATTATTATTAATTACTTAGACCCCGCCCATCTGGCTGGGTTTCCCCAGCCACTCTGGGCAGCTTCCAACAGGAGATTAAAAATACATTAAAACATCAGTTATTAAAAAACTTCTCTAAACAGGGCTGTTAAGTTAATCGTAGTAGCAGTGCAATTAATTAAAGGCTTAAGGGGTCCAGAAAAAACATTGAAGGTTTCAGCTGAGGGTGGAAAGACACAATATGGATGCCAGGTCTTTCTGTAGATGAACACCAGGTCTGTCCAGTGAAAAACAGCACAGGGATGTTCCTAGAACTAGATTCTCAGAGACAGGTCTACCCAAGTCTCATTACTGTTCTGTCACCAGATCTACTAGAAATTTTAGACCAGCTCTCTGTTAGTTATATATGTTTATTTATTTGGAATATTTACTACTCCCTGCCCCCTGTCACATGAAAGCAGGCAGTGCATTATGGACCTTTTATTGCTTCAACATGGTCTCATGGTTTTGGAAAAGGAATTTGGGTCTAAGTCTTACGTTAATTTTTATTGTGTTTTTACTGGAGTACAACAGGTATAATGACAGGATGTGAGCAGAGACCTGTTTTGTTACTAATATAAACACCTGCAATTGTCTACAGAGAAACGGAGAAAAAGAGAAAGGCAATGCAGGAAGAAGCACGAGAGATATTTGAGTCCTTAAGAAAAATAGAGGCTAAAAATGACGAGGCACTAGAAGAAAAGGATGATGTGATGAAAGAGGTGGATGGGAAAAAGGCTTTGCTGGAAAGCAAGGAGCGAGAATTTATCTCTCTTACTAAAATGCATGAAATGAACAAAGAGAATGAAGGAAGTGCCATAGCAGAAAGGTAAGTTTTGCATTCACAGGAGGAACTTGTCTTTCACCACCTGTTTTGCTATCTAAATTCCACTGGGTTGCTAGGTTGTGTTTCCAAGATGCGTATATAGGAGAAGACTCCTGTTCAGATATTCCAGTACTAAACTGTACATTGTTTTAAATATCTTATCCCGCACCTTTGAATTGGACCTGGAAATAAAAAGGGAGTGAATGCTCTTTTTCCAGCTTATTGCTGTAACAAGCAGCTACAGGGAGCCCTGTGGATCTTCAGAAACTTCTCAATGACCCATAAATCAGCAGATCAGCTTATTTGTCAGATGATAATATGGTCAAGCAAACTGGTAGATACGGTGAGATGAGCCTACCAATTTTCTAAATTATTTCGTGCATCTGGTGAAGTGACCTCAAGCCCAGTGATTTTCAAACTTACTACCTTCAGGAAACAGTTTCCCATTGCAGATCTACTATAGAATCCCTCTGTGTTGCAGAGGATCTCAAGACTGTTTCTAGGCCACAAGCTCTCAGTAAATAGGTCTGTGGGGGCTTAGCTGACATTCTTGGAAAACTGGTAATATGCTCTACAATGCACCACATTGCAAAGAAAAAGTGGCAATGATGGGCAAGTTGCCTTTCAGGTAGCCTGTCTTCCATGGATAATCTTCGCATTGAGAAACTCCTTCAGAATCCCAAGGGATCACATGGCATGGTTGGAAAGCAATCTCCATAAGGCTGGAAAGCATTAATCTCCATAAAGCTTTTGGTTTTGTTGCAACAGACTGACATAGCTTCTTTTGTGGAACAAAAAATGCTGTAACGCTGGTAAAGTTGAATCAGTGTCCTTGAAAGTGATTGCTGGTTTCATATTTTGACTGCTGCCCAACAATAGTTTTTATTCCCACTGTTCCTAACTGTATTTTTGTTTATTCCTATCAATGTTACATCAAGATGCGCTCAGGGCAGCTCACAAAAATAACAAAACAAATCACAGCAATTTAAATAACAGGAATTCAGTGGTTTTGTTTATACCCATTCCTTGCCCAGTTTTACTTTTACTTTCTTTTGTACATTTTGTTTCCTTTCTGTACACTTCTGTAGGGCTATCTTAGAAATGGGTTCTCGTAACTGTATTGTGACAAAGCAAAAACTGCAAGACACTTTGAGTCGGATGCAAAGAGAGAGAGAGAAAGATTTCAGAAATTTTAAAAAGATGGAGATGCAGTTGAAGATAGCTCAGGAGGGCTTGGAGCAAATCAGATCCTATCATGAGAGAATCCAATTAGAGGTTTGTATGAATAAGTTTGATTAGAGATATTTTTCCTGGTTAAAATTAGCTTGAAAATGTGTCCACAATGCCGTTTTCTCTTTCAGACTGTGCCTGTAATTAATTCGGTTACCTGTTTTAAACATTGGCAAAGAGACATAACTATATTTATTTGGCAGGGAAAGAGACCAAGAATAAACTTTAAGAATTTAACAGAAGCTAAAGAAAGAGGAGGTTTTCACCTTACCTAATTTCAAACTGTATTATGAAACAGCATGTTTAACTTGCTTAAAAGAGTGGATAACATTAAGAAATACTAGATTATTAGACTTGGAACAATTTGACAGAAAATATGAATGGCATTCATATCTGTGGTATGACAAAGTCAATAAAAATAAAGATTTTCTTAATCATTATATAAGTAGGGGTCTGATGGAGGTGTGAAGAGAACTAAAAGCCTTCTGGAACACAAGATTCCCTTATGGTTATCACCAATGGAGGCCTGTGCACATAAATCAACAAATATGCAACCCAAATAGGCTTTATATAGAGATTTATTGAGCTTTCAGGATGTAAGCTTTAAAAATTCAACAAAATACAAAACTTAGTGGGTAATTGGTTCCAGTATCATCAATTAAACAAAATATATTAAAAAAGGTTTAAATAATAGATTTGCTAAAATTGTTGGACGTAATATAGATATGGCTACCTGGGAAAAGCTTTGGAAAACAGGAATGAAATTTACAGCATGTTATGGCCTAAAAGAAAAGTATTACAAGATGACGTATAGATCTAATCCCAAAGAAGCTAGCTCAAATGTACAAAAATGTATTAAACAAATGTTGGAAATGTAAAGTTTGTTAGAGGTCATTCTATCATACGTGGTGAACCTGCAGGAAGGCAAAAGGCCTTTTGGGACATGATATATAATGAAATTAATAAAAAATTTAAAGTGACTTTTCCCAAGAGACCACAGTCCTCCCTGCTGGGGAAACTAGACAGTGAAATCCCAAAGAAAGCCTTAACGGTATTTGTACGTGACTACAGCTGCAAGCACTGATAAAAGATACAAATTTAGAACCTTTTAAAGAGCTCTGGAAACCATTTCTAGTCTAAATAAAAAGTTATTTCCCATATGTGAAGATCCCAGCGGGGTTTGCAGTGTAAGAAAACAGCAAAATATACTAAGAAACATGTTAGAGAGGATGAAATCAGATAAGACAGAACCTTAAAACGCAGTTGTATGTAATTTGAGTTATAAACAAGAAGTCACAAGTTTTGTTGAATTGGAATATAATTGTTGAGTCACAAATGTAACTCTATATAGAAAAATATATATATTACAAAAAAGAGAAAATGTTTCTACACACAGGATTGTGTGTGCATAGTGTTGTGGCAGCGTTGGAATACTACAATCATTCACACATCCAGCTTTTGCCAGGTGACATGGAATTCCAGCACAAAGGCAGCCACAACAACCAAGGGCTTGCTATTCTAAAGAATAACAAACAGCAACAGGAGACCAAAAAAGCAAAAATATTTGTATCAGCAAGCCATGGCAAAAAAGCAAAAAAATATATATCAGCAAGCTATGGCAGTAAAAACTTAAACTCGGCTAACTTAGAATCTGGCTGTGTTTGCCTTTGAAGGTCACTGAATGCTGTATTTTGTGGAAGGATATGTTCCTTTTCGAGAGAACTAAAACATCCCGTGATAAATCTGTAGATTCTGCTTTTCACAGTTTCAGACTGTGTCACACACTCCACCCCGCCTAGATTGTACTGTAGTTTGATGCTGCAACCGTGCAAATTCCTAAAGGCTGATACACACCAGATTGGAAGGAAGCACGAGCCTCCCTTGATACCCTGGGAGTCAACCCAACCCATGAAGTCCTCAGTCAGGGGTCTGCCCCAGACCCCTCACAGAGGAGCCAGAATACACAGAGGAGACCCCCACCCCCGGCACCTAACCCAAGTGTGCTTTTGTGTGCCTGGCTGCGTAGAGATGTTCGCTCCCACCCCACGCTGCTTGCTACTTCAAATTGTGACTTGCGTGTCGAGACCCTGCAGCCACCCCCTCATTGGGAAATAACTCACACAAGGACACGGATATTAGGTTTATGTTATTGGGCAAATTTGGCCACAACTTTATTGAATTACAGAATGTGAGCGGTATTGGCTTAGGCATTGATTGGACCCGACTATATCTGACTCCTGCCTGCTGCACAGGAAGTCCAGTAAGGGTAAACCATCAGTAGGGGGAGCCCTGTCAATGAGAACCAACTCGAACTCCCCCAGGTGTTCCCGTCGGGGTCGTTTTAGGGCCCTAGCCCCCTGACCCCTTCAGACAAGAGCAACACCCCCAGATTCCTTTAACAGAATACCCTTAAGCATGGAGGGGCAGGTGATGGCCACACCTCCCCCCCCCCAAGGTCAAACAATGCCTAACCGCAACCCTAACAAAGTTGGGATGATTGCTACAAGGTAGGCGAAAACCAAGTGGCCAGTGCCAATTTGCCAAGTGGAAAAATTCCTACCAGGCCCCTTGGACAACCAAGGCGACCAACTGAGGTCCATAGCAAGGCCATTGCCTAAGCTGCAAAATAGGGAGGGAGGGAGGGTGATTGAGGAAGCAAGCCAAAGAGGAAGTCCTCCAGCTCGCTCCGTGGTTTAAAGGTTCCCGGCCACGCCCCCCGGCCAGCGGATTGGCTGGCCGGGCTCTGACATGACTGGGATCCCCCAGGCAACGTGCGACCAAGTCCCTCACCCCCGGTGGGGAGTGGGTTGCCATGCGGTCCACCGCAACTCCTCCCCACTGGGAAGTGGAGCAGACTTCTCAATAAGTATGTTGGGGAGGTGGGAACCTGGACTTCCCAGGAAACTTGAGATCTACTGTTTAATAGTTAGAAAAGCCTACATAATTGAGAAAATTATTTCCCTGGTGACTTGGGCCAATCAATAACCTAAAAACCTTAGAGATGCCAAGCTAAGGAAATTATCCATGCTAACAATCTTTATCAACGACTTGGATGATGGACTCAAGGGCATCCTGATCAAATTTGCAGATGACACCAAACTGGGAGGGGTGGCTAACACCCCAGAGGACAGGATCACACTTCAAAACGACCTTGACACATTAGAGAACTGGGCCAAAAAAACAAGATGAATTTTAACAGGGAGAAATGTAAAGTATTGCACTTGGGCAAAAAAAATGAGAGGCGCAAATACAAGATGGGTGACACCTGGCTTGAGAGCAGTACATGTGAAAAGGATCTAGGAGTCTTGGTTGACCAGAAACTTGACATGAGTCAACAGTGTGACGTGGCAGCTAAAAAAGCCAATGCAATTCTGGGCTGCATCAATAGGAGTATAGCATCTAGATCAAGGGAAGTAATAGTGCCACTGTATTCTGCTCTGGTCAGACCTCACCTGGAGTACTGTGTCCAGTTCTGGGCACCACAGTTCAAGAAGGACACTGACAAACTGGAACGTGTCCAGAGGAGGGCAACCAAAATGGTCAAAGGCCTGGAAACGATGCCTTATGAGGAACGGCTAAGGGAGCTGGGCATGTTTAGCCTGGAGAAGAGGAGGTTAAGGGGTGATATGATAGCCATGTTCAAATATATAAAAGGATGTCACATAGAGGAGGGAGAAAGGTTGTCTTCTGCTGCTCCAGAGAAGCGGACACGGAGCAATGGATCCAAACTACAAGAAAGAAGATTCCACCTAAACATTAGGAAGAACTTCCTGACAGTAAGAGCTGTTCGACAGTGGAATTTGCTGCCAAGGAGTGTGGTGGAGTCTCCTACTTTGGAGGTCTTTAAGCAGAGGCTTGACAACCATATGTCAGGAGTGCTCTGATGGTGTTTCCTGCTTGGCAGGGGGTTGGACTCGATGGCCCTTGTGGTCTCTTCCAACTCTATGATTCTTTGATTCTATGAACAAGGACTGGTGCACATTAAACACTCTAAATGTTAATCCATATGTTAGGCCTGGAAGAATAGAGTTATAATGTATAACTTTTTAATGTAGTCTAACCAGATAACTCCAGATATTTATGGAGGCTCGGCATAAGGTTGACCGAGAAGCCAAGAGGGCGGAATGCAGAGGGGAAAGAGCCAGGCCTTATAGTGAGGGTAACATATAGGAAACTACACAAAACTGACGGCTTTGCTGATTAATTCTTACAGTAATGTTATAACTGCGTCACTAGGTTGTTGTTTTTTAAAGGAACTCTAACAAAGTATATGAAAATGCTTCTTCCCCCGCCCCCGCCACACCAATCCCTTTGATGCCATGGCAATGTTCTACCCAATTGCATACAATCTTGTGGGAAGTATTGTATGAATAAGCATTCACAGAATCAGGAAACAGGTTGTGACAGAAGCACTTCCTACAAACCAGTTATTTCACAAGAGCATCATGCCAGATTCCCTTGCGAAACTGCTTACTGTGCAGTTGTGCCTTTTCCCAGCAATGTGTCAATCCAAGGCAGACAGGGCAAGAGGGGTAAAGTGTACTGTGTGTGTCAGTAACATTTTGGGCTATATGATCTTGCTGCAGTTAAGCCAAAAGAACCAACCACAACATTATCAGTGGAAATGGAATACCGGAGGAGTGTTGAAATAGTAGCTTTTACAAGATCTCCATATTTCTTCTATCATGCCTTCCGCTCAGTTGTGTAAAGTAACCCAGGAGCTTCCAGGCATTTTAAAATTATACTTGGAAAGCTTTGCTTAACTGTCTAATGGTCTGAAGTTGTTAGGAAAATTGCCCATATTTCTGTGCATGCAAACTGATGGGCATTCACAGATAGCAAGTTCCAAAAAATCCGTATTAGGGCAATCATATTTTTTAAAATGCCCTAAGTGATGGGGTACAATGATGCCGTGATATTGCAAGTTGATAAGCTGGCATCACCAGAACATGAAAATGCTAGTCTGGCAGCAGCATCCAAAACTGATACAGAAATAGGCAGAGAAAGGGTCTGGCATGTTTAGGACACCTAGAACGCATGTCGAAAGGTATTTCAGCCACCACAGTACAAATTATGCCAACACACATCTGCATGACTTATGTTTACTTACAATAGCAGCTTGTCATCATTATATATCATATGTCAGCACTGTGATTATTATGGATCATATTACAGAGCAGCTGGCACTTGTCTTGTACGTCTTGATATTTAGAGCCCATGGAATCGCACTGAGCTTAACACGTCTACATGGTTCCAGGTTGCAGCTGTAATACCTACATCAACTGCTGTGATGGTTGTTTTTCTAGCATCCTTTAGCAAGCCATTTAACAGACTTTAAAAAAACACACCATGTTCTGCAGTTGGAATGTGTACCTACATTCCTAAATCTTAATCTTTAATTCAGTTAATGTTTAAGGAAGATGCTAAGTACAGTCTATGTTAAAATACCACCGTTTCCTTCTTTTGCATATGTTAACTGTCTCAGGTTTCCCTTTTTTAGCTAGATGCTGTTCCAAAAGATGATGGGACACTACTAGAAAGACGAAGGGAGCTCCAGAGGGAAGTAGAAATGATTAAGAGAAATCTGGCCCAGGAGGTATGTTATTACCATGACCCATATTTTATGTTTTTCTAGTTCTTTTCCATTCTACAAGATTTAAGATACAAGTCCTGCAAAACTCTGTGTCCATTTAAAACAGGAGTTGTCAACCTGGTCCCTGCCGCCCACTAGTGGGCGTTTCAGGATTCCAAGTGGGCGGCAGGGGGTTCTACGGCACAAGCCGAATCCTCTTTCCATCGAGCACTGGTGGGTGGTAAGGAAATTTTACCATCAAGAAAGATGCATTAGTGGGCGGTAGGTATAAAAAGGTTGACTACCCCTAGTTTAAAAGCTCTAATACTGTCATAAATAGAAATGGGTAAAACAGAAATGGGTAAAAATGTTTTAGTACACAGATTGCTGAGGTCACATTGCACCAAATGTGTGATCATCAAAAGAATGTTGCACTGTATGTGTAGTCATTGTATGTGCCATGCCATTACAAACAGTTGTAGTTCAGGCATTGTATCAGACTCCTTTTCTTCTTTCAGCTGTATGAAAGCATCCAGTGATCTCTTTTTAGCATCTTTGTGATGAACGAGATATGGAAGAAAACTGCTGAAATGAAGACCCCCCCCCTTTTATTCAGTTAAATCTTCATACATGCATAAGGAATCTAGTCAAGCAACCTTCAACAATTCTACAGTTTTAGCCATTCACCCACTCTGCTTCCAGCCTGTGGAGTGTTGTAGTTTAAATTTGTGTATTCCTGAGTTTGGATGAGTTTTTATCCAGTTTATTTTACCTTCAAGTTCACAATGCTTTACACAATGCAATGCTGTAGCAAAAAAAACTTATAAAAATGAAATATAGAGTAACAGGAGCATTACACCATTAATAAACATGGAGTTTCTAAATTTTATGCTTATGTAATTTCCAAACATCTCCTCACTGAGCTGGTGGAATAGTGGCAGCTTTCTCCATTGACATTTATGACCGGTGCAATTTCTTTACCCTCTCTAAGGAGATTTGAAGAGAACACAGACTGCCATGGCTTCCTTAACACCCTTTAGAGAAGGATACTAGCCAGAGTGGGTATAGGAGTAAAACGAAGTTTATCAGAACTGGCAGGATTGCTGTTCAGGAGTACAAGGGAGCAGCTTACAGTTGGCATAGCTGCTTACAATAGCAAATAGGGCAGGTGTAGTTGTTGCTTTTTGGTGTTGAGACCTAGATTTGAAAACCTCTCTCCGCGCGTCATTTCGTTGTAAAAAAAAGTTTGTTTACTGGTTATTAGGTTAAATGTTGTACTAGTTGCAAAGGTGAGATTCAGTGTGGTGTTCTGGATAGAATTTCACATCAGGGAGGCTCTTTTACAGAGTCTGATCCTTCCAATATTAATTGCTCAAGTTGTGCCAACTGTCTCGATAGATACCTGTTTTACTATTTTCCAGTTTGTGATGAAAGCATGCATTGGTAACATTCCTCTCAGCGCCCGTCAGCTGCACTAGCTGTCGGAACTGGCTGGACGCTGAGGAGTGGGCAATAGGAGAAGGGGGTAGGGTTGGAGACGGACTTGCAATAAGGGGTCAGTGATCTGGGGGAGCTTGTGACAGCCAGGACTGGAGTCAGAGTCAGGACTGGAGAGGGAAAAACAAGTGCAGGAGGAGTGAGAGAGAGGTCAGGCTGGTCAAGGGTTGCCTTTTCCTAACTTGTAAGTGTACTTTTGACAATAAAGACTCAATTCCTCACTCTGGCCATTCCTTGCCCAACAGCGCCATGGCACTAGCTCAGCCAATTTTATCCAAGTGCTTACCTCCCCCAGGGGGCCCACTTGAATAAAATATTGGGGGGCCCAAATAAGCGCCGTCCCACATAATTGATCACAAAACAGCACATGCACACCACTTCAATGGCAATGCCCATCAACCTGGGGGGCAGCCCCCTCAAATATTTTATTGGGGGGCCAAAAGAACCCTGGCCCCTAGGAGTTGGCTCCTAGACCTGCCCCACACCTGATGTCCCCATCCCCCATAACATTAAAATGGCCTTTGGTGTTTTCAATCTAGAAAACATCAACAGATGCTGAAGTACGAATATTTGAGCAGTGTATTGCTGAAGAAGACCATCTATTTAAAGCCCAGGAACACTACAGAGAGGAAGTAGACAACTTGATACGTTTGACTCAGATCAAGGCTGATGAGAGGGAGCAAAAATCAAAGGATTTTTTGAAATCCCAGGTAAGAGGAATCCAACAGATGACTAGTTTGATGCATCCAATATTAGTACCTGCCTGGAATTGCTAGAGGCCTGTCGTCGTCAGCTTTTATCTGCCACTTCTAGCGTCAATACTTGAAGAATTAGAAAATGGCACAAAACACACTTTCAAATCCAAACTGGTGGCAAGGCTATATTTACCTGTGATACAATTATTATTATTCTTCCCCTTCTGCACCCACATCCCATGGGAAGTTGCAAGAATTAGGACTGCATTGTGAAGCTGGGTAAGTTGATTTTTCTTCCAATGCCTGCTCCTACCAAGATGTTGCTGGTTTGAATGGGTGTTATTTATTAGTGGGGTTTACACTTTGTGGGTGGGAAATACCTTTTTGAAGAAATGGCATGCTTATGAGTAGTCTTTGTCTAAGTCTTTTTTCAGAAATGCCTTTGCAACTCTTCCAATTACCAGTCTGTTCACTACTATTTCTGTTGCAGGCACGGCTGCATAATGTTAAAGCAGATATAAAAACAAAAGACTTTGAAGTAAGGGAACATATGAAAAAGCAAAAAGCAATTCAGAGACAGTAAGGAAATTTTGGCAAATTTGATGAAGTGCCTTCTATAGCAGGAGATAGTTAATGCATTAAAACAAGTAACATTTTCCCCTGTAATATTTTTGGTTTGTAGAATGAAAGAATTTGCTAAAATGTATGACATTGTGCGACATGAGAGAAACAAACTGGTCAACCTTTTGCATTGTGCTCGCCAAAAAACAAATGAAATTAAAGAGAGAGTCAAAATGCTAGATAATGAAAAGGAAATCTTAAGGACCAATGCTGTGATTAAAGAGAGGTAAGCACCCACTTAATAATTTATCTGAAGGATAAACTGGCTTTTATTTCTCACTATTATCATTTCTATTTTTATATTTGTTACCTTATTTCATTCTTGATGTCATACAGAAACAAACTTATGTGCATGTGTCAATTGCTGGATTAAGTGCTGCAGGCACAAACCATACACATTCAAATGGCGTGCGGTGAATTTTTTCATAGGAAACAATTAGGGCCAGAGGCGCCAGCTTGCGAAGGTCATTGGGGGTGGCAATGTCGTGATGCCCTGGCATTGCGTGTGTGAGCTTTGTGCCTTCCTGCCTATGCCAGACAGTCTGGGAGTTGCCTAAGTCTAGATTCAACCTCATGTTTTTTATGCTGCGTGTAGGTCTCTGATGTAAAATCTATAAATAAACATAATAAATACAATTCATCTTCTCTCAGAAGATTAGCTGACTATTATTCATTATACATATTTATTTTATTTCTACATATTTCATTTCATTTCCCAATCGTCTATTGATAGGGAAGATGAATTTGTAGAAATTTCAGAGAAATACTACTAAGAATAATAACAATGCTTAATATTAATATAACGTTCTTCAGTCTTTCACATATGCTACATAAGTAATCCTCAAGAAATCAGGACTGATTGTGCTGCCTAAGGTCATCTAAAAATGTAACTCTTTTTCATTCTCCATTTTATCTTCATTTATTTTCCTTCCATTCAGAAAACTGCAAAAATACCAAATGAAACATGCAAGTAACATTTCAGTCAAAGATAGTATCCAGTGTGATGTTTGCAAAGTTCATCAAACACTCGTGGAGATGAAAGAAAAGCGAGAGCAGCAGCTGATGGACGTTGAAAGACTCACCAACTTGCTCACTCGTATCGAGGATGAAATGGTTCAGTTGCGAAAGAAATATGAAAAGGCCGTCCAGCTTCGAAATGAGAGGTAGGGAGCACAGCAAACGTCAAACACTTTGTAGGTTTGCTAGTATTTCATTTGAATGATAACTTCTTTTGTGGTTATTAATATTGTGGATATGAAAGCAAACAGATAATTAAAAACCGACTCTTGAAATAAAAATTGTCCACTCCAAAAATATGGTTCAAAAGCTTTACTAACAGAACTTGTTCTAAAACAGATACTCAAAACAATTATGCTACATCCAAATAGTAGCATAATATCATGTGCTTGTCCGAGCGCAGGTATAGCATCTTAGAAATATATAACTATGCTAAATTAGAACTGAAAGCAGCTCTGTCTCTCCCACAGCCTGCATTCCAGCCCAAGGCTGTGTTATCTTAGAAAGAGAATAATTAGCACACATCCTTCTTTCTTTCAACTAAATAGAGATTTGCAACTGAATACCCTTCTCATGTGATATAAGTTAAAAACATGACAGAGCTGCAGAGATACATCAACAGCTAATAATTAACTTTTTAGGTACTCAGAGAGCTTACTTGGCTTCAGTGGACTTTTCCAATGTTAAACCTTGAGCAATACACATACGGAGTTATTTTACATTTCAGTGTACAATTAAACAGTTATACTTAACAACTTGCAGGTTGCTCAGTCCTCTGTTCCTAATTAGTTTGCTTACATGGCGGTTATATTTTGCTTGTAAGACTAAAATTTTGAATTGTCCTTTGATTATATTGCTAAAACCACCGAGGCAGTCATTATGGAGCTCCAAACCAAGACTGATACTCAAAATAATAAGCTGAAATTAGTATCCTCCTTCCTCTTCCTTATTATCACTAACCTAGTTTAGGCCTCAGTCCTTTTCTCTCTCCCATCTTCTTCCTAGCACACCTTGCCCAAGACCCTCTTTTCCTGTCACCTCACACCCAGTTACCCTGGCAACCTTCTGTCTGCCCAGGCCCAAGATTCCTCTTAGTTGGGCCACCAGCCCCTTTGTCATGTTAATGCCTCTATCCCAGGTGAGGCCCTGGCTTGGGAAGGAAGCTTAGCCTACATTTCCCCCCTGGCCTGCAATCTTCTCTTCAATACTCCAAGTAATAAAAATCCTACCATTTATTAACTTCTAGGGTTTAGGGGTCCCCCCCTAACCTGTAACAAACACCACGCTTCCTGGATGGACGAGGTGAATAAATTATATACTTTACAACCTGCCTATTAAGTCTTCACTTTGGGTTCCTTGTAGTGGAGTTCTGCTCATAGAGCGTGAAGAAGAAGTGTGCATTTTTTACGAAAAAATAAATATTCAGGAAATGATGAGTCGAAATGGTGATACGGAGATTAATGTGATGGATGAAAAGATCCGCTTTCTAAAGCTGAAGCTCACGGAGAAAAAGAGGCAGATTGAGTTGTCCCTGAGAACGCTGCCTCTGAAAAGAGGTCTAGATGCAGATCTGGTCGTCCTGCAGATTCAGGTAGGTGCGATAGGAAATATTACCTTTCCATAACCGGATTTCTTATTTTAAGGGGAGAGGAAAGAAAGCCAGGACTATGGAAATGTGAGGTCACTACAGGCACCTGTAGTCGGCCTGTAGTGGAGAACTTTCCGTTTTACAATACTCCTAAATGGCATTAGACCTGATGCAGGAGGCTCCTGGGCCTACAAAATAAGGTCTTAGGATGCTCAAGCGGTAAGCTGGGAGACAGGACCAGGCAGCCATCAATACAATTTTGCACACCTGGAAGTGATGGGACATGATGACAGCTATGCCAGTGTGTAGAATGGGGTTATTTAGCAATGGACCTCCTGCTGCACTGCTGGCCTGATGCTGTTATACAAATTAAAGCCCCAGGTCTGCTACGGGGAAAAGATGTTCCATGATGATGTGCGGCTGCTTCCATGTATTCTGGGGGGGGGGGTTTAAAATGGCTACCCCTATGGACTCATGGGCATATACAGTGTCCCTGGAAAGGAAGAGACCAAGGCAAATAGGAGTGGGTGAAGCACCTCATGGGGCTTTGGTGGTGCCATAGCAAGGAAGGACTTGTTGAGATCTCCCACCACCACCAGACCACCCTTTCCCATCCCTTGCTTTAAGAAGCAGGTTGATGGGTCAACTGTTAGCCACCCCTTCACTGTAAGAACCGGAACATCCTTCCTTTTATGTCTAGGTTTATTAATTTTATTAATTTCAGTGCTGGAAATAGCAATATGCAATATTTTGAGATGACTACGGAAGCCCCTGCTATGTGCTGAGCAGGTCTAACAGTTACTATCCAAAGACACTCACCTGTGGTTATAAGCCTCAGATAATAAGTGGGGATGCACAGTTGTCATAAAGTGACAGGAGATAATATGAGGGAGGTTCCTTTACTTTTAGGGGTATTATGTCCTGTCTTCATGAGATAAGTTAACTTTTGATTTTAAGAGCAAACAGCATCCCCCCCCCCCGCCCTCATAACAGTTTCTGTTCATTCTTATTTGGACATTTTAACTTTTGACATGTGGCTGCTATTATGTTCACAGTAGAATAACACTGAGTTACAGCTCTGGGCTCCACTCATTTTGAGAAATTAGTTTCTCCACATCCCCCGAGGAATGCATAAACAATTTGGACAGCCAGAAAAATGACTGAAAAAATTTGGCTGGTTGGAGGGGGAAGAATTGCATTCAACAATTTGGATACCCAGATGAACAGATTTGCATGAGCTAGGTAGGGTAAATGGCGGGCTGGTTGCTCTGTTGGGGACGTTCATTCCTGTCATGGAATCAAGGCAGCTTCTGCGAGGGCAGCAGAACTAGCAGGATCATGACCAGCTGCATATTTCAGGAAGCTCTGGGAGGCAGGTGGCTAAAGGACCAAATTTGTCTTATTTTGCTCGTCCATTGTTTGCATTGTTTCTTTTAGGAGAAAAGGTGGGCTAGAAATTTGATAAGCAAATCAGCAGGACAGCTGAGAAGGCAGGGTAGACTGGAGACAAATATCTCACATATGCCTCAGGGTCAGGAGAGGCTGTGTTGTTGGCAAGAGGGGTGAATGGCTGAAATTCATATTCAAAAGCTAAGTATTTGGTTGCAGTTTGGTTGCGACATTTGTAGGTATGATTACAGAGCAAGGCCATAACTTTAAACACAACTTAGGTCAGTCACACTGAACACAGCGAGACTTCCTGCTGAAAGATACACAGTATGTGTTTACAAAGTCAGTACAACAATATGGTCGCTCCGGATAGTGGAAAACATCTTCAGGGTTAGATGGCATTTTGATAAAGCCTTTGCACAATGCATTGTGGTTTTCCTGTATGTGCTATAACTTGCTGTGGAACTGGTGAGTTTCCGCTCTCATCAACCACAGTAGGGAGGAGTCTTTGGTATAAAGATGATTACTTCATATACAGCACCACAACCAAGCCCAGGCTTGCGACTAGCATTTAATAATAGCCAAAGTGACAAAACAAGCAACTAGCACATTTCATGCTACTTCTCTGGACATTTAAGAGAGCAAACAAGTGACCAACGTAAATCGTTTGGAGAAGACTTGCTGAAGACTATCACGGAAAGCTCTCTCATTACAAAATGGCAGGAGGCCTGTATAAGTGTCATGCCAAGGGGTCTTGTGGGCTCTGCAGAGTCCTGCCCTACATCCTCAGAGTGGTGCTGTCATGAATATACACTCAATAGCTTGTCCACAGATAGACCAAGGCTAGTGTAAAATTAGCCAGCACTGCAGCAAGAACCACCAGAAGGGGGAGCATTCTGCTGCTGCTGACTTACAATGAGGGCGAGTATCCCTATGGCTGGTGTTTTCCATTCATTTGAATGGCACTACAGTGGTGCCCTGCAAGACGAATGCCTTGCAAGACGAAAAACTCGCTAGATGAAAGGGTTTTGGGGTTTTTGAGCTGCTTCGCAAGACAAATTTCCCTATGGACTTGCTTCGCAAGACAAAAACGTCTTGCAAGTTTGTTTCCTTTTTCTTAACACCGTTAATACAGTTGCGACTTGACTTCGAGGAGCAACTCATAGAACGCGGTGTGGTAGCCTTTTTTGAGGTTTTTGGTGATTTTTGAAGCTTTTCCAAAACTTTTCAGACACCATGCTTCGCAAGACGAAAAAACTCGCGGAACGAATTAATTTCGTCTTGCGAGGCACCACTGTACATAGGAAGATGGGAGAAATTCAATTGGGTTCACATTTAAAGGCAAACGTACCTAAATTCACACTTTCCAAAATAATACACAAACCAAATCACAGCCATCATTTGAAATTCACATTTCTCTGAATTTTGCAATGCAAAGTAATGGTGCATAAAACTCTATACAGTAGTGAAAGTAACCTACAAAAATGCATTATATCAGGGGGAATTGCTTTGCAAAAGTGTGCCTTTTAAGATAAATTTGCATTAAAATGCTGGGCTTTAAAAAATAAATTGCTAACTGATGTGGGAATGTGGAGAACTGAATTTAAGAGTGGAAAAACTAGAAACTGAGAGAAACCAAAATGGTGGGATTTGTCCATCCCTCATCCCTACTTGTACAGCAATGGCTCATGGTATATCATATAAAGAAAGGGGTACATTTTGTATAGCGCTGAGCTGCCTACATGACTGCTCAAGGGAACACTCCCCGCATCCTGTTATTTATGAGGTACGGTGGTGGTTTTGTTTTTTAAAGAAAAAATTCATTTCAGAGCACACACGCTGATGTTCTGGTGTTGATTAACAAGCATTTCTCAGTTTCCAGAAATTTCACAATCTAACCCAAGTTTTAATGTGTTAGATTATAATGTATTAGAGAATGTGCAATTGGGAGGGGCAGTTTTACCTTGTTTTTGTGCATCAAAGTGCCCCCACCCCTTTTAAAAGTTCTTTTAGTGTATTAAAGAAACCAAAACCTTCCTTTTTCCTGTGATGCAACTTGACTTCTGAGAACAGGAAGGACTGGATGGTTCAGCTTTGTAAGGGGGGGGGGGGGAAGAACTCGACAGAGGGAATCACCTGCTGGTTGCCCATTTCAGATCAGCAGATGTTTCTGTTCCACAGAATAGGGACTTTTGTGTGTGTGTGGAAATGGAAGTGTAACAGTGCTGAGTTTGGTTTCCCTGGAATAGAGATAGATAGATAGATAGATAGATAGATAGATAGATAGATAGATAGATAACAATTATGGGAGAGTTACCAAACCTATTTGTCACTCTTCTCTCTTTCTCTCTCAGTTTTCTCAATGCAAGGACAAGATTAAAAGCCTGGAAAAACTGTTTATAGACCCCAGTGGACAAAACAGAACAAGAGCGCTACCAGGGAAGGACCTCACTCTAGAAGAGTTGTACCACAAAATAGATGAGGTAATCACATCATTTGTATGCCCATGAGACTATTGCGGACAAGTGACCATGTTTCATTGTTAACTTGAAGTTGATTGAGGAGGGACATCTTTGAGCAGAACCAGACAATGTGAAAAACAGGTTTCTGCTAAAAACAGCATCCTAATGTTGCCATCTCCCCAGTGCGCTCTATGTAAAAACACTTTATTCTATGTCTTGAAATTGTCACAAGTCCTTTACCCCACCCTACCAGCCAGTGATGTTGAACACCAATGGACAAATGTGCAGCATCACTTATGCCAAGTGACATGGAATAAGTCATACTACATATTGTGGAGGGTAGAGGCAAGAACTCACTTGAGGATGTTGTTTCAATGGGATTGTTTCAATGGGAACTGGTTATTGTTTGATTAATTTTATTAAATTTATATACCACCCTTCATCCAAGTATCGCAGGGAGTTTACAGTCAGAAAAGCAAATTTAATTTTTAATTCAGATAATTGAAACCCATGAAATTCTCCTGAACCACTGCCAACCAACCCTGAAACACTCTTTTATTTTAGAATATATAATGCATAATCAACTTTATAAAATGGATTTTTGTAGACTTTGTCCCTGATGATTAATTGTATACATTAATGAATCTGTTTACACTATAGTTAGAAATAAAGTTGACACAAAAAGAAGAGAAATTGCTTGAGAAGGACTTTATCTTTGAGCAAGTTGCCCGGCTGACGGACAAAATACATGCCAAGGCTGAAAACGGCAAGGAGGACACATTAATATTGGCAAAAAAGGTAAAGTCATCCACTATCCAGTTCAGATACAGATATCCACACATTTCAACAGCCTTCAACATGTCTGTTGGTTGCTTAAATGGGAGTGGTTACATTTTCTTATTCCAAAATCCAGGTGATTTAACCTCCAATGACTTCTATCTTATTCCTAAGAAATTCTATGAACACAGAATTCTGAGCTGCATATATTGATTTCAATAGATTGAGATTGAAATTGTAACATTAACTCGCATCCAGTTGTAATATGAACAGAATTCAAATCCACATCCTTGACCAGATTCTGATGCAGCTAGATTTGCGTAAATACCTTGAGTTGTAAAGGAGTCCTAGTATAAAATTATTTCTCTAGAGAAAAGTGTGGCTCCATATTATTTTTTACCAGATTGTGCCTAAGCACACAGAAGGGTTAACAAAGCAATCTTATGTACACAGGTGGGGAAAACATGGAGTGGCTTTCTCTCTCTTTTTTTGGCCAGGGCAGAAAGTTGGAGTGACAGACTTTCCGGGCCCCTCCCCTGGTCAGCCATTGTTGTTTTTAATGTTTTTATAGGAGGGGAAATAAAGTATGCAACTCAAGGGCTGACACAGCTTGTTGGCCTTCCTGGGGACATGTTAGAGTAGCTGGGGACCTTTGGATCCTGCAGCTGTCTGATGGATGATTTTCAGGTGCTTCAGATGAGACAGCAGTAGAGCTTCCTGGCTGCTTTGGGGAACTGGGTATATCATTGTGCTTTTGCTGCTCATTTCAGATGAATGGACTACAAGAGAAAATAAAAAGTACAACCCAAAAAATGATGGCTCTTATTGCAGAGCTGTCTATGAAACAAGCACACGCCATTAAGCTGCAGCAAGAAATGAGAGACAAAGAACAGTTTTTAATGACCATCACCTCCAGGTTGGAAAAAGGTCTCCCACTTCCTAAGGATGTGGAGACTGAGTGGTTAAAGGTGTTGCGTGATGAAGAAGTGTATAAAGCAGCAATGGAAGCCAAAGCAAAAGTGAGTTTCTGCCGGGATACTGCTCTTTGCAAGCTCATTTTGTGTTTTCTCCAATGTCAATTTAAAAAGAGGTTCCGGTAACTTTTTGACATGGACTTCTAGGTGGTAGTCAAAGGCCTATGTTGCATTGGTAGCACCATTCTGACAGAATCTCTACTTGGCTGCATCTTGTAGCCCTTCAGATCCTTAAGCAGCTCTTCAGAGCGGGTCTGCCCAAGAATTTCCCACTTTAGACAAGGTACCTAAGAGATCGTTTGATGTTGCTACAGCTCAGGTTTATCATTTAAAGTAATTGTTATAGACAGTGCAGGAGGTGCAGGAACTCCCAACCTTTTTTGACTGACAACCCTAAGTTGTTGAGCTTCTTTCAGGAGGACACAAAAGTTGTTTAACTTTTTC
The DNA here is from genome assembly GCF_964188305.1 of Podarcis bocagei. Classification (NCBI taxonomy): domain Eukaryota; kingdom Metazoa; phylum Chordata; class Lepidosauria; order Squamata; family Lacertidae; genus Podarcis; species Podarcis bocagei. The sequence goes on from NC_138135.1 coordinate 72,544,179, forward strand.
TGGGGAGCTTCCGAAAACACGCGGCACGTTGCCTCTTTTAACGAGCTTCTTTTTTTAAATGATATTTATTGAAAAAAGATTTTTTTAAAAAAATTACAAAGAAAAAAGACAAAAACAGAAAAAGAAAAAGAAAAAATAAAACCATCATTTTCAAATTCTCCACTTTCATTACCTTCTTTCCATGACCTCCTCCTCCTCCCATCTCTTGTATCTTGATTAATAATTGTCACAGCAAATCCTTTCCATAATTCATAATATTCTGTCATTACATTACCTTACTCTATTTTCATCTTATCTTATAAAAAACCTTAAAACTTAAGACTTAAATCTTATTTTTACCAGCTTCTCATAACCATTACATTTTTACCTAATTCTTTAAACATTTTTACAAGAGCCAAGTAATTTCATTTCAACATTTTTCCAACGTTCATAAAACATTTCTAATGATAAAAAAGAGAATAAAAACAATCCAATCTTCTTCCCGCATCCCCTCCCCCCCGGTCCCGGGATTGTCAGTCCTTTTTATCCCATTAGTCTGGCACATTAACCTGGTGATCTTATATCCGAGGCCTTCAAATCTCTTCCATGTCCCTTCCGCAGCTCTTCTTCATATTTTCCTTTCACTCGTGGGAACTCCAGCTTGGTAGTGTTTTTGACCCTTTTCAACAAATCAGCCCCTTTTCCCATAGTCCAGACTAGACTCCATGTGGTATTTTAAGACATGTTTCAAATTCCCTCCAAAATTGGAAGTCCCAACAGCTCCAAACCTCTGACGGCCCATTGCCAGACTCGGAAAGTCCAAACATCCCTGCATAGGGGGGTCAATCCAACCCCCCATTTCCAAATCAATCCAAACTTTGTCTTTCCAAATCTGGTTTTTTCCAAGTTCATTTGTCAAATCCAAAGGCTCATTTTCCTGCTGGGCCAAAAGTCCCTCCATCTCTGGCGCCCAAGATTCTGCAACATCCTCCTCTATCATCTGCTCTGTCAGGACACACTCCTGTTTAAGTTCCTGGGTGGGCTCCATATAATTTCCCACTACCTGTTCAAATGTTCTGGCCGCATTAGTCATCAAATCTGTCTTCTGACTTAACTGATCCAATAGGGCATTTATTTTACAGAAAGCACCCAACAGTGCTTGTGAAAACATTGTCCTGCAAGGTCACAAGTCCTTTCCCACGGTTGTAATCTGTGGCAGCTGCAAGCTCCCTAGAATTGGTTACAGTTTCACAGTCCCCCTCTAGGGGGAAAACTTCTGGTTGTTCTTTCTTTTAAGGACAATAGCAACAAAGTTTCTTTTTTTAAGATATTTTGTCAATATTTGTTCCTTTAAAATGCGAAAGGAAACAGTGGAATCACAATGTTACTCTTCTTTTAACTATCTGTCAAAAACATTTGTCTCTGGTCAATGAGCTTCAAAACGTCAATTCTGACACCCCGCTCCAGGGTCAGGACGGTGGAAAGTTACTTTACTTTAAACTCACTTCTGCAGGTTTAAACAGTCCAAAAAAGATCCCCCTTCTTCTCCTGCTACCGAGGGGGGTTTCAACGATTTTAAATGGTGAAAACCGATCCTTTAAAAGTGATTTTCTAAGCTCTAGTATACGTTATCTTTGCTTTCTTCTGACTACAAGGAAACGGAAGGCTGACTTCCTGTTTAGACCTTCCCGTTTCAGTACCAAATTAAGGTGAATTTTTAAGTCTGATTCCTTTCTAATCGCCAGTTCTTATTTGCAGACCAATTGTTCAATGTTTAAGTACTCACGGGTGATTATTTTAGATGCCAAATTGTCCCAGGAAAAACGCAGCTGTCAGGGGTTTAGGAGCAGAGGCACGGGCAAGGGAGGAAACAGAGAGCGAAGGGGAGGAGGCAGAAGAAAAGATGAGTGATGACGACGACCCGAGATCTCCTAGTCTTTCCAGTGAATCAGAGGATTCACAGAAAGGAGCACCAGTGGCCAGGGCAAGGGGGGAGTCAAGGGGGGCACCCCAGGAAGATAGAGCCAGAGGGGACTCAGGGGGGAGCAGCTGGAAATCGGGACCAGCGTCACCGCCAGGAAGCAGGGAAGAGGAAGGGAGCCAGGGGGGAAGCGCTGGCAGCTCACCACAGGAGGGAGGGCATGAGTCAGGAGTGGCCACACCTCCATCGGGGAGCGAAGAAACGGTTAAGAGGAAAGTGGAAGGTTGGGCGCGCGCGCCAAGTTCAAATGCAGAGGAAGGTGGCGCAGTAAGCAGCCCCGAAAGGGAACCAGGTCCTAAAGCCCGGCGCAAGGAGGCAGGAGGGTCCGGGTCAGCGTCAGAAGAATCCCGGAAGGAAGAAGCCCCGGGGGGTAGAGGGACCCAGAGGAGGACAGTCAGGCGGAAAAGGTGGAGCAAGGCTAGGATATTAAGTTGGTGCACACGGGGCGGAGACTCAGACGGAGCTTCGCCGATCTAGCTACTAGACGTAGAGTTTGCGCGCAGCAGCGTGAGAATGGAAACTGTAATTCAATAAAGACTTTTACTTAATGATCGCTGGCTAGCGTGATCCTCTGTGAGCTAGGATCTTCAAGCAGCTCTGACAGTAAGCTCCGTCTCTCCATTGTGGGCATCTACAGCCTCGAGGAGGGGAGAGAAACAGGTGCCTACTAGCGAGCTCACGAACGGCAGACGACATGACGGCTGAGCAGCAGATAGAGGACCTCAGAAAAGCAGTGGCACAACTGAACGCCGAGATTCTCGCATCCAGGAAGAGAGAGGAGGAGGCAGCTGCCGCCTGCAGGGATCTCCAGGTCAGGTTAGACGTGCTGACAAAGCAGACACCCCAGCAGGAGGGAATTGGGTTGGCGAGACGGACAGGCGGGCTGGTCTCTCACTTCGATGGGAACCTGCAACAGTATCCCAACTTTAGAGCCGACGTACTGTGCGCACTGCAACTGCTGCATAAAGACTTTAGAGATGAACAAGAGAGAGTGGGGTTCATCATGTCCCATCTGCATGGGGATGTGAAAGCATGGCTACGCAATTTATGGAGAGATAAGGATCCGGCGCTCCAGAATGCGGATGCCTTTATTAAAGCGATGGATGGGTGCTTTTTATCAAGTATTGACGTGGATCTTGCACGGAAGGAGGTGCATGGGCTGAGACAAGGGAGGGCCAGCGTCAGGCAGTATCATGCCCGCTTTTTCGCCTTGGTCAGTGCCCTGGAATGGGACAGAGATTCGGCTCCTGTAAGAGACCTCTTTTGGGAGGGGCTGCACAACTCGATTAAAGATGAGATCGCGAGGGGGGAGAGACCCCGAACCACCCAGGAGGTCGTTCAGAGGGCACTGGCAGTGGGGGTGAGGCTGGAAGGACGTCCGTGGAGCAAGGACGAAGGGCGTGGAGGGCGCGAACCAGCCGGGGGCCCCTCCTTCCTTCCCAGAGAAGCAGCGCGGGCGCAATCCACGCCTCCGCCAGGAGGAGGAGCCGAACCTATGGAGGTTGGAGGTGCAAGGGCTCAGTCAGCAACCAGAGCCCTAGCACCGGCAGCAGTGAAAGCGAAGCCTCCTAGAGGGAACAGGAAGTGTTACGTCTGTGAGGAACCAGGGCATATGGCAAAAGAGTGTCCCCAGAGGCCCCACAAGCTCACTGCAGCCTCAGCAATGGTGACTGCAGCAACGCAGCAAGGAGGACCACAGCAGGGAAACGACGCAGTCTGGCTGGAGGAAGAGGCACTGGGGCCCAGCCAGACGTGTTAGTGACGCAGTCCCCAGAGATTTTACAGCCCGTGAACCCCCTCCCGCCCAAACCAGTAGTGAGGCTCACAGCATCTCTCCAGCTGCCCAATGGAATCACCATAGACGTGCCAATCACCATTGACTCAGGCAGCAATGCGGACTTTATAGGGCAGGACTTTGTCGACAGGCACGCTGTGCAGTTGCTGCCGGCCACACTGCCCCTGCAGGTTGTCACGGTGGATGGCAGGGAGCTGCTCGGGGGGCAAGTGGTGAAGCAGACGCCGCCAATGGTGATGCGACTTGGGAATCACAGAGAAATCATCAGCTTCAACGTCACTCAACTATCTGACACGCCCGTTGTATTGGGCATGAGTTGGCTGGACAAGCACAGCCCAACGATGGCTTGGTACCAGAGGCAGCTGACCTTCGGCTCTTCCTTTTGTGCTGAACACTGCATCGTGCCCAGGCAGGAAGGAGAGGAAGAGGAGTCACAGCTGCTGCTAGGCACGCTGCAAGCGATTCCCCACAAGTACGCTGAATTTTTGGAAGTTTTCTGCGAGAAGGAGGCAGACAGGCTACCCCCTCACAGACCATATGACTGCAAAATTGACCTGCTGCCGGGGGCGGCGCTGCCTAAAGGGAGACTGTATTCCATGTCAGAGGACGAACTGCAAGAACTCAAGGAGTTCATTGATCATACTTTGCAGCGCGGCTTCATCCGGGAGTCCAAGGCAGTGGGGGGCAGTCCCGTATTCTTTGTTAAGAAGCGGGACACGCCCCAAAAGAGACTCGTAGTGGATTACAGGATTTTGAACAGTGTGACTAGGCCATCGGACTTCCCCATGCCCCGAATTGACGACCTCCTCGCAAAGGTACGGAAGGGCAGAGTGTTCACCAAGTTGGACCTGCGGGGGGCGTACAACCTCATTCGCATGCGGGAGGGTGATGAGTGGAAGACAGCCATGTTCACGCCACTGGGGACCTACGAATATAGAGTTATGCCTTTTGGATTGCAAAATGGCTCCCACGTTTTTCAAGCATTTATGCATCACGTGTTGGCGGGACTTCTCTACAAGACGTGCGTCTGTTTCTTAGATGACATCCTGATCTTTTCGGAGTCGCAGCAGGAGCATGACAAACACGTCAAGGAAGTGCTGAGCAGGCTAAAGCAACATAGGCTCTACGCCAAGCTGGAGAAGTGCCAATTTGACGTGCCGGAGGTGGATTTTCTGGGCTACAAGCTGTCTGACAAGGGGCTCGCCATGGACAGCGCCAAGGTTCGAGCGGTGTTGGATTGGAAGAGCCCGCGCAACCGGAAGGAGGTCCAACGGTTTGTCGGCTTTGCGAACTTCTATCGCAAGTTTATCAAGGGCTTCGCGATGCAGACGGCGGCCATCACTGACACGCTTAGCTCCAAGAAAAAGAAGTTCATTTGGACAGAGCAGGCGGAGCAGTCCTTTCAGGCACTCAAGCGTCTCTTCGCGTCGGAAGAGCAGCTGCTTCATGTCAACCCCAGCAAGCCGATGAGGGTGGAGACAGACGCTTCGGACAGAGCCGTGGGGGCGGTCCTGCTGCAGAAAGACCCGCAGGGGGTGTGGCGACCGGGAGCGTTTTACTCCAGGAAGCTCAGCAAGTCCGAGCAGAACTACACCATATGGGACAGGGAGTTGCTGGCCATTCACGCAGCGTTCAAGGCGTGGAGGCACTTTCTGATCGGCGCCAAGCACACGGTGCAGGTTTGCACGGACCACAAGAATCTAGAGCACTGGCGCACGGCACAGTTCCTGAACCAGAGGCAGATACGTTGGGCTGAGTTCTTTGCGAACTTCGACTTCCGAATAGAGTATGTCCCGGGGGACACCAACATCATGGCGGACGCTCTCTCCCGTAAGCCACAGTATCTGGAGGACGCAACACCAGCGGCCGCCATGCACATCTTCGCACCGACAGTGTGGGCGTGCGCCGCGGCGACCGTGGACCTAGAGGCGGTGCGACGAGCGTTGCAGGGGGACTCCTTCGCACAAGCAAAGATGGCAGAGGTGCAAAGGGGCAAGGCAGCGGCCGACGGTTTCCAGCTAAGAGATGGATTGCTCATCCGTAAAGGGGCCATCTACGTGCCGGGAGACGAACTTCGAGCCAAGGTGCTGCAGCAGCTGCACGACGCGCCCACGGCCGGGCACTTTGGCAAGGAGAAGACGGTGGAATTAGTAGCCAGGGATTTCTGGTGGCCTGGAATGAGAGGGGAGGTCGCAGACTACGTGGCGAGGTGTGACACCTGCCAGAGGGCCAAACCAGTGCACAAACCGCCGGCCGGACTGTTGGAACCGCTGCAAACTCCGGTCGAACCTTGGGAAAGGGTGGCCCTGGACTTTGTCACGGATCTGCCCAGCTCAAGGGGCAAGACGGCAGTGCTGGTGGTGGTGGACCTGTTTTCCAAGATGGCGCATTTCATTCCGTGTGCTAAGGTGGCCACGGCGGAGCAAACCGCCAAACTGTTCATAGACCACGTGTTCAAGGTTCACGGTCTGCCACGGTCTATTCTGTCCGACCGGGGGCGGCAGTTCATCTCGAATTTCTGGCAGAAGCTGATGGGCTTCCTGAACGTCAAGATCAACCTGGCGTCGGCGAGACACCCGCAGACCAACGGGCAAGCGGAGCGGGTCAATGCCATCATGCAGCAGTACCTGAGATGTTATGCGAATCAACAGCCTGCGACGTGGGTGGATTACCTGCCGCTTGCCGAGTTCGCCTACAACAACACGAAGCACGTGTCCACGGGGGTCACGCCGTTCTTCGCCAACAACGGGAGGCACCCCAGAACCTTCCCGGGACTGGAAAGAATGGGGGAGGGGGAGCCGCAGACAGCAGATGCGTTCGCGTCGGAGCTGCAGGAAGTCCACGATCAGCTGAGGCGCCACCTGGAGCTGGCCAAGCACGCATACAAGGTACAAGCAGACAAGCACAGAAGGGTTGGAGAAGAGCTCCACGTGGGAGACTGGGTTTGGTTAGCAGCCCACGCAGTGCCGGCCAGGTCGTTGGCCAAGAAGAAACTAGGGCATAAGCAACTGGGGCCCTACCAAGTCGAAGAGCAGGTCAACCCGGTAGCTTTCAGACTGGCACTTCCGGAGGGTTCCAGAATGCATCCGGTATTCCACAGATCGGTGCTCACTCCCTACAAGGCACCGCACAGGTTCCAGGAACCCGGAACGGCGCCGAGTCCGGCCAGAGACAGAACAGGGCACGCGGGAGTGGCACAGAAGGAGCGCATCAACGAAGTCACGGAGATTTTGGACTCCAGATGGGGGGAAGAGGGGGTAGAATACTTTCTCGCCAAGGAGGGCACCCCGGCCAGTGCGAACAGCTGGGTGCCGGGCTACGCCTTAGACGAACCTCTGCTCAAAGACGAGTTTCATGCCCTCTTCCCACATAGACCTATGCCAGCAGACTTTTTCGACGACTGGCTTTTCACGCCCACGCTTTCGGCCAGCACGTTCCGGGGGTTCGACTCGGACGAGGAACCGACACGAGACGTCCGTTCCCCGGAGGGGTCACCCTCGGGATCCGCCTCAGAACCCTCGTATTGGTGGGACGATAGGCCAGAGGAGCAGTTCCGCAGAAAGTGGCTGGAATGCTCAGGACGAGCAACGCCGCCAGGAGGAAGTGAGGGAGAGACGGACATGGACATTTTCGGGGACGACCCTGGTTTCGAGCACGGCGGCACAGAGATGGAAGCGGAGGTGACCGTCGTCGACGAGAGCAGGGAGGAAGACCCGGGAGAGTTCAGATGGAGGCCCGCCACGGGAAGCGACCGATATCCGACGTTCGTCCCTTTGCAACAGCAGCCCCCAGCTCCAGCACCGGAAGGAGGGGAGGGGGGAATGGGGGGCTTCGAGGGGGGGATGGATGTCAGGGGTTTAGGAGCAGAGGCACGGGCAAGGGAGGAAACAGAGAGCGAAGGGGAGGAGGCAGAAGAAAAGATGAGTGATGACGACGACCCGAGATCTCCTAGTCTTTCCAGTGAATCAGAGGATTCACAGAAAGGAGCACCAGTGGCCAGGGCAAGGGGGGAGTCAAGGGGGGCACCCCAGGAAGATAGAGCCAGAGGGGACTCAGGGGGGAGCAGCTGGAAATCGGGACCAGCGTCACCGCCAGGAAGCAGGGAAGAGGAAGGGAGCCAGGGGGGAAGCGCTGGCAGCTCACCACAGGAGGGAGGGCATGAGTCAGGAGTGGCCACACCTCCATCGGGGAGCGAAGAAACGGTTAAGAGGAAAGTGGAAGGTTGGGCGCGCGCGCCAAGTTCAAATGCAGAGGAAGGTGGCGCAGTAAGCAGCCCCGAAAGGGAACCAGGTCCTAAAGCCCGGCGCAAGGAGGCAGGAGGGTCCGGGTCAGCGTCAGAAGAATCCCGGAAGGAAGAAGCCCCGGGGGGTAGAGGGACCCAGAGGAGGACAGTCAGGCGGAAAAGGTGGAGCAAGGCTAGGATATTAAGTTGGTGCACACGGGGCGGAGACTCAGACGGAGCTTCGCCGATCTAGCTACTAGACGTAGAGTTTGCGCGCAGCAGCGTGAGAATGGAAACTGTAATTCAATAAAGACTTTTACTTAATGATCGCTGGCTAGCGTGATCCTCTGTGAGCTAGGATCTTCAAGCAGCTCTGACAGCAGCGCTCTCCGGCAATAGCTATGCGGCTTCGCTCCACGGAAAAAGCAATTGACTCACAGCACCGCGCCACTTCACCCTCTTCGCTTCGGAGCCCGTTAGTGGGTTTCTTTGCGTGTTGGGGGGGCGCTAAGGGTGCCCGCCGAGTCCCACGGTCACAGGCTTCATCCGCCTGTGATTTCTAAAAGGGTCCCCGCTTCGCCGCAGCGGAAAGGACCCGTTTCACACAGAGCTGGTCCCTCCGGTTCAGAGGGAGTCCGCCATTGCCGATGGCGCCACCCCGGAAGTCTCCTTTAACGAGCTTCTTTTGGAAGAGGAGCAAAGCGCCGAAAACGCGCACCACACCAACTCCCAATCCATCTCAGTTCCTCCACCCGGAAAACGTGCTTTCTGCCTGCAACACCAGGATGATGAGGGACACAGATAGGGTCTGCCGGAACGCTCTGGAGAGATGCCAGAACTAAGTTCTGGAGCGTTCAGGCTGAAAAAAAATGCTCTGGTTATAGCATCTCAGTAATAAGAGAATAGCGAGGAGAGCCCAAGTGCTGTATAATTTGTGGAGTGAGACTACAGCCAGATATATTCTCTCAGAAGAACAGGCTCTTGCAATCTGGTGGCATCTAGATTTTAGAATTTCTACTCCCATCAGTCTCTGCTAGGACAGCCATGGAAGACAGCTGTGGAACTTATCAGCCTTGATATTCATATTATTATGATTGCTGAACCCAGATATCAGAGCCATGGCACTAGACAGGCTCCTTAACTGAAGCTTGGGGCCAAGCTAGACATAATGTAGATGATTTGTGATAAGGACAGGTACTGTATTGACAATCTTTTTCCTCTGCAGTACTAACAGTAGCTTAGAGGAAGGTGACAAATTAGGTTGGAGAAAACAATGCCATGGAAAAGAGCTAAGCTTTCCCCTCCCCATTCAATTCAGCAGCCAAAACAATGAAAAAATGCACAATAGTACAAACTGCTTGATATCTTACCTATCTGTGCTCTTGTCTACAATAATTCTACTGTTGAAGCACACTAAAGTGCAAAATTTTATTTCATGTGAACCAAAACACAGAAATCCTCCCAAAATTCACACTTCTCCAAATTTTGCAATTCAGCCAAGTAATGTGTATGAAAATGCATTAGGGAAAATAGCTTGGTAAAATGTGTATGTTGGGGGGGATTTGCACTTAAACACTGATTAATTTTCATAAGCACCTTGATTAAGAAACAACAAAAAATGATGTGGAATTGTGGAGAACTGAACTTCAGATGGGAAAAATGAGAAACCGAAAAATGACAGGTTTGCTTATCCCTGGCGCACACTAATGTCCTGGTTCTTTTGAAACATATAGCACTCATAACAGCTGTTTTAATTAATAGCCCGCATTTAACCAGTTAAAAATTCTGTTTTTACAGCGTGCTACAGAAGAGGAACAATATTCCTTACCAACTTCTGTATTCACCACAGCCGAGCAACGTCCCAATGCCTACATCCCAGATGATGAAAATGTTCTCCCTCTGCCCCGGCCCTATGGTGCACTGGCTCCTTTCAAACCAGGCGAGCCTAGTGCAAATATGAGGCATATAAGGAAGCCAACTGTGAAGCCAATTGAAGTCTAAAGAGACAGAACCTTGCAGAAGTTATAATTCAGGGCCTACTCTTAAGTTCAGAGTCAGAAGTCCCCTCAATGTCATTACTAGGGCATAACAGACCACACAGTGTTGTTGACAAACATTCCCTAGTGTCACACAACACTCAATGAAATGAATGGTGTTGTACAGTAAGGGGTTGGCAAATTGTACCCTCTTAAGTATTTTTTATTTAAAAACTATAAAGCAGATTTCCCCATATATTTGTGTTGCAAAAAAAATTATATTTTAAATAATCACAAGTAGTAAATTAGACATAGATCATCATCAGTACAATCCTCTTACCTGTATGCAGTTAGTTTCCAAACATTTAAGGCAGTATTTTGAAATGTTTGGAGGCTGCCAAGTAGTTTGGTAGCTTTATCTCCCATACTTTATACAAACGGTTATTAACATTTACTACCTGTGCCTTCTTGTTTTCTGCAGATGTATGAAGTACTCTTTCAATGAACAAATAAAAGTAACTGTGAAATAAAATGAGGTGGTTGTGCTTATTTAAATTTGTGATTACATTCCTTCCTCTTAAAAGGCAAAGAAGATGGTTTGGTAACTTTAGATATCTGCATTACAGTAGCAAGGAAGCATTACCACAAAAAATAGGAAAGGAGTAAATTCTTGCACTTAGATAAACAAAAAACCAGTATGTTTTCTAGGGTGTGCACCAACCACAGGAATCTGTCTGGCACTTTGTAAAGCAAACTACCTTAGTTGGAGGAGATTTATTGGTTGCCTGATTTAATTGGTCCACCCAAGTCTACTTCATTTACCTTCCCCCATTCACTACTTTGGGAGTGGTTTTAAAAAGATTTCACTTAACCCCCACCCCCAAATGTTTTGCCAGCAGACATGTTTTGAAGACTGCAGACATGACAGAGGGGTCCCTGCCTGAGTAACAAAGCTGCTGATTTGTGTAGACAAGTAAGATATGAGACTCCTGTGCTGGGCACTTAAAAGCTTGACCTGCCAAGTCACAATGAATTGCTCCTACTTCCCTCTCCCCATCCTGGCATTATCTTCAAGCTTGGAAGAGACAAGCTATTGCTCTTGAAAACCTGCATCCTGCCAAGAGCAGGAGAACAACAACAACAACAACAACAACAACAACAATAATAATTGTTTATTTATACCCTGCCCTTCCTGGTTCAGAAAACCGGGCTCAGGGTGGCTAACAACAAATTTAAAACATTTAATTGATGCATGAAAAAAACAGCATAAAATACAGTATAAAACATGAATAACAATAAATTCAGAATTCAAAAATCAATTTAGGGGGAAAATCCATCCAATAAACATCGGATGGTCACCAGGGCTAGCTAGCTAAATTAGTCCTATTTGGGCCAGTGAGGAGACCAGAGGAGAATTAGCTGTGGGATCCCAGAGCAGGTAATCTTCATAAAAAAGGGGGGGGGAGGGAATAAAAGATCAGGCTAAGTTCAAATTGAAAGCCAGGCGGAATAGCTCTGCAGAAGGAAGTTAAATCCTGTAGGGCCCTGCTCTCATGGGACAGAGCATTCCACCAGGTCGGAGCCAATACTGAAAAGGCCCTGGCCCTGGTGGAGGATAATCCGACTTCCTCAGGGCCCGGGACCTCTAAACTATGATTATTCATGGATCTTAAGGTCCTCTGCAGGGAATGCCAGGAGAGGCGGTCCTGTAAATACGAGGGCCATAAGCCACAAAGATTAGAGTGTGTTGTCAATTACAGACTAAACCTGTCAGCCATTAAGGAGATCCCCCAAATGAGGGCTGGTCCTTTAGGGCAAATGAGGCACTGGCCCCCTCCCCAACTTCAGTCTGCCCTCAGCCAGCCCTGCCTGCCTGTCTTCTTACAGACAAGCAATCCAGAAGGGGACATGGCTGTCAGCTTCCTCTCCCCAGGCCTCTGGGTTGGCATTTTAGACCTCAGGAGGAAGGAGGTAGGCGAGAAAGTAGCATCAGTTGCCTGTGCCTGTCAATGTCCCTGACTCCAGCTACAGTTGTCCTCTCTACCTTCCAGTCCAGCCACCTCTGCCCCCTCTTCAGCTGCTGGCGCTTAAGCTAGAGACTTGAGTTGCAATTTTTCAACGTTGTTCCCTCTCCCCCTCCTCCATCCTGGTTAAACTTAGAGACACAGTTTCACTTTTCTACAGCTTTTTTAAAATGTCTGGATTTATGAGCCAGACAAGACAGGCATTCCCACTTTGATTCATGTTAACCTTGAAGAAGCCCCCGATCCCTTTGAAGTACCCTGTACAATATTTTGCACTTCTTCACTTACTAGATCTGAATCCCACACATATTTTAATCCTGTTGCATAGTTTGTGACTAATTTCAGTGGGACTACTCTTGAGTATGAAGTAATGGGCTTAGGTAGACCATGACATAGTTGGGTACCACCCATTAGGCTTATATAGCAAAACAGTTACCTGTTTAAAATGATGCTCTGACTAAAAAGACTTTAGTACCCAGCACTCTGATGGAATAAATTTCAGCTGCAGTTTTTCCACAATTAATTATAGTTCCATCCTACTGAAATAGGACATTCAAGTATGCAGAGTCTGACAAATATGTGGAAGAAGTCTTTGTTCACTATAAGTCAAACACTTAGATAACGGGGTTTTTTTGTAGCTGCAAGGAAAATGACATCAGCTTAATGGTATGCCAGCATGTAGGAAACTGAAAATGTTCCTGATTGGAATCCAACTTTTCTATTGCTGTTGCTGTTCACAGCTAAGAAAACAAACAGAGAAGCCTAGTGCTTTACAAAAATAGGTGAGAAGCAAGAGCGAGATGTGTGACTTTTTTGATAGCAACTATTTCTTTTCGCACTGACACTTGATCTACATCTATCGGCCAGAGACACATTCCCGTCCTACTGATTTAAATGCAAATCACCTCTCACATCAATATCAACAAGCTTTAATAATGCTTAACTTAAAAGTGGACCATACCCACTGATTGCTAAGGGAGAATACAGATATAAATATGCCTCAGTTGAAATTTAGTTGCCTTGCAGAAGTTTCATGTGATTGTAGCAAAATATACAAAAGAAAGATGACATTTTACATAAGCAAGGATATATTAAGTTTCAAAATTATACATTTATTCCCATTATTTACAGAGAGCTATTTTAATCATACTTCCCAAATTCATAAATTGATCCCCTTATACATCAGTGTACAACAGCTGCTGGTTTCTTTTTGATCTGTTATATAGTTACTCCATATTCAGAATTTATTTGCCAGAATCTGAACTGGAGTAGCAGGCAAATTAAGCGTAAGTTCGTAATTCCATGTAGGTACCTGAAAGTCACCACATTTTGGGCACAGCAACTTTGGCATGTATCCCATTACTAATAATAAGTAGTGACAATGAGAAAGTCATTATACGGAACTCTCTCTAAGTAGTCAGCGAAAGTTTCAGTAGTTCTCCTGAATCAGTACATGTCACTAACAGACAATAGCAAGGCTGAGATGCAGCTGAGGTAAGAAGGTCGCTTTTGATAAGTTTCACTAAAGACCTAAGAGCAGAGTCGTGTGCTTCAGTGCCAACTCTTCCACACATCTTGCATTCATGTTTTCCTGTGCCACAGAAGTCATCCATCCTAGGAAGGATACGAAGGGCGTGAATTTGAGAGGCTTATAGTTAACGCTGGTGGATACGAATGCGAAAAAAGCACAATTTGTTTTTTAGCACTCCTAAAAAACCCCCACTCATGTCACACGGCTGGCATATGGGAATCTCATCACATGCAGCACAATGGTTGCTTCTCACGGCAGCAGACGCGAAAGAGGAAGGTGGGGTTCTGTAAGTAACCAGTGTGATCTGGAAGGAGCTTCTCAGCAGACAGAGTGCCTCATCTGAAATGTGTGAGGTGCACCAGACACTGATGAATTTAGTGTTTAACAAGCGTGCCACAATAATTTTGTTTTGCTGCTTACCTGCTTTTCCGGTGTATTTATATGTAACCAACATTCAATAAAAATGTGTTTTTTTGGAGGAGAGGGGAGGATAATTTTGCCACTAATTAGCATTAAGGAAGCTGCAAATTGGGGCTTAATAATTCTATATTCCAGCAAGGTACATGTGAACCTCAGAACAACATGGCAATAGCAAGATGAGATGCATTTTTAAACAATCAAGGAACTTGGGTAGAAAACTGCAGGAGTATAATTACCTTGACTCTCCACCTCTGCCAGCTTATTGACCAAGTAGTTAAGCGGAAGAAACTCTATTTGAGGTGACAAACTCTCCATAACTAGCACACTGTACTGTGAAGGAAAATGCATTTTAATTATTGGATTAATACTAGGAATAACAGCAAAGCCCTTTAACTTCTAAGACTCAATTTATCCAGATCCCCTCATCTCTCTTCCCCGCTTTCCTGCTACGCCATTTAGACACAGACACTCCTGTCTTCCAAACTTCTGATCTGGTGTTCCACTCAAGCAAATGGAGGTTTGCAAATTTCCATGTGGACAAGAATCACAACAACTTCAAGTTGAGGTTTAATCCCAAAATGCTTACCTGCTTATTGCTGAGTTTCTCAAGCAAGAGTTTAACATAGTTCCTTGCAATACTGTTGGTGCTTACAGGGTGATTCCAGAGTTGACTAACCTTACGACCAGTTGCCTATAAGACAAAATAAAATAAGGTTAGATACCTAAAGGACAAAGCAGCATTGATCTGTTCCTTTTTGGATGATGATTAATTTACATTGCAGTCCAGTCCTAAACCACATCTACTCAGATATGAGTCACACCAAGTTCAATGCTGTTTACTCCTAAGTAACTGGGGTTAGGACTGCAACATTATTCTGCCCAAATAATAATTATTAATAAACAATAATAGCACAAGCCACAATTTCAGATGTAGGCTTCATGATAGCCATCTTCAAATATCTAAAAGGCTGTCACATGGAATAATAATAATAATAATAATAATAATAATAATAATAATAATAATAATTTATTTGTACCCTGCCCATCTGGCTGGGTTTCCCCAGCCACTCTGGGCGGCTTCCAACAAAGATGAAAAATACACTAAAATGTCACATATTAAAAACTTCCCTGAACAGGGCTGCCTTCAGATGTCTTCTGAAGGGGTGGAGACGCTCCTTCAGATATACTGGACCGAGGCCATTTAGGGCTTTAAAGGTCAGCACCAACACTTTGAATTGTGCTCGGAAACGTACTGGGAGCCAATGTAGGTCTTTCAAGACCGGTGTTATGTGGTCTTGGTGGCCGCTCCCAGTCACCAGTCTAGCTGCCGCATTCTGGATTAGTTGTAGTTTCCGGGTCACCTTCAAAGGTAGCCCCACATAGAGCGCATTGCAGTAGTCCAAGCGGGAGATAACCAGAGCATGCACCACTCTGGCCAGACAGTCCGCAGGCAGATAGGGTCTCAGGCTACGTACCAGATGGAGCTGGTAAACAGCTGCCCTGGATACAGATTTGACCTGTGCCTCCATGGACAGCTGTGAGTCCAGAATGACTCCCAGGCTGCGCACCTGGTCCTTCAGGGGCACAGTTACCCCATTCAGGACCAGGGAATCCTCCACACCTGCCCACCTCCTGTCCCCCAAAAACAGTACTTCTGTCTTGTCAGGATTCAACCTGAATCTGTTAGCCACCATCCATCCTCCAACTGCCTCCAGACACTCACACAGGACCTTCACCGCCTTCACTGGTTCTGATTTAAAAGAGAGGTAGAGCTGGGTATCATCCGCATACTGATGAACACCCAGCCCAAACCCCCTGATGATCTCTCCCAGTGGCTGCATGTAAATGTTGAAAAGCATGGGGGAGAGGACAGAACCCTGAGGCACCCCACAAGTGAGAGCCCAGGGGTCTGAACACTCATCCCCCACCACCACTTTCTGAACACGGCCCAGGAGGAAGGAGCGGAACCACTGTATGACAGTGCCCCCAGCTCCTCAAGACAGTCCAGAAGGATGTTATGGTCAATGGTATCAAATGCCGCTGAGAGATCCAGCAGAACTAGGAAACAGCTCTCACCTTTGTCCCTAGCCCGCCGGAGATCATCAACCAGTGCGACCAAGGCAGTTTCAGTCCCATGACGAGGCCTGAATCCCGACTGGAAGGGATCCAAATGGTCCGCTTCTTCCAGGCGTGCCTGGCGTTGTTCAGCAACCACACGCTCAATCACCTTGCCCAAGAATGGAAGATTTGAGACTGGGCAATAATTGGCCATCGTGGCCGCATCTAAAGATGGTTTTTTAAGAAGCGGTTTAATAACCGCCTCTTTCAGCGGGTCTGGGAAGGCTCCCTCACGGAGGGAAGCATTCACCACCCCACGAAGCCCATCGCCCAGTCCTTCCCGGCTAGCTTTTATTAGCCAGGATGGGCAAGGATCCAGGAGACAGGTAGTTGGCTTCACTCATCCAAGCAGCCTGTCCACATCCTTGGAGGTAACAGGTTGGAATTGATCCCACGCAACTTGACTAGACAGGACTCTAGCACTCTCCCGCCATGGCCCTGCTCCCATGGTGGAGTCTACTTCTTCCCAAATCTGAGCGATTTTATCTGCAAAAAACTTTGCAAAATCATTGCAGGAGGTCATGTGGCCCGTACTGGGCCCCGATGTTGCAGGTGGTTCCGCTAAATTGTGAACCACCTGAAAAAGTCTCCTGCTGCTGTTTTCTGCAGATGCAATAGAGGCGGCGAAGAAAGTCTTCTTCGCTGTCGCTATCGCCACTTGGTAGGCTCGACGTTGAGCTCTAACCTGTGTCCGGTCAGATTTGGAATGAGTTATCCGCCACCGGCGCTCTAGCCGTCACAACGATTGTTTCATTGCCCTCAGATCCAGAAAACCACGGGGCTGTCCGGGCTCCATGCAATCGGAGAGGGCGCTTCGGAGCCAAACAGTCAATAGCCCTGGTTAACTCCACATTCCAGCGGGCCACCAGGGAATCAGCTGAAAGGCCATCAACATGGGATAAAGCATCCCCTACCACTCTCTGGAAACCATTTGGATCCATTAAGTGGCGGGGGCGGACCATCTGAATTGGTCCCAACTCCCTGCAGAGGGGATGGGTCGCAGAGAAGTCCAGTTGCACCAGGAAGTGATCTGACCATGGCACTTCTTTCGTTTCGCTTTTACTTAGTGTCAGATCACCAACATCCATAGAGGTAAACACCAGGTCCAAGGCATGTCTGCGGCTATGGGGTGGGCCAGACTTATTCAGGGACAGCCCCATGGAGGCCATGCTTTCCACGAAGTCCCAAGCGGCCCCTTGTAAGGTTGTGTCGGTATGGATGTTAAAATCCCCTAGGACAACCAAGCTAGGTGTCTCCAGGAGAACATCCGCCACGACCTGAAGCAGCTCGGGCAGGGAATCCTTGGTGCAGCGGGGAGGTCGGTACACCAAAAGGAATCCTGTACTGTCCCTATTGCCCAACTTCCAGAACATGCACTCGGAAAACTGGGTCTTCCCAATAGGACGCCTGGTGCAAACTAATGACTTCCTAAAAATCACTGCAACCCCCCCGCCCCGCCCACATGACCTGGGTTGCTGTGCGTAAGAGAAACCTGGTGGACAAGCAGCGGCAAGGACAGGCCCATCTGCTTCATCCAACCAAGTCTCTGTCACACATGCCAGGTCAAGTCCTCCATCCATGATCAAGTAATGGATGGCAGTGGTCTTATGAATCATTGACCTGGCATTGCACAGCAGCACCTTCAGGTCATGTGGGTATCCCTTGCTGATTCTAGTATCCATCCGGTCAGGACCAGACCCGGAGGCAGGGATAGTCCTCAGACAACGACTAAACCTGCCTCCTCGGTAATGACATGGTCTGGTCTTAGCGTAACTCCTCCTCCTACCCGTGATCACTGAGATGGAGATGGAGATGGACGATGGAGCAAGCTTGTTTTCTCCTGATCGGGAGGGTAGGACACGAACCAGTTGAATCAAGCTACAAGAAATGTAGCTCTAATAGCAAATGACGTGCTTTCTCCACTATAGTGAAAATCCTGCTTGTACAATGTGGTCAACAGCATTCTTTAGACGCCAGAATTCTTCAGCTAGTGCCCAAAAGGTCAAATGCAGCCTAGCAGAGGGTCTGCAATGGTCTGCTTCCATCCCACAAAGCTCTGCCCTGTTAAATGCCAGGTAGCTGCATCCTGCTTTTGTTACTTTTCGTATAACGGCTTCTTCTTCCCTACCAATTCACCAATAAAATCATCAGGGCAACTGAATCAAGAGACAAGTGTCAAAAAGGGACAAAAGATTAATGTTCCTAATAAGCTACATGCAACAAAAGAGGCAAAGTAATATTAGTTCTGGCTCCAAACCTAAATTAAAGTGTAATTGAAGAGTTCTGACCCTAAGGCTGATGAGGATTTAAGATGCAACACTGCAGCCCCTGAAGGAATGCCATTCAGTGGACTCCTTCCACTCCCTAAAACAAAATGTAGCAAGGACAGAACCAGCTTTGTTTTTGCCATGCAGCCAAATAAAGAACCCCTTTCTGTAAGGAAGTTCAATTAGCCCTTCTTGTTTCTTGAAATAGACATGGCAGCCTATAGAAAGGAATGCAAAACTACAAGCCCAAGTTCAGACAGCATACAAAGCTACAAAGCTGACTGATGGCTGAGCTCAGTGCAGTCGCTGGAGAGAAGCAAAGTGGTCACAATCTCACCTTGGTTGTCCACACTAAATCTTGGCTTGACTTAACGTTCAAATGAAGATCCTGTCTCACTGGCTCTGCAGAAGTAAATCAATGGCCAGAGACAACACTGTCTGGCTTTCAGTCCATGCCATTTTAAAACATTTCCCCTGTTAAAAGCTAATTACCAGGACTCAATGTTGTTTTCTCATTACCTTATAGCAGTAAGGTGCCAACCTTAAGCCATGATAAGCTTTTGACACACATTCTACAAGTGGCTATTTTACAGTTATTCAGATCACTCTCCTCTAAGCCCCACTTCCCAAATTGGGAAATTGTTAACCTTTTAATGGAATAAAAGTAGTACGGCTGATTTCATCAATAAACACGTATGTTCCCCACAAACAGCTTTAATACGAAACAAATAAATCACACAGTTACCTCAGGAAGCCTTATAAGGATACTCAGTTTGAGCTTTTCATTCTTTTCGGTGTTATCCAGCTCTGAAAACAAAAGGATACGATAAAAAGAAAGGGAAAAGGTCACTGACTATACAAATCCTCATTCAGCTACATTTACTCCAAGTGGCACTAACTTAAAAAGTTAATCACATCCTATTCCCTTATGGAAGCTTTTCCTTTCTTTTTTATAGCCATTTTTACGCAAATAATAATAATAATAATAATAATAATAATAATAATAATAATAATTATTTATTTATATCCCACCCTCCCCAGCCGAAGCCAGGCTCAGAGAGGCTAACAACAGTAAAGTAATACAGCATTCTAAAAACAATTCATTCTAAAATCAGTTCAAAATCAAATGAATGGCAACCATTGGACTAGAGTTCTGTGAGGAAATGGAAGCATTTGTGGTTTTGGATCATAGCGCATGAGGTGCAGCAATGGTGGACCAGCTGCCACTTTGCCCTTTTGGCTTCAGCAAGGTTTAAAAAATTCTGAGCGAGCAGCATAGCTGTCAGCTTACAGATTTGAAAATAAGGGACCAGCAGCCAAAATAAGGGACCTGCAGCCTCACCTGTTCCAGGCACTCCAGTCTCCCTGTCCTCCTGCAGTCTGGTCAGACTCATGCTGGTAGCTTCAAGAACACTGTCCAACCAACTTTGTAACCAGAGGTTCAACTGAATAGAATCTGAATCACATGCACCACAAGGCCTATGCAGCCTCAACTTAAGATGGCTCCCCGGCCTGGCTTTGCACTGCAAGGTTTGCAGCAGCACGTGCAACAAAATGGCGTCCAGCATTCAAAAAACCCCTCAGCTTGCATTAACTAGCCACACACAAGGCATGCAAGCTCCACCCCCCAGTCGTTCTTAGACTTCTTATTGGGTGAGCAACACAGCCAAGCAACACAGTTGGAGCCTCCATCCTCCCTGGCCGGCAGGGAGGGAGGGAGAGGAGCTGCTTCCTTTGAAATTTAAGGGACATCATTTAAGGGAAATTTAAGGGACATCCATCAATAAGGGACAGCAGCAGGACATGGCGCTGGAATAAGGGACTGTCCCTTCAAATAAGGGACACTTGACAGCTATGGCGAGCAGCAGTAGCCACCTCACCTCAGTACAGATCCGCCTCCCACCACCCAAAGGGAACCATGATGTTCCTCCTGCTTATTTTGAACTGTATTTCATTCAATTTAGAGGGATAATGATGTGATAAATGGAGGTAACTGAAGAGAATTTGATTTTGGAGGAGGATCAGGACAGAAAATTAATTGTGGGTAATGGGGTAATTAATTGAACAGATCTGGACGACATGTGAAGATATTATCTGGTGATTAGGACAGAAAATTAACTAGCCTGCCTTTCATGAAATAGAATTCTAGTAATTGTTTCTCGATATGCATATATGCATATAAATTAGCATATACAAATTCCATACAATGTTGTGCCTTTGGGCTCTGGATCACTGTAGCATTTTTGCACCTCCCTGCTACCTGCCCACCCAGACACATTTCAGTACAATCATTCAATATCACCACATAAAACTAGAAGAATGGGGCCACAGATAATAAACTAAATCCCAGTAGTGGGCACATCCCACACAGTCATGAGGAAAACAATAAGTCCACTTCAACAGTTCTCCCTTTGTCTATCACTCAAGGGGGAATCCCACCAAACCAAACTGACCCTCTACCCTGTTGGAGGAACTGGACATGGTGGAAGAGGTTAATTTCCTTCATGAGAACAAATCACCCCATCAATAAGGTAAGCCAACAGGTGCATGGTTAGCCAAGCCAGTTGCTATGGCAACAGCCCAGTGCCCCTTATCTAAGTGATCGAGGCACATCAGTGGGTCTGGGGTCTTGTGCTGCAGTGTTGGAATCAGTCTTGTGAAGTGGGTGAGTCTGACTAGAAGCATGAGTGTTATGCATGTGTGTTATGTCTTGAAGTGCTGGAACAACAGAGATACTTTGTACTTGTATATATCTGTATCTGTAGCTACAAAGCCTACAAGCTGTATGCACATATCGCTGTCTGGAATTGTATTTACTGAAGCCTTATCTTCTGCAGCAGTAAACTATTTTGGACCTTAAGATGCCTCTGTGTGGTGACTGGAACTTGGGGAAACATCCACTACATGTCTCTCTCACCTCAGATTCCCAACATATCAGGCTGTCACCATGGGTGAGGGTTAGAGAACTGTTTCCCACCTGGCTTACAACATCCTATATCAATATCCTGACTGAGTGTCCCTTTTGTGTCAGCCTCTTTGGGGATGGCACTGCCAGCCATAAAAAGGTAAAGGTACCCCTGCCCGTACGGGCCAGTCGTGACCGACTCTAGGGTTGTGCGCCCATCTCACTTAAGAGGCCGGGGGCCAGCGCTGTCCGGAGACACTTCCGGGTCACGTGGCCAGCGTGACGAAGCTGCTCTGGCGAGCCAGCGCAGCACACGGAAACGCCGTTTACCTTCCCGCTATAAAGCGGTACCTATTTATCTACTTGCACTTAGGGGTGCTTTCGAACTGCTAGGTGGGCAGGAGCTGGGACCAAAAGATGGGAGCTCACCCCGCCGCGGGGATTCGAACCGCCGACCATACGATCGGCAAGTCCTAGGCACTGAGGTTTTACCCACAGCGCCACCCGCGTCCCTACCGCCAGCCATAGCAGAACCTTATTTTTTTGCAACCAGGCCTTCCCTGCTTAGTCCTCAGTAGGACTGCTCCCAATGGGGAAAGTGGGGCAAGGCAGGCTCTGGACCCCACCTGTATTCATTTAGCCTATATATAGTATTCATTCAGCAGTGATAATTACAGCTATCATATAAAAGTAGCGAGAAAGAATGTGACTTGCATTATGAACACACATAGACATATTTCACTCAGTGAGACTTTCGGAATGAAAAGAGGATTAAAAATTACACTTACAACCAGGAATTCTAAACAATAAATATAAAAGAGGCCATCGAACTTGCACATTTTTTCCTTCGTGAAAATTAACCAATTAATCTTATCCAAGTAGGGGAACCGCATTAAGAGAAGCAGAACTCCTACAAGGCATTAAATCTCCCTCCTATCTTGGGCAGTCAAACCAGGAAGGTACCATGGTTGATAGTATCAAATACTGCTGCAAAATCAAAGAAAACCAACAGCATCACATTCCTTTGTCTGTCTCCCAACACAGGTCTTCCTGTTACGATAGAGAAGCAATGCAGCCGCGAGCTGCTAGCTTGAAAACAGCACATGATGGAATGTTAGGGCTGTTCCGTGGGAAACAGAGGGACAGTCAATTCACAGTGCAGAGGGCACCGGAATTAGCTCAGAGTGTAATATGAGCTGTACAGGAAGTACAGGGGGAGTTTGTTTCTCTCAACTGCTGGAGTTTGAAGAGAGCAGTCATGTTTTTTGTAACACTGCAAAGACAGAAATAAAAGCATGTAAATACGTTTCTGTCTATCTCTTTCCCCTGCCAGGGGGGGCAGGAAAGAGGGGGTGTGTTCTTCTCATGCTGAGAAGGATAGCCTATCGCGACCTCTGCCTGGATCTTGCCGGGAATGCAGACAGGGAGATCAAGCCGGGTGCCTGGAGAGTTGCCAGTTTCTCCTGATAAAGGCTTGATTTTCGACACTTCCTTCATACAGGGCAGCCAAGTCAGTCTCTGCACCCAGCCCAGGCGTCCAATTGAAGTTATCCAGAAAACTGGTTTCATTCCAGAGTATCTGGAGCTTTAGCTACAAAGAACTAGAGCTTAGCTTTTCAAAAGGGTGGAAACCAAGGTATAGAGTCATAACGAACAGAACACCCAAGCCTGTGCCACAAATAAACCAGATTTATATAGAAAACTGATCCAGATTTTCATGTAGTGTCGTGCTGGCTAAAAATACCCTCCATTTCTTTAAGAAAAGATGGCCTTGAATTGCACTGATGACAGTTTGCAGAATGTGTCTTAATGGGGATTTTATTAATGCATATTCATATCCAAATGTATATTTGTAGCTATCAACCCTGCCCCCCTCAAAACAGCTTATAAGCAAGACAACTTATGAAACCAACGTTTTAAATCTCAGTTACCTTAGCTCACGATCTAAATAAGTTTGAGCAAATCCACTCTCAAATATAATTTTAATGTAATTGCCTGATTGCATATTAGCATGAATTCAAGAACACAGGATTTTACCATAGCCTTTCTAATATATAACCCTATTTGTGCATTAGTATTAAAATAAGGGACGCAGGTGGTGCTGCGGTCTAAACCACAGAGCCTAGGCCTTGCCGATTGGAAGGTCAGCAGTTCAAATCCCTGCGACAGGCTGAGCTCCCATTGTTCGGTCCCAGTTCCTGCCCACCTAGCAGTTTGAAAGCACGCCAAAAAAGTGCAAGTAGATAAATAGGTACCGCTCCGGCGGGAAGGTAAGCGGCGTTTCCGTGTGCTGCTCTGGTTCGCCAGAAGCGGCTTAGTCATGCTGGCCACATGACCCAGAAGCTGTCTGCGGACAAACGCCGGCTCCCTCAGCCTATAGAGCGAGACGAGCGCGTAACCCCAGAGTCGTCTGCGACTGGACCTAACGGTCAGGGGTACCATTACCTTTACCTTTTTATTAAAATAATACTTTCAAGTTAAGTGGCTGGGACCAAATTTTTATACAGCTACAAGAAAAAGTTAAAGAAAAAAGAAAAAGAAAGTCCAGTTACATTGAAACAACTGCTTCTTAAATGCCAAACGCAGTTGACACTGAAAAAGTACATCTGCTCTCCCTGTAGTGTGTAGCTGCAAAAACATGTGCTGCAACCTATTGGCTGTGCTTTTCTCCACCAGCAACCCATAATGTTTAAGGGAAAAACACATGATGTAATCACATGATGTCACACATTTCCTTAACAACAAATTACAGAAATAAGAGGGTGCTGTTTCGATCATCATCACATACAGTTCTGGTCCGATGCAAACACTTTAAGTATGATGACCTTCAGAATAATAAAACATAAAGCTTTTAAAAACTGGAATATTTGCTCTTTCTACAAATCATAACATCTCTTTATCATGGCAAAACACAACCATTAACGAGAGTGAATATGTTCAGGAGAGAATTTTGTTAACCAAACTACTTCAAAATCCTAATGAGGAACCAAAATATCAGTCCCTCCAGGCCGTTTCACAGTTTAGAAGTCCACACTTCCAAGGCGGAACAGACGATTAGTTCAGTCAACTTAGATGTTTCATGGTTGTTGGAACCATGCCTCCTGCCCTAATAAATGCCAGCTGAACAGAGCTATATAAAGCAGAAGCACAAGAGATGAGATTTGCAAAATCGATTGAGGTGACAGAGAAACACTGTGGGTGTGTTATTGTAAAGCTGTAGCAACAAGTACTCTGGAGGAAGTGAAGTCCCTTTCCAGTATTTCCATTTCCGAGGTAAATACATTATGACCTGTGCAAGGAACACAGTAACTGAAAAGGGCCCCAGAATTGTAGGATCAAAACCTACATGCAGAAGGCTTCCACCCAATTACTGCCATGTATGTCAATTTATTTTAGATCTACTGTTTACGTAAATAAACCATTCTAACACAAAATTTTCTCCTTTCTATGCTCTTCTATCAGCATGAATTCAGTAAAATCAAATATTTCTGCCCACAATTTACGGTGTTCTTTGTTGCAGCTAAAATATTTGAATTGAACTTAAATATTACAGAGATAACATAAAATGTCTTGTGGCATCTTAAAAGAATAACAAATTAATGAGGCATAAACTTTTGTGGGCCTATGAAAGGTGAGGCAAGACACTTCTGTTTATGCTACCCTTCCAAACATCTCTCTATCAATGCTATAAACACAAGAGTATGAAGAGCAGTGAAAGACTGGAATGAATCTTAGTCTCATGTCCTGCCCCTCTGGAAAGGTTAGTGTGAACCAAAATCCAACTCTTTTTGGTACACATCCTCTTTTTAAAAACAAAACAAAACCCAGACCCACTTATATGGGCATATATTTATTTACACAGAGAGATAGAGAGAGATACATGCAGGCCTCATTTCATACTGAAGTTTGTGCTATGTATGTGGCAGTGGAAATTCAAGACTCTCTCTTGCATGCCATCCCAAATAACAAATCTACTTACTAGGACACGGCGTGATGCCAGCTTCCGTCGCTTTCGGGTAGGACAGGGAGACTTAATTTCCAAATAACAGTTGTTACTGTTCTAGTGTTCTATTCAGAGCTGCTAGCAAATAGTTAATGATGGGATATGGAAAATCCATCTTACCTTTCAAAAGTTTCATTACGCACTTCTCCGTCAAATGTAGCACTCCATGGTCAATGTAATGCAAGAGTGCATGCAAAGGGAGACATTGGATGCCCAGTGCTATATGCAGAGTATGAAATCCTGCAGTTTGAGAGAGAGAGAAATATTCCTCAGCAAAAGCAAAGCAAACACCCTATTCAGAACTGCTGGGTGAGGTTCGACTAAGCAGACCTACTGAAATGAATAGACCTAATTTAGTCATGTCTATTAATTTCAACATCAAAATTTCAACATCAAAAAGCTCAACATCAACAAAAAGCTCAAAATTAAAAAAACGAAGATCATAGCCACTGTTCCCAACACCTCCTGGCAAATAGAAGGGGAAGAAATGGAGGCAGTGAGAGATTTGACTTTCTTGGGCTCCATGATCAATGCAGATGGTGACAGCAGTCACGAAATTAAAAGACGCCTGCTCCTTGGGAGAAAGGCGATGGCAAACATAGACAGCATCTTAAAAAGCAGAGACATCACCTTGCCAACAAAGGTCCGTATAGTTAAAGCTATGGTTTTCCCAGTAGTGATGTATGGAAGTGAGAGCTGGACCATAAAGAAGGCTGGTCGCCAAAGAATTGATGCTTTTGAATTCTGGTGCTGGAGAAGACTCTTGAGAGTCCCATGGACTGCAAGAAGAACAAACCTCTCCATTCTTAAGGAAATCGGCCCTGAGTGCTCACTGGAAGGACAGATCCTGAAGCTGAGTCTCCAATACTTTGGCCACCTCATGAGAAGAGAAGACTCCCTGGAAAAGACCCTGATGTTGGGAAAGATGGAGGGCACAAGGAGAAGGGGACAACAGAGGACGAGATGGTTGGACAGTGTTCTCAAAGCTACAAACATGAGTTTGACCAAGCTGTGGGAGGCAGTGGAAGACAGGAGGGCCTGGCGTGCTCTGATCCATGGGGTCACGAAGAGTCAGACACGACTAAACGACTAAACAACAACATTAATTTCAATGGATCAACTCTGAGTAAAAATAAGCAACGGGTTACACCATTACTCTAATGGCCTCACAGGTGACAAGATGATTAGCCACGTTCTCTGGCAAAAACATTCTTAATTGGATTGAGAACCAGCCCAAGTCTATTGGGTCAGATGAGAAACCCCTTGCTGTTTTGTGAAACTGCCCAGCAACATGGGCAACAAGGAAATTTGTCCAGAGCAGCTTCTCAGAAAGCTACAGTGCAGTCAACATCATAAGGACAATTCCTCTTTTCATGGATAACTCCTCTGAATCTTCCCTACTCAGAATAAGATTCGCCCAGTGGCTCATGAAGGTGAATAGGTTATGGAAGCAGCATTTGTCGCCAGCAATTTGCCAACATTATTTGTACATCAGGAATATTTCTTAGAATGGTGTGTGGATGATGGCATAGGACAAATTCAAATCAATGCTCGCCTGTTAGTTTTGATTTTTTGTACTGCTAGATAAGAACACCTTGACATGAAGGCGGCCGGGGGGGGGGGCACAGGAGGAAGGAAAGATAATGCCAAGCATCCGTTCCAGCTCTGCCAGCCCCACAGAGTCCCCTCTCGCAACTGCCTGGTAGGAAAGATCCTGACTTATGGTTTTTTATTGGGATTTTATCACTGCCTTGGTAGGATCTGTATCCTGAAGGGCAAGATATAAATTGTGGTAAACAATCAACGTAAAAAAATTCAGTAAAGTTTCCTCTGTATACAGACACAGGTGGGGACTGAAGAAAGCTAGCCCCCAGAAATGGGCACAATGACTTTTATATTTCTCCCTTTCCTACAAGAAACTGAGGGTATACGTGGCTTTTCTCTCCTACAAAATTACACTCTGACAACAACCCCATGGAGGTATGTCAGAATGAGAGAGAGAGAGAGAGAGAGAGAGAGAGAGAGAGAGAGAGAGAGAGAGAGAGACTGGCCCAAAGTTCAGATGATCAGCCTCACAGTTGAGCATAGCTGTCAACTTTCCCTTTTTTTGCGTGAAATTCCCTTATTCTAGCGCCATTTCCCGCTGCTTCCCACTGCTATCCCGGATTGTTAGATATCCCGTAGACTGTCCCCAGGACAGGTGAGGCTGCTGATCCCTTATTTTCAAATCTGAAAGTTGACAGCTATGCAGTTGAGCAGGAACTTCAAATGCAAGTCTCCAGTCCAGTGCATCCATAATTACTACAGCATTTTGGCTCTCCCTGCCTAAATGAATGGAACACACAGCTTGACTGTCCTAGGACTTACCAGGAGGCAAAGGCATGCACATTCCACTGGTGGCCTGTAGAATCTGACACATGATACAGAATACGACCATCTCACCCAATCTTCCTTCCTGCCTACTGCATAAAAGATAAGAACAGCATGGAATGTAAGAACGGCAAATTCACATACTTCCCTGAACTCCTTTCATTATTCATAGTCCAGCTTCATAAGCCATATGCTCACCCCTCCTCCTGCAATCTGGAGAACCTGCTTTGTTAACCAGTTTTTCCAAAACAAGGACCTCTGATTTAATTTAATATCAGTTTACTAGCCAGGACATTAGGTCAGAATCTCCGGGTCAAAGCCACACTGGCAAGACAATGAAGCAAAGGATGAAGGAGCTTGCAAACTTGTTTATGCATCTTAAATACTTTTAGCCCCCTCTTCCTTGACAAGTAATCCCAGGAGAGAGTATAATAAAACCATTTAAGGTGCTACTGGAAGGATTTTTTTTATTTTGTTTCGACTACGGCAGACCAACACGGCTACCTACCTGTAACTAAAGTGCCTCAGTTTCCCTTAATACAATACAAGACTTGACACCCATTTTTGACCTCACAAACCATGTATTACGTAGTAAGGAATGCTATGTCTAAAATGACCCTTCTGCTGCTTAAACTGGAACATAAGCATGAAGCAATACAATACAGTCTAAAAATTAAAGCAACAGTTGTAGCATAATTGCATTTTGTGGTGTTTCATAAGCATTGTTGAACACGTTGAATGAATTTGTCACAGGCAATAACAAAAGATTAAATAAACCTTTATGCATATAAAGCTCTGATCAATGTTCTTAGCAAGTCTACCATGTGTGGAGTCAGGTAATCATGGCACAATCTCACCACCCCAAAGAAAAAACACAACACTCTTTTCAGCTTTTGTGGGGGTTCTCTTTTTTTATTGAACTTATTGTGTCTTAATTGAAAATAATTACTTACCATGAGAAGATCCAGGGACCAAGACCATATTTCTTCCAAACGTTCTCCATTATCAAGCATATTAGATCCAGCTAGAAAGGGGAGGGGGGTATATTTGAATTCTTATGTACAAGACTTTCCAATTTTCTAACTTACTCTCAAAATTCTCACAATTATTCACCAGCAGATTAAAATCATTTACTATGGCTGAAACCTCGTTTAGCACAGTATAGTTTAATTCTGAGTAAACATGCTTAGGGATTCCACTGCAGGGGACCAGTTCTATGAACAATTACTTCAGAGTAAGCGCTACTGAAGTAAAATGAAACTTATCTGTGATTTCTGAGTAACATTCATAGGACTACGTTGTAATTACACCAACATGTGCTGTGTGTGAAAGCAGCTTTCTGGGTAGAGTTGGTGGCCCAGCCAATGTGGCCAAAGAGCTTGCCAACGCACCTGAACCAAGGAGGAGTGAACTCCCCACACATCAGCTGCTAAACAGAGAGTTCAATCCGCTTTCTCCACAACGTTTGGGTGTGCCAATAAGTTCCCCATAGGGAACTGTCTGGTGCAGCCAAACCAAGCAGGACGGAGCTCTCCTGCCCATCAGCTGATGCTCCCCTGCTTTCTACAGGGACTGGCGCCCATCCTGTTGCTTCTCCATCACACGGGATGTCGAGTGCAGGGCAGGTGAGTGCTGTTTGGGGGAAATAGTCTCACGGGCTAAATGGTGAGGCCTGACAGCAACACACACATTCTAAAGGGACAAAATGAGGTCTTGCTGTAAAACATTGTTTTACTTTTATACATAGATACATGAAAAGAACCGACCGATTTCGAAACATAATCCACCGCTATTTGGTCAATCTTCTTTTTGTCAACATGCTTCAGGTGCCTTGTGAGATGATCTTTCAACTGTGCTACCATCTGAAAATACAAACCAGTAACTTACAATTCTAATATTAAAAAGAACAAGGGGAGGGGTAATCCTAGGCAGTTAAGATTAGTTTTATAAAGCAAACAATTGTCTATGCCTTAGCCACAAGTAGTAATTGGATGGGGGATTGCGACAACTCTCAAGGTCACTTCCAACTCTACAATTCTATCATCTAGGACTCTATGATCCACAGTCCTCTCTATGCTTTGTCTCACATTAATTATTCCTGGTTCAATGTTGTTCTTTGTTGTATTTCTTTTCTTTGTTTTCATTACCGTTATTTTGTTTAATTCATTACCATTAATGAAAATCCTCAACAAAAAGTAATTTACAGATATGGCAACGTGCGTTTTAGTAAAATTGTTGGGATATACTTTTTCAAATGCAGCATTAAAAGAAATTGGGTACAAAAATATCCCAAAACAATCCAGTAGGATCACACTGAAGATATCTGTGGTGAGTTCAGATGCAGCACTTGAAGTCATATGACTCACAGCAGCATGGTGCATGAATTAATGTGTTCCTCTCCCTCCACCCATTATATCATCTTATGCTGTATAAGTATAGAAAAACATGGGTTTATATGCTTTCCGACTATCATGTATTTCTGTGACCTCCACATATACAGTGGTGCCTCGCAAGACGAAAAGAATCCGTTCTGTGATTCTCTTCGTCTAGCGGTTTTTTCGTCTTGCGAAGCAAGCCCATTGACGGATTAGCGGATTAGCGCTATTAGCGGCTTTTAGTGGCTTATCTGCTGATCGGATCAGCTGATAAGCGACTTAGCGGCTTAGAAAAAGGGGGGGAAAGCAAAAAAACCCAGCAGGAACTCGCAAGACATTGTCGTCTTGCGAAGCAAGCCCATAGGAAATTCGTTTTGCGAAGCACCTCCAAAACGGAAAACTCTTTCGTCTAGCGAGTTTTCCGTCTTGCGAGGCATTCGTCTTGTGGGGCACCACTGTACCTGTGACATGGAAACAATAAGTGAACCAATTTATTTTCTGCGCATGCAACCCATACTCCCACTTATTATGTAAATTCCAGAAGTGAAAATTGGGGTCTAGAGCCTTCTATACAGAGAGGGTCTTAGTAGGAGGTTGCCAGTGGGTATTACATGGTATTTTCTCAGCATTCCAAAAGCTCATATTCAACATCAGAAGATTACCTAAGAGCCGTTTACAACGAAAAATTCAACCTGAGGAAATGTGTGAGCATTTCTGTATAGTAGTTTTGCTGACCAAAGAAAACAGAGCTTCATGAAGAAGTTGAACGCTAACATTTGCATTTACATTTTCCAATATCCTTTCTTAACTAACTTGTGCCACCTATTGCCAACACGTACCAGTCCTGTTAGCAACCGTTGCCGGTAATCTTCTTCCTGGAAGAGAGGAACTATATTTTCTTCTGAAATTAGACAAGAGAAGGAGAGGCCATATTATGTTGTTGTTATTCAAGGACTATGCTATACATCAGAGCCCTCTGGGTAACAGGGCACATGTTTGAGCAGCTTCTGAATGTAGTGCCAACATGCTGCCTGCATTTTGATAATCAGGGAACACAGAAACTGCCTTAAACCGAGTTAGCTCATTGATGCATCTATAGCTTGCCAGGAATGGAGAAGAGGGATCCTTCAATGTTGGCGACTGAAGCCAGGACCATTTACGAGCGAAGTATGTTCTCAACCACTGAGTGATGGTCTTTCTCCATAAGGAAATAAATTTCTTATCAATTTTTCAAAAATATCCATGCATGGCTATGTAAGGCAAGCTCAGTTGAGGGTTGAACCTGAGAAAACTTGGAGTGAGTTCTGAGAAGCCTAACATAGGAACAGGCTGGTAGTATCCAAGATGCCCCTCTAACCACCACAAGCCCTTTAGAGCCAGCAGGTCCAGAGAAATCAGGGGAAATAATACAAAATGCTCTTTGTTCTGAAGTTGACATTCATAGCCCACAGCATGCACAGGATCCTTGAAGAGGCGAACAAATGATTATTGGTGTGTAGGTTGGGGTCCTAGAAGCAAAACATTGCTTACTTGCCACTTTGCTTCTTTAAGCACAATGAGCAGTCCAGCTCATGTTTTAGGCCTCCAAACTTAATGGGAATTAACTTACAGATGCCTTTGAGACAGGACTTTGGTACTTCCAAATGGTACCTCTAAGTTATGTGTAACTATCAGCACCCTGATCTTGGAACACTTTACTAAAAGTTCCATGATAAATAAACATATTTAGGAAAATACAGAGGGGCCGGGTTCCCCACTGAAATGAAGCAAATATATTTGCCTGCAAACTTATTTCCCACAGCAATCTTTTCATACAAGTACCTCTCCTGAGAAATCTAGAGCAGCGTTCTTGCATTTTAATTAAATGCCCCCCCTTTGTCTTCAGCAAATCTGTATGATTCACAGTACCAGGCAACTCACCATTTACACACACACAATTTGCATGCAACCACGCACACACGTGGTGCCAGGAACCTGGAAGCGGATTCTGGAAATGGGGAGCACCCTGAATAGTCTTCCTGGCTCGCAAGGAGACCCTCCCCAGAGCCCAAAGTAGACATCCTGTTTGGGCTTGGGGGGGGGTCTCGTCATGAGCCAGAGGGGCAGCAGGGCTTTGTGGAACTGCTGAGCGTCCCCGCTTAACAGCTGACAAGCGGAGTAGCGCGGCCGCCACAGCCACTTCCCTGCATGTCAGTTGTGCAAGCCACACAAGCCGGAGGGGCAGCGTGATTTCCTTTACCCACTCAGCTGACATGCAGGGAAGCGGGAGGGGGTGCTGCTGCACTATCCCGCGTGTCGGCTGTTAGGCAGGGAGCCTCAGCAGCCTCAACAAAGCCCCCAATGGAGTCTCCTTGCAAGCTAGTAGGACTCTCCAAAGTGCTACCAATATACATGATTTCTGTTACACATGCGACAGTGTAACCCCCATGTAAATTGGGAGTTGCCTGTATGACAAAAATGTCAAGTCTACAGCGAACACTGGGAAGGAATTTAAATATCACTATTTGCAGCCATTCACTGTCAGGGAATACTAGTCTTACCTGTGTTCCATTTATTCAGGCTGGAAAACACTCTAAGTGAAAAGAAAAATGTTATTAATGTGCTTCAAAGGCGGAATCGCTCAAACATATGTAGAAAACACACACACAATCTACACAACAACCACTGATTTCTGAAATGAAAACACAACAGAAACTGAAAAGTGTCCAGCAAGACACTGGGTCAGTATAAGTGAGTATGTGAATGAGTCAGGATTAGGTCTCTGGCCGGATGGCTAAAAAGAGAAATAGATTATGTTGCTTTATTTGTTTTTATTTTTTTCATTATTAATGACCAGTGTAACGTTTTGTAAATAATAAAGACTCTGAGAAACAGAACCAAATGGTGTTTATTCTTGTAATGGGAATTTCACTAAGAGACAGCTGGAATGCTGCTGCTGCTGCAAAGAATTAAAAGATGCAAGAAAACTTTTCTGTAAAAGGAACTCTGCTGCAGAAAGAAATGAAAACCCAAGAGTAGATGCTCACACACCAACAAATAGAACAGGCAGAAGCTTGCAAAAATGCAAACCCAAACAGGATAAGGTATGAATTATATCACACACCAAACCTGGATAACTAAGTGAATACCAGTAACACAAACGCAGGGACGCAGGTGGCGCTGTGGGTTAAACCACAGAGCCTATGACTTGTCGATCAGAAGGTCGGCAGTTCGAATCCCCATGACGGGGTGAGCTCCCATTGCTCGGTCCCTGCTCCTGCCAACCTAGCAGTTCAAAAGCACGTCAAAGTGCAAGTAGAGGAATAGGTACCGCTCCGGCGGGAAGGTAAACAGCGTTTCCATGCGCTGCTCTGCCACAGATACGCCAGTACTGCAAGGTATGCTGTTTTGTCTTGGGGGCAGCCTGAAAATGACAGGGAGGGTGGCCTCTCTGTGTCAGGTGATGCCTGCCTCAGTCAGAA
Organism: Podarcis bocagei; assembly: GCF_964188305.1. Classification (NCBI taxonomy): domain Eukaryota; kingdom Metazoa; phylum Chordata; class Lepidosauria; order Squamata; family Lacertidae; genus Podarcis; species Podarcis bocagei. The sequence continues at coordinate 72,577,606 of NC_138135.1, forward strand.
TATACAGAAGCAGTTGTCACATGGATCTCTACCATCACACTCTGAACTCCAACATAAATGCCAGTGCTGATGAAAGTGAAGAGGGGTGAACACTCAACATCAGAGGCGCCAACTTTTGTTGCAAATGGGGGCATTGGTGTCATGTGTCCCCCGGGGTACATGAGTGATGGGATCAAATTTTGGGGGAAGCCCAACATAACTCAGTCCCAACAAGATGGTGTCCCTGCTTAACCTGATAGCAGAAACCCACACGGTTTGAAGTTACCAATGGACCATTGACTGTTCGCCATGAGGAGTCAAGGTGTTTTTTGGAGGCATCTGCAACTTGTTCTCCAGCTAAATTTCACAAACACACTAAAAACGGACAGACCCTTTAAAATGCAGTCTTTCACTTTCTGGAAACAGCAATGTTACAGAAATCAACTTACTTCTTTGTGTTTTCAAGCAGGCTTTCTGTATATATTGATCTCTCTTCAGTTCTCTAAATCAAAGTGTAAATTACTTGAATTAAGAACGTTATGAGATACAGTCAATTTTATTCTATCAATGTCTAATAAGAATTTGAAGTCAAAATAAAAGAAAGACCTACATTGTCAAATTATGTACTCCAACTGTGCAAGCAACAGCTTCAGAAGTTCTTAGTTAAGCTTCAGAAAACCAGAATACATTGGATGTGACCCAGAATAAAAGTGGGTCCTCTGCTCCCCAGAATATTCTTTGAGCTGGCCAAGATGTTACAAAAAACATGGTTTCCAGATATGTGAATAAGCCTGCCTTGGCCTTCCCACTTCCCACCTCTCTTCTTGTTTATACCGTTGTCTCAGAACAAGCAAGGATGTTACACAATGTTTTGATTCTGTCTTGTTCTAACAAACTGCAGTTTAACCACCCACAGTACTCTGGGTTAGGACACAACGGAGAGCTAATCTCCTTGTGGCTACACAACTGTAGGATAGTTGGAAATGCATGAACCTGAGTTTCATATAAGCTAATTCACAGAATGGGAAACTGTGGTTGCTCATTACACCCGAACCAGCTCCTGCACTGACTAGGAGAAGCCACGTGTACAAAATGCATAGCCTACATTGCTCACCCCAAGCTGAATCACACCTGTCTGGATGGCAGATAAAAGGAGTACTGAAATGGGATTAGACAAAGAGATGTCTAAATGAGCATTTAAAGTTACCAGTGAATGTGTGAATCCACAGCAAGGCCCAGTTATTTCTTCACTGTAGGACAAACCTTTCTTCATGAACACAGAACCAATTACCAATAAACGGTGTTTTTTAGTTAAAGAGAAATGAGTGAGTGTGCAAAAATGTGTTATTTCTCTAATACAGCAACCATATATTACAAAACTACTTCTGCCAATAAGCAATTCACATAAAAATTGTCATGCGGTTTAATCAATATGCAAATCCATTTACACATCTGAGTTCTCTAAAGTGTCTTGTGGCTATTTTGTTTTATCTTATCCTCTTTTTCTGTTAGCTTGATGCGGTTGTGGTATCATACTGTTAGGTCTTTGAATTATTAACTACTAAATGAACTGCTTAATGTGATTATAACATTGATATTGGATATTGTTTTGTGGTCTACTGGTACGTCCTATTACATTCACTTAATCTTCTCATATGTTTTTAAATCAACTGCAATTGTTGCACTGGTTGTTATATAGTAATGTATTATAATTGTGGTTACTATACTCTATATATCCTATGAACGACTTTGAGCACAATGTACTTGTGAGGAACACAGTATACAGATAAATTGGCTGTGACAAAATGGAAAGTCTGAACCATAATATTCATTACTGAGATCCATTTACCTCATCTGAAAGCAGTTTATCCCGTTCCAGCCTGAGGAGCTTGCTGTTGAAACACATGTGTGGGTCAAAACACCTGGAACATTCCAAGCTTGAACCTAGCTTTTCCCAGAAGCCTTTGCACTTCTGTACCTTAAGAGCGAGAGAGAGC